>NC_073266.2:76599941-77849941 GCF_029289425.2 Pan paniscus | reverse complement strand
TCTGGCATACCAAACTTCTTATGTTATAAAGAAGGTCTCTTTTCTTACTGGGTTTATTGTCTTTGTCAGCCATATTATTCCCTTCTAGCTTCATCCAGTTCATCCCCACAACTCCATTAACACACTGTTCAGATATATACTCAGGGGCTTGGACCTCACCCACAGCACAGATGTCCCCCTCTGGACCAGATGTCCTCCTCTATCCTCCGGTAGCATTTTGCCTCCATCATAGAAGTTATTTCACTGAGCTATAACTGCTTAGGGCAAAAATACATTTTAAAAAGGACGTGTTTCCCCTACTGTAGAATAAATATACTCTTTTTGGGAGTTGAGTCCTTTTATTCCTATTGAATTAATGAATCGATTTATTTTTGCTTCAAGATTTATTTACAGTCATTTGACACTGTTGGAAGTGGGATTGTTTTTAATTTGACTTCTGGATTGTTCATTGCTAGTGTACAGAAACAGAACTGATATTTGTATGTTGATTTTATACCCTGTAATTTTACTGAATTTATTAGTAGTTCTAACAGTTTTGGTGGATGCTTTACAGTTTTTTACATATAAGACTATGTCATCTGCATGATGACATAATCTTTTTTACTTCTTTTATCAATTTAAAATTTTACTTCTTTTATCAATTTAGATGCCATTTACTTATTTATTTTTCCCTATTTGCTCTGACTAGGACTTCTGATACTACATTGAATTCAAGTGGTGAAAGTGAGCATCGTTGGCTTGTTCCTGATCTTAGAGAATAAGCTTCCAGGTTTTCATCATAGAGTATGATGACAGCTATGGGCTTTTCATATAAGACCTTTAAGAAGTTGAAGCAACTTCCTTCCATTCTTGGTATGTTAAGTCTTTTCATTATAAAAGGGTGTCAAATTTTGTCAAATGATTTTTCTGCATTTGAGACAATAACATGATTTTTATCCCTCACTCTGTTAATGTGGTTTATCACATTGACTGATTTTCACATGAATTATCTTTGCATTCAAAGTATAAATACCACTTAGTCATGGCATATGAGCCTTTTAATATGCTGCTCAATTTGGTTTGCTGGTATCTTGTTAAGGATATTTGCATACTTAGAACTTAACAAAGGAAATGAAAGACTTGTACACTAAAAGCCACAACACATTGCTGAAAGAAATTAAAGGCACAGATAAATAGAAAAACACCTATGTTCACCATTGGAAGATTTAATATTGTCAAAATGACCATACTACCCAGAGAAATCTACAGATTCAGTGTAATCCTTACTAAAATTCCAGTAGAGTTTTTTACAGAAACATTTTAAGAATCCTAAAATTTATATGGAAATAGAAAGGACTTCAACTAGCTAAAGCAGCCTTTAAAAAGAAGTACAAAGCTAGAAGCAACACACTGCCTGATTTCAAAATATATTACAAAGCTACAGTAATCAAAATAGTATGGTACCAGCATAACAACAGACATATAGGTCGATGGAATAGAACAAACATCCCAGAAATTAACCTACCCATATACAGTGAACTGATCTTCCACAAGTGTGTCAAGAATGCACATGGGAAAGGATAGTCTCTTTGGTAAGAAGTATTGGGAAAATTGATATCCACATGGAAAAGAATGAAATTGCACCCTTATGTCATACACAAATTCAAATCAAAATTGATTAAAGACTTAAATGTATGACCTAAAACTATCGTTAAAATTATTAGAAGAAAATATAGGGGAAAAGCTTTATGGCATAGATCTTCACAATGATTTTTTTGTATATGACACCAAAAGCTTAGGTGGCAAAAGCAAAAATAGACAAGTGAAATTATATCAAACTAAAAATCTACACAGTAAAAGAAACAATCACAAGTGAAAAGGCAATCTCTGAAACAGAAAATATTTGCTAGTCACATATCCAATAAGAAGTTAAACTACATAGTGTATAAAGAACTCCTATATCTCAGCAAAAAAATAATAAGAATCCATTTTTAAAATAGGCAAAAGACTTTCATAGACACTTCTCCAAAGAAATACAAATGGCTAATGGGTATGCTAAAAGATGTTTAGCATCACTAATTATGAGAAAAATGCAAATCAAAACCACAATAAGATATCACCTCACACCTGTTAGGAAGGCCATTGTCCAATCAAATGAATAATGAGTGTTAGAAAAAATGCGGAGAAATTAGAACCCTGTGCACTGTTGTTAGAAATGCAAAATAATGCAGCACTATGGAAAAAATCTGAAATTTCTCAAAATAATTTAAACTAGAACTACCATATGATCCAGCAATCCCACTTCTGGGTATTTATCCAAAAGAATTAAAATTGGAATCTGGAAAAGGTATTTGTACTTGTATGTTCAATGCAGCATTCTTTACAGCACCTAAGATGTGAGGGCTGGTAAATGTCCATCAGTGGATGAACGAATAATGAAAATGTGGTATATAGAGCCATTGGAATATAATTCAGCCTTTAAAATGAAGAATGAAGAAAATCCTGTCATATGTAGCAACATAAACGAAATTTGAGGACATTATGCTAAGTGAAGCAAATCAAATGCTATATGACTCTACTTATATAAGATATCTAAAGTAGCAAACTCATGGAAGCAGAAAGTAGAATGATGATTTCCAAGGCTTTGGAGGAGGGTGGAGAATGGTAAGTTACTGTTCAATATGTGTAAAGTTTCAGTTATGCAAAATAAAAAAGTACTAGAGATCAGCTGTACAAGATTGGACTTACAGTTAACAATATTGAACTACTAACTAAAAACTTTAAGAAGGTAGAGCTCATGTAATATTTTTTGGTACAATTTTTAAAAAGATTTCTCCGTAGCAAAAATGTAAAGTAAAATGCAAAGAAAGCTAGATTAGACAAAAGAAGATCCCAGGGAGAAAGTTTATGTTTGGCCACTTAAAAGATGCATAACTCAAATATCATGGGAACCAGAAATTCTTTGCCAGTTACATTGTCAATAAAGTGAATCACTTATGTGAAAATCTAATCCTGGGCAAAACCATGTGTGAGAAACTGGAACAAATATATCTTTGTTGTCAATGAATTACATGAGGTCACTATCATTTAATGAACTTCTTTCATGGAGACTCTGCTGTGTAATCTCACATGTCACTGGTCACAAAGTAGATAAGCTGAAAGATGAGATGGATCAAAGCAAACTCTGTCACCTAGGAAGGGGAAAATATTTAGAGTTCATGATATACTAAGATATCTTTGAGAACTTTACCATACACAAAATAGAGCTCAAAGCCAAAGTCCTATTGTAAATTTGAACTTAGCATTTATATAATCATGGGAGTAACACTGCTTCATCCTACATTGGTGCAGCAGGTCTTAGAGATGTCAATAACGTGGTATGGAATAATTGTGTAAAATGAATCTCTCCATATCTTGCCTATGGATATCAAAACTCTTATGTCAGGAACAAAAAGTATTTTCTTCATACACTTCTTTGTTTTACAGGGAATTTCTGAACATATATAAGAAAATATAAAGTAATTGTGCTTATAAATACAAATGATTATCAATACTTATGAATTACTTAACCATGAGCCAAGCACTAGCAAGTGCTTTGCTTGAATGACTCCTGTAACACTACCAACAACATTAGCATGTGTGACTTTTTATTATCCTTACTTTACCATTATAGAAAAATTAAATAAAGTTACAGGAACACAGAAAATAGAATCTCTCAGTAATATCCCAGAGTCGGGAGAAAGTATGTGAGTTCCTGGTGGTAAGCTAACTTTTTTTGTGTACTTACTCTACAATTCTCATGTTGCCTTTCATAAAGAGAATGGTCAATAACTTTAGCAATGCTTCCAGAGTAAATTCATCAGCAGGTTTTGTAAAGCTCGTTCTTCTAAGATTCTTTAATATATGCTTAGGAGTGAAATATAAAATTCCAGCTAAGTGAAGGTAGTTCTATGAGGTGATGGAAGAAACTCCATGAGTCACAAATTCCCCTCCACTGAAGCCATTTAGTGGCAAAAACATCCAAACCAAATTGGTGAATCCAATGACCCTACTGCCATTCTCAGTTGTTTGGACCCTCTGGAATATCGGTAACTTTTTGACATCCCCCTTTTCTTTAACATAAAATCATCTGAAACCTTAGCTTCTGTGTTTGCCATTCTAGCCTCTTAAAAATATGTGTTCTCTAGGGTGCCGGACTTTGTGTTTTCTCTCTTCCTATTCCACACACTCTCCTTGAATGTCTCAACCAAGGTCATCTTGTCCCTTACCAACTACAAACTATAGTAACATCAGATTCTATACTCCTATACTGCCAATCTCTATCTCTCTCTATCTCTGTCTCATACAAACACACACAAATGCACACACATATATACACCAATATTCATATACATCATATATGTTACATATGTATCTCTATGCCTCCCCACCTCTCTCTCATTGCCATTCTTTCTTTGATTCTTACTTTCAACAAATATTTGGTGAATCCTATGTACCAGTCATTGTTCTAGCTGCTGGGGAATACAGCAGTTAACAAGATGAGTGGAACCTTCTCAAACAATAAAACACGGAGGGAATTTATCACCAGCAAATCTTCACTGCAAGAAATGTTAAAGGATTTTATTTAGGAAGAAGAAAATGACAGAGTTAAGAAACATGGATCTACATGGAGAAAAAACTATCAGAGGAGAAATAACTGTGGACAAAATAAAATATTTTATTTTTCTTATTTTAATTGGTATAAAAGATAGCTGCTTGTTTAAAATCATAATAAGCACTACTAGAGCACTTCTGCTGGCGGTTTCCTGCCAGAGCACATTTGTCATTACCTCGACACCTGCACTCTGGAGCATGTTCACCCTTGGCACTCCTGCTGGAGTGCTTCCCACTCCAGGCACCCCCACCACTCACAATGGAGTGCTTTTGCTGACAGCCCCTTGCCATAGCATGCTCACCTGCAACCCTGCTCCCACCCTTCCAGAGCACATTCCCTTGCAGCACCCCCACTGCCCCGGCTGCAGTGCTTCCTGCCGGCAGTGCCCCCACACCACACACCAGAGCACTTTTGCTGACAGCCTCCCATCATAGTGCACCCTCCCATAACCCTCTGGAGCATATTCACCCGTGGCACCTCCACCACTCCCACCAGGATATTTCCCATGCATGTCACCCCCACCACCCAGATGATGGGCTGATGTCAGTCATCTAGGAGCACTTCAGCCCCTCCTACTCAGCCAGAGCTTGATGTCAAGGAATGAGAAGACAAAGCCATGGACCCAGTCCCAGCCAGCCAGAATTAGAGCATGCAGCCCAGAAGTGTACAACTGATCCACGGCCTCTAAAAGCATCCAGAAACAGAACCATTCAACCATACACAACTTGCACTGTAGTCAAATCCTCAAGGGCAATAAAGAGCATGAAAACAGAAGGCCCCTTCCAAAGGACAGCAACTCCAAAGGATAAAGAAACATCAGTTCTCACATATGAGAAAGAGCCAGCACAAAAACTCTGGCAACTCTAAAAGCCAGAGTAGTGTCTTCTTACCTCCAAATGATCACACTAGCCCCCAAGCAATGATTTTTTAACCAGATTGAAATGGCTAAAATGTCAGACATAGAATTCAGAATCTGGATGGCAAGGAAGATTATCAGGATAAAGAGAAGGCTGAAACCCAATACAAGGAAAACAGTAAAATAATCCAAGAGTTGAAAGATGACATAATCATTTAAAAAAAGCAACTTCTGGAAATGAAAAATTCACTAAAGAAACTTCAAAATACAATTGGAGCATGAACAATAGAAAAGACCAAGCTGAGGAAAGAATCTCAGAGCTTGAAGAACACTCCTTCAAAGCAACACAGGCAGACAAAACATTAATTAACAAATGAGCAAAACCTCTAATATATAGGATTATATAAAGAGAGCAAACCTATGACTCATTGGCATTCCTGAAAGAAAAGGAGAAAAAGCAAGCAACTTGAAAAACATATTTGAAAGTTTGTTTCACAAAAATTTTTGCAATCTCACTAGAGAGGTTGACATGAAAATTCAAGAAATACAAAGAACCCCTGTAAGATGTTATCTACTCAAGATGACAATCCCCAAGACACATAGTCATCAGATTCTCCAAGGTCAATGTGAAAGAAAAACCTTAAAGGCAGCTAGAGAGAAGGGGTAGGTCATTTACAAAGGGAACTTCATCAGCCTAACAGTAGACCCTTCAGCAGAAACCTTGCAAGCCAGAAGAGACTGAGGTCCTATTTTCAATATCCTTAAGAAAATAAATTCTAACCAAGAATTTCATATCCTGCCAAACTAAGTTTCATAAACAAAGGAGAAATGAAATCCTTTTCAGACACATAAATGCTAAGGGAATTTATTACCAATAGACCTGCCTTAGAAGAGGTGACAAAGGGAGTGCTAAACATGGAAATGAAAGAAGATAACTGCCATTACAAAAACACTTAAGTACACAGCCCATTGACATTACAAAGCAAGTACACAGCCCATTGACATTACAAAGCAACTACAGAATACTCTACATAACAACCAGCTAACACCACAATGGCAAGATCAAATCTTCACATGTTAATACTGACACTGAATGTACATTGACTAAATGCCTAACTTAAAAGGCATGGAGTAGCAAGTTGTATAAAGAAACAACACAGTTATCTGCTGTCTTCAAGAGACTTATCTAACAAGTAATGCCACCTGTATGCTCAAAGTAAAAGGATGGAGAAGGATCTCTCAGGCAATGGAAGACAAAAATGAGTGGCTATTCTTATACCATGGAATTAGAAGCAGCTATTCTAAAATTCATATGGAACCAAAAAGAGACCAAATCACCAATGCAATCCTAAGCAACAAAAACAAAGCTAGAGGCATTACATTGCCCTACTTCAAACAATACTACAAGGCTACAGTGAGCAAAATGACATTGGGCTGGTACAAAAGCAGACATAAAGACTAATGGAACAGGGTAGAGAACCCAGAAATAGAACCATACACCTACAACCACCTGACTCTCAACAAAGTCATCAATAACAAACAATGGGGAAAAGACTCCATATTCAATAAATGGTGCTGGAATAATTGGCTAGCTATTTACAGAAGATTGAAATCAGACCACTTTTTTTGCACCATATATAAAAATCAACTCAAGATGGATTAAAGACTTAAATGTAAAACCAAAAACAATAAAAAGTTTAGAAGAAAACCTAAGAAATACCATTCTGGATATTCGCCTTGGCAAGGAATTTATGACAAAGTCTCCAAAGGCAATTGCAACAAAATAAAAAATTGACAAGTGTGTCCTAAGTAAACTCATGAGCTTCTGCACAAAAAAAGAAACTATAAGCAGAGTAAACAGACAACCTATGGATTGAGAGGAAGTATTCATAAACTATGCATCCAACAAAGGTCTAATATCCAGAATCTATGAGGAACTTAAATCAACAAACAAATAACAAATAATCCCATTTAAAAATGCCCAAAGGATATGAACAGACACTTCTCAAAAGAATACATACACATGGACAATAAATATATGAAAAAAACGTTCATCATCACTAACCATTAGAGAAATGCAAATCAAAACCATAATGAGATACCATCTCACACCAGTCAGAGTGACCATTACTAAAAAATCAAAAAAGAACAAATGCTGGTGAGGTTGCAGAGAAAAGGGAACTTATACATGGCTGCTGGGAATATAAAATAGTTCAACAACTGTGGAAAGCTCATGTACCCCAAACCCAAAATAAGAAAATAAGAGTAGAAAAATAAATTAATTCAATAATAATACTAAATAATAACCATGTATTGGTTTACTGGTGATTGTATCATATGGATAAGGGAAATAAATGATAGCAATGTTATAAGGGAGGGAAGTATTGAGAATTCTCTAAGTTACCTGCATTACACATGAAATAAATTGGTGTAATTTGAAGGCAAATGTGAGTAATTAAACATGTATCTTACCACTGCAGTTTATAACCTTAGGGAAACTATTTAAAAATAAGCATAATTAATGTACAAATAAGGAGATAAATGGAATCATAATATTCAACTAAATTCAGAGAATGTAGAAGCCTCTGGCATTAAAAAGTTACAAACATGTTTGATATTAATTCAAATATATCAATAACCACTCTAAATACAATGATCCAAAGACACGAATTAGAAGACAAAGACTACCAGAAGGAATTAAAAAATACCCAATTATATGGGTCTTTAAATATAAAGACTTGAGAATAAAAAGATTCAGATATGTTAAAAGTTAGGGATGAGGAAAGCTACACCGTGCTAACACGAATTTAAAAAAACAGCTGTAGTAGCTATGTTAATTTCAGAGAAAACAAACCATATTATAAGAAAAATTATTCAGAAGAAAAAGGAGGCACTACATAATGACAGAGCTAAATTATTCAAGAAGACATAACAATATTAAATGTGTATACACCTAACAACAGAGAGCCAAAATACGCGGGAGAAAAAATTTGCAAAATACTTCTCTGATAAAGGACTTGTATCCAAATCACAAAAAAATCTCAGCACTCAACCATAAGAAACCAATTAGAGACCTCATCAAATAAGAGGTAGATGGGAAAAAGCATATGTGGAGATTATCAACATCATTTGCCATTGAGGAACTGCAAATTAAAACAAAATGAGATTCTACTCTATATCTATTAGATTGGCTAAAATTTAAAAATCTGACAATACCAATTGTTGTCAAGGATGCAAAGCAACAGGAACTCCCATTTATTGCTGGTGGGAATACAAAATGGTATAGCCACATTACAAAATAGCTTGGCAGTTTCTTACAAAGCTATAACCATACTGTCCCTCAATCATGTTGGCTCTGGTTGAGAGATACCTGTGTTATGAAGCCCCTCTTCTCAGCTCCAGGGCTATTCCCTGGTTCTTTCACAAATTACACTCTCATTGGAACCTGTAAATGGGCTAATTCCTGAAACAGGATGTGTGATTGGGCACCTATGTAATTATGCTCATGCTGGCTCTTCTAGGCCTCACCCCCAGCTATTCTTCCATTTCCAAGCCACTTTGGATAACATATTGAATATGAAGCTGCATGAAATGTGCCTAAGAGGCTATACCCAGACATTACCAACACAAAGATTCTCATATTTCTCTCATCCAATCTAGATACTTATTTCCTCTTCCCTAGAAATGTTGATTCTTGAGTAGGAATTAGGATATCCCTATATGACTTAGTGCCTCCTGTTTGCTCTAGCTATCTTCCAAGCTCTTCCTTTGAGAACAGAAAGGACTTTCCTTTTCCTGGGTAGCAGAATTTTCCTTTATATCATGTCTTTATTTAATTTACTCAGTAATTTTCTCTATACTTAATCCTTTAGGCTTTGTGTTGACATATGAAAACCAGTTTAGGGAAGTCTGAGAATATACTTTTTTCCCCCTCATGAAATACAGGCTATCAGTGGGATTGTCCCACTGTAGACTTGTAAAACTCTGCTTTTTAACTCTAACTAAACAATTATTTTCTTGTTCTAGGCAGTTGGTGCTGTTCCTTTCCTAGGTCAATAAATTTGGATTGAATGGCTGAAGGGCTGAAGGGCTGAAAGTCATAGACAAAATTCTCTGTCCATGAAGTACCCTCTTCTCCTATGAGGACAATTTGTTGACAATTACTGGTCTAGTAAATCTGCTAAATCTACAAGAGCAAATGGACTACATTTCCTTCATCCACTCTTGCTTACATAGAACTCTCCTCAACTCTTTTTATAATAGTTCTGCTGCAAGTAATTTAAGGTTATATTTTCTGAACAGCTTCTCACATTCAGGTATTTTGTGTAAGGGGTAGTTTGTTTGTTCAAATGTGTTTATTATCAAATTGGTATTTACCCAACCAAACAAGGCTGGGATAGGAACAAGATGTTTAACTGAAGCAAAAATGTGATTCTGTACATGTCCAACCTATATATTTGTAGGATCATCCATGGTTTAGAAAGTTCCTATACCTGCAGTTTACCTGTACCAAATGTAATACAGGCTCCCCTCCTCAGAAAGCAAGAAGGAATCCTCAAACCATCATTTCACTTCCTCCATTAACAACAATAACCGTGATCATCAAAAGGGATAATGGTTGAACACCTCTTATGTATTAACCTCTAAAATGAGTGCTGTCTATGAAACATCACATTCAACTTTCTCAGCCACCCTGTGGGATGCTGGTGGTGTCCTTTGTTGCATAAATAAAAAATGTGAGGCTTTGACAAGTTGAATGGCATGGCCAGGCCATTCAGAATTGACCTATAGCTGAACCCAGGTCCATCTTCAGATCTCTTTCTTTTAATAATGCAGTTATAACATCTCTTATATCCTATAAATATATTTGAAAAACTTTACAAAAAGGAAAAAGTTTACCCATTTATTGCAGATATACTATTCTTCAAATATATGCTATGATGGATCTATTTTACCACTTACATGTTTTCGACACTCCCATATTTTTTGTTTCATCTTTCCCAGGCTACAGAATACTACTAGACTGAGAGAAAATTCTGAAAGCAGAGCCAAGTATTTGGGTATATGTGTGTGTCTGTGTGTGTGTGTGTGTAGTACAGCAAAAAAAAATATCAATTTTTCTGTCATTTGAAATTAATATACAGACACAGCTTGGAGAGATAAACTTACCTTGATTTACAGCTATTTTAAATTTCTTGTATGTTGCTTGAAAAATTATAAATTGCCAGCATGACTTTATTATTCATTTTATTTTCACATCAGCCCAGTTAATTAAAAATTCTTTAAGTGTCAAACTGAGGTGTTCAGTTAGCATGTGAAGCAGCCCTAGACATTTATATTTTTACTTTTCTTTAGAACTATCAATAATTTGTCATGTCTTAAATATAAAAAAGTAAAAATTAACTGATTAAAGTTAATTAAGGTAAAATTAACTTTTCACTTTTCTCAAATATTTATTGGAAAGAGATAAATTGTTAATCCTTTGTCTGATTCTTGGAAATAGATAAATCTTGGAAATATAGAGGCATGAGTCCGATTCCATGGAATGAAAGGGATGTATAAGAGAGCTAGAAGTTTAAACAAAAATAGAAAAAGAAAGGAAGGAAGGAATGGAGAAAGGGAGAGAGGGAAGGAGAGTTTAAACCTTTGAGTAGGAAAAGAAACAATTGAACAGTTATATTACATTAAACACTATGTTACAAAATAACTAATTAGCCTTTGTATTTTCCGTAAGGAGACCAATATTCCAAACTGGAAAGGAAGGCACAAACCATTAGCAGAAAAGTGTACTTTAAAAGAAATATAAAGTAGATATCAATTAGAAGACTTTATTATCACTAATAGAGGATGAATATTATTCCTAATAGAAATGTAAACTGGAACCATCTTTATAGAAGCAATTTGAAAATATGCACATTCTTAAAAGTATTCTTATTACTGCATCGCTTCTATGATGAAAGATCAAAAGAGCCCAAATGCTTAAATAATAGAATGTGGATTATATAACAGAACACACATCATAGCATATTATGAATTACTGATCTTAAAATATTTAATAATGCATATGTAATATTTACAGCTACATCAAACTAAAATGCTTTCATACAACAAAGAAAACAAACAACAAAATGAAAAAGAAGCTTACACATTAGGAGAAAATATTTGCAAACCACATATCTGATAAGGGGTTAATATCCAGACTATATAACAAACAATAGCAAACAAAGTAAACAAAAAAATCCACAAGTAACCCAGTTTAAAAATTGGCATCT
This sequence comes from Pan paniscus, assembly GCF_029289425.2. Classification (NCBI taxonomy): domain Eukaryota; kingdom Metazoa; phylum Chordata; class Mammalia; order Primates; family Hominidae; genus Pan; species Pan paniscus. Next base: position 77,838,180 of record NC_073266.2, on the reverse strand, counting down.
GAATAAACATTTTTCCAAAGAAGACACATAAATTGCCAATAGGTATATTAAAGGATGCTCAACATCACTAATCATGAGGGAAATGTAATCAAAACAACAATGAAATATCATCTCTCACCTTTTAGGATGGCTTTTATCAAGAGGCCAAGAAATAACAAGTGTTTGTATGAATAGATAGGAAACACATGTACACTCTTGGTGGGAATGTAGATTGGTGTGACCACTGTGGAAAACAGTGTGGGTGTCCCCAAAGAAATTAAAAATAGAATTACCATATGATCCAGTGCTCCCATGTTCATTGCAGCATTTCTCACAATAGCCAACATACAAAAACAACTGATGAGTTTGTTGATAGATGAATGAACAAACTATAATGGAATATTATTCAGCCTTTTAAAATTATATGTCTAAATAACAAGTTCTTTCAAAAAGAGTTATTAAAAATCTAAGATTTTTTTAAAGCATTGTAATACAGTGGCATTCTTTTCTTAACAGCACAAGAAAAATTATATTTAATAATTGATGGTTCTAGACTCAACAGAATAGCAGAATCTCATTTTTTCTTTAAAAATAAATTGTGTAGGTATATTTTTATAAAAGTATGACAAATACAAACACAAAACAAGGTTAAAAATTATCATCTTTTTTTGATATATTTCTATATTTTTCTATGAAAAGGATGTACAGTTGACCTTTGAACAACAAGGAGGTTAGGAAGTACCCACCCTCTTGCAGTCCAAAATCTGTGTGTAACTTTTAACTCCCCCAAAACTAAACTATTAATAGTCTACTGATGACTGGAAGCCTTACCGATAATATCAGTAGCAAATTAACACATATTTTGTAGGTTATACATATTATATACTGTATTCTTACAATAAAGCAAGCTAGAAAAAGAAAATGTTACTAATAAAATCATACAGGTGAGAAAATGTATTTACTATTCATTAAGTGGAAGTGGATCATCATGAAGGTTTCTATCCTCATTGCCTTCACATTGAGTAGGATGAGGGGGAGGGGAAAGAGGGGGACTTGGTCTTGCTATCTCCGCAGTAGAAGAGGCAGAGGAGGTGAAAAGGAGGCAGGAGAAGCAGGAACACTTGGTGTAACTCTTTTTTTTTTTTTTTTTTTTTGAAAATGTGTGTGTAAGTGAACCCGAGCAGTTCAAACCCACATTATTCAAGGGCCAATTTGTATGTTTTTTAATCCAACTAAAAGACAATGTTTTTTCATAAGGTAGAAACTAGACATTATTTCAAGTAATACTAATTACTTCATGTCTTCATAGCCAAACAAATTACTTTCTAGGTGTAAAAAAAATAGTGCTGTGATCCCCAATCTATTTTCAAGATAAGAAAACCTATTTTGACATAGGTTTTGGAAAAGGTTTGAAATGGAAGACAAGTACAAAGACTACAGAATGAGATAACACTAGAAGTAGGGCTAAATTGACCAGGAGAGTACAAGAGTCATCTTCAGGAACCTTTGAGGAAATAGGAATATATGGAATTAAAATGCTGTTTGAAATATTATTTATAATATTTTTTCACTTTTTTCTTCTTTCTCTTCTTTCACTTCTCTTTCTCTTTTCTACCTTCACATAAGCATAAAAGTAATCTGTAAAATGTCAATATGCATGTCAACTTTCACATATAAATCTTTTCACTATTTTAATTGCTAAGGTATAATATTTCATCTATATTTTGCATTAAATTAGGCTTGTGGCCTTGCAAACTAAACTTTTTTAAAAAATGCATTTCACATGCCAAATAGTCCCCTAATGAGCTCTTAGATAGCATTCAATTTATAAAATTGTTTTCTAAAGAAAGATAATCCTGCTCACTGTTAACTTGCCAAAAGTTCCCTTGTTGAACAACAAAAAGACTCAGAGCATTTTCACCAACTACTTCCTCTAAGCAAATATCTTTCATGCTATTCCAATGTTAGCTTAATAGAAGCTGTATTGTTAATATAAACTATCATGACTGATATATACTTTAAATAAGTGAACCATCAAAATATTGCTGATAACTTGTACTAGGTCTTGTGTTAATTTTATAAGTAAGTATGATGTGTTCTATAGAGTTTTAATTCAATCTACTTTTAAGTATTTCACTGTGTGAGATTTCTGAAGATTACTTATATAAGGGCAGATAACGAACTATGGAGTAAACAGTTGAAAACATCACATAAATTCTTTTGTGGTCATGGCGATGAAGTCACCTTTGACCTGATTTTCAACACTAATGTCAGAAAAATAAAGAAAAGAAATAGTGTTTCATTGAACAATAGTAGCCTTTAAAAAAGTGTTTTCAAATGTCTTCTGGTTTATACCTCAAGTGAAACTGAAAAGATTTTGAGAGTCCCCCAAAAAATTCTTACAGTGGTGAAATATATACTTGTCAGTCTCCTTATACACAATAACTTCTTAGCTAAAATAGTAATTTTTCATCAGGATTTATAGTGGAGAACATTCTTAAACAAGAGACTTCCCTTGTTTTTGCCAAGAACATGTGCCAGTTCATCCAAATTATTAATAAACTTAATACAATTCACCTGAAAATGGTTCTGCATGGGCTCTATTTTTCTATTCTAAAATATGTTTAAAGGGCCCCTTCTGGCAGTAATTTAATAATTTTTTTTCTGGGAAAGCCAGAAAATTTGAACCATACCAAAATTTGTACTCAGTTCTCTGAAGGCAGGTGTGGCACATCATTATATCATCTCTTAAAGAGGTAGCTGAGCTCATTTTTAGACTCAAAAATAGAAAATTTTTTTCCTAAAGAACATGTTACATTTGCTTTTTTAAATGTACAGGTATATTTAAAGGCAAAGTTTCAAGGTTCTCAGGTGGTGATAGTTTTGACAGTGTACTAGAGTAGATCTGACATTGGTTTACATTACAACTGTGTCTACTAGAAAAATAAATAGCCCTTGGCATAAATTACCAATGTATTTATCCAAGGTAATCAATGAATAAGTTTTCAAGTAAAATGGAGCTAAACTGAGTGAAGTTTCAATACTCTAAAAGTATTCTCCAAAGAAGGAAAATAGGAGAAAAAATATGTGTCAATAAGTGTTATTCAACATTTAAAGTCAAAGGACACTTTTGAGATTACTTTGTTGAAAACATTGGAGCTCTCCATTCCAGAGTAATCATGCAGAAAAATGCACACAATACTTTCAACTGGATATGTATTTCAAAGAGGAAAGCAAAACAATATTACCAAACTAATGCTTCCCTCAACCTTTTGTTTTCATTTTTTAAAAGCCACTTCCTTAAGAAAAGGAAAGAATAAAATCCAATAATAAAACTTTAATTATTCTCAAAGGTCAGACTCTAAAGGAAGATTGCTATGCTTTGGCTTGAATAAAAAGCTTAAAATTGTCAAGTTAACTTTAACATGGCCACATATGTGACCTGTTTCCCACAAACGATTGATTCCAACTTGTTTTGTTGACATGACACATAAGAAAATCCAATATGATTTAGGAACACTTGAACTGAAAACATATCACATCAATTCTTTGTAGTCATGGCAATGAAGTCATCTTTGACCTGATCTTCATCACTAATGTCAGAAAAATAGAGAAAAGAAATAGCATTTGATTGAACAATAGTAGCCTTTAAAAGATGTGTTTTTAAATGTCTTCAGGTTTATACCTGAAGTGAAACTGAAAAGGCTTTGATGGTCCCCCCAAAAAATTCTTACATTGGTGAAACATACTTGTCAATCTCCTTATAAGCAATGACACCTTAGCTAAAATAACTAGTAATTTTTCATCAGGATTTATAATGGAGAACATTCTTAAACAAGAGACTTTCTTTTTTTGCCAAGAACATGTGCCAGTTCATCCAAATTATGAATAAACTTAATGCAATCCACCTGAAAATGGTTCTGCACGGGCTCTATTTTTCTCTTTTAAAAGTATTTTTAAAGGGCCCCTTCTGGCAGTAATTTAATAGAAATTTTTTTTCTGGGAAGCCAGAAAATTTATACCGTAAAAATGAACACGTTTTCTATTTCGTTCCCATTTCTTCACAAAATTCTCAAATGTAAGTAACTCAAATCCTGTTTCTGACAAAGCACACCTTTCTTGACATTTAAGGACTAAGAGCAGTCAGTATAACAGCAATTCATGCCAGAGCAGGAGAAAAAAAGTCATGAGACTGGGGAGCCTTTTCCTTTATAAAGTAGGAAGCCCAAATGTGTTCTCAATCAATTACGTTACCTCTATTAGAGCATGACATTTTCTTTCAGAGGAAACTTTGCTTGAAAAAGAAATATTTTCACCATTACATAGCTGCCTATGTGCTTGTATTAGTTATCAACTGCTGTGGAACAAATTCCTCAAAATTAGCAACTTAAAATCACAAATATTTATTATCTCAGTTTCTGTTGATCAGAAACTTGGGAGCAATTTGGCTGGGTAGTTCTGGCTCAGAGTCTAATGAAGCTGCAGTTGACATGTGGCCAAAGCTTCAGAAATCTGAAGACTGGCTAGCTCTGGGGGATCCACTTTCGAGAGGATTCAGTCACATCACTGCTCAAAGGAAGCCTCAATTTCTTGTTGGATGTTGTCAAGAGGCCTTGCTTTCTCATCATATGAGACTCTCCATAAAACTGCACATGACATAACAACTGGCTTCTCCAAAAGCAAGTGACAGGGAACAGAAAGATCAAGAAGAAGCCCCAGTGCCTTTTATGACCCAGTCTCAGAATTTGCACACTACCACTTCTACTTATCAGAAGCAATTCCAGTGACACTCAAGAGGAGAGAAATTAAGTTCCACTTCTCAAAATGAAGAGTTGATGACTTTACGGACACATTTTAAAACATCACAGGCTTGGAGTTTCCTAAAGGATCACTAGATTATGAAATTTTTGAGAGTGACGTTGTTTAAGCAACTCATAAAAGCCAGAAGTCAACTGGTTTAACTCAATGAAAGATAATTATTGTGTCACTTGCTGAAGAGAAATTAAGTAGCTTAATTCTTCCAAGGCTGTCTTAAAATTATTATAAGCAATATCTAAAAGAAATTCTACAGTGAGTAGAATCATTTGATATAGACATTGCTCTAGTTTTCTTCTTCTGTTCCATGGTCCAACTTTTTTTTTAATTATGCTTTAAGTTCTAGGGTACATATGCTCAACCAGAAGGTTTGTTACATAGGTATACATGTGCCATGGTGGTTTGCTGCACCCATCAACTCATCATTTACATTAGGTATTTCTCCTAATGCTATCCCTCCCCCAGACCCCCAGACCACCACCCCACAACAGGCCCCGGTGTGTGATGTTCCCCGCCCTGTGTCCATGTGTTCTCGTTGTTCAAATCCCACCTATGAGTGAGAACATGCGGTGTTTGGTTTTCTGTTCTTCTGATAGTTTGCTTAGAATGATGGTTGCCAGCTTCATCCATGTCCCTGCAAAGGACGTGAACTCATCCAAAATTTTTATTTGAAGTTGCAGCTATCACAGAATTTCCTTTCACTGTTATATAGTGCATGATTTCCAAACCAGTATCAACCATGCAAATTGTTACAAAAAAAGTTTGCATTAAAGAGTGTCTGGACTGCCTGCTTAAGAAACACTCAAACTCGAGGTATGGAAGTATCATGGCCTAGCGTTGGGTCTTCTCAATTTTTCAGAACCAAGTAAATGGCCAAAAATATCTGAGATGAAAGCAGAAATGACTTGTTTTAACAGGTATGAATCAGAGCCCTGGCCTCTATGATCAGTTGAAGAACTGAAGAAAATCGACATCACAGGACATCTAAGAAACCCAGAAGGGAGTCCCAGATGTCCCCCAGCCTCCATAACTTCTGTGGACTACTTCATTAAGCCTTATGTCTAAATTCTAAATAATTCTTCTATCTCTTTTATAAAAATTTTACTATCAATTATATCCCACAGCGAGCCCTGTTGTTACCTATATCTTTGCCTACTTTAGTTCATAGTGCTGTATTCTGTCTTAACTAAGCATGCAATAACCTGTACTGAATTTCTAATGCTAGTATTGAATTATCCACTGTAATGGAAGCAAAAATTGATATAGATAATTGAGAAGGGGAGGAAATTGTTTCTGTTTCACTTTGATAGACAATTTTTGCAGAAAATTTACCTTCCCAACTCTGTTTTCAGGTTTAGAATTGGTTTGCATGCCCTGAAACACAAAATTTGATATAAAGAAAAGCACTAAGAAAAATCTCTCTTGGAAAAGATTTAAGTCTTACTGATTTAACACTTGTCATTAATATTTCATGCATGACAACTACACAAATTCAACTCTATTATTAATAGTTTTGTTGTTTAGTAAAAGAAACAAATTTGTTTCATTTCAGAATATCAGCTTAGTAACTGGCCTTTCATTCACTCATCTACTCATATAGGTTACACGAAATACAAAAAGGTACAGACTTAGATGAATGCATGGAAAAACCATCAAAATATTTTTAATCCCTAATTTAACACTGAATATGTTTTCTTCTAAATTAAGTGCCTTCCTAGGCACAGTAAAACTCATTTCACTTCCTTGAGGAAGAGTGGTAATGTGATTGGTAACTTGCATAAAACCCAAAAAGGAATGTGTGGCTTGCTTCTGAGTGTAAGGCTGAACCGTGATGTAATGACAGGTTAATGGGTAGAAATAAAAAGTGAAGTGATTCAGGTGGTATTGGCACCAAAAAGGTTTTCCTATCCGATGAAACTAGTAATTACAAGAGACATTGCCTGAAGTATTTTCTGTTTGGGATAAATTATTCTTATTACAATCAGTACTGTGCAGTTTTATAAAAATTTTCTATTTCTAGATATCTGAACCCTTTCCCAGGAATGCATGAAAATGTTGCCATAAATTTGTTGGATTTTATTGGGGAATAATTAGAATGCTTGGATGACTCTAAACCAAGACAAATAACTGAGCTAGAATGTAAAGACATTTTTAGCAATCATTAGGAAGAAAAATGTTGAGAAAATAGATCCCCAAATCCATGTATTCAACCTATTATTTATTGAGTACACACTGTGTGTGAAGCCTGTGCTGTATACTGAGCACACAATATGGAATAAGACAAAAATTATTAAGTTGCTTATGAAACTTATAGAATGCAAATAAGTCCAACCATCAAAAAGCAAATAAGATAAGGCACAATTGTACAATGTTCCAGGGCAAAAGAGTGCGTAGTAAGCATGGAAGTACACCGCCTAGATACCCTTTCAGTGAGCGTGTGCTCACTAGCTGTGGGGACTGCGGTCAGAAGATAGCTGTCCACACTTTAGCAGCTGAGGGCTGCTTCAGTCAAGGTCATGCCCATCCTGTGGCAGCCTACATCCATTGAGGGGACAAGGTTGGATGATTTTAGCCCAAAGTGGACAGCTCTGATGAGCAATAGTCATTTCACAGCACCCTGCTAGGTTGGTTGCAGCTTTCTCATCCCCACATGGTAGTTTGATTCCTTCCTTTACACAACCCTGGTTCCTTTCCTTTCACTGGGATAGATCCATAATAAATAATTTGCAAGCCAATCTCCATCCCAATATCTGATTCCAGAGAAGCTAACCTACAACCAAGTGAAGACGAGAAACATTCAACACAGTGGCAGGGGAGCAATCAGGCAAAGTTTACCAAAACAAGTAGCATTTTTTTTTTTGGAATATAAAAGAATAAGAATTTTAATTATATCTGAAAGTAATTATAATGAAATGTAAATAAAATTTTAATTTTTCACTTGGAATAATTCTGGTTAATTTGTAGTATCTGTGCACTAAAATAGATATTCCATTTACGTAGAGTAGTGCTTAACCAGTCTAATTATTTGAGAGTTATCAGCACTTGAAGCCATTCCTAAACTAGCAATATAAATTTAATACATTACACAAAACATTTCAAGAGGAAATTTGTTATTTCTTGAACATTGCTTAGAATACTAACCGAATGATCTTAATTTTAAACATGCTGTCAATCATTTTTTAAATCTATTTTTATTTATTATACTTTAAGTTTTAGGGTACATGTGCACAACGTGCAGGTTAGTTACATATGTATACATGTGCCATGTTGGTGTGCTGCACCCATTAACTCGTCATTTAACATTAGGTATATCTCCTAATGCTATCCTTACCCCCTCCCCCCACCCCACAACAGGCCCCGGTGTGTGATGTTCCCCTTCCTGTGTCCATGTGTTCTCATTGTTCAATTCCCACCTGTGAGTAAGAACATGCAGTGTTTGGTTTTTTGTCCTTGCGATAGTTTGCTGAGAATGATGGTTTCCAGCTTCATCCATGTCCCTACAAAGGACATGAACTCATCATTTTTTTATGGCTGCATAGTATATTCCATGGTGTACCGTGTCACATTTTCTTATTCCGGTCTATCATTATTAGACATTTGGGTTGGTTCCAAGTCTATTGTGAACAGTGCTGCAATAAACATACATGTGCATGTATCTTTATAGCAGCATGATTTATAATCCTTTGGGTATCTACGCAGTAATGGGATGGCTGGGTCAAATGGTATTTCTAGTTCTAGATCCCTGAGGAATCGCCACACTGACTTCCACAATGATTGAACTAGTTTACAGTCCCACCAGCAGTGTAAAAGTGTTCCTATTTCTCCACATCCTCTCCAGCACCTGTTGTTTCCTGACTTTTTAATGATTGCCATTCTAACTGGTGTGAGATGATATCTCATTGTGGTTTTGATTTGCATTTCTCTGATGACCAGTGATGATGAGCATTTTTTCATGTGTCTGTTGGCTGCATACATGTCTTCTTTTGAGAAGTGTCTGTTCACATCCTTCACCCACTTTTTGATGGGTTTTTTTTTTTTTCTTGTGAATTTGTTTGAGTTCATTGTAGATTCTGGATATCAGCCCTTTGCCAGATGAGTAGATTGCAAACTTTTTCTCCCATTCTTTGGTTGCCTGTTCACTCTGATGGTAGTTTCTTTTGCTGTGCAGAAGTTCTTTAGTTTAATTAGATCCCATTTGTCAATTTTGGCTTTTGTTGCCATTGCTTTTGGTGTTTTAGACATGAAGTCCTTGCCCATGCCTATGTCCTGAATGGTAATGACTAGGTTTTCTTCTAGGGTTTTTATGGTTTTAGGTCTAACATTTAAGTCTTTAATCCACCTTGAATTAATTTCTGTATAAGGTGTAAGGAAGGGATCCAGTTTCAGCTTTCTACATATGGCTAGCCAGTTTTCCCAGCACCATTTATTAAATAGGGAATCCTTTCCCCATTGCTTGTTTTTCTCAGGTTTGTCAAAGATCAGATGGTTGTAGATATGCAGCATTATTTCTGAGGGCTCTGTTCTGTTCCATTGGTCTATATCTCTGTTTTGGTACCAGTGCCATGCTGTTTTGGTTACTGTAGCCTTGTAGTATAGTTTGGAGTCAGGTAGTGTGATGCCTCCAGCTTTGTTCTTTTGGCTTAGGATTGACTTGGTGATGCGGGCTCTTTTTTGGTTCCATATGAACTTTAAAGTAGTTTTTTTCCAATTCTGTGAAGAAAGTCATTGGTAGCTTGATAGGGATGGCATTGAATCTATAAATTACCTTGGGCAGTATGGCCATTTTCACGATATTGATTCTTCCTACCCATGAGCATGGAATGGCCTTCCATTTCTTTGTATCCTCTTTCATTTCACTGAGCAGTGGTTTATAGTTCTCCTTAAAGAAGTCCTTCACATCCCTTGTAAGTTGGATTCCTGGATATTTTATTCTCTTTGAAGCAGTTGTGAATGGGAGTTCATTCATGATTTGGCTGTTTGTCTGTTATTGGTGTATAAGAATGCTTGTGATTTTTGCACATTGATTTTGTATCCTGAGACTTTGCTGAAGTTGCTTATCAGCTTAAGGAGATTTTGGGATGAGACGATGGGGTTTTCTAGATATACAAGCATGTCATCTGCAAACAGGGACAATTTGACTTCCTCTTTTCCTAATTGAATACCCTTTATTTCCTTCTCCTGCCTGATTGCCCTGGCCAGAACTTCCAACACTATGTTGAATAGGAGTGGTGAGAGAGGGCATCCCTGTCTTGTGCCAGTTTTCAAAGGGAATGCTTCCGGTTTTTGCCCATTCAGTATGATATTGGCTGTGGGTTTGTCATAGATGGCTCTTATTATTTTGAGATACGTCACATCAATACCTAATTTATTGAGAGTTTTTAGCATGAAGGGTTGCTGAATTTTGTCGAAGGGCTTTTCTGCATCTATTGAGACAATCATGTGGTTTTTGTCGTTGGTTCTGTTGATATGCTGGATTACATTTATTGACTTGCATATGTTGAACCAGCCTTGCATCCCAGTGATGAAGCCCACTTGATCATGGTGGATAAGGTTTTTCATGTGCTGCTGGATTTAGTTTGCCAGTATTTTATTGAGGATTTTTGCATCGATGTTCATCAGGAATATTGATCTAAAATTCTCTTTTTTTGTTGTGTCTCTGCCAAGCTTTGATATCAGGATGATGCTGGCCTCATAAAATGGGTTAGGGAGGAGTCCCTCTTTTTTCTATTGATTGAAATAGTTTCAGAAGGAATGGTACCAGCTCCTCCTTTTACCTCTGGTAGAATTTGGCTGTGAATCCATCTGGCCCAGGACTTTTTTTGGTTGGTAAGCTATTAATTATTGCCTCAATTTCAGAGCCTATTATTGGCCTATTCAGAGATTCAGCTAAGATCTAAATATAGATGGAAGTTAACCGAATCATTTTGCAAGGTAAAGTAGGACAGAGGAAAAGAAGGCAATGAGTGTTTGTTTCAGGAGCAAAGATTCAAAATTCTAGTAAAACGAAAAGTACAGAAATTTTTAAAAACATGTTTTGCACAGGGGAAAAAACAAGACATAAGAGTTAGGAGTCAAACCTAAAAGCACCTCACAAGCCTTTTTGAGATCATAATTTATGATGAGAAACCACAGGAGGATTTAAGCAGAGGAGTGATCATTCAGCTTGCAGTAGAGAGACCCATTTGGAGGGACAATGTTAGAAGCAGGGCTCCCACATATACAATTAATGCCATCTGGATAAAAGATTATAATGAAATAAACTAGAGTCAGGTCAGATGGATAGAAATGAATGAACACAAGCAATATTGGGGTGATAGAATAGGACCCTCTGACTTATTAGATATGAGATAGCAAGAGGGAAGGAGAAATTAAAAATGCTAATTTGTTTTCCCTTTGAAAGAACTGGATAGATGTTGGCACCATTCACTGAGATAAGATACATGAGAAAAGGAGAAAGTTTAGTGGGAATGATTTCAGCTTTGAACATGAGATTGATATAGAAATCTGTTGTTCAAAAGGGAACCATCAACACTATCAGCATTATGTTAGCATACCATTATTCAATCATTATCATATCAGCATATCATCAAATAAGTGCTCACTACAGCCTTGGGGTTGAAGAACCTCCAGGGAGGAATATTCCAGTGAGAAAAGAGGAAGGGCTTGGACAAAATGATAAGTAATATCAACAATGAAGAAATACAGCCTGCTTAGGAGAGAGGCCAAGTAAGAAAAGTAATGATGTTATCTGCAGAATTTAGTAGCACCATATTAACATGGAATGGGTAAGGGCAGAAGCCAGATTACGAGGAGCTCAGGAGTGAGTGAGGCCTTGGAAGCACCCAATGTAGAAACTTCTCAGAAAGCACAATGCAAAAAAAGAAAGCAAAGGGGAGAAGACAACAGAGAATCAGAGGGAACTGTGAGAACTACTGATGTTGTTTATGATAATGATACCTTATTGTTGCTGGGTTTGGTGCTGTTGCTAATTTTATTTTAATGGGAGGCATAAGTTTAAGTTTAACCACTTGCAAGAAGAAATCAGTAATACAGGAGACTGGAAGTGTAAGAAGGGGAGTAATCAAAATTTCCTGAGCAGGCAAGCAGAACACGGGATCCAGAGGGCAGGTAAAGGAATTATCCCTGAAGTAGAGAAAAACATGTCTTGCGAATCGTAATGTGAGAGAAAAAGAAAAGAATGAATGGTGAGAGTTAAGTTCTTATATCTAGGTGGAAAATTACAGAATTTACTTTTTTTGGACTCTATAATCTGCATAAAATAAGAAAGTACATCCACTGCTGAGAGTGAGCCTGACTAATAGGCAAGGAAATCTGACAATAGAGAAGATTGTGTTGAAAGGAGTTTTGGAGATTACTGAGAGCTGATAAAAGGAATATAGTAGGGTTGCTGTGCAATTGATAACAAACTTTCTGCCTCCACTATTCGCTTTCTTCCGCTCGATTATAATAAATAGCAGGGAGTTTTTATCTGCCACGGCAATAATCGTCAGCTTCTTCATATGGGCATTTGTTCTCCTCTAACTCTGTGGTTGTTGTATAAATAAACATGGAACAATAACCCAGGGAAAATCTGCCTCACGCATTCCAAAAGAAAAGTTGAATTCAAGAAACTGGTTTAAAATGATGCTAAAGAACAGAACAGGAGTCACATAATCATAGATGTAGGATTGTAACCAGGCTGGTCGCTCTACCCAATTATCCTTCTGTTGCTATCCCAGAGAGACAGTCATCAATATAAAGCCCCTCTTGAAGTGAACCCAAGAGAGTGAATTTCTGAAGTACGAAAATATCCTATTAGGGGAGATTTCAAATGGAAGATATTCCATGGTAAGAAATCTCAGGAGAGCTCCATTATGAAGTTTCAAGCTGTATTTAGGAAGACGTCACCAGTTCTAGCTAACACTATAATTTGAAACTTTTTTCTTTTTTAATTAAATTTAAGTTCGGGGTACATGTGCAGGATGTGTAGGTTTGTTACATAGGTAAACGTGTGCCATGGTGGTTGGCTGCACCTATCAACACATCCCCTAGGTATTAAGCCATGCATGCATTAGCTGTTTATCATGATGCTCTTCCTCCCCCTGCCCTCCCCTGACAGTCCCCGGTGTGTGCTTTTCCCCTCCCTGTGTCCATGTGTTCTCATTGTTCAGCTCCCACTTGCAAGTGAGAAGATGCGCTATTTGGTTTTCTGTTCCTGTGTTAATTTGCTGAGGATAATGGCTTCCAGCTCCATCCGTGTGAAACCTCTTAATCACAGCTTTCATTGAATTGATGCTAGGTACAAGTAGAATTATTATATAAATAAATGAATTGTGAAATATTAGTACCTATGTTTTACAAATTACCGTTACAGAGAAAATAAAAATTTGTAAAATAAACATGTAAGACGATTGTTATTCATACTCTAAAATGATTTTTACAGATTTCTTACAGGAAGTAAACATATGCTTTTAAGTAACAATGTGGACATACTTGGTCAAATAAAATCTCTTGAGGGAGTTTTCATCCTCAATCATTCATCTTCTACCTTTCTCCTGTTTCCATCTGGCTCTGGCTCTTTCTACATAAAAAGATTTCCATTATCACCCATATTAAAAGAAAATATAAACAATTGTATTTCTATATAAATGGTTAGGTTTCTATATTGCCTTTTATTTATGTACAAGTTACTTTAAAATATTTATTTTGTCAGCCACCAATTTCCTATTGCCCACTGAATTTCCTCTCTATATATCATTATTGGCCTCCAAACTGTCAAGTTTAATAGATAAATTTTCCATCCTTGCCTGAATAGGATAGTTTGTTGCCTATCCAACAGCCTTTCCCTCCCATCCCCAAGACTTATTCAGGAATCAGGGGACCATATGCTTCATAACAGCCTCAGCCTGTCTAGGAAATTCAATTCCCCTTGGAAGTGAATACTTCAGGCTTGGGCCTACAATGCAACTCTTGCCAATGGGGGTGTATGTTCATTTTCTGTAGTTACTGTAACACAGGGGTCCCCAACCCCCAGGCCACAGATCCGTATTGAGCATTATCACCTGTACCATCACTGCCACAGGTACCAAGCATTACCACCTGAGCTCCCTCTCCTGTCAGATCAGCCGTGGCATTAGATTCTCATTGGAGCACAAATCCTATCGTGAACTGTGCATGAGAGGAATCTAGGTTACGCACTCCTTCTGAGAATCTGATGCGTGATGATATGTCACTGTGTCCTGGCACCCCCAGATGGGACTGTCTAGTTGCAAGAAAAATGAGCTCAGGGATCCCACTGATTCTACATTATGGTGAATTGTATAATCATTTCATTAGATATTACAATGTAATAATGATAGAAATAAAGTGCACCACAAATGTAATGCACTTGAATCATCCCAATGCCATCCCCCTCTTCCCTCTGTCCTGGTCCATGGAAAAATTGTCTTCCATGAAACCCGTCCCTGGTGTCAAAAAGTTGGGGACTGATGCTGTAACACATTATCACAAACCGCCTTAAAACAACACAACATCATCTTACAGTTTGGGAGGTCAGAAGTCCAAAATGAGTCTCACTAGGCTAAAATGTAGATGCCAGGAAGGTTGCATTCCTGCTGGAGATTCTGGGAGAGAATCCATTTGCTTGCTATGTTTAACCTTCTAGAGGCTGCCTGCATTCCTTGTCTCATGCCTGCCCCATCCTTCTATCTTCACAACAAGCAATATAGGACCACATCATTTTCACATTGCAAAATCTCTGGTTCTCCCTTTTCTGCCTCCCTCTTAAGGTCATTTGTGATACACTTGGTCCACCTGGATAATCCAGGATAAACTCTGAATCTAAGGTCAGTTGACTAGCAATCTTAATCTTAGCTGCAACCTTAATTCAGCTTTGCCCACAACATAATTCATTTACAGGTTCCAAGAATTAGGATGTGGATACGTCAGTGGGGGGCATTACTCTGCCTACCAAAAAGTGTAAGAGAAAGTCTGCTGGGCAGGGAAAGAAAATACTCCTCCTTCTGTCTCTGGAAGTTTCAAGGTTTGTATGTGCTATGTGGAATTATGGCAATCATTGCAGGATTACAAGATGAGCCAGCCTAAGTGGGAAGACTTTTATTGTAGGAACAATTATGATTTTATCATCACTTTGTATAGTCCCACTAAGTAAACCAAACCCAGAGCAATTTTCATTCTACTTGTCACATGAGATAAAATTCGATTTTTGTGTATTCATTTGAATTGTGTTTTCTCTTTCCCACAGCAAAAAATTCTAACTGATACTTTACCTTCCTACACTTTTCTGAGCATTTGAATTTCACTTAACCATTTTGAAAAATTCAACATGCTTTTGCAGTATTACTGTAGCCTGGTTTTCTCCTACCTCTCAAGCCATTCCTGCCCAGATTCATTCAAAGGATTTTCTCTGCTTACACTCTCACTGATGGTTTTCACACCTGGCCCTGTCTTCACCTTTTCCCATCTCTCTATTCTTCCTGAGTAAATTCATTTTCTTCCAAGGCTTTAACTCTCCTTTACGTGCTGATTCATATTTTTTACCTCTATTTAGAAACTCCTGTTATTGCTAAATCTATGCTTCTTCTATGGTTCGAATGTCTCCTTCACCATATTTTGAAACTTAATCCCCAATATGGCAATTATTGAGGGGTAAGGGCCTTTAAAATGTGGTTGGATCATGAGGGTTCTGCTCCCGTGAATACATTAACCCATTCATGAATTAATGTATTAATGAGCTAATGCATTAATGGATTATCAAAGAGGGGAACTGATAGGTTTATAAAAAGAGGGAGAGAGACCTGAGCTACCATGCTCAGGCCTCTCTCCATAGGATGCCCTTTACTGACTCAGGAACCTGCGGAGTCCTCACCAGCAAAAAAGCTCTAATCAGATGCAGCTACTTGATCTGGGACTTCCCAGCCTTCGTAACTGTAAGAAATAACTTTTCTTTACTTATAAGTTACCCAGTTTCAGGTATTCTGTTGTAAGCAACAGAAAATGAACTAGGATCACCTGCTTCCAAGTAATTATTGCAGATTTCTTATTGAATATCCCCTGGCTCTCCCCTCCTCGACTTACTTTGTTCCTGAACTTTCTAATATATCTTCCACATCAGTGAAAGACTCCAAAACTTATTTTGGTCAGCCAAGTCAAACACATGAATAAGCTTCCACTTCTCCTTCTCACTCAGACACTTTCCCTATTGAATTAGCCACTAAATTTATGGCCTTGACCTTCTTAAAATCCCTTTATCTTCCCACCTCCTCATGTCTATAGTCACGACTTTGCTTCCTCATTTCTCACCCTACAAAAGCCATCTCAGCTTCTTTCCCTATATTCAAACTCTGCAACTCTTTAACCACAATCCATTATCTCCATGCTCATCCAATGAACCCTCTATAATTAAAATAAGATCATCTCTCTCCCCTGCTTAAATCTTTCTGTGGATTTTGATAACTTTTAGGCTAATAATAAACATTCAACAAATGATACAACTGTGATGTAGTACACATTTGTTATATTACCTTATCTCATGTATCTTTTCAAATATCCTGTGAGTTAAGCAATATTATTGTGTCTATTTAACAGATTAAAAACTGCAATTTAGAGAGTGGATACAGCTTCCAAACATCACACAGCTGGTGAGGTTTGAGGTGGGTTTTAAGCCCGATCATTCTCACTCTAAAATCCATGCCTTCAATCAGTCACATTTCTTAGGTGAGTTCAAACTGCCCAGCCAATGCCTAACTATCCAAAAGGATCCCTCGCCAATTGTCTCCAACCCCCAATTGCTCCATCTCTCCAGCAATATAAGCCACTCACGATTTCTCTAAAATGCCATGGGTCCTTGCTGCTCTCTACCACATACTGCTTCTATCTACCAAGAAGGTCCTTTGCACTTTTTGTTTTCATTTTCTAGTTGGTAGAGCAAACTTGGCCATGCAAATTCTCCTCCTTGCAGTCTTCCACAATTTCCCAACAGCTGATTTACAAGTTTCTCTCTTCTGTGCTACTGTGGCATTTATATCCACTTAAAATAATAACAGCTACCATTTCTTACCTGCTTTTCCATGGAAGACACATGTCAAAGTGCTTTACATACATAAAGTTTTTAATTCCATAGAAAACTATTATGATAGCTTAGTTTACAAATGGAAAATAATCAGAGAGTTTATGATGATACAGGCATTTTGTTCTATAGTCTCTGTTCTACTTTCTTTTTCCTTTAGGGTATCTTGAGAGCAGGGACCATGGTCTACATGATTTGAATAACTGAGACCTACACATAAGCAAGAGATCTGTGACAGTACAGACATATATAAACAGAGTAAATGTCTTGATATTTTACTGTTTGGAAAACACAGAGCATATTAGTTTGATATACGTTGTTGTTCATTTCTGTTTCCTCACCACTTTCCTGTGAGCTACTTAGCGGCATAAACCATTCCATATTCACCCTGGATTCCATGTACCTAGCACAGGCACTCAACAAATGAACTAGAAAGTTAAATTAATCACCAGATATTAATGTTAGCTTTGCCTCTCCATTTTATTATGTGCCACATACATATTCAAGACAGGAAGAAATCTGTATTAAATCTCTAATACTACATCCAGCTCAGTAGGAACTGGAATTATTACTTACGTTTATTGTACTTCATCGTCATCTACCACAATTCATCTGGTTTTTTAGAAGCTATACAGGTGAACTGAATGAGGGTATGACATAAACACTCTTTAATTGTCCCAAGGCAAATAAAACAATATTAGCAGCTTGGCCACAGTTTCAAAAATCAAGTTAAGAATTCCACTTTATATTTTTCTCATAATGCTATTTTTGTTTTGCAGCACTTAGCTAATCTTTTTCTTATACTGGCATGATATTATTATACTGTTTGTGAATCTATATCATACTTTGCCAATAAATTACAAATCTATTTTATTATGAACAATGCACATATGTAAATGCTTTGAAACTTATCTCTGAGATATTCTAAACGTATATTTAAAAAATCGATGGTCTCTTTAAGTAGAATCTCTAAAAGGCATCCAAGCTAGACATATTCTGAGTATTTCAAAGACAGAGAATGTTACTTAAGTGTTTAGGTATTGCGTACCAGGCAACTGTGAAGAATCCCTGAGGTGGCAGAATCGGGAAGCAGAATAGCACTGAAGAGAACAAAACACTCCACGGAGAGAGGCACAGGTTACTGATTTACAGTTAGCCACACTTTCAATTTACTCCAAATGAGACAACATGAGTAACAAAGACAGAGAAGGACTTTGTTCCAGGTGAGAATTAACACTGGTGAGAACATCTGATAGCTAATGTGATTAGAACAGAAGTCTCTCATTTAGAAAGCTTAGAAGCTTTGACACTGAGGAAGCTTAGTCAGTGCAGCCCTGAAGGGAAGAGGCTGCACAGGAGCCTATGCAATGAGTATTCAGGAAAGAATAATGGCTACAACCTCTAAGGTCTGCAAGCCAGCCTGAAAAATATCAGTCAATTACAGTTGACACAGCAACAGTGGAGGAAAGAAGCTAGATTGGCTCATGATGGCTTTTTCTCTAGTCCTTACTTCTGGGGAAAGAGTCCTTTCTTTTCCTTCTTGTCTCTGCTCTTTTTTTCATGATTTATTCTTCTCTGCCTATCTCACATTTTGCCTTCTCTCCCTTTTCTATAACTCACCGTCTTTTCCCATTCTTCATCCTCTTATCTAAATTTCATAAGATATGACTTTAAAGACATAAAAAAGTTTATAAAATAGGTAAATTATAAATGAATTTCTAGTAAAATATTTATAAATTACCAAAATTGCATTCATTTAATAGTGTTTACTTTTAATCCAAAAAGGTGAAATTAGTATGTATTTTTTTGCCACTCTAGAAATGCCTAGAGCAATTTGAAAGTAAAAAGAAAAAATCATTGCCTACTTCAATTTAGACATGGAAGCTCAGTTTTCAACAGATTTGTCTTAGAAAATTGATTTTTCTTTTTGCAGACCTTCAAAGAAAATTGTCCTGAACTACCCAGTGTTTTAGCCTATGTTATACTACAAATATTATCATTAATCAACACTAATTTGTTTATTTCTTTGCTTTGTGTTTTCAACTGATAGGCCCTGTTTCTAGTTTGGATTTTCTTCTTCAATGCAGCAAGCTAAATCTTGAGTTGTTATCAGTAAATATTACTTAAAATATGCTAACTTGAGCTTTTAGAAAGGGAGGTAGTTCACAATTTATACATGGTTATTGATTAGATTTGAAGAACTACCCCAAAAATATATAAAATATATGTAATAGTTGGTTTACAATTTTGCATGCAATGGGAAAGGTTTAAAACCTAATTATCATTCTCTAATGGCTATTATGATAAAGACCAAAATAAAAGTGTTGATGAGGATGTGGAGAAAAGGGAACCCTTGTGTACTGTTGGTGGGAATGTAAATTAGTACAGCCATTAGGGAAAACAGTATGAATACTTTTCAAAAAACTAAAAATATAACTACCATAGGATCCAACAATCCTGCTATTACTGGATACATAGCCAAAAAAAAAAAAAATGAAATTCCTATGTCAAAAAGATATCTGCACTCCCGCTGTTCATGGCAGTATTACTCAAGACACTCAAAATATGGCATCAACTAAGCGTCCATCAACGGACGAATGCATAAGAAAAATGTAGCATATATATACACAATGACATACTATTTAGCCTTTAAAAACCCAGGAAATTCTGTCATCTGTGACAACATGAATGCCCCTGGAGGACATTATGTTTAATAAAAGAAGCCAGACACAGAAGACAAAAATCACATCTTCTTGCTTATGCATAGAATCTAAAAATGTTGGCGGGCACAGTGGCTCACACCTGTAATCCCAGTACTTTGGGAGGCCGAGGCGGGCAGATGACGAGGTCAGGAGATCGAGACCATCCTAGCTAACACAGTGAAACCCCGTCTCCACTAAAAATACAAAAACATTAGCCGGGCGTGGTGGCGGACGCCTGTAGTTCCAACTACTCCTCGGAAGGTTGAGGCAGAATGGCGTGAATCCTGGAGGCGGAGCTTGCCGTGAGCCAAGATGGCGCTACTGCACTACAGCCTGGGCGACGGAGCAAAACTCCGTCTCAAAAAAAAAAAAAAAAAACTAAAAAAATTGAGCTTATAAAAACAGAGTAGAAGGGCGGTTACCAGGGGCAGCAGGATTGGGAGATGATGGTCAAGTATACAAAATTTCAGTTAGACAGGAGGAATAAGTTCAAGAGATCTACTGCACAACATGGTGACTATAGTTACTAACAGTGTATTATATACTTGAAAGTTGCTGAAAGTATATTTTAAAATTCTCACCTCAAATGTGTGAGTTAAAATAGAACTATTGTTCTTTTCATATTTGTGTTTCATTAGTGAACTTGTCTATAACATTTATTGAACAATCTAATAGAAATGTGCAGGAGTTACTTGGTTATTTAAAACAAATGAAAAATAAAGAACGGACAAACCACCGCTGATTAGGAGATAAACAGCAACCACAATTAGGTAAGGAGATAGAAAGAGAATGGTTATAATGTTATATGATATAATGATTTATTTTAGCCAAAAATAGCCATCTACTAAACACCAGTATCTAAATATCAGTTATTAAATATATTTCGTATTAAATATGTACTGTGAGGAAAAAAGCAGACCTTATTTGAAGCAATCTATACATCATAGTATCTAATATAATGAAGTTCTTGGATACATGTATTACAATACTGATTTTTTTTTTGTTTTATTACATACTGGTAGAATTTCAATTATTCACAACACCTCCTGAAATTCTTATTAAATTAGCAGCCCAGGCAGTTGATAATAAATGGCATCTAACCAGCAGCACCCTTGTGCAGCAGCCCCCCAAATTAAAAATCTAAGATTCATGAAAACTCAAAAAAAGACAAAACTCACAACCAGCAGCAACCAAGACAGACAGCAAACTTTGTACTATAAATGGATTGAAAAAACCATACCTAGGCTTCAAATTGTGAAAATAAGATCACATTTTTCAAAACAATGGAAAGACATGATTCCTCAACCAAAGCCTAGCCCCTGGCTAAAATTTTATGTTCCATACCAACTAGACAATTGACAATCATTTCCTCTACTCACAGGCATTGATGAAATAATTACATTACTTATAAGGAAAAGGATGTAATTGACAGATAATATTGATTAAGTTATTACTGTTTCAGATACTGTTCTAAGTACTCTGTATGAATTAATTCATTTACTCCTCACAGTCGTAGTCATTTGTTGTAGGTTCTATTATACTACACAAAGTCAACAGAAGTTAGACAGTATATAACCACGTTTAAGAAGTAAAATCTCTATGTTAAAACAGCTCTCAGAAAACAGGATTGTGAGCAATAGAAAACAAACATTTTATTTTTATCAGTAAATTTAAAATGCTAGATAAAAATAAACAGTGAAAGAATCTTCAATGCTGAGAGCTGTGATTTTATCTGGACTTCAATTGTTTAAAGTATTTAAGAATCATATGGTGGTAGGAGGAAATAACTACATTACTTATAAGGAAAAGGATGTAACTGACAGATAATACTGATTAAGTTATTACTGTTTCAGATACTGTTCTAAGTACTCTGTCTGAATTAATTCATTTACTCTTCACAGTAGCCGCCATTTGATGTAGGCGCTATTATAATACACAAACTCAATAAGAGACCTAGGATTCAAATCCCTGGGGCCCGATTCCAAAACCCTGCTTTTAACAATTACATTAGATATAAGAGTACTTTAGTGCCACTAGTGCATTTGGCAGGAATTAGAAAGGGATTCATGCATATCAACCTGTGCTCCAGCTTTATATCTAAGATCCAGCCTCAACCATGATACAAATTAACAGAGAATAATCAGGAACAGTCACCCACCTTTTCTTCTCAATTGTGTAATCTAGAACAAAGGAAAAGAAACAGCTTCTGAGAGAATTCAAGAATAAGTGTATGTTAACAATGATCTACTAAAGAATATAGAAGAAAATATTCAGGACATCATTTGATATTTTCAATAGTGTTGGGGAAAAAAATGACCCAACAGAATTGAAGCAGAATGCCATAACTAGACACCAAGCTAAAGTGAAAAATCATAGGAAGAGATATAAAAACTTAACAGAGTGAATAAATACCACAATTAAAAGGAGACAATAAAGGCAAACATTCAGGTTTTGAAAATAAAATCAGTGATGTGGTAAACATCAGCTTAAGTTGTCAGAATTCAAATGAGGACATAAATGAAAATGCAGAGAAAAAGGGTGATCGATATGAAGGTCATAGGGTAGTAACTGATGCAGTTTAAAGGGTGAGTAAATAAGTAGAATATATAAGCAAAGTACTAAAGACTGTATTAGGAAAAAAATGACTTGAGGTAAAGAAGCAGCTATGGTTGCTGACTGAAAAAGGTTACCACCTTCTGAAAAAAATCAAAAGAATAGATTCACAGTTAAAAAATCCAAAAAATATATTTTGAGTTAATGAAGAAAAATTATTAAATTTTCTATTCCTAAATAACAAATAACTAAAAAATTATACACACACACACACACACGTCAAAAAGGGGAAAAATCAACAGTGTATTCATAGGGTTTAGTCAGGAATTTAGAGCCACTAGACATGTTATGTGAATACAGTGATTATGGGAGGAATACACATTACAAAAATATGGGGGAACCACAAGACTTAAAAAAAAAAAAAAAGGCCGGGCGCGGTGGCTCACGCCTGTAATCCCAGCACTTTGGGAGGCCGAGGCGGGCGGATCACGAGGTCAGGAGATCGAGACCATCCTGGCTAACACAGTGAAACCCCGTCTCTACTAAAAATACAAAAAATTAGCCGGGCGTGGTGGCGGGCGCCTGTAGTCCCAGCTACTCGGGAGGCTGAGGCAGGAGAATGGCGTGAACCCGGGAGGCGGAGCTTGCAGTGAGCCAAGATGGCGCCACTGCACTCCAGCCTGGGCAACAGAGCGAGACTCCGTCTCAAAAAAAAAAAAAAAAAAAAAAAAAAAAAAAAGTAACTCACCAGCTGGCCAAATTGGCAATAGAAAAGTGAGAGCTTGCTGGGAAAACCAGGAAGCCACCAAGGTAGAATGACATGGAAAGGTCTATGAAATGGTCAGCTCCATGCCTTTGTACGACTACCACCTCTGAGGGTCAAGTCAGGTGCCGGCTGGAGAGACTGTACCACTGGTCTGCAAGGCCAGCATCTGGGTACACAGGCCGCACGTTAGCAGAGGGGAGGAATGGCTTCCGCTTCCCATATCCCTTCTACATCTCACCCAAATTCCTCTCTTGGCCAACTCTGAGCCAAAACACAGAAGGTAATTCTTAGCACTGTGGTTCCCAGACTTAGTCAAGTTGGCAAACACAGCCATCATCAACAATGAGTATGTGATAACCAGTATGGTAAACTGTACAGCCTGGAAACCAGAGAATACAGGAGACTCTATGGCAGAACTGAGAGGCAGATGGAGCTTTCAGCTCCTCACCCGGGCTCCAGACTTCGTATCTTCTTCTAAGGAGATGGCAATCCTGAAAACACCTAGTCCTACAACCAAAGCCGGAGGAAGGCAAATTGAGTACTTTGTTCATCTTTTATTCCTTCAGCCCAAGGAAGGATATAAACAATGATGTGGGAAGGAGGTGAGGTTGTTGGAAAGTGATCAGTGGAGAGGCTTTTTCTGAAGGAAGCAGCAGTTTCAGCAATATGTGCCATATAAGGGGCACGTCTATCATTGAAATGCAACACACTCATTCCTAAGAAGTACGAATTCTGGTACCAAAAATTTAAGAAAAATATCAGAAGAGACTATGGCTCCTAGATGGCCTAACATAGGTGGAAGTCTTTGCTTCTAAACTCTCTAACTCTCCACACCATTCCTTCAGGCCACGAAAACATATAATATTGCAGCCCTCAAGTAATAGCTCAGAGGAGAAAAAGAAATCACTTTAGATACAGTTGGAAAAGAACGATTAATTCACTTACTCTACTTCATGGCAAAAGAATGTCTGTGCAGAGCTCCCAAAACATGAACAAAATGAAAACAAGTGGCATGGCACATATGGAAACACATCAAAATGATAACTAAAATCCAGAAGTGTTTTAAAAAGCCAATTCGAAGGAAATTAAAATATATACAAGACTGATTTTAAAAAGCAAAAAGCAAAAACAACATTTGGAGACATGATTTTAAGACAGACAATTGAACAAATAAAAAAGAATAATTTGAGGACATAAGAAAATTTCCCTGAAATAAAGAAAAATCTGTATTTGCAGAAAAGAGGAAATAAATTTTTAATTTAAAATTAAAATTAAATAAAAATTTAATACAAATGCTCAATAAAAATATGTATTCTAGTCACTGTCAAACTTTAAACAAAACATGTCTTCTAGACACAAATATCAAATCCATAAGAGGAAACAATCTCCCTTCTTGGAGAAATCATTTCTCCAAACATTATAACTGTCAGAAGGCAATTGAACAATGTCTACAACTTTAGAGTAGGGATGGGGAGACACAGAAAGAATGACCCAACAGTTTACGGCGAGTCAAGATGTAATTTAAGAAATGTGACAACTTGAAAAAGCGAAGAATAAATGGTATCTCTGATCCTCTTTGAGGAGGGGGGTGAAGGTGGGATAAACTTGTGCTAATCAACAAAGAATTTGATATTGGAAAAGCTGTGGCAAAAGAACTGATAGTGAGTACTGAGTCTGTTTAAATAGCGCACACTAAACAACATGGGAATGGTGGTTAAAGAACAGCAAACTCATATAATGATACAATGCAAAATATTGATATAAATATTGAAAAGGGAAGTGAGGATAAAGGAAACAGAAAAGTGGGTAAATATTAGTGCCCTACTTTATACAGCAAGAAAAATCAAAACTGTCTAAAAATGAGACATGAAAAATAATGTTTCTACCTCCTAAGTTTCTCATAATATTTTTTCTTGGTTTTAGAAGGATCTTTTAAGAAATAATATGTCTTGTGATTAAGAAATACTTATTAAATTACATAATTCCTTCAGGTTTTACTTCTTTTTGTGTGAAATGTAGGTAAAAATAAACACTACCTTTTATTTAGGAATGGTGTTTTCAGTATAAAACCATATTTATAAAAGCATTTCTATCTACCCATCTATCCCTATGTTTATTTCTCTGCACAAATGTCCAAAGAAAGATGGATTGATTAATTGACAGGTAGATACACAGATGATGTAAACAAGAGCAATGTTTCTTTCTGGGTAATAAACTTTAAGGGAATATGTTTTAAGCTTTTTTATTTGTGTATTCCTGTACATACAGCCATGCATTCTGTAATGTGTGACAGCCAAATAAAAGGTTCTGAAATGCAAGGAATGAGATGAGATCTAGAAATCCTCATTATATAATCTTTGGGGCCGGGCGCGGTGGTTCACGCCTGTAATCCCAGCACTTTGGGAGGCCAAGGTGGGTGGATCAAGAGGTCAGGAGATCGAGACCATCCTGACTAGCACGGTGAAACCCCGTCTCTACCAAAAAATACAAAAAATTAGCTGGGCATGGTGGCGGGCGCCTGTAGTCCCAGCTACTCAGGAGACTGAGGCAGGAGAATGGCGTGAACCCAGGAGGCGGACCTTGCAGTGAGCAGAGATGGTGCCACTGCACCCCAGCCTGGGCGACAGAGCAAGACTCCGTCTCAAAAAAAAAATCATCATCATCATCGTTGGAGTTTTACTACTCGGCTAAGAATGAAGCAAACAAAAGGGAGTGTGTCTAAGCAATGGTTGCCAAATGGTTCACAAAATTCAATGGAAATGCCAAACCTCAAAAAAGATCTGAAAGGAGAATACGATTGAAATGTGACTGTCCTTATTTTTATAGGCTATAAAGCAGACATGAACTTGCAAGCATGCATTTATAAAAGTCAAGAATTTGGTGGCATAGATATGAAAGTAGAAATGAAGAAAAATGCAAATAAGACACTTAACCATAAATATATATACCTGTAGATATAAGGAAAATAACTCAGTGATTCATCTTAATCTTATAATTAGAGAAAATAAAGTTTTGAGAAACTTAAAAATTTTGATTTATCACTAATAGAATTTACTTATATAAAAGTGCAAATTGGGAGTCTGGATTATCCAAGCAATAAAATCATACTAAAGGCTTTTTTTTCCAAGTGATTCCTCATTTTTTAATCATGCCATCATTATTATTAAATAATGCTGTGCTGTCATGGGTGACACACAGGGGTGTTATGACCTGACAGAGTATATTTAACTAGCTGCTGATATCCATAGCAGCCTGATTCATAAGATATACAAAACTAAAAATACATAATGGATATTTCGATGGCATTTAAAATTTTAATATTCTCAAAAAGTTCATGTTATAAACATCACTTTTAATTAGGATAGATTTCAGATATACACTTAGAAATGGACATTTGGAAAAAATGGCACAGCAAACATAAGCACATAGCTGTGATGGGTCTCTAAAACTGAGATATTGCATCAATGCCTTACACTTCATTTGCTACAAATGCTGTTATAAAAAATTCTTTTGATAAGCAATTTTGCAAAAACCCTCTCTGTAGTACAAAATAGAAATAATAAAAAAGTACATTATGAATAAAAGTTCTTGCCATTTTTAAATAAAGTAGCATACATTTTAACTTGAAATTTTTGAAGAAAACAGAAAAGATATTACCTGAAATATATACTAACTTATATAATTATTTTCCATTTCAGATAAACTCAGATATTTTTAGTGGATACAAAAGGATGGCCTTTCCATATACTTCAGTTGATATTGATGATATGTGTAATGATTTAGTTGAATAAGCATGATCATGGAATAACTTATAATGTAACCTTATTTTCATCTAGCAAAGTACCTTAAAATTGATTTTATTTGTGCAGACTTTCCTGCTACTTGGATGAAATTCAGGGCAAGGTCTATGACTTTTCTCATTATTGTTAAGAAATAAAAAATGATGCTTTTACTTCTATTTTCAAAAGAGTGCAGTTTAATAATTTATATGGCCTCTTTACTTCAATAATTAAAATATTCAAAATTAATTTAAATTATAGAAACTCTCTGGCCACTAGTGGTATGTATAGATGATTTGGTTGAGTTTTTTTCTTTCACCTTGCACTTTTACTGTCTTCTTCTCCCTCTGCTATTGCATTTTCTACTATGTGTAGGATCAGAGGAGGCAAGATACAGACAAGAAGCCAAAAAATTTGTACTTACAAACATGGCTATGAAATGAAATAAGCTCACCCAGGTCTTGGTTAGTGTTTAAAGAAGT
This sequence comes from Pan paniscus, assembly GCF_029289425.2. Taxonomy (NCBI): domain Eukaryota; kingdom Metazoa; phylum Chordata; class Mammalia; order Primates; family Hominidae; genus Pan; species Pan paniscus. Next base: position 77,811,016 of record NC_073266.2, on the reverse strand, counting down.
CTCATAAAATACTATTTTAGGGTTTGTTTTCTCCATTTATAGTTTCCTATAGCTTTTTTACTCTGGTTTCTTCAGTGCAAGCAAATACACCTTTCTAGCTGGTGACCTTTGCCTCTTTTCTCATTCCCTGAGAAACTAGTACCTTCTTTCTCTCAAAGGATTTTGTAATCATTCCAGGCATCTTAATTTAATATGATTTAATATTACCCTATGCTTTTCCTCCTGTTTATCTTGTTCCAGGGAAACACACATGCATTCTTTGCCATGACAAATCTTAACAGTCTTAAGACGTAAGTCATAGCCACCACTTCTGACTTCCATATAAGTGCTACTAGGCAGCCAGACCTTCAGATTTCTTATACACTTATGAGACATAAGGAAAATACTAACATACATATAATTGGAGTCTTAGGGAAGACGAAAGAGGAAATAGAGAAGGAGCAATATTAAAAGATATAGAAGAATTTTCCTAAGTTGGCAAAGCTATCATCCCAGCGTTAAAAAGTACTATTTAAATATAAAAGAGTAATACTAATTAACAAGAATATAGGAGTTTTTAATTCTATTTCACCATTTTTATATATTTGTTACCTTTATTGTTAAAAGGAGATTAAGCAAAACTTCTCCTTTAATCCTCTGGCATAGTAAAATGTGAATCTATTAACAGACAAGCTTCTAGAAAGAGCAGCCTATACTTGCTGTCCCATTTTTCAGCTTCCTTCTCATCCTTTAAACCATTTGAGAAGCATGGCCATCATCAGTAAAACCTCTGCATTGACAGTATATTTCAGCCCTTATCTTCCTCAACTTTTCTACAATACTTGTCACCCTTTATCACATTCTTTCTATTGATTTTTTTCCTTACTCAGATCCTATACCACTAGTTTTTCCTGGTTCTTCTTCAGTTTTTTTAGTCTCTGTTACAGGCAGGTCTTCTACTCCCTCCTTAAATAAGAATGGACCATCTTATTCACACCTGTAGTGTCTACAAATAGCACTAGTGAGAAATGAAACGAAGGAATGGAACCCAGGAAATCAATTCAATCATTTAAGGTCAAAACTGATGTCTTGATCTCTCCACATAAACTTACTTCTCATCTTTTATATTGTACCGTAGTGAGCATATCAAATTTCCATAAAATAATTCAAAAACTTGAAATCACAGATTCCTCTTTTGTGAATAGCCTCCAGCTTTGAACTCTTAACAATGTTTCCGGGATTCTGAGATATATAGATTTGCTCAAATATTTAATAGAAAATTACAGGCTATGCATCAAAATAGCAAAAAATGATCAAAATTGCAATAATCTGCAAGCATTAGACTATGAGAAGTAGACATTAATTTTGGATACATACTTATAGGGATATTTACAGAACTCTTTATTGGCATATTACTACATAAAAATATAGAATTTTACATATGGTATAATCATTGTATATAAACACTAAACTGTTCTAATATTTTTGCATATATATATTTACATACATATGTTCATTTTATGTATCATTAGAGAGTTCAAAGAATTTAACTACTTATACTTTTGGTAATTTTTATTTAATTAGCCATTTTACAACCTTTCTTTTTCACTTTTACATTTTTATACTTCTGCAACTTGAATTTCTTCATCGTAGCCATTTCTTATCTAATTAAAACACTGCTAAAAAAGAAAATACACAAACATGTATATAACACAGAACTTAGTCATGATAAAATTTTTTTCTATCTAAACACTAATGTTAGATTGGAATGGATGACTGAGAAAAACTGGAAGTAAACAATGGAAGTTAATCTGTTAGCTTTATTCATAAAATATTCATAACCTAGCAATCTCCAACCAGTGCCTAAAGAAATAAGGTGAATCCATTTAAAGAACAATGTTAGAGCATATTTCAATGTACATTGATCATCATTTGCATAATGCAAATGATTGCATTATGGGTAAAAATCCTCAGATTCTGTACCTGAGATACATGTACAGTAAAAGATACATATTCTAAAAGAATAATCAACAAACACTGTGGTCTTGGAAGTTTCCCAGACAGGATGGTGGCCGAAAAGGGCCTGTGAGGAAAATATATTCAGATGGCTATTATGATCCTTCTGACTACCATTTCAGTTTTCTCCCTGTGTAGATAAAATTTATAAATAGAGAAAAATATATTTGAAGGTTTCTAATACAGTGATTTTGAAAAACATGTACTTTTCTAATATAGGAGAATCATTAGAGATATGATGTTATCTCAGTTTTCTTTTACAGTCTTAAAAAACATGATAGTGAACTGTCTGACTTACAGTCTAAATAAATACAATGAAAAAATTGACTGGCAACAGGTTATTTTTCTGAAAAACTGACATGTTACATGAACTTTACAAAATATAGCTGTTTTTCCTTTGAGTCCTCAAGGGATAGAGACATCAACTTCTTGTGCCCTTGAAGTAGACTTTAAGAACTGGGCATTCTGTTATTAGTATTCAGTTTCTAAAGTCATATTCTAATAGAAGCCTACTTATTCTAAAAAATACATGGAAGTCTCAATTTATTGATTCTAGCTTCTTCTGATTAACAAGGTATTATCATTGATATGAATGTCCTTCATCAGATGATCTGATGTGTACAAGATATAAATATATCCTGAAAATGGTGATAAAAGTAATCAGTCTTACTCACCACAAAGAAATCAAAATGATAATGACTCCAGAGTTAGCTGCTATAGAAATCTTTGACTACGTGTTATCTTGAAAAGAGAACTAGCACTACACAAAGAATGACATTAATTACGCCCTCTATTATAGTATCTAAATTCAAAATGACAACTTTATTTTTGCCAATAATGACAAATGTATGAGGCTTTTATTTGGTTTGTGAAGGTAGGTTCATTTATTTATGGAAACGTTAAGGTAAAAAATCTTAGGTAAGGTAATGCAAGGAACATCATAGCTAATATTGTCTGGCTCTGGAAACCTGCATCTGCAAATACAATCAATCAAGTCAGCCTTCAAAGTGGCAAGCTTTATGCACTTTGCAGAATATTCATTCCTTTAATCATTCAAACATGATTTTTCTTAAAACTAGCAAAACAGATTGCAAGGCATAATTTTGTTTTAGGAAATACCTAATAAAATGAAATCCTTATGGAAATAAACCATGACTGTTAGAAATCATTTTTAGTCTTCAATGTATAACAAGTATATGATCTTATTACAATATAAAAACAGTGAGGTTTTTACACTTGCTGTAATAACTGGACGTGTGTTTGCATTTTTATTGGCTGATTGCATGCTGGTTGTGGGAAGAAAGATTTTTCTAAAACTTTAAAGTCAAATGGTACTGCATTTATAATTTATATGTAAGCATGCTTTGTAAAAACCCAATCATGGTAGTTTATTTAGGTGCTACCCCTCCAAGGTATTTCATAGAACAAGCTGAAGCAGCACTATAATTACTTTCAAAAGCAATCAGATAGGTTCCCAAGAGCAATTTTTATTGATTAAAATTATGATTTGTTGCTCTTAAAACTCCCTCGTGCTGCCCTTTTATTTTAATTTTTATTTATTGTCTCAATGCTGTCCATCAAAAAGCTCCCAATATACCCAGTATCGATTGTTTGCTCTTCTGGGCACATGCTTCCCACTCCCTCAACAGACTTTTGATTTCACCTGAATGAAGAGTCACTTTTTGTTATTTAAACCAATGGTTTCCTGCATTGTTTTCTCTAAGAGGCTTTTGTTGATATAAGTATTGATAAAAGGATTGCATGTATTTTTGTAAATAATTTTGTAAAATAATAACATTATTTCCATTTTGAACTCACAGGCAACTCTCTTGAATCAGAAGTATTCAGCAGAGAATTGAAAAACTAAAAACTAAAATAATGATTAGAGGGGTGAATAAAAACTCAAAATGTTAGTATGTTTAGTATGCCAGCTAGGTACCCATGGCCTTTCATTTAAGATCATGCTGAACATAAACAGTTTATTTACATACATCAATCATTCGAATTGCCTTCCCGCTTGATAGGGTAGTGACCACTTTTCCCCACCTTAACTCCAATTGATAACACAAAACAATCAAAACATATTTTCAATGGATTATGCTGAGGATTCAAATTTAGTAAACAGACACGTTTTCTCAAATTAGAAACTCAGACAGAAAGAAAGTAATCCCAGATTGAAAGTTAGGAATGCAAAAACAAATGCAGAGAAGAAAAAGAGAAGCACATGGGTAAGTCTAGAATAACGCTAACTGTTTCAAGCTATCATAATAATTATTGAGAGTATTTGAAATGTGTGTAACATTATAAAATAACAATGGCACATAGGAGAAAATAAATAGAACTCACAGGTTGTTGGGTCTTTTCATTGTCTATCAAGACAAAAGTACCAATTAACTTAGACCATGATTATTAAAGAAAACAAAATAAGAGCTTTAGAATAAAAGAATAGTTTTAAAAATTATATTTTAAAGTAACCGGGAAAAGTGAAATTTTTAAAAAATATTCAATAAACCCAAAAATGTCCAGAAAAGAGAAAATGGTACACGGTACAAGTGTAACAAATAGAAAATAGTAAAATGGTAGATTGAAACCCACACACGGCATTACATTGAATGTGAATGGACTTAAGTGTTGCAGTTGAAAGATAAAAATATTTTTCCACACACACATCCACACATGCTGTTTACAAGAAACACATCTAAAATAAAGTGAAACAGCAGAAATGAATGTAAACAACTAGAAAAAGACACTTCATGAGAATACCCCAAATAAAATGCCTGAAGGAATAATGATGAAGCTTAGTAAACAGACAAATGTGGCTTTAAACAAACAGTACTATTGGAGATAAACACTTAAAAATGACATAGGTTCAATTAACCGGGAAAATATATTTAATTTTTATGCACCTAAAAATGACTTTAAAGTGGCCGGGCACGGTGGCTCACGCCTGTAATCCCAGCACTTTGGGAGGCCGAGGTGGGTGGATCACCTGAGTCGGTGGATCACCTGAGGTCAGGAGTTCAAGACCAGCCTGCTCAACATGGCGAACACTGTCTCTACTAAAAATACAAAAATTAGCCGGGTGTGGTGGTGGGCGCCTGTAATCCCAGCTACTCTGGAGGCTGAGGCGGGAGAATTGCTTGAACTCAGGAGGCGGTGAGTTCAAGCACCCCCGTGCCGAGCCGAGATCGCATCACTATACTCCAGCCTGGGGGACAAGAGTGAAACTCTGTCTCAAAAAAAAAAAAAAAAGCCTTTAAAGTACATAAAGCAAAATTACAGAAATTTTAATGAGCAGTAAATAAAGAAATAATATGAGATTTTAATGTATACTTATCAATGAGAAAACACAAAATACTGTAAAGATGTAGAAAATATGAATAACTAACAAGCTTGACCTGATAATCAGGTATGGACTACTTACTGTACTTAACAGTTGCAGAAAACCCAATGTTTCAGGTGCAGATAAAACATTTAGAACAAAGTGACTATATGCTGAGTCGTAGAGCAAGATCCAACAAAGAAAGACCAACAACACTGGTTGGATTTAAGTCCTAAAACTATAATAAACAAAGGAGAATGATAATACGAAATCCTATGTATTTGGAAATAAAAAACATAATAGGCCAGGCACAGTGGCTCACACCTGTAATTCCAGCACTTTGGGAGGCTGAGGCAGGTGGATCACCTGAGGTCAGGAGTTGGAGATCAGCCTGGCCAAAATGGAGAATCCTCGCCTCTACTAACAATACAAAAATTAGTTGAATGTGGTGGCACATGCCTGTTATCCCAGATACTTGGGAGGCTGAGGCAGGAGAATTGCTTGAATCCAGGAGGCAGAGGTTTCAGTGAGCTGAGGTCACGCCACTGCACTCCAGCCTGGGCGACAGAGCAAGACTCTGTCTCAAAACAAACAAACAAACGCAAACTAAAACAAACAAACAAAAAACATAATAAATAAGTTAAGAGTAAAAGAAAGCACAATATAAGTGAGAAAAAGATATTTTCAACAGAATAATAATTAAAATACTACAAGTAAAACCTTGTGAGATAAAGAAGAAGCAGGGTTTAGAGAGAGATTTATTCCCTCAAAGGCATATATTTTAGAAAAAAATGTCTTTTTCATTTTGAAAAAATTTTAAGAATATGACTAAAACCTATAATCAGAAAAAATAAAAGGAAAGTAAACCCAAATAAAGAAGAGTAAATTAAATCATAAAGCACATAAATTATATAATTAAAGTGGAGAAAAATAGGCAAAATCTTGAGCTAGCGTTTCATAACACAGTCTACCTGATTCTTGAATGTAATAAAAAGTGCTCATCCTCTTAAAGAACAAAAAAGTATATTAAAAGCACAGTGAAATATCTAAACACATCCACTGAAATTTCTTTATAAAACAAACCTGACGATATCAAGCGTCGTCAGTTGACAGATGGAACAAGAGTTTTCATACACTAAAGGTGGGTGTGTAATGTTTATATCACTTTGCAAAATAGTCTGTCATTATGTTTTAGAGTTGAAAATATCCAGAATTCTATGATCCAAAGTTTCATTCCTAGGTATGCACTTCACACAAGCACACAGAGGAGATGTGTTTAAGATTAAGCAAAGCAATATTATTCTTAGAAATAAAAAATGACCAATCTAAATGCCAATCAACAGTAGCATAAATAAGCATATTAATACATATTTATCCCATTTCATTCTAAACAGCCAATATAATGTTCAAACTACAGTTACATGCAACAATATGGAAGAATCCCACAAGCATAATCTTAACCTCAAAATGATAAATTAAAAAGAATATATAATTGGTAGAATCGAGGTCATATGCCTGCATGCTCCCTTCAAGGACATCTGGAAATTGCACGTTTTCTACTCTTATTAGTACAGGAATGCAAACTTGAAAGAAACTACAGAGGATCACAAAGGAGACTGTTAATGTGTGATTCTACATATGTAAGATTAAAAATATGAGTGAAACAAATTAAGAACAAAAAAGTGATTAGGCCAGGTGCATTTTGGGAGGCTGACATGAGAAGATTGCTTCACCCTAGTAATTCAAGACCAGCCTGGGCAATATAGCGAGACCCTGCCTTTACAAAAAATAAAAAAAATAGCTGGGTGTACTGTCATGTGCCTTTACTCCCAGCTACTTAGGAGGCTGAGGCAGGAGGATGGCTTGAGCCCAGAGTTTTGAGGCTGCAGTGAGCTATGATCATGCCACTGCACTTGAGCTTGGGTGCCAGAGTGAAGCCTTGTCTCAAAAAAAATAGTGATTAATATAAAGGACAAAAATTTACTAAACTGCTACTCTATCATCTTGGAAAAATTATGGATAAAGAAATGTTTCTATAATTCTATAATTGTACTAATCCAATTGGTTTAAAGTAAGAAACGTTTCAATCAATTCAAACCAAAAGTATGAACACTCAAAAGCTAATTCCATGTCATTAATCTGCCAGGAATCATTGATGAATCAGATTCATGAGAGAAATTAAATCTGAACCAGATGGAACCCCACTGAGTATTAATTACCAGAGAGCCAAAATACCACCATTGGTTCTAACAGGAATGTTTGCAGACTGGCAACAAATTCTACATGCCACTGTGTAAAACTCTAAAAATTACATGGTTACAAGGTAATACTGGTTGGCCCAAATCTAGCACTTTTCAGGAAATATAACAATGGCAATTTCCTAAATCATCTTTAAGGCTTTTTCTTTCCAGCAACAATGCACAATTCAAAACTGCTTAGCAAAGAAATCCCCCATCTCCTCCGTGACTACTTTAGCACATTTTTATTTTCCACTTTCTTCTGTATTCACTATAATCTGCCTTCAAATAATTTAATTTTTAATAAATACATACTGAGCACTTACTAAGTGTCAGACACTATACTAGGCATCCGTAACAAAGTAGTAAATAAGAGAGGCCCCTCACATTCTTCCAACTTACGTTCCAGGAGAGTGAGAGACAACAAAAAACATTACAAGCAAACAAGGTAATTTAGGATGGTGATAACTGATAACAAGAATTTAAATAGCAACAATCATATTCTCCTCCCTTCTAGGAACATAAAAACTTGCAGTGGAATTATGTATATTATATTTCTGGGGAAAAAATTAAAACCTCCAAGCATTGATAAAGTCTTCAAGCAATAAGTTAACTCCCTTACAAATGTGGTTTTGGTACCTAAGTTTTTCAAACCTCTGCAAATATCATTTCCATTTTCTTCTCCACTTTGAAGAACAATTTGTTATAAAATTATCTCCTGATTTTGGATGGTCAGTGAACTTTACTATACTGTTTTCTGCCAATTACTATGCCCCTGCAGTCACCCTGTTAGTAGCCTAGCCTATTCCTGGCTGTTAATAATTACCCCCAAGTATAACTGTGAGGTTGCAATTCATTTGTCTTAACTAATGAATGAGTTGGTGATTAATTTTTGACCCTTTCCCCATTTTGCAAGCCATTCAGGTGCACTAACAAGCATAGAATCTATTGCAGTTACAATACAATGAAATCACCCTTTTCCTGCAAAATATTTCTCTCTCCCAAAATCTCAATAGCATAGTTATAATTTAATTTCAGTAACTCAGTTCAACAAAAACAAACCTAAATGTTTGAGAGATAAGGCATTCTTATTTGACGTTTTCCAAATAACTTAGCATCTAGTCAGAAAACGTTCTTCAATCTAAATCTGTCTTCCAAAAGTGACGTACTGTCATGAAGGCACACTGTAGGATGTTGCTGTAGAAATGTCGAGTGTTGGAAATTAATGTGAATGTGACTAAGAAGACATTGGCTTTGATCCCAATTCCTATTAGCATTTTTTATTGGTTACCTCTTCTCTGGAACAGAGCACAAGAGTAACTGAGGCTTTATTGTACAAATGGAAAGAAAGTATGCCATAGAAAATGACTGGCAGAGTACCAAAAAGGGGGATATGACTACATTGTTTGCCTTATGCGATTAGCTGAATTTTTCTCTTTTGATTCATAGACTTACATTTTATATGTATTTAAATGGGTATACACACACACACATATATCTGTATATACCTATGTAGTGAGATATATATATATATGTGTGTTTGTGAGTGTGTGTGTGAATATATACATATACACAGAGAGACAAGAGATAAGGAAATTCAGGAACAAAGGGGTAAATTACTTTTCCAAACCACTGCTAACAAATAGCAGTGTTTTGACTTTCCTGTTCTTTCTACCTCTTCAAAAGTTAAGGACAGTTAGCTCTTACTGAAATCAAAGACATAGCTTTTAAGAAATTGTAACATTAATTGTGTCCATATTTATTCAATAAACTTGTACATCATTCTTATTTGCATTATTTACTTGATACATAGTGAATATTCTACCCTTTCTTCAATAAGTACAACATAATCAAAGAGTTCAGAAGTGGACATATTTTTATTTCTTAGCAGTTTTAATATACATTTGATGGCAAGTTTATAATTTAAACACTTTCATACACACTATATGATTCATAATACCATAGTAAGGTAGGCAGGATACTATTATGACTTTTATTTTACAGATTATGAAGCTAAAGGTTACAGGGGTTAATCTCCTAAGGTTATCAAGTTATTCGTTTTCAGAACCAAGACATAAAACCAGTCCTTCTGACTTCACAATCAGTGCTCATTTTAATCAATATCTTCTTCCTTTGAATTTTAGTATGAAACTATTTTCCATGAGACTGCACATGGAAATATTTATAAAACATTTAAATGCTTCAGAAACATACAGTATAAAATGTAAACCTTGAAAGATTATTTAAGAAGATTTTCTACACAATTTATTGCAGGTATAATAAACTAAATTTTGTTGAACTACTTATAAATCGTGTCAGTTTACTGGAACAGAATGTCTACTGGGGAGAAAAAAGGCATTCCATAACATTAAACATTTATTCTTTCAAAGTATTTGACTTACCAATTAACTATTCTTGTAAATAAAGAGTTGAGTGAGACTTTATGGTTGTAATGCAAAGGAAAGTTAATTATTTTTCCATCTATAAAACTTTGGTCAGAGACATAAAGTCAATGATACTCAGTCCAAAGCTGTCAAATTATTTAAATCCTATTGACAAGATGCAACAGCTGGGTGCTGTATCTGCCACAACTTTGAAGAGAAGGAATATATATGGATTCATGGTCCAGTGGAATCCATCTCAGGCTAACTTTGAGTATGCCCATACTCTTCAACCAGATTCAGAATTTCTATTGGCTTTGTCTTAGTGTTAATCATGATAAATTTAATTTTGTTAACGTCATCTGCTTCGATATTATCAAAAATAAACTACCCTTTATGAATTCTAACTTCTATCTCTTGTATCCATTCTTGCTTAAAATTTCAACTTTGATTCTAGGCAGCCACATCTACCGGATCCCATGGTTATTTTTTAAATCACAGCACAACCAGTGATTTTTGGTTTTTTCATCTATGACTTTTCAGTCATCTGAGTATTAGAATTTGTTATATTTTACTTCTATTGTCTATTGTATCTTATATGCAAAAAAACAAAAACAAAACAAAAAACCTCCTGGGATTTTTATAAGGCATTCTAAGTCATGCAAGTAACACTAATTTATTCATGAAAATCACAATACTTATAAGTCCACCTTTGATTTCTTGATTTGAAGTACAGATTTTGGAGCCAGAATGCTGGTGTTCAAATCTCATTTCTGTCATTTACTAACTGTATTACCTTGTAAGTTTTCTCATGTGTAAACTGGCAAAAAATAATACCTAGAAAAGAATGCTTCTGTAAGCATTAAGAAAATAAGCTAACGCTTGTAAAGCGCTTAGAGAAGGTGTAAGTTCTACAAACTGTTTATCAAGGAACATATTCTCTGTAAAACAGGGACTGATAGAAATCAACGATCCTTCCAGATTTATCTCAGTCACATTGGTAGTGTGTCAAACAGCTTGATTGAAAAAAAAATGAATTGAAATAATTCTCAGAAAATAAAAATAGGCTTCATGAGAGATCACACGATATTATTCTCCTGAACTCCATATCTTAGAAAGCAGCTATCAAAGATGGATCATAACTTGGATTCTCTTTGTAAGCAAAATAGTACTAACGAGATATTTAAAAATTACTCAGAATAAAGTTTATGTGTGTTATTAAGTGAATAAGAATGGGCATTACATAGATAAAATTTTATGAATATTTAAATTTGCTTTAAAAAACTTTCACTGAAGAATCAATTTTTTTCAAAGGCTCTTTGAATATTTTTAATGTAGTATTTTAATTTTATAAACTTAAAATTTCCAAACTTGAAAACTTTTTACAAGTAAATTTAATTTTACAGACCTATAATTTTATTAAATTATCTAATTCTTTAATATATAAATTGAATTATATACTCAAGGTAGCAGCACATAAATCTAGAATTTACAACTGTCTGTAATGTGATAAGCTCAGCTACATGTGCCTAACACACGGTGGGTGTAAGCAAATTGAGACAAATGGAAATAAAAGAGAATATAGAGGTCGGGCATGGTGACTCACACTTGTAATCTCAGCACTTTGAGAGGCCGAGACGGGCGGGTCACCTGAGGTCAGGAGTTCAAGACCAGCCTGGCCAACATGGTGAAACCCCGTCTCCACTAAAATTACAAAAATTAGCCAGGTTTGTGACTGTAGTCCCAGCTACTAGGGACTACAGATGACTGTAGTCCCAGCTACTAGTAGGGCTGACGCAGAATCACTTGAACCACGGAGACAGAGGTTGCAGTGAGCTGAGATCGTGCCACTGCACTCCAGCCTGGGTGACAGAGTGAGGTTCCATCTCAAAATTAAAAAAAAAAAAAAAGGTGGAGGGGGGAAGAGGGAAGAGAGAGAGAGAGAATAAGAGAATATAGATATATTAAATGAAATTTTCAGGTTTTGACAGTATTCACAAACTAAGAAAGCAATTTAATTTCCTTTCTTGCCTAGAAAGAACACACTATTTGGTTATCACTGTCTCTCCTTAAATGTCTTGAAAATTCTGCTCCATTTTTGCTTTGATTTGAATTCTTGTTCTCAGAAGTCTGATGCCAGAGTAATGCCCTTCTCCTTGTAAATTATTTTGTCTTTTAGTCTGGCAACCTGATGAAATTTTATTTTTAAAATTTTATTATTATTATTATTATACTTTAAGTTTTAGGGTACATGTGCAGAATGTGCAGGTTAGTTACGTATGTATACATGTGCCATGCTGGTGTGCTGCACCCATTATCTCGTCATTTAGCATTAAGTATATCTCCTAATGCTATCCCTCCCCCCTCCCCCCACCCCACAACAGTCCCCAGAGTGTGATGTTCCCCTTCCTGTGTCCATGTGTTCTCATTGTTCAATTCCCACCTATGAGTGAGAACATGCGGTGTTTGGTTTTTTGTCCTTGTGATAGTTTACTGAGAATGATGATTTCCAATTTCATCCATGTCCCTACAAAGGACATGAACTCATCATTTTTTATGGCTGCATAGTATTCCATGGTGTATATGTGCCACATTTTCTTAATCCAGTCTTTCATTGTTGGACATTTGGGTTGGTTCCAAGTCTTTGCTATTGTGAATAGTGCCGCAATAAACATACATGTGCATGTGTCTTTATAGCAGCATGATTTATAATCCTCTGGGTATATACCCATTAATGGGATGGCTGGGTCAAATGGTATTTCTAGTTCTAGATCCCTGAGGAATTGCCACACTGACTTCCACAATGGTTGAACTAGTTTACAGTCCCACCAACAGTGTAAAAGTGTTTCTATTTCTCCACATCCTCTCCAGCACCTGTTGTTTCCTGACTTTTTAATGATTGCCATTCTAACTGGTGCGAGATGGTATCTTGTTGTGGTTTTGATTTGCATTTCTCTGATGGCCTGTGATGATGAGCATTTTTTCATGGGTCTTTTGGCTGCATAAATGTCTTCTTTTGAGAAGTGTCTGTTCATATCCTTCACCCACTTTTTGATGGGGTTGTTTTTTTCTTGTAAATTTGTTTGAGTTCATTGTAGATTCTGGATATTAGCCCTTTGTCAGATGAGTAGGTTGCGAAAATTTTCTCCCATGTTGTAGGTTGCCTGTTCACTCTGATGGTAGTTTCTTTTGCTGTGCAGAAGCTCTTTAGTTTAATTAGATCCCATTTGTCAATTTTGGCTTTTGTTGCCATTGCTTTTGGTGTTTTAGACATGAAGTCCTTGCCCATGCCTATGTCCTGAATGGTAATGCCTAGGTTTTCTTCTAGGGTTTTTATGGTTTTAGGTCTAACATTTAAGTCTTTAATCCACCTTGAATTAATTTTTGTATAAGGTGTAAGGAAGGGATCCAACTTCAGCTTTCTACCTATGGCTAGCCAGTTTTCCCAGCACCATTTATTAAATAGGGAATCCTCTCCCCATTGCTTGTTTTTTTAAAATTTTCATAATTCTACTAGAATGTATCTTCTGGTTGACTGTCCTGGATCAATTTTCCCAGGTCATCGGTGGGCCTAATCCAAAAGCATTCTGGTTGTCTTTTAGGTCCAGGAACTTTTCTTGGATTATAATTTTAAATATTAGTTCTATTTTATTGCTTTTGTTTTTTTTTCCTTTAGGGATTCTATTATACATCTATTGGATGTTATTTGCCTTCTTACTTGATAAACTTTCTCTGACACTTTTTTACCTTGTTCGTTGTATTATGTTCATCCTCTTGATTGTTTTCCTCCTCTTGTTTAATGTCTCTTATTTTACTACTATAATTTTAATTTTTAAATTTTTTAATATTTTAATTATTTAATTTTCAAATTTAACTTTAGAGACAGGTTCTATGTCATTCAGGCTGATCTTGAACTCCTGGGCTCAAATTATCTTCCCATCTCACCCCCCAGGCAAGTAGCTGGGACTACAGGCATGCACCATGCCCAGTCTTTCAATGTCCCTTATTAATTATTACTTGAATATATTCTACAGTGAGCACTTTGTCTGTTTTGTTTTACCTTTATTTCCAATAGTCTTTTTCTTCTATTTCTTTCCTTTGTTCAATTTGCATTTTTTTGTTAGTGTTTTAGTTTTTGAATTACTGATTTAAAATGTTTCTTATCGCCAAATGTTTATATGAAGATAGTTAATTCAGTTTGTAGTGTTTTGTTACCTTCTAATTCTGTTTCATGGTTGTTTTAGGAGAATTTTCATCAGTTGAAATATTTGGATTAACATTGTTAGGTTACTTGTGACAGCAGTTTTGAATTAAATTGAGTTTTTTCTCTATTTTTAGGCATCTTAGGATAATATTTCAAGTTTAGAAGACTATTTGTTCAGTGTAATAAAGTTTCGTTTCTTTAATGGATGGTGGTGGTTGTGGTTGTGGTTATAAGAGGGGAAAGATAAGATCCTTAATGATTCCTTCATTTGTTTATTTCTCTTCATAGCCCTTTCCTTCTTTACTTTTCTGATTATCCCCAAGAAACAAATGCTTTCTGAGGCTGTAACTTCCAGTCCTGCTTATTTCCCTGTAGCCAGTGTTGTCAACTACAGAGCCCTAGAAATGTGGTAAGTATTTCAGCATTTTTATTATCAAACTTTCTCTTTCTGAGTGTATCCGTTTATGTTTCCACTGAGACTTTTCGATCTTATGTCTCCCTTTCCTGTTCTCCACATTTACAAGCCTGCAGGAGCAGCAGAAGCTGTATTAAAACTTGGGGCTTATTTCTCTGCTGACAGGTAATTTTAAGTTTGTATTACCCTACGCCTTCAAGCAATGCTGAAGATGTTGGTCAAATGTAGTCATATTCATGCTCCTTTTTAATTTTCTTTTTCAAGAGTGTAGGACGCTTGGGAAGATTTGAAATAAAGCATCTCCCATTATACTCCAAATCCATAAGTCCCAAAATATAATTTAAAAGATAAAGAAATTGTTTAATATTAATGTCAAGTATTTTTCAAAAAATAGGTTCTATTTCTTCTAGATTTTCCAAATGTCTCCCAGTGTCTTCTCTTCAATCTGGAATCTCCTGTTGTAGTCTGGATGCTAATTATGTCTTGACTATGTCAGTGGAACAGTCCCCTAATGAGTCTTATTGCAACCAGTTCTCCCAACCTACAGATGCTCTTCCACATAGCCACCAAGGTTACATTCTAAAGCATGAATTAAGACATGCTACTGTCCAGCTTAAAAGCTTCCAATGGCTTATAGTCATGAAAAAAAATGAAATCAATCATATGGCTTTGGCAGGAGAGAAGAGCTCTTTTTCAGTGATTATTTATTGATTTTGATACAGAGTTTTCTCTGTTGCCCAGGCTGGAGTGCAGTGGCATAATCATGACTCACTGCACCCTTGATTTCCAAGGCTCAAGCAATCTTCTTGCCTCTGCCTCCAAAGTAGCTGAAACTACAGGTGCATGCCACCACGTCCTTGTAGAGATGGAGTCTTGCTATGCTGACCAGGCTGGTTTCAAACTCCTGGCCTCAAGCCATCCTCCCACCTAGGCTTCCCAAGTGCTGGCATTATAGGCATGAGACACCATGCTCGGCCTTTTTCACTTAATTGTCACTTTGCAATATAGTTTGTCAAGTCTACCTCAAAAATGTAATCTTTTAGGCTGACATAGGTTAGAAATATAAAATTACAATGCCCTCACCATTTTATTCCCTCTGACAATATGATGGCATAATAATATCACACTTTGAGAAAGTGGAAAGAACATTTTTTAAAAATAGAGGGTAATTTAGCTTACCACTATGATCCTCTTTGATCTCTGGTAATTTAGCCATAATGAATAGATCTTATTCTTCTCATAAAACCATATTGTTTGAATATGGTGATATGGTTTGGCTCTGTGTCCCCACCCAAATCTCATCTCAAATTGTAATCCCCATGTGTCAAGGGAGGGACCTGGTGGGAGGTAATTGGATTATGGGGGTGGTTTCCCCCATGCTGTTCTCATGATAGTGAGTTCTCAGAAGATCTGATGGTTTTTAAGTGTGGGACTTCCCCTTTGCTTGCACTCTCTCCTGCTGCCTTCCACCATGATTGTAAGCTTCCTGAGGCCCCCCACCAGCCATACTCAACTGTGAGTCAATTAAACCTCCATTCTTTATAAATTACCCAGTAGCAGGTAGTATCTTTATAGCAGTGTGAAAATGGACTAGTACAACTCTACTAAGTTCAGAGTTTTCACTGTACAGGTCCTTCAAAACCAAGCATATCCAGTCCTCGGAATAGCAAAGAGCTGTGTAGCTGGCTCCATCCTTCTTTTGTCACTCTGAACCAGAGGATGCCACTGCTATAGGACCCATATTTGTCTTTTGAACCTCATATGAATTAGATCCTAATGTTTTAAATGCCAAAGATTTAATAAGTGATGGATTAGGCTCATTCTTGATTATAAACTGCCCATCCCTCCAAAGAAGTACAAGAACTCTATATCTCAAATGATTGAAGTCTCTAAACATTTCTGCATTTAATAAGGATTATAGAATGTCTGTATATTTAAGATAGATGTATAAATACTATTCAGACTTTCACTCGCAACAATGCCACAAATAATTTCTGGACCTGTCGTGTGTAAATACCTCTGCTAACACTAATAATTCAATAAAAATGATGAAGCATGGAATACTATGCAGCCACTAAAAAGAACAAAATAATGTCCTTTGCAGCAACACAGATGCAGCTAGAGGCCATTATCCTGGGTGAATTAATGTAGGAATAGGAAATCAAATACTGCATGTTCTTATCTATAAGTGAGGACTTCGCAGTGGATACACATGGACATAAAGGTGGGAACAACAGACACTGGGGGCTGTTAGAGGAGGGAGAGAGGGAAGGAGGGAAGGGCTGAAAAACTAATATATTGGATACTAAAATCACTGCAATGGTGATAGGATCATTCATGCCCCAAAACTCAGCGTCATATAATATACCCATGTAACAAACCTGCACATGTACCCCGTGAATCTAAAATAAAAACGGAAAATACTTTTTAAAAAATAAAAAGGTAACAAACTGGAAAAAATAATAAAAATAAAAATTATGAAGCCAAAAACTATTCAGTTAGCTTTTTTTAAAAAAAGTTTTTAAATTCTCCAAGCTACTCTCAATCTCACAATTTAAAATTTGAAGAACTGTGAATAAGTAAATATTCTCTTAAAAACAGTCATGAAACATATTTCTCTAATCAAAATGAAGGTATGTTTTATTTCCATTGCTTAAAAAATTATTAAAAACTAAAAGCAGGAAAATGTACCTATCTTTAATAAGCTTAAATGAGTTGTTTCTCAATAGAAACAAAGTTATTTTTTAATACATTTGTCAAACCAGTTTTGATATATTGTCAGTTTCCATTCGCACTGCTGTTTGAATATTTTTCAGAATCACTGTTAATTTTCTGAGCTTAATACTTGTTTAGCAACTATCCCAGATAAAACTCTTTATGCTGTAGAGCAGTCATTCTTAATCTGAAAATTCATGGATTGAAAGTGTATGCTAATTTACAAATGTGTGCCGGTTCTTGTGTCCCAGTGTAGTTTAGACACGAGAGAGAAACAAAGTCTGGAGACTTTAGTCAACTTTCAAAGACCAACAAAGGTTAAAAAGACCAGATGGAAATATTGGTATTTTGAAATTTTATCTTTGGTTTCTAGAACTGTGTCTTCAATGATGCCTTTACACTGTAAAAATAATTTGGATATGCTCCAATTTGAAGTCAAGTATAAAATGTTTAAAATGTAATTCCATATAAATTATTTTATGATAATGAGTAATAGCTAATGTAAGCTAATTTATTATATTTCCTGACTATGCTAGAGTGAGGATAAAATGGTTTGCTATTTTCTAAAAATGCAAATCCACTAAAAAATCAAGTTTTTATTATTTTAGTCCGTTTATAGTATAATGATAAATTCATACATATCAACGGTACAGTGTAATATTATTTTACTACCTTATATTGTATGTTAATAACCACATATAGCTTATAATTTTTGCTAAAATTCTACTAGTAGTATCAATGACATTTTTCATTAATATACCAAGTCAACCAATAATTAGATTGAAGTGCTGTGCTTTTTTCAGAGTTAGAGATGGTTAATACAGAATCTTCACTAATCGGAAATCATTTTAAATAGATTAAATAGTTTCCTTTAGTAATCCACTGAACCCCAGGCATTTGCACTTTTTTTTTTTTTTTGAGACAGAGTTTTGCTCTTGTCACCCAGGCTGGGGTGCAGTAGCATGATCTCGGCGTACTGCAACCTCCACCTTCTGGGTTCAAGCGATTCTCCTGCCTTAGCCTCCCGAGTAGCTGGGATTACAGGCACCCACCACCATGATCAGCTAAATTTTCGTATTTTTAGTAGAGATCGGATTTCACCATGTTGGCCAGGCTTGTCGCGAACCCCTGATCTCAGGTGATCCACCCATCTCAGCCTCCCAAAGTGCTGGGATTACAGGCATGAGCCACTGTGCCTGGCCTGCACTACATTTTTTTTTTTTTAGTGCATTACCTTCCACTGATTGAGAAGGTGTGACAGAAAAATAATTTAGTTCCAAATCACATCATTGCAAAAAATATAATAAACATTGGCTTATAAAAATTGCAGACAAAACCACAACAACAGAAACGGCAAAGATAATGAGATACCTGAACTTCGAATAACTATTCCATTTCAGAGTCATTCTTGACTACAACTTATCTTAATTTTACTTTATTATTGTAAGATAGTGGTATTAGGTAATGTTCAAATTATTTTGGAGACCTGAAAATTGATTCCAAGTGTTACTGCCAGGTTAGTGCTGCAGAAAACAAACTATTTATGTTATCTTCAGGTTCTGCTTTAAAAGCATTACCTGATACGATGCAATTTGAAACTTCTGAAGACTGGTACATGGTGAAAAGGAATAATTAGGGGAGTGCTGGAATGGTTATATTGAGCCAAAGGAATGCATTTCAAATAGATGAGACATGGGGAGGCAGGGTGGAAAAGCAACAGGCTCTGAAATAAGCACAGTGTTTAGGACCACTTAGTCCAATGAGAGCAAGTGTTTGTAGATGGCAACAAGGTGACATTAGCAACTGTGGCAGGCTAAATGCCACGGTGGTCAGCTAAATAAGGTACAAGCAGTCTGGCCTTATTGAGAGTACAGCAGCAGACAGACAAGAATCTTTGTGCCATTCAGAAAACTTAAAACAGGGTGTTTTCTTTCTGCTTGCTCTGTGATTGCACCATTCACTTGAGTTGTTCACATTTTCCTGTTTCTTTGCTTATAAATATTAATAGGAATATAAATGCCAACTTGGTTCAGATTTATTGTAGGGAAAAAAACACAAATATGATTGTAAAGCATTTTGGAAACAGAAAGGCCATCAGCATTCTTTAATGGATTTTCTAAGTATATTAACAAGCAAAGTCTTTCTTCAATTATTTTCATTAGCTATATATCAGCCAATATTTATAGTATGTCTAAGAGGTCTTATGTTATACTTGGTGTAGTCTAAGGCATGGAAGTAGGGCAAAGATAAAAATATCCCTCTCTGTAAGGCTTGACATGCATGGCAAAGTCTCTTGCATAGATTAGTGACTTCATAAGAATTTGTCCAATTTTTTTAACTTTTAGTAAATAAGGATTAAAGGGCATCTATAGGGCATTCTTATTAAGCAATGAGAGCAAAATCATGTATTTCAAACCAAAAGCAAGCAAGCACTTTATTGATTTTTACAATATGGAAGGTCCTGCAAAATGAAAGAAACACTCAAAAAGTGTTTTTCCAACTCTCCAATGTATCAGACTCTAACTAAAACAAAGTACAACCTTCAAAAGCAGTTTCATTTCTGGAAAAATAGACAGAAAAATCAAACTTGATTTTTAAGTAAAAGGAATTGCAAAATCTAAAACGAACTTATCGGAAATTTAACTCCACTTTCAAGGAGAAAAATATTTCTTGGAAGAAATATTTCAGTAACAGAATCCAACTTTGTATGATTAAACAAATAAAAGTAAATAGAATTTCATTTCAGAGTTGAATATACTTTAATATTCAAGAGCCATGATGCTGCACTTTTTAACTCAACTTGCTAAATTACTGATTAGCAAGAAATGACCACAATATGTGAGGATTAAAGCCCATAAGATAGTGTTCATATTTATTACCAGAGTACTGAGTACATTCTGTTACACTCAACAATTTAACTCTAAACTAGTTAAAGGGCAACTATAAAATACAAGTTTCTGAACTGTTCACAGTCCTATTATGGCGTGGGACGTGTTGTTCTGCACCAAGGTTGAGAAAACGCATCGTGCCCAGAGTGCTGTCAAAGAGTCAGTTACATAATAAACTATTAAGTGACTAAGATATCATCTTGTTCCAAATGGAAGCTGACAACATTTCTATGGGGACTGACATGCTGGTGATGAATGAGGTCGAGGCCAGATTAGTGGTGAAAGCAGGAAGAAGATTGTTTGACCAGAACATTATCAGAGCTATGGTGAGAAAAGAAAGCAACCAAGAAAAGCTGGATGTGGGATTCAATTATCTAGGATGATTCAGATAGCTCCAAGTCAGCTATCGATGAGGCACTCTATTAGCTTCTTTAAGTGGAAGCTAGATTTTGCCAGGACTCAGTGCCTGTGCCAAGCAGCCATTCTGTCTCTTCCGAATAGACTGGGAGTTTATGCGGAGTGTAATCTTCCATAGGGGCTGTGTGTGTTCTTCTGAAACTTTGACATCTTTGGCCATCAGGAACCTGCAGCCCCAAGGAATGTGAACAAGCTTTGAAAGCCCTAGACCCGGGGCGGTGGCTCATGCCTGTAATCCCAGCACTTTGGGAAGCCGAGGCGAGTGGATCACCTGAGGTCAGGAGTTGGAAACCAGCCTGGCCAACATGGTGAAACCCCATCTCTACTAAAAATACAAAAGTTAGCCAGGAGTGGTGGTGGGCGCCTGTAATCCCAGCTACTCAGGAGGCTGAGGCAGGAGAATTGGTTGAACCCTGGAGGCGGAGGTTGCTGTGAGCCAAGATCGTGCCATTGCACTCCAGACTGGGTGACAGAGTGGGACTCCACTCCATCTCAAAAAAAAAAAAAAAGAAAAGGAAAAAGAAAAAGAAAAAGAAAAGAAAGAAAGAAAGGAAAGAGAAAAAGAAAGTCCTTGAAAGCCAGATCTCTCCTCTGTTTTGTTAGGATATCTCCATTTGCCATCATGTTCAGGTTTCAGTCCTTCCACAAACTGAGGATATTTTCTCTCACAGGTGAGAAGGCAAGAGGAGAACTCTTAATTATTTTTCAACAACATTCTTTCCTATGGAGGGTTTTCTGTGCCACTTGGGTAGACTTTTGAAATTCATAATCCCTTATTGTCAGACCACCCAGGTCTCAAATTTAGTGAATTATTTGAAACTTGAGACCTGTTGATTCTTGTCTTTGGACTTGAGACCCCCATTACCTGTTTTAAATAATACTAGATTTTTAACCTTGCTTTAAAGAGAGAGAGTACAGGCTGATGGTTGAGAGTGTAGCCCCTGGACTTAGATGACCTGGGTTCAAATCCCAAATTTATCATTTGCTAGGTTTGCCAACTTTGGGCAACTTACTTATCTCTGATTCCATTTCTACTTCTGTTAGTAGAAATAAGGGGTACCCACCTTAGAAGGCTTATAGTTGCAAAGCACTTAACAGTGCCAGGCACACCCAGTAAATATGAGGTAGAATTACTCTTCAGGAAAAGGCGTCTTGCCTTCTACACCTATAATGTCTTTCAGACATCACTTACAGATCCTGTTTTCTCCCCCGTCCCTATCATTCCTGCCATGTTGCTTCTGATGCCTATAGGTGACATTAATCCTATTATGGCCTACTCTTAGTGGGACAATCAATAAGGGAATATGTTTCCTATCATTCTAAAGTTGTATATAGGCAAATAGCCTTTTGGTTTCTCAGCAATGGCAAAAGAAATGTCAGGGATAAGTTGCACAACATGTATTTAATATAAGAAAATATTAATAGTTGAATCCACATTTCACAACCCTGAGGCTGGCACTTTGTCTAAATTATTCTGCTCTACAGAAGCTTTATTAGTATGTGTTATTTATGAGTAGACACTGTGTGTGGCTATTATATTTCCAGATAGGAATGAGGAACACAGCATCCCTATGTCTTACTGAGTATTTGTATAGATGAGCAAAACAATTCTGGTAAGAAATCAGAGAAAACAGTAAAGCTTGAAAGTTTCATAAAGAAATTAATTTCTTTCTGTAGTAAATGTCAGTGTCTCTGATCTCAATAATAAATCTTCAATTTCTGTTCTACTATTTCATTTATGACAGAACACATGAAAATATTAGCTACATTTAAATGACAGAGTGGTGTATTTTCTCCATTCTGAGGATCAACTCAGGAACCCTTTTTTAAATCCGTGGAATGTATTCACTTGACATCCTCAATAAGTGGCAATATTTTTATCTTTTTTGATGTTATTCCCCTTTACATTTGTATTCTTCCCAATTATAGAACAGAGAAATAAATACTTCTCAATTATCTTGAACGATGACCCTTCCTAGATATCTGTTATTGGCTGAATTAGGTGCCCCTAGAATTCATATGTTCAAGACTTAACTTTCAGTGCCTCAGAACACGACTGTACTTGAAATTAGGGCCTTTAAAGAGGTAATTAAGCTAAAACAAGATCTTCCGGAGAGGCCCAAATCCAGTCTGACTAGTGTCTGGTGTCCTTATGGAGAGACACCAGGGGGTATGTGCAGAGAGAAGCCCGTGAGGAGGCAGCAAGAGGGCGGCCATCTTGCAAGCCAGGGAGAAAGATTTCCGAGTTGACGCACCCTGCGTCAACCCAGGTTGATCTCAGACTTCCCATCTTCAATAATGTGAGAAAATAAATTTCTGTTATTTACGCCACCTAGTCTGTGGAATTTTGTTATGGCAGCCTGGAACACTAATGCAGAAAATTGCTACCTCTTCTACCAGGTCTAATTGGTCAGCCAAGTTCCATTTCTGTTCATACCAGAATTGCTCAACATGGACAAGTTACCTAGGCAACACCTTCAAATCTAAAAAGTCTCATAGCAAGATACAAATGGCTATGTATCCCCAGTCAAGTAGGTTTTCTGGAGTCTACCTCCCACAGCCAACAAATCTTAAAGAACCAGGTGAAAACCCTGATTTATTTAACTTTCTGACTGCTTGGTAGCAGTCTAAAATTATCATATAATCTAAGCGGATTGTGATTATTTCCCCCCTGCTCTTTAGCATCACTCTTCCCAGTTCTGTTTTTACCTATCCATCAAATTTTCAAACAGGCATTTGAGAAGTCTGCAGTGGACCAACCGCCTTTTATCCCTGAATTGTTTAAAGAAACCAGTGGTACGTGTATTCCTTTCCTGGGCAGTTGTAACAGTTAGATGAACTGGTTAGCTTAAAGCAACAGAAATGTATTCTCTCACAGTTTTGGAGGCCAGAAGTCTGAAAATCCAGGTGCCAGCAAAGTCATGCTCCCTCTGAAAGATCTAAGGGAAAATCAATTCCATGCCTCTCTTCTAACGTCCATTATTGCTGGTAATCATTGGCATTCCTTGGCTTAGAAACACCACTCTAAATTCTGCCTCCATCATCACATGGCACTATCATGTCTTTGTGTCTCTTTTCTTCTTCTTATGGGGACACCAGTCATACTAGAGTAAGGGTACTCCCTACTCTAGTATAATCTCATCTTAACTCATTATATTTGTAACAACCCTATTTCCAAATAAGTTCACATTCTGAGGTTCTGGGAAGGACATGAATCTTGGAAGATCACTATTCAACTCAGGACAGCATCTGAAAAAGCAGCTGTTTCACGTCAAATATTGACAGATGAGTGACAAGATATGAGATACATTTTCTTTGCAGAATTTGAACAATTGTGGTTCTTATTTCTGTAACTCTAGGTTGGAAAAAGACCACAAAAAACTAAACAACAAAGACTGGAAAGAATTCAAGGCAGCACTCATAGTAAAGAAAACAAACAAACAAACAAAAAAAGAACTTGTTCGGAAAATTGTAGAATGCTTTCTGTAGTTTCCTTTTAAAAAAATCCTTTACAAAATAAAATTATTAAAGTTAGCCCTAGCTTATCTGTTTAGACTAATAATAATGGTCAGTCCTGGGTCATAATTTCCCTCTAAGTCTTACGTAAGTAATTGGCACAGCAAATCTCCACTGACCTGTAGGTGACTTTTCTTCTCCAAGCATTAGAGCCCTGGAGCAATTCATTCAAATTTTTGGGACCCTAGGACTCTCCCTGTTAATCCATCCTTTTTGAAATGAATTAAACTCAGTGGATACTGGGATTATTTTTTCTTTAAACATGTTTAAACTGGTTTGAAATGGTGAGTCTCAATCCTTACCAAAAACATTTATCTTGGTCGATGATCATGTTTGAATGTCTTCTAGTTTAAAAAGTACCTTCCCTTGAACCGATATCCACCTTAATCAGAGGTCAGGGTTCATAAAACTTATTTAAGCATGCCCTTAGGAAATTTTTCAGTGGCCCGTTAAAATAGTATGAATCTACCTGTAAGCTACTCACCACAATTTTTCTCGTAACACATATCATAGCTGTCTCCAGTTTCTGTTGCCAAATGACCTTTCCCAGTTCAAGCCACTGTTTGCTCCTTGGATTTTCATTGCTTGGTTTCCTTCTTGCTTAGCTCCAAGCTCCCTTCTGTTGTATTAATCCTTTTCTATCCTCTAATCCATTTCTTTGGACAATCTCTATGTTAGCACTTAATCTCTTTTGTAGATATTAACTTAGAACTGAACTAATCCATCAATATGCACTCCTTAGCAGCGACCAGGTACCACAATATTCTGCCTTGCCACACAGTGAAACATAGGCTACCTTGCTATGTCTACCCCCTCATTCCTACCACTCCTCAACTCTGAAATCAGGCATCTATTCCAACTGGTCAACAGAAACTACTCTCCCACTCTGTGTCACTTGGTTCTGTTGAAAATGGTCTTCATTAGCCTCACCACTTGGTTGGTTTGTTCTCCCAAGTTTTTAATTTGCTCCTTTCCTAGCTACTCCCTCCTTCTCATGCTCTTAAATAATGGTTCAAGGTATCCATTAGTTCAACATACATTTACTGAGCACCTATCGCATCATGTATTTTGCTGGATACTGTTGACAAAGCAGAGAAAAAGATAAACACTATCCCTTTTTTGTGGAAATTAGACTCTCCAAGATCTTAAATATTTCCTAAGTGAATTTCCATGGCTTTAGTTACTTCCTGTGAATTGATAACTCCTAGAGTAATACATCACCTTGCAGCATGCACTATTGAGAGCTAGACCCACATCTTACCTTCTCGGAAGATCTTACAGTTTAATGGTCTCAAAATTAACATATTTTAAATATCTATGCCAATAATCCCTCAGGTTAATGGCATCATAAACAAAGATAACTGTCCTCTAAACTCTATGCTCATGGACGTTTCCACATATCGATGGCTGTCAGTTCAACATTCTAAATAACACTCCAAATGCCTCTTCCTTTGAATTCCTACTGCAAGTGTTTACTTTCACGCCCTCATAATCTGCGTTTTTGCAGATGCTTTCTAACTGGTCTCCCATCTCTGGATTCAGTGCCTCCTGATGACTCCATATTACCATCAGAATAAAGTCCAAACTGTAAGAAGGATCTTAAAATATGAAACCAACATACTTCACCTATTAAAAAGGGAAAACACTCAGGTAAACTAAAATATAAACAAATCACCACCATATAGAATGTAGAAAGACTAAACTACAACCTATGAGAAAATTTTGTGACACACAAAAATGGGCAAAAGATTAGTATTCAAAAAACACAAAGAACTTCAATATATACACAGGAAAAAAGTGACCCCATAAAAAATGATAAAAAAGAATTGATTAAAAATTTCAGAGAAGACCACCAATGACCAATAATCATATGAAAAGGTGTTCAATCTCATTTATAATCAGAGAAACACAAAACAGAGAGATTTCATTTCACACTTATACCATATTAGCAAAAAATTATGGCTACTTAATAACAAGTGTCATTTGCATAAGAAACAACATAAATCCTCACCACTGCTGATGGGAGTATAAATTGTTTTAACCACGTAGGAAAATGTTCTCTAGCAAAATTGAACAACTGCATAACCTACCTCCAACCAGCTAAGTCATGGTTAGCTGGAGCTGCTTTCAGCTTCTCCTGGAGATAAAAGGAGGATTAGAGCATGGCCATCCATCCCAATGGGCAGAATATGTATCTTTAGTTTCTTTGGGGGAGTCAGCACCCTCCTTACTCAAAAATATTTATCAAAGGGACGTTAGAAGGTTATTATATACTCCGTAATTAGGTATATACCCTAAACTCTTACACATAAATAAGGAGAGATTGCATAGAAGCATTGCTCATAAAAACCAAAACAACCATTGTGCCCATCAACTGTGAGATTATAAAACTAAGGAAATTATGAAAGTTATAAATTATCTTTACAAGAGAATTCTGCTCCTTATAATATATCCATACAAAGAAATTTTAAAAACATACTATTTATCAATTAAAGCAAGTCATACATAAGTCACGCACAGAAAGACAAATAACTCAGGATCTCACTTATGTATGGACACTTGAATAGTTGAACTCAACAAAGTAGAGAGTAGAATGATGGTTACCAGAGGCTTGCGGATGGACAAAGGAAAGGTATGGGGAGCTGTTAATCAAAGGATACAAAGTTTCAAACAGAAAAAATAGATTTTGATATCTATTGCACAGCAGGGTGACTATAGTCAATAATAATGTATAATTAAAAGTAACTAAAAGAGCAAATTTCAAATTTCTCACCATAAAAAATGATAGGTAACTGAGGTGATATGTTAATCAGCTTGATTTCAGCATTCCACGTTGTATACAAACTGTATCTCATAGATGTTTACAATTACAATTTGTCAATCAAAAATAATATTAATAATAAATAATAAAGCAAGTTACACAAGACTACACATAAAATTATTCCATTCATAGAAGTTCAAAAACACACAAAAGCAACATTGTAGTTTAGGGATATACACTTGAAAGATAGAAATTATAGAGGAAAGCAAGGAAATTATTAACACATTCTAATTAATGCTGGAAGAAGGTGGGGGAGATGTAATCAGGAAAAGCATATTGGCGATTTCTAGGGTGTGGCAATGCTCAGTCCATAATGATTTAAACTAGGGTGTCCAATCTTTTGGCCTCCCTGGGCCACATGGAAGTAAAGGAATTGTCTTGGGCCACACATAAATTTCACTAATGATAGCTGATGAGCTTCAAAAAAAAAAATTGCAAAAAAATTTCACAACGTTTTAACAAGGTTTACGCATTTGTGTTGGGCAACATGCAGACCGTGGGCCACAGGTTGGACAAGCTTGATTTAAACTTTATGCATATGATTCCATTTAATTTTATGTAATTGCTGTATTTTTATTGGAAAAAAATAGATTACCAGCCTCTGTTCTGTACATTTCCTGTCACCCTGAGATCCACAGCTATGACCTGCCTCCCAATAGCATGACACACACACACATAGACACACACACCGTCTCACCCATAATTTAATCACATTATATGATTTGTCATTGTCCCAAAATCAATGCATTTGCTTTCGATCTGCTCAGATTTGCTATTTGTTATTCCATTTTCTTAAGATGTCCGATCCTCTCCATTTGATCACTGTTGGGAAGAGTTGGTTTAAATGCATTATCTCTGTAAAACTTTTTCCAGTCCCTGCAGACAGAATGAATCATTTCCTCTTTTGACTTCCTGTGGTACTCTGTTTAGTTCTCTTCTTACTGCTTTCCTTAAATCATGTTCAAGTTATTTATCTGACTTGCTCCTTTGTCCCTGTCCTCACACCATGAATACAGAGGTATCAACTCTTGTTTATCTCTTTTAATTCCTACTTCTGCTCTAGCGTGTAATAAGCGTTTAGCAAATTATTTAATGCTGAAGAAGACAAATGAAGATTAATGCAAAATTTGAAGTATATTATCAAGTTATTCGTTGCATTTGACACAAAAATCATCATTATTTACAGAGAAAAACTTATAAAATCCAGAAACAGTATAGTTAGGATAAGAAAAAGTATACAACAATCATATAATGGCAAAAACCAGAGTTCTCTGACAAAAATAATGAGGGAGGTTAAAGATACATGATCATAATTTTAGAAGACAGATAACTTGAAAAGGTCAGATATTTGGCACATCCAAGTAGACAATTATATAACTCTTTAAATGATGGCTCAAGATATACTCTTAAAGATAACAAACTCTATAACATTTTTTATAGACTGGACCTTGAATTTTTGAGTGTTAGAGATAGCTCCTGCAAAAAAAAAATCATAAGATAATGTGTTCCTAACACAGTAAGCAACGTTAAGATCTCATGTTTACAAAAGACCTGAATCCTCATCCACAATGGAAACCATCATTGGCCCAAAATGAAAAAGCAAGTGTTTGCAAATCTTAAGAAAAGGCATTCTAGTGGGCATTCTATCCACTGTCAATGGCCCAGTTAGTGTCTAATTCATCACAAAAGGTCAATCAATTTCATTCTGTAGAAAATTGAACAACTTTCTCTATAACACAACTTAAAAGTAGGAAACTGACTTTGTGGTTTGCTTCCCCATTGTGATAGTTCTCCAGCTCCTCATAAACTACAACATGATTTTTAAGTATTAAAAATTAAAAAGACTTTGTTTCAAGTGACTTAGCAACCTATGTTCAAAACCTAAAGATTTGCTATAGCAGAGGATGTTTATTTTAATGCACATTTGTTACAAAAACGATTACAAACCAGAAATGTTTCAAATATTCTTGTAATCAAACATCTTTACTGTGGTAGAACATATTTGATGTATTTTGTTATAACTTCAAATTATTTTAGATTCAGGGGGTAGATGTGCAAGACACTGAGATTTGGGGTGTGAATAATCTCATCACCCAAGTAGTGAGCATAGTACCCAATACATACTTTTTTAGCCCATGCCCTCCTCCTTCCCTCCACTGTCTAGTAGTCCCTGGTGTCTATTGTTTCCATTTTAATGTCCATTATCCAATGTTTAGCTCCTACTTATCGGTGAGAACAATGCAGTACTTGCTTTTCTGTTCCTGCATTAATTCATTTGGGATAATGACCTCCAGTTGTATCCATGTGACTTCAAAGGACATTAATTCATTCTTTTTATGACTGCATAGTATTCAACAGTGTACCACATTTTCTTTATTCAATCCAACATTGACTGGCACCTAGGTTGATTCCATATCTTTGCTATTGTGAATAGAGCTGCAATGACCATACGAGTGCACGTCTTCTTTGTAATCATTTATTTTCCTTTAGGTATACACCCAGTAGTTGAATTGCTAGGTCAAATGGTAGTCCTCTTTTAAGTTCTTTGTGAAATCTCTAAACTGCTTTCCACAGTGGCTGAACTAATTTGCATTCTCACCAAGAGTGGATAAACCTTCACTTTTCTCCACAGCTTCACCAACATGTTATTTTTTGACTTTTTAGTAATAGCCATTTTAATTGGTGTGAGATGGTATCTCATGATTTTAATTTGCATTTCTCAGATGATTAGTGATGATGGGCAATTTTTCATGTTTCTTGGCCACTGCATGTCTTCTTTTGAGAAGTGTTTGTTCATGTCTCTTGCCCACATTTTAATGGGGTTGTTTTTGCTAGTTGATTTAACTTCCTTATAGATTCTAAATATCAAACCTTGGTTGGATGCATAGTTTGCTAACATTATCTCCCATTCTGTAGGTTGCCCGTTTGCACTGTTAATAGTTTCTCTGACTGTGCAGAAGCTCTTTAATCAGGTCCCATTTGCCAATTTTGGGTTTTGTGGCAATTGCTTTTGAGAACTTAGTCATAAATTCTTTGCCTAAGGCTTAATGAACAAGATATTTTCTAGATTTTCTTTTAAGTTTTTATAGTTTGACATCTTACATTTAAATCTTTGACATCTTACATTTAATTTTTATATATGGTGAAAGGTAGGGGTTCAGTTTCATCCTTCTGCATGTGGCTAGCCAGTTATCCCAGCACCATTTATTGAATAGGGAGTCCTTTGCTCATTGCTTATTTTTGTTGACTTTGTCGAAGATCAGATAGTCATAAGTATGCAGCTTTATTTTTGGGCTCTGTATTCTTTTGCATTGGTCTATGTGTCTGTTTTTTCACCAATATCATCCTGATTTGGTTATTGTAGCCTTATAATATAGTTTGAAGTCAGGTAATGTGATGCCTCCAGCTTTGTCCTTTTTGCTTAGGATTTCTTCGGCATTAGGGCTCTTTTATGGTTCCATGTGATTTTTAGAATAGTTTTTTCTAATTCTGTGAAAAATGGCATTGGTAATTTGATAGGGATAGCATTGAATCTGTAGATTGCTTTGGGCACTATGGCCTTTTTAACTACATTGATTCTTCCAGTCCATGAGCATGAAATGTTTTTCCATTTGTTTGTGTCATCTAAAAACACATTCAGCAGTGTTTTGTAGTTCCTCATGTAAAGATATATTTCACCTCCTTGGTTAGAGATTGTGTTCCTAGATACTTTATATTAATATTTTTGTGGCTATTGTAAATAGGATTACATTCTTGACTTGGCTCTCAGCTTGAATTCTACTAGTGTATAGAAATTCTACTCATTTTTGCATATTGATTTTCTATCCTGAAACTTTACTAAAGTTGCTTATTAGTTCTAGGAGTCTTTTGGTGGAGTCTCTTGGGATTTCCAGGTATGAAGTCATATTGTCAACAAAGATATAATTTGACTTCTTCTTTTCCTATTTGGATGCATTTTATTTCTTTCATTTGCTTAACTGCTCTTAAGACTTCCAGTACTGTGTTGAATGAGAATGATGAGTGGGCATCCTTATCTTCCTGTTATTAAGGAGAATGCTTCCAGCTTTTGTTCATTCAGCATGATGCTGACTGTGGGTTTGTCATAGATGGCTCTCATTATATCGAGATATGTTCCTTTGATGCATACTTTGTTGAGGGTGTTTATCATGAAGGATGTTGGATTTTATCAAAAGCTTTTTCTGCATCTACTGAGATGATCATATGGGTTTTGTTTTTAATTCTGTTTTTAATGGCAACATTTTAAAGCACTCTCTTTTCATTGTAAAAAGTACTAATTTGCTATGTATGTTTAAAAGCAATGGTTTTGATGAATTCATATCATTTTAAACAAACATAATCTACCAATTATAAAATATAAAACAGATAAATTCCTTTTATTCCACTTATTTTGCCAACATACTCCTCCTTAGAATGGGCAGTATATTTCAGTATACTGAATAGTAATAAAAAGAGAAAACATAAATAAGGGTTTATTATTCTCAGCTGACTTCCTCAATGCATTTTCCAGTTGTATCCTTTTTGTGGTATAAATTTGCAATGAATCAAAATCAGGCAAAGGCTCTTGTTCATAATATAAACTGTACATTTGAGGAGACATATAGTATCAAAAGTCTCATAAAATGAGGTTTTGCTATTCTTTGATATTTTGGTCAGTGCACATTTGAAAAACATCTATACTGGCTAGTATTTTATATCCTTTCAGTGGAAGTTAATAGTAGCCAAAGGGAACTAGCTTTCTTTTATTTTTAAAGAAAGACAAGAAAACATGTATACCAAAGCTCATGGACCATGTCTATGCAGCAGATACGGGACTAAATTTAAAATTTTTTCAACACCTCATTGACAGGGCTGTTAAGGAATTTACCTAGGGAGGTTTTCTTTTTTTTTTTTTAATTTTACATTCTGAGACTCAGTCAGCAATTCAGTTTGATCCACTGAATTTTAGCTACAGGATTAATTTCTAACATTCTCACAAAAATGCCCAAAACAGCTGTGGCCATGAGCAATTGTTGTAACTACCCATATAATCAAATTCTCCCAAGGATACACCAGGATGACTCTTCAAGATCAGATATATAAAACATCCTGCCTTGGTTTTACACAGTCATGTATTGACACTCCATCCAAATGGGAGATTGGCTTCTACACAGATCATTTAGCGCAATAATGTTAAAAACTGGTCCATGGCGACAAACAGTACCCCAACCCCAATGTGCCACAGACACATTAAAAGGACAATCTACAGGCTGAGGAGAACAGACGACAAACTCTTACCTAGTATTAGGTAACATCCAATAGAGTTTTGGGGAACTTACAGTTGATTGATAAATAGTGAATATATGTCATATAATTGAACTTAGGATAAAAATATTGTAAAACATGAAATATGCTGAAAATTGCCATGGCATGTCTTCATTCTAATTGGTATGTTATGTGTTAGATTTGCTTTATAAAAAATTTGTCCTGACTTATTCCTGGGCTAATGGTTGAAGTGTAGAGAAGTTCACAAATCTGGTTGTTTTCATCAAACATTGCTATTTTCTCCTCTGGTAAAAAGGAAATGTAACCTAAATGCAAAATCATGTCTATTATAACTGAGTCAACCCCACTGGTATATAGAATATTCCAGAGATATTTTTTATCGGCTTGGATGTAAAGTGCTAATAGGATTTTATAAGATCTGATGATAAAATAAAAATTATTCTCATTATGAAAATGTCACCTTGTATAAGAAATGTGGAGCATTGTTTTCTACTTCTGTTACATGGTGGATCTATATCACAGGTTAGGGAAAAAAGTTTTATTGGACTTATTTGAGCAATTTGGTGTAATTTTGCTGGAAATGTCCACAAATCTCAAATATTCAAATGTATTTTCATGTGAGTTAGAAGTCTTGGTTGGTTGGCTGAATTCCACTTTCCCTATTCCTCTACGTATAAGTAAAATCTCTGCACATTATATATATATAACAAACATGAGACGACACTGAAAGGTGGAAAGAAGATCGCCAACCAGCTAGGCATTTGGGTCCCAAGCAATGACAGAGTAGCAGGTTTCCTGTGTTTTCATTTGGTTTCATACTTCCCATATTTAGAGCTGGAAAAGTCAGCAACCCTGAAACATCACTGGGCAAAGACAGAAAAAAAAAAAAAAAAAAAAAAGCCTCAATATATGCCTCTCTCACGCCAACATCAGGAAAGGGAAAGCCTAACAAGAAAATGTTTAGATAATAATTGCTTTACTCCAGCCGAATGTCCAAGAAAAAGTTGCAACCCTATCCCCACCTCATACAAGCAAGATATCCACCCCACCCAGTGGTAGTGAGGTAACCTCATCCTTTCTAATACCCAGTAGTGACAAAGGAGGCCTGGTAAAGAATTAAGACTTTCACCATTGCCCATTGCCAATGAGATTAGTCCCTCTCAATCTCTCTCCATTCCCACTCTAAGGCATTCCTGCCCCAACCAGCCAGGGTGTTATCAGCTGAGGCCTAGTGAGGAGCCGCCTGTTCAGTAGTAATGAAGAGACCCTCCTCCCATCCCACCTCCTAGCTCCTCATGCCAATGGAGGCTAAGTGAGGACTCTAGACCTCCCCACAAACTGTCAGTAACAAGTTCATAACCAACCCCTTCCCCTGCTGGAGCCGTGTCCAAGGAAGCCAAGTAAAATGGAATATTTAAGATTCAAAGCTTCATGCCACAATACCCCAAATTTCAAAATTTTAATTTTAAAATTACTTATATTAAGACATGGGAAAATCACACCTAATATGAACAAAAGGTAATAAATAGATGTCAACACTGAGATGACAGAGATGTTAGAATTATCTGACAACAATTTTAAGGCAATCATCCATCATGAACATGCTTTAAAGAAGAAATACAAACATACTTGAAACACATGAAAAAAATAATCTCAGTGAAGATATAAAGAAGAATCAAATGCAAAATTTGGAAAACTGAAAAATCCAATAACTCAAATTTTAAAACTCATTGAACAGACTTGACAGTAGAATGGAGAGGAGAGAAGAAATACTTAGTGAGTTTGCAGAACAATAGAAACTATCCAATCTGAACACCAGTGAGAAAAGGAACAGCAAAACAAATGAAAAAGGCTCAGGGACCTGTGAGACTTGAAGAAAATTTCTAACATTTATTTTACCAGAATTGCAGAACCAGAGAAGCAAGAGAGTGGGACTGGGAAAAAAAAATTCAAAGAAATAATGTCTAAAAACTTCCCAAGTTAGAATTCTATAAACTTTTTTTCTCTTATATGACAAATAACCAATTTGACTAGATTAAATTTTATTTCTTTCTACTGGAGTTAATTTTAGCTTGTCTCAGCCAGAATATTTTTGTGATGTTTTTACTCATGCCTAACAATAATTCAAGGTGAGTTGTACTTATGAATAAATGAAAATAAGAAAACATAAGTCTATTAGGTGTCAATAATGTTTTGTTCTGTTTTTTGAGACAGAGTCACGCTCTCACCCAGGGTGAAATGTAGTGGCGCAATTTTGGCTCACTGCAACCTCCACCTCCTGAGCTCAAGTGATTGTCATGCCTCAGCCTCCCGAGTAGCTGGGATTATAGATGTGCATCCCCACACCTGGCTAATATTTTTTATTTTTATTTTTAGTAGAGACGGGGTTTCACCATGTTGACCAGGCTGGTCTCAAACTCATGACCTCAAGTGATCCGCCCCCCTCAGCCTCCCAGAGTGCTAGGATTACAGGTATAAGCCACCATGGCCAGCCTCAATAATATATTAAAAGAAGTTTAAGTGGATTTGGAGGCACGAAAAAAAAAAAACAGAAAATAAAAAGAGCAATGACCTGGAAATAGTACAACATGATACGTATCTAAGAAAAACACGAGTTGAAAATTTAGAATTGTAATAAAACAAGTATTATACTGTTACTTCTATAATATCAAATACAATTTTTACATATTTTTCACTCTTTTGGTCATCTGGTTGGATGTTATAGTAACTCGGTGAAAGAGCTTGTTAAGAGGAAATATAATAACCACAAAGAATAACAATAAAATACTCAATAAAAAGCATTCATTGATCTTTTTATATTTACCAGGTACTGTTATAAGCACTTTACCTGTATTAGTTCATTGAGTCTTTACAACAACCTATGACATACTATTATCCCATTTTATTGATGAGTAAAGTGAGGCAGAGGGCAGTTAAGAAACTCACCCATGATCACAAAGCTAGTAAATGGCAGATCAAGTAAGTAACCCAGGAATTCTGACTTTAATAAGTTATATGGCGTCTTGAAAGAATCAAAGAACATGGGACATTGCCTTAGTCTACTTTGCACTGCTGTAACAGAATACCACAGATCGAGTGATTTAAAAAGAAATTTATTTCTTGCAGTTCTGGAGGCTAGAAGTCCAACATCAAGGTGCAGCATCTGTCAAGGGACTTCTAGATGCATCATCCCATGGCAGGAGGTGGAAGGGTGAGAGAGAGAGAGAGAGAGAAAGTGTGTGTGTGTGTGTGTGTGTGTGAGAGAGAGAGAGAAAGAGTGTGTGTGTGTGTGTGTGTGTGTGTGTGTGAGAGAGAAAGAAAGAGAGGGAAGGCTCAATTCAGTTTTATAACAAGCCCATTCTTGCTCTAACAAACTCCTGCAATAATGACCTTAATCCATGTATGAGGACAGATCCTTTATGACCTAATCAACTCTTTAAATTCTTTTTTTTAATTATTTTTAATTTTTTTAGAGTTGTCCTCTTTTTTAATATACTTTTTAATTAAAGTTCTAGGGTACATGTGCACAACATGCTGGTTTGTTACATATGTATACATGTGCCATGTTGGTGTGCTGCACCCATTAACTCGTAATTTACATTAGGTATATCTCCTAATGCTATCCCTCCCCCCTCCCCCCACCCCACAACAGGCCCCGGTGTGTGATGTTAAAATTCTCACATCTTAACATTAGTATTGGGGATTAAGTTTCCAAAACAAACTTTAGGAGATACATTCAAACCATGGAAAATATTGAAGACCATTTAAAAAAAAAACAAAACTCTTTTCACTACTAAAGACACACACACAAAAAAATGTTTTAATATATTAGCTTAAAGAGTAAGTAAATTATTAAGTTAGCGTGTGTTGAAAACCACTTGAGAAATACATTAGCAGACCTGATAACCTAGAAATATCACCTATAAAATTATAAAGTATCAAGGAGGTAAATAAAGGTTTTCTTATTTTTCCTCTTAGAACCTTACTTATGAGTGTTGACACATTACTATCTATCACTTCAGGCCAAATGAGCCAGGACTATAGATTATTGGAAAGAGAATAACCCGAAATGTAGCAGCTCCCAGAATAACTGATGAGGGAAATTGATAGAGGAGCTATTTTTATAAAAAGCATTATTAATAATTATAGGGTTCATCTTACATGACAGTTGCATCATTCTGTTACATGAAGAAAAATTACATGCAAATTAACTACACAAGTTTTAGTATTCAAGAGTACTGCATGTTGAAAAGATAGACTGCTACCTATATTTATTATGCTAAGATACCGTTGACACGATATGACAGAATGACGACGATTGTTAAGACAATGGTGTTATCCAACCCCAGGAGAGTTCAGAACTTTTGTATGTTGATAATCCTCCATGTAAAATTTATTTTTCCCCTTTAGTTCATATTAAAATTTGTATGATTAATAGAAGTTTAATGTGTTACTTCTTTCACATGTATCTTTCCTTTATTAGGACCCATTTTGGAAAAAAAAAAATCATCGAAATGACCATGATGCCAAGACACCAACCAATAAGTAAAATAAGAACTGGAAGATATCCCCAGGAGCTCTCAAATCTCAATGTCAAAGAGTTCTGATTTTCTGGGTACAGTCGACATTATCTGTACAGATACACTAAGCTAGAGGAATATTTTCCAAAAGTCGTGAGGCAAGAATAAGGATAAATGCTCAGAAAAAAAAGAACTCTAATAAAATGTACTATACTATAAGAGATGATACTGAATAGCTTTTTAGCCCCATCTCATGATTTGGTTATTGACATATCTTGTGATTACACAGATCATTGTTTTCCTCATAAACAATCTGAAAAATGAAATGATGATAATGTCAACTTATCACCAATAAACAATAAGGGCAAGTCGTGTGTTTGTTCCACAAAAATTTATTGAGCACTTTTCTATGTGCTAAGTAGTTCATTGCCAGAGGAATAAAGATAAGTGATTTTTCAAAAAGGAAAAAAAAACAAGAAACTTTTTATAGTTTCTTTAAACTATTAAAGTTTAAAGATAATCTCTGTGCAGAAAAATATAGGGCCGGGCATGATGGCTCACATCTGTAATCCCAACACTCTGGGAGACTGAGGGGGGTGGATTGCTTGAGCTCAGGAGTTTGAGACCAGCCTGGGCAACACGGTGAAACCCATCTCTACAAAAAAAAAAAAAATTAAAAAGTAGCTAGGCATGGTGGCGTGCTCCTGTAGTCCCAGCTGCTCAGAAGGCTGGGGTAGAAGGATGGCTTGAGCCAGGGAGGATGAGGTTGCTGTGAGCCACGATCATGCCACTGCACTCTAGCCTGGGTGACAGAGCCAGACACTATCACAAAAGAGTGTGAGTGTGCGCACGTGCACGCGTGCACGCGTGTGTGTCTGTGTGTATACAAGTGCCATGGGAATGCAAATAAAAGAGTAACACTTTCTGCTGAGTTGAAAATTCGGAGAAAATTATAATGAAAATACAAACTTTGGTATGTATCTTATGGAAGTCTGCTAATTAGACAAATTATGGAGAAGAGTTTTTCTGACAAATTGTATAAGGAAGGGCATATAGGTGTTCACATCCTTGCAGTATTTTTAGAGTCACAAATGATAATCCAGTGTGACCAAAGTATAGGGAGCATCAAAGCTAGAGGAAAAGGTCAGAGATAAGAATAGCAATATAGGTTGTAGGCAATGATGCAAAGAAAGGGCCACTATGCTCTGCTGAGCAATTTAAGCTTGACTCTTTCTGCAGTTGTTGGAAATGTCACTTATGACAGTATAAAGAGACTTAAAACTAAAGCCTATGGGTCAAATCTGGCCCACCACCTGCTCTTCTACAACCTGTGAGTTAAGAATGGTTCATGTACTTTTAAAGGGGGTTAAAAATGGAAACAAGAATATTTCATGTCACATGAAACACACAAAATTCAAATTTCAATGTCCATAAAGTTTTACTGAAGCACAGGCATGTCCATTTCTTTATATATTGTGTATGCTGCTTCAGAAGTTACAATGGCACATTTAAGTAGTTATAACAGAGACTGTATGGCCACAGAGCCTAAGTTATTTGCCATCTGTCCCTTTATAAAAGATATGAGTCAGAGAAGAGACTGAAACCATGGAGACCTATATAATAAAACTATTGCAATGGTTCAGGTTGTTAGCGTCTATTCCAGAACAAGTGGCATGGTGGATACAGAGGAAACACACATTTGAGAGACTTCTAAGTAGCACAATCAACAAAACTTCTAGACAGATTGGCCAAAAGAGATGAGGGAAATAAATGAATCAATGGGAGGAAGCAATTTATTTCCTGTGATTTCTAAGAAAAGCCAATTTCTTATTTGTTCTCAAGGGATCGCTCTTGAGTACTTTCAGTGATGCAGCTGCTGTTAGTCACATTTTTTATGCATAGTCTTGAAGCAGTCTTAAACACTGGCAAAATCATCCAAAGCTTCAAACAGGCTAATTATTCTGGATACTAATGTTTTTCTTCCTGGTGTAAATTGGCGGGGATAGAGATGGCAACAGGTTTCTGAGAGATATGTCAACTGATTTTTGTTTGTTTTACTAATGAGCCAGAAAAAGGAAGAAGGAATACTGGAGCTTGGGCTTTGAGAACCCAGGGCACTCCCACAGGGCAAAGAAGAGTGGGCCTTGGAGACACAAAGGCCATGAATGGTGGACACGCAGAGATTGTGGTGGATGCCATGTCTGGCATGGGCTGGTCTCTAGAAGCATACGATCTACACAAAATTTTCAATGTTCTTCCTTTGCAAAGTGTTACATCACCAAGATCTGCTAATTCTCCACAGCCTTTTCTTCAATTTCGGTGGCCCTGGTCTGTTGTTTAGGTAAAACCTACAGAGGAATGTGGAGTAGGCAGAGCAGAGGAGAAAAAGCAACAACAGAGACAAAAGCCCTCCCCCAGGACCCTCAGTAGTCACAGGGAAGAGGATAGGCTCCCTCTGTCCTGTGGAGTGAGGCTTTTGCTACTACATTTCTACATTAAAGAAATGGATGACCTGAGAGGGCTGAAAACTTGGGGATGCTTCAGTTCTCACAAATAAATATGATGCATGGGCCAGGCACGGTGTTTCGTGCCTGTAATCCCAGCACTGTGGGAGGCCTAGATGAGAGAATCACTTGAGCCCAGGAGTTCAAGACCAGCCTGGGCAACATAGCAAGACCTTGTCTCTTCAAAAAATAAAAATAAAATACAAAATAAACGTGATATAATCTCTGCTCTCAACGAACTGACAGTTTGGGGCCTTGATGAACAGGTAGGATTCAAACTTGTTCTAGGTAGGTGAGAAAGTTTGAGCAAAGCCAAGAAAGTGGAAAATCCCAGAGCCTTTAGGGTTTGTTTTTTGTTTTTATCCTTTTAACTGGGAGAAGAAAAGAGCTCTCTCTGTTCCAAAAAACTTACTTAAAAGGTACTTTTGGAACGCAACCCATTTATAAGCAAGGGCCTTCCTGCATAGATTAGAAGAACAAAATGTACTAAGCCTTCACAGATGCATGGCCAGAAAGAGATATTTCCAGGTGAAAAATGAAAACACGAACAAATGATTATTTTCAGTTCCTCATTTGCAGTCAGCAATGAGGTGGCATATTTTAATTCCATAAAGTTATTTTAATTACATAAAAATCCATCATTATCAAGCACCATTTAGAGTCTTAATCTAGAAGTGTGTTTTCAAATGCTTAAACACAAGGATCGTGTTTAATGGAATCATATGATTGCAGTAAATCTTCCCTTTCTATTACTCTGCAGATTTTCAAAGACTCTTCTAATATTTGCCTAAAGGTAATATAAACACAGTAACTATGATAATAACATATATCTTGTATTTGTACCAGCATCACTTTTAACAATTTTTAAAATTTGCATAGATACAGCTCTTATAATATTCAATGATCTTTCCCATTGTATTGTCTCCAAATGCTCTTAAGAAAAGTTGAGGAGATACCTCCATTTTTTAAAAGAGGAAACTAGCTGCAGAGATTAAGAGATTGGCCCAAAACCACAAAACCGCTTATTGGTTTCACCTCCCAACTCCTAATCTACAGCTGTTGCTAATGATACCTCCCTTGCAGCTATAAGGGTCCCCAGGTGTACAGTCTCAAAATAAAAAGATCATCCCTAAAAACAAATCAGATAACTTGGATTATGAATTAATTGAATTAACTGCACATTTTAGGAAATCAAAACTGCCTTTGATAGTGTTCATCTGTTGATTCCAGCAATACAATAATTATGACAGACAAGCAGAGATTAGGGGACAGACACAATCACAATCTGGAAGAATTAATCTGTTGATATCTAGCAAATATTTATATTTCAAATTACGTAAAGTGTTTTAGCTACACATAGAATAAACCATACATTTTAAAGCACTGCCATTAGCCAAAGCAATAATGTTAGTCACAATTTTTCAGTTCTATTGTATCAAAGGTGAAATCAATATCTCCTGAGGCTGACTATAAAGAAAGAAAAAATATAGATTTGAATTGATTTAACAAAGAAAATGAATATAATTATGATGGTCTGATAAACCCAAAATTAGGAAGCAACTTATCAGATAAATATTTTCATCGGCATGTCTGTCTCATGCTCT
This sequence comes from Pan paniscus, assembly GCF_029289425.2. Taxonomy (NCBI): domain Eukaryota; kingdom Metazoa; phylum Chordata; class Mammalia; order Primates; family Hominidae; genus Pan; species Pan paniscus. The sequence continues at coordinate 77,770,194 of NC_073266.2, read as the reverse complement.
AAGCAACATAACCTATACCAATTGGGGCCATTGTTCCACAGAAAGGAAGTACTGCCACTTTTTTTTCTTTCTTTTCTTCCTTGAGGAAATGATGTTAACTATATGGAGCAAGTGAATATGAAAGATGAAAAAACAATTTCTGACACCACATGTAACAATGCAGAAGATGGTGTGTATTTAGTCTTTCTTTTTTCTTTTTTTTGAGATGGAGTCTCACTTTGTCGCCCAGGCTGGAGTGCAGTGGCGCGATCTCGGCTCACCGCAAGCTCCGCCTCCCAGGTTCATGCCATTCTCCTGCCTCAGCCTCCCCAGCAGCTGGGACTACAGGCACCCACCACCACACCCGACTAATTTTTTTTGTATTTTTAGGAGAGACGGGGTTTCACCGTGTTAGCCAGGATGGTCTCGATCTTCTGACCTCGTGATCCGCCCGCCTCGGCCTCCCAAAGTGCTGGGATTACAGGCGTGAGCCACCGTGCCCGGCCTTTAGTCATTTTTTAATTGAGAATATTCTCTACTAGTAAGTGATGCTCTTGAGAAACAGAATGAACTTTAAACAATTTAACTTTTCCTGAAGGTAAGACTGCGGGACAGGCATACATGAGTGCAAGTCTCCATCACAGGGGATGAGATACAAAGTGAAACACAGTAGACTTCCCTATTCACAGACCACTCACCTCTCACAGGCAAGGACCAAGCTTGTCCACTTCATGCTGCCATTGCCTGACCTAAGAGATTGGCATTTAGCAGGGACGCAGCAAATAAGTTTGAATGCATGAATAAAGTGTTATGGCAAACTGGATTTCCTGACTAGCTAAGACAATATGAACCCTAGGTTGCCAAATTTCAAGGAATTAATATACTTGAAACTGCATTTAGCCCCACAGCATTTCTGATCATTTGGTCACTTAAAATATTCCTTCGGAACTTCAGAGTCATTCAGTGCCTCAGGGCTTTTTCTTAATTTTTTTTTATCTCAAGTTCTGGGATACATGTGCAGGACGTGCAGGTTTGTTACAAAGGTAAATGTGTGCCATGGTGGTTTGCTGCACCTATCAACCCATCATCTAGGTATTAAGCCCCCATGCGTTAGCTATTTGTCCTGATGCTCTCCCTCCCCCAGGCCCCACGGACAGGCCCCCCAGGGTATGTTATTCCCCTCCCTGTGTCCATGTGTTCTCACTGTTCAGCTCCCACTTATAAGTGAGAACATGTGGTGTTTGGTTTTCCATTCCTGTGTTAGTTTGCTGAGGATAAGGGCTTCCAGCCCCATTCACATCCCTGCAAAGGACATGATCTTTTTTCCTTTTTATGGCTGCATAATATTTCATGGTGTATATGTACCACATTGTCTTTATCCAGTCTATCAAAGATGGGCATTTGGGTTGATTCCTTGTCTTTGCTCTTGTGAATAGCAATGCAATGAGCATACGCATGCATGTATCTTTATAATAGAATGATTTATTTTTTATTTATTTATTTTTTGAGACGGATTCTTGCTCTGTCTCCCAGGCTAGAGTGCAGTGGGGCGATCTTGGCTCACTGCAAGCTCCGCCTCCTGGGTTCACGCCATTCTCCTGCCTCAGCCTCCCGACTAGCTGGTACTACAGGCGCCCACCACCATGCCCGGCTAAGTTTTTTGTATTTTTAGTAGAGTCGGGGTTTCACTGTGTTTGCCAGGGTTGTCTGGATCTCCTGACCTTGTGATCCGCCCAGCTCGGCCTCCCAAAGTGCTGGGATTACAGGCATGAGCCACCGTGCCTGGTCAATAGAATGATTTATATTCCTTTGGGTATATACCCAGTAATGGAATTGCTGGGCCAAATGGTATTTCTGGTTCTAGGTCCTTGAGGAATCACCACACTGTCTTCCACAATGGTTGAACTAATTTACATTCCCACCAACAGTGTAAAAGCATTCTTATTTCTACGCAGCCTCACCAGTATCTGTTGTTTGACTTTTTAATACTCATCGTTCTGACTGGTGTCAGATGGCATCACACTGTGGTTTTGATATGCATTTCTCTAATGATGGTGATGTTGAGTTTCTCATATGTTTATTGGCTGCTTAAATGTCTTCTTTTGAGACGTGCTGATGTCCTTTCAGAGCTGTTTTAAGGACAATATTATACAGTGTAGGGGTAAAAAGAATGTTTCGGCTATTTACAAATTAATAAATTATTAGGCTAAATTATGTTATCTACAAGTTATAGGTTATCTATGTCAATTTATATTTGAATAAATTGGATACAGCATCATTCCTTAACACAGTGTTATTTAGATTTAATAGCTAAGTTTACTCTCTTCTTAGTAACTTGACTCTCTTCATTTTCTTAAAAAACACACCCAAGTGGTTTATTCACTTAACAGATGTGTTTTTATGAACTCACTTTATGTGCTGGAAGTACAGTGGTGAAGACAACAGACAAAACCCCTGCCTTCACTGAGTTTACATTCCATTTTAGAAAGAAGACAAACAATAAATACATAAATAATCAAAATATATACTTTGCCAGAGACTGACATAAGCTATGAAGAAAATAAAGTGAGGTAGGGAGGTAGGGTGTATACAAGGAAAGGGAGTGCAATTCTAATTAAGGGAGACAAGTTTTCGCTGAGCTGCTATCTGAGCACAGACCCTGAGGAGGTGAGGCAGATGACCATGCAACCATCTGGGGGAAAAATGTTTCAGGAACGTGGATCAGAGAGTGCAGAGGCCTGACATGTGTTTAAGAAAAACAAGGAGACAGTAAGGCCAGACAGAGAGGGTGAGGAGAGTGGTCTTGGGAACAGGCCTAGGAGTTGAAACCACAGAGGTAACGGTTGCATCATCTGTGCAGTCTGATACACTATTGTGTAAACGTTAGATTTTTACCCAGGTATGTAGCCATTGGAGAGTGTGGAAGAGTAAAGCAACTTGATCCAAGTTAGGTTAAAAGAATTGCTCAGGCTACTGTGTTAAGAACAGAGACTGGGGGCCAGACGGGAAGCAGGGAGAAGAGTTAGGGGCACTGCAATAATCCAGGCAAGAGATGATTGACCAATTATGAGACTAAGGAGTCAAAGATAGAGAGATCAAAATATTAGTGTGATTGTTAGTTAAAAACTCAGTTGGAGACAGAGAGAAGAACAGTGAGTTTCCAGTTCTGAATGATAGGATGGCTCTTATTATTTTGAAGTATGTTCCTTCCATGCCCAGTTTTTTGAGAGTTTTTAACATGAAGGGATGTTGAATTTTACTGAAAGCCTTTTCTGCATCTGTTGAGATAATAACGTGGGTTTTTTTTTTAGTTCTATTTGTGTGATGAATCACATTTATTGATCTGTGTATGTTGAATCAACCTCCATCCCGGGGATAAAACCTACTTGATATTTACCTATCCACAGGTCTAAGCTAAGCTCGCAGCATAGGCAGGAGCAGACCAAAAGACATGCTGTCATCCAGCAAACAGTAAAGAGAAGGTAGAAAAGGTCTCAACCAGATTCCTTTTCTCAATTGTATAATTTAGTCCTTTCCCTCTGGAGAGGAGCAAGTGAGGGGTAGAGAAAAGTTAGAAAGGTACTATAAAATAGTGACCCTTCGAGCCGGAATCAGAGGAGATGAATATATCCCTCCCTACCTCATCTTGCTTTTTGTTCACTTAATGCACGAGGTTTAACTATTAAGCCCATGATAAAGCAAGGATATTAGACATCGTATTGGACAAGAAAGTCAGCAGACTATCAGGGAAGTCTAGTCTCTACCTTTATGAGGCTACTCTCCAAACACCAAACTCCTGCTCCACTGTGGATCCACCTGAGGCTACTGGTGATCAGGATAGATTTCACCCCGACAATGCTCTGACATGTATATTAACTAATAAAGTCAGGATGATCTTTTCCAAGTCTGGACATTCCATCTCTGTTCTATTTCTTATCACAAATTATTTCCAGTCCCATTGGCCAATACTCATCAGAATTTCTGCAATTAAATTAAATGATAATATGAAGATACCTCATATTGTAAAAGTACAACGAACCCAAGATACCTCAGATTTGGCTATGACTCCTACCCCAGCAAATTCCAGGGAAAAGTAAAATCTGAAGATTAAATCTGTTTAAAAATTAAAATCCAAAGATTTCTAAATCGAAGAGATGTAAAGTAGGAAGGAAAATTATCATACTTGTCTACCAACCAGAAAAAGCCCAGGAACAGATGGCTTTACCGCCAAACTCTACCAGATGAGTTGATATTAAGAAGAGATGATACCATTCCTACTGAAGCTGTTCTAAAAAATTGAGGAGGAAAGACTGTTCCCTAACTCATTCTATGAAGCCAGCATCACAACAAAAATAGAAAACTTCAGGCCAATAGCTTTGATAAACTTAGATGCAAAAATCCTCAACAAAAACTAGCAAACCAAATTCAGTAGCACATCAAAAAGCTAATCCATCACAGTCAAGTAGGCTTTCTCTCTGGGATGGACGTTTGACTCAATATATGCAAATCAATAAATGTGAGTCATCACATAAAAAGAACTAAAGAAAAAAAAAAACCACATGATTATCTCAACACATGCAGAAAAGGCTTTTTGATAAAATTCAATGTCCCTTCATGTTAAAAACCCTCAAAAAACTAGATATTGTAGGAACATACTTCAAAATAATAAGAGCCACCTATGACATACCTACAGCTAACGTCACACTGAATGGGCAAAAGTTGGAGGCATTCCCCTTGAAAACTAACACAAGACAAAGATGCCGTCTCTCCCCATTCCTATTCAACATAGTCTAGGCCAGGGCAATCAGGCAAGAGAAAGAAATAAAAGCCATCCAAATAGGAACAAAGGAAGGCAAACTATCCCTGTTTAGAGACAATATAATTCTATACCTAGGAAACACCCCCAGTGTCTGCCCAAAAGCTCCTAGATAATGATAAACAACTTCAGTAAAGTTTCAGAATGCAAAAATCAGTGTACAAAAATCAATAGCATTCCTATATATCAATAATGTCCAAGCTGAGAGCAAAATCAAGAATGCAGTCTCATTCATAATAACCTCGAAAAGAATAAAACACCTAGGAATACAGTTAACCATAGAAGTAAAAAATCTGTATAAAATTACAAAACACTGCTCAAAGAAATCATACATGACACAAATGGAAAAACATTCCATGCTCATGGATAAGAAGAATCATTATCATTAAAACGGCCATATTGCCTAAACCAGATTCAATGATATTCCTATCAAACCACCAATGACATTCGTCATGAATTAGAAAAAGCTACTTTAAAATTCACGTGGAACCAAAAGAGAGACCAAACAGCAAAGGGAACCCTAAGCAAAAAGAACAAGGCTGGCAGCATCACGTTACCTGGATTCAAACTGTACTACAAGCCTACAGTAACCACAACAGCATGGTATCCGTACAAAAACAAACACATAGATCAATGGAACAGTACTGAGGGCCCAGAAATAATGCCACACAACTAAAGCCATCTAATCTACATCAAAATCAACAAAAACAAGCAATGGGGAAAGGACTCCCTATTCAATAAACGGTACTGGGATAACTGGCTAGCCATATGCAGCAGATTGAAACTAGACCCATTCCTTACACCATAAACAAAAATAAACTCAAGATGGATTAAAGATTAAATGTATAAACCTATAAAAATCCTGGAAGATAACCTAGGAAATACCATTCTGGACATAGGATCTGGCAAAGATTTCATAATTAAGACACCAAATCAATTGCAACAAAAACAAATTTGACAAATGGGACCTAATTAAACTAAAGAGCTTTTGTGCAGCAAAGAAATTATCAACAGGGTAAACAGACAACCTACAGAAAGGAGAAAATATTTGCAAATTCTGCATTTGACACAGATCTAATATCCAGAGTCTATAGAGAACTTAAATAAACTTACTAGTAAAAGACAGACAACCCCAGTAAAAAGTTGGCAAATGACATCAACAATTTTCAAAAGAAGACATACATGTGGCCAACAAGCATATGAAAAAATGCTCAACATTGTTAATCATTAGAGAAGTGCAAATCGAAACCACAATGAGGACCCTGTGAAAACCATCTCACACCTGTCAGAATGGCTATTTTTAAAACATCAAAAAATAACATATGCTGTTGAAGTTGTGGAGAAAACGGAACACTTATACACTGCTGGTGGGAATGTAAATCAGCTAAGCCATCGTGGAAAGCAATTTGGTAATTTCTCAAATAACTCAAAGCAGAATTACCATTTGACCCAGCAATCCCATTATTGGGTATATACCCAAAGGAATATAAATTGTTCTACCATAAAGACACATGCACGCATATGTTCACTGTAGTACTGTTCACAATAGCAAAGACATGAAATCAACCTAAATGCCCATAAATGTTAGACTTGATAAAGAAAATGTAGTATATATACACCATGGAATGCTATGTAGCCTTAAAAAAAGAATGAGATCATGTCCTTTGCAGCAACATGGATGGAGTTGGAGGCCATTATCCAAAGTGAGCTAACACAGGAACAGAAAACCAAATACTGCATGTTCTCATTTACAAGTGGGAGCTAAACACTGAGTACATATGAACACAAAGAAGGAAAAACAGACACTGAAACCTACTTGATGGCAGAGGGTAGGAGGAGAGTGAGGATCAAAAAACTACCTATCAGATATTACGTTTATTACCTGGGTGGTGAAATAATCTGTAAACCAAACCCCCATGAAACGCAATTTAATTATGTAACAAACCTGTACATGTACACCTGAACCTAAAATAAAAGTTAAAAAGAAAAAAAATCTTGCTTTTTTGAGGTAAAAGTCCAAAAAATGAACATCTTCCTCGATTTCCTATCTTGTGCAATCTCAGCAGAAGGGACTTTTACAGCTCATGCATACTGGGAGTTCTTTGAGCAGCTATGGCCTGAACCGTCTCTCAAGGAAATGGGTTTCTTTAGGTCTCAGTGTTATTAGTTCAGTATTAAGTATGTCTTACAAACTTCACTTTTAAGAAGTTCAGATTGTCAATAGTCTACTCAAGTATCACATCTTGGCACTATCTCCCCTTAAAATCCCAGGCAAATTTATGGTCCCTAACTCTGTACTTAATATTTCCAAAAGCCACAGCAAACATTCAATAGTGTCAGAAGGAAGGGAAAGGCACGGAGAAAACCTTCCTGGTTTTCTTCTGGGCTGTCGTTTAATTTATGTTAATTGTTAAGGGTTCATGACAAAAGCAAAAATGGACAAATATGACATCAAACTAAAAAGCTCTGTACAATAAAGGGAACCATCAACAGAATGAATGGGCAACCTAAAGGATAAAAGGGAATATTTTCCAACCATTTATCTAATAAGAAATTAATATCAAAGATTCATAAGGAACTTCTACAACTCAATACCAAAAAATCAAATAATCTGATTTAAAAATGGGCAAAAGACTTGAGCAGACATTTCTCCAAAGAAGACATACAATGGCCAACAGGTATATAGAAAGCTCAACATAGCTAATCATTAGGGAAATACAAATCTAAACCACAATGATATATTTCACAATGAAATATCACCTGTCAGCATGACTATTTTCAAAAAATAAACAAATAATCGGTGCTGGTGAGGATGTGGAGAAATTTGCACACTGTTGGTGAGAACATAAAATGGTGTAGCCACTGTGGAAAACTATGGAGTTTCCTTTAAAATCTGAAAAATGGAACTACCACATGATCCAACAATCCCACTTTTAGGTACATATTCGAAACAATTGAAATAAAGATCTCAAAGACAAATCGGCATGCCCACGTTCACTGCAGCATTACTCAGTATAACCAAGATGTGGAAACAACCTAAATGTCCATTGCAGATAAGTAGATACAGAAAATTGGGCATATAAATACAACGGAATATTATTCAGCCTTAAAAAGAAGAGAATTCTGACATATGACATAAATAAACAGTGGAGTACATTATGCTAAGTGAAATAAGCCAATCACAGAAGGACAAATATTGCATGATTCTACTTACATAAAGTATCTGTAATACTCAAGCTCATAGAAACAGAGACTGGAATGATGGTTGCCAAAGACTGGTGGGAAGGGGAAATGAGGAGTTGTAGTTCGATGGAGTAGTTTGTTATGCAAGATGAATATAAGATCTACTGTACAATACAGTGCCTGTAGTTAACAATACTGTACTGTGCACTTTAAAATTTTGTTAAGAGGGTAGATCTCATGTTAAGTGTTCTTACCACACACACAAAAAATCATGCAACAAACAAATAAAACACACAGCAGGGGATAAGGAAATTTTACAGGTAATTGATGTTTATTACCTTGATTGTGATGATAGTTTCACAGGGGTAGAGATATACCCAAACTCATTAAATTCTATACATTAGATTTGCAGAGTTTTTATATATCAATTATATCTCAATAAATATGTTTTTAAAAATTGTCAAGGATCAATGACCTGCATACTTAAACTCTTATAAAGTAGTAGGAGGGAATGAGACAGTGAATTCAGGGGTAGGGAGGTATGTTTATTTGATATAGAGAATAAAAGTTTCTGAGGCCTTCTGTCTTCTCTAAAAAGGAGAGAGGAAGGCAAGACTGCTAAGAATAAGGAGTAGGATGGAGAATGGGATTTGGAATGTTCAAGAGAGTAAAGAAAATTTGAAATAGCTATTTTGAAAATCGGAGAATACATTGTACAGCGATTTAATTGGACTGTCAAGCAGTATGAAAAGACCATTGGAAGTCAATGAAACATAAATATAGACAGAAACTAATGTTCTCTTTTATGTGAATTTCTCCGGGAGCACTCAGAAAATGACAACTAAGCTCAGTCATGAAAAAAAAAAAAAAAATGAAGAGCTAAATTCATCCAAATTACAGTTGGCCCAGTGAGCTGCAGAGAAAATAGAAGGACCAGGCATTTTTAGGGTATTTTCAGGAGTAATGTTGCAATTGCAGGTCATGGTTTCTAATTTAGGTTAGGAGAGAAATGGAGAAAGCAGGTAGCAGCAGAAATGGGAGAAATTAGGCAGATCAATGGTTTGATGGCTTAAAGAGGTTGGAGGATGAGTGTAGTGGGGTTATTCCAGCAAGTTGGAGGGAGAGAGGCTATGGTCAGAGTTAGATTATTGAATCAGTGATTTTGGAAATGGAGCAATTACTGAGAATGGCAAGATGCAAAGGTGTGAATATGGGAATGGATGGTTGAAGTAAAGGATAAAAGGATTAGGGCAGGGGCAAGAGATCCAAGAAAAAATGGTGTTGGCTGAATGGTCATGTGATTGCTAACCATCACAACCACCAGGATGACAGAGCACTGGGTGGAAAGGAAGGCAGTAACATCACAGGGTAACAACAGTGAGGATGGGAAAAGGTGGTACAGCAAATGTCAAGAACCTCAACAACAAAACAAAAGGAGAAAAAAGAAACATTTTTTGTCTTGAGTGAGTAAAAACCTAGAATTGCAGTGAAAAGAAAGATACTTGTCTACCTCCTGGTCTCAGTGAATGTGGAACATCAAAAAAACAACAGCTACCACTTCAGATTCAGGAGAACCTGTGTCCTCAAGGTAAAAAAAAAAGTTTTACTTACAGCAAAGAAATAGAGGAAATTTATCTTCCCTTTCTGTTTTCTTCTTTTATTCCTTTTACAAATACACAAATATCTCTTATGTGCCAAAAATTGTTCTAAGTTTGAGAAATACAGTGGGAGAAACAAGGTTCTCACACTTCGGGAGTTTACATTTCCATGGTGGGAGAAAGAAAGTAAATATAAGAATGCATATTATGTAATATAATAATCATTAATAATAATTTCTGTGGAAAAAAGAGCAAAGGAGAGTGGTGAGGTTGGAAAAGCTATTTGGGATAAGATCTTTAGATATCATCATTGCAATGTAATATTTGAATAGAGGTGGAAAGGAATGCTAAAAGGAAAGGTGATCATGCAGCGGATGTTGCTAATGGAGGGGTGACGGACACAATGGAGGTATCTGGAGGTGGGAAAAGAATGAATAGGATGGATAGAGACCTGCATATGTAGCCAAAAATGCTGAACAGCATTTTGGACACTCTAGTAGGTGAAGGTTTGATGGAAGTGCTAGAGGTCTAACAACTGGGAGTTGACTGAAAAAAGCTGAAATGAAAGGAATGTGACAGTAAATGTTTAGTAACTGGCTCTTTGGAGAGAGACAGGGGAAAGATAGGGGAAGCTCTGCTTCACAGTGTTTGCTAATTTCTATGCTATAATTACTCCCGCCATGACTGATTCCAGGTACGGATGGCTTAAAAACCAGATTGCAAAATTTCTGAAAATTTGGCAGTCAATTCTTGCAAGCTGGATAAGCTGGCTCCAATACACCTTTGATTGAAAGGTACAGAATATTTAATTTTGACCTCCTTTATAAGAAGGGTCTTGTGGCCAAAGAATCTGTCTCAACAAGTGGCTCTTGCAAAATGCTAGTCCCTTGATCTTGGACTTCCTAGCTTCCAGACCCTTGAGAAATAAATTTCTGTTCATTATAAATTTTTACCCAGTCTTGGGTATCCTGTTATAGCAGCACAAAATGAACTAAGACATAAACCATGTTAAGATTCAACTTTCTGTACATAAGAGAATAAAAATCAGAGTCAACAATTATACACATACAGAGACACACAGATATGATTATAACTCCCCATGTATAAGTAACTCCTACAAATGTATAACAAAAGGAGAAAAAGATAGTAGAGTAGGAAAAAGAAGCCATTCACAGAAGATAAATTGTAAATGGCGATTACATACATGAAAAGATGTTTTACTCATTACCAATTTGGGAAATGCAAATTTAACCACAAGGTGATCCAACTGTACATACAATAGTCATACAAAATCAGATTGGAAAGCATGTGAAACAAAGGGAATTCTTATACATTGTTGGTCTGTTTAAATTGATAATATGATAGTGGTGAGCAGTTTAATGTCTCATAAAGATGTATTTCCCATGCCCCAGAAATTTCACTCATATGTATGAATATAGACTAACAAAACACATACATATGCACAGAGATAAGCAAAGCATGTTTATGGCAGCAATTTTTGCAATTGAAAAAAAAATCTGAAACTAACCTGACTGTCGATCAATTGAGTAATGGCAAATGTATAACAGCTGTAGAAAGAAGTGAACTAGAGATATGTGTGTAACATAGATGAATCCTACCAAACTGACACTAAGCAGGAAAAAGAGTAGGATAAAAGAGTGGACATTATATATAAAGTTTATAAACATGCAAATCTAGGCTACATATATTGCTTAAAATGTAAACTTACAAGGTAAAGTTACATTTAAAAAAGAATACATGGAAGAAAATACTGGGAGATTCAATAAGTTGGTAATATTGTATTTCTGAACTGTATGGTATGAACAAATATATTCATTGTATAATAGTTTAAACTTTTTGCACGTTAAATAAGTCATAATATTTTAAAAGATTCTCAACCTCCTTTATAATTATAGAAATGTAAATATTACAGAAGTTTAATTACCTAGAAAACATACTTACTTGGAGGTTTCCATTCTCTGAAGCATTTCTTTCTCCAGCCTGAAGTAAATCAGCGTTTGCACATCACAAAGCTTTCAACACAGAATTCTAATTTGCAAAGGTTATTTTAGCACAAATGGAAAAATAATAATTCCGTTCATGAAGGTGTAATTCTTCAAATGTAATGGGCTTTGCTAGTCTGTGATGAGCATATAGCATGGATTCATACAACTTTTTCAGGAAATATATAAATTTAATTTAATGTGATAATTATATATTCAATTGATTTGTTAAAACAAACTTTTTGTAGTGAAATTTTCACAGATCAGTGCCTGTATTGTATAGCCTAGGTGTTTGATTTGAAACTAAACAGATTTCATCGACCATATATATATTTAAAAGATGATTTTGATGAGAATTTTAAAGTAACCTATGCTAAACCAAAAGAACAAAGTAGGTTTATTTATATGAGTAAATCATCTGTTTTCAAACATTTAGGATGGCAAATGGAAGGTAAACCAACATTGCTGTATACAGAACAGGTATGCAAAATAGGTCTTATTTTTTCCACACTGCAGATAAAAATAAACCAAAAAACTAAGAATTAGAAAGCTCAGATAATTTGTATACTGTCAAAAAGCCATAAAGTAGCCAAATCAGTGTATGAGTTTGTTCTTTACTCCAAATTTCACACTGCTAAATCTAAATCTGGATTGCCGGAGTTAGCAAATGTATATACGGGAATCCCAGTTAGATTTTAATTTCAGGTAAACAATGAATAATTTTATAGTATATATGATTATTTACTATAAATCTGAAATTAACGTTGAATGGATATCTTATATTTTTTGTGGCTAACCTAATTACTTAACAATATCATTCAAAAAGTAAGTACAGGGAGAGATAAAATTAAATAACAAATGAATCTTTTATTAGAAACTAGATAATTAGAATCTAAAAAGGGTAGATAACACATATTATAAACGTTCTCTTTTCCAAATATTTCTTACAATTTATTGGTGTTTTCCCAAATATCTCTAAAGTCTTTGGCAGGAAAAAACAGAAATATAAATTAGGCTTCTGACATTTACATTACTGGCAGTAAAAGATAAATAGCTTCTTGACTTAGTAATACACCCAAACAATATTGCTGCTGTAATCTCAAATACCTTCAGCAACTTAACTATAACAGCTGGCTCTGCAATATCATGATAACAGCTGTGACTCCTTACCTAGAGAATGTTAATGTAAATTTCAGGTGAGTCATATTGGTGAAGCTGCTTGTGAAACTATGAACAGCCCCAGTATTTGTAATCATGAACAATAGCAGTTGCAGAAATCTTGACATCCACAATGATAATTTGAAAAGTCACATTGTAACCACTAATTTTGATATCTCTCACCTTCAGACATTTTCAGAGTGGGCAACAAGTCAATTCATCACCCTGGAATTTTATTAGATTATACCCAGCAATGAAATATGGTGATTGAAATAAATTCTTCTTAAATTCTGAACACCCATAATTCTATGAATTTATTTCTAAAATATAAGCTCGAAGACATTTAGCAACAAAAATACTAAATAAAAGAACAGTACCCGAAATGAGAAGGGAAGTAAAATTACTTATGTGAAAGCTTTTTAGTCTACATATTAATTTTTATTACTAAGAGACACACCAAATACATGCCTAGAGATAATCTAATCAGTAGTTTGACAGATTCTGTCACGTCATTGTTAAAAAATAAATTTAAATGCCTCAAAAATATTAAAGGTTTATGTTTATATCTAACTTGAGTACAGATTCGATAGAACAAAATAAAGCACATCTATTTCATTTTAACCAACATTTACATAGTACTTACCATGTATCAAGAGCTGTTCTTAACATTTTATTAACACTAACTCATTTGTTATTCCTTCATAATACCATAGGGAAACAGTAGTCCAAAGAGATTCAGTAATTTTCCCACAATTGTATAAACTAGAGCAGGACCAGGATCAGAACCCAGGCAGGCTTGTTCCAGAAAAGGGCTTTTGACCCTAATGATAGACTGGCTCTTCCACATAAAAATATTATGGTATTAATTTACAATTGGACTCAAATTATTCCAAGCAACCGTCAAGTGCCACCCACATGCTAGACACTTTACCCAAATTATCTCAATTTCTTGGCATGTCACCGGGAGTGGGGTTTTATCATCCCTAGGTCATTGGCAAAGCCCAGAGGGGTTGAGAGGCTTGAAGAAGATCATAAAAGTGACTGCCAGACCTTAGGTTTCAAGCAAGGTCTCTATGGCTTCAAAACCCAAGTCTTCAAATATTTATATGTTAATTAGCTTGATTTAGCCACTGTGCAAAGTGTGCACATATATTATATATATGGTAAAACATCACGATGTACATGATAAATACATACAATTTTTTTCAATTACTTTTTAAACCCATATCCTTTCTGTTCCTCAAAACAGCTTCCTTATGGTGACTTGGAGTAGACACCAGGGGTTTTAGCTTCTCAAAGATCTTTTCTCCTAGGATATATTTTCATGGAAAAAATAATAGACTCCTACAAGAAAACTCCTACCTAAATGAGACAAATGAAACGCATACACATGCATGAGCTCATGCACACAAACACCTACATTTGATATATAGGAATATCAATTGCTATGTAGGAATCTCAGACTCTTCAGCTGAGAGTCGTTTAAGAGAACTGAAGCTAATTCATTCTTGTGTTCTTAGAGTTTAAGACAGCATTTAGAATAAAATTTGTGCTCAGTAAATGCTAGATGAAGAAATGAATGAAGGCATCTCCACATTCCTTTAATTTAGGAATTTTTGCTAGAGATAAATTTCTGGAAATACATAAATAGAATCTATTACATAGCTGTTCCCAGGACTAGAGAACCACTCATAACTTGGTTCCTAAAGACAGGTTCTGGTAAAAACTACAGCTTCTACCACCACTTTCTTCCAACCCCCAAAGTCAAGTAGTATATCTTTGAACCTATCAATTAATAAAAAGATCTTTGAACAACAACAAAGATATCGCCAGGAAAATCTGGTATGTATATTTCACTTACTATTACACTGTTCCAAATATCCTCTTATTACTGCCCTGAAGTTTACCAACTTCATCTTGTTGCAAATGAAAAAATAAATGCCTTTTCTAAAGGAACCAAAAAAAATAGAAATATGAATGGCAAAGTAAAAATTCAAAATAATATTTTAATCTGAGTAGAACAAATTACTAACAACTACCTAGATGTTTTGGTTCATATCTTTGCCGACACGAATGTAGATATTTTAAGAATACATTTTTATTTGTAAAAATAAAACATATGCACATATATGCTTGTATTTATATATTTATATAAATCCAGATGCACCATATTGTATGATGCTGTGTGTGCATGTATACACACATGCACCTATAGTAAGGAAGCTCTCAGCTGAAAGATGGTTTTATAAGTTTGTTGGATTTTGGATTATACATTTATTTAAAATTAACTTGACACAGTTTTTGTCCTCAAAGGTCTTAACACATAATAAAAAAGACAAATATATATAAATATTATTGGGGGAAATACAGTGTGGGAAAGAAATGAAATTTATTAAAATGGACTAGACATGAAACAACACAGAAATTTGCTTTAAATTGGTTACTGGTCTTATAGTTCAATAGAACATTTTTAAACCTCATTGCAGTGTTGTGATCCATATAACAGCTGAGAGGCTGAAAACAAGAGAGGTCACACACAGGAGCTAAGAGCAATGATGCATTAAGCAAATGATCTCACCAAAACACTGCATTTGCAATGAAGAGCATAGAAAACAATCCTCATCTTTAAATAAAACAGAAAAACACACAATTGCTTTGTGGAAATAATTCTTAGGCCAGTTAAATATTCCAGTGGCCTTTCCCATCAAGTCTAATTTTACTGTTTGAAGACATCTCCCTTCCCCATCTCAAAAACAGAAAATTAATCAAAGAATTAAAATAATTAAAGAATTAAAATAATCAAAGTGATCTGTAGTCTTTCTACAATAAATAAATTATGAAGACACATTTGAAATCTCTATACCATCTTACTAAACACAGCACTGAGGATCTTCTATTTAAACAACAAAGTAGATTTGTGATATGCAATTAATAGAGTAGTTTTCAGCTCAAGTTCAGCTTCCCAAAACTGCATTATGTCACCAATTTGAAAGAAATGTGATGGAAATGACTGTGTGTGTTGCTTTGAGTGGATGTATGTGAGAATTCAAGACAAGCATATGTGATCTTTATAAAGAATCAAGGTATCTGTAAGCTGTATTTTGATGTAGATCATTAAATTTCTGCACCACGCCTCTAAATCAAACTTGCCTACTCACAGTAAGAAACCCCCCACAGCAAGAAACCAATTTATGCTGGTTTCATGACTGATTTTAAAGAATTCCCATTTGTATAAAGCATTTATTCCGTGTTGCAGCAAGCTATATCCAAAATCTCTTGTTCATTTGGATTTCTGCCACCACAATATGCAGCATTGTTAATATTATAACAGCTCATCATCAATATCAGAGCCAGAGTGTGTTAATCTGTTTTCACACATATGATGTTCTTTTGGAGGCTGCAGAAAAGTGAACAAACAAACTCTTCTGGGAATAATGAATCATGTAAAACAGTTAACATTGTAATCATCATTTGTGTGTGATGGACAAAAGCTATAGAATTACATTTAATCAATTTATAGGTTGGTATTGGCTTCGTAACTAAGTAACCACAAAACCATGGAAAGTTTCCGCTTCCTCTCAACCTTACTTTCTCTATCTGAAGAAAAGATTGATCTCCCATGGGACGCCTGTAATTTCTCTGTCTCTAACATTCCATAGCCCTCAGTGGACATAATAGATCATTGCATGGAAAAAAAAACGAACCAAGTATTGCGGAACTAAAATCATTAATTGTTTGGCTCAATGGGTCATCTAGATCCAGCAGACATCAGTGCAATGTAGTACATCTGGCAGAGACAGAGTCCTTTTAAAAACCAGTGCATCTAATATATCACTCCTTTAAGCACTTAGTGTTGCTATTGTAATCCGCAGAATTTGCAGCAAATTACATCACTTCACATAGAGACTTTTCACTCCCAAACACTAATACTCTACTATGAATTATCAGCCTCAGATGACACTATGATTCCTTCTATTATCTCTGCCTTAGTCTGCTGGCCTACTTTCAGGGCGCTGCTCCATGCTGTTCCTGATGCCCTGAAAGCTTTTTGCTTTCCACTTAGCTTAGTCAATTCCTTCTCCTTTTTCAGAACTCAGCTCCAGGGTCACTTTTGCAGAAAAATCTTTCTGGGAACACCTGTCTGTGTCCAGTACCCACAGTATGGGCATGAATAGTGGCATGAACTTTTCATGGTAACAGGTGTCACACGGCATTTTAAATTAATGCTGCTTCACTCATGAAGCTGTTAACACAAGGAAAGCAGAGATCAAGCTTGGTTTTAATATCACCCTGTACAATGGCTGACAAATAGTGAAACCCCAATGAATATTTTTAATGGAAGAATATTATTGTCTTTCATACTACTATTTTAATGCAATATAACCGATTTTTAATTATAAGATTACCATTAATATTACTTTTAGCTCCTCCCCACAAGCCCTTCCTAGAGCTTAGAAATGAAATAAGCCAAAGCCTTAAAATTCCACCTTTAGGAACTAATACAGTTTGAATATTTGTCCCCTCCAAATGTCACGTTAAAACGTGATCCCCTTTGTTGGAGCTGGGGTCTACTGGGAGGAGGTGTTTGTGTCATGGGGACAGATCCTTCATGAATCACTTGGTTCCATTCCCTTAGTGATGAGTGAGTTCCCACTCTATTATTTCATGTGAGATCCGGTTGTTAAAACATCTGGCGCCTCCCACTCCACACTCTCTTTCTCACCATATGATACACATGCTCCCCCTTCACCTTCTGCCACGACTGTAAGTTCCCTGAGGTCCTCACCATGCTGGTACCATGCTTCTTGTGCAGCTTGTAGCACCATGCGACAAATCTCTTTTCTTTATAAATTTTCCAGCCTCAGGTATTCCGTCACAGCAACACAAAATGGCCTAACCCATGAACTATATAAATCCATAGATCAACAAAACGACAATTTATATGGATGCACTTGATTTCCAATTACATAACTAAAAGTCTCAACCTCTGGAATGTCATTTTTGCCCTGCGTTCTTCTCATTTAGATAACAGAACAAATGCCACATTTGGGAGAGAGATGAAAATGGAACAAATATCACTGAGCATTGCCTGTTTATACAGGTGACCAATTTAAAGCTATATTGCTGACTAATGGGGGAGCAGCTTCAAGATGGCTGACTAGAGGTATCTGATACTTGCCCCCTCCACAAAGAAGAAGCAAAAGCATAGATCATCACATTTTGAATATATCAGTTCAGGGAGAACACTGGAATTTAACAGAGAAGTGACAGGAAATACCTAAAGCAAGAAAGGAGAGGGAAATAAGACAGCCTTCTCAGCTTGGATAAGCTGGGAACCCAGAGAGGTTCCCCAGTGCAAGGAAAGGGTAATGGAGAGACACCCGATCATCCACATGCCTATCATGGACTCTTGCAATTCTAGGCAAAGAGAGCCCCTCGAACTTCATGGGCTCTGAGACTAACATTGGAGGCTGACTGGAGACCACATGATGGCATTGCCCTAAAAAGAGAGCTCAGGCCAGGTCCCACATATCCCGCTAAGTTCTAAGCAGCTACAGCAAGATACCATTTTGACAGCCCTGCCTCTACCAGATAGTATCCTGCACTGCAGCATAACAGGCCCTGAATCTCTTGCGACCCTGTAGCCCCATTGAAATCCCTCATCCGTAGACAACACTGCAGCTGGCTTCTCCTGTCAGGGCGAAAGTGCAAGCCACTGGCAATGACCTCATTGTCCCCAGCAGTGGAGCCACCATGCATTTTCATGTGACTTGAAGACAGATCCCAACACCTGTAACTGCCACCACTGTAGACTGCCACTGCCAGGGCTGATGCATGAGTGAAGAACAAACTCCCTACCCACATGCCTACAGTTGTTTCCACTGAAAACAACCCCACCTTCCCCAGTAGCAGGGCTGAAGTGAAACCACTATCACCCCATCCAAGCATTCCACCAGGGGCTTGAGGATCACTTCCCTCCCCTCCTACCACAGCCAGTGCCTGCATGCACTACAGGGGGCCTAAGGACAGGTCCTACCAGCCAGGAGCCACACCTCCTCCAGTGCCCAGACATGCCACGTGAGGACTAGGGGATTGCCCAGCTCAGTCCACCACCATTGTTATATGGGCATTCTTCCCAGGGGCCTGAGGTTGGACCCACCCAACCAGCTTTTAATACCAGAGCTGCCACCCACCTGCATATGCCACTTGCAGGTCTGGGGACTGGCCTACCCAGCCCATTCCAGCCACCACCAGCACCAGCACAGATGGCTTGGGAGCTAGAGAGTTGTCCCATCACTGCTATTGCCATCAACTACACCATGTCCAATGCCAAGGCAACCAAGGATTTGCTAACCTACCTGGCCCATCGCTGCCACTACTGGCATCTAAACAAGCTGCCTGTAGGCCCAAGAATCAGTCCACGTGGACCCACCAACACCACTGGCAAGGTACACCACCTTGTTGCCCAAGGAATCATCTTCATCCTGCCACTGCCAACACTGGGCCCCAAGGACTGGCTCACTTTGTGCTCCCATCCTCAGCAAAATTTCACCATGGATTCCACCAACAACCACACCCTAAGCCATTGAGAAAACCACAGATGGCATTGATGCTGTTTGCAGTCAAAGAAATCACATGGAGACTATACTACTGCCTGCACCCAGAATCAAAGCCAAAGTAACCTAACCAGCCAGGACCATAGATACATTGTCAGGAAAAAGTCTTCCCCAATGAAAGCAAATTCAAAATATTGAATGATGCAACTGCTACACCAGATGCACAGATATCCATTTAAGAACACAGGAAACATTAAAAAACAAGGAAATATGACATCTCCAATGGGGTACAATAATTTTCCAGCAACAGATTGCAATGAAAAAGATATTCATGAAATCCAAGGAAAAAAATATCAAAATAATAATATTTTAAAAGCTCAGCAACAAACAAGAGAATGCAAAAAAAAAATCAGAAACACAATTCAGAATATGAATGAGAAATTTACCAAAAGGAAAGATACCATAAAAAAGAACTAAACAGAAATTCTGGAAGTAAAGAATGCATTAAATGAAATACAAAATACATTTACAAGCTTCAGCAATAAACTAGATCATGCAAAAGAAAGAATTTCAAAACTTGAAGATAGGTCTTTTGAAATAACTCAGTGAGACAAAATTTTAAAAAATGAATAAACAAAGCCTACTGACATATAAAATACAATAAAGCAACAAAATATTCAAATTTTTGGTGTCCCAGAAGACAAGATGAAAACAGAAGGGATGGAAAATTTAATTCACAAAATGATACCTGAAAACTTCCAAATTTAGCAAGAGATTTAGAAATTTAGATATAAAAAGCTCAGAGATGCCCCCAAAAAATACAATTGAAAAAATGTCTTCTCCACAAGACCTTAGAGTCAAACTGTCGAAGTCAGTAACAGAATTCTAAAAGCAGTAAGGGAAAAGCTGTCACTTAGAGAAGAATCCCCATTAAACTAACAGGAGAATGCTCTTCAGAAACCTAAAAAGCCGGGAGAGAATGGTATGAATGATATACTCAGTTTGCCAAAAGAAAAAAAAAAACTGCTAGTCAAGGGATACTATAACCAGCAGTTATCTTTTATAAATGAAGGAGAAATAATCTTTTCCAGACAAGCAAAAGCTGAAGGAATTCATCACCATTAAACTAAGCCCACCAAAAAATGCTTACAGGAATCTTATACCTTGAAACAAAATGACAATATCTACTATCATGAAAATGCAAGAAAATTTATAGCCCACTGGTAAAGCAAGCACACAAAGAAGAGAAAGTACTCAAATGTTTCTACTACAGATAACCACCAAAACAACAATGATAAACAATAAGAGAAAGAAAGGAATAAGGAACATATAAAACAACCAGAAATCAACTAATAAAATGGCTTATTAATGACAATGCCATAATAATAATGTTGAATATAAACTAAACTTACCACTTAAAAGACATAAAATGGATCAATGGATTAATAAATTATGACCCAATTGTATGCTGCATACAAGAAACTCATCTCACCTGAGTCACATATAAACTGAAACTTAAAGGATAGAAAAAGATATTCCATTCAAGCAGAAACAGCTATGCTTAGACAAAACATATGCTGTCAAAAACAGTAAAAAAAAATGAAAAAAGTCATTATAAAATCATAAAGGAATTCAGCATATAATAATTCTAAACATACTTGCACCCAACACTGGAGCACCCAGATATATAAGCAATCATTAATAGATCTAAAGACAGAAATAGACTCCGATACAATAATGGCTGGGGACTTCAACATGTACTCAATATTAGACATATAATCTAGACAGAAAATTAACCAAAAAAATTGGATTTAAACTGCATTTTAGATCAAATGGACCTAACAAATATTTATAGAACACTTAATCCAACAGCTATAGAATATGCATCTTCTTATCAGCACATGAAACACTCTCTATGATAGGCCATATGCTAGGACATAAAACCAACTCACAAAACATTTTTTAAAATTGAAATAATATCAACTATCTTTTCAGACCACAAAGGAAAAAAACTAGTAATTAATAACAAGTAGAACATTGAAAACTGTACAAATAGATTATAATATTTGGAAATGAAACAACATGCTCCAGAATTGGATCAAGAAAGAAAAGGAAACAATTTAAAAATTCTTGAAGCAAATGAAAATCAAAACACATACCAAAACCTATGGTGTACAGCAAATGTGGTGGTTAAAGCAAAGTCCATAGCAATAAATGCCTACACCAAAAAGTAGAGAGGTTCTCAATAAACAATCTAACCATAAACCTTAGGTAGCTAGAAAAGCAACAACAAACCAAACCCAAAATAGAAGCAAAGAACAGAAATAAAATGGACACTACAAATAAATACAAGGGATCAGTAAAACAAAAAGTTGCTCTCTTGAAAAGATAAACAAAACCGATAAACTGCCAGGTAGACTAACCAAGAAAAAAAGGGAGAAGATCTAAATAAACAAACAAAATGAAAAATGGAAAAAAAAGATTAGAAGTGATACCACAGAAATTAAGAAGATTATCAGAGACTACTATGAACAACTATATAGTATCAAACTGGAAATCCTAGATAAAATGGATAAATTCCTAGACACATACAATCTACCAAGATTGAATCAGGAAGAAATGGAAAATGTGAACAAACCAATAATGAGTAATGAGATTGAATCAGTGATAAAAAAAAAAAAAAAGAAGAAGAAAAGAAAAAAAGGCTCCCAAAGTGTGGTGGCGTGGGCCTGTAGTCCCAGCTACTTGGGAGGCTGAGGCAGGAGAATTGCTTGAACCTGGGAGGTGGAGGTTGCAGTGGGCCAAGATTGTGCCACTGCACTCCAGCCTGGAAGACAGAGCAAGACTCTGTGTTTAAAAAAAAAAAAAAAAAAAAAAAAAGTCTCCCAACAAAGAAAACTCCAGGACCAGATGAATTCACTGATGAATTTTACCAAATTTTCAAAAACTAGCACCAATTCTCTTTAAACTATTTCAAAAAAGTTGAAAAGGAAGAAATTCTCCCTAACTCATTCTATAAGGACAGCATTACCCTGAAACTAAAACCAGACAAGGACAAACAAAAAAAGAACACTGCAGGCTAATATTCCTGAGGAACATAGACACAAAATCCCTCAGCAAAATACTAGCAAACAAATTGCAATAGTACATCAAAAAGATAATACACCATTTTCAAGTTGGCTTTATAGCAGGTGTGCAACAATGGTTCAACATGTGCAAATCAATTAATGTGAGATACATCACAACAACAGAATTTAGGACAAAAACCATATAATGATCTCAATAGATACACAAAAAGCATTTGATAAAATTCAACATCCCTTCATGGAAAAAACTCACAACAAACTGGGCATAGAAGGAATGTACCTCAACATAATAAAGGCCATATATGACAAACCCACAGCTAACATCATAATAAATGGTAAAAAGCTGAAAGCCCTTTCTCTAAAATCTGGAACAAGACAAGAATGTCCACTTTCATTACTCCTATTCAACATAGTACTGGAAGTCCTAGCCAGTGGAGTGAGGCAAGAGAAGGAAATAAAAGACATTCAAATTGGAAAAGTCATCAAATTCTCCGTTTCCAGATTACATGATCTTATATCTAGAAAAACCCAAAGACTCCACAAAAAAACTTGGATTTGATAAACGAATTCAGTAAAGTTTCAGGATACAAAATTGGCATACAAAAATTAGTAGCATTTCTACACACTAATAATGAACCAGCTGAGAAAAAAAACAAGCAATCTATTCCATTTATGATAGCTACCAAAAAAAAACAAACCCTAAGAAAAAATTTAACCAAAGAGGAGAAAAACCTCTAAAAGAAAAACTACAAAACACTGATGAAATAAATTAAAGAGGACACAAAGAAATGTAAAGATAACCCATGTTCTTGGATTGGAAAAATGAATATAGTTAAAATGATTACACTACCGAAAGCAATCTGTAGACTCAATGCAATTCCTATCAAATTTCCAATGTGATTTTTGACAGAAATAGAAACAGAATTCTAAAATTTACATGGAACCAAAAAAGAGCCCAATAGCCAAAGCAATCCTGAGCAAAAAGAACAAAGCTGGAAGCATCACACTACCCAACTTCAAAATATAAGACTAAGTACCCCAAACAGCATGGTTTGGGTATAAAAAACACACACATAAACCAGTGGAACAGAATAGAGAACCTAGAAATAAATCCACATATTTACAGCCAACTGATTTTTAACAAAGGCATCAACACTATACATGGGGGAAAAGGAACCCCCTTCAATAAATAGTGCTGGGAAAATTCACAATCTGTATGCAAAAGAATGAAACTAGACCTCTTTCACTCATCATATACACAAATCAACACAAGATAGATTGAGGACTTAATTGAAAGACCTGAAACTAGAAAACCTCTAGAAGAAAACAGAGAAAACATTTCAGAAAATTGTTCTAGGAAAAACATTTTTGGCTAAGACCACAAAAACACAGGCAGCAAAACCAAAAATAGACAAATGAGACTATACTAAACTGAAAAGCTTCTTCAAAGGAAACAATCAACAAAGTGGAGGGACAACCTATGGAATGAAAGAAAATATGTACAAACTAGTCATTCAACAAGGGACTTATATCCAGAATATGTAAGGAACTCAACTCAACAGCAAAAGTAATTATTCCATTAAAAAGTGGGCAAACAACACAAATGTACACTTCTGAAAAGAAGAAATACAAATGGCTAATAGGTATATGAAAAATGCTCAAAATCATTAACATTATGGAAATACAGATCAAAACCACTAATGTCATCTCACCCCAGTTAGAACGCTATTATCAAAAAGACAAAAAATAACAGATGGTAGCAAGGATGCAGAGAAAAGGGAACTCTTGTATAGTGCTAATAGGAATGTAAATTAGTACAGCCACTATGGAAAACAGTATGGCGATTTCTCAAAAAAAAAAAAAATAGAACTACCATATGATCCAATATCCCACTGCTGGGTATATCTCCAAAGAAAAAGAAATCAGTATATCAAATGGATACCTGCACTCCCATGTTTATTGCAGCACTGTTCACAACAGCAAAGATATGGAATCAACCTTAAGTGTTCATCAACAGAAGAACGGATGAAGAAAATTTCATATATATATACACAGTGGAATACTACTAGTCAGGTATAAAGAAGAATAAAATCATTGCCATTTTCAGCAACATAAATGTAACTGGATGTCATTATGTAATGTAAAATAAGCCAGGTACAGAAGGACAAATAATGCATGTTCTCACTCATACGTCGAAGCTATAAAAAAAAAAAAAACGATCTCATGTAGGTAGAGAGTAGAACAATAGAGACCAAAGACTGGGAAGGGTGTGTCAGTGGGTTAAGGGATGAAGAGAAACAGGTTAATGGGTACAAATGTACAGTTAGATAGAAGGAATAAGTTCTAATGGTCTACGGCAGAGTAGGGTGACTGTGGTTAATAATAATGTATTGTGTATTTCAAAATAGCTAAAAGAGAGGACTTGCAATGTTCCCAGCATATAGACATGATAAATACTGGAGGTCATGGATACCCCGAATACCCTGAATTGATCATTACACATTCTATGCATGTAACAAAATATCTCATGTATTTCATAAATATGTACAAATATTACATATCAATATTTAAAAAAATAAAATGATATTGCTTGCAGTTGAGTAAGTTTCAAAAGTCCACCTAAAAAGTAAAATGTTGGATGAAAGTGTGAAAGATCTTTTGTAAGACAATTTTGACACAGATGAAAAGAGAGAGTACTTTCTTTTCATATAAAATAAAATGCTTTTGAGGGGAACATCACCCACCGGGGCCTGTTGTGGGGTCGGGGAGGGGGAGGGATAGCATTAGGAGATACACCTAATGTTAAATGACAAGTTAATGGGTGCAGCACACCAACATGGCACATGTATACATATATAACAAACCTGCACGTTGTGCACATGTACCCTAAAACTTAAAGTATAATAAAAAAAAAATCAAGGTGGAAAAGGAAAATAAAATGCTTCTCATAAATTACTAAATCCAATCTATAATTTATTACTTAAGTTTCATGTTTTATATCACTGCAGGCCAAATTTAAATGTCATACAGCTCTCCCTCAACCCATCCACTAGGTGTCTTAGTGATTTGGCTGGAATGAATTTATGGTTTGGAAATTCAGGGTAACAGCCTGCAATACAGTGAAAGAGGTGAATGTTAATGATACAAAATGTTTTCTACGTTCCTACTCCTTTTATCAGAAATAATAGCTTTCTTCTCCTTTCTCAGAAGTTCTGCAGATTTTCTTCCCCAGAAGTTTAAGGTGGTAAAGATACTTCCGGGACTTTAACCTAGATTATAGAACATTTTTTCTCCATTTAAAAACATGTTGTTCTATGAAAATGAGGGAGTGCAATTACATAAATTGGATAATTTATTTTATCTCATCTTCCCTAGTGTCTTAAAATTTGGGTTTCAAGCACAACATTTATAATGTTAAATTTAAGTTTTGAGGCTGCAAATTGCCTTAAGGTGCTTATTAAAATTCCATATAAAATTGGAATAAAGTAAATATAAAATCAAAATCATTTCTATACATCAAAGAGAAAAATATATAAACTCCTTATTTTAGAGAATAATGTCATTTTCTAAAACTAAAATTTCATTTTCTAAAAGAGCTTTTCCATTCCTATAGGAAAGTATTCTATAATCCATATAGTTCAGATGAGGGTTGCTAATTATAGTAATCAACTTCTGTACCATAGAGCAGAATAGATGACTGAAGATGTGGCCATCATAGACCTCAAACCCTGCCGCAGGAATTGGTCCAAATATCATGATAAAATAAAAATTCTCGAATGCTTTTAAGGGCCAAGCCGTGTCCTAATATATATTAATTCATTCAGACTCATCCTTAGTATTTGTGAGGTCCCAGGCGAGAATAAAAATGGAGGCTACATTTTTTATGTCTAATTTTAATGTTATAAATAAACCCTATGCCTAACATGAAAGGACTTACCCATAACCAAATTAGGGACTAAACGTGCCCCCAGGGAACAGGAGTGCACAAACTCCTCTCTAATATCTCACTTCCCATTCAGGATTTTCAGACCACTCTAAAAGCCTCCCCAAACCTTCTCCCACCCTAGCAGAAGGGAAGGAGGAGGTGGTGCTATTATCTGGGGAACCCGGTCTGCTCAGCCACCTCGTTTGGGGCATCCAAGGCAAAGCAAGAGAAGCCTTCCTGGTTTCTCAAAGCAGAAGCTGTGCATAGCCCCTCCCCGGCACTTAGTGCTCTGCCCACTCCCCTGAGTGTTTGGGTCCTCTCCCCTAATTCTCACTTGCCCATTTGGTTATTGATGTTTCAAAGCCTTTCTGTAAGACTAAAAACAAAAATCCAGAGAGTTTCAAAGCTCGATATTTGCAAAGAAAGCCCTTGTATTATCTTGTTAGGATTCCCATGACTAAATACCTCAGACTAGGTGTGTTAATCTGTTTTCACACTGCTATAAAGAAACTCAAGACTGGGTAATTTACAAAGGAAAGAGTTTTCATTGACTCACAGTTCCACATGGCTGGGGAGGCTTCAGGAAACTTACAATCATGGCAGAGGGCAAACCAGGTACATCTTACAAGGCAGCAAGAGAGACAGAGCATATGAGTGCAGGAAAAGCTACCATTTATTAAAACCATCAGATCTTGTAAGAACTCACTATCATGAGAACAGCATGGGGGGAACCCACCTCCATGATTCAATCAACCCCCTCCCTCCCTCTACACATGGGGATTATAGCTCAAAATGAGATTTGGGTAGGGACACAGAGCCAAACCATATCGTATGTAATTTAAACAACAGACATTTTTTCTTATAGTTCTGGAGGGCATAGGTCTGAGGTTGAGGTGTCAGTCAACAGTGTTGCTTTCTTTCTCAGGCCTCCCTTCTTGGCTTGTGATAACTGTTTTCCCTTTGTCCTAACACGATCTTTCCCTGATGCCTGCACATCCTTGGCATTTCTTCAGGGGTCCAGATTTCCTCTTCTTAAAAGGACACCAGTCAAATTGGATTAGGGCTCAACCTAACAGCTTTATTTTAATCTAATCACCTCTTTAAAGACCCTGTCTCCAGTTAAAGTTACATTCTGAAGTAGGAAGATTTAGGGCTTCATCATATGAATTTGAAGGAGACACAATGCAGCCCATCATAACCGTCTTCAGTGTACGACCTGAACAGGAACCTCTTTTGCCCAGGTCTACAAATTTCCCTCATTTTAAAAGCTTATGATTAACACCATATTACAGATAAAGAAATTGAAGTGCAGAGTGGTTAAGTAACATTTCCAAGACCACAGAGGTAGGAAGCAGGTGCTCCAGCTCCAGAGCCTGTGCTTTTAGCCACAACCCTCTGAGTTCTCCATGAAGGAGGCACATATGACCAAAGCTAAGCCAGTCAGAGTCTCTTCGAGGAGTGTTTGAGTCTGAGCTGGGGAAAGAGTCCCATCCTCTCTGAATCACAGATGCAGCTCATGAGCTGCTCCTGGTCATTCCCACTACCACCTGGAAAAACTTGCCTAAAGGAAAAAAATGCTCATCTGAAGATAGGCAGTGTGGAGACATGCTTGCCCTGCTAGGTTGGTCCTGGTTGGCCTTGCCCCTTTGAGGTTTGACTACAGGTACTAACAAGCACCCTTCTGATAAATCTTTGTTTGCTCATGCTTTGTTTGGTAAGAGTCAGTATCAGTATCTGTTGCTTAGAACCGAAATAATCTGGACTAACCCCAAGTAATTCAGAGAACAATATCCAATTCCATTTACTTTGCGATGATCTCTCCTTATTCTTTAGATTCAGCAGACAAAGTTAAAACACATCAATCTAAGAAGCCACCTTTTTAAAATCAGTTCTTTTCTTGCAAAAACTCTGCTTTGCCAGTCTCCATGTTAGAATGTTTATAAAAGAACAGGAAGCCTCTTCCAATGACCTGACCAGCATGGAACTATTTTAGAAACCAGCTCTGTTCTCTCTGTTCTCCATCCCTCAAATCTTCACTCTTACTATTCTTCTCCTTTATCACTGTAATGTGACATGCTGAGATTTTAATAAGGATTCATTAAGTTATAATATATCCTTTGACAAGAGAGAGTGAAAAGCATTCTACAAAATTCATCAGTACCGCAAATGCAAAAAGCAAACCACAGGTACTTTATTTTTTAAGATTCTCATTCTCTGTTAGGGTAGAAGATGTGATAACAGTAAAAAGCAATTAAGTAGTCAGGGTACAAATCTTAGTGAGAAATTATTCAAATTCTACAAAGTAATTCTAAATTAAAATGCCACCAACTGCGGCTATACATGATTAACTGGATTCAGTCAATTTAGGCAGAACTATCAACCTGGCTGGAGGGAGGACAGAGCCTTAATTAAAATATTTCAATGTGGCTGAAAATTCATTTTCATAGTCACACTGAATAAATGGTTGGCAATTTTAAAAAGCAAATAGATTGATTTCTATTTTAGCTTCTTATTAGAATATCCTTATTGTATGTTCACTGTATCTCCAATACTATATTCTCCATTGCTAGGGAATATAAATCAGTAGGAGATACTATTCTTGTACTCCAAAAGGAGGGAAAATTGTATGGGTAAAAGACAAGTGGAGAACAATATTTGCTGCTCCCAACAAAACAGGAAATCTTTTACCTTCCTGTGTATCTAGTGTAGCTATAAATACATATTAGATTCTAAGTTCATAATTGTTGGTTGATGAATAATCCTGTGTGAGAATATATGTTACAGACTAATGTTTTCTGAATTAATTTGACTGCAGTACATGGTAAAACTTTTTAGTATGCTGACGCAAAATGAATCCACGAGCATAGACAAGAAAAAAACTTATTAACAAAACAAATATGCTAGCTTGTAAGACAATATTCTTAACATTGACAGGCATTATAAAATATAGGAATACATTATTTCAAAGGTTATACAGTCAGCAACCCTCTGAATCAATTCTCAACTTCAAGTCTTACATCACTCATTCATGCTTTGCATGCTGATCTCCCTAACCACTTGCTAGGATTTGGGCTAAACCATGACAGTTCTTAGGCAGTCGAATAATTGTTATGCCATAACAACTATCACAACAATGTGTTTGGATATTTCACATAAAAGTTTAAAATACATTTTAGAAGTAAACATCTCTCTAGTCATGGTTTCTTTTCACCAGGTTCCTATGCACACTTGTAGGAGCAGAATGGCAAGGAGCATGAGCTGCATGAAGACTCACTTTGTTCCAGGTTCTGCCACCTAATAGCTATATGGGCGTGGACAGGTGACCTGATACCTCTGGGCCAGGATAACCTCAGATGGTGATAATGATAGTTTTGTGATAATAATGGTAGCTAACTCATGGTAGTAGATGAAATAATCTGTTTAGTTGGGACAACACTTGGTACCTGGTAGGAGCTTAATAAATACAACACTTTTTCAGGATGGTGATGTCAACAGTAAGAAACATGTAATTCAGAGAATGGAGCCCTACTGGTCAAATGGTGTGGGGACTTTGGGGACTGCAGCTGAGTCTTGAGGATGTATGAGCTCTACCCTGTGGTCTCAGTTTCTGCTGAAACTGTGCTTGGTATACCTGCCACGCTGTAAACATTTAACAAATTGGAACTAATGACAACAGAATTAAGACATGACCTGTATTGACCAAATCTGGAGTATTAATATTGTCTCAGAACAGAAGATTGCCACATTTTTGAGATTTTAGATCAGTAGGCAGACTTCCTAGCAACAGCAGACCAATACTGTCTCTCAGTTCCTGGCAATGACAAAAAGATGAATGATCAAGTAAGTCCGAATTGCCTTATGTGGCGATTCTGTAGAGAAAATCCCAGATTTCTCTCCCTTCACATTATTTGAACCTGACCTTTCTGCAACAAATCTAAGATCAGCCTGTTTGGCCCTTGATCACCACAACTCTGGTTGCACCCAGTAAATCCTGGCATGACAGACAGGCAGACACAAAGCTACATTTTTCTGAAAACCATTTCTGTAAGTAGAATAATGTTACATTTTCTATCATTTTGTTGTTGTTGTTTATTGGAAACATTTGGGAAAGGTTTATGCTTACGTTTCTGATGAGGTCTGACCGACTTTTTATTTTTTTAAAGCTTCAAGTGCCCTTCTGAAACAGAGGCAGGAAGTGATTACCCAGGCCTCATAATCAGTCTGGAAGTTTCTAATAGGTAGGATGACCCCAGGAAGAAAGATTAATACCACAACTATTGGGCTAGAGAGGCTCCAAACTCCCATAATACGCACCTTCTCTGTGGCATTCCCATGGACAATTAGGGATTCATCAATGAAAACCTACCTCAATTTAATCCACTCTAAGGTTCAAACAGCTAACAAAACCCATGTTATCACCAGGCCCATAGAGTGTCTTAGCAGATGTCAAGGGAGGCATAAGAGTTGTATGTATGTGTGGGCAATGGTGTTGGGGAATAAGCCCTTCTTCGGCAATTCTAAGCATAAGTGATATCTGCATAGGCTAGTCTTTGGGTTAGAGATGCTACAGGAAAAAAAGAAAGTACTCATAGGCACAGAAGTCCAATGAGTCTAATATTCAAATATTCTCTGTACAAAGACCATGTAGACAGGTCTTTTTCAGAATATGCTAGGCCACCAGAACTAGCTGTTCCAGACTGGAATTTTACCTACATCTTGGACTTTAATTCTTCACAATTCTATGCTGTCATCGTAACAACTGCTGCCCATGTTCTCTTTCAACACTTCCCTCTTTTATTAGCAACATGTGGCCAGCCAGCCTTACCTGATTTCAAATTAGTAAAGGATAATCCTGCTGCAACATAATTTTGTATCACTTTGACAACCAAATCAGGACAAATTAAGAATCTAATATTACAAAATATTATACTATGTGTCTTGGCAAACAGGCTTTTTTTTTTTAAATAGAGAGTCTTGTTCTCTCTCCCAGGCTGGAGTACAGCGGTGCGATCTCAGCTCTCTGCAACCTCCAGCTCCCAGGTTCAGTGATTCTCCTGCCTCAGCCTCCCAAGTAGCTGGGATTATAGGCACATGCCACCATGGCCGGCTAATTTGTATGTTTAGTAGAGACAGGGTTTCACCATGTTGGCCAGGCTGGTCTTGAACTCCTGACCTCAGGTGATCTGCCCACTTCAGCCTCCCAAAGTGCTGGAATTACCGGCATGAGCCACTGCACCTGGCCAAATATGCATAATTTAAGGTCTCTGTTTACAAGAAAACTTAAAGTCAAATCAGAGGGGAAAAGTTATAAACATGGCACAAAACTAATCAGATACAAAACTACATAGAGCTAATTCATCAGATGACCAGAATAAAAATTCAAAAACACATAATTAGACCACAGTGACAGATACAAACAAAAAAGCTCTGAGATTTCAATCTTTCCAAAAGTCAGATGCTCAAATAGAAAGGGATGCCTCTTAGCAGGAATGCTTATAAAAATTCTTAAATCAGGAAAAGTAGACATATTTGGTGGATTAATGGATTTTGAACAATCATCAAATTCTGTCTCCTACAAAAAAAAGTGTGTTTTTAGTCTACATTAATAGCAGTACAATGACCAAATCAAAGGACCTAACAGAATCACTTTATTCTGTACAAAAACCTTGGAATATTTTTGGTTATTATTTCCTGTCTATTTCACACATATTTATTTTATAAATACCGGCAAAGTAAACCACAGGATACTAAAAGAGAAACGGCAGTATATTGGCAACTTTTTGTTATCTTTGTCCCAACTAAAGAACTGGGAATATTTGGCCTTAAGAGGATTAGAAGTCATAATGGGAGCCATTACACCAAACTTATTGAAGAAATAAGAAGCTCATGCTATAAGTGGAAACCCAGAAACTGGATATCCATCTTTATGGCATTCGTTGGGAGGATTTATGCTTTGAATAGGAGTTAGATTAGAGTTATCTTAGATGCCTTTAAACTTCAAGATTCTATCTGCCTTTGAATCTAATAAGTACAGAACTGGAGATAACCAAGGAGAGAGAATTAAACTAAATAGAGTGGTAGAACTCTACTAAATAGAAGAGCACAGAGTATCCAAGTATGAATCCAGCCAAGCAATCACTGCTGTATTAGTCTGTTCTCTCACTGCTATGAAGAACTACCTGAGACTGGGTAATTTATGAAGAAAAGTTTAATTGATTCGCAGTTCTGCAGGCTGTACAGGAGGCATGGCTTGGGAGGCCTCAGGAAACTTACAACCATAGCAGAAGAACAAAGGGAAGCAAGCACCTTCTTCACGTGGTGGCAGAAGAGAGAGGGCGAAGGGGGATGCACTACACACTTTTAAACAACCAGATTTCATGAGAACTTGTTCGCTATTGTGAGAACAGCAAAGGGGAAGTCTGCCCCCATGATTCAATCACCTCCCACCAGCTCCCTCACCTAATATGTGGTGATTACAATTTGACATGAGATTTCAATGGGAACATAGAGCCAAACCACATCATGATCTTTCCTTGTCCTCTGTGTTAATATAGAGCATTCATCTGAGCAATGGTCAGTGTGTTCGATGTACTGTGCTTACTCAAGACAAGACTCCTGAGTTCACAAATATTTGTGTGTCTCTATTTAGAAAAAAAGGATAAATTAAAGATGCTATTTGCATACAGGCAGCCCAAATAGCTGTCTTTCCCCAGAAAGCTAATTTACTTACCATTACACGTACATATCAGAGCCTCCAAAGTGCCATGAGTGTGTTCATCCCAGGATGTGCCAAGATAATCCACTGGGGCATGGGGAAAAGTAATGCTTTAGTAGTAGACTTCTTGAAAATTAGGAATGTGTTTAGGCCTTACTAACATTTACTATATGGATTGATATATATCATATGGTCAAATGTCAAGGAGGACACAGGAGAAATCTGAGGGAGGAGTGGAGTTCTACCAGCAGGCTCACTGAAGTTGCAGTTTTTACTCCTTGTTTGTCATCAAAATATTACAAAGTAGACTTCTGGAAAAAGTATTTATAGATTATTTGAACTATTTTAACTCAACTCTAACAAAATGGACACACAGCTTAAAAACCTGCATACAAAGAAACCAGAGGTTGTTGATAGTATTTATAATGTAAGGTACATGTGATCAACAAGAAAATATAAGAGCTGATATTTCTCCTACTGAAAAAATAAGCTCTTTTTACCATCCCCGAACCCCAATTCAAAGGTAAAATTATAATCATCCAATGAGAAAAGGTGAGATCCTCAATCTCTGATAATAAGAAGACTATTTAAAGTATAAATTTGCCTCCAGCAGAACCAGTGATAAGCTTCACACTAAATGCATATTCAGCCTTCAAAAAAATAGCCTATGGTTGTATGAGACTCAGCATGAGCAAGACATTTAAGAAGCCACCAGAACACCACTAATAAGATCTGAGTAGGAGAAAAATCATTTTTGTACCATAAATGAATAAGAAAAGTTAAATACCAGGGGTTTTGCCATTTTTACACTATACTTTTTAAAATGTCTCTATTTGTGTTTTTATAAAATCAGTATAACAGAGCTTGTATATAATTTATAAATTTATACATATACATATATGTATGTATACATGTTGAAGTTTCAAAATATTAGCTGATAAAGAATATATATCAAATATGTACATAATAAAATATATTAGTCTGTGTAAATGTGTGTGTTTAGTAATCATTTTATTTAGAAGTTTACAGTTTAGCTATAAATGCTCAGTCTTTACAGAGCTCTGAAATTCTCGTTAGCCACTTTAGCATCTAGAATTTTCCTCATTTATTTATATACAGTCATGTAGCCTCTTGTGTTATTTACCTGGTTTTTCAGGTTACCACCTCCTCAAATCCTGTAAAAATACTACCTGGTTATTTTATGAAACAGTAAATTTTTTTACCTACTTACTTTTCAAATAATGCCTTTTCCTTATAGTTAATTTTTAACAGTTAATATTTACAACTATTTTTTAAAGTAAACCAGACAATTTGTATTCTAAACTCTCAGTGATTACATTTTAATCAGCCAAGTCTCTCAAATCTGAGATTAATTTTATGCAGATGCAGTTACAATGGCTATTTCTATCAGATGAATTCCTCTAGGCCAAAGCAACAATCGCATCTATATTCATTATTGTCCTAAATTAGATATATTAAAGATACATAAACCATGAAGACACATGGTTATGTTTCTATGTAATACTTCTCAACTGACTCAAATGGTTTGTGTTTATACATCTGATTAGAGAATCGAAAATATTTTTAAAAGCACCTGATACCAAGAGATGATAAACTATATTTTTATAGATCATGGTTTATTCGTATTTCATGTTTAGACAGGTATAAATATGTCAAACTTGAAAATAGCAGCTATCGATGTCTTTGATGGCAGTAAAATAAAATTAACTTTTCCTTTTAATTCTGGCACAACTTAATGTATATTCAAAATAATTAGACAGCAAACGGAAGTCCTTCTCTATTGGTTTAGTTATATGTTTTTGTTTCCAGTATTGTATTTGCTTGATTTATTTCATATCTCATTCTCTACCTGTACTAGTTGCTTTTATTTTTTGAATAAAACTCTTGAAAAGTTTAAGTTTGGATTTAAAATATTAAGATAAATGGTAACAAATGAACTTTAATTAATATTGAAATGAATTAGGATTCACAGAACAACAGTGCTATGCATTGGGGAGATTTTAGCCCCTAAGCCACATAACACATTTCACTGTAAAATTTATTAGCAGAGTTTTCTAATCAGTTCAGCCCTAATATTCTACCTTAGTGAGCACATATCCAAACGCAGAAGCAGCTACTTCTCCCCTCGTATCATTATCAGTTTGCTTCTTTTCCCATCTTCCCCTCCTTCTCCTTAAGTATGTTTTATCTCAGTATTACAATAGCTCAAGAAAAACAGCCTGATTTTTAAAGAGTACTCAGTTTAATCAAACTCGGATGATATTGAAGACTTGCCCTTGAGATTGTCTAGTTCCCAGAAGAATCAAATTAAATAACATTTTTACAATAAGGCAATAAAATTTCTTGTATAATCAGGTATTTAGTCTGAATCTAAACACTCACCAAAGCTTTCTGAGGAACCTCCATGCTGCTTTCCACAGTGACTGTGCTAATTTGCATTCCCACCAATAGCATATGAGGGTTTCCCTTTCTCCTTGACTGCATTTTGACTCCAGCCCATCGCATGAGGTCAGGTGTGAAATTTTCTACTTGTGGTGTCATGTCAGTGTTCAAAACACTTTGGATTAAGGAACATTTCAGATTTTGGATTTTAAATTAGGGATGCCCAACCTGTACTTAGAGATAGGAGGATACAGAGAAAGGAGGTACAGTCAGCATTAAAGCAGCTTTAATCTCAACACAGGAGTGCATAAGGAAGATGAATATACAAGTAACTAGGCTTTATGGCAGAATTGGGAAAGTAGCAAGAGAGAGGCACTTCAGAAAGCTGCAGGGAGTTCAGTGTAAGAAATAAGAAAATATTGTTAGCTGGGGATCTGCATCTAAGAAAGATGTGAAGGATAAGTAGACTCTGGTCAAGAGAGAAGAGCCTTCAGGTAGAGAGAAAAGGGTATGTTTACTCAGAAGCAGAAAAGCACTAAGACCTGTCAGGGATGAGGGACATGATTTGTTAGCATCCACAGTACATAAGAAAATGTTGGGGCATCAAACATGAAACTTCATCAGTTACCACTGTGTTTGCCTACAAGTAAAAGAAAAACCTCATTATAGTGGCTTAAGCAAAGAGAGGTTGATTTGTTCTCATATGAAGAAGTCTGGAAGTAAGCAGTTGTCTGCTTAGATTTAGTAACTCAAAGTTATCATGACCTTTCTCTGTGGTTTCCAGATAGCTGCTTGGGCTCTGTGTTCACAGGAAGAAGAAGAAAAGGGAAGAGATTATATTATAAATTTCAACATGTATCTTGTTGGCAAGAGCTATGTCAAAGGGCACCCCTAATTGCAAGGGAGACCAGGAAATCTAGACTTCAGCTCTTACAGTCTTGACAGTAGACACAAACCAGAGAGAAGAAAGTTGAAGTTGAGTGTTGAAGGGGCAAAAAAAGTCAACTGCAAGAGCATAAAGGGTTGTGAGGAGGAAGATAGAACTTACCTGGGCATTAGAAGCAATGAGCGGAATTTTCACAAGAGCAATAGTATCTAATGGGCTAGCTAACAAAATAACAGGCTATATCTAGCATTAGTAAACAACAATCTTAGAAATATTCAAATGAAAGGTGAATGACTTCTCGTGAGAAGTTAACACACACACGCGCACACAAAAACCCTGGATTGAAAAGAAGATTGAACTAGAATGGAAGCAAAAACACCCAGCCCCCTTATTGCAGTCTGCGTAGCCCTTCTCATCATTTGGGCTTGACCTGCATCTATGGGGCACACTTGTTTGTGCCAGTGACTTCCAGGTCTCAGAGCTGTCCCAAGTCCTTCACATTC
This sequence comes from Pan paniscus, assembly GCF_029289425.2. NCBI lineage: Eukaryota > Metazoa > Chordata > Mammalia > Primates > Hominidae > Pan > Pan paniscus. The sequence goes on along the minus strand of NC_073266.2, from coordinate 77,733,382 downwards.
CCCATTCCAAGAGCTGTGACCTCTAGTTCAGTTTCTATCACTCCCTATGAATTCTTCAAGTTTCTACCATGTCACATGAAGTGTTGAAGCTCCCTGGATAAGGAAAATATCAAGTGTAGAGCAAGATTTTCTATCTCCACAGCTTCCCTGGTTCCAAACCAAGACAAACTTATTTCCTAGACAGCTTCTGTTATATGTCCCTCAGTTCCTACTTTCTTTATTAAACCCAAAGAAATGGTTCATATCTATTGCATGTTTGGAGTGCCCTGGAGTTAGAATATCCTGTTCCCTATTGCATTGTAATGATTACCCTGGCTTGATCTCCAGTTTCTACATTTAAAAAGCAAGAGTAATTGTAGTTTTGATTTATCCCCAGCCCTGTTTTCTTGCTGACTAAAGCCACTTGCGAAGAGTGTTGTCTAGTGGTTGCGAAAACATAAAAAATGGGCTGAATGCAGGAAAAGTTTACGATGAACACTAAAAGCACTAGAGATAATCAATACTAAAGTTTGATGCATGTTCTTTCAGCTTTCATCTAAATAAAAATACACAACAATAAATAAATTATGCAGGTGTGTTTGTGCAGAAAGGTTTCATTTAGAATCATACTGTGCATACTATTTATCCACCTGATTTATTGTCACTTAATGATATGTCACAAGAAGCTACTTTTTATGATTTTAAATATTCTTGAACCAGTAAAGCAGCATCTATAACACAGACACAGCCACAGAATTTTCTCTAGATAGAAAGCATATTAAATTACTGAAGTATGTTTTCTCTAGAAAAGTGGGCCTTTCTTTGCTTCTGGTGGCATAAGTGACCTTAGAGAGGGGACTGGCTAAAGTAGATTTAACAAAGGCAAAGTAGGCCATAAGCATCATCTTTTTTTATTTGGCCTGTTGCCTTGCACTGTTCTTCTGTGTCATTAACACCCACCATGCTACACAGCTTCTGAGGAGGCTCCACTTCCACTGGAATGACTGATGAATGTGGATTGGAAGAAACTTCAAGATTTCTAATTGTCTTACGGTAGGAGAGTAGATACTCTAAATACAGTCAACTTCAAGCCTTTTGGGGGTGATATTGGGACGGGAAGCTTACTTCGGCCACCTTATTTTGAATGAAATCAACACCATGGATATTGGGCGGGGGCAAGTTACCTCTTATTTCAGATCAGGATTTCTGGGGAGAACCCACCATTATTTCTCTTCTCATCTTCCCACTCTTATCTCCTCTTTTCACATCAAAGATCCATCAAATCTCTGTGGCAAGCCTGGTAATAAGTTTCCTATGGCGGTTTTAAATTAATGGGCATTAGTCAGGCCCAGTGTCTCACAGCTGTAATCCCACCATTTTGGGAAACTAAGGTAGGAGAATCACTTGAGGGCAGGACTTTGAGACCAGCCTGGGCCACATAGCAAAATCCCATTTCTACAAAAAAATTTAAAGTTTGACTACAGGTATGTGCAGTGTCACGTGCCTGTAGTCACAGCTACTTGGGAGGACGAGGTAGAAGGATCACATGAGCCCAGGAGGTGGAGGTTGCAGTGAGCTGTGATCGTGCCATTGCACTACAGCTTGGATGAAACAGAGTGAGACCCTGTTTCAAAAAATAAAATAAAAATAAACAATGAATGGGAGTTTCTGTAAGCCTACCTTTTTGCCAAATACTTCTAGGTTCTTAATGCCATCAAATGAACACATGTTTAGTAAGCATTTACTCAATGCCCTGTCGTCTGTTACTAGGAAAAAAAAAGATATTATTAGCAACAGGGCAATGATAATTTAGTTCTGGGTCCAATACAAACATGGCAAAGACAATGAAATAAGACAATGTTAACTATATGATAAATTTAAACGAAACAATTGAGGCCATGCATATCATAAGAATTCAAAGAAGGAGATCGATGAGTATTAGGACAGTCAAGGGAAAGGCAGAACCCAAGCTGGAACTTGGGAAAATATTTCTGCTGGAGACAAGATGTTGTGCAAACTGTGGAAATTATGGAAAGACAACTGGAGGCTCTTTCAATTGTCCTGTGCACACAGGAACACCATGTGTTACCTATCTGTTCAACAAACATTTATTGAGCAATTCTCTATCTCAAACCTTATGCTAGGCTTTAGAAATATACATGTGAGCAGGAGAGACAAAGGCCCTACTTCAATCATCCCGCATTCTGGAAAGCTCTCTTTTACCTGTGCTTGTAACTAACCATGCATCAGTGCAGCTCACCATGTATACTAAGATGTATGTTGTTTCTCCAGGACATTTGATCAATATTTTTATGTTTGATACATCATAATAGTTGCTGACCAAACAGTAGAAATTCTACAGAAGATGACTTTTGACAACTGAAAAATAAAATATACAAATGTAATTTTTAAATAAAAATGTTTTTCCTCTCATCATTCCCTTTGGTCAATATATAATTAACAAAACTCATTGTTTTTGCACCACTTACTTTTCAAAATCTATTTGTTATTATTTATTTTTCTCATGATGTTTTCTCCAGTTTCTTGTCACCACTAACTCATCTTTTCCTTCTCATATATCCTCTAACGCTAAGGTGATTGAACTTTAGAAACACTGGTAGATTTCATAAACATCTACAAATAAATGATTTAGCAAACAAAACATGAGACAACTCACCACCAATCAGCAATCAATATATGCTATGTTACATACACCAAACTAAAATGACAATTGATGGAATCATAGAAGCTCTTAGATATCATGTACATCAACCAAACACATGCTTTGGGTAAGTTATCTTCAGAATCCCTGTTAATCTTTCAGCTACTTCATAAGTATTTCAGATAAAGGGGTCCTCACTACCCCAGGATAACCTGGTCCACTTCCAAGTTTTTTTCTGTTCTTTTTTTAAAAATATATACAGCCTACATTTTTTCTCTATATAACTGTAAACCATTGGTTCCAGCTCAGTTTTCTAAAACAACCCCTAAGAATCTGTTGCCCTTCATTCCATGACTACCTTTCAGAGATCATCTTGTTCCATAATAAAATCTTGCTTTAGACCTTTCTCTTTTCAAGTTGATCATACTTAGAGATTTGTTGTAAGACATGTTTCTAAATCTTTCCCCTAAAATCTACAAATGAAATAACATGGCTTCCCACATTTCTAAGGAAACTAATAAAATTAAATCATTATTGTTTGCACACTGTTATGTGCAAACGATGTCATTTTCTGTTGGTACCACAACTAAACACGCTTAGGGGAAATGATTTATTCCCCATAATATAAAGGTAATTAGAATTTACTTCCTACAAAAAAAACAAAAACTGCTGCCCAACATCTGCCCATCCCACAAGGTATTCCCACCTTAGACACTGTCCCACCACTAGACACTCTCTTGGATTAAGCATTGAAGACTTTTTAAGTTGTATGTGTTATCTGTGAGAGCTTACACTTTGAGCAGTGATATCAGTCTCTATAAAGGCTTTGGGAAATTAAGAAACAAAATGACAGGCAAAGGGTAAAACTAGGAGTTCATGATGTTACCAAAAGCACAAAGTAGACATTAGGGTGATTTGGCAGGTCAATGTGCAGCTTGAGGTGAGCTGTCAGAATTTTGAACAGAAGGAAAGAAAAGAACACAGGCTAAGAATACTCCATAAAGGAGGAAAGAGACAGCCCTAAAAAGTCACAGTGAATCTTCTAACCCGGCTTGACAAATATGTGGCTTTACTTCAAGGGCCCAGAGAAAGGAGAGCTCTTAGTCCAGCTGTCCTAGTGACCACATTGCTGCAATACCTCCTAGCCACTTTTATATAAGCAATAGATTTACAACACAAGACCACCTTGTGAAGCCCACGGACAGCAATGCTCTGCCCAGAAACTGTCAGTAGGATATTTATCTACAGAGAAGCATAAATAGATGTACAAAACACATAGAGTTACAATGTCCATAAAATAATAGCATTTGAAAACAGTTGAGAATAAAGGCAGTGGTGTCAGTCTCTGTGATGTGTTGGTGACCATTCATTGGCATAAGTAAGAGAAGAGGATTAAGCATTTCACTTTCTAATAGCTCTAGTACCCAACATCTAAAGAATTCTCGGGAGTGGTTGTCCAGCTCTGTCTACTGCTTAGTATATGTTGGCAAGAGGGAAGGAGGAGGGTTAGAATGAGAAATGCCAATTGATACCTCACAGGTCTGCCTGCTAGAGGTCAGGTCTTGAAGTCACAATGGAAAGGAGAGATGTTTCAGTGCCCAGAGCAAGGGCTGGAAAACAGGCATTCTTCTTGGGATTCAGTTCAACACGGAGTAGCTACTGAAGTTTAGTTCAGTGTCTACAGCCTGCTCAGCACCATGCTGAGGTAGACATAGTTTCCACTTTCATAGACAAAGTCTGATAAGAAAGACAGATTTTACTGCAATGAGCTGTCATCTCACCCCAGTTAAAATGGCTTTTACCCAAAAGACAGGCAATAACAAATGCTGGTAAGGATGTGGAGAAAAGGGAACCTGCACACACTGCTGACTAAATTATTAGGTTGGTGCAAATGTTATTGCAATTTTTGCCATGACTTTTAATGGCAAAAACCTCCTCCTTCCTTCTTGCCAATATATACTAAGCAGTGGATGGGGCTGGACAACCACTCCCCAGAATTCCTTAAATGTTGGGTACTAGAACTAATAGAAAATGCAACGCTTACTCCTCTTCTCTCACTTATGCCTCTGAATGCTCACCAACACATCGCAGAGGCTGACACATTACTTTTAATGGCAAAAACCACGATTACTTTTGTACCAACCAAATAGGACAATCACTGTGGAGAAGTTTGGAGGTTTCCCAAAAAACTAAAAATAGATTACATGGTAATATGATCCAGCAATCTCACTGCTAGGTATATACCAAGAAAAAAGGAAATCAGTATATTGAAGAGATATCAGCACTTTCAAGGTTATTGCAGCACTGTTCACAATAGGCAAGATTTAGAAGCAACCTAAGTGTTCATCAACAGATGAATAAAGAAAATGTGGTAAACATAATATAAACAACGAAGTACTATTCAGCCGTAAAACGAGATCCTGTCATTTCCAACAATGTGGATGGAACTGGAGGTCATTATGTTAAGTGAAACAAGCCAGGCACAGAAAGACAAACTTTGCATGTTCTCACTTGTTTGTGGGAGCTAAAAATTGAAACAGTTGAACTCATGGAGATAGAATAACTACTAGAGGCTGGGAAGGGTAGTTGGTGACAGGAGGGGTAAGGAGGAATGGCTAATTGGTATAAAAATATAGTTAGATAAAAAAGATCTAGTATTTGATAGCACAACAGGGTGACTACAGTCAATAATTTATTGTAATTTAAAAATAAAGAGTTTTAAAGATTGTTTATAACACAAAGGATAATGCTTGAAGAGATGGATACCCCATTTACCCTGATGTGATTATGCATTGTTTGCCTGTATCAAAACATCTCATGTACCCATAAATATGTACACCTATGTACCCACAAAATAGATGTTTAAAAAGACTTTTAAAAAGATTTGTAAACAAATAAAACTGTGATATGCAATGCACAAAAAAAGCCAAAAAGCCTATGAGATTCACAAGTGGTACAGTGGAGAAAACAATTAATGGAGTCTGAAAGGCAGGGAGCACTTTATGTAAAATGTAATGCCTCAGCAGGGATTTAATCACGAACAGTGTTTCCAGGAAGACAGGAGACAGATGGGCATTCTAGGAAGAGACAAGAACACATGCAATGGCCATAATGTGTGGTGAGAACTCACAAGAGGAAGTGATGGCTCGCACATTAGCATGGAAGGGAGAGGACAGGGCACTAGGGAGGGGCCAGACCAGGAAGACTCTGTGCAATGCATAAAAGAGCTTTGGCTTCACCTTGCAGGCAAAAGGGAGTCATATAAATATTGTGAACAGGAGCTTACACTTGGAAATTTGAAGTTCAGAAAAATTGTACCAGTCATAGTGTAGAATACAGATTTGAAAGAATAAGAATACAAGAAATTGATTTAGTAGTTAATGAAATAGGGAAGAAGCAAGGAAGGGAAGCAGGGGCTAAGAACCAGAGAAGCCTTATCAGCCAGGGTGCAAAATTAGACGGTAGAAGCAAATGGGCAATGAAAGAGACCACAACAGACAAGAGGGTAGCAAGGACCATGCAGGCACAAAGCTGATTTGAGGTTAAACTTATGTGGAGTAAGGACTTCTCCGTCACTTCTCTGATGTATAACTGGGTGACTGTTTACTTAGAGGTCATTTCTTAAAGGATAAAGTTCCCCTGGTCTTTAGTGACCATGGCTCTGACAGCCACCAGGCAGCATAGGAGGGCTCAGGGCTGCAGCAGAGGCAGCAACAATGGTAACACAGTTCCCTAAGGTCCTGGGACCTGTCAACCTTCCTTGGTGTTAAGCAATAGGAATGGGACAGGAGGCAGCAAGGTTCTCTTGTGCAGCAACACAGGGCCAGGGCACCAGCTAACAGCTCACAACTTTGTGGTCTTTGTTAGTAATCTGGGAAGACTGGGTTAATGAGAATCTCAGACAACTTATTGGAAACCTCCTAAGTGAAAGATGGTTGAAAACCATCTGTGACTAGTTCTACAGCCTTGAAAAGGCAGAGAAATGGCTTTGTTAAATGAGGAGTTCGACAGTAGCACTATTCAGAGTTCATGGACGATGTGGAGGTTAGATTCCAGCACCTCAGCAGTACAAGGGTAATTTCTCTTGAGGAAGCCAGGCTGTTGAGGAAAGAGTGAATAGATGGTCTTTCATAGGGTACAATCAGAAGCAAAACCACCATAATCAACAGGAGGGAAGAAGGCACCCCTGGAGGAATGCTTCTCCCCTCTCCCAGGGTCTAATAGCACTATACTTATGGTACTTCCAGTGCCTTTAAGGTTTTTGTACATCTGAGCAAAGGAGAGTACAAATCTTAGATGTAAGAGGCTGGCACACCCCTGGAGAATGAGACTTTTCACATGGAAGTCAACTGGGGATGAGACATGTGCCTCAGTCCAGAGTCGTCCACAACGTGAGAAAGCCAGGGCCCCAGGACTCTCTTTGTCTTGGTCACCAAGTGAAAAGGTGCTGACCACATTCCTAACCCAGGGTCATAAAACAGTGTAGGAAGCAAGGCTAAAAAAGAAATCTAGAAAAGTTGTAAGCACCCTTCAAAATTCAAGTTGTAGGCAGCGTATGGAATGGAATAATTCTGCGTGTCCTGGGAATGATCTAGTGGGACTGAATGGAAATGGAACTTTGGTATATACCTCCATTATTAATGGTATATGCTAGATACTTTTATTCCTACATACTCTTGTTCCAAGCCCTCCACCTCCTTTTGTTCTTAGATTTTAGAAATGCCATTTTGTTTTTCATGAAAAAGCATTTTTATTCCTTACTATCACTTTAATTTTTTAACTTCCATAGGTTATGTGGAACAGAGGTTTTTGATTATGTAAGTTCTTTAGTGGTGATTAGTGAGATTTTGGTGCACCCATCACTCAAGCAGTGTACACTACACCCTTTTTGTAGTCTTCTGTCCCTCACCCCCTTTCGACCCTTTCCGAGTCCCCAAAGTCCATGTGTCATTCTTATGCCTTTGCATCCTCACAGCTTACGAGTGAGAACATATGATGTCTGGTTTTCCATCCCTGATTACTTCACTTAGAATAATAGTCTCCAATGTCATCCAGGTCGCTGCAAATGCCATTAACTCATTCCTTTTTATGAGACTAGCCATTTTGGAAGCCCCACCCTGTTGTTCTTGATCTTAAGAGAGAGGAAAGAGTTCCCACTTGGAACACCTGCTAATGAGAAGCAGGTTATTCTCTTGGGGTAGAGGTGGTGTTAGATCAATGAACTAAAGGAAACCCAAAGGAAACCACTAGACTCACCTAGAAATTCTCCTTCTCATAACTAAACATTAGAGGTTCTAGGTTTGTGGTTTCACGTACTCGAAACAGCAAACTCAGTGTGTTAAGACAGCATTTATGAGGCCATTTACTAGCCCACTGAAGCTGTATAGGGATCAGTTGGGTGAGTGAGGGTGGGGGGCTTTAGGTGTCAGGATTATAACCATGGCCCTTGCCTGGTAGCACTCAGCCTGGCACCCAATGCAGCACAGGCAAACTAGTCTGCTGATGACAATCCTAAGAATCACCTGGAGAGTCTGATTCAGTAGGTCTTCCCCAAATATCTATTTTCAGGAACTACCACAACTAATATTTATGATCTTTACAGCCAGGTATGAATGGGAAATTCAGTCTCATTCTAGGATTATAAATCAAATTAAACTTAAGTATGGAACATCTGAGTTAAGTACATAACACACTATAACTTCGCAATTTTTCACTTTACAAATGAATGGGCAGGACTGAAAAACCTGCAAGCCTTCAGTACACAGCAAAGTCAAACTGTTACATTTTGAACGTCAATACGGTGTGGAGTATCTATTAATCCTACCTGAGCCTTGTTTGCCATTTCTGTAACATAGGAATATGTATCCCTCCTACATACCTCATTGTGAGGATTAAATAAGTTATTTGAAGTTACTTGCGAGAGCCCAATACATAGCAAATGTTCACCAAAGGTTCATTCTCTACCTCCCTTTGCATCATTGAAAAACATATGAAGGTATACTTTTTAACATATGGTTTATTTTGTTTTTTCCTCTTTTTTGTCTGTATAAATGTAAGGAGTACAAGTGCATTAACATGCTCTGAATTAATAAGGAATGCAAAATAAGAGGCAGAAACATCAATATTCCAAGTCATGTAACCCAACATTCAGAAACAGTCCTCCTCAGCATAAGCCTCCTCTACACAGAGCTGTCACATTTGTTTTTTCATCACAATCCTCTTCTCATGCAGCTTTATGGCCATCAAAACATTTTATTTTCTCTTCTCTTGGGTCTATGGTTCAAGGATTTTATGCTTACCAGGTAAGACTTATCGTGTCTATATGACAAGCATATTGAGTTATTTGCATTTATAATGCCCACTTCAGTCCTTAATTGGAAAAGAGGCATCTGGTTAATGTACTAAGAGATATTCTTTCTTGTTTTAACATCAGTTCAGATTCCTATGGCAGGCCATGTTCAGGGAAAGAAAAAGCTGAAATTGAAGGAAGGCCATTAGAAGTTTTGAAAAGCCACAAAATCACCCCTGCACTTTTAAGGTGCAGATAAAAAAAATCTTTTAGCAGGATTCTATGTTGACACAGTAATTATTAATATTAAAATGGTAATTAATTTAGTATTCATAAATTATGCTTCCCACACATCCCCACTCACGTCAAGGTTGCATGAGTTTCTAATTTCTTGCCTCCAGGATTTTGGAACACAGATTTTTTTTTAAGAGTTAAAGGAGTAAGTATAAAAAGTTACATTTTTGTGTGTAATTTTTAATACAAGACATCCAAAGTCTTAAACAGTCAGTTGATCCCATCAGGAACAAAATATGGCATGAATTCCAGAAACAACATCTTTTTTTTTTTTTTTTTTTTTGCACTTAAGCTTTTCAGTCTCTATGCAATGATTATCGGTTTGCCAAGGACAGTAACAGTCAAATACTAGAGGAAAGGAGATAGGAGAAATATCTTTTATTTCTTCTAAAGAGGTGAAAATAAGATTTTTTTATATTTCTCACTCATAAGATTTTTAAACTCTTAAAAATGCAATATCGTCTTTTCAAAACACATGCCATCTTAAAAATTAGCCATGTACATTTGCACTCAAAGAAAAACATGCAGCAACATTGTCTTCTGACAAAATTCTACATAAAAAACCCTATGCAACTTTCTGCAAATATATTCCCTCTTTATTATTCAGGGACTCCAAACCACAAACATTCAGTGCAATATTTATTGTTTGTTATTTCTGTAGGAAACACAGGACCAATGATGTCTTCTGACAACTGTTTCCTGATGGTTGAGCAGCAGTCTCCCTTTGCTTTAAAGTACTCTTTTTAACCTGCTGATGGAAGGTATAATTGGAATTCAGTAAAACTTGAGGATCTAATGGAGTGTGGAGGATAAAGGATGGAGGAGAAATACTTCAGGTCTACCCTGTGCCACACAGGGAAAAAGGTTTACACAGAAGAAAACAAGCAAAAAACCTCAGATTTTATCAATGCACCCTTTAAAAAAGTGGTTTTAATTTCTGAAAGCAGCTCAATGTGAATGAAAAGCAGTTCCTGAGTAACTGCAGTAAACAGTCTTTTAAAATATGTACATACACATTTACATATATAGGTGTATGTGTGTGTATACATGTATATATTTGCAACTTAGCTCATTTGGTTCTGCCCTAATTTACCTCGCCAGCATTTAGTCCCTTCTTTACTTTCAGTCCCCAATGTGCAAGTAGGATAGCATCAGCCCTGGGAGTCGGCGTGGAGCAGATGTTTCTTATCACTCCTGTGAGGTCATCTGCTTGTCTGACAGGCAGGGTTTCCAGAGTTGCTGCAGGTCCTAGTTCTCTCAGTCTCACAAAAGCTGTGAGCATCATAGCCACCTCACATTTTCTTTCATCAGACACCATGACTGCCATGTGTGGAGCTTGTAGGCTGGCTGGAGTATCTCTATGTGACTTACCAAATGTGTGCTTAAATACTGCCTCCGAATCTTTTCTTGGAATGGGCAGAGCTTCGTAACTTGGAATCGTTCCAAATTACTTTTCATTTTCACTACCTTTTCTTCTAGGAATGGTGTATTAACAGGAAAGTAGGACCAGAAATGCCATAGTTGTTCTCCAACAGCTACATACAAGTGTTTCAATTCAGACTGAATATCACTTGGCACCATCTGGTTTATGGTTTGCTGTGTTCCTCCCTGCATAAGTTCCCCTGCAGGTGACAGTGCTGTGATGGTACTACTGGCAGCACTACTCAAGAGAACCTCAATTAACTTGGGTATATAAGCTTCCGTTTCTTGTCCAATACTTTGAAAAGAATAATGTCCTGACTTGTTGCATACTGTAGTGACTAGACTGGAGTTGGACCATGATAATACCTATCTGACTTCTTGAGGTTTAGAGCAATCATTTTTATAGAATTATCTTTCCCCAAGTCTTCATATTCACTGGACTCTGGTTTATTTCCCAAAGCTGTTAATTCTAGTAGTGGGTTTTTCACTCCTAATGAAACCATTGTTTTAAGGCCCTTTTCATCTATTTTGGCACATTCTGCAGAGAGATCCTTTGACCCTGTATTCAGCCGATCCCTGTGAAAATAATGGGACTGGAAAAAACGTGTCCAGAATCCCTTCTCTGTCATGTTGTGGGGAACACTTTCTGCATATTTCATTTTCACTGCTGGATAGGTCCTAAATATGAACTCAATGATATCAGAAGTTAAATTATATCTCAGACCGTTACAGCCATCGATTTCGGGCCAGACATCAGCCAGATATGCAGCAGAAATGCCAACATCCTGCTTATGATTGGATGTGTAAGAATTTTCTCTTGCATTCCCATTTAAATGATTGGCCGAGAATTCCTCAGCACTCAACACTTGGCTCACAAGAAGATCTTTATAAAGCTGAAACAAAACAGGATCTTCTTGCAGCATTCTGTTCTTCTCTTCCAGTTCTTTATTTGCTTTCCTCTTGAATTTGGGCAGCAGCTGCTGAAGGTCCTTTACTGCATCTTGCTCTTTCACTGCTGTGTTTTCATTGGGAAAACAGAAGTTAATTGCATCTCCTGCATGTAGGTCCAGCTGATGCTAAATTGTAGCTTTGCCTTCTGGACTAATTTTCTGGCATTTAACATCTACATACATACGGCTGACTGTAAATCTATTTTTGCCTTCAGGTGCCCAAGCAATTCTTTCTGCCATGAGGTATAGAGCTCCATCCTGCTTCTTTTGACGCACTTTCTTTACAATCAGCAAAACTTCTTCAGAGGAGGTTGCCATGGTGGCTAGAAGGTGCAGGTGGAAGCTACAATTCTGGTCCAGTAACTAACTGGATTGGATACGGTTGAGTTTTGCTGCGCTTCTTAGAGTCGCTGCTGGAAAGAGGCTGAAATCCAGTGGCCACAGCAGTTGCCACCCCCTCTGTTACTGGAGGGGTCTCATTTCCATCGCTGGCTGTGAGGAGTCTGAGGGCACGTGACTGGGAACACAGTTTTTTTTTGTTGTTTTTTTTTGTTTGTTTGTTTGTTTTTAATATCTAGGTCTTGGGCCGGGCACTGTGGCTCATGCCTGTAATCCCAGCACTTTGGGAAGCTGAGGTGGGTGGATCACCTGAGGTTGGGAGATCAAGACCATCCTGGCTAACATGGTGAAACCCCGTCTCTACTAAAAATACAAAAAAAATTAGCTGGGCATGGTGGCACATGCCTGTAATCCCAGCTACTTGGGAGGCTGAGGCAGGAGAATCACTTGAACCCAGGAGGCGAGGCTGCAATGAGTTGAGATCAGCCATTGCACTCCAGCCTGGGCAACAAGAATAAAACTCCATCTCAAAAAAAAAAAAAAAAAAATATATATATATATATATATATGTGTGTGTGTGTGTATATATATGTGTGTATGTGAATATATGTGTAAATATTTGTATTTACATGTATTTACATGTATTTACACATGTAAATATGTGTATATCTAGGTCTTTGGAAAGTTTTTTTTATTTTTTTTTTTGAGACAGTCTTACTCTGCTGCCCAGGCTGAAGTGCAGTGGCACAATCTCGGCTCACTGCAAACTCCACCTCCTGGGCTCAAGCAATTCTCCTGCCTCAGCCTCCCGAGTAGCTGGGATTATAGGTGAATGCCACCACGCCCGCCTAATTTTTGTATTTTTAGTAGAGACAGGGTTTTGCCATGTTGGTCAGGCTGGTCTCTAACTCCTAACCTCAAGTGATCCACCTGCCTCAGCCTCCCAAAGTGCTGGGATTACAGGCATGAGCCACCATGCCCAGCTGGAAAGCCTTTTTAAAAGACTGTAAGTCATTTTATTGGAGAGAGGGTGGCACCTCTGAAGCCTACAAGAAGTGAAGAGATGCTCCAGGGGCCCCAGAGAAATCCAAGTCTGAGGCTCTCAGGGGAGGAGGACTCTGACTGCAGGAAGCAATCTGGGCTTCTGCTCTGTCTCCACTCCCATCCCCTCCTGAGGCCCTCAGTGGTATGGGTCTATGGAGCACCTCATAAGAATCAGTGCTGGGCAGCCAGATTCCTAGTCTCGCCAAAGATGAGAGCAGGCTTTACAAGAAGAAGGGCCACAAAACCCAACTCAACAGGCAGAGAAATGCAGGTATCTCATCAGTGATCAGTAGGGCCCTGAGATGCTTCCCTGAAACTGTGGCCCTTCCTTAGCCCCAGGAGCTTAGGATGACTCTGAGAGAAGAAACTCCAAAAAAGGAACCTATTCAATGGGTGCAGGATCAGAATTGAGTTTATGTAAACTCAATTAACATGTGCTATAATTTTTCAACTCAACTCTGCGATTTGTACCCATTGCTATTCTAGTATAATGACCCCCAAATAGCTCTTCTGTCATTTAATTTTGTAGAGATGAGTACAATTTTTAAAAATATATGCTTTCAACTAAAATATTCTAAACACTGAAGCAAACCGGATCCAAAATTTTTTAAAAGTTTAAAAATATGCATATAAACTTGCCAAGAGAGAACCAAAGACTGTCTCGTACCTAGTACTCCTATTCCCTTTTTCCCCTCAAGGCATTAATTTTATATTAATAACATTTAGCTTTGATGGATGGTTGCATTGTTTGAAATATTGGAGAGTTAAGTAATTTAAACACTGTTACTTGGGTTCAGGACATAAATTCTGAAATGTTTCATCTCAGTTAAGGTCACCATGACTAATAAAATAATATACGATCTGCAGCTGCTTCATAGAGAGTGCCTAGAAAAAGAACGTATTGCCCAGAATTATTCATTGTAAAGAATGCATTGTAACTATCAAAGAAATTAATATTGAATTTATCCACCAGGATACAGAAATAATAAATGCTTACTAATTATATAATATGTAAAAGAGTTTCAAACTAATAAAGATTAGATTCACCACAATCACTTGTGAACATTCACAATAGGCCATTCCTAAATATCAGATTAATGGACTGCATATCTCTTAGAAGAAAAAGAAATGGATGGAGAAGAACAGCATCTGGGACCAGAGACTGGCTATATAATTTTTATATTATCATTTTCTATATACAAAGACATTCCGTATTACCAAATAGCTAGATAATAAAGGGAGAACAGAAATTGTTATATTATTTTACCACAGTAGAAAATAATATAAAGCAATGAAATGAATAGAATTTTTCTAAGTCAATAACTATTCTATTCTCATAACTGTCTTAAGGATGCTGCTCAATTTCAGGTTTTCTTTACTTGTCTTTTATCCTGTTTTATTTCTTCACCACTTTTTAAAATGGGATGGTAGGCCCCTATTCTAATAGCCATGATGCTATGCAAAAGCACAGGCCATTTTGGCCTGGCTGTTCCTCCTGCCCTTAGTAATAGTTAAATAAGCAAATTACCTTTGCAGCTCCTAAGAGTCCTGCTGTTCCTCATTATTTCCCTTGCAAATTAGCCCCCGAGGAAGTCGCTGATGTCTGGACTTAAGAAATTGTAGTGGAAAGCAACTCAGATTCTTAGAATTAAATCAGGAAGGATTTCCAGATGAAGTGTCATATAGGGTGACTGACTACAGTTGACAACAATGTATTGCACATTTCAAAATAATTAGACAGGACTTGAAATGTTCCTAACACATAGAAATAATACATACTGAAGAGAATGGATACCATACATATCCTAACTTGATCATTATTCATTCTATGCATGTAACAAAATATCACAGGTACTCCCATAAATACATACAAATATTATGTACCAATTTAAAAAATTAACTCGTGTGTTTTTGGGTTTATTAACTACTAGATTTTTGAGAGCTAAGGAAGACTAGGGTAGCAACAAGTAGATGAAGATGTATGTTTGCTCTTAGATTGGTTCATGCAAATTTACTTTTTTCCAATAATATTCTTACATGTAGGAATACAAATTATATGTTCATTCCAGCAAGAATAAATGCTATAAATACTAATATGAATTTAAACTGCTAAGTAATTGTGTATGTGTTCCTCGGTAGCAAGTTTACTTACACAGACAAATCTCAGGCAAAAAAAAAGGAATTATGATTCAGATCAATCATGTACAAACTAATACTGGTTTTTGACAGCCTATTAAGACATGCAATCATTCCCCGCCAGACAACACAAGGAAGAGGGCGAGGGAGAGGCAACATCAAATGAATGGTTTTATTGCAATAATTTCAACATCAGGCTGGAGAACCTACACAAGGATGATGGTAGACAGCTCCTGGAAGAGAGGCACAGTTCCCGGTGTATGTGTGGCCTTACACCTTGCCAGTGCCGAGTATATAGTAGTCACTTACAATATGTCTGTTAGAGTGAATAAATCTAGAGACATTTGGGGAACGAAAAAATAAACAAGAACATTCGACAAATTATTTCACATCGAGTTTAACATTAAGAATTCTCAAATCTTGGAAATGTAAAGATTGGAAAGTAGAGTTGGTTCCTGAGGAAAATGTGTCCTGGTAAGCTTTATGTGTCAACTTGACTAGACTACAGTGCCCAGTGATTCAATCCAACACTAATCTAAATGTTGCTGCAAAGGAATTTTGTAGATGTGGTTATCTACGATCAGTTGACTTTAGGTAAAGATTATTCTCAGTAATAGGAGTAGGCCTCATTCAATCAGTTGGGAAAGCCTTAAAAGCAAGACTGAGGTACCCCTGGGGAGGAAGACATTTGGCTTTAAAACTGAAACATCAGCTCCTATCTGAATCTTCAGCCTACCAGCCTGTCCTACAAATTTTGGACTTCGCAGCCTCTGTAATCTCATAAGCCAATTTTTTGAAATAAATCTCTAAAATAAGTAAGAACTAAATATACTAGTGATATAGGAGGTATATCTTATTGGTTCTGTTTCTCTGGAGAAAGCTGAATGACAGTGTCAGTAGAAATTTTAGGGACAATATCTTTTGGGCAGTTGACATTTTTAAGTAAACACCATTTTGTAATGAGGTGGTCTTTCCTTGGTCATCAGACTATCTACTAAATTAGTGGGAGTTTGAATGCCTTAAATATAAAGTTGACTATTGCAATTTGATTATAATGACATGGTTTGTGTCTAGGTGTCAAATCTATGTTTGAAAAATAAAAGCAGCTACATTACCATTTTAGAGGACATGTGAGTTCCTTATGTGTGAGCTTTCTAAGCCAATAAATGCCTGACCACTCTCAATTAAAGTCAGAAGTATAAGTCAGTTAACCAACAAACGAAGGCACTTCCATTGTCAGCCCCACTATTGTTTCACATGCTAACAGCATGGAAATGACGTCTTCCTCCAGCAGGAACAGAAAGGACTCAGTAAGTATCCTTGGGGAATCATTGGCTGCTAAAACAACTAACTCACCAGCTTCTCTTCACACTCAGTACACTCTGCATTCTGCCTGGGTTAGTGAGAAATAAAACTTGCACTCCACATCACACATAGGTAGGGATTTTTCTTTTTCTCCTAAGACTTGGGAACTTTGGGAAGAAGGTGGGAAGCAAGGAGGACCATTATTAACGTTTACTTGTATTTTACCTCTGATATTATCCTTACTCCAACTAGTTTGGGACATACTGATCTCTTAAGTCTTCTGTATGTAGACAGAGAAGATTTGGGAATACTGAACTCACCACTAGAGTTAGGGCATGGGGAGAACAAGAGGGATTTTTTTTTAAGCTGACGAAGAATAATTCTAAATATAGGGAGACATACTGGATAACGTTTTGAGTTTTCAAAACAACTGACAAAAAAATCCTAATTTTTAAAAACACAAAAAAGGAGTGATTATGCATTGGTTTATGCCAAGTAAAAATAAAGAATAAGATGAACAGAGAGATGACTTTTTGATTTATCTAGAGTCACTGAAGGCAGGAATGGTGAGAAAAAATAGAGTAATCATCAAGAACTTCAGAAATTAAAAAGATACAAAAGAAATTATAACTACATGGCAAATAGAAGTTAAACAGTCTCTGTCAGATGAGTTAAAGGGAGACATGGAAGCAAGAAAATTGCCTCAAAAAGTGGGGAAGAATATCTAGAATACATACAGGTGAAGGAGAGAGCTTAGGGAAAACAGATGATTGAGATGAATTAGACAGATGATAGACAGAGATACAAGGGAGGGAGGGAGGGAAAGGAGGAGGGAGGGAGGAGAGGGGAGGGAAAATTTAAAATACACATCCTTCAGACCATAAAGAAAAAAAGGTACATTGCAGTAAAAGTAGTAAAAAAAAAAAAAAAAGAAGAGGGAGTTCATAATTTACAGTTTTTATGTTTTCAATTAAAAAAAAAAAAAGATGAGGTAATCTTCCAGAAGTCAAGAGTCCAAACTGAGGGTTTGTGGTATAAATGGATGGTGTGTAATGGCTGCTTTAGGGATTTTTCCCTGAAATAGTTTAAAAAAAAAAAAAAAAAAAAAAGAACTGCTCAAGCCAAGCTGCAGAATAAGTTGATTTATCAGACACTAATCTCGTCCCTCTCCAATTTTTCCTTGAAAGAACCTTAAAAATGATTACTCTTCCTAATCACATTTTTATGTCACTTCTCTATACAGAAACAGACCATTTCATACTTAACATAAAAAATTCAGACTCCGGCCGGGCGTGGTGGCTCATGCCTGTAATCCCAGCACTTTGGGAGGCCGAGGAGGGTGGATCATGAGGTCAGGAGATCGAGATCATCCTGGCTAACACGGTGAAATCCCGTCTCTACTAAAAATACAAAAAATTAGCCGGGCGTGGTGGCGGGTGCCTGTAATCCCAGCTACTCGGGAGGCTGAGGCAGGAGAATGGCATGAGCCCGGTAGGCGGAGCTTGCAGTGAGCGAGATCGCGCCACTGCCCTCCAGCCTGGGTGACACAGCAAGACTGTCTCAAAAAAAAAAAATTCAGACTCGCTCTGAGTGCAATTCCTTACCATAATCTATCCAAACCCCAACCTTCTATCCCAAAGCTTGTTCCCAAATTCTTTTTCCAAATAAGAATTTTTCAGTCTAGTCAGTGAGTTTTTCAATTTCAACAATATGTTCATTCTAATTGTCTGCCTTTAATCTCGTCTCTCCCAGCTGCAAAAACAAAAAAAACAAAAAACAAAAAAACAAAAAAAACAAAAAAATAAACCTCTTCAAGCTTCTCATCTAAATCATGTAAATATTTCTAAACTACAATTATCCTTCAAGGATCACATGAAACCATCACACTCCATAAAGACTTCTGCTGACATTCCAGCCTGCATGAATTCCTAGTCATTCTCATGTCATCTCTCATATCTATATGGAGTAATACAGTATTTAACTATAAACAAAACCTTTTAATTCAATATTTTGTTGGCATCAAAAGTTTGCCAGCAGATCAGCTGTTGGGAACATGAAGCACAATTTTCTATAGAAACAATGGTAGATTTGTGTCTGCCTCTCACAGACCCACTTAACCAATAAAGTGGAAAACATCTGGAATTCTCCCCGCTGGCAGTGGTGCTACACAAATGAATGCAAGCACGCCCTTTTAAAGAAAATAAGCAGGTTTTTGCTGTATTGTCAGGCCCAATGCAAACCTTAAAAAAAAATTAATAGAACTGTATGAGTTTCTTTTTAAAACTAAATGCTGCTGCTTAAGAAAAACACAGTTTAGTTACAGAAAAAAGTTGATAGAGATATTTGTGAAAATGCTGAAAGTTTCTTTCAGCTTTAAAGGTTGAGGCTAGTTCTTGTGATGTCTGATTTCAGAAGTAGTCACATTCCTTGCCCTTAGATGCCTTGACGTGGGAAGAGGGGTTACAGTTTTGACACGCAAATGAAACAAATGGACACTGATATATTTCATTAAATCAGAAAATTAGAAGTCACAAATGCAGCGTGGCAGCCACACATTCTACCTCTATTCTTGCTTGTCTGCTTCTCTCATGTTCTACCTGCTTCCCATCTGCCTGTGATTCTTTCTGAGAAACACCAAAACCAAGAGACAGCACATACATGCAGTTAGACATGAATGTTATTCAGTGTTGAAGAGGGGTTTCTGACCTAAATTGATGTAAAACAGCTTATTTGAAATATAGAAAAATCGTATGTTTCAGTTTTTCCTAATTTAGCTGCACCCTTTCTGCATAGGGTGCTTTAAAAAGAGATTCTCCTCACTGGTCTGGGAAACAAAGGATTAACCCCATTCTCATTCTCTGACCTTGGCCCAGAGCATAGCTAGCCAAGTGTCCTGGCACACTTTCCCCTGGCATGGATGTAACTCTGAAAATGCAATATTAATGACTCCTTCGAGACCTCTAGGGAAGTTTGAAGTTTTATTTCTAGCCAATTTTCTCAGAGGGTAAACAGGCTAGCTAAGACTAAATAGTCATTGGTTTTTTGGGGGGGACATATATTTTTTTTTTTGGACATAAGCAGGATATTTTTTAAAATCACCCCTGGGATGTACCCAGCCCCTGCATTTCTATTTCTCTCTCTACGCTCCTTAGAGGGGAACAGTGGTCTTGCCCCAGGCTGATGTGGCTCAGCTATCTTGGCCTTTTCAAGGGTGTTCTAGCTGCTGAGGTCCTGCACAGTGCTTCCTTGTTTTGAACCTATGTAAAAAAATGTTTAATTTCTCATTGTAGTATGTATTAGTCTGTTCTCATGCTGCTAATGAAGACATACCTGAGACTGGGTAACTTATAAAGGAAAAATGTTTCATTGACTCACAGTTCCACATGGCTGGGGAGGCCTCACAATCATGGCAGAAGGAGAAGGAGGAACAAAGCCATGCCTCACGTAGCTGCAGGTCCGAGAGAGCTTGTAAAAGGGAAGCCCCATTTATATAACCATCAGATCTCGTGAGACTTATTCACTGCCACAAGAACAGTATGAAGGAAGCTGCCTCGTGATTCAATTATCTCCACCTGGCCCCACCCATCACACCTGGAGACTATTACAATTAAAGGTGAGAGTTGAGTAAGGAAACAGCCAAACCATATCATAATGATTGCATACTGGGATTAGAGGTTAAGGAAAAACAAAACCTGATTTTTATTCAACATTTTTATTCAGAGGAGGATTGAGAACAGTAGGAAAAATATTCAGGCCATCATCTGAAAGGGGATGTTTGTACCAATAATTGCAACCACCCCAGTTTGTGACCAGGGCTCACTCCTTTTAGAAAGCCATGCTCTCTAACCCCTCTTCCCCACTTCCCACTGCAATCCCTCACCATCCTGTGGCTCCCATCTACGGGAGCAAAGCCAGCTCCCAGATGTATCACCTCATCCAAAAGTAGTTATATCAGAACTGACTTACCCTTTTTTGTGTTTTGTTTTGTTTTGTTTTGTTTGGTTTTCTTTGAGACAGAGTCTTGCTCTGTCACCCAGGCTGGAGTGCAGTGGTGCGATCTTGGCTCACTGCAAACTCCACCACCCAGGTTCCAGCGATTCTCCTGCCTCAGCCTCCCAAGTAGCTGGGACTACAGGTGCCACCACACCCAGCTAAATTTTTTTGTATTTTTAGTAGAGACGAGGTTTTGCCACCTTGGCCAGGCTGGCTCAAACTCCTGATCTCAGGTGATCCACCTGCCTCAGCCTCCCAAAAGAACTGACTTATCTTTCATTGGTTCCTAAGACATGGCCAGAGAAGTGAAGTTCCAATTATCACTAGTTTAAATATTTTCTCTTAGAGAGAAGAAGAATTAACTAACATTTAGAAATTAAAAGTCTTCTTGTAGCCAGGACTCGCTGGCTAGCATAATTTCATTTCTCATTTATTTTACATTTACAAACAAAGCATGCACCATACCTAATCCTAGACTTGCTATTGCTATCCAGGACAAAATTCTTCAGAAATTTCTTTATGCAGGCTTATATATGTTTTTGCTTTCCTTATCCCCTAATCCCAATGTGCAATCATTACAATGAGAAGTTTAAAAATGTTTCCATAGGCTCAAAATGAGGAAGCACCATTTGCAGGACCTCAGCAGCTAAGACACCATTGAAAAGGCCAAGGTAGCTGAGCCACCATCAGCCTGGGATGGGACAACTCTAAGGAGGGTAGAGAGATAAATAGAAATGCAGGGGCTGGGTAAATCCCAGAGGCTACTTTTTAAAATATCCTTCTCATGTCCAAAAAAGAAAAAAAGATTTTGAGGTTATTTCCCTAATGATTCTTTAGGCTTAGCTAGCCTGTTTACCCTCTGAGAAAATGGGTTAAAAATAAAGCAGACAAGGGGAATGGCACTGTCTTCATAACAAATTAGTAATGAATCACTTATAACAACAAGAAAGAGAAAGGAGGTTAACATTCCTTGAACTTCTATTACGATATGCAAGATTCAGTGACAAGCACCAAACGTAGAGCATATCATGTCATCATCTGTACAACCCTATTAGGTAAAAAGTTATTCCATTTCACATAGGGGGAAGTTGAGGCTCAAAGAAATAAAGTAACTTTAATCACCCATCTAGCATGCATTAGAGCCAAACTTTGCCAAGTGTGTGTAACATCAAAGTCCATGCTCTTTCTCCATTATGCTACTCCGTCATATAATAATATTCCTAATAATAATGAAATAACATAACATTTGCAACACTCATAGCAATTTATGTAGTGATTTAATATAAATGTCATTTAATTAACTTTCATGATTAACTCTCAAGGTAGGTATTATCATTATCAGAAAGTATCTGTACAGTGGAAACCGTATTTAGTATCTGTTTTTATGACCATTTCCTACTTGTTCATATATACGTGCTTTATTCCTTCAGCAAGAATATGAAATATAACTATTTGATTTGGGGAAGGGGGCAATGGACTGTAAATTACCCTCCTCACTTTTTAATCTCCTATAGGTGCCAAGCATTGCTTCTAACACCCAGTAGGGAAACACGATACCTTTTATGTTTGTTGCTTTATTAGAAAACTAAGTCATTTGAAGTCCTGTTTTTTATTTGATTTTTTCTGATTGCACAAATATTTCATATACCATGAGCAATTAAATGCATTACTTAAGGGAAAAATGAAACCACCAAATTGTACTGTACCTGAGGTTAAATATTTTGACCATTGCATTTTAACATGAATTGCAGATCAACAATTATTTATTGGTGTAAAATGCCATCTTTTACATAAGTTTTCAGTATTTTATTTGTAATTTGGGCATACTTAGTGCTTCATACAAGTCAATTTAACTGTGATTTTTCAAGAAATTAATTTGCCTTGATGGGAATGCTGAATCTGTATCAGGGACAAAGCACAGCACAACATATCTCTATTTACTTTATATAATTTATTCTATCAATTAAATAATTGAAGCAAATATCATGCAGTTTACTTATTATTTGATGTGTATTCTGATATTATGTACACTTCCTCTAACTAGAAGAAATGAGCCAATTTTTGTTTTGCTCTCTTTGTAACTAAACAAGGGACTTTATTCAGATTTCACCAGTTTTTCTACCAATATCGCTTGTCAGTTTTGTTAAGAATTGACATCTTAACAATATTGAGTCTTTCAATTCATGAACACAGCTTATCTTTCCATTTCTTTAGCCTTGTTTGATTTCCTTTATCAGCACATTGCAGTATGTCAACATATAGGTTACACATGTATTTTGCTGGATTCATTACTATTTTTGTGCTGTTGTTAAATGCATTTCTTAACATTTGAAATTCTACTTATTCATTGCTAGCATATAGAAATACAGTTGACATTCGTATATTAACCATGTATCGTGTGATCTTGCTAAGCTCATTTATTGATCCAGAGCTTTTATCGGACATGTTTTGGCTTTTCTGCATTGTCTATCATATCAGAGCCATTTTTGTTTATCTTTTTCCAATTTGAATGCCTTTTATTTCTTTTTTGCCTGACTACATTAGCTATTATATTTTTTAAAGAATGCATTTGCAATATTTTCAGAAAGAAAAATTATCCTAAACTCAGTTAATAGAGTTTTTGAGTACATGCTTTCATAAAGTCCTTTTTTGATTAATAAAATCATATTATTTTTCAGAAGCAGCACCTGAGTAAAGAGAAGACTTCTTAGTCTGGCTGTCAACAAACTGTGGGGTGTCGCTGAAATCAATCTTATCTCTCAGAATCTCAAATTCAAACTCATAGATTGCTTTTTATTTAAAATGTCATAGAAGGCCTTTCAGGAAGGACCTTCACACTCTCCCATTTTACTGATAAAGAAACTAAACAATGGAAAAATAATGAGATATGCTTAAGATTACAAAATAGAGTGCCATTGCTGAGACAGTGGCATTACAATGACTTGAAAGTGGACCTTCCAATTGCTACTCCAAGGGCTCTATTTGTATATATCAGAAATGTGACAGACCACCTTTATGACTATTATTGCTCCATGTTCAGATAGAATCTTGTCCTTGGTTTTCCTGTTCCATTTTCTTTATTCTTCTAATCATCTGTTCACTAAATCGTATGAGAACAGGAGTGAAGATTTGCCTCTTTGCTAGACTGTGAATGCCTTGAAGGTCGGGACCATGACCATATAGAAATCAGCTCTTTTCATCCCTAGCTCTTAAGTAAGAGATTCAGAATTTGGCAGGCTGTTTGCTAGTTAGATATTAATTGATGTATATTGAAATTTAATTATTGAAGAATGACAATCTGAAAAAACAGAAAGCGTAAAATTTCAGATAGTGCAGTGTGGTAAAAACATCAGGATGTCAGTGACTGGGAGTTTATCCATGATTCATTACATAAATCCATGACCCTTAGCCTATCAAACCACCTCTTCAGGTCTCACAGTAATGTGACAGTGATAATGCCTCAATGATTTGAAAGCAAAGAGCAGGACCAGCTGATAACCTAAGATTCTATCCAGCCTTAGGAGGCATATTTCTGTGAAAACAGCACAGCCACACACATAACATTGTGTAAAACACATCAAGATATCAATATAGGTGTGTTCGCGTCCTTGTCCCCTCCCCACCTTCCAAAAGAAAGGAGTGTTTGTTTGAGAACTACTCGGCTTGGCATGTTTTGGTGAGACTATCTACAAAACCAATAGCCAGGAGAATTGAAAAAGATCCAGAAAGGCTTGACTTATTTACACTGAAATAGGGAGACAGGCTCAGGAAAACAGATTGGAATCCTGAAAGAGGAGGGGAGGTGCGGAGTAATCAACACAATGTGGAATCACCCTGATGCAGCATGGAGTCAGCCGAAAGAGGAGCGGAATAAGTTTCGTGAGGGGGAGGCAAATGACCTTCTGGAGGCAGCTTCTGTGCTTTTTGAGTGAGAGAGAGAAAACAAGAAAAATTGCTAAGTTTTTAAAATGTGTTCTCTGAAAAGAATCTCCCATACTTGCACCACACAAAAGTCTTTAATATTTTTTCCATGTAGGACTAATGATTCTTTGAATGGTAATATCATGCTGAGACAGGTTCACAAAAAGAGTCAACTATATTCAAGTAACATTTGTTTTCAAAATTTAGTTAGTTTTACAAGATACATGATTTTCACAAAGCTACCTCAATCCCAGATGCTAAAATGATACTCCTCAATAATATTCCAACTTAAATGTCACCTTCCCCCTGAAGCTTTTCCTGTCATTTCCATCAGGATACAATCTCTCCTGCTTTAAACTTCTATAATGTTATAGTCATTAAAGATGCTCACATATATTCTGGCTTTCCTGCTTCCAAGAACATGGTAGGTAGAACTTGCTTATGCCCTTAAAATCAGTAACCCACCTGACTTGTCTTAAACCAATAGCATGTGGAGAAGACTAGAAAAGCCAGTGGATTTTCATGTTTCCCCTATCCCTGCTGTTTCCTCTGGCACACAACAGTAACATTCCAGGTGGTGGAGTCTCCCTTAGGCTGGGTGCAAGTGTAAAGAGACACAGAGCAGAGCCTCCAGTGGCCCCAGAACAGGCACATAATATGCATGAAAAATAAACACATGCCATTACAGGCCATTATGACTTGGGGGCTGTTTGTTATCTTAGCACAAGCTAACCTTTCCTGACATATATAAAATCTATGTGAGTCTCTGATGCAACTCATCACTTTCGATTCCATGATAATACTTATTGACCATAATTTTTTAATCTCATAGTCAAAACTATAAGCCCTTTGAGGATAGAATAATTTTTTAATACATGTCTTCTTATTTCTCATCATCGTGAGTGCTATGATATGGGTAAGAATTAGTGAATGGATAAATATATAGTAAATGCATTATTTATTTTAGCTATTATAGATATATGTTATTATTATTTCCACATTGTAACAAAATTATGGTGAATTAAAACTCTACATACAGTATTTTCCTAAATTTCTTGAGCCTTTCTAATGCCCTATATTGAATGAACCTCTATGATCATAATTTATAAATAGTTTTTGAAGTCACCCACTGACATACTGAGATGATCTTACAGAGGTAATTATGTCACTGTCCTAGGATAATAAAAAGCAATCATGAAAAAACTATTTTAAAGTAAATATTAATGAACATAAGAAATGCTCACTAAAGAAGAAATCAATAAGAATCTCCAAAATATACCCAAAAAATGAGCTTTAAAAGAAAACATGAATGAAGTAAAGCTCACCAATATTTAAATGGTTTTAACATTGCAATTCAAACATCAGACTTACAAATTAACAAAGAGATTTTGACAAATAAAACTGGTAAATTAAACTTAATGATTATTTTATTATGAAAACAAAATTTTAGTGGTGAATGTCATGCATCAGCTAAATAAGTTTTCCTTTTCTTGACGAACAACAGCTCAGTAAAAATCAAATGTGTAGAAAAGCACAGAATAGCTTAAGGTGAAAAAGTAAAATGTTTATTTGAACTTAGATTCTTTAGCAATCCTCATAAAGACAAAATTTTCTCAGATTAAAAGTGAAACCTAGAGAACTGACAAAAACAATACAGGAAACAAATTATTTATTATCCACATCTGAGCAATCCCAGAGCCACTCTTCACTTTTCTAAAACAGAAGTAAACAGATTAATATTGCCAGCCCCCGCCCTTTATCTCATTTATCAAGACACTGGCCAACCCCACAATCTGGGGCATCTACACAATTGGAGCTGGTGAAACCTCCCTAGCAGCAGGTCCTGCCCCTACTGGCATCATAAAGAGAAATTCTTTTAAGATACAGTCTGAAAAAATAGGGGAAAAAAGTTTACATCACCTAAAGGAAGAAATAAAAGAATTATCAGAAACTTATTTTTAGAAACTTTGCCAGCTAGAAGACAATGGAACAATATCCGAAAGAAATAGTTAACCAATAATTTTATATTGAGAGAGAAAATAAATTTCTGAATTAAAGGTAAAATAAAGCATTTTCAGACAAGTAAGTTCTAAGAGTCTTTGTTACCAGTGTATTGTGTAAACAACAAACGTTAAATAAAGTTATTGAGGTACTCCAAATAAAGCCTGAACTTTAGTTAACAATAATGTGCCAGCGTTGGTTGCCTAGTTTAACAAATGTCCCCTGACAATATAAAGTTCTAACAACAGGTAAAAACTGGGTGAGGAACTCTCTGTAACTTTTCTGTAAATCCGAATGTTCTCCAAAATCAGAAGTATATTGAAAAAAATTTACAACTCCTGCACTTTGAACGAAACAATTATGGAAATAGAAATATAAGCCACAGAATGTGATAAAATATTTGCAAAACATACATATAATAAAGAAGTTATATCTAAATGTATAAAAACCCTCAGAAGTTATTAATAAGAAAACAACCCAAAAGAAATAGACAGAATATTTAAACAAAGAACAGATACAGATGACATATAAACACAAAAAAAAAGGATGTTCAATATCATTAGTTATTGGGAAAGTACAAATTAAAACCACGATGAGATGGTACTACACACCTATTGGAATGGCTAAAACTCCTAAATCTGACTGACAGGCAAGAATATGGAACAAATAAAACTTTCACACATTGCTCACAGAGATGAAAAATGGTGAAGGAACTTGGAAAATATGTTGACAATTTTGTATAAAGTTAAACATACTATTGTCATACTAATCATAATGTTATCCCTACCATTTAGCCAAGACACATGAAAATATATGTCCGATCATAGACCTGTACACAAATGCTCACAGTATTTTTGTTTATAATTGCTAAAAACAGGAAACAAGTCAAATGTCAATGGGGAGCAGATATACCAGCTATGTAATGGAGTGCTACTCAGCAATAAAAATGAACAAGCAGCTGATACACACAACAGCATGGATGACTCTCAAAACCATTTATGCTAAGGGGAAAAAAGCTGGATGAAAAGCTACATACTACAGGATTTCATTTTTTTTTAAATGAGTAACGATTTTATTTTTTTAAATTTTTTAGTTTTGTTCTTTAAACTTTTATGTTCAGAGGCACATGTACAGTTTTGTTATATAGGTGAACTCATGTCACGGGGCTTGTTGTACAGATTATTAGTACTTAGGTACAAAGCCTAGTACCCAGTAGTTGTTTTTTCTGATCCTCTCCTTCCTCCCACCTTCCACCCTCAAGTAGGCTCCAGTGTCTGTTGTTCCCCTCTTTGTGTCCCTGTGTGACATTCAGATAAAGGCAAAGCCACAGAGAGAGAAATCAGACCACTGGTTGCCGAGGGCTGGAGGTGAGGATAGGTTACCGTTTAAAAAGGGTGTAAAGGAACTTCCAGGGATGATAAAAAAATATTCTATGTCTGGATTATGGTGAATGTGTATGACTATACACGTTAGTCAAAATTCATGAAACTATACAACTAAAAAGGATAATTTCTTCTGTATATAAATTATACCACAATAAACCCGACTTTTAATTAAAAGACAAACAAACAGATGTCTTTGGAAGTGAAAGGTAAACTTTTCATAAGTGTTTATGCTTTAAAATAAAAATTCAAAGAATCATTTTGCTTGTTATACTTGGCTAAGGCTCTGCTGACACTTATGCTGGATGTATACAATCACTTTCCTTTGCTTTTGAAATATTCCAGTAGAAAATATTAAGAGAAACTGGTATTCTGTGCAATTTGTCAGGCCTTGAAGGAAAGTTTGTTTAGAACTGTCCATAAAATATCTGGGTTATACATGTCTGAGTGGTTTTTAACCTGAGTTGAAGAATATATCGAGTATGAAGAAAAATTTGTACAGCTGCCTTCAAGCAATGACAATATAAGGTAAATGTCACTGAAAGTGTGTTACTTTGAAGTGAGTTGTTTAAGAATTACCAGGAATTGTGCTGGGTTGAGATCTTTTTAAGTTCCAAACAAAAGACTAATATAATAAAGATAAAAATTGATAAATATATGAACATTTAAAGCTATTGGATGTCAAAATTATGAAAAGTAAAATTAAAAATCAAATTAAAAACTGGGAAAAATGTTAGCAAACCACAAAATGGACCAAGAGTTAATAAATTTAGGGCTCATAAATAACTACTGAAATAAAAAAACCTAGTACAAAAAAACCCTAGAGAGGTATAAATTGACAATTCACAAAAGAATAAATTGATTATTCAAAAGATAATGAAAACATTTCATCTGATTGGTAATAAAAGGAATAAAATTTGTGTTTATTGCATTGGCCAGAATTTTTAAATGAAAATTATCCATGTGGTGTAATAAAATGGTATGCCAACATTTAATTTTTTCAAAGATTTTTAACGATGGTTGAAATGCAAATTAACACAAATATTCTGGAAAATACTTTGGCAATATGTATCAAAAACCTTTCAGCTGTTCATACTGTTTGCCTTAGCAATCGTATCAGTATTGATATATGCAAATATTTAACACATGGGTATTCACTCAGTGTTATTTATAATTCTGAACTGGAAATAAACAATAGAGTTATTTAAATAAATTATATCATACAATGGGGCTACTATGCAAATATTAAAATAATGTTCTAGAAAAAATACATTATGAGATATTTAATAAGAAATGTGTAGAACATTTCAGCAAGTAACATACAAAAGTTTGATCCCATTCATTCATTTATTTTTAAATGGAGAACAGAAAATGTACAAGATAAGCCTGAAACCTTTTGTCATATCAAAAAGCCAAGAAGCATCTGCACATTATGAAGGTCTTTATAGGACTCTGAAGTAATTCTACAAGAGACTCTTTCCCTGCAAAAGTTTAAAATTTGGGTATCTATAAGCATATCTACAATGGACTTAAAAATATCAAATATATTTACATCTATGTCCGTAATACTCCAAAAGAAAAATGAAACTCATTGATTACCTTTGGACAATATTAGGAAACCAACTGATTATTTTCTGAGCTGGCACATAAGGGAAATTAAGAATTTATTCTCTTTTCTATATAGAATATAATTTGGGGTAATCAAAAGAATAATATATTTAAATATATAAAGTTAAAATGTATTTAAATATATAAATATATTTATATTTATACATTTATATGTTATGTATATTTGTATTTATTTAAATATGTAGAATATATATATTTAAATAAATTTTAAATATAGAATATATAAGCACATAGAGAAGTATTTTTATAGAAGCACTATGGCTAACAAATGAAGAGTGATAGAATTAGGTTACCAAGCCAGGCACCGTGGCTCACGCCTGTAATCTCAACACTTTGGTAGGCCGAGGCAGGAGAATCACTTGAGCTCAGGAGTTTGAAATCAACCTATGCAACATAGAAAAACCCTGACCCTATAAAAAGTAAAAAAAAATTAGCCAGGCATGGCGGCACACGCTTGTAGGTCCAGCTACTTGGAAGGCTGAGATGGAAGTATCATTTGAGCCCAAGAGGTCAAGAAGGTAGTGAGCTGTTGAAAGGTGAAGCCCGCTGGGCTTCTGGGTCAGCTGGGGACTTGGAGAACTTTTCTGTCTAGTTAAAGGATTGTAAATGCACCAATCAGCGCTCTGTGTCTAGCTAAAGGTTTGTAAACGCACCTTCAGATGAAGGAACAAACTCCGGACACACCATCTTTAAGAACTTTAACACTCACCGCAAGGGTCCACAGCGTCATTCTTGAAGTCAGTGAGACCAAGAACCCACCGGAAGGAACTAATTCTGGACACACTGTGATCACATCACTGTACTTCAGCCTGGGTGACACAGTGAGACCCTGTCTCTAATTTAAAAAAAAATTAGAATATTGCTCCTGTGCGATATCAAATGCTTAGTGGATCTAGGTGATGATTGTCAATGACTGCTAATAATACATGAAGAAACAACTACATATTATATACTACTAATCTATGGAAATAAGGGAGGGAGAAATACGTTGAGAAACACTGCAGGAATGCTATCAGAAAAGTCCAGAATATAAGAAATTCTATATCAAATAACATTTTTCAACAAAAGAAACTGAGAGAAAAGAAAAAGAAATGAAAGCACGATTTGCAGGTTAAAAGGTAAGCTATGTCCACCAAACTGCATACTTCATTTAGATCCTAATTTGAACAAATAACTATAAAAATAAGAAAACATTTATGAAACGAATCAGGGAAATTTGACCACTGAATAGATATTTGATTTTATTAAATTATTATCTTTAATATTTTAGAAACACAACAATGGTATTGTGATTGTGTTTTTTAAAATATACCAGTCTTATGGAAATATATACTTATCTATTTATGGATAAAATTATACAATGCCAGGAACTTGCTCCAAAACAATGGAGAGAAGGGGCTTACATTTGAGTGGGGGAAAGATGAACTTATGTCAGAACTAATAATTTTTAAAGATGAGTAACGGGTACTTGAATGTATTATATCATTTTTTAAAAATGGTGTGTGTACTTGAAAGGTTTACTACGTTTTATTACAAATGACAGATTGAATCTGTTTCCATTCAAAGTACAGCACTCCTTTATTGTGAAATTGTATTGCCACAGGGCCTATTTTGATCATATTTACGGTAGACGTTGCTATTCACCTCTCAATATTCGTGTTCTCTTCTTTCCCATTAATAAAATTTTCAACTTAGAATTCTCCTTCCTTCTCCTGCAACTAGGTGTAGCCATATGACAAAGCTTTTGCTAATGAGATGTGAGCAAAAGGAAACTGTGCAACTTCCAGGTTGCGTTAACCCTTCCCATCCCGCTTTCTGCAGGTTGGAATGTGGAGGTTGTAGCCAATAGCTCTAACTTAGGATGCAGGGGTGGCCTCTTTTCCTGACAAAACCACTGTTCATTATCTAATATATTCTGCTGGTGTTTGAAACAGCAACTCCATCAATTACTTCCCCTCTGTACTTTTGACAGGTTGGGCGTTTGGGGTTTTTTGTCTTGTTTTGTTTTGTTTTGTTTTTTGTGTGTGAGAACTCTTACAATCTACTCTCTTAGCAATTTCCAAGCATACAATACATTGTTATTAACTATAGCCACAATAGTGGAACAATAGGTCTTTTGAATTCTTTCCCCTTAACTGAAATTTTGTATCCTTTGACCGACTGCCAACTCTACCATCCAATCCCCTGACAGTTTTTAAATTGAAACTCCCAAGAGTGAGGAAGTTTATTTCTACAGCATGCACAAAGTCCTGCCTGTTTGTAGAGTGTGTCTCAGCAGCTTTTGCCTTCTTGGAAGAATAATGTGAATTCTCATTCACATATCAAGTAGAGGAGCAGAAGATGTATAGTGTTTGCTCTTTGTTTCTTTTCAAAATGTCTTCAAGAACAGCACAAGTAGGATGTGACCTAGAGTACTGGTTTGATGCAACTTCATACATTTGATTCAATTTAGATCAACTTGATTTGATATTTTAGATGAGTTAGTCAATTAGGCTTCTAAAATAAAGTCATAAATTGTTACCAAGATCATAAGCAAAGCAAGACTGCCATGAATTTTTGATAGCATTAAGAGGAACATGTAGTTAGTGGTAAAAAGTAAACTCCAAAAGACTTTGAGGTAAAAAAAAATCAAGTGATCAAGTGGAAAATTGATCTTAGATAGAATAAACTCATTTGAGTATTAATGCAAAAGTAAAAAATAATAAAATAAATCCTGAAGCACTTTAAAAGAATAATAAAATAGAGACACTGTAGGCTCTGAAGCTCGACTGCCTGTATTCAAATTCCAGCACTGTTGCTTTTTCCTCTAGCTTGGGCAAGTGACTGAGCCTCTCTCTACCTTAGTTTTCCCGTCTAATTATTGGAGAAAACAAATATACCTCCCTGCTATAGCCTGAATGTTTGTGCACCAACCCCCCCCAAAAAAATTCACACGCTGAAATCCTAACCCCCAGTGTGATAGTATTGGTAGGGGATAGTGAGTGTTGGGAAGAGATAGGCTGTAACCACTTTGATTGGTTATAGTCACATGGCTACCTTATTTAATCTACTAGTGCCCTTATAAAAGTGACCCTAAAGAGCTTCCTTGCTCCCTCCAGTATGTAAGGACACAGCAAGAAGGTGCCATCTGTGAACCAGAAAGCGGGCCCTCACCAGACACCTAATCTTTCTTGATCTTGGACTTCCAGCATTCCTAACTATGAAAAATAAATTTCTGTTGTTTATAAGCCACCCACCAGTTTATGGTTTGTTATGGCAGCCCAGAAAGACTAAGATGCTGTCTTATATAGTTGGGTTGACTGTTGTGTTAATAGGCACACTGAGGCACAATCAATTTTAGTTTGTTTGAGCAAACAGTGACTCATGAATCAGGAAGCACTAAACCAAACTTGGTTTTGGACTCTGCAAAGGAACACAAGGGGAAGGCTTTTATTGGATGAACATGGATGTAAAGCAAAGAAAATATTTGATTGGTTATAGTCACATAGTTGCCTTATTTAGTCTATCCTGCTGGAAAATTCCTACTTATATGAACTATTTGGTAACTTTGGATTGGTTATCCTTAAGTTTTATTTTTCTTTTACATAGGCATTTATGAGAAATACCTTAAGTTTTGCTTACGTTTGCAAATTAAGCAAGGTTAAGGTCACTTCTGAGGCCTACCTAACTGGATTTGTGGGCTCAGGAGTGTTCAGGACTGAGCTCCATTTTAATTTACTTTAACAATTATTATGTGTGGAGTTGTATTTGCCCAATATTTCTATGCCAAAGTCCTAATGCCCAGTATCTCAGAATTTACCTTATAGTAAATTTACCTTATAATAGCATGCACATAACAAATGCTCAATAAAAGTTAACTATTACTATTGTTTAAAATTATGTCTTTCATTTTTGTTTTTATTTGCATGACTCTGCACAGTAGCAATAACTGTAATAAATGGGAAAAACTAAACTATGAAACTAGAAAGTTGGTGCATTTTACCAAGACTAAATGATTTCTCTACATTCAAAAGAGTGTCATAGAATTATGTCAATTGGAATAAAACATTTTAAAATAATCATTTAGTTATAAAGTATGCCATTTTGCATATGTTTTTAAATGAAATGATGCTAAATTAAATTATATTCAGTTACAGGAAGATTAATATGTAAATCAACAAAAGAGCCTGAAGACAACTCTTTGGCTCTTATTTGTGGGAGTCAATTTATACCTTGAAGAAGTGCAATCTCTTGAATACTAATTTATATCAATTTATTATACTAATATCAGGCATTTTGTTATTTTGTCAGGTTTTTCTTAGAAAGTATAATTCTTTTGCTTTGTTTTTTATACATGGGAATAAAACTACAGAGTGTGTTAGGAGCCTTGTGAAGAATTTAAGTCATCCTTGACTTTCAGCATAATTTCTTTAGAGAAAAATGGCTCACGTTATTTTGCCACTTTTCTATTTCACAGGTTTTTGGCTACTGACCAATATTCTTAAAATTAAACATTTGGATTCAAGTAAAAGCATGACTCTTTTAGCAGTTATGTCACTTATAATGAAAATTTTCAAAAATGAGTATTTAGGGCAAAATAGAGTGTACTTAGGGGAAGGATGAAAACCTGGAAAAAGTGTTTGAACAAATATATAAGGCCAGGGCTAGACAATGGCAATAAAAGTCCATCATTTAAAATAAAAGGTAGGGTTACCTAGCTAGCATCACAGAAAAAAGAGCATTTGTTAACTGAGTGCTTATTTTGACTTTATATAGACAAAGCCCGAATCTCAAACTACAATCACACAAAAATTATTCAGAAACACAAATGTTTAAGAGCAAAAGGTGCCAAAATGTTAGACAACATTACAGGGATAGCATAATGACCTTTGTTCTTAACAACTCAGTAGCAAAAGTTATATCTGAAGTCAAATGAAATGTTTTGAGATTTAACAAATATTCAAGCATAACATGGCCATTCCTTCCCTTTTTTTCGTGAGATCTATAAAAGCAGGTATGTAACAACATATATGTTAATATATGTAACATATATTAAATTTGTTTAAAGTTCAGAAGATTGTTACGTAATAGATGTCATTTGTGTAAAACATACTTATTTTATTGTAGGTGCACTGAAATCTCCAGAAGAGTCCTCAAGAATCTGGGGAAGAGAACTGAATGAATGAGAGCTCGTGGCAGGAGGGAGAATGTCCTCGTAGTAAGGCTTCTCACAACTCTTGTATTTGTACAATGTGCCCTATTACCTAACTGATATGGTTTGGCTGTGTCCCCACCCAAATCACATCTTGAATTATAGTTCCCATAATCCCCACATGTCATAGGAGGGACCTGGTGGGAGGTAATTTAATCATGGGGGCAGTTACCCTTATGCTGTTCTCATGATAGTGAGTTCTCATGAGATCTGACCGTCTTATAAGGGGCTTTTCCCCCTTTGCTCAGCACTTCTCCTTGCTGCTGCCCTATGAAGAAGGACATGTTTGCTTCCCCTTCCCCCATAATTGTAAGTTTTCTGAGGCCTCCCCAGCCCTGCAGAACTGTGAGTAAATTAAACCTCTTTCCTTTATAAATTACTCAGTCTTGGGTATGTCTTTATTAGCAGCATGAGAATGGACTAATCCACTAATCAAAGAATGAATGAGGTAAAATAAATATTAGAATTATATTTAAGACAACATAGTCATTTCCATAATTTAAACAACATGGGAAGTAGCATCATTCTTCCAGTAATGATCTGAAAATTCTATGGTAAAGTTAAATTTCAGGTGCCTTACATAGACCTAGGAAAATTCTTCTAAAAAATATAATAAAATACACAGACCACCACCACCATCACCACTACCACCACCATGTAGCTTCTAAGAGCTTTTCAGGAAGTTCACAAGAAAATACAGTGGAAACTCTGACTATTTATAATTTAGCAAGAGGGGATTTTCACTAAGTGAAACGTCATATCTGAGCCTCCTTGATTCAATTATATGAAGATTAAATTACTTTTTCATATACCACTACAGGTCAATGGATTCCATAATCTTTTCTCATTTCATTTAAATCTGGATTACCACGATGCCAAATAAGAAGAAATTGGATAGATGAGACTTATGGATAAATTTTACACAAACATCGGGTCATAGGTCACTTAAAGCTGCAACTCAAATTTCAGACTTTTAACTTGATCATTTTGAACTTATAAAATAGACTTTATTTTTTAAAACAGTCCTTTCATTTCTTCTTTTTTATTGCGATAAAATTCACAAAACATAAGATCACTGTTGTAATCATCTTAAAGTTTATATAATTCAGTGGCACACAATACATTCACAGTGTTTTGTAACCATCACCACTATTTAGTTCCAGAACATTTTTATCACTCCAAAAGGAAACTTCATACCCATTAAGCAATCACTCACCATTCCCTCCAGCCTCACCCCCAGCCCCTGGCAATCAGTAATCTGTTTTATATCATTATGAATTTGTCTGTTCTGGATATTTCATATAAATAGAAACATACAATACATGGCTTTTTGTGTCTGGCTTTTTTCATTTAGTTTATTACTATCAAAGCTCATTCAAGCTGTAACGTATATCAGTACTTCATTCTTTTATGGCTGAAGAATATTTCATTCTATGGATAGACCACATTTTGTTTACCCCTTAATCAGTTGATGAATATCTGTATTGTTTTCACCTTTTGACCATTATGAACATTATTGCTATGAACATTCATGTACGAGTTATTTTTTTTTGAGCTCCTGTTTTCAATCTTTTAGGTATATTCCCAGAAGTGGAATTGCTGGGTTATATAGTAACTCTATGTTTAGCTTTTTGAGGAACCAACAAACTGTTTCCCACAATGGCTGCACATTTTACATTCCCGCTGGAAATGGTCAAGGGTTCCAGTCCATGTCCTCACCAATGTTTATTTTCCGTTTTTGATTATAGCCATCTTTGTGGGTATGAAAAGGTATCTCATTGTGGTTTTGATTTGTATTTCCCTAATGACTAATGATGTTGAGTGTATTTTCATGGGTTTCTTGGCCATTTGTAAATATTCTTTGGGAAAATGTGTACTCAAATCCTTGGGCCATTATTGCATTCGATTTTCTCTTTGTTTTTGAGTTCTAGGAACTCTTTATGTAGTCTGAATACTAGATCCTTATCAGCTAAACGACTTGCAAAGATTTGCTCCAATTCTGTTTTAATTTCTTGGTAGTGTCCTTCGATGTAAAAAGTTTCATACTCGAGTCCAATTTATCTATTTTTTTCTTTTGTTGCTTATGTTTTTGGTGTCATACCCAAGAAACCATTGCCAAATCCAAGGTTATGATGATTTATTCCTATATGCTTTCTTCTAAGAGTTTTACCTCCATTATTTAGATCTTTAAGCCATTCTCTGTTAATTTCTGTAAATGATATAAGCAAGGGTTCAAATTCATTACTTTGCATGTAGATATCCAGCCATTTGAAATTTGGACTAATAAAGGTAGCACATGTCAACTTGTACTACCTTTTTGTAAGTACTGCATTTTATGTGGTAAAGTATATTTTAGTGGTTAATTTGGAGTGTGATATACATTGAAATAACCAAGGAATATTATATATATATAATATTCACTCACATTTGAGCATCCAAATGTTTATTAGTAGTAGTAAGAAAAACTTACAAGCAAGTATGTGACTTATTTGCCACGATGAAAATCACATGGAATAGTCACAATGCAAGCGCACACAGTATTTAACCTAAAAGACAATACATTGCCATTTAATTTATGGGAATAATAACAAGTTTTAGCACTGCAATGGTTCTGTGTAAAATAAGTCACAACGACTTTGGTTCTCAGTGGTGTCAAAAATTTTTCAACACAAAGAAAATTTTTAAAATTGAGATAACGTTTCTTTGGTGAATATATTCATTTTATTTCTTTTAGAGTTCATGTTATACTGGTGATTCTTTCGTCTATCTCAAAGATGACAGCCTGCTATACACCTTGTTGACCAAAAGCAATATCAGGTAGAGAAGTTTAAGTCAAACCTTCACTAGTATTTAAAACTTTCTTTCCAGTTACAACAATGTGATCTAATCATACATGTTAGAACTAAAAGGGTTTAGAGAGATTCTAATATTTTTTACTAGCAGAGAAAATGCTAGTATCACTGCTTTCTAGTCATACATTTTCCCAGTTACATAACTAGTGAGTGGTTGTGAAAGCACTAGAAACAGATCACAACCAGGTGCACGTCTACTACTAATACAGTGCATTTTCAACGACAGTGATCAATAATCATGCTTTTAGTAGAATACCTATCCTAATATTCCGAAGTCCCTTTTTCCCCTAAAGAATAAATTAGGGACATGAAAAAAAAATCAGTGCTTCAATTATGCTAGCATCCTTGAGATATTCCAGAGACTGCTCTAACTATAACAGGTATGTTAAAATCTTATTAATAATTCCTCCGCTCCATAAAAATCAGTTTCTGTAAACACTAAGTTAAAGGGCTAAAGGGTCGCTTTATGAGCTGATAATGCTTACTATTGGACATGATCTCACAAGTAATTACTTCACTTTATATAACACAGAAATGTGTATGGGAATTATATATTTGATAATTTACTATTGATAACTTACTAATAACGTTAGTATTGAATGTTGGTATAAGCAGGCATTCAGTGTGTTTTAAAGGACTTGTGCCATTGAATGGAATCACACTTCAAAAGATAGTGAAAAGGTCCCCCGCATCCTGGGTATCTTTTAGCCCTAAAGTTGTCCCACAGGCCACACTTATCCCTGTCCTCCCTCTTCACTATGGTTTAAATGTGTTCCCTCCAAAATTGTTGACACTTAATGGTCAATGTGAGAGTATTAAGAAGGGGGGCCTTTATTTGAGGTGATTAGGCCGTGAGAACTCCTCTCTCATGAACAGGATGAAGGCCCTGATACACAGTGTTTGAATCTCTTGTCCTCTGACTTCTGCCACACACAAGGACACAGCGTTCATCCCACTAAGAAGAAGATGAAAAAGGGGATAGCATGCAGCCACAAGGGACAATCTCAAAAGCAGAGAGCAGCCCTCACCAGACAACCACACCTGCAGACACCTTGATCTTGAACTTCTCAGTGTCTAGAACTGTGAAAAATAAAACTGTGGTCTTTGTAAATTACCTGGTCTAAGGTACAATCACGTGTCACTTAACAATGTAGGGATGGCCGGGCATGGTGGCTCATGCCTGTGATAGCCCAGCACTTTGGGAGGCCAAGGCGGGCAGATCACCTGAGGTCAGAGTTCAAGACCAGCCTGGCCAACATGGCGAAACTCCATCTCTACTAAAAATATGAAAATACAATTGGCCGGGCTGGTGGCACATGCCTGTAACCCCAGCTACTCAGGCTGAGGCAGGAGAATCACTTGAACATGGGAGGAGGAGGTTGCAGTGAGCCAAGATTGCACCACTGCACTCCAGCCTCAGCAACAGAGTGAGACTCTGTCTCAAAAAAAAAAAAAAAAAAAAAAAAAAAAAAAAGACAGTGTGGGGATACATTCTGAGAAATGGGTTGTTAGGTGATTTCCTTGTTCTGTGAACATCACAGAGTGCACTTACACAAACCTAAATGCTGTAACCTACTACACACCTGGGCTCGATGGCAAAGCCTATTCCTCCTGGGCTACAAACCTGGACAGTATCTTACTATACTGAGTACCGTAGGCAACTGTACCACAATGGTAAGTATTTGTGTATCTAAACACAGAAAAGATACAGTAAAACTGAGGTATGAAAGAGAAAAAAATAGTACACCTTTACAGGTGTACAGGCACTTACCATGAATGGAGCTTGCAGGCCTGGAAGTTGCTCTGGGTGAGACAGTGAGTGAGTGGTGAGCGAAGGTGAAGGCCTAGGACATTACTGCACACTACTGTAGACTTTGTACACACTGTAGGCTTTGTAAACATGCTACACTTAGGCTACACTGAATTTATTTTAATAAAAACCAAGTAATTGCACTACGACATTATGATGGCTATGACATCGCTAGGTGATAGGAATTTTTCAGTTCCATTATAATCTTATAGGACTACAGTCACATATGCAGTCCGTTGTTGACCAAAACATTATGCATCTCATGATCGTATTTTATTACAGCAGAAGAAATGGACTAAGACACTCCTGCCGCAGGGATACCTACTATGTCAGCAGAGCCAGCAGCACCTTGTCTATGTCTGAGAGAGACTCCATTGTGGCCTCCTCACCAGTTCACTAGGTGTCTCCTCCAGGATCCTACAGACTAAATCCAATGATGGGTGAAGTTCCCACAGACAGCCTTAAGAGGGGAAGTACTGGCCAGCAGCAGACAGCCACAACCTCAGAGAGCCAGGTGGGCACCAGATGTTTGCCTACTGGGTGCCGGATCTACTGTCGTGGTCCAGGGACCCTCAAGGGTGGGGGCCACACACAAGAGCCCCAATGACCTACCTGGTGGTTTGGCAGGTAGAAGAGTCCCTAGACAGTGCCCAGTGGGCCTCTTCAAGGACAGGCCAAATCCATGTTCAAGATGTAGGCCAGCCCTCTAAGAAAAGAGGAAGAGGAAATCCAAAAAAAAAAAAAAGAGGCCAAAAATTCAAGACTTTGGGGGCACCAATTTGTCTGGCAATAACCAATCTGAAAGTAATACTGGAATGGGGTGCTAGAGATCTGCTGAGGTGCCAGGCATTACTTCTTTTGTTGCTGGACTAGAGAGGAGGTCTAGAATCCCTTCCCCCTTGGCCCTGGAGAAGGAACAAGGATGGCCATGTAAGTAGAGGACATTGGCTACCTACCAATCAGTAGGTGAGTTTTATAATTTAATATATGGTTAAATACCAGATCTGCCCTGGAACACTGTAAGTGTTCAACAAACATTAGTTATTATGATATATGCTATGATCATAATATGAACTATATGATGATGATTTTTTTTTGCAGTGTGTTGTTATTTTAAATAGGTAGGCTAAGCAACTACTGTCATCTCCTTTAACAAATGAAGAAATTGAGGCCAATGAGGTTAAATAACTCAAATTCACAGTTAAATACATCTGTGTCTTCTTTTTTTAAGACTAGGTCTCACTCTGTCACCCAAGATGGAGTGAATAGTGCCATCGTAGCTCACTACAGCCTTGAACTCCTGGGCCCAGGTGATTCTCCCACCTCATCACTCCCCTAACCCCAAGAACCTAGGACTGCAAGTGAATATTGACATACCCAGCTAATTTTTAATTTTTTCGTAGAGACAGAGTCTCGCTGTTTCCCAGGCTGATCTTGAACTCCTGGCCTCAAATGATTCTCCCACTGTGGCCTACCAAAGTTCATGGATTACAGGTGTGAGCCACCATGCCCAGCCCATGTCTTTTCATGCACATTTCAATGCACCTTTCCATCTACCCTCATGCAGGTGAAGGATTAAAATGATGGGGAAGTACAGATGTGAAAGGGTGGATAGAGGGATACAGCTGAAAAAATAACAAGCTTGAAATATATGTATATCTAAACCAGATTCAAGAAGTAGAAAGCAACTAAAAATAGAGGAATACAATCAGATATGGCAAGGTTCAATGTGCAGGAGAAATTGAGAGAACCTATGGCTTCATGAAAGATACATCAAATTTTCTTAACCTTGTAAGTTATATATCCACAGGTCAAAAAAAATTCAACATTTTGTGATAAATCCTAGTTTAAAGCCAATGACATAATATGATTTCTATTGTTTCCTTTTACTTTCAAAAGTGTTCTAATTTGGGCAATAAATTATATGCTTACTCTTTATACTTAAATTGATGATATGTGGTCTCATGGAAGGTGGACCATTTTTTGAAAGCCCTTTGTCATCAGACTGACTGTGGTTCTAAAATACGAACAATTCAGAGAATAAAGTAGTCTGAAGATGGGTGGGAAAGACCACAAGTATAGACAGAGGGCTACTGGAGTTCACAGGAGCGAAAACCTTTGAGATGGTTGAGAAATGAATCCGTACATCCCTATAAGCAATAAAAGGACACCATTGACATGAATAGTTCAGTCCTTAAGCAGAACATCACCTCACTCTGAGGACAAAGGAGGTCACTGGCACTCTTGTCCTTTTCCTATTTTCTCTCCCTGTGAGAACATCAAAGGATTAGGAGCTGAGAAATTTTGCAAGCGATCTGAGATGATAATAAAAGGGTTGAAAAGAGGCTCTTTGTGATGAAAGAGGAGCCAAGAAGAAGGAGAAAACTTCTTTAGCACAATAAAAAAGAGTTATGTTTTATAAGAAGTAGAATCAATGTTACACAATAAAATCAATATACTATTTTCAGATGAACATAAGCTGCGCTCTCTTTGGAATAAAATTAGTTGTTCTTGTACAGAACAATTATCAATTTAGGGCTACACTGCATCCATTACTTTTTCCCAAAGGCTCTTCATTTTTCTATATGAAGACTGAAGTGTTTTTATCATTCAGAAGCTTGATAAAATTCTATATTCAAAGAGCCTTGAGCTACCATTATAAGGCTAAAGTGGTCTTAGAGCTCTTTCTACAAGATCCTTTCTCTTGCTGCCTAGATCGACAGTAGCCACATGATCGAAGTTCAGCCAACTGATCACTGTTTCTTTCCTTAGGTGTGGACCCTATAACCACCCAATGGGTTTATCTTGCCCGTTGCCTAGACAGAGCCGATTTATCAAGACCAGGGAATTGCAGTAGAGAAAGGGTAATTCATGCAGAGCTGGCTGTGTGGGAGACCGGAGTTTTATCATTACTGAAATCAGTCTTCCTGAGCATTTGGGGATCAGATTTTTTAAGGATAATTTGGTGGGTAGGGGGCCAGTGAATTGGGAGTTCTGATTGGTCATGTCAGAGATGAAATCACAGGGAGTTGAAGCTGTCCTCTTGCAAAGTCATTTCCTGGCTGGGGGGGCGGCGGGGTGGGGCCAAAAGACCAAATGAGCCAGTTTATCAATTTAGGTGGTACCAACTGATCCTTCAAATGCAGGGTCTGCAAAATGTCTCAAGTGCTGGTATTAGGTTTTACAATAGTGATGTTATCCCCAGGAGCAATTTGAGGAAGTTTAGAATCTTACAGCCTCCAGCTGCTTGACTCCTAAACCATAATTTCTAATCTTGTGGCTAATTTGTTAGTCCTGCAAAGGCAGTCTAGTCCCTAGGTAGGAAGGGGGTTTGTTTTGGGAAAGGGCTGTTACCATCACTGTTTCAAAGCTAAACCATAAAGTAAGTTCATCCCAGAGTTAGTTCAGCCTCTCCGCAAAAATGAACAAGGACAGCATGAAGGTTAGAAGCAAGATGGAGTCAGTTAGGTCAGATCTCTTTCACTGTAATAATTGTCTCAGTTATAGTTTTTGCAAAGGCAGTTTCAACCCTCCGAGAGGTGACACAACGAGAGAAAATGTTTAGAGTTCATTTATTCTGTGAAAGTAGGTGAGACAATCTAGAAGTTTCTTTCAAAAAGGTGACGTAGAGTTGCCCGGTTTCTATCTCTTCCAAGCTTGATTGGTGTCACTTGCTTTAAACCAAAGTTGTGGGGTGGGGGGAGGGGGGAGGGATAGCTTTAGGAGATATACCTAATGCTAAATGACGAGTTAATGGGTGCAGCACACCAGCATGGCACATGTATACATATGTAACTAACCTGCACATTGTGCACATGTACCCTAAAACTTAAAGTATAATAATAATAAAATAAAATAAAAAAAAAAGAAACAACATATTCAAGTTGATAAGCTGTGTTTGCCCTAATCAAAGGGAAAAGTTTCTGATGCCGTCCCTGGAGGAGGAAATTGAATGGAATTGGTACTATATTCTTCCACCTCATGATACAAGAGCCCTCTGATTTGACAACCAGTAGAAGCATGGTCCAAAGAAAGCCTACCACAACATTTGTTCTAAGCCAAAGATGATAGAGTTTGCAGGGCACAGGGAAAAAAAGATGGCCAGAATCTCCATCTCTTACGTAGATGAGTATTCCAGGAAATGGAATACTAAGGCAGAGTAGGAGAGAAAATTAGGAGTTGATGTTAAAAAGTGAGGGTACATCCACACAGAGCACTTCCAAAGGCCTGTATCTTGTGGGGGCACATTTTAGTATGTACTTACCCTTCAAGTGCTTAAACCACCATGGAAATCTGCCTATATTTTCAGTGGGGGGTGACGTCCTAATGGTTCTTAGGAAGATCGGTGCCTACCTGCTTCCTGTTGAAATAGGGCTGCTGGGGTCCCACCCCCACCCCACCAATCATAAGGAGAAGAGGCCACAGATCTGCATGTGTGTAATTCACTGGCAGTAAGACTCCAGAGCTCTTTTCTTTGTTGGCTCCCCTATCCCAGCAGTGTAGTATGGGCACCTTCTCTTTTGTGGGACAGAGAGAAAGACCATTGACTCACCCAAGTAAACATTTCTCTCCACTTTGGAATCATTTGTGGTAATTGTTAATTTGACTGTCTCATTTTGGAAACTTCTATTTCTCTTGGTGACTGTGGGATCCCTCAAAGCTAAGAGGGACTGGATTAGGGGTTAGGGTTCACAGCAAGTAGCCAGCAGATTTGAATGGACTCTATGTCGAGATTTCCCAGGAATAAGGCCAAAAAAAAATCTGGAGATTTCCCTCTTGCCAAGAAAGCAGAAAC
Source organism: Pan paniscus (assembly GCF_029289425.2). Classification (NCBI taxonomy): domain Eukaryota; kingdom Metazoa; phylum Chordata; class Mammalia; order Primates; family Hominidae; genus Pan; species Pan paniscus. Next base: position 77,689,388 of record NC_073266.2, on the reverse strand, counting down.
TCAAGCAAGGACTTGAGACAGGTGACCTGGTTAATAATCAAGTGTCTCCCAACCACAGCACTTCCCTTGTGGTCCCAAGCACCCAGGCTTGGCACTCAAAGACAAGTGACAGAGTACAGGATACATCAAATACAGTATTTGCACATTATGGTTAAAAATGAATCCTCTTTTTTCTTTTTTTAAATTCTGTCTCTGTAGAGACTGTCAAAAATTGCCAATGCCCATTCTAATGCAAGTCATCACATCGTGGTATTGGGAAATGTTTTTAATTAGCAATAATCGCACCCTGGAGGAACCTCAGTAGCTACAATAGTGCCACTGCACAAAGCTTAAACTAACTTATTTTTATTATTCTGCTAGTGCTAATTTATTAAAATACAGATATGGTGTAAATAATTCAATTTCCTGCAATATGTCTTTTCTATTATTGCTTCTGGAACCATTTGATTCCTTCCATTTTCTTCTTATCACAAGCTAGTCTCTATTTATCTTGACCTATTTATTGTAACAAATAATGTTTTCCTAAAACAAATTAGGCCATCAGGCAGGTATTTTAAATGTTTTTTCTTCCCTTGTCATTTAGTAATTCTATTTGGCAAGAAAGATGTTCTATTGAACACTTAGAGAAATGTTCTTCTCTTGGGCTGCAGACTGTTTTATGAGCTTTGATCCGATTTTCTCAGTTGACTCATTCTTGAGCAGAATGCAATTTGGCCAAGCTTAGTATTAGAATATAGTGTGAGTTTTCAAATTTCTCTCCTTGTGGACAAGTCAACCTCTCAGTTCACATGCTGGAGGATATGCTATAAGGTAGAATGCCTACCATATTCCCCCCAAAAAATAGAAGGCCTTAGAAAAATTTGGCTTCCTTTTAGGTGTACGACCCCATCTTTTCACTCAGTATAAGAAAAGACTCCATCAAAGTTTCATATGTTGAAAAAAATCTTTCATTGGTTTGTGTGTGTTAGAGACTCATGATTTATCAAGTCATACTTACTCTAAGCCTTGCATTAGAAGTTACTGTGAGAGGATTTGTTACTAATTCTCCTCTTCTGCCTCTCAGAGTTTGCCCAGGTACTACCAACACTGTTCATTTAGAGTAGGTGAAAATCCTTGATATCTGATTAGGAAATGACGAAGAATTCTCAACTCTGTGTGCATATTGGAAACACCTAGGGATCTTTCAAAAATTGTCAACGTCCTACTTCTATCACAAAGATAATGACATCAGTATTTTTTACAATTCTCAAGTGATTCATAAAAAAATACCCAAGACTGAGAACCACTAACCACAGTTAACTTCCTAATTTTAGGTAGTTCAGAATAACACCCTTAATTTCCTCTCAGCTGCCATGGAGAAGAGAGACCTTGTAATAAAGTAGTTCTCAAAACTTGGTCCCCAAACCAGCAGCAACAAAATTATTTGAGAACTTGTTAGATGCCAATTCTCAGGTCCCACCCCACTGCATTAGAAACTCTGGAAGTAGGACCCAACAATTGTGTTTTAACAAGTCCTTCAGGTGATTCAGATGCACGCAAAGGTTTAGGAATCACTGCCGTAATACATCAATGCTTTTTCTTACTTTTAAAGTGCCACAGCACAGAATGACAAACAGAACATCAAAGCTGTGCCACTTCAGACTCGGAACTGTAGAATAAGGAAATAGGCCAATGCTGTTTCTTAATCCTGTTTCCTGTATTGTTGTCCATAAAAACTCCTATCTGAACCCCACATCTGCTCAATTCTTAATGTAAATTTTTGGTGAAAAATTTCCCCTTCTTCAGTTATTTTAATGGACAACATGGTAGAAAGTTAAGCCAAGGGGTTTGGGCCCTAAAACTCAAATATCCTCTTCCCCAGAGTTCTTTAAGTGATCTCTTTATTTTGCAAAATTGAATAGGAACAAATGACTTGATATGGAACAGTTCTTTTTCTAAAAGTTTGAAACTTAAACTGGCAGCTCAGACATGACTTGGCAGTTAGAAGCTCAATAAAATACCATTAGGGCAGGCTGTGACTCAATCACTCCTGTGTTTGAAAAAGAAGAAGAAAAATAAGAAGAAAGCTGACAGAAGGCTTTTCTTTTAAATCCATGCTTGTTTTGTTTCTTTGATTATTCTTCTTCTCATCCTCCTCCAGGTTCCCTCCCTCAAGGGAATTACATAATGGCAGGGAGACCTATCCATGGCCAGTAGGGTGTTGATGGCTGACAGGTGATCTCTTCAATTTCTTTGGTGATCACTCCAAAAAGTAGCTCTAAAAAATAACTTCTTGAAATATTTTTGAATCAATAAGAAGAGTCAGTGGAAAACTATAAAAGAATAATAACCACAATGTACATTTATAGACTATTGGTTTCCATTTTTTAGAAAAAAAAGACTGGGGACAGTTTAAAGTTTCCAGTTTTATGGTGGCTTTTTTTACCCAATAATTTTATAGTAAGTGTCTAAATTGTCTCCCTTAAAATAATCACAACATACAAAATATCCGAGACAAACATGCAGCTATTAAGAAAAAGTATTTTTTAAAAATTCACACAGCAATAAAGAAGAAAGGTAAGAACTATTTCATTTGATTATTTTAAAAAATAGACTAAGATAAGATTCCTAAAAGGAAGCCAGTAAAAATCACTCAAGACAAATTCTATCTTACTTAAGATATACCTACCTACATTCTGCATATTTGTTTCTTTCGGCCCTTCTCCAAAAAGAAACCTTTCTGTAATTCCAATTTGCACTATCAAAAGAGTAATCTGATGGATTGATGACAGGCCTCATCTCTTCCGTGTGAGACCATGATGTTGTGGGTACAATAGAACACTGCTGTCCACCCTTAGGTCATGAAGCCATTTCTGGTCATCTTGGGAAGATATCCCTGGGCAAAGAACAGCCTGGGACTGCTTCTTTGAGCAAGGAACACTGCTAGGCAAATTTATACCAGAAAGGAAAGTCAGGAGGACAAGCAAGTACATTGACATAGCCTGTAGAATTTCTCACTGACCTCTGGCAGAGCCATGCCTAGAACTCAGGCCATCTTAACCAAGTAATCTTCCAAATTCTCACCCCAACATGTAATTTTATTCAACGATAAGTTTAGCTAATATCACAGAGACAAGAAAGCAGCATAAACACAATTGCCTATTTCTTAGTATCAGCATGGCTGAAGATGTGTTTCCTGAGAAGGTGGTATTCTATGAGATGCGAATAGGAATTGCTTGTAAAAAAAATTAATGCTACCAATGTATAAATATTTAAATACATGTAATTCATATTTACAATTATATGTGGGTGTATATGTAAATATGTAATTATTAAATGTTTATTTTGTTACAAGACAATCTGCCTCTTCAGGAAGTGGTATGACATGTAACTAAATTTTTGATAATTGCACAGCTCAAGACATTTGATCTGAGTATTGACTCATCAAAAACACTTACTAAGAATCCTTCATTTTGTCAGGCAGCAATATAGTTACCTTTGGTGAATGTGCTTTTTTTGCTCCAATTACAATATGTATTTCCAATATTGGATATTTTTCGATAACCTCATTGCAAGTGTGTATTATAGCTCAGCAGCTCCCACTGGTGTGCCTTTGGTTCATTATAATGTACAACAGTGTCCCCCGGTCGAATATCCTGGAGAAATGTTGTTGAAGGTGATACTTCTAGCTTGGAGGAAGAGGAATAAACGGAGCTAGTTGCACTCAATATAGAGAGGCACCATAACTAACCATAACTAATCAGATAAACAATGTAAAGAGAGCAACCATTATTAAATGGCTCTTTTGTTATATGACAATCTTCTTCAGGAAGTGGCATGACATGTAACTAAATTTTTGATAACTGCACAGGCTCAAGACATTTGATCTGAGTATTGATTCATAAAAACACTTACTAAGAATCCTTCATTGTGTCAGGCAGCGATATAATTACCTTTGGTAAATGTTGTGCTTTTTTTGCTCCAATTACAAATATATATTTCTGATAGTGTAGAGATAAAGAATGCTCCATGACATTCCTGCATCTGCTTCATATCCAAGAAGTAGGACTCAGCCATTCTTACAGCTTCATGACCACTGCTGTTTGTCATCAGGAGAAGGCTGAAACACTCAGTGCTACTCCCCAAGAAGTTTGCCTGCTACCTGCTTGCATTCTCCCTTTCCACCCGCTGTCCCCAGTCTCCACCACCACTCCACCTCTCAGCTAACTCTAGTCTCCTCTTCCTCCTCATTATAGAGGGAAGCATGCTCTTAATTCTCTGGGTTCTCAGCATGCTGTTAGTTCTCTGGGTACAATCACAACAGAGGAGAGCGAGTCAGTACTCAACACTGTGGCCGCCCTTCCCTTGGAGCCTTAAGCTGGCTTGGGTAAATAAATGGCTAAGCATAATGGTGCTTTAAGGGAAAACAAAACTGATGTGAAGTGTGATGCAGTCTAAATGTAAGTATTTTTAAAATAAGAAAATACAAGATCTTAAAAAGAAAGGGAGTACCTCAAGAAACTTGAAGATCGTAAAATTTCTATCGAAGATAATATTAGAAAGCAAACCAAGTCAGTGTCACTGTGAAATGGGGTAACCCTTTCAAGACCTAAATCTAGGAGCACAGTTTGGAAACATTACATATTGCAGGTGGAAAGTCTTTTTTTTTTTCTTTTGGGAAAAATTTAATTTACCTTTAAAATAGCCCTTAATTTTAACAAAACAATTCAAGTAACCTCCTTAGGTGAACAAATATAAAATAAATATTCACACATTCTTATGGGGGAATAAAGTCACCATTAACTGAAAAGCAGATGATTTAGAATGAAAATGTACTATTTTACTCTTTTAATTATTCTTCCTCATTACACTATGTGCTCTGTGTTGGCAAGAGTCATAGCAGTCTGTTTTACTCATCTTGGTCTTCTCAGCCCACATAGCACAGGGTCCCACATACAGTAGGACCTCACACACTGTGGGATATATACACATATGAATAGACTATCGATGCTATGAGCATGACTTACAAAGTACTAGGGCAGTGCTTATCATGAGGAATTGTTAGCTCCAATTAGAGACATATCATTATGAATGCTTTTCAAACATGTTAAAATATGACACAAATATTATAGTGATATTTAATGTAATATTGAAGAGACTAAAGTTTAGATCATTCATCTTTCATTGTTTTCTATTATCTCAAATTCAGAATAATTACTGATACATTTTTTCTGTACAGTAGCACCTATTGAAGGTCATTTCACTTGTAGTTGCCTCACAATAAGCCCTCTTATTTTCTTTTATTGGACTCAGAAAACTGTGTATGTGCTGGTTTCAAAGTCAAGGGGTACTTTCTAATTAGATTTTACATGCATATTTTTTGTCATATCAAGGGTCTAATAAACTAGGGCAGGCAACAACACAAGAAATACACCTGAGTAAAAGTAAATACCTTCTCTTATCATCTTACCATGATTTCTGAAAAGACTTCTTTATGATAATCTGGATAACTTTATTTTTTCAATTTGATATCAGATGTTAAAATGAGCCATTTTCTTAAGCAAATTCCTTAGAGCCCTATTATGGTAGGACAGTGAACTGGATCCCAGCATAGTCATTTACTAAGCTGGGGCAAGTGTTTAACCATTAAGCCTCAGTTTCCTCATTTGTAAAATGCAGGTTTAAAAAACCTACCTTAAAGAGGTATTTTAAGATTAAATGATACGATGCATACAAGGTAGACAGATTGTGCTGGCATCTTTAATGGGCTCAGTGAAGACTGGGTGTCCTTGACAATAATGGCCACCCCCCCACTCCGCCTTTTAGACGTCATGTACAGAGTACCAGATGTGGTTCTGAGCACATGACAAATATACTCATTGAATTCTCATGTTACCCCTTTCAAGCACTATTATTATTCCCAGCTTACATAAGAGGAAGCTGGGGTACAAAATGATTGAGTGACTTGCCAAGATTTACACGGCAGGTAAATTGCAGAACTGGAATTTGGAGGCAGGCACTCAAGCACTACAATGCATGCTCTTTATAATTTCACTCTAGCCATTCATGTGACAGTTTTTAAAACCAGGTCACTCTACCATATACAGAAGAAGTATGCCTGTCCTATTAGATTAAATCAACATGCATGGTAAGTATTCTGAAGAAATTACAGCTGTTACTTGTGCAAGAAAGTTTTTTAAAAGGCACAATTTTCTGTGATTAGAAAAGGCCTCCACAGCTGCCTTTTCACTTGTGAATATCTATTTTTTAATTATTTGTATTGATACATAATTGTGCATATTTATAGGGTACAGTGCGAAGTTTCAATGCTTGTGTATGTTGTATGATGATTAAATCAGGGTAGTTATCATATCCATACTTTAAACACTGATCATTTATTTCTTTGTGGTGGTAACATTCAAAATCTCTTCTTGCTATCTTGAAATATACACCACATTGTTATTTGCTATAGTCACCCTACTGTGTAATAAAACAGTAGAACTTATTCTTCCTGTCTAACCGTAACTCTGTGTCTGTTGACCAACCTCTCCATGTCCTGTCCTCTCTCCCCTTCCCTTCTCAGTCTCTGGTAACCATTCTACTCTCTATTTCTATGAAATCAACTCTTTTAGATTCCACATATGAGTGAGATCATGTGGAGATTGTTTTATTGTGCCTGGCTTATTTCACTTAACATAATAACTTTCCGGTTCATCCATGTTGCTGCAAATGACAGGCAGGATCTTATCCTGCTTTATGGCTGAATGGTATTCTATTACATATGTGTGTATACATATACATATATGTATACATACATATATGTAATAGACATGTATGTCTATTATGTATGTATATCTAAAACACGTATGTAATATACATATATGTATGTGTACATACACGTATATGTAATAGAATACTATTATTAAATGTGATTATATATATATACAACATTTTCTTTATCCATTCATCTGTAGATGGACATTTAGGTTGGTTTCATATCTTGGCTATTGTGAATAGTGCTGCAGTAAACATAGGAGTGCAAGTATTTGTCACCATGCTGATTTCGTTTTTTTCGGTTTTTTTTTTTTTTGAAATGGAGTCTTGCTTTGTTGCCCAGGCTTGAGTGCAGTGGCATGATTTCGGCTCACTGCAACATCCACCTCCCGGGTTCAAGCAATTCTCCTGCCTCGGCCTCCTGAGTAACTGGGATTACAGGCATATGCTACCATGTCTGGCTAATTTTTGTATTTTTAGTAGAGACAGGGTTTCACCATATTGGCCAGGCTGGTCTTGAACTCCCAGCCCCAAGTGGTCCACCCACCTCGGCCTCCCAAAATGCTGAGATTACAGGCATAAGCCACCACACCTGACCAATGATTTCATTGTCGTTGGATATAAACCCAGTAATGGGGTTGCTGGATCATACAGTGGTTCTATTTTTAGTTTTTTGAGAAACTTCCACACTGTTTCCATAGTGGCTGTACTGATTTACATTCCTACCAACAGTGCATTAGAGTTCCCCCTTAGCCACAACATCACCAGTATTTGTTGGTTTTTGTCTTTTTGGTAATAACTATTCTAACAGGGGTGAAGTGATACCTCGTTGTGGTTTTGATTTGCATTTCTCTAATGATTCGTGATGTTGAGCATTTTTTCATATTTGCTATTTGTATGTCTTTGTCTTTTTTTTTTTTTTTTTTTTTTTTTTTTTTTGAGATGGAGTCTCACTCTGTCACCCAGGCTGGAGTGGAGTCGTGCAATCTCAGCTCACTGCAACCTTTGCCTGCCTCCCGGGTTCAAGTGATTCTCCTGCCTCAGACTCCAGATTAGCTAGGATTACAGGTGTGCACCACCACGCCTGGCTAATTTTTGTAATTTTAGTAGAGACGGGGTTTCACCATATTGGTCAGGCTGGTCTCGAACTCCTGACCTCGTGATCCACCCGCCTCGGCCTCCCAAAGTGCTGGGATTACAGGCGTGAGCCACCACACCCAGCCTATTTGTATGTCTTTTTAAGGAAATGTTTATTCGGGTCATTTGCCCATTTTAAAATTGGATTATTTGTTTGTATTGGCACTGGGTTGTTTGAGTTCCTTAGATAGTCCTGATATTAACCCTTTGTCAACTGCATAGTTTACAAATACTCTCTCCCATTCTGTAGGTTGTCTCTTCACTCTATTGATTGTTTCATTTGCTGTGCAGAAGCTTTTCAATGTGATGTGTCTCATTTGTCTATTTTTGCTTTTGTTGCCTATGCTTTTGAGCTTTTATTCAACATCCATTTATGTTTTATTCTGTCATGTTCAAAATACACATTTTCATGTAATTATTTAAATGCAGTGCATTTATAATCTTTCTTAAAACTGTATTTGCCATTTGTTTACACAGGATGTTTTCTGAATATCATTCCAACTATTTTCATTTAAGTATCTAGTTCGGCTTGATACTGAATTTGTCTGTGTAATTTTCTTGATAGCCTAAAATGATTTAAACCATGGAGTTGGCTTCAGAGGGTAAAATGTTAATCAGTGAATGCATTGTCAAGAGAGAAAGAGGATTTCTGGAGACATGTTAATAAAGAAAATGGTTAAAAAGAAAAGAGAAGTGACACAACCTACATCCTGTGCCTCTATGCCTCAATATCTTAAAGAAATAGAATTGGGATGGAGGTTAACTTATCCCTTTTTATGAAACATTATCAAGAACTGAGAGTATTAGTGATCCTCTTCTGGGTACTTACTCTGCCAATACCAAGTAATTATTATTCCATTCTGAATAGATTTTGTAATAGAAATTTTGAGGACTGGAGTCAGCCTACAATCATGTCAGATTGTCAGATAATTCCACTGAAGGGAAAAATAAGATAATGAGAATCCCAATTAAATGAAAAAAATGGGGCACCATTGAAATACGGAAACAGACATAGTCCCTAAAGTAATATACGTATTCAGATTGCTTACACTATTGACCATAAACAGACACATTTAAAGAGAAAGACGTTTTCTATTAATAATTCATCACTTTTTAAATGGCGGCAATGTATCAGACACGTTATAAACTACAGCTACAAAGGACTAGACCATGTTTTTAAAGTTCTTGCCCAAAAAATGCAGAGACAGGCCTGTGAACAGAAACTTAGCATTTAACACTAAAGCAGGCAGAAAGGTTTCATACTTTTCCTCATAAATGAAGACAGTATGGCAGTATGGCGATTCCTCAAGGATCTAGAACCAGAAATACCATTTGACCCAACAAGCCCATTACTGGGTATATACCCAAAAGATTATAAATCATTCTACTATAAAGACACATGCACACATGTTTATTTCAGCACCATTTACAATAGCAAAGATGTGGAACCAACCCAAATATCCAACAATGATAGACTGGATGAAGAAAATGTGGCACATATACACCATGGAATACTATGCAGCCATAAAAAAGAATGAGTTCATGTCGTTTGCAGGGACATTGATGAAGCTAGAAGCCATCGTTCTCAGCAAACTAACACAGGAACACAAACCCAAACACTGCATATTCTCACTTAAAAGTGGGAGTTTAACAACGAGAACACATGGACACAGGGAGGGGAACATCACACACTGGGGCCTGTTGGAGAGTTGGGGGCAAGGGGAGGGAGAGCATTAGGACAAATACCTAATGCATGCGGGGCTTAAAACCTAGATGACGGGTTGATAGGTGCAGCAAACCACCATGGCACATGTATACCTATGTAACAAACCTGCACATTCTGCACATGTATCCCAGAACTTAAAGTAAAATAAAAAAACAAAAATTAAAAAAAAAAACACTTCAATAAAAAAAAAAGATGTCTGTGAACCAAAAAATGTTAAAGTCCACTGAAGATTTCATGTTGACATGTTATGAGTCTGGATTTTTATCCTGAAGGTTATGTGAAGCTATCTAAAGATTTTAAACAGGGGAAATCTTTTATTCAGATGTGAGTTTCGAGTACAATCAGCCTGATTTGGGGTTACAGAAAGGAAAGCTGTGGGTCAGAAAGGAGGGATGCTGACAGCTGTTATGAGGGTCTGCAATGAATAATCAAGGTAAAACAAGAGAAGCGACTGAACTCAGGCAGTGTCAGTAGAAGTGGACAAAAGGAGACTGATTACAAAAATATCTAGGAGGTACAGTCAACAGGATTTTGGGGGAGGTAGGATTCAAGAGAAGAGAAAGAGGACTTGGACCACCGGGTATATCTGAGGGGCCATTCAGTGATATAGAAATGAAGGAAGTGAAGCAAGCCAGGGGAGGGGTCAGTGCAAAGAGGAAAAAAGTTAAATTCAGTCTGTAATATCTGAGTTCAAAATACCAACGAGACAGCCAATAAAAATGTTTACACAGTAATAACTGGGTGTATGGAACTGGAGCGCAATAAAGAAATGCAAGCTGGAGATCCAGGCTTGGAAGTCATCAACTCATTTAGGCTATACTTGCTGCCAAAGGAGCACATAAGATTGCACAATGAAGAGGAGTAGCATGCAGAGATGTATGTCAGGAACCCAGTGAACCCCAGACATATAGGAGGAAAAAGCTGGAAGAAATAACAAAAGAAATCAGAAGAAAACCAACAGAAAATGTTGCCCCAAAACTCTCCTCAACTGGCTTTCAACAAGAAGGTAGCTATTAGTAAACAATGACAAATCTTATAGCATTTTAGAAGACACAAAAACCTAAGTTTCTTCTCTAAGATTACTGAACATAGCAGAGCGAATGAGTTTCATATATGGTCTTGCTTTATCTACGGAAAGTGGGCCGAAAGTTTTTCTGGGACATGTCCTTTTCTCCTCCAGATGGTAGGCGGGGATTTGTGGCCTGGGTCTTCTTATGGGAAACACCAAGAAGAGGAAGGATAGCACCAGAGATAGTGGGGCAACTGCCCGAGAGCGAGGCGGCACTGGCTCACTATCCCACAGCTATGCCCGCCACCCTTCCTCCGTATAGGAAGGGCCAGATTCTAGAGACAGGCTAAAATGCCTGATAGTTGTTTTGCTTGCTTTTATTCAACTAGGAATAAAAAGAAACCAACATGAGGAACACTCTTTGCTGCAATTTTCCACTGCATCGCTTTTAACCCTGCCCTTTCTCCTGACTTCAAAAGAGTGTTATGAGGACATGATCCTACAATCTTTTACAACTATCTTGAGTCCGTAGATATAGACATGACATCACTGACATATTGAGGATGACAGAGCTTACAGATGGAAGGAAAATGGGTCTTGTGTACTATTATTGAATGCCTAAAACAAACTGGAACACACTAACGTCTGGACTTTTTGTTACATGAAAAAAGAATCAAGCCATATCATTTAATTCTATTTCAGTAAGCTATTCTGTTACTTGCAGTGGAGCATTCTACCTGCTAACCCAACATACTCAAGGCCTAAGCAATGCTATTTAAACATAAATAGAGTAAACATACCTGCTCTGAACAGAAGCCACAGTGCTACTTCTGGAAAAAAAATCAGACTGTGCAAAATGTCTAACAAACAGGGCAATTTCATATACTTTCCTATTATAATGCAAATGCCTATTTTGACAAAGGCAGTTGAAGCATACAGCCTGAAGTATCTATCATGGTCAAGTTTAAGATTAATGATTCCAGGAAAGATTTGAGCTGAAACACAACAAACTAATAAGCTCTGCACATATCTGTTGTTGAGCTTCCACAGAAAAAGAACAAAGCGTGTCAGAAGAACAGATTAGAATATACAAACAGACTCCTCCCTGTGCCTTAACTTCAGGTTTGAAGCCAGATTGTTTGGTTTTTAAATTTTAGATGTAGCGTCTTTCAACAATCAACAGTATAAATTTCTATAATAATGTTCTCAGAGATAGCAGCAAATCAGACCATTAGGCCAGAATTAAAATGAACATAGAGGCCAAGCACGGTGTCTCATGCCTGTAATCCCAGCATTTTGGAAGGCCAAGGCAGGAGGATCACTTGAGCCCAGGAGTTTGAGACCAGCCTTAGCAACATAGTGAGACCTTCATCTCCATAAAAAGAAAAAAAAATGAACATAGAACGAAATCAAGTTAATGGACATTATCAGAGCCTGTGCCTCCATTTGGCAGTTATCATCCAGGAAAACAATGCATAAAACAAACATTCTCTTTCAACTTTCCACACAATTAAACTCTTTTAGAGTAATAGTAGAAGTCTGCAACTTCCAAGGATACTTAGGAAGATTGCTTTTCCTTCCTAAACATCTTCTTTATTCTTACAACCTACAAAATTAGCAAGGCACTATCTATGGGTACTTAAAAAATTGGTGAGTATTACTCATACTGACCTATGATCTCAGAGTCAGCAAACAAAGAGAAAGTTCTCATAAAAGCTGTTAGCCTGACCTTATTTGATGTTCAAGATCCGCACTTAATGCAAATATATTCTTGTGATGATTTCTTTGTCAACTACCGTGATGTCCTACTGATGATCAGTAAAACAGAATCCCCTAAGCATGCTCTAAGATCACATAAAGACTTCTCTTGCTTTCCTTTAGCCCCAACACAATCCAGCTGTCTGAGCCACTGGGCAAATATTGTCTGCCTAAAATCTACCCAGTGACTTTAACCAAATTATCAAGGCCTCTGAATGTCAGAGGCCAAATCTGTTGCATTGAAATCCTCCATTTGTCCAAGAATTATCTATTTCCATCTAGCTCATGAGACACACAAATTTCAACAACAACTATTGGGTTCTGAAACAATAATTAAGGTGAACAGGAGACTGTAATGTGCTTATAATGAATAGAAAGATGGGGTGCACAAATAGATCTCTCCACATGTAAATAGCAGCCATAATGCTTTTCTTCCAAACATCATGTTATTAGTGTTGTGAGAGATATATTGCCTTTTCTGCAGTCACAGGTATTGTTACTCACCAGATAAGTTGTTTTTGAAAAGCAAGATTCCTCAATTGTGAGTGTGTTTCTGGATACTAAGACAAAAAATAGCCCTTTTGAAAAATTTGGCGAGTTCAAAATTATAAGCTTAATATAATGCTCTTCCATTAGGAGTAAATCCACAGGCAGAGCTGGAAGCCACTTCATATTATTTTTTAACAAAGCCTAACTATAGAGAATTAGTAGGATTATCGTTGTATCAAGGAAACCAGAAACATTATTTCAAACAAGGTCTCTGCAAATCAGCAGCTAGAAGAACAAAAGTTCAAAGCATCCTGGGATGCTGGGTGCCAGGAAATTCCTTAAAGTCCTCCACTGAAGTGGATATGTTCATGACAACAATCCTTATTTTGATGGAAGTAGCTTTTCAAGATCCATTCTCCAAGGTCACTAGGTCAAGAAAAGTCTTTCCTTACATTGGTTTTGAATGTTTATTTAATCCTCCAATTCACCTATCTTGTAGCATTTTTTACTGGTATTTGATAGTACATTAGAATAACCAAAGTGCTGTTCATTTTTTATTAGGGCTGATTAACTGGAGATATTTTGTTTGTAATTTCCCTTTTTATTTTTATTTTTTTACAAATAGCACTTTTTATTTGCCACTATTTGAAGTCTGAACTTTAAACAGATTCTTGGACTGGTGGTTCATATCCATCAGCTCTTTCAACTTTAGCACCTGTCTCGTCCCCAGCAGCTTTTCCAGAACTACTGCCTTCACCATGAAGCTCCATGAGCTTTCCCAGTTCAAACTTGGGCTTCTTCAACATTTTTACTTTTCTAACGAAGACATCATAGAGAGGATAAATAGATTGGCAAGTCTTTTCTATGTCTTTTCCAATGCTGTCTGGAATCAATTTATTGACCACTTCTTTCAAGTCATTTGTCTGCACCTCTGGAGTCATGATTTCCATCATCTTCTTCCGGATTTGGCAGACCTGTTGTTGCTGAGCATAAGAGGTCTTCCGTATCTGATTGCTGCATTTTTTAGTAAAAGCAACACAGAACAGACAAAGCAAGTAACCATCGGTAGTCTTGACATCAACATGAGCTTCAATCATTGTCTGCCATTTTTTGACCATGGAACACATTTTGTCATGGGTAAGATCCATGCCATGGAAGTTAGTCAGGCAGTTTTTGCCCTGAACATCTTCAGTAATCAGCTGAATTTTCTAAATGCAACGTCGTCATTCTGCAAATCAGCAAGACTCACTTCAAACACACGACCCTTGAGACCATCAGATGCAATTTTGGTTCCCTGGGTCCTGGTGATGAGCGTCTTTCCAATATTTCTTATATTGAATATAGTAGGTGCTTTCGCATCAAACCAATCTTTCTTAGAAAATGGATCAACCACTTTCTTCTTGGCTCCCTTTTTGCCTCCTTTCGTAAGGTGCTTGTTCTTGCCCACCACCATGGTGCTGGTCAGAGAGCCAAAAGGGCAGAAGTCTGTAATTTCCCTTTTTAATATGGGCAACCTGCCAGGAGCCTACAGTTGCCTCTATCCACAGGCAAAGCAGAGTTCTAACAGAATGACCTAAGGGTGCAATGCTAAAAGCCTTTATGTTTTCTACTTATGTGTGGCTAAAATTGTCACCTGTAGCAACTGTGTATCTTTATCTTCTGTAACTTGCAGTAAGGTAGTTTTTGTGGAATTTTTCTTTTAAAATACAAATATATCATCTTGCACTCTAGTTAATGTCTGGGCTCATTAGTAGTCACTAAAAACTATTGCATTTGATGAGCAAAGAAAGAATCCTGAGAGTGAAGACAGATACACTTTGAGGAGAGCTAAAGGCAGAGGATGACAAAAAACTTCACAGCATGAGAAGAGCCTGATGACAGCTGTTAGGGACTAAATGTATCTTACCAAAATTCACATATTGAAACCCTAATCTTCAATGTGACTGTATTTGAAGACAGAGCTTTTAGGAAGGTAATTACAGTTAAATGAGGCCATAACAGTGGGGCCCTAATCCAATAGGACTAGTGCCCTTACAAGAAGAGGATAGACATCAGAGCTCACCCATTCTCAGCCCCAACACCAGCCCTGAGTACGTGAGTTCAGGGGAAAGGCCATGTGCAGACACAGCAAGAAGGTGGCTATCAACACCACAGAAATGGAGGCCTCACTAACCCTGCAGCAACTTGATCTCGGATGTATAGCCTCCCAAAGTGTGGCCAAATAAATGTCTGTTGTTTAAGCCACCCAGTCTGTGTTATCTTATTATGGAAGCCCAAGCAGACAATGGAAAATCCTGAAAAAAACAGAAAATATCCATCCCTACCTTCAGAGAAAAGGAAATGGAAAGACAGAGAGAAGCCAAAAAGTGAGGTGAACAATTTAGAAAAAAAGAGGCCAAAATGTCTCAATGTTGCCCCTTAGCTTAGTGCCAGCCCAATATGAGTGACAGATGAATCAATAGTCCTATCTTTGAGTTAAAAGTTACACTAGGTAAATCATAGATATTTTGAACCTTCTATATTTTAGATTCATATGCTATTTCAAAATGAATTTAATAGTACTGATATAATAAAAAATTGCAAAGGTACTTTGTTTTTAATCCAAACATTTGGGCAAAATTCTGAAACTGTGGGCACCAAATTTTAAATGAAATTAATTATGAATGACACTTAGAACAATGTCACCCAGTAAAGAGGTTCTGAAATATTATCTGTATTTTGCAGCACTGTGGATTCACAGCTCGTCAGAGCTGGAGGCAAACTATGAGATTAGCTTAACTCCCTCATTTCAAGCATTTATTTAACATTACTGAAAATCCTATTTTAAGAAAATTGTTATTATTAATTTAAGAGAGTTACTTAAGATCATTATTAAGATAACATTACAGTGCCTTTAGAAGGGTAGACTTTATTATTTTAAAATGATTGATGGAACTGCAGGTCATTATCTTCAGGGAAACAACTGAGAAACAGAAACTCAAATACCTTATGTACTCATGTATAGGTGGGAGCTAATAATGTGTACACATGGATATGGGCTGAAATAGTCATTGGAGACTCAGAAGGTGGGACAGCGAAAGTGGGTTGAGGGATGGTAAACTACTTAATGGGTACAATACACACAATTTGTGTGATAGTTACACTAAACACCCAAACTTCACCATTACACAACATATCCATGTAACAAACCTGCACTTGTACCCGTTGAGTTTATATACATTTAAAAAATAATAAAATAAATCTAATCTATCAACTCAAGTACAATCATTTTCCAGCTTAAAGTAAGTTTTAAATTATTAAAGCATCAGTTGAGTGAATAATATAGACAAATACAGAGATAGGCATAGATACAGATGTTGATATTCCAGGTAAAAAACTCTGCAAGCTCATTTTAGCTGGCTTCCATGCCGAAACTGTGAAAAAACGTTTCTTTACTTCCTCAGCACCCCCTTGAGCATACATCTCAAGAAGCCTCTGAGAACACCATGAGGAACGGCCCCTGACTTCAAGTGGCTTTGCAAACCCACAGTACATGTGCTGCGGTTATGTGACAGTTTAAACCTGTTTTCTCTTAAAGCTGAACTGTATTTGAAAAAATATAATAGCTCATCCCTGAGAATTTTCTTTTCCAGGGAAATAAAAACAATTCTACTCCAGGACTGCTTTGTTTCGTTTTCATATCTGGTTTCAAATGAAGAAAAAGATTAGCAGCATTTATATTAAATACTGTTGAATCAATAGATTCCCGACTCCATTGACTAATATAAATCAACAGAATGGACTAAAGTAATTCTAGCCTGAAAGGTTTGCAAATGCATACTTTTGAATTGATTTTTTGTTATTTACTCTCATGTTCCAAGGCAAGTTAAAGAAGCCTGTATGTGTCTATTCATTATCCATATTTGCAAATATGTCTAGGTGCTACAGGAATAATATTTGGAATCATATCAAAATTATTTGTCCTCTGTCTAGCCAAGGTCACACATGGCTGAAAGGAGAATTAGGATCTTTTGAGCAAGAATACACATAAAATGAGTCAGTTACAGCTTTTGACTTACAACTTGGTACCTTGAGACACAAAGTCATGCTACAACCTTGAAAAGGAGACTTTGTGGAAAGGAAAAAGAGGGTTTATAAACAACAGAACTTCTTTTTATAGATCAAGAATCAAGATTAGTGAGTGAGCCAGAAGCCTTACTTCCCATTGGCTCTGTCTCAGGAGGCCCTGTCATGGGGCGCCAGCACAGGGGAGTCACTCATGGTAGCATGGAAAGGGAGGTGTAGCATCTTTAGGCAGGGAGGGACCTTGAGACTGCACTCTCCAGTTCTTCATGGCCTGTGAACGGTGCAGAAGAGATTGTGAATTTCCCAAGTGTCCCTCGAACCATGTGAAACTCAGGAGAAAGGTGAAGGTGCTGGCTATGTTCTTGAGGGGTGTGCTGAAAACTGAGAAGGGTCTGCAACTTTACCCTACTTGCCAGCTAATAAGTTAGACTGCCACTGTTTCATAGATCCTGGAAGAAATCATCAGACCCCTGGGACAGAGATGAAGGTCAGGTTGATGAGTCAGAGTAACCATCATGGTCTGGCTATCAGTACCTCTCATGCTGCTTCTGCAAGCCCCAGTCCCACAGGGAAACAGAAAGAAGACTGAATGACGGCTGCACGCGGGTTAAGGAACCCAGCTCTTTCATACGGGCAGTAAACATCCCTGCTCTGTGCTCCAAAGAAGACAGTATCTCTACCTCCTAAGACTGTTGAGATCCTCGAAATGACAGTCCAAAACAAAGAGCTATCCATTCATTGCTCACAAAACATGCAGAAATGTCAGATAGCCATGGGAAATTGTCTCCCAACAGGGTAAAGTGAGCCACTAGCTGGGTAATGTAGTGAAGGAAAATCAGACAAGAAATCACCTGGGAGTCCCAGCTGAGAACAGAGGAGCGAGCCTGGTTTAAAACCCTGGAGCGATCACCATGTATTGCCCATGCCCTGAGAACAGAGCACAAGACACAGCAGTGAGGTCAAAGGCCTCTATACAGAGACAGCAGGATAAGACAGCTCCACTGGAGTTAAGCACTATTGCCATGAACGCCAGGGGGATATCTGGGATCTTCCAGCACCCGATCCATTCTTAACAAGGAAGAGGGAAGAGAGAGGCCTGCAAGAGAGGGTAGAAACTTACCTAGCAGAGAATTAAGCCCTGAATTGTCTATTTACTCAAATAATACTGAATTAATCTGAAAGAAATTGTCTTAAGTGGAAAAAGAACTGGGTTATTGTTCTTTAATTGGCATGTTTAATTCCACTGCTGGACAGCCTCAGTCCAGCTTCAGTATAAATGGAGACTCCTGAACAAGATGAGATCAGCTATAGGTAGATAGTAACTATTTTTTGCCTGACTGTAGTGTGTACATTTTGACCCAACACTTATGTGTTAAGTTTGTACTTCATTATTTAGTATGCCACGATGACAGGATACATTTATCCCATCAGGAAGTTTTTAAAGGGTGTTTTAATATACAAAAATATTACTTTATAGAGTATATTTATGAAATCCAAACATTGTAGATAAAAAAAAAACCAAGAACAAAAAGTAGGTCTTTGAAGAGTTTAGTTGAATTCACACATGATTCCACAAATCAACTAAGGGAAGTTAGAAATTTTTTCAGCTACAACCATAACCTTTTGAAGTCAATGTCACAGAACACAAACATGTCCTTTCATAAAACCTGCCTTGAAGACACTGTCATGGCATAATCATAGCGTGGCAGACTATTAATCTGATCACATTTTCTAGTCTTCTCCACAAAGTCCAATTTCCCATTGCTTAATAGTCAGTGGCTCTTCTCTGACCTTTCTATAACATTTTCCATTTCCTTAGTTTAAGCCAGCACCTCAGACACTACTGTGAGAGGGCAATTTTCAAGTATTATGTTGGGGTTTCTATATGCAGCCTTCATATTAATGTATACTGGTGTCAACTGGTATAATGTAAAGAATCCTGGCATAGAAATTCAAAGGCCTGGGACCAAATTCTGCTTCTGTTCACTTGCTGGCTTTGTGATTTTAAATAAGTGACAATATCCATGCCCCTCATCTTTCTCACCTTTAAAACTGAGAAGATAATTTATCACTAAAACCAATCAATTAGTTACAATTATTGAAATGTGCAGCATAATCCATGTAAAATTAGTATCTTGTACAAATATACATTTCTACCCTAAATTCTCTGTGAAAGAAAATTAAACTGTTATTCAGGGCCAAAACTGACTAGAGGAATTGTACTTCCTATGTAAGCGACGTTATTTCTCTCTAGGATAAGTGGCTCTTTATTTAAGCAAAACTATTAACAGTAGTTTTAGATTTGAAAAGGAAATGTAAAAATGATAATCTGCAAGGGAAAAAACGAAATAAAGAGAAATAAATTTGTACAATACACTACATTAAAAGGAATTTGGAGGTTCTCCAACAGCTTAAGAGAGAGACACAGGGAATTTGAGGACCTGCAGAGAAAAGAAGGAGGGGCCCAGCAAGATGGCCAGGAGCCAGGGCTCTACACGGTGAGATGTTCAGGGAAAATGGCCAAGTGACTTTAGTAGGCAAGTTATGTTACTTATTTTATTTTATTTTTTGAGACAGAGTCTCACTCTGTTGCCCAGGCTGGAGTGCAGTGTGAGTGATCCGCCCGGATCAGCCTCCCAAAGTGCTGGGATTATAGGCATGAGCCACCATGCCCGGCCCTGTTTTTCATTTTATTTTATATTTTATTTTATTTATTTATTTATTTATTTATTTATTTATTTATTTATTTATTTTGAGATGGAGTCTTGCTCTGTTGCCCAGGCTGGAGTGCTGTAGTGCGATCTCAGCTCACTGCAACCTCCGCCTCCCAAGTTCAAGTGAATCCCCTGCCTCAGCCTCTCAAGTAGCTGGGATCAAAGAGGTGCGCCACCACGCCTGGCTAATTTTTGTATTTTTAGTAGAGAGAGGGTTTCACCATGTTGGCCAGGCTGGTCTCAAACTCCTGACCTCAGGTGATTCACCCACCTCGGCCTCCAAAAGTGCTGGGATTACAGGCGTGAGCCACCACACCCAGCCCAGTTCTGTTATTTAATTTTAACTCACTCGTTGCATAATGCTGTGTAATACATCACCCACCTAAGCCCTAAATTTTATTAAAATCCATTACAGACTCTCAGCATGCGTGTGGTCATTTGGATGACGAAAGAATCTGGATGTCAGTCAATGGTGGACAGCACTAAGGGGAAAATACCTGCAATAGACAAGACCTCAGGCAAAGGGAAGACATGGCTGGAGGCAGTGAGGAAAAGTATCACTTCCAGAGCCCCCACGACTTTTGGAAGAGACTCGGGTTTCTGCTTTTTGTAGGGTGAGAGTTAAATTGTTTTATTTAAATCAAAAAGGCAAAATGACTTGGAATAGACTGACAGTTAACACCTGGTTTTCCTCACTATTACCACAAAACAGCATGGAAATACCTAAGAGAAGGTAGGAAAAAATAACATACAAACAGCCAAATACTTTACAATCGTTTCTAAACCATAGCCTCCTCCCAGCTCATATATTTAAAAGTTGATTTTTATAAATGTCCAAATTTTACGTAATTTGTATTAAATAATTTCACAAAATGACTCATTTCACCCAAATTTGGAAGTTGTTGACTTCAAGGCATTAGAACACTATCATACTTTTTTTATTTTTTCCATGGAAAATGCTGAAGCCTAGAAATATGTTGTAACTAATCAATTTCATTCTTTGTCTTTTTTTTTTTTTCATTTTATTTTGCAGAGTAATCACTTGCTGAGAGTCAGTAATAAAGGTCTGCTACCAGGGCACAGGATTCATTTAATGCCTATGGGAAGATGGGCAGCTAAGAAAGAGTTCCGATGACCATGTTTGATGAGTTTTGGGGTTATTTTTCTTCTAACTGTTGCCATAGTAACTAAGGAAGATGAAGTAAAGCATTTTTTTTTTTTTTTTTGGAGATGGAGTCTCGCTCTGTCGCCCAGGCTGGAGTGCAGTGGCATGATCTCAGCTCACTGCAAGCTCTGCCAAATCTGTAGTCCTACCATTGGTATGGCTGACAGATGCAAGATTATGAGGAGGGAAAAGAGAGACCCAAGAGATAACTCCAAGAAGATGAAGAAGTATCTGACCTAGCGAAGGAGATTTACCAACAGTTGAGAGAACCTCAGAAAAAGTGGTCACAACTGGCATAGCTCGTAGAGGTTTTAGCCTTAGTGAGAAATAATTTGTGATTTCTAATGTAAATAAAATATGAAATATAAAGGACAGTACAAAACTATTAATCACACTTGTTCTTACATGTGTTTACGAAAATTTTTCTTAGAAAAAAGGAAGAATGAATACTCTTTAAAACATTATAAAAGCTACTAATACGGCTGTCCACATACTTTTGTTCATATGATTTCAACTTATTGAAGTTTCCTGGTTCTAGAGCAAAAACCAAGGAGGAATTATCTTTTGTTTTGGTTTGTTTGTGGCTTTTCAATTGCAGTAAGAACACAACATGAGATTTACCCTCAACAAAATTTTAGGTGTAAAGTACAGTAATGCTAACTTATAGGCACAATGTTTTGCAATAGATTTCTGGAACTTGGTCATTTTGTATAACTGAAACTTTATACCTGTTGAATAGCAGCTTCCCATTTTCCCCTTCCCTCAGCTCCTGGAAACCACCATTCTACTTCCTGGTTCTATGTGTTTGACTATTTTATGTACCTCACATAAGTGGTATTTGTGTAGTATTTGCCCTTCGATCACTGGGTTATTTCACTTAGCATAATGTCCTCCAGGTTCATCTATGTTGTCACATATGTCAGGATATCCTGCTTTTTTAAGGCTGAAAAATATTCCATATTTATAAATACCACTATATATACCAATATATACCACATTTTCTTTATCCATTCATTCACTGATGGATATTTAGATTGTTTGTCCATCTTGGCTATTGTTAATAATGCTGTAATGAACATGGGATATAAATATTGTTTGAGATCCTACTTTTGATTCTTTTAGATAAATGCCCAGAAGTAGGTAATTCTATTTCTAATTTTTTAAGGAACCTCCATATTGCTTTCCATAGAGGCTGCACCATTTTTCATTCCTACTGTGTACAAACGTTCCAATTCCTCCACTTTCTCATCTACACTTGCTAAATAGCTTTTGTGTGCTTATCCTATTTTATTTTTCTTCATGCAAATCTTGTCTATCTGGTGTTGAACTTCATGTGCTTATTCATTTATTGTATTTCTTCGCCTAGAATATAAACTCCATAACAACAGGAACTTTGTCTTTTTTGCTCACTGCTGTGTCCTCATCATCTAGACAAGTGCCTGGTGTGTAGTGTGTGCTTAACAAAATTTGGTGAATAACTGCTTGAAATTTGTATTAGAAAAATAAATTTGCAATTTAATGTTTAAAATACATTTTGAAAATGAGATGAACCCACCTACCAAATATCCTCCAATTTTTATCATATTATTTTTATATATCTTAATCTTTAAATCGTTTAGCTAAAAGGATAGCCAAGGTAATTGTTACCAACAGTTTATCTAATACAAAATGAACACAGACACAAGTTTAAGGATTATGTTAAAATTAAATTCCTTGGCCAGGCGTGGTGGCTCACGCCTGTAATCTCAGCACTTTGGGAGGCCGAGGCAGGCGGATCACAAGGTCAAGAGTTCGAGACCAGCCTGGCCAATATGGTGAAACCCCATCTCTACTAAAAATACAAAAATTAGCCAGGAGTGGTGGCGGATGCCTGTAGTCCCAGCTACTCAGGAGACTGAGGCAGCAGAATTGCTTGAACCCGGGAGGCGGAGGTTGTAGTGAGCCGAGACCAGGCCACTGCACTCCAGCCTGGGAGACAGAGTGAGACTCTGCCTCAAAAAAAAAGAAAAAATTAAATTCCTTGACTGAGCGTGATGGCTCACACCTGTAATTCCAGCACGTTGAGAGACCAAAGTGGGAGGATATCTTGAGTTCAGGAGTTTGAGACCAGCCCTGGCAACATAGTGAGACCCCCGTCTCTACAAAAAATACAAAAATTAGCTGAGTGTGGTGGCACATGCTTGTAGTCTCAGCTACTTGGGAGGCTGAGGTGGCAGGATCATTTGAACTTGGGAGGTCAAGGCTGCAGTGAGCCGTAGTCACGCCAAGGCACTTCAGCCTGGGCAACAAAGCAAGATATTGTCTCAAAAAAAATTAATTCTTTAATGTGTCTCTCATTTTTCTCAGGAAAACAGTTTCAACTTAAAGAAAACTACTGACAACTCATATGAGTTGCCCATTATATGCTCAGAAGTTGGCTACTATTAAAAAACATCTATTTCCATAGGAAAGCACCCTTGAAGGTAAAACTAAATGTAGCCTGTCTTACTGGGGTATTTTCATTCATGGAGTTTGCCAAAGAGAATATCCCATATTCAACACTACAAAGGCTAAATATCACACTTTAAAAATAATTATCAATCCATTTTAGTTTCCTTTGAATGAATTTCTGTATCCTGGTTTAAAAAGTGACATCAGCAGGGAATAGTTTGAATTGGTAGCCGTCCAAGATATTTTCTGTTGTCTCAAAGAGTATATTCTTGTTTTGTTTTGTTTTTTTTTTTTTTTGAGATGGAGTCTCACTCTGTCCCCCAGGCTGGAGTACAGTGGTGCAATCTCGGCTCACTGCAAGCTCCGCTTCCCGGGTTCACACCATTCTCCTGCCTCAGCCTCCCAAGTAGCTGGGACTACAGGTGCCCACCACCATGCCTGGCTAATTTTGTTTGCATTTTTAGTAGAGACGGGATTTCACTGTGTTAGCCAGGATGGTCTCGATCTCCTGACCTTGTGATCCGCCCCCCTCGGCCTCCCAAAGTGCTGGGATTACAGGCGTGAGCCACTGCGCCTGGCCCTTCAAAGAGTATATTCTAATATTACTTCTACAATGTCTGACAAATCAGTTCTTCTTAACCTTTTTTGGTATTGAGGATATCTTGAGACTATAATGAAGGCAATGCAGCCTATTCTAATAATTTTTCTAAAAGAAGCACAAATGTGCACAGACCAAACACTTTCCATACAGTTTTGGGGGTGTTTGGATGACTCTTACCCCCAGCATCGTAGTCCAGGGACACGTTGTCAAGAACCTGTCATTAATAAAGCAAAGTAATGATGATATTTTAGTCTTTGAGATCTACCAGATAACTTATTTTACAAACTTACTTTTCCAAGGAAGCAGGAAATTAAACTGTTCAAAGATTGATTCATAGAAACACAGCATTTTGGCTCTCTTGAATTAGGCTTTGAAAAAAAAAAAAGCAAAAACTTGAGAACTAGAGGAAGAGCTCCATTATGGCATTATTTTATTTTGTATTCAAAAACTTAGCTAGGAATCACCAGCTGAAGCTTAAGCTAATTTCTTGTCTTATAAGGGTAAATGGAGCTTTTAGCTCAAGAGAAATAAATGGGACATTCTGCCCTTCGGTAAATGAGAAGGACAGGCAAACCCTCCATCAATGTATCTGGTAAGTAGTAGACTGGGTTTATGAATACAGTGCATTTTCATACAAATACTTGATTAGCAGAGTGAAGTCAGGGTACATTTTGATCCTGAGATAGTAGAAAAGCCAGTTGAGGTTGGGTGTACTATGTTCTAGCTGTGTTTTTCTCTCAAGTAACAGTTTTTAAATTGAGCAAGCCATTATCAAAGTGACCATAGACTTAATCTCTGGGAAGCAATGTGACTGACAGCATTCTCCCACCAGACCTTGGAGAGGCGATTCACAGCCCTGTAGGGTCTTGCCTTCTCTGGGATACTTTCTTTCCCTCTGGGCTTTTTCTACATAGTAGGAAAAGGAAAATGGCTGTAACGGCAATAGCTACACACTGACAGTTTCGTTAGAGGACATGTGTCCCGACTTATGAACAAGAAAAGGTTTTTTCCTCTGATGAGCTTCCCACTGGTGCTAGTTGATTGATGGTAGAGTTCTCACAGCATAGCATCAATGATTTCACCACCTTTGCACCTGTATCAGCTCTGGGCTTCTCTTTCTCCTGTGTGCACTGCCCAGGATGTAATGAGAAGGGTCTGGTGCCAATGGGGAGCAGGACATCTCTTCTTCCCCAAATAGAGCCATGAGAAGAAAGCTGTGTACACCCAGTCAAGCCCTCTTCCTCCAACCTCGTAGATCTAATGGGTAGCGCTAATGGTTTCCTAACAAACATTTTATAACTTAAAGATCAAAATCTTCACTGAAAACATTTATCGTGAATACATTGATCATAACATTCAGGAAAAGGATATATTAGACCATCAACCCAAAAATGCTAAGAAAGTCCATTGTAGAGATTATGAAACTTGAGTTATTTTATATTTCTTCATTTCCATTTTGTTAAGGTTTTAGCTTATGGATTACTATACAGCATTTTTATATTCTATTCTAACTTATCCCAATGTATATAATAGTCTGTGAGATTTAGATGACTATGAATTGTTTCTAATAAAGATTTTTATTTTTCCTGTTTTTCCTTTTTTCTGAAGTTTTTTTCAGAAGAGACCTATTATTATTAAGAACCATTACACGTGTCAGTAATAGTCAAAACCTCAAATAAGCATGGTCACACTTATTTAACATTTTTTCTCTCATACTGCCATGCCTATTTAACTACAGAATTCCATGTAATGGGATTTTAACTTTGCAAGTTCTATTTACTTCCTAGTTGCTGAGCTTGGGAGACCTAACTTAAGGACGCAACAAATTCTTTCCATCTAAGTATCCAAAGAAATTTCTCAGAAAAAAATCCATACACTCACTGCCTATGTCTAAATCCTTCATTGACCTGAAAATCTTGAAGGACTCAGAATGCTATGGTCATTGTTCTAAGAACTGTAGAGATCAGGGCTGTAAAAGCAATGCAGTTAGTTTCTCCTCAAGAAGATCTGGCAAATGTTTAACAAATACTGTTTTTATTAGCACTTCCAAACTAAGAATATACTTTTTGAGAAATGGATGTTGATATATGATGTAGCATTTGTATTACTACTAATAAACACTCAACTGATCATGCACAGTCATTCAATTCTGGCCTAATTTGCATACTTTGAATTTATTTATGCAACAAACAATTATTTGGTGTATATCAGGGCTTAAGCAGTGTATTGGTTTGGAGGGGATACTCAAAAGTATATCAAACATGCAATCCTCAAAGAAACATATCAGCAGAAGTCATGCATACAAAAAGTGCCACTAGAGTGAGGTAGAGATGGAAGTAGAATAAGAATCACATCTGGTTGTGGGATAATATGAACAGAGTCCCAAAGATAGCCTTCTTCTGAGGGCTCTGAGTGGGTAGATTTACTTTGAATGTCCTGCTGGAGATAAGGCCAGTTTACACTCAAATGCTCTTTCGGAGGTTTTTATCCTCATCCATCTGACTTTCAGAACCTACTCTCCATCATCTACCTGCAAACTACTCTCCTTAATTAAACAATTAGACAAGTAAAGAGTTTATATTTTTGGTTGTTGTTGTTCTACACTCCTTATTGGCCAGAAGTTCTGTGGCTCCATATGCTAGCTGCCCTTCTTTTTTTCTCTCCACTTAATCAAATCAGGAAAAAAATAAAACTTCTTGCTTTATTTTTAAATGCCGAAACACAAAGGAGAGCTGTTGGCTAACCATTCTACTCCATCTTGAAAGTGCTGCTTGCACAATTTCTACTGATGTCAACTTTTTCGAACATTTCTTTTTCTCTTATATTTTCACTTTATCATGTAAGTAATCATAAGCATATAAAATTGCTAATTGTTACTTATTATATTAATATAGAGACTAGTAAAATTTTCCCCACACAAGATGAAAAAAACATCTTAATATTTTAATACATTTATTTCAGGAGACTTTTTCCTGTGCAAATAGAGGCTTTTTTAAAACCATATATAGACTGTTTCTTTTTTAACCACTGGAAACATAGCATATATCTCTTGTTAGTGTTTTTTATGTCAATACACATTTATTTATTTAATGATTATTTATTAAGCACCTTCACTATCCTATATGTGAGTGTGTGTGTGTGTACGTGTGTGTGTGTGTGTATGTATATGTGTGTGTGTGTTCTTTTTTTTCTTTCTTTCATTTTTTTTTTTAAATAGGATCTTGCCCTATCATCCAGATGGGAGTGGCATGATCACAGCTCACTGCAGGCTAGGACTCCTGGGCTCAAAAAATGCTCCCACCTCAGCCTCCTGAATAACTAGGACTACAGATTTGTGCCACCACACTCAGCTAATTTTTATTTTGGGTAGAGATGAGGTCTTGCGATCTTGCCCAAGCTGGTCTCAAACTCCTGGCCTCCAGTGATCCACCCACTTTGGCCTCCCAAAGTGCTGAGATTACAGGCGTAAGCCACCATGCTCAGCCTACCTTCACTACTATGAACACGGAGAATACCATAACAAACAAATGTCTAACCTCAAAGAGGTCATATTCTGACCAAACTGGACAGATACAAATAAAAACAAACAAACAAGTAAACTAATGAGTAAGAATAATTTCGAAACCAGTAGGTGCTGTAAGGTAATAGAACAGGTAGATGAGAGAAGATGGCAAGAGGGATGGGAGTGTGGGTGCCCACCTTAGGCAGGTGGTCATGGAACATGGGTTGGCACAAGTAATATTTGAAGGAAGATAAAAGTGGCAAGAAGGAGCCATTCATGTGAGGATTCAGGGAGAGCATTCCCCACCCCCAAGGAAAAAAATGGGACAGCAAGGATGAAAAGCTGAGGGAGTTGTCAAATAAGAAAAAAAATAGCTGCTGATATAGCTGGGAATGGTGAACTAGAAAGTACAAGATTCCAGAGAGGAGGCAGCACCTAGCAGTTTGAGAAACCATGGTCATGAGAGTGGATTCTTACCTAATTACAGTGGGAGTTCTCAGAGAACTTCATCTCCGGACTCTCAGACTCCTCTCTTCTCTGTTGCCTCTCCCAGCACAGTTTTCCCTTGCAATTTTATGAACCTGTATTCAAGTTGTGCTCTCCTATCTTAATTTTTCTCTTTATATCCTGGGCTCTACTTTGCAAACTGAGTTTAATGACACTCTGTAGACCCAACTTTTTTTTTTTTTAAAGACAGAGTCTCGCTCTGTCACCCCAGGCTGGAGTGCAGCAGCACAATCTCGGCTCACTGCAACCTCCGCCTCCAGGTTCAAGTGATTCTCCTGCCTCAGCTTCCCCAGTAGCTGGGATTACAGGTGCGCATCACCACACCCAGTTAATTTATGTATTTTTAGTAGAGACAGGGTTTCACCATGTTGGCCAGGCTGGTCTCGAACTTTTGACCTCAAGTAATCTGCCCGCCTCTGCCTCCCAAAGTGCTGGGATTGCACCAGCACTTTGAGCAGTTTGAGAAACCATGGTCATGAGAGTGGATTCTTACCTAATTGCAGTGGAAGTTCTCAGAGAACTTCATCTCCAGACTCTCAGACTCCTCTCTTCTCTGGTGCCTCTCCCAGGCACAGTTTTCCCTTTTACTTTTATGAACCTGTATTCAAGTTCATAAGAGAGCCACCGGGCCCAGCCAAGACCCAACATTCTAATTTTCAACATTCCCCAAATTGCTAATTTATTCCCTCCTTTGTTCAACTATGAGCTCTGGTACATAACATATGCATGCACTAAAATAAAAAATTAATAACATTTGTGAAAAATAAAGTGAACAAAACACTTAAAATATCTGTTCTTTGGAGTACCATAGTTAATTTTATAAACTTGCTTCATTGTTTATTCAGATCACTGACCCCTCAACAACTTGGTGGAACATTAAATTAACACATTATTGTTCCACCTCTCTGGTTGTGCCTCTTTTTCTCCAATGTCAATGTTACAGTGTATGAGGGACCAAATCCACTTTGCATAAGCAGTTAAACTCACAGCCTAACAGGATTTGGAATCCCTAATAACTGTGTCTGGGGATTATGTTTTTCTTAAATCTCAGACTTTTGGTCAAGGATTTAGACATATGGTCCCATACAAAGCAATCTGGTACACGAGAACTGTTTTGTCTATCATGAGTCTCAGAAGGGTTATATCACTGGTTTGGATGAGACAGGAAAGAAAAGTAAAATTTTAGTTATGCTTTTGAAGCATTAATTCAAGACCCTGCACATCTGCCCACAGTTGACCTTCCTAACTTGTTCTGTAGTGAAGGGTAAGGCACTTTTCTATACTAATTTGTCTGGGCCCATGAGTATCCTTGTATTATGAATGGTTTCCATGAGAATTGAGGGCTTTCTAAAGATAGTCACATGCTGAAAAAAACAACAACTTAGGGCCCTGTGCTATGATGAAGAAGAGATACTTCCCCTTGGATACTGTAAAATAATTTTTGGGAAACCAAAATCTACTCAAATGTTTCAGTAGAAAATGACTAAAAGTAACTGGATCAAGGTGCATGGTTTTTGTTTTTGTTTTTGTTTTTGTGTTAGGAGGGAACTGGAGTAATTGTTTTGTTTTTGTTTTTTTTTTATACTTTCAGTTTTAGGGTACATGTGCACAACGTGCAGCTTTGTTACATATGTATACATGTGCCATGTTGGTGTGCTGTACCCATTAACTCGTCAATTACATTAGGTATTTCTCCTAATGCTATCCCTCCCCCCTCCCACCACCCCATGACAGGCCCTGGTGTGTGAAGTTCCCAACCCTGTGTCCAAGTGTTCTCATTGTTCAATTCCCACCTATAAGTGAGAACATGCGGTGTTTGGTTTTCTGTCCTTGCGATAGTTTGCTCAGAATGATGGTTTCCAGCTTCATCCATGTCCCTACAAAGGACATGAACTCATCCTTTTTTATGGCTGCATAGTATTCCATGATGTATATGTGCCATATTTTCTTAATCCAGTCTATCATTGATGGACATTTGAGTTGGTTCCAAGTCTTTGCTATTGTGAATAGTGCAGCAACAAACATACGTGTGCATGTGTCTTTATAGTAGAATGATTTATAATCCTTTGGGTATATACCCAATAATGGGATGGCTGGGTCAAATGGTATTTCTAGTTCTAGATCCTTGAAGAATCACCACACTGTCAAGTCAAGCATAGAAAGTCAAATATCACATTCTCACTCACATGTGGGAGCTAAAAAAAAGTGAATCTCATGAAGATAGAGAGTAGATCAGTGATTACCAGAGCCTGGGAAGGGTACTAGGGAGGTGGGATGAGAAGTTGATTAATGGGTACAAATATATGGTTTGATAGAAGAAATAAGAGCTAGTATTAGACAGACAACTAGGGTGACTATAGTTTACAACACTCTATCATATATTTCAAAATAGCTAGAAAAGAAGCATTCAAATTGTTCTAGCATAAACAAAAGACAACTGTTTAAGGTGACAGATAGCCCAAGTACACTGATTTGATCTTTACAAATTATCCAAAGTTATTAAGTTATCACATGTACTCCCAAACTATGAACATCTAGTATGTATCAATAAAAAAGATGGGGATAATGAGGATTAAATGAGACAATGCATTTAATGGACCTAGCACAGAGCCTGCCACACACTAATTTCTTACTAGATGTGATTGTGACTACTATCAAAAATAAAAATAAATACAGCATTTTAGAAAGAAGATTGTAAATCCATAAGAAGCAATCTTACCCAAGCAACCAAAACCATGATCAAATGATCAAAAAGTAAGTTAATGTGGGTAATCATTAAAACGATATATATTTACCTTCAACATTTTATTTCAGCTTAGAACATTTAAATGTACATTTATTTGCTGATCTTTTAACTTAGAAAAAGCTAGGCCTTTTCCTGGATATGAATCCTTGGGTTCTGCTTCATCTTTATACTTATGATGCATTTGCTTAAGGTTGTTTTAAAAAAATAAATGGAGTAAAAGACCAGCCTGGGCAATACGGTAAAACCCCATCTCTATTAAAATACAAAAAATTAGCCAGGTGTGGCAGCATGCACCTGTAATCCAGCTACTCGGGAGGCTGAGAGAGGAGAATCACTTGAACCCAGGAGGTGGAAGTTGCAGTGAGCTAAGATCGTGCCATTGCACCCCAGCTTGGGTAACAGAGCGAGACTCCATCTTTAAATAAATAAATAAATAAATGGAGCTAGAATCCAAGACTATATCTGAAGTTATATGATTACATATTCCTCTCAGTCTTTTATAGAGACCTCCCCAAAGCTAATTTGAAAGCAGTTTTCTAGCAATTCTTTTTCGTTACATCTTTTGAAAGAATCTACTTAGTTTTCCCAGAAAAAAATAACCTTCTTGCCTTTGATATTTAACATTAGCAAGTTTATACAATCTTAATTAAATGACATAATTTCCATATTAACTACACCTGGCACTAACAGGTTTTGGAACAAACAGAACCTGACTGTCAGCAAGCATACAAGTCAAGTGAGAAAAGCAGAGGTTTGCAGGCCTATTAAAGGGGTGCCCAGAAGTTGAATGTATTAAATTATCACATGTATCCTAAAACGAAGTACATCTACTACACATCAATTTTTTTAAAAGATGGGGTGAATGAGGATTAAATGAGACAATGCATGTAATGGAGCTAGCACATTCTGGACAGGTGATGGGGAGTGTCAATTAATCTAAAGAATTCCTTAGGAGGTGTTTGCTGAAGAGAGTATCTATGCCATTAATATCAAAGAATAAAAATGTAGCATTTACATCCCCAAAAGGATTTTTGGAGTGTCTCTGAACTATTTGTGAAGCAAATAGAGAAAAAAGCAAATAGAGAAAAAAGCAAATAGAGAAAAGAACATTCTCTGTCAGCAACCAATGCTACTGCCTGTCAACAAATATTTGGGGTCTATCTCCTAAGTCAAGAGTGAAATTGCAATAGTCATTCATTCATTCATTCATTCACTTATTTTTTCAAAAAATGTTTGAGTATTATGTACCCAACCTTGTGCAGAGCTGGAATTCTAAAAATGAAAAAGATAAGCTCCTTCCCTCAAGAAATTCACAAATGACAGGAGAGATAGTCAACTAAATAGTTAACAGTGCATGGGAACCATGATTAAAATGCAGTCCCTGAAAAGTAGGATTCAAGGAGCATGATTGACAACTAAAAACACCTCAGAGAACAGTACATTTCCAGTAGTCTCTCCAACACTACAGTAATATACAAGATTTATGGACATTTCAAAGACTTCCATCTTAATGGAGATTGAGAATTATGATTGAGAAACTGAAGAGAAAATAAGATACGTCTCAGAGACTGATGATGAGAAGTAAAGGAAGGCAGGGAGTCAAAAGAGGATATTTCTGGCAATTTATAAAACTGTAATGTTATAGTCTCTAAAGCATATCATTAGAGAGTTTTGTAAGAAAAATCAAACAAATTGTTAGTACATTTTTCAAAAAAATTATATTATGCTATTTATTTTACCTCAAGTGTGTGAATATTATTAATAACAGGATTTAACTTTTATTTTTAATCTTTTAACACTCTGGTACCTAAAATAAGGCCTAACATAAAATTAGTGTAAAAATAAAGTTTGAGAAATCAGTGAATAAATAAATAAATAAATAAATGGAATATTAGGGTAGAGAGTAAGATATTGTAAGGTCTGATGCATTTCTTTTCATCCAACTTTCATCCAACTTTGAGTCTTAAATATAGGAGTTCACTGACCCAAGCAGTGATGAGCATGTTTAAGTATCTTAAGATACCTGTGAATATAGCATATTTTGGGAAAGACAAAATATTTGGTGTAACTATTGTATAGGGTATACATAGAATTGGTTTTATCATCAAATGGTAAACAAAAGACATGCTGCGGTGATATGGCAGAGTCTTACAATTCAGGCTACCATACTTACAGGCAACGAGAATTAGTGAAAATTTTCAAATAGAGGAGATGCAGATGGGATCTCAGAAAAGATAAATCTGGCAGTAGTTTGGAGAATGAATTGGAATGAAAAGAGCCTGGAACAAAGATATAAGTTAAATATTAGCCATATAGTTAACTTGAGGGAAATTTGGTAAATTTTAAGTTCATATGACTCTGATCTCTTTTTTATTAAAGGTAGGAGGGAGGGAGAGAGAGACAGAAACCAGGTTACTCACAGTCTTTTCACTTTAGAGAATGGATGCGTAACTCTAAGACAAGAAAATCAAGAAAAGAAACGATGAGCTAATTTTTAACATGAAGATCTTAGGTTGTCTGCAGTCATCCATGCAGATATATGTATCACAGAGGAGTTGATTCATTCATTTATTCAACAAATATTTATTGAACATATACTATTTAATCCTCACAATGCAGAGAACTGGGGACTCAAGACAGAAATGATAGATGTTTTTGCTTCAATGAATTCATGTCTGATGTAGAGACAAAAAAGTAATAATATAAGATGAATAAGTCCAGGGTACATTAGGGTCACAGAAAGTGTAGCCTTTAAGTGTGTGGAGGAGTCTTGAGTACAATAACCTGACTTGAAAGATAAGCTTATGTTTCCTGGATGGGGAGGTGGGTAAGAGAGCTTCTTGGAGGAAGGCTGAAACATGAGATGTTCTGCTCAGCTGGTGATGGGACAGAGAATAGGAAGAAGCAGATGCTGAAGTGAAAAGGGCCAGATCATGAGGCCCCTTTGCAATGCAAGGAAACTTTACATTTTATCCAGTGACAGCAAGCAGTGGAAGAAATGTGAATAGGAAAATGATATATGAATTAAATCTGCGCATTGAAAGGAATACTTTGTTGGCAAATCAAAGACTTGATTGCTAGCAAGTCAACAAAGGGGTCGTTGCACTTTCTCTCAATATAGATATAGAAGATATTGATATTGATATCGATATAGATATAAAGATAACCTGCCCTGGTATAGTGACAATGACAGGGTAAGGGAAAGATGAGGAATGGAGGAATTCAGAGGTAGGTAACCTGGCCTAGAGATGATTGGATGAATGGAAGTATTAATAAAAGAGAGTGAATAATTCAGTATGACCTTTGTTTTCAGGTTTCGGCAGCTGAGCAGATACTGGTGCCATTTCACCAAAAAAAGGAAGATCTCTACAATTAAGTACTTAATAGACTTCTCTTGTCAAAAGTAAGACAGAAATACAAAATGTACATAAACACAGTATTCTCTGAAGGATGCTGAATTAATATTGTTCAAATTCATTACTGAGATTAAAGCAAAAAAAGAATCAGTTCATGATGAATCAGAATTTGAACAGCAAAATGAAACATTATTTTATTACTGACAAGGCTGTATTGGAACAACTGTCTTGAAAATAAAATGCCAACAGTTAACTTTCACTTACAGACTTACCCATTGTTTTATTCCAGCTCTGTCTGCTAGCTTTTCTCCATGAAATTTCTCTGTCCATTAGCAGTTTTTGTGGAATTTGCTCCACTGTCATGATGCTATATATATCAACTTGCCTCTATGCTGCAAATGATCCATGTTCTTGGCCAGAAGAGCTGTCTAAAATATGTACATATGACAAAGATATTTGGGACAGAAAATTTCTTAACGTGGTGGGATGGTGAAAAATTGGCATTAACATGCACAGGACACATAAACTTTGCATTTGAAAGAGAGACAACAGCATAAGATAATTTCACATGAAATCCAATTGTAAGATTTTGGTTTTTCAACAACTTATAGAATAAAATGACTAGAAAATAGTAGAATTTAAAATGATTTTTATGACCATTTCTAAATTATCTTTGATGAGTCCCAAGATAATTTTCCACAAAATACTTAATAGTTCTGACCTACATTTATTTCTCCTTTACATGTTTTCATTCATTCAATAACTGCTACGTATAACACACATGATGAATATTTTTTCAAAGAAAGGGAAAAAGAAAAAGAAAAAAAGAAAGGAAAACAAAGGAATGAGAGCGAAAGAAAGATGAGGAGTTGGGGAGAGAGAGAAAGAATACTCTAAATCTTTAGTAAAATTTTGGTCATACCTAATTACTATCTCTTTTTTAAAATCACTGATAATGAATCACTTCTCAAGAGAAAGTATGGTTGGACATAGTGGCTCACATCTATGATCCTAGCACTTTGGGAGGCTAAGGTGGGATGATTGCTTAAGGTCAGGAGTTCAAAACCAGGCAGGGGCAACAAAGCGAGATCCAGGGTCTAAAAGAAAAAAAAAAAATTGCTGAGTGTGGTGGTGTGCACCTGTAGTCCCAGCTACTTGGGAGGCTCAGGAGGGAGACTTATTTGAGCTCAAGGCTGCAGTGAGCTGTGATTGTACCGCTAAACTCTAGTCTGGGTAACAGAGTGAGATCCTGTCTTTAAAAACAAAGAAAGAAAGTATGGCTTGACAGAAAAATTCCACTGAATGATCTTCAAATGATTTACATTCTGCTAAATGTTGGAGGTCCAGTTCTCTCTATTGCTTCATTTCCCATCAATGTTGTTAAATTTTAGGAGAAATGAAAGTACTTTTAACTTTTTTAAAATGAAACATTGAAAAACTACCTTTGGAACTGATAATTTTCTTAATAAATAAACATTTAGAGTTTTTATATTTTAGGGAAATTTCTTTAAAGCTCAATACAAAAGCAAACTAAATGAATCTTATGTCAAGTTATAATATACACTAAATTTTAATTTTTTTAATTTCAGGAATAGAACAAATTCTCTTATAATTTTGCTAAATAACATGCACTATAAAATAATTGTCACTAATAATTACTTGTTATTAAACATTTCATCAACACCATCATTAGCATTGTCATTAACAAGTCCCTCTATTCTAACTCATTATAGGAGTCAGTCTCTCTCTCTCCGTTCTTCTCTTCCTCCCTACCTCCATTTCTCATTTTTCTAATGCATATTTATTTACCTGATTTGCCATTTAATCAAAGGCTACCCTATTTCGCCATTACTTAATATTATTGAATACTATAATTCTATTACATTAGTTCTAAATGTAAACAGACCTATTTTCAAAGCTGTGAATTCAATATATTTAAATAGCAAAAAATGGCTATTATCAAATGGAGATATGTATATACACATATAGTTTATAGTAACGCTTTACTGTACATATATATTCATAAATAATGTACTTTGAAACTATCCTGCGTTTATCCCAGACTCAATGGGATTATGACAAATAATAAACAATATAATTTTTAAGGGTTTCATATTAAGCAATTCAGAATGTTGGCAAATATTGCAAAATCATGACAGCTGATATGGTTTGGATCTGTGTCCCTGCTCAAACCTCAGGTCAAATAGTAATCCCCATTGTTGGAGGTGGAGCCTGTTAGGAGGTGACTGGATCATAAGGGTGGAGTTCTCACGAATAGTTTAGCACCATCTTTTTGGTGCTGTTCTCGTGACACACTCCTTATGAGATCTGGCTGTTTAAAAGTGTCTGGAACCTGTCTCCCTCTCTCTCTTCCTCCCGCTCCAGCCATAGAAGAGGTTGCCTGCTTCGCCTTTGCCTTCCACCATGACTGAAAGTTTCCTGAGGCCTCCCCAGAAGCTGAGCAGATGCCAGCATCATGCTTCCTGTACAGGCTGTGAAACCATGAGCCATTTAAGCCTCTTTTCTTCGTAAATTGCCAGTCTCAAGCATTTATTTACAGCAGTGTGAGAACAGCCTAACACAACAACGTTTAGTGTTATGCTATTATTTTCTCTATGTAGTATTACAGACAATTTCTATACAAATGCCTTCACAAAAGAGTAATACATAAATACCAAATAAATAAAATCTATAGTTTTTCTTAATTCTAAATTATAACCTCTGCAATAAATACAACTGTTTCATAAGAATTTCTGCCATTCAAAATAGATTGAAAATGGCATATTATAAAAAGAATATAGACAAATACCCGCTCTACCTTTCAATTTTGTAGCTTTAAATTGATACCTGAACTTCATGGCTGTCTATCTGTGTTTATTCATTCATCTATTCATTTGTTTGTCATTTTCAGACAGCTTGGTTCCATCTGTCACCTGGTTATCAGACTTCTAGGAAGAAGAATCATATTACCATATAATAAAAAGAAAATGGGCTTTGTAGTGGGAATATTTAAATTGGCATTCCAGCTCAATCATAACCCTGTAGGCAGAATCCTGCACTCTCACACTGGGGCTTTATCTACCCCTTAGGGAGCATTTGGAAAAAAACATACAAGTGGTTTTGATTAAGCTTAGATGTTAGTGCCTAGGAATAAGAGCTTCTAACTGTGATATTCTCAAAATTAAGACTTGTTCTGCCTAAAATGTTAATCATCATCCTTATGAATTTAAGAAATAAAGCCTGGCACGGTGTCTCATGCCTCATCCCAGCACTTTGGGAGGCCAAGGCGGGCAGATCACTTGAGTTCAGGAGTTCAAGACCCACCTGGCCAATGTGGTGAAACCCTGTCTCTACTAAAATTAAAAAAAAAAAAAAGCTGGGCATGGTGGCACACACCTGTAATTCAGCTACTTGGGAGGCTGAGGCAGGAGAATTGTTTGAACCTGGGAAGTGGAGGTTGCAGTGATCCAAGATTGCACCACTGCACTCCAGCATGGGCAACAGAGCAAGACTCTGTCTCCAAAAAGACACTTTAAGAAAAAGAAATTAAGAAATAAGCTACTCATTAAATATTTATTAAATATTGCTTTTAGCATTGCAGATATGCAATTACTCCACCAAAGTTCACCCTCACTTGGGTATGTAAGTTTCTTTGTAATTATGATATATAATTTATGTGTATGCCCATGTTAAGAAACTATTCATTTTCTTCTGTGCTTCAAGTACTCAGATAAGCCTTTTTCAAGCAAAAATAATCTTGTAGGATCACACAAAGTCAAATATTAAGCAACCTCAAAGAAGTGATGAAACTTTAACTGACCCTGATCGAATTAATCCTAGTTCATAAAATACTTACTATATTAAAAGAGAGATCTGAGATAATCTGTTTCAAAGAAGTTGTTTGAAAGTCAAATAGAGTACTTACTTGACCAAAAGTTGCTGGCCCATCTCTTTAATATAACCAATTTTAAAAATTACAAAGCCTGATTTCAACCACTGGGACAGAAGAGAAGAAATAAGGACAAGGCTCCTGCATCCACATGAGTCCAAAGTCAGGAAAAGACATGAGGACACATCAAGTTTGACCCTTGAACATTTGAACAGAAAGTACTGGACAAGCCAATAACCAGGAAAATATTTCAAGTTCTGGCCAGAGAGTCTAACCCAGGTTTTTACTTCCCCTCCATCTAACATTGGCCTGTAAACATCTGTCCTCCACCTCCTGAGTGTTCAATTCCGTTGAAGTGCTTTCAAATATCCTCCAAGTTACACCCAAAAACGATGAATCTGAATGTTCCCAAATGTTTCTTTCCAGCTGCACCAGAGTCGTGCTGAGTTCCACCTAGGCAGGTCCCAGTGGTCTGCAATACTCTTGATTTCTTCAATCTGAGAGTAGGCATCTCCAGACCCAGGAATGACTCAGCTTCACTTTTAATTTGAGATTTTATACTCTGCATCACTCCTAAATCATTTAAGAAAGCTGAAATTGCTTTTCCGTTTTCCAAACTCCCCAGACCAAATATAGTGCTGATTATACCCAACAGGTATTAAATAGGGGGGTGATTGCAGTTACAAAGTTGTAATGGTGTCTTTTTTTCTTTTGTAACGGAATGTGTAAATCAAAGTATATACATTGTGTGGTGTTCCTGTTTCTGGAGTTTCATGAAGATTTACACATGGCATTCAGTGTTCTCTATAGATCTGCCTACCTTTGCGAATTCATCTGTTAACCCCTCTTCCTTTGAGAGAGCACCGGCGATGGTGGTCAACTCCTTGTGTTTTCTCTCTCTCCTACTGGTTATTCTTGAATTAAGCACAGACTTGTCAGCTCGGTTGCTTTATCATGAATAATGTGTGTGACCTTGCAGTTCTTCCACAGTTCAGCAAACAAGTGCTAGCTTCAATGACCAAAAATTAAGGAAGGAAAACACAGTTTTTAAAATGATCCATCTTTTAACAGCCGAAACCGATGTGTCTATGGTGCGGCATCTTGCTGTTGTACTTCTGAAATACAAACCTGTGTAAATGATCATTTCTGACTTAACCATGAGATGCTCACGGGTACCTTTCCTGTTGTTTTGTTAGAATTGAAATCAAGACTATTTCTTTGGAATAGATACAACAGTGTTTTTCCACTGTATTTCATTTGCAAAAGTTGAGAACTGCTTTCTCTACCTTTTGCAAAATAATTGATATATTCCATATTGGATTCTCAAAGACTTTAATATGGTGAATCTATTCAACCTAGAAATTGTATTCATCCTTTCATGACTGTGGCCTGAGTTCCCCAGCTCCTCTCCTACTTTTTTTAGATGAGATTTAGCACACTCTCAGTTATTTAAACTGCAACATTTCTTGAGTATGTATATTGAGGCCACCTGAGCTCATAGCTGATTCAGTAACCAGTTTCATGCTGTGTCATTCACTACTTAATACTGCCAAGGTGAAAATGTGGAGGAAAAATGTATCCTTCTGTGTCTGGGAAGCATATACACTTGTACATTTTTTAATACTCTGATTCTGTAACATTTGTGAGTTTTGTTTTGTTTTACAGAAAAAAAAAGTGATAAAGCAATCAGAAGACCAAGAGGTTTACTATTGATGCTTAGGGTCGTCTGACCTTGGCTGGCCAATAGACCTACATGGCCAAATTAATTTAAGAGAGTAATAATTTTTCAAAAGCCAATTTTTTTTCTGTATTTTCTGTATGAAACTGCCAATATCATGAATAGAAAGGGAGAACCATAAAGGAGAAAGAATGTGATGTTCTGTTATGTTCGTGTGAACCTAAAGAAACAATGTGGAGGCAGGCGTGATCAGCCGAACTCTAGGGACTTGATGGTGTTGCTTGGAAGGCATCCATAGCTGCATTTTGCACTCTTAGTATGTAATCATATTGCCAAAGACAAACTATTTCATCATTTATTGTAAATAACACTTTTCCCCAGACCTACCATAAAGTTTCTGTGATGTATTGTCTTCCAGTTGCAATAAAAATTACTGAGTTGCATCAATTGAAGAAAAAAAAATAGGGGGGTGATTGTTCTATTCTAAATGTAAAAATGAAAGAAATATACAATTTCAGGCAGTATGTACAATACTTTCTGAGTTGGAAAACTTTATTAGAAAAGAAGAAAATAACCATAACTGCCTGTCTGTGGAATGATTATTTAGCTGAAAAATTCAATTTGTACAAGAGAATTGAAAAGTGCTTTGTGGAAGAAAAAATTGATTAGATGCACACTTGAAATCATTTGCATAACACTCTATTCTCATACTTTAAGCTTTAATAGTTTCTGAGTAAGAACTCTTGTCTTTCAAGGTCTGTACTTCCAGGCTTCAGGGTCTGTAGGTAATGACTTCAAGGCCTCGGCAATTAGAATATGGCATCCCTGAAGGAGAAAAAGTGGAAAACTAATAATTTGTGCCCCCTACAAGATGATCCTCAAGAAGCCTAGAGACTGAAAGCTTGGGGATTTAAATTTTCCCTGTAAGAACTAGGAGAGTAAGTATTTCAAAAGGCAGAGGTGGAGGTCCTTCTGCAAAGATAAGTGCTTAAGAGTTTAATCTTGAGTTTAAAATGGAGCAAAACCAGAAAGTACTGTCTTCCACAGACTTGAGGACAGGGAGAGTTAAGAGCTGCAGCCCAAGTTCCAAACAATGACTTTTAGAGAAGGCCCTGACTCTGAAAAACAAACTACAATGGGCAGATTCAAATATATCCTGGAAGCATCCCAAAATCTGTAGCATCATGGTGGGAGCTGGAAATCAATTCTGTAGGGCTGCAATTGTTTGGTTAGAAGGATATTGTTTCTTTGATGGGGAGTCCTTCCTTCTTTGATATAATTCATGTAATAAGAAAAAGAGAGAAAAATACCTGGAGACATCTGGAGGTTAATAAGCCTCATCTCAGTAATTACCAAGGGCAGAATCACGTAACCATACCACACACACACACACACACACACACACACACACACACACACACACACACACAGTAACACAAGAAAGGGGTGAGATGAAAAAGTTCTTGAGGATTGAATGAGCAGTCGGCAATTCCAAGAAGCAAGTATGGGGCATGGAGTGAAAGGAAGGAAGCTTCACCACCTAAAAAGCAGACAAAAAAAGATCATCTTCCCTGAAGAAAGATGAGAAGAGTCTATTTAAACTCCAAAAAATGTCTTGCCCCATACCTTGAAGGAAAGATGTGACAACAATTTCTTTTTACCATTCTGACCAGTATGACTTGACTTGTATTTGCTCAGGCTGGTGGAAATTGAGGAATATCTACTAAAATCAGGAAAGACTAGACATTGAAAGGAGAAGATAAGAAAGGAAGGGACTACTAGATTTGACTCAGCATCCTCACGGTCTGCCCAGGAAACCTCTAAGTCACCTCCTGCCTGACCACCCTCCTCATCTCACTCTACTTCTTTGCAAACTCTACCCTGTTTTACTATAGGGGCTTTGCCCTCCTCCTGTAGTTCCTGCTTAAAACCTAGATTTTCTTTAAGATACTTGGCACACAAAAAAGGAGGGGATTTTTTTTCTCCTCAAGATGAGGAAATGAAACAAATATTGCAATAAAAGAAACCCAAGAGAATTCCAAAGTATCAAAGAGAAAATCACATTTGAACTCATCTATTCCCGGCTCCAGAGTTTAATTTCTCTGCTTTATTCTTGGTACAGAGAATGTGACCTCTCCAAGCTTAATTTCTTTGTCCACTTTTATAAAAACACAAAAACACATCGATATTTATATTAAAATATAAAAACAATCTTAAAAATTGCAGAGGTATGGTTAGAACTCAGGGAAATATTAGTGAAAACAACTAGCTCAGTGCTCATTAAATATTAGAATTTTTTTCTCTCTACTCCCAGATAAGTCTGCCTGTTAAAATATAGGACACCCAGTAAAATCTGAATTTCAGAAAAACAACAAATAATTTCTTAGCATGGGTAGGTCCCAAATGTTGCATGCATTTTTATTTCCTAAATCTGGCAATCCTACACTCCAGAAAACAGAAATAAACAACATAGACAGTGTGGGGTGATAGAAACAAAACTAACCCAATATTTAAATTCCAGCTCCATCTGGTCCACGCTCTGTATTGCTTGTTTAAAGTATAATATTTCACCTCAATTTTGAAAGTTCCCAACACAAAGAAATGATAAATGTGTGAGGTGATGGATATACTAATTAGTTTGATTTGATAACCACACATTATATGTATTGAAATATCACTATAAACCCCACAAATATGTACAATTATGTGTCAATTAATTTTTTAATTTTTAAAAAAATTTCTTTGCCTCAGTGAAGCTTTGTAATCCATGGGCTGAAATAATGATCATTAAGGTCTCTTTCAAAACCAAAATTATATAAACCTATGGCAACCATTGAATATTAATAGACCCTCTCCTCTTCTAGAATTATGAAAATGTTTAAATGTCTAATATTAAAGGAAATTCCACAAAACCCTCTGTTGCAACAGGATACTCTACCAATGATACAAGACTATCACTGTGGAGACTAGGATATGTGTTAGGACTTTTGAAAGCAAAGCCATAGGAGAAAAATAAGTTGCTCTTCCGTTAATTTTTGTGATCAGAGAATTTTGAAGAAGTTGTTTTCATTTTGGCATATATGTAAGTTTGAGCTTTACTACTTAGTAATTTTTTTTTTTTTTTGAGACAGAGTCTTGCTCAGTCGCTCAGGCTGGAGTACAGTGGCATGATCTCAGCTCACCACAACCTCCACCTCCTGGGTTCAAGTGATTCTCCTGCCTCAGCCTCCTGAGTAGCTGGGACTACAGGCATGCGCCATGATGCCCAGCTAATTTTTGTATTTTTTAGTAGAGACAGGGTTTCACCGTGTTGGCCAGGCTGGACTCGAACTCCTGACCTCATGATCTGCCCGCCTCGGCCTCCCAAAGTGTTGGGATTACAGGCTTGAGCCACTACTCCCTTCCCTACTTAGTAATTTTTTAATTGATATTACATATAGGGACACAATGATTCTTTCAGCTTTTCTAAAGGTTTTAAACTAGTCCTGTATGCCATGGGGCTAGCCAAGGGGTGGGAGATTGTGAAGAACTGCCTGGAGCAAAACAAGTGGTGATGTGTCCAGGAGAGCATGAAAGAAACGATGTGATGGTCTAGAGAATGGCCTGAAAAAGTCTTCATGAAAAAGAGCTAAAACAAGATTAATGTTGTATTTCAAAATCACTGGGTAAGGAAAGAACGTGCTTCAAAGTAAAGGGCATGACGTATATCTAAATATGATGAATCAGCTTCCTAACTAAGGGAGAGAACCGTGTCTTTGCCTTTGCACCACAATGGTTAAAATCATGGTAAAGCAAAAGTTATTTAATGAGACAATAGCCCATGATCACTATTTTATAATCATTTCAAAGCAAAACATAATTTCCACTGATTGCATGTTATCAACTACAAAGTTCGTGCAAACATCGCCAGCTGGGAATATAAAGATAAATAAGCCTTTGTCCCCAGTGGTTATTCATCAAGTGGATAAGACACACCTATAAACATGTGATAGCATTAGAGGGAGATGGGGGATGGGGTGTGAGAGCAACAATAGCATTAGAGGGAGATGGGGGATAGGGGTGTGAGAGCAACAGGAATGGAGGATTTCCTGACACCTGAATAGT
This sequence comes from Pan paniscus, assembly GCF_029289425.2. Taxonomy (NCBI): domain Eukaryota; kingdom Metazoa; phylum Chordata; class Mammalia; order Primates; family Hominidae; genus Pan; species Pan paniscus. The sequence goes on along the minus strand of NC_073266.2, from coordinate 77,645,759 downwards.
CAGAGAGACCATCACAGGGAAGGTGACACATGAGAAGAGGCTTCACAGAAGAAAAGGAAGAAACTACCAGGTAGGCACGTATTCTAAAAGAAAGGAACAGAATGTCAAAATCACGAAAGGCTGAAATAGAAGGAGAGTTTCAGACAACAGTTGGTGCAATGCCTTATTCAATTAAAAGTAATGGCAAAAACTGCAATGACTTTTGCACCAACCTTAAATGTACGAGAGAAGCTCCAGAGAAAAAATAGAGGCAGAGAGGAAAGATGAATAGAATAAATCATGAGGGACTTTGTGCATAAAGTCTATATGTTCAAATTTTATCCTGTGGGAAATAAAGGGCTATTGACAGCTTTAACTTGGGGGTAACTCTTGAAAAACACTGGGTGGATATGTAGAGTACTTAGGAAAAGAAATGCTACAAACAATATTCTGAGATTATTCTTGCCTTCCGTGTCAAAATAAAATGGGAGAATAAGATGGAAGGCAGATGCATCTCTATTTCAGAATGATTCTTCCCAAAGAATAGCAGCTCCTTTGGTGAGAACAAAACAACTGAGATTTTTTTTTCTATATTTCATATATTTTTATGTGTTCATTATTTAAAATCAAATGGTGCAGATATATACATAGAAAGTTAAAGTCTTATTCATGTCCCCAAATAGATATTGATTTATTTTTTGTTTGTTAGGTAGTTTGTGTTTTTTATTATAAACATTATAGGAAGAAACATTTTCATGTGTATACATACTCTAATAAGTCTTACTCTTCTTATTCATACAAAGTTATGTTACTGGATCAAAATGTTTATGTGCTACAAATTTGAATGACTAATGCAAAATTGCCTTCCAAAAAGGATGCAATGATTTAGATATCACCAACATTCTAGGAGAGCATCTGGTCCTCCATATCCTTGCCAACACTGAGTAATACTTTTTCTTTTATTCACAAAAACAAATTCTTGCTCTCTTATAATTGACACTGTTCACTCATACTAGAATCTCATTCGATAAACACCTATTGAATGACTATGACACTTACATTACACCACTAAGAATTTTTAGTGTATACAAAGACAAGTAAACTATGGCTGTCACTCCGGAAAACTCAGGCTGAAGACCCAATATGGACAATCATGTATCTTTAATATAACATGAAACTCAGTAAATAATCTAATGGTGTAAACAAGTAATCAATCAAAGGATGAAACAATTCCTTCTTGCTGGGGTGCTCAGGGAAGATTCCATGGAAGAGGTATTCTTTTATCTTTGTCTTAAATGCTGGCCAAGATTTAAATAAACTGAATGCCCAGAACTCTTCTCAGTCTATTGAACAGCATAAACTACAAGTGCTGCACAGACAAGCACAGGGCACGTATGGGCAGCAGCAAGGAGCCTCCTGGGACTGGGAAGCCTTGTCTGATTCTGGGCTTTCTGTTGACAAGAAAACACCAGGAAATCAATGTGAAGTCTGATTCCCCCTCTGTGTGCCCAGAATTTAGTCTGTGAAGTCTCTAGTCTTTCACTCACCTTGAATTACATCATGCATTTCTTTTTTGTCACCAACATTTATCGGCTCTTTAAAACTAGCACCGTTCTTGTAAGAGCCATAAAGAACAATTTTTCATTTTGTACAACAAATGACATAATTTGTATCTGTGTGGAAACAGTGGAAAGAGTAACTTATGGATTAGATGCAGAGAAATAAAGCCATGCTTATGGCTTTATTCTAGGTATATTCAATACCTTGCTCAATTTTTATTTAATATATTCTATGTGTATATTGATTCCAATATGAGAGTGTATTGATATGCTAGGTACTATGTCAACTTATGATTGTCTTTCTCCAGCTCTTGCTTACTTTCCTTACATACTGGTTGAGTTAAAAAGACTTCCTTCTCTACAAGAGTGATTATTCTTACTTAAAGTATTACCAAAGCCAAATAATTCTTTTCCAAGAAAGCTGATGTGAAGATGTTATATATTACTATGTTTATCTATGCTATTATCACCATCATATTGATTCTATTCTGCAAAACCCACTTTTTCTAGTGAATAGCTTCCTCTTTTGACCTATCCCCTACTTAGTGCTTGAAGTTAGGCTTACCAACTGAAACTGAATCCTAAACAAAGTATTAGCTCTGGGAGAAATTATGTCTCTTCTAATATACTTGGACAATTATTTCCCATTAGTTTAATAAATGATTTTCTCTGGTAAGAAAATAATGTAGCTTGAGAAACAACGGATCAGAGCTAGGCTGACTTTATTTAATTTGCCATGCAGAAGCATTAAACCATTGCCTCTAAATCAAACTATCAAGAAAGTTAAGCTTCACAGTCTGTAGTAATAGCTTCATAAATTAATTCTGGTACTTCCAAGAAATGCAGGTAAATATAGCTGCTTCAATTATCTTTCCTAAATTATACAAAGGTATGTTTTTCCATGGTTCACCTGCACATGGCTTTCACATCAATACTCCAGCAAATAAACACCCAAGGACCCAGTGACTGGGTGAAAAGTAGCATCCTTGTCCTCTCCAATCTTATTCTTCTTATCTCTCAACCTTGCAATCTCCTCCTTGTCTTAGTAGTATCTTTCTTCTCTAGTTACTGATTAAAACATCCCCCAGATAAGAAGAATGAAACAAGTAATACAGTCATAAGGAACCCAAAGGAATCCAGTAGTACAACAAGGAGACCACCCGTTCAGCATAGCACCTCTGGACCACGGCAGTTCTTCCCACATTCCCAAATCTCACCACGATCAGGGCAGGACCTTTGCTTCCTACAGGCAACTCAGTTCCAAGATAAAGGAAGAGGAAGAGGTAGACGATGGCATGCTCACTTTCTGCTCTTAAACTTATCAGCTAAATAAAGACCAGGCAGAGAGACGTCAGGAGGGATTTGATATCCCCTCACTTGGAAATAAACATCAGGAGTGGAGAAACAAATGTTCAACACTCCCCAACACTTTTTGGAGTATTTATATCTTTTTTCTTTCTTTCTTTCTTTTTTATTGTAAATTTAGGGGGAACAAGTGTAGCTTTTTCACGTGGACATATTGCATAGTGGTGAAGCCATCATCCAAATAGTCAACATTGTACCCATTAAGTAATTTCTCATCCCTCACCCCCTTCTCACTGTCCCACCCCTCCAAGCCTCCAGTGTCTATTATTCCACACTCTATGTCCACGTGTTACATTATTTAGCTCCCACTTATACATGAGAGCAGGCAGAATTTGACTTTTTCTGTTTCTGAGTTATTTCACTTAAATAATGACCTCTAGTTCCACCCAGGTTGCCGCAAAAGACATGACTTCATTCTTTTTTATGGCCAAATAGTATTCCATAGTGTGGAATATATATATATATATATATATATATATATATGTATATATCTCCAACTTTCATATATATATATATCTCCAACTTTCATATATATATATATCTCCAACTTTCATATATATATATATATATATCTCCAACTTTCATATATATATATATATATATATATGCACATAGGACATTTTCTTTATCTAGTCATCCATTAATGGACACTTAGGATAATTCCATATCTTTGCTATTGTGAATTATGCTGTGATAAACATATGAGTACAGGTATCTTTTTGGTATAATAATTTCTTTTTCTCTGGGTAGATCTCCAGTAATGAGATTACTGGATTGAGTAGTAGTTGTATTTTTAGTTGAGAAGTCTCCATATGGTTTTCCACTGAGGTTGTGCTACTTTCCATTCCCACCAACCATTCCCGGTGTATAAGCCTTCCCTTTTCTCTGCATCCTCACCAACATCTCTTTTTTGTCTTTTTAATAATAGCCATTCTGACTGGTATGAGATTGTATCTCATTGTAGTTTTAAATTTAATTTCTCTGATTATTGGTCATATAGACCATGTTTCATACGCTTCTTAGTCATTTTGTATGTCTTCTTTTGAAAAATGTCTATTCACGTCCTTTACCCACTTTTCAATGGGGTTATTTGTTTGTTTTTTGTTGTTTGTTGTTGAAATGTTTGAGTTCCTTCTAGAGTCTGGATATTAGTCCTTTACTAGATGCACAGTTTGCAAATATTTTCTCCCATTCTTCAAGATGTCTGTTAACTCTATTGATAATTTATTTTGCTGTGCTAAAGCTTTATAGTTTCATTACATCCTACTTGTCCAGTTTTGCTGCATTTGCTTTTAAGGTCTTAGTCATGAATTCTTTGCCAAGGCCAATGTCCAGAAGAGCTTTTCCTAAGTAGCAGTTTTATACACCAATAACAATCAAGCTGAGAACTGAATCAAGAAGTTAATTCCATCTACGATAGCTACAAAAAAAAAAAATCTTGTAATATATTTAGCCAAGGATGTGAAAGATCTCTACAAGGAAAACTGCAAATTGCTGAAGAAAGTAACTGCAGATGACACAAACAAATGGGATAACATCCTATGCTCATGGATTGGAAGAATCAATATTGTTAAAATGACCATACTGCCCAAAGTACTCTACAGACACAATGCAATTCTTATCAAAATACCAATGTCATTTTTCACAGAAATAGAATTCATATGGAACCAAAACAGACCCTGTGTCACCAAAGCAATCCCAAGCAAAAAGAACAAAGCTGGCAAACCTGGAGGGATCACATTACCTGGCTTCAAACTATATGACAAGGCAATAGTAACACAAACAGCACGTTACTGGTATGAAAATGAAACATGCCGGATGCGGTGGCTCACCCCTGTAATCCCAGCACTTTAGGAGGCCAAGGCAAGTGGTTCACCTGAGGTCAGGAATTCGAGACCAGCCTGGCCAACATGGTGAAACCCCCATCTCTACAAAAAATTAACTGGGTGTGGTGGTACATGCCTGTAATCCCAACTACTCAGGAGGTTGAGGTAGGAAAATCGCTTGAACCCAGGAGGTGGAGGTTGCAGTGAGCCGAGATCGCACCATTGCACTCCAACCTGGGCAACAAGAGCGAAACTCCGTCAAAAAAAAAAAAAAAAAAAAAAAAGAACACATCGATCACTGGAACAGAATAGAGAACCCAGAAATAAACCACATACCTACAGCTTACTGATCTTAGACAAAGTCAACAAAAATATACACAACGAAAGGATACCTATTCAATAAACAGCTGGGAAAATTGAATTGGCACATGCAAAAGAAAATAACAGGACCCCTATCTCTCACTATACATAAGAATAACTCAAGATGGATTAAGGACTTAAATGTAAGACCTGAAACTTTAAAAATACTGTAGTATTTATTTCTTTATCACTTTCTTCATCTTCCTTGCCAAGCACAAGTACTTTTATATCTGGTCTGCCTAGTCCTGTTACCTACCCAATCTAGATTTGATCAAATTCAGTTACTGTAACTGCACCATAGGGAAGATCACTTTATTGAGTCATAATTTATTTATTAAATGGTCATCTAGTACCTAATAATAATAATATTAATACCTATACCTATCATTTATTTAGTATATACTCTACGTTATGGCTATTCCACCTGCCTTACATAAATTATCTCATTTAATCCTGAAAATTACAATTTACATTGAAGAAACTTGTCTGATTCCAAAACCCATAATCTCATGTTCGTTAGAATTATTTTGTTGCAAGCAAGAGAAGGTGATTTTGAATAGCTTAAGTAGAAGAGGAATTGTCATAAGGATTTGGAGTAGTTCACAGCAGTGGAGGGAACACAGAAGAACCAGAAATAACAACAGGTGAAGAACTGCTGAAATAAATAATCAGAAGTGATTGCCCAATAGGCAGTGTCACCTTCTGGGGTGATGAAAAAGTTTTGAAATTAGAGATAGGTGGTGGTTGCACAACATTGTGAATGCACTAAATGCTACTGAATTATTCACTTTACAATAGTTAGTTGCATATTATGTAAATTTTACCTCAATGAAGTTGAAAAAGAACTAGTATACTGTCTCTATAGGGTGTTGTCTCTGTGACCAATCACCTCCAACAAATTTCAGGGGTTTTAAAATCTCTGAAATTCAGGGAGAGAGTGTACAGCTGACCTAGCACACACCATACCTTGGGCACCAGGAATAACAGCCCTAATAGATGATATTTAACAGGGACAATAGTATTTCCCATAGAGAAACATTGGGATGCTGTTTTAGAAAAAGAAAAATAGAAATTGAGTGACAAATATATAGGTATATATTTTCTCTAACAGCTCTTAATCACTATGATATATTTCCTCCTTACTAAGCCAGGAATTGTGCTAGGCCCTAGAAGCCATAAATAAGCAAAATGCAGTCATTATTCTCACTGATAGCAACAGGTTTTGAAGTAAAATGAACACTTTAAGGACAAAGAAATTGGGTAATGTTGGAGATGAGTAACTGATAGATCTGAAATTAAAGGTAAGAGAAGGTACTAACTTCCTTGTTACTAGTAAATAAACTGTTTTAAGCATTTTATTTGGAAAGCTGCTTTTTCCTAGAAAACTCAGGAGTAAAATTCTACCACTTCCTTGAGTGGAAGGAAATGGAATGAAGAAAGAGCAGAGAGGATAGCATCTTAAAGTCAGGAAACTAAGATTTTGAAAGCAGTCTAGGAGAGACCATGTACTTGAAAACAAGTGAAGTGTTATCATCTTAGCATAAAACTGACCTACAAGAGAGATGTCAAGGGATTACATAACTACAGGAAAATGTCAAAGGATTATACTGCTGGCTCCTGAAGAAACAAGGCACTGGTTTGACTCAGCCTCAGTTAATCTCAGGATTAACTCAGAGCCAGTGTTCACATAATGTAGGAGGTAGAAAAAAATAAGCTTCCATAAGTCTGGATGGAAATACAGCCATAATTGGCCATAGGACACATGAGCAGACTGGAGAAGATAATTAAGCCCAGGACAGGATAACCTGGGGCCCATGGGTTAGGTCCTTTAGATGTGTTGGGCATGAGCCTTCCACATCCAGAGGATACAGGACAAGAGCGACCACTAAGGCCCCAATTTGATGCAGCCCACCTGAAACACAACAGAGCAACAGAGGGTCCCAGCAGGAGCCCATACCTCCATGTTTGATCTTAAAGAAACAAGAATGCTACTATACCCGCCCTGGTATCAAGGACAGTCTAAATGTTCCTTGGCCTACTTTGGCCTCAGTGACCCCAGTTCTAAGGTGAGGAAAGCTTGGAAAGCCTAAATGGGTCCAACAAATGTTATTGCTTTTTTGTACCCACGTGCTGAATAAATTGAAAAACAAAATTAAATAGTGACAGGTGGGAGGTCAAAATATTATCTTTATCATCTATAAAGCTTAAGTCGGAGGGCCTAGCTGGTATGAGAACGAAACGAGCAAGGACTAGACAGACTTCCCTATTCAGGGGTGAAGTCTGGCAGGCCTCCCTGTTGCAGCAGAAGAGCTTGTTCCTGGGGACAGCTGTGGAACATCTGTTCTCTCTGAGCAGCTAGATCCCCAAAGTAAGAAAAGCGTGACTGAGTGAGCTACCTGTATTAGGAGAAATTTTACCTTGCCTAATGGTAGTCTCCAAGTACAATACCACACAAACTATCTAAAAAGTTACAGAACAACAAGTCTTATGTATCACGTTAAGATGCTCAACTCATGCAATGTATTAAATCAATTTTAAAACATATAGAAACAAGCAGAGGAACAAGATGGGATAAGATATGGTGGATATGGAAGGACCACACTACTGAGTCCAGGATTATGCAACATTCATATGTCCTATTTCTCTCCACATCAGCCTTTCCTGCTGATGCTGTGATTACAAAGACCAGGGTTGAGACTGAACAACAGGTCCCAACAGGTAGATAGTGCCTGGAGCCAACACGTGCTTGTGGTATTGGAGAAATGAGGACGCAAGTATGCCTGGCCACAGCTGTAGCTATCTACAACCTACCGAGCAGCCAGGCCTTATTTCTGAATTTCCGCATCAGCATACAGTTGGGGCCAGACTTTGTGTCACCAATAACTGGTTGATTTAGGAATGATTTGGTTGCCACTGTAGACGTAACATGTTCTGTGCTTTGCTAATATTTAATGTTTACTTGGTTCTTCCATTTCTATCTACAGGCGGCACTCTCATTTGTTCCATTCTTCATCTATGTTCGACCCACATCTTTCACTTATTTTGTCTTAGACAGGTTATACAAGCTTCCAACTTCACAATTTGTAACAAATGGAGACTATCAGTTTCATCCATCCCATTACTTTTCTGGGTTTTGTTTTTGGTGCAAAATTAAATATTCTCAAATATAACATGTAAATACATGATATACAACTCTAATTATTCTTTCCCAAATTTGCTAATAAAATAAATGATCCTGGAATGAGTGAAGAGAATCCAGGAGTTATATTAATTGAGTTTCCTGGACACAGAAGCAAACTTTAAGATGTTAGAGGAAGTATTACCCTGTAAAAATAAGGTTAGGCTGTGATCTTTAGATTCTCTCAGACAATTATATTCTATATACAGATGAGATATTCTCCAGTGTTTACAATGTGATGAAAATATATATCACATAAATCTGTAAATGAAGCACTATGAAATAACCTACTGTTTATTCAGGTTTGCTCAATTTGCAAAGGAATGAAAAAGGATAAAACAAAGTGATTCTAGAAACCATAGACTCTATTTCTGTTTATCGAAGGAAGTGGTAGGTGTATTCTCCATAAGTGAGACATTATTCCGGAATTATGTAAATTATTCACCAAACATTGCAAAGCACTCTGACTTCTCAGAAATATTTTAATTCTATGGCAAAAAAATTAAATTGTCTTTTCAACTGACTCATGCTCTAAATTTAATTGTAGGTTTATTTGCTAGGAGAGATTTTAAGAAATGTATGACACTATTTGGTATGTGGCCACCTTTTTGCCATATTACTTTGAAAGTTTAATAAAACCAATGCTTCAATAAGTATGTAATGGTAAAATATTAAAATTATTTGTACTCCTAAATATTTGCTTATCATTTAATTGTATATGAATATAATTAAACAGTTATTTAACTACTATAATTACGGCAACAACACAAAACATACTCCTTGATATTATGCAATGAATACCTAGACTTTACAGATATAAACTTCCCATTTTCTTTTCACTTTGCCAGATGATGGAAGAAAATGGTAGCTTTTTAGAAAACAACAAATGGAATCAGAGTCTGGACAAAACTAAGCAACTTCATGTTTGTTTTAGTTCAGATTTCAGATAATTTTCTTTTTTTTTTTTTTCCTAAACTCCCCAGCTGGTTCTGCTCTGTAATGCCCTTGCTTCCAACTTTGGCCTTTCTTCCCCTTTCTTTTCTAAACATCCTGCCTTATGTCCCATTCTATGGGTGTCCTAGAGAGTGACTGGTTATAGAATGAGGTAAACTTATTCAGTTCTGATGTTGAATGTTAATTCATGCCAAGTTGCTGAATCTGGTGACAATTTAATATTTCTCATCTCTTACTCCTAAAGTGTTATTTTGGCATTAACCCATAGTGGGATAAATCAAAGGAATGAATAACATGAAGAATAAAAATATGCTAGGATAGAAAATACTGATTTTTTTGTGGGGTTTTGTTCGTTTGTTTTTACAGGTAAAATGGCTTTTGATGCTACTCAAGTCAGAAACAGAAGCAGATACCTTGTTTTGCCTGTAAATGAGGACGCTCACTCAAGGGCACAGACCTGGACATCAGCTGAGCAGCACTGACTCTGCAGTTGGCTGGGCTTTGGTCTACTCCCTAGAACCCAATTCTAATCAGGCCAAGTTTTGTGGATTGTTGTTGGATGTTTTTGTTAACCTTTCCCTCTTTATTGTCCTCAGATGGCTTCCTCAACCTGGGGAAGTCATCAAAAGCCAAGATCAGACAGAGGAGCCCAGATTCATGTACTCACCTACAAACAACTTAGAACAATCCATTCTCTGTTTCCTTCGTTTTACGACAAGAATAATGATGCTGGCCGGGCGCAGTGGCTCACGCCTGTAATCCCAGCACTTTGGGAGGCTGAGGCGGGCAGATCACCTGAGGTCCGGAGTTTGAGACCAGCCTGACCAACATGGAGAAACCCCGTCTCTACTAAAAATACAAAATTAGTCAGATGTGGTGGTGCATGTCTGTAATCCCAGCTACTCGGGAGGCTGAGGCAGGAGAATCGCTTGAACCCAGGAGGTGGAGGTTGCAGTGACCCAAAATCACACCACTGCACTCCAGCCTGGCAACAAGAGCAAAACTCCATCTCAAAAAAACAAACAAACAAAAAGAATAATGATGCTTTTCATACTTCACACTGGTGTTGTGACAAGAAAATAATGTAAAAATATTTGCAAAAATGCCAAAATCCCATATGCCCATATGCAAGAAATTACTAATTTTATCTTAAATTATAGCTTGCTACTAAAACTGCTACTAACAAGCAAAATACACGGAAAAATTTTGAGCTTAAACTAAGCTTTTAAAAAATTAAAATGGGGGAGAAGAAATGGTAAAGTATAGGTCAAAGAATACAAAATAACATATGTAGGATGAACAAGTTTAGAGCTCTAATGTACGACATGAGGACTAAAGTTAATACAATCGTGTTGTATTAGGAACTTTTATTAAATAAGTAGATTTTAGCTCTTCTTGTGACACACAGAAAAGTAACTATGTGAAATTATATATATGTTAACTCGTCACTATAGCAACCATTTTACTAAAGAAATGTACCCCATCACATCATGTTGTCAACACAAATATATACAAATATACACAATATACACAATAAAATTTATTTTTTAAAAAATAAAAGTGAACAAATTGAGAAGAAAACAAATAAAATTACTCTCACTTTTGTAGCACCATAGTGGAAAGCAGTTAGCCCCTCTACTGGATCTGTGCTGATCTGAGATAATATGATTATTCTGGCCTGGCTTTTTCACAGTTCAAGCATTTGACAAACTGAAAATCTGTTGTATTTTTCCTTTAGGAAACGTTTATTCTAATACTCAAAGTCCCTGAAATTCTCATGTGTCTACTCAATAGATTTACTTTATGATATCCAACTTTCTTAAACAATTCTGTTTGTATATTCCACATATTGCCATTTGCCCCAATGACATGTATATTTATGTCTAGCATTACATATTAAACAGATACCTAGGATGATAGCCGCCTTCTGGATAGGTTCTGAAAATAACATTCAATCATTTGTTCATTGCCATATCTCAGTAACTTGTAAAAAATCACCATGATGTTAACTAATAGTAACATGAATGGTTAAGAGGTTAGTGTACTTATTTATCCATGTATAAACTTCCTTCTAATGAAGTAAACATAATAATCCTAAAAGGGTAAATAATGCATCTTTGTCCTGGAATATCTGTCACTAAAATATGGTGGAAACACCAGAAACAAAACAAACAAAAAAAAAACTTTCTATTTAAGACTTTGCATTTCTCCAACACATTATTTTTAAAGCCTTTTGTAAGTGTTCTACATGGCTCCCAATATGAATTAGAGTACAGCAGGAAAACATTCCAATTTAACTGTAGCAAAGAAACAGAGAGGAACTAATATATAAAGTATTTGAGATCCTAAAGATAGATGATAGACGAAGTTACGACATCAGAACAAAAAGTGCTTGAGTTTCATTTTTATAAACCAAAGCTTTCTAAGCTAGTGTCATAATAGGAAAGGAACAAATTCTTTATTATTTCCAACCATTATAAGCTCTGCTTCTCTAATTGTTTACTTGCCTGTCTAACCTGCAACCTGCAGACTGCCCTTGGACATGTCCACAGCTTTGTGACCTCATATGTTCTCTCTCTTAACAAACTCTCCGACATTGCTTTTTCCAAATTACTTTTACTACTTACCATTGTTCTGTGAGAATAAAATTAGGTCCGATGTGTTATAGGATTTAGTGTAAGATTTGTTTGAAGTGATTGTGATCTAATCTTGCTAAAGATAGTTGAGAACTCCTAATTTCTTAATTTCTCCGATGGTTTTATGTGAGAACGAGGGTTTGTTTTGTGGCATGCTTGGCCCAATAAGGAATTATTGGGTCAGGACAAGCAGACCCACTGGGCCTAGACAAAAGGGCCAAGAAAGTCTAAAGAACAGGAAGCATGAGGAAGCCCAGCAGTCAGGCAGTTGCCGTTCCAGATGGTTAATGCTAAATCGCAGACAGAGTCTTGGGGAAAGGCAGAAGGAAGCTTGGAATGATGGAGAGACAATGGCAGAAGGGCACAGAGACCCAGCCTCAGATTTTGAGGTCCTACATCTCCTGAATAGGGTGCAAAGCCCAAAAATAAGATTCCAATTCAGAAAGAAATGGGTCGCTGGGAAGGAAATAAAGGCATGGACCATCTCATGAGAGTCAAGTCAGGCACGAGCAATGAAAAATGACGGCTGCATCCTAAGATCAAACCCAGAATTTAGGTATCCAACCAAAACAATGAAAATAGAAAAGCCAAGAGCAGAGTCTTCATGTTAACAATGCCTATCAGAGTTCCTTGCATACAATTGTTTAATAAATTGAATTTTCTCTGCCAGTTTCCTTCCTGAGGCCAAGACAAAAAAATCAATGACTCAAATTATTGAGACAAGAAACTATATCCATTCTAGCACCAGGCCATCTCTCACTCCTCTGAGCTATTATAGATTAATTCAAATTCAAATTAATTCAAATCAATAGTATATCCATGGAGTCTGGGAGAAGCCACAGATCTCCACAAGACAGTACTCCAGGTAGTCACCACCAACAGATTGGTATCAGCCCCAGGTGAAAGCTAATGCACACATAGCAACTCCTTCCCTGCAACATGCTCCCAGATAATTGTAGACCAAAACTCGAAGGCTTTATTATTCTTGCCCCTTACTGATGAGTGATGTCATACTGGTTATGAGCCTGGTTCTAAATATGAGTGCACTTTGCTTATTAATTAGTGTCACCTAATTCTGGACTAACACTTCTAGGAAAATGTCTATAGTGTTCTCTACCTTGCCTATTGGCACTATGCTCACAATCATCTCCCTGTTTTCAATTGGGTAGGTATATTATGAGTAGAACTGTTTCCCCCAAAAAACATATACTGAAGTCCTACCCCCCACCCATATCTCAGAATATGGCCTTATTTGGAAATAGCATCTTTACAGAGATAATCAAAAAGAGATCATTAGGATGATCCCTAATTCAATATGACCAGATTCCTCCCAAAAAGAGGAAATGGGGCTTGGGTTTTTTTAAAATTTTTATTTTTTTTAACTTTTATTTTAGTTTCAGGGGTACACAGGCATGTTTGTTTTGTAGGTAAATTGCCTGTTGTGGGAGTTCGGTGTACAGATTAATCAACCAGGTAATAAGCAAAGTACCTGATAGGTAGTTTTTCAATCCTCACTCTCCTCCCACCTTCCACCCTCAAGTAGGCCCCAGTGCTTATTGTTCTCTTCTTAGTGTCCACATGAACTTGATGTTTAGCTCTCACTTATAAGTGAGAACATCCAGTATTTGGTTTCCTGTTCCTGTACTTAGGATAATGGCCTCCAGCTCCATTCATGTTGCTGTAAAGGACATGATCATATTCTTTTTTGTATCATGTGTTCTTTATATAGTCTAACACTGATGAGCATTTAGGTTGATTCCATATCTTTGCTATTGTGAATAGTGTGATACTTGTATACTCATGTTGATGTGTCTTTTTGATAGAACAATTTGTATTACTTTGAGTATATACCTAATACTGAGATTGTTGGGTTGAATGGCAATTCTGTTTTAGGTTCTTTAAGAAATTGCCACACTGCTTTCCACAATAGCTGAACTAATTTACATACCCACCAGCAGTGTATAAGCATTCCTTTTTCTCTGCAACCTTGCCAGCATCTGTTTTTTTTTTTTTTTTTTTTAATTTTAGTAGTAGCCATTCTGACTGGTGTAAGATGGTATCTCATTGTGATTTTAATTTGCATTTCTCTAATAATTAGTGATGTTGACCCTTTTTTCATATGCTTGTTGGTCACCTGTATATCTTCTTTTGAAAAGTGTCCGTTCATGTCCTTTGTCCATTTTTTAATGAGGCTATTTTTTTTTGTTGCTTGTAAATTTGTTTAAGTTCCTTACAGATTCTGGATATTTGACCTTCATCGGATGTATAGTTTGCAAATATTTTCCCCTACTCTGTAGTTTTCTGTTTACTCTGTTCATAGTTTATTTTGCTGTGCAGAAGCTCTTTAGTTTAATTAGGTCCCACTTGTCAATTTTTGTTTTTGTTGCAATTGTTTTTGGTGTCTTTGTCATGAAATCGTTGCCTGGTCTTATGTCCAGAATGGTATTTCCTAGGTTACCTTTCAGGGTTTTTATAGTTTTAGGTTTTAAGTCTTGACTCCATCTTGAGTTAATTTTTGTGTATGGTGTAAAAAAGGGGTTCAGTTTCAATCTTTTGCAGATGGCTAGCCAGTTATCTCAACACCATTTTTTGAATAGGGAGTCCTTTCCCCATTGCTTGTTTTTGTCAACTTTGTCAAAGATCAGATGGTTGTAGGTATGTGGCCTTACTTCTGGGCTTTTCATTCCGTTGCACTGGTCTAGTGTCTGTTTTGGTACCAGCCTCATGCTGTTTCGGTTACTGTAGCCTTGTAATATAGTTTGAAGTCTGGTAATATGATGCCTCCAGCTTTGTTTTTAAAAAAAGGAAATTTGCACACAGATATACACACAGGGAGGACGCCAGGTGAAGATGAAGTCAGAGTATAAAGGTAATACATCTAAAAGCTTAGGAATGCCAAATACAGCCAGAAAACCAAAGAAGCTAAGGAAGGAACAGGGAACAGATGCTTCTTTATAGCCCTCAGAAGGAACCAACCCTGCCAATACCTTGATGTTGGACTTTCAGCCTCTAGAACTGTGAAACAATAAATTTTTCTATGGTTCTAAGCCACACAACTTGTGGACTTCACTACAAAATCCCTAGTAGTGAAGTATGATAGAAGTAGTGAAGTATGATAGAAGACCAAGATTGGTAAGTAGCCCTGGCTGTAACTAATATTGAATCATGCTTTCTGCTCCAAAGTACAGATATTTCATTTTATTTCATTTTTGACAGTGTTGCCTAAGTATAAGGCATCCACAGATATGGATTCTTACTTAAAACTATTCCTGTATGACAATGACAGTTTCAAAGTTCACAACATGTTGTTTCTGTAGATACTACTCTAGAAGATGTCCAAGTCCTGACACAGGTTAAACACATCAGAACTTAAGTAGTATCTCATCAACTGGCTCATGGTCTCGCATTGAACAGGTAGCAGCATCACCTGAAGGGCTTGTTAAACCAAATCACTGGGTCCTCACCCCAGAGTTTCTGATTCTGTAGGTCTGGGCCCCTAAAGTTTGCATTTCTTACAAGTTCCAGGTGACAACAAGGCTGCTTGGTCCTGGGACAACTTTAAGAACCCCAGCCCTCTGAATTGTTGCAATTACTCATAGACAACCTTTTTTTCTGGATGAGATGTCTGTATTCTCATTACCTAATGAATGCAGAGGAGGAGGTCTACGGACAGCAACTTTTCTTCTAATTCTTCTGTATCCACTACGTAAACAGCCATCCCTAATTCATTCATTAAAAGAGAGAGAAACCTAAACTCCAACACAACTAATAGACCTCTGGGCCACCATTACCCTCTTCCAGAGTAGAAAGAGCTATGTCAGTGAATATGAAAAACTATTTTTGTGTGTATTAGAATATTTTTGTGAGTATTAGAAGTACCCTCTCTGCGTAAGCATTTTGATGAGAGGTGAGCCTTGGCTAGTGCCATGTGCAATGCTCAGCGCTGGTCACTATGCATGGCAGCTCTAGGCTAGTGAGTCAAGGGTAGGCCAAGAGAGCCAGGTTAGAAACCACATGTTTGTACAGTCCTGAGTGAGAATTATAAGAATGAGAGAATGTGACATCCAAAATGAGTATAAGAGCAAGGGTCAGAATCTGAAGAGATTATATCCAGCTGGTTGAGGCCCACTTGATCTAGGACCAAGTCAGAGTCCTAGACCAAGTGGGCCTCACCAGCTGGACATAATCACACCCTGCCCCAGTATTTAAGGATTTTGGAGTCAGACTGGCCTGAATAGGAATCCAGTTGTGTGATTTTGAGTAACTAAGCTCTCTAAAATTCAATTTTCTCATCTTTAAAATGTGGACAATATTCTCTTTATTAAAAGGATATCATGAGTTAAAGTCTATAATGTATATTTTAGGTTAGACTTTTTTACACCCCCTCCCTATCACTGCTTCCACAAACGACTTCCCATCACCCACCCCATCCACTTCCTCAGGCACAACCCATAACCCCAGCGAGGATAGCAGCTGACAATATGTCAAAACTCACTAGTTTTGTTGGAGTTTAGGTTTGTCTACGTTTTAATGATTATCAGTAATCACCACCAGAGAAGTCCATTGGAAAGTAACACTTCCAAATAGTATATCCCTTCCCACAAGAAGAACCCACTGCCTAACCACCCGATGGATACCATGAAAGTTCATACCTTGGCCAGGACAGGAAGTTATTGTGGCCTGTAGCTATCATTGGAATTTCAAAGTGGCAACTGCAGATAAATATATAAACCCTAACATACCTTGAGTCAAATTAAAAAAAAAAATAGGTAAGCCCAGCATAGTAGTGCATA
The DNA here is from genome assembly GCF_029289425.2 of Pan paniscus. Classification (NCBI taxonomy): domain Eukaryota; kingdom Metazoa; phylum Chordata; class Mammalia; order Primates; family Hominidae; genus Pan; species Pan paniscus. Next base: position 77,629,109 of record NC_073266.2, on the reverse strand, counting down.
CTTGTAGTCCCAGCTGCTGCAGAAGTGGGAAGATTGAGAGGATTGCATGAGGTCAGGAGTTCAAGGCCGGTCTGCGCAAAAGAATGAGACCACCTCTATTAAATAAAAAGTGATACTTAAGATGAAACATTTAAATAGGAGCATTCTGGATAATTCAGAAGACCCAATTTTTAAAAAAATATATTCTTGCTTTCAATAGGCATTTTTTCTTGCATCCTTTACCATTACTAAAAGCAGCAGCAGCTGTTAAAGTAAATAGGGACTTAAAATCAGGCTGTGAGGAGTTGGAGCATAGAACAGGGAGGCAATGCTTCTAATGATTATTCTTATTTATTTTTCCAAATAACTTTGAAAACACACGATAACCTACATTTTACAGCAAATGAAGATACTGGACCGGGGGAAAATAACTTGCCCCAGGATATAAATCAGAAAGGTTGGAAGTGGAGGTTAAAAGAGGTCTATACTAACACTCCAGGCGCTGCACTGCACCCATCAAAGAACATTGGCAGGGTGAAGAGCCAGGACTCATCCAAAGAGCAGTGAGAGCCTCACTGATCCAAATGATGCAGCAAGGAAAACTGTGAGAAATAAGCCAGGGGTAAGGATTCAAAGCAAACACACATCTCCGAGAAGGCTAAAGAGGTTTACGGAAAGGCTTACCCTCCTGGAATGAATAAGCACCACATGGTACTGGGCATTTCACTACTTCCACAGGGCCTTAAAATACTGACACAAACCTCTTTACTCTGAGAGGACATTGCTGCACATTGCTAAACACGTTTCTCTAAAAGGTAAGTCCTCTGAGAACAGGGCTTATGTCCCCCTTTGTGTTCTTAGACTACCTTATGGGCAAACTGAACCACTCTTGTCCTCCTCCGAGAAGATGTTACTCACTGATGGGCATTTGGGTTGCTTCCAAGTCTTTGCTATTGTGAATAGTGCTGCAATAAACATACATGTGTATGTGTCTTTATGGTAGAATGATTTATAATCCTTTTGGTATATACCCAGTAATGGGATTGCTGGGTCAAATGCTATTTCTGGTTCTAGATCCTTGAGGAATCACCACACTGTCTTCCACAATGGTTTAACTTATTTACACTCCCACCAACAGTATAAAAACGTTCCTGTTTCTCCACATCCTCTCCAGCATCTGTTGTTTCCTGACTTTTTCTAACTGGCATGAGATGGTATCTAATCGTGGTTTTGATTTGCATTTCTCTAATGACCAGTGATGATGAGCTTTTCTCATGTTTGTTGGCCACATAAATATCTTCTTTTGAGAAGTGTCTGTCCTTATCCTTTGCCCACTTTTTGATGGGGTTGTTTTTTTCTTGTAAATTTGTTTAAGTTATTTGTAGATTCTGGATATTAGCCCTTTGTCAGATGGATAGATGGCAAAAATTTTCTCCCATTCTGTAGGTTGCCTGTTCACTCTGATGATGGTTTCTTTTGCTGTGCAGAAGCTCTTTAGTTTAATTAGATCTCATGTGTCAATTTTGGCTTTTGTTGCCATTGCTTTTGGTGTTTTAGTCATGAAGTCCTTGCCCATGCCTATGTCCTGAATGGTATGGCCTAGGTTTTCTTCCAGGGTTTTTATGGTTTTAGGTCTTACATTAAGTCTTTAATCCATCTTGAGTTTTTAATCCTTTCCCCATTGCTTGTTTTTGTCAGGTTTGTCAAAGATCAGATGGTTGCAGATGTGTGGCATTATTTCTGAGGCCTCTGTTCTGTTCCATTGGTCTATATATCTGTTTTGGTACCAGTATCATGCTGTTGTGATTACTGTAACCTTGTAGTATAGTTTGAAGTCAGGTAGCATGATGCCTCCAGCTTTGTTCTTTTGGCTTAGGATTGTCTTGGCTATGTGGGTCTTTTTTGGTTCCATATGAAATTTAAGGTAGTTTTTTCTAATTCTCTGAAGAAAGTCAGTGGTAGCTTGATGCAGATAGCATTGAATCTATAAATTACTTTGGGCAGTATGGCCATTTTCACGATATTGATTCTTCCTATCCATGAGCATGAAACGTTCTTCCATTTGTTTCTGTCCTTTCTTATTTCGTTGAGCAGTGGTTTGTAGTTCTCCTTGAAGAGGTCCTTCACATCCCTTGTAAGTTGTATTCCTAGATATTTTATTCTTTTGTAGCAATTGTGAATGGGAGTTTACTCATGATTTGGCTATTAATGGTGTATAGGAATGCTTGTGATTTTTGCACATTGATTTTATGTCCTGAGACTTTGCTGAACTTGCTTATCAGCTTAAGGAGATTTGGGGCTGAGATGATGGGGTTTTCTAAATATACAATCATACATGGCTCTAAGTGACCCATTGATGATGTTGTGGTGTCCATCTGGTGACACAGTTAAGCTGGTGTGGATAGTAACAGACAGTTTCAAGGACATTGTTATGCTTTTGTTATTAATGTGTGACTTTGATGATGGTATTATTTTTAAAGGCAAGAATTTGAAGTATTGAATAGAAATTGTGTAGACATACAACATCCCGGCCTAATTCTGAGAACACTGTTCATCTAAAAGACCCAGCCATTCTGGATAAAGAGTCATTTATTATAGCTGCTGAATAAATGGGTTATTTTGGAATATTAACATTATTCTCTAGTGCCCAGCATAGTGTCTTATTACATCCACTTTATCCTAGGCATGTCATGATCACTTCTGCCTCTCTACTGGTTCTCTAATGCAAACCGCCCAATGTCCCTCTACTGCTCACTTTGGTATAATGGAGAGCATTCAGCATTTCAACACAGGAGACCGAGATTTGGGTTCTACTTCTGTCACTTACTAACTCAGGCAAATTGCTGAACTTCTTTGCAAAGTAATATTTAAAATAACCATGACTGTCTTTACTTATCATAAAGTATTAGTGAGGATCAAACAAGATAATGTGCATAAAAGAGTAAAGCTCAATGTAAATGATTTATTAGCTACATTCAAGGTTTTTCTTAAGTTCCGAAATCTCAACAGAACTTTACTGAATTATGTAGGTCCATATTTATCTCACACATATCTCATCCTATGTGAAAAAAATCTATCACTCTTCATTACTTTGTCTTTCAGCCACCAACTTTCTTATATTTTCTTCTGATCCTTTCTCGTGTGTGTGCAATGTCATAGCCTAACAACGAAAATGGTATGTGCACTTCCTTTGTAACTACAACAATCCTAAACAAAGAATAGATATTCAAATACTCGTGGAATTGAAAAAATATATATATGTATGTATATATAATTCTACATTTGGACTTATAGTGAAGCAGAGATATAAAAAAAGTCAAATAGAAAAAGAAAAAATAGCATAAACACAGGATCAAATATAACACCATTTTTCATGGCTGGTTTTAATGGGCCAGCTGCTCTTTGTTGAAGTAACAGAAATGTGGCAGAAAGATGAACAAATAGGCAAAAAACTGCTGACATTTTCTTTCACAACAACTTTGAAAACATTAACTCAGGAATATCATAAGTGATACGATGATATGATTTTTGTCACATATATTGACTGGAAGAAAGCAAATGAAATACAGCATGTTTTTAATGAAACAATTTTGCAATTAAAATGGGGACATTTATGACAAAGGGAGCCCTTTATGACACCGCCTCAGGGTCACATAAGAATTTCCTCTAGACTTCAATTGATTCTTTCCAGTGCTTTCAGCAGCTAGAATTGTTAAAAAAAGGATTTCTCTTTTGTGGCCCTGAGCCTCAGCACTAGTGGAATAATGCATCCTGTATTATAGAACTGCCGTATTCACTCTTTAAAATCACTTATGCCATTGCTTGGGGAAATGGGACTGCCTGGAGCAGCTGATGACAGGAACATCAGCTGTCCTGGCTGCACCTTCTCAGATTTCTAGAAAATTAGCCATTACCATTTTTGTTGTTGTTACTTTAGAGCAATCAACCTTCTGAGGACAGCTGTAATGAGCTCACAACCTAAAATATTCAACATTTTAATGCTCCACTAGCATTTGTAACAGCCAGACCTCAAGAAGCATTGTACTACTGGGAGACAGAGCTCGAAGAGGAATAATAATATTGAATACAGTACTGTACCAAGAGAAATGAGTGAAACTGTGGAGAAATGATATTACAACAAATTCAGCAGTACATTTTCTACCCAGACAGAAAAAGTTTATATATATAAAAAATCAACTAAAGAACTCTGAATAATCAATATCCAATCACTACCTGATTTTTCTTTAGTTTCTTTTGCCTTGTGTTATTTTTTAAATAATTTTTCATCCTATTGTGTGAAAATCCCAGTACACGTCAAGGTTAAAATATAGACCATAGTACTTGGCATTATCGGAATTGGCAATACTCTTTTTATTTCCTCCTATTTATAAACTCCTTAACAATAGGTTTTTGCTATTTCTTACTTTCTGTAATTTCTAGGTCACTAGGTCCTGATTTTTCACCTCAAATAACAAAATAATAATGTAATTAAATACACATTCACTTTATTATTCTCCATCAAAAAATATAAATATAACATATGCTTACTTTTAAAAGGTCATTTATTCATTTATTCAAATATATTTAGCAAACAGCTACTATATATCAAGCAGTGTGTGTGTAGGTCCTGGGAATACAGCAATAAATAAAACACAAAGTCCTTGGCCACAGGAAGCATAGGCTCTAGGGAGGTAGAAAGACAGTAAACAAATGTTGGGGGGTGGTTATGAACAAATTAATCAGGGTGAGGAGATAGCTGAGAGTGAGGGCAATGATTTGTTAAATAGGATGTTTAGGATATTCTGTGATGTGACATTTGAGGAAAGATCTGGCTGAAGAGAGGTAGGGTGCATGTCAATATTGGGGGAAAGATATCCCTCCAAGAGGAAGAGGAAAGAGGAGGAAGAAGGAATGGCAAAACGAAATGCCTAGACACAGGAAAATGCATGTTCCAGGCATTGCAGAAAGGCTGACATAGTTGGAATGTGGTGAGCAAAAGAGCATGGTGGAAAGCGAGTTTTAAGGATGGTGCCTCGGACTAGGGGTAGATGTTGTGGGAGGGGCACAGTGGTCTGACGTGGATGCATCAGGAAAGATGAGTCTACACGGTTGTGACAAATTCAGTATGGGATGTGGGAGGATGTAAAGAATCAAAGATGAAACTCCAAAGTTTCTGTCCTAAGCAGGTGGGTGAATGACGGGAACATTTAGTTCATTTCTCTAATTCTAACTTTTCAGTCTGCCTGCAAGCAGTAGAATAGGACAACCTATCCAATAGACTAGAAAATACTTTGAACTATAAAATTGAGGAAGATAAAAACTCTTTCTAATTCTCCACTCTTACTTCAAACATGTCATCTACATGATTTGAATTTCATTACTCTTCTTTATTACTTTTCCCAGAGCCTGCAATCTATCATCAAGAGATTAATCTGGGTCAACTGGTTTTGCTGCTGCATTTATTTCAAATGCAAACCCACTTTTAAGATGTGGCAGGCTATTAATCATACATATTCTTCGTGAATTGCTTTAACTGTGTTGTCTTCCTCCTAACATCAAGCTATAAGATGGTGTTGAAGGAGATGGTAATCCCTAGATGATAGACTAAGAGAAATATTTGGGGACAGATGGTACTTAAGTAACACACAGTTTGAAATGGCAAAATGAAATGTAGGCTTTGGAAAGCTAGAGAGCAGCATGACTTAAGAAAGGCACAGAGATATAAGGGAACACACATGCAATCAAGATGCTCACCATTTTTACCAGGGCCATGTTCTGCTTTCTACCAAGAAGAAAATATCTGCTCCATAGCAACAAACATTAACATTTGTTTTACAAATATTTTATATTAATTAATAAAAGCCCTTTGATTCTTCATTGTACATGCCTCAGTGAAAAGACTTTAACAATGTTGTTATAGAGTCAGCAGACACTGAAAATTCAACGAGGTGTGATAAAAGGAACACAAGAGATCAAAGTGACAATATTTCCCAAATCAATACAGCCATAAAAAAGAATAAAATCCTATCATTTGCAACATCATGAGTGGAACTGGAGGACACTATGTTAAGTGAAATAAGCCAGGCACAGAAAGAGAAGTATTGCATGTTTCACTCATATATGGGAGATATATATATATATATATATATATGTCATGAAGTTAGAGAGTAGAATGATGGTTACCAGAGTCTGGGAAGGGTTGTGAAGAGTGAGCGATAAAGAGGATAAGATTAATAGGTACAAAAATATGGTTAGGTAGGAGAAATAAGATCTAATGTTCAGAGGCATAATAGAGCAATTGCAGTTAGCAATAATTTATTGTATGTTTCAAAATAACTAAAAGAGTGAAAATAGAATGTTCCTAACACAAAAAAATGATAAATGAGGTATGGATATGCTAATAACCTTAATTTACATGCAATGATACACATTGCATGCTTGTATCAAAATATCACATGTACCCCATAAATACGTACAACTATGTATCCTTAATAATTAAAAACTAAAATGTTTTAAGTATGCAAAGTCTGATAGGTTTGTAATTAAGAGAACGATAAGAGAGAAAATTTGAACTAATAACTGCCCATGAAAAGCCAAGCCCTCTTAATTGCCCTGCATAAGCCTTATCACACAGTAACAACTCATTACTCACTTCCCCAAAAAGAGAAGGTCCAGTTTTATTCAGCAAATCAGATACTTCATGAGTATCAACCCACAGTCACCATCAAAACACATTTCTAGTTCTATTATTAAACTGAACTTTTCCTTTTATTGAGTCTCTTCTCAGTCCTAATAATAAATACTGACTTATGGCTTTAGCTAAGAGTATATTCTAGCACTAAAAAAGCAATTGGTTTCTTCCATCAAATCTATTCAATATCAGCACCACAACATAAAGAAGATTTTATGTACCTTGGGGCCAAAACAAAGCTGAAAAGACCAACAACCCTTAAAATCATAGGATTTAACTTGAACTTTTTCAGTGACTAGAAGTATACCAATTCTGAAGACAGAGAGAGATGCTGTCTAGTTAGTTTCTTTTTTAACTTCCTGCATCCAGTTCCCACCTACCTCCCTTACATCATCCATGTCCCCACCCATTCCTCTATGCATACACACATACACACCCTGTTGATCTCTAGGAATTCAGATTCTGCAAGCTTCCTTCTATCCTATTTCCACTTCCTAAATCAATGTCGTATTGGGGCACTGTTCTATTGAGAATATAATACATTAACTCTTACACTATGCAGTTGAGGGGATAAAGATTGGGCATGATAAGAAAAGTTAATTCATGTTGTGGTGATTTTAAAATAGGTCTGCAAATTCCTTTGACAATCTTGTCCTCAAAAGACAGAGTCAAATTCCCTCTTCTTGAGTGTAAGCTAGAATTAGTGACCCACATCTAATAAAAAGAATATCACAGAAATAACGGTATATAACCTTCAAAGTAAGGTCACAGATGACATTGTGGCTTTCACCTCATTCTCTTCAATCATTCACATAATATTAATATTATGTTAATATATTTCCTTCCTGCAAATCATTTAACTCATTCCTAGGAATATTCTAATGATCTCCCTCATTAGAGAGTATTAACTTACTGTAGAAGCTTATTGTGATTTGAACAATATCAGAAACCAGATTACAATACCATAACTTTAGTTTTTCTTAAATTTTGCTTTTATATCCATTGCATTTTTGTAGTTTTCATGAAAAATTACAACAATATATTATTTTCATGAGAAAGTTCTACTTCACTGCAAATTTCACACTTTTAAACATTGACCTCTATTTGCATGTTTCAAGATATAATTAATGTATTGTCATTGTATCCTTGTAAATTTTTCATAAGGTTGACATTTTTCAAACAAGCAGCTATGAGCACAGTCAATTTTTTCTCACATTATTTAACAATTTATTTTTACTTCTTAGGAACAAAGAGGTAAACAAGTTGACCTTTATGCTTTAAATAAATTCTTTGTTCCACAAGAAGTTTCTAATATCTCAGATGTCAATTTCACCTTCCTGTAATAATGCTTTATATTATTTTTTCAAATTCTAATATAAAACACATTGCCTAATTTAGACAAAATCTAAAACCTATTCAACAACAATAAAAATAATAACTTTTTCTGAGCCTGCCCAAGTGCAAGGCATTGTGTTATGTGCTTTATATGTTTTCATTCTTTTAATCATCACAGCAATCCTGTGAGATAGACACAGTCATTAACACCTCCATGTAAAAGCCCATGAGAGTGTTTAAGAAGGAAAGTTTCAGGCCAGGCCAGGTGGCTCACACCTGTAATCCCAACACTTTGGGAGGCCTAGAGGAGAGGACCGTTTGAGTCCAGGAGTTGCAGACCAGCCTGGGCAACACAGAGAGACCCTTTCTACAAAAAATTAAAAACTTAGCTGGGCATGGTGATGCACAATGTAGTCCTAGCTACTCAAGACACTGAATCAAGAGGATCCCTAGAGTCAGGAGTTCAAGGCTACAGAGAGCCCCGATTGCACCACAACACTCCAGCTTGAGTGACAGACTCTGTCTAAAAAAAAGACCAAGGAGGGGAGGAGTTTCAGTAGCACTCTCTCTTGTGGAACTGGGATCCAGACAGTCTAGCCCTAAAGCCCTAGCTTCTAATGACTCCAATGCACAGGCGAAGTCTTGGCTTATCTGTGAATTTCAGTTTATCAGGGACTGAACTTTATCCCTTCAAAAAATTCACGTGTTGAAGCCCTAACCCCTTAAGTTAGCTGTATTTGGATACAGGGCCTTTAAAGAGGTAACTAAGGTTAAATAAGGCCATAAGGGTGAGATCCTAATCCAGTAACACTGGTATCTTCATAAGAAAAAGAAAAGACACTAAAACTCTGTCCCTTTTTACCATGTGAGGACACAGTGAGAAGGCAGCCATCTGTAAGCCAGGAAGAGAGGCCTCAGCAGAGACCAACCCTGACAGCACCTTGATCTTAAACGTCTGGCCTACAGAACCGCGAGAAAATAAATTTCTGTTGTTTAAGCCACCCAGATTGTGGTATTTGGTTATGGCACCCTGAGCAGACTAACACACAGGTTCTTCTGCTCTCACTATATCCTTCAAACACTCTCAGATGAACCTTAAAGAGTTAACCATGATCTGACTATTAATGCAGTCATATACCTATTATTGACTATAATTAATTGCCTATGCAATGTTCTTTCAGCCTTCTTATTCTCCAACGCATTAAAATTTACTATTCTCTTACACTAATATGAGGTTTAGCACTATAATTACCTAGCACATATTAATGTTATTAATCATGTCATCAATATAATTAAAATAAAAATGTTATCAAACCAGTCTTCCTTCTTAGCTATAGAAAACAGTTAAATATGATATCAAGCTTTACAACCCTGGACTATTAATGTTCTTAATGCCTACTTAATTTTTAAATTAATTGGTCCTGCCTCAAAGAGACCATTTAAATATCAAGAGTTCTGACCATTCATATGACTTCAGTGCTACTATAGTTTGAATATTTTGTCCCCACCAAGCTCATATTGAAGTTTGGTCCCCAATGTGATGATGTTGAAAGGGGGTGAGACCTTTGGGAGGCACTGGGATCATGAGGAATCCACTCTTATGATGGAATTAATGCCATCTCTCAGGAGTGAGTGATTTCTCATTCTCACGGGACTGGATTCATTACTGTGAGAGTGGGTTGTTATAAAGTGAGATCACCCCTTGTGTTTTGATCCTTTCTCCCATGCTTACTTTCTCTGTCACTTCTCTGCCACATTATATCACAGCACAAGGCCCTCACAGGAAGCTGACCAGATGTGGCCACCTGATCTTGGACTTCCCAGCCTCCAGAACTATGAGCCAAAATAAACCTCTTTTCTTTATAAATTGTGCAGTCTCAGGTATTCTGTCATAGCAACAAAAAACAGACTAAGACAGATGCCCTCCTGCTCTTGGCTTCATAGAGCTCTTGTATCTCTCTTCTTTACAAGGTATTGGCCAGCATCCTGGAACCTAAGCCATTGCATAGCCTTCTTGCCTCAAAATATGTACCTGCCCTAACTCACTTTCTGTTGAAGTTTTTCTCCTTGCCAGGACAATGTACTCAGTACAGTAAATGGTTATGGGCATGAGTTTTGGAGTCAGAGGATCTGCATTTTAGTCATTTCTTCACCATGTAGTTCAGCCAGTGGAAATTGGTAAAGTTGTTTAGACTTCATATGCTTCAGCTTCCTTATTTGTTTAACATGGCAATAACTACTTATTTATTATGAGAAATAAATACAATGAAAATCCCTTAGTGAAATGCATGGAACATCGTAAGTACTCAATAAATCATGATTATTATTAGTTGATATTTAATAGATTAGTGTGCTTTGTTCTTTGTAAATAGGTGCTGCTGGACCTAATTCTATCTCTGAAGGTGACATATTTTAAGAAAGAATCTCTGGCTAAAATAATGTAAACCAAAGAAATTGATCAAGGCTGAAAATTTTAAGAGCTGTATAAGTTTGAAAATAAGATAAACATTTGAAAGCAAGTAGGGTTTTTAAATTCAAATTACACCAGAAAACAAGCATTTCCTTCACTTAAACAGAAAAGAACCACAGGAGAATAAGGAAAAGATATGGTGGGAAGAATGTGACAAGTTCTGTCTAGGATGTAATGAGTAGGGTTTCTTGTTTGTTTTTTCCTGTGAGACTTCCAAATGGAAGTGTTCAGCAGAGGACCAGGTGAGTAGATCTGGAGGGAAAGCTTAGAATTTCAGGAGAAAGGATTTAAATCTGAACCACCAGCATAAATGCTAGTGAATGAGACTGCCCTTGGAGAATGTGCAGACTGATAAGGTAAGAAGATGGTGGTGGAATCCTGAAACATACCAATTAATAAAACAAAAAGAGAATTTGGAAGGCCAATGTGGGAGAATCAGATGAGGCCAGGAGTTCGAGACCAGCCTAGGTTACATAGTGAGACCCTACAAAACCAAACAAACAAACAAACAAACAAACGTTATATATATATATATATATATATATATATATATATATATATATATATGTATTTAGCTGGGACATGGTGACACACATGTAGTCCTGGCTACTTGGGAGGCTGAGGTGAAAGGGTAGGAGGGTCACTTGAGCCCAGGAGTTAAAAGCTGCAGTGAACTATGATTGCACCACTGCACTCCAACCTGGGCAACAGAGTGAGACCCTGCCAAAAAGAGAGAGAGAGGGAGGGAGGGAGGGAGGGGGAGAGAGAGAGAGAGAAAGGAAGGAAGGAAGGGAGGGAGGGAGGGAGGGAGGGAGGAAGGAAGGAAGGGAGGAAAGAAGGAAGGAAGGAAGGGAGGAAAGAAGGAAGGAAGGAAGGAAGGAAGGAAGGAAGGAAGGGAGGGAAGGAAGGAAAAAGAGCTGTCCATAAAGAGGAATGAGAAGCTTCTGAGGAATGGCAGAGGCAGGAGAGTCAAAACCAAGGGAAGCTGAGTGTTTGAAGAAGGGAGTGGTCAGTTGTGTCAAATATTGCCAAGAACACAAGTTTCACTTCAGGAAGGAGTGTTGTTAAAAACAAATGAAGCCAACCACATATTTCCACAAGGGAATATGGAAGAATGTGTATTTTGCAACCAGAAAGCAATTATAGGCTTTGGTGGAACAGTTTCAGAAAAGTGCCATTTGCTAGAGTCTTCTTGATCTTCCACAATTTCCCTGAACTCATGCACAACTTATAATCCATATTACACAATTTAGCACTTTCTTATAGTAGCATCTTTAATATTCATATTGTAAAATCATAATTATTTTATAATTCCAGGTGGCCTCAGACTTATGACGGTTCAACTTATGGTTTTTCAACTTTACAATGCTGCAAAATCAATATGCATTCAGTAAAAATCATACTTCAAGTGCTCATACAATGATTCTGTTTTTCACTTTCAGTCCAGCTTGTAATAAATTGCATGAGATACTCAACACTGTTCCATAAAATAGGCTTTGTGTTGGATGATTTTGCCCAACTGTAGGCTAATCTAAGTGTTGTGAGCATGTGTCAGGTAGGCAAGGCTAAGCTGTGACATTTTGTTAGATGTATTAAATGCATTTTCAACCTATGATATTTTCAACTTACTATGAGTTTAGGTAAACATAATCCCAGTGTGAATTAAGGAACTTCTGTATGCATCTTGCCCTCCTAAATGTATGTTATATCCTTTATTACAGTAAATTGTGTGCTTCATGACCTAGACAAATAACAAGTGATAAAAGAACGCTTGCTAATAAAATAATCAATAAAATTTCCACTGTGAATGTTAGATTGCAAGTGGACAATGGTGAGATTCTCAGTGAGCCCACTGCCATGCCCTGTGAGAAGAATCTAGGCCAAGAGTGACACTCTTTATTAACTGGCATCCTACCATCTTAGGACCCCTTTTGTAGATCATGATCTGGGATGCAAGCTCTAATGCTCCTTTCCTTTGGCCTCTAGATCTTGAGCCCAGAGGGTGCCTGTTGTAGGCCGTATAGTATACTCTAGAAATGAGGCTTGCCTGAGCCTTTGATAGGAATGTGTCTTAATACTCAAGCAGTTCCCTGTACTGATGGTTACAAAATAGGATACCCCAGGACCTTGAGAGTTTATATGGTCATGTTTTCATGTTTTTAATACATATTTCCCCAAAAAGTAAAAATAGCCCCTGAAATAATTTATAATTATTCTATGTCTGTTGGATAAGAAGTGGTAGCAGAGAAAAATAGAACAGGGTTCCACAGGAACTATCTTAAGAAGATTTTGCCTCTGAAAACCATTTGGAGAGGTGATGGGATCCCAACAGAGAGTCTTTTGCAGTCTAAGGGGTGAGTCTAAGGGACCAGGCTGTATCAGGAAACCAGAGGTGAGAAACCCCCAGTGACGTGGGGTCTCTGAGAAACACACAAAATGCCCTAAGTCCGTTTCACTGCCAAGGAGAAAAAAAAGCAACAACAAAAAGTCACCTCCAGTCAGGAAGAAATTTTCATTTCCATTAGTTCTCCCCATTCCCCTGCTCAACCACAGAGAAGTTGGAAGTCTCAGCTTCCCACATCGAGAAGGAGTGTTGTTAAAAACAAATGAGGCCAACCAACCACATCCCCCTTCTCCAATGAAGCTTCTCACTCGCAGAAGCCTTGAGCTCCGGGCAGGTGGAAAGGAGTTTTAAATAGACATATTAATTATGGAACTCAGACTATTTTTGGAGAACCAAAGTACTTAAAGATATTTCCATTATCTGAAAACAAAGTGCTCAAAGGTATTTCCATTATCTGAAAACAATCAGCTAAGCAGCAGGGCCTTTGCAGAATTTTATCCAAGGGCAAAAGAAGAACAACTGCACAGAGTTGGTTCGCAGCGGCGTTAATGAGAAAACACGTTCCCTTTACTTCACCCAGAGTCCTGCTCCTTCAATGTGTTGGTTATACCAAAAGCGACCTCTACAGGAAATTAGAAAACCCTTTTAGGATCCAAAACAAAATACACGTATTAACATTATAAATCGGAGAGTGTGTGTGTGTGTGTGTGTGTGTAATGAGTTCACTGATAGCAATATACAAGTCATAATCTATACCATGTCGCCAAAAATATTTGTTTACATTTCAAAAACTTCCTTACACAAATTCACGTTAAAAAGCATTTCCTTGTTTAGTTAAATATATTCACAGTTGGAATCCATTTTATCTCTTCCAAATGTTTAACCTAATATTGGGATTATGCCTAATCCAAATTTACATTTATAGGTGGCTAATCTGGTCTAGAAGGTCTGTTCTCTTATTTCCAAACCATATCTTCCTCCAGGAATTTCTTATTTTGTCCAAATGGACCCAATCTAGCCTTGACCAGTGGAAGGTTCCTGCTCTTTCTTCTGAGGCCACAACTGCCTTTGCCAATGCCCCATCAAGTAGGTGTAAATTTTGCCTTTTATTTCCAAGTTCTAAACATAATGAAGATTTTTCTTTCCTAACACTTAAGATCTTACTACGGATATAAGCACTATCAAGAGACATATAAAGAGGCATATAAAAGTTCTGATGCATTTATATGCCAAGTTGTCTTTAATGTTTTAACCATTATCAGAAATTTTAGCTTTGGATAGAAAGATATGAAAATTCCTGTATGTAGAAGAGGACAATAAGCAAAAATGACATCACTTCAGTGACTTCTGACTGGAGAAAATGCTATCAAATCAAGGGCCAGACTTAAAAGAATTGAATATTTCCAGTTTACTCATTTATTCTTTAAGAAAAATATGCAACATTTTGAAATAATGCAAATGGAGGGCAGTGTGTCCTTTTCATATATTGGAGCATTTTTGTTGTTGTTGTTGTTTGTTTGTTTTTGAGACAGAGTCTTGCTCTGTTGCCTAGGCTGGAGTGCAGTGGCACAATCTCGGCTCACTGCAACGTCTGCCTCCTGGGTTCAAGTGATTCTCCTGCCTCAGCCTGCCAAGTAGCTGGGACTAGGCGCACGCCACCATGCCCGGCTAATTTTTTTATTTTTAGTAGAGATGGGGTTTCACCATATTGGTCAGGCTGGTCTTGAACTCCTGACCTCGTGATCCACCTGCCTCAGCCTCCCAAAGTGCTTTGTTTAACAGGAGCATTTCAGGATTATTTAATCATCTATGAAAGTGTGTCATTGTTGGATTCCTAATCTGCTATTGATCAGAGGCCCAGATTGTGAAGTTATATGTTTTTAAATAATTTTTTGTCCATTAGAAATGCAAATGATTTCTGTCCAATAGAACAGATAACCCCAAATATTACATTGCCTACAAGACAGCAACCAGTTTAGTATCTAACTGAGTAAACTTATTTTAAATTTTAAATCAAATGCCTATTAACAGTCAGTCCTTTATAATGTTCCTTATCATTTTTACCAACATTATCATCCTGCTGATTCTCTTTTTAATAAATGAAATAAATGTTTGACATGTGCTCATTCTCTATATCTAGGAGAGTAATGATTTTTTATTTAACTTTGTGAAAATTATATTTGACAGTTCTGTTACCACTTTGCTTTGAGATAAAGTCACTAGCCTAAATATGTTACCAATGTCATAGATTTAGTATATTCATTCATTCATCCATGTGACAAATATTTATTGAGAGCTTACAGTGTCATTGCCATAAGCAATGAACCAAACGGAAGTCCCTGCACTCATGTAATTTGCAGTCCAATGAAAGAAAGAAAACATACAAAATTTTAAAATCACAAATCCTGGGAGAAGAAATCAGTCATTTGCCTTTTGCTCCACATGGATCATAATAAATCTTAAGCCGAGGTTCATAAGCTGAAAACTGAATGACATCAAAATGGTACTTCACAGAGAAAAGTGACAGGCATCACAAACCTGCAAAAGCATCTAACTGTGCCAGGTGGCCTTACCGCCAATAAAAATCAAATAAATCATTAAAGATTTGAAAGTGAAAGCTATAATTATCAGGGCTTCTTAGGATTCAGAGACGTTAACTGCTGAGCAGGTGATTGAAAGCTAAATGAAACAATTTATTTTTAAAATAAATGATAAAATAATAACCTTATTGAGATAATGAAAAGTTCAGTTCTTGAGATACTGGAACTTGGTCCCACAAATAAAAATTTTGAAATACCCCTCAAACCTAGAAGCCACTACATTCACTGTAACAGTTAATTTGAATAAATTAGATGCCATGATGAAACTATCGAACTGTTTTTCTATGTAAAGAAAATGGAAAAGAGGTAAAAAAAAAATCAAAGGCTACAAATATAATTACATTAAAGCTTTCATAAATAGTTGAAAGATGTTAATGAACCTACACTATTAATAGTTAGGCTTGTTATAATAATAGGAATACTGAAATAAACCAGTGGATATAACAATCCAAAACCAGTGCTTTGAATATAAGAAAATTTAGTTTAGATTAAGTGTGACCTTTCAAATCAGTGTGGAAAAATATGTAATAGGGCTAATAGCTTATCCAATATAAAAGAGAAAGACCTCTGCCTCATATAACAGCCCCAACGTATTTCAAATAATTTTTTTAAACTACACAGAAAAGTAAATGCCATAAGGGAGAAACAAATATGGAAATTTTTGAGGAGAGATTGGGATGCTGCAAAGCATGGCATAAAAACCATGTGTCATAAAAAGAAATACAGATTTGGATTTATAAATAAAAAAGTTCAAAGGTAAGTCAGAAATTAGGAGAAAATATTTTAATGTATTATATAATAGAATTAATATCCAAAGTAATATCTCTATATATTAAAAGAAATTTAGAAGAAAAAAAGCAAACTATACAATGGAAGGTATGCAAAGGATCTAAATTAGCAAATTATAGAGAGAAAATATGACTGATGTAAACCATAAAAAGATGTTCAAACTCTGACAAGAAAAGCAAGTTAAAAATAATTATGTCAACATGGCAAGGCGCACTCCTGACTTGGGAACCTTGAAGTATGGCCCAAGAGGCTGGACTTGGAAGGTCTGTGAATCCAGTCACAGGTGCCAGCAGCTAAGATTTGAACATAAATTACTACAGGTTTGCATTCATCCTCCTTTCCCTGGCCATCAGCGTTTTCAGCTGGTACAACCTGCTCTCCATGGAGACATCCAACATCAGCCTCACTCTGTAATCCCTGAGTCCGGCGGATTAGCCCTGAAATTCACTCGTGGCCTTGCTGGATGATGTGGTCATGGCTGTAGTCAATATAGCTAGCATAGCTATGATGCCTTTGTAAAATTCGGGGAACATTAAATTTGACTACCTTGATCCTAGACATCCTTAATATCTTGACACTGTAATACATTAGGTTGTCCAGCGCCTGAAGCTTATACCTCACCATGGATTCCCATGACAGCATGGGGCAAGGGAGTCATCGGGACCCAAGGCAAAGAGTGGGAAGGGACTGAAGAGATGTGGAAGAGACTGCAGAGATGTGGAAGAGCTCCCGTCAACCCTGCTGCAGACCTGGACCGAAGTCAAAGCATGAACAGTGCATAGGAGCCTGAGGCTGTGCCCACCCCACGCTGAGAAGGTTCAAATTCCCTCAACAAGTATTTACTGAGTGCCTCCCTTGGGTCAGGCACTCTTCTAAGCGCTGGAGAACACCAGTGAGCAAAAAAGAATTTCTGACCTTGGGAGCTGACATTCTATTAAGGAGACAGACAAAAGACTCATGTTCTGTAGAAATATTTTATAGCTTGAGCTTTGTGGTGATTATGCGTGTGTGTTTATGTAAAAAATTCATTCAGCTCTTCATTAAGATTTATGCATTTTATTTTAAGTGATACTTTGATTAAAAAGCAAAATAAAAATTTATTGTTATTATATGTATTTTTCACCTATTAAAAAGACTGTTAGTCTCTAGCGATGGTAAGGGTCTGAACGACAGAGTCATCCTAGACAACTGGCAATAATGAATAGGACACTACTCCCTTTTTGAAGGGTAGTTTGATAATATTGTCAAAACTCATAGAGTCTGACCCAGTCACTTTATTTATATGAAATTGTATTACTTGTGCACGAAAGCCAAAGATGAAAAAAAGCTTATTGTAATAATGTTTGTAGTAGCTAAACATTGGAGGAGGTGAGAAGCTAACAGTTTTCAACAAGGAAATTGTAATTCTTTTGGATCCAGAGATCAGAAATTAGATTTAGCATTCATTCAATACTAATCGAATGCATATTTATTCAGTAGTTTTCAATATTTATTGAGTAGTTTTACCGTGTGTTGAAAACTATGCCAAGTACTAAAAACAGAACCACTAAGTATTAAGCTATAAACATGCCATGAAATTTTTTTAAGGCAAACAGAAGAGTATTACAGAATGATCTGAATTTTAGGAAGAAATACAAAAATAAAGTATGCCTCTATGTGTCTATGCCTAAGAAAACCACTGTATATCTAGAAGAAAAGGCTTTGAAGATACTGTCGTGCTGGACCCTTATTGATTTCAATAGGAGTGGCACCATGTTCAAGAGGCCAAAGAAGAGACCTGGAGCCAGCAAATGAGACAGAGGGTTTATTGAGGGGACTTACATACAGGGCAGCACTGTGGTGGTGGGCTGGACAGAGCAACAACTACCATTTATAAAAAGCATGCAGTTTACATAGCATTTTCACTTAGCACTCTCCTCCTAGCAGTCTCCACCTGGCCCCCTTCATTTAACCCAAAACATAGGGCCTTGATTCCCTATATGGTGTGTGTTCCACGGGATGGGCCAGGAGTTCAAATGTTTCTCTTAGATAAGCAATGACTCTCCGGGTCGCCACTCCCAGATTTCTTAGCTCAGAACTCCGAACACACATTCTTCTTAGACTATAGAGTCATTCTCAGGGTGTGCTTAAGTATGGCTGTCAGGTGCATCTGCCATTCAGATACATACCAGTTGTTAGCAGTGATATTCTTGAAAGAATAATAATTGAGGAAAGACTTTCACTTTTTTAATTTTACTTTTCTGTAATTTTATTTTTTAACATTGTGCAAATAATTTTAAGACTATATTTGTAAAACTAAAATTAATGTCAATTTGTAAGTTATCTTACAATTCATTTGTAAGTTATCAAAAAACTTAGTCTAAGCACATTTCATCAAATTCATATAGATCATAACAAGCCTAAAAAACTGATGACATTAAAGAATTTTCTATGTTGATTTGTGTTAACACAACATTTTTTAAATTATGTAATATAAATACCATGGTAGTGAATGCAGATGACTTTATTAATACAGTGAAAAACTTGTATTGAGTTCTTTCTTATATGCTATTTACCGATGTAAGCTCTGCTCAAATGAAAACTTCTTACTCCTGAAGTGGTTTACAGTCTAAGGGGTTGGTTACATAAAAATAATTACAATAAAAAGATAACTGTTTATAAGTAAGTGTGAAGGGCTTCAACACGAAATAATGACTGTAAGGAGATGGTAAATCAAAATTTGGAACATTTAGCTGAATTGTTGTCCAGGGACCAATAGAATTGGCATCACCTGGAGGCGTTAGAAATGCAAAAATCTCAGGCTTCATGCCGGACTCACCATCAGGACATACATTCTAGCGAGATTCCCAGGGGATTCATATGCTCATTAAAGTTTGAGAATCACTGTTCTGCATGAAATTAGTTTCTGACTTAAAAAAAACATTCTCCCTTGATCTGGTGTTTAAAATGTGGTTACTCACTGAATGGTGAATCTCCTAAAGTGGTAAGTGTGAATGTAACATTGGATAGAAAAAGTAACTACTGCAGAGTCTACATTACTTTATTTGCCACTCAAGTTAGAATAATACCCTTATCAATCTTCATGATTTTTACATTACAATTAACATAAAGTGAGAAATGATTTTATTTTGGATTTTAAGGAAGTTATTTAAACATCCTATGTCTCAACATTTGCTGACCCATTTTTACAGAATGTCTGCAAGCTTGAACTACTGCCTCTGAATAATTTTCATCATGAATTTAATAAACAAACAATGAAAGTCACAGGCTAAAGGGAGAAATACCCTCGAGTAGGAATTATACTATCAAAGAAGTTTATTTTTGCAAATCCCCTTGGCCAGGAGCCTTTTCAGTCAAGGAAATAACCCATAATTAATAACCCATAATTAATATGGATTAATTGGCAACATGGCATAACAAACCATGTGACCTTTGTTTGAATCACCCCATTTTTTGTTTTGTTTTGTTTTTAGTTTTTTTTAATAATTAATTTTTTTTAAGTTCCAGGGTACATTTACAGAATGTGCAGGTTTGTTACATGGGTAAATGTGTGATTTAGAACTGGAGATACCATTTTTTTAAATTAAGGGAAATGTTTTCAAAAAGCATTTATGTACTACTATGCTAGAAAATTTGTTAACATTACTCCAACTTAAATATCTAATTGCTCTTAATAAATAATTATGAGATTTTTTTCCATCTCAAAAATCATATTGTTTAGGACATTTAAGAGACAATTAAATGAATATTGATGACTTTATGAAAAACAAAAGTATTCTTACTTATGTTTGTGCATGATTAAGACACTTTGCCAACATCACAACAGATTTCAAACAGCAGTCACATACACTCACAAAAAGTGAGTAACAAATGCTTGCATTATTAGCCAATAAAGATAGAATGCCTTAATATAACTGTGTAGCTTGAACAAACAAAAGAATAAAGCCCTAGGCTCAGGCCTCTTTAGAGTGTTAAAAATCTTAACTAAAGAATGGTAAAAAAAAAAAAAGAAAAGATTGTTCAATTCTTACACCACATTTCAAGAAGGACGTTGGTAAACCTAATAACACCCAGAATGAAGAAGAATTCAGAAATTTCATCATATGAAAGACCACCTACAGAAACTGGAAATGTTCAGCTTAGAAAATACAATATATATAGTGAGATGATAGATTCCTTAAATATTTAAAGGATTAGCTGTGGGAAAAATTGAACCAAACTTAATTCTGTTAAATGCGAGAGAGCAGAATTGCAATCAATCAGTAAAAACTTGTAGGAAGACAGATCTTAGTTAAATGTGTCTTCAAACAATAGAAAACTTTATAAACAAACAAGTTATTAAATAAAAACCGTAAATTAGATTATTACAATCTTTGAAAGGTCATATACTTACCAAGGTCTACTTGAAAAAGAGTGAATCCCTTGTGTGTGGGAGGAGAGTTATACCAAAAGATTTGAATCTGTAAGAGATACTTGGTGAGGACTGCATGCTGGGTAGAACATCAGATATTCTCTTCCAGCCCTGAGTCTCTCTAATACCGAAGCAACATCACACTAAGGGGTAGAGTTACTGAGTGCAAAAACCACAGAAGGCATTATTGTTGCCCACAGAAACCCAATGTAGCATGCACAGATGAAAGAAAACCATTTACCAGCAGTATGTCTAAGAAATCATAGAATCTAAAATACTACTTCTCAAAAAGGCTTTTCCCAAAATCTAAAGTCCCCATGCAAAAAATAGTTGAAAAATGGATATCCTTTAAAGGAAAAATGTTTTTGTTGTTGTTGCATGCTTGTCTAGTTTTGGTATCAGGGTAAGGCTGGCCTCATAGCGTGAGTTAGGAATAATTTCCTCCTAATCAATATTTTGGAAAAGTTTGAGGAGAATTGTGGTGTTAGCTCTTCTTTGTAAGTTTGGTAGAATATGTCAGTGAAGCCATACAGTCCTGAACTTTTCTTTGTTGAGAGATTTATCACTGATTCAATCTCATTGCTCATTACTGATCTGTTCATGTTTTCTATTTCTTCCAGATTCAATCTTGGTAGGTTGTATGTGAGTGGGACTGTATCTATTTCTTCTTAATTTTCCAGATTGTTAGCATGTAGTTGTTCATAATAGTCTCTGATGATCTTTTGTATTTTTGTGATATCAGTTGTAATATGTTCTTTTTTATTTCTGATTTTATTTATTTAGGTCTTCCTTCTTTTTTCTTGGTTGATCTAGTTAGCGATTTATGAATTTCATTTATCTTTTAAGAAAAACAACTTTTCATTTTGTTGCTCCTTTGTACTTTGTAGCCTGAATTTCATTTAGTTCTGTTCTGATGCTTACAATTTCTTTCCTTCTATAATTTGGAGTTTTGTTTGTTCTTCATATTTTAGTTCCTTTAGTTGTATTGTTAGATTCTCTATTTGAAATCTTTCCACTTTTTCGAGGTAGGCATTTATTGCTGTAAACTTCCCTCTTAGCACTGCTTTTCCTGTATCCCACAGGTTTTAGTATATGTGTTTTGATTTTCATTTGTTCTAAGAAATTTTTTTATTTTTTATTTAATTTCTTCATTGACCCAGTGGTCATTCAGGAGCATGTTGTTTAATTTCCGTGCAGTTTCCAATGTTTCTCTTGTTACCAATTTCCAGTTTCATTCCATTGTGTTCTGAATAGATACTTGACATGATTTCAAATTTTTTTAATTTGTTGCGACTTTTTGTGGCCTATAATATAGTCTATCCTGGAGAATGTTCCTTGTGCTCATGAGAAGAATGTGTATTCTGCAGCTGTTGGGCAAAATGTTCTGTAGATACCGGTTAGGTCCATTTGGTCTAAAGTACAGTTTAAATCCAATGTTTCCTTGTTAATTGTTTGTCTAGATGATCTGTCTAACGCTGAAAGTTGGGTGTTGAAGTCCCCAACTCTTATTCTATTGAAGTCTATCTCTCCCTTTAGATTTAATAATATTTGCTTTATATATCTGGGTGATCTGGTGTTGAGTGCAATTGTGTTTAGAATTGTTATATCCTCTTGCTAAATTGGTCCCTTCATCATTGTATAATGATAATTTCTGTCTTTTTTTTTTTTACTATTTTTGACTTAAAATCTGTTTTGTCTATAGAAGTATAGCTATTCCTGTGCAATTTTGGTTTCCATTTGCATAGTATGTCTTTTTCCATCCTTTACCTTTAGTCTATATGAGTCTTTATATATGAGAGGAGTTTCTTGTAGTTGAGTCATTTTTAAATACATTCACCCATTTTATATCTTTTAAGTGGTAAGTTTAATCTGTATGCATTCAATCTGTGATATGAGGGCTTATTCATGTCATTTTATTAGTTGACTTATGATTGCTTGTATGTCTTTTTTCCTTTCTTTTTCTTTACCATTGTTGTTTGGTGGTTTCTGTAGTGGTAACATTTGAGTCCTTTCTCTTCCTTATTTGTGTGTCAGCTCTACCAGTGGGTTTTATACTTTCATATGTTTTCCTGATGGTAAACATCATCCTTTTGCTTCAGGTATAGGACTTCTATAAACATTTTGTCGGGGGGCTGGTCTAGTGATGATGAACTTCCTTAGCTTTTGTTTGTGTGTCAAAGACTTTATTTCTCCTTCATTAATGAAAGATAACTTTGCTGGTTATGGTATCCTTGGCTGGCAGTTGTTTTCTTTCAGCACTTTGAATATATCTTCTCATTCTCTCTTGGGATGTAAGATTCCTGCTGAGAAACTTGCTTTTAGTCTGATGAGGGTTCTTGTAAGTGATTAGATGCTTTTCTCTTACTGTTTCTAGAATTCTGTCTTTGTCTTTGACATTTAGCAGTTTGACTCTAACGTACCATGGAGAAGGCCTTTTTAGGTTGTGTCTATTTGGGGATAACTAGGCTTCCCGTATCTGGATATCTAAATCTCTTGATAGACTTGGGAAGTTTTCAGCTATTATTTTGTCAAATTGGTTTTTTATCCCTTTGCTCTTCTCTTCACCTTCTGGGTCACTGAAAATTCAAATATAATCATTGCTTTATCATGTCCCATATGTGACGTATACTTTGTTTATTCTTTTTTATTTTTGTCTGGGTTATTTCAAAAGATATGTCTTCAAGTTCTGAAATTTCTTATTCTGCTTGATATAGCATATTGTTGACTGGCCTAGTTTTCATTTTATTTAATAAATTCTTCAGTTCTGTTTGGTTCTTTTTTAGGATATCTATCATTTTTGCTAAATTTATCATTCATATCCTCACTCCATGTCTGATTTCTTTGTATTGTTTATTTGTGGTCTCTTATATCTCACTGAGCTTCTTTACTATTGGTGTTTTTATTTCTGGCATTTATAAATTTCTTTTTCACTGGAGTCAGTTGCTGGAGAATTATTATGTTTCTTTGAAGGTATCATATTTTCTTGTTTTTCATGTTTCTTGTGTTCTTACGTTGATATAAGCAGATCTGGTATACCAGTTGCTTCTTCCATTTTTTTGAATTTGTTTCACATGGGACATCATTTTTCTGAAGATACAGCTATAGTGTTGTTTGGATGGGGCACTTCTATTCTGTTTTTGGGTGCACACAGTAGTGTAGTCTCTGTATAATTTATTTGGTTGTAAGCAACATCAGTAATGTCTGTGATTTCTTTGGTGGCTTAGGATGTAGTTGTTAGTGGAAGCTGTGATGAAGTTTGGCTGGGGATGAGGATGCCATGTGGGCCAGTCTTCTCAGTATTGGCAGCAGTAGGCCAAGCATGCCTTTCCTTGGGCCCCACAGTGGCACATGCTGGCACCAGTGTTTACAGGTTCAGGTGGATAAATTCTTGGTCCTCCAGGCAACTTGGTTGGGTGCTGGCAGTGGCAGGGGTTGTCCAAGTGAGCAGATGGGTTTGTACACCCTTGGGAAGTGGACATGGTATAGACGATGGCAGTATCATTGAGAGGACAACCCTCTGGCTCCCAGGTGGTTCATGCTGGTGTTGGCAGTGTTTGAAATGGGCTGGATGGGCTAGTCCCATGCCCACAGGTGGTGTGCGCTGGTGGGTGCCAGCTGTGATAATAGTGGCAGGCTGAGCAGAGCCATCCCCAGGCCCCTGGGAGGAGTGCTTAGGTGCCAATGGTAGTAGAGAGGGCAATCCGCAGGTCCCTGGATGACAGGCCTGGGCACTGAAGATGGGGAGGGAGGCAAAGCCAGGCCTCTCCTCGGGCCCCCTGCTGGTGCATTTGGGCACTGGCTGTGGTGGGCAGAGGTCTCAGACCCCTAACAGAGTGCTTGAGTGGGGCTGGCAGTGGCAGCAATGGGTGAGGGGAGGCTTCCCACAGTACATGTGCAAGTGTGCTGCTGCCCTGCTGCTGGAGAGGGTGGTGTTGTTGCCAGCAACTTGTGCTTCTGCCCTGGGGCAGCAGCCAGCAGCAGAAGTGATGACTATGAGTAGGGGGGCTTGCTCTCAAGGAGTGTGAAAAGGCACAGCAGCCCCATTTCTGGGGGCCATGGGGTCACATTCAGTGGCTCTGTTTCAGTCCAGTGGCAGTAGCCAGCAGCAGCTATGAGTGAGGGATGTCAATGGAGCTCCAGGGATATGGAGATGCAGGGGCTGTTGGGCCCCAGGGCAGGACACAGTCTGTTGGGGCTTGGCTCTCAATATGGTGCCATGCTGTAGCTGCTTGGTCTTAAGGGTAGGGGTGAGACCCAACATGGGTTCTCTGTCTGCAGCAATGCTTTTGTGTGGTCTCCAGGCAGCACCTTATGTTAGTCTCAGAGCCTGCAAGGGTCAAGGGACTTTCCTGTAGCTAGGATTGCAGGAGTCTGTGCTGGGGGTGTACACAGCTGGGGATCTCTCACTTACTTTTTCCCCACACTGGAGAACCTCTCCAGGCTCCCAGTTAATCCCAGCCAACCAGGCTTCTTTGCTTCCCTCCCCTTCCTTTCCTTAGGTGTTTCTTGTCACTTCTCTGTTGAACTCCAATGTTATCTCTTAGATGACACATCCAAAGTGCTATTTTACTTGCTATTTTGGTTCTTGTTTGTGGAGGAGGCGAATACCAGATCCCTCTATTCGCCTATCTTGAAGACCCCATATTGTTATATATTTTATTGTTTTTTAAAAATATGTTTGAACTGCAGTAGGTTGAATCCATTAATGTGGATCCTGTGGATATGGAGGGCCAAATGTATATATAGAGAGAAACAGATTTATTATGAGAAATTGACTCAAACAACCATGAAGGCTGAGAAGTACCAAGATCTGCAGTTGGTAAGCTGGAGATGGAGGAAAACTGATGTGGGTTCTAGCCCAAGTCTGAAGGCCTGGGAATCAGGAGAGCTGATGGTGAAGGTTCCAGTCTGAAAGCCAGCAGGCTAGATACCCCAAAAGAGCCAATGTTTCCATTTGAGTTTGAAGGCAGAAAAAGACCAGTGTCCCAGCTCAAGGCTGTCAGGCAAGAGGCATTTCCTCTCACTCACTCTTTTTGATCTATTCAGGACTTCAATTTATTGAATGAGGTCCACTCACTTTAGGAAGCACAATCTACTTTACTCAATCTACCAGATCCAAAGGTTTATCTCCTCCAGAAACATCCTCCCAGACACACCCAGAATAATGTTTAACCAAATCTCTGGGCACTCTGTCGCCCAGTCAAACTGACACACAAAATCATCCACCACAGAGACTTAAAGGAGAATTGACAGTCACTCTGATTTGGTCCCACAGGCCCTACCTGGAAAATCAAAATTGTACCCAATTTATTTTATTAAAATCCTTGATATTTCTTATGATAGAGAATACAGAACAAATGCAAATCAGTGAATTTGAAGTTTGTTAATGAAATGTTAATCAGTTAACTTGAAGTTTGGAAATTAACATGTTAATTTCCCAACCTACTCATCTGACAAAGGGCTAATATCCAGAATCTACAATGAACTCAAACAAATTTACAAGAAAAAAACAAACAACCCCATCAAAAAGTGGGCGAAGGACATGAACAGACACTTCTCAAAAGAAGACATTTATGCAGCCAAAAAACACATGAAGAAATGCTCACCATCACTGTCTATCAGAGAAATGCAAATCAAAACCACAATGAGATACCATTTCACACCAGTTAGAATGGCAATCATTAAAAAGTCAGGAAACAACAGGTGCTGGAGAGGATGTGGAGAAATAGGAACACTTTTACACTGTTGGTGGGACCGTAAACTAGTTCAACCATTGTGGAAGTCAGTGTGGTGATTCCTCAGGGATCTAGAACCAGAAATACCATTTGACCCAGCCATCCCATTACCGGGTAAATACTCAAAGGACTATAAATCATGCTGCTATAAAGACACATGCACACATATGTTTATTGTGGCACTATTCACAATAGCAAAGACTTGGAACCGACCCAAAGGTCCAACAATGATAGACTGGATTAAGAAAATGTGGCACATATACACCATGGAATACTATGCAGCCATAAAAAATGATGAGTTCATGTCCTTTGTAGGGACATGGATGAAATTGGAAATCATCATTCTCAGTAAACTATTGCAAGAACAAAAAACCAAGCACCGCATATTCTCACTCATAGGTGGGAATTGAACAATGAGAACACATGGACACAGGAAGGGGAACATCACACTCTGGGAACTGTTGTGGGGTGGGGGGAGGGGGGAGGGATAGCTTTAAGAGATATACCTAATGCTAAATGACGAGTTAATGGGTGCAGCACACCAGCATGGCACATGTATACATATGTAACTAACCTGCACATTGTGCACATGTACCCTAAAACTTAAAGTATAATAATAATAAAATTAAATTAAATTAAAAAGAAAAAAAAGAAAGCAAACAAAAAGCAATATAAAGGGAATATTAACACTGCAAAGAGTAAATACTTTTAAAACATTAAAAAAAAATAAAAGTAAAAGCATTAAAAAAACATTTAAAAAATAATGGTAGTTTCAAAGGTTAGATTTGACAGTGACAATGAGGACTCATGGGTGAAGTCGTTTTTCCATATTGGTTGTGTCCTTGTATTTGGGCTAGTACACTGAGTCAACACTCTGAGAAGCAAACATTGTTGACCAGCTCGCACTGTCTTCATCAAAGAAACCCCCAAGTGGAAAGTGAAAGGCATGCATGCTGAAGAGCATTTGTGGCACAATATAAAAAAATAAATAACTAAACTATTTCTGAAGGGTTCTTCTAAAGTTTAGTTTATATAACGGAACCAAACTGTTACTGTAAAAAAAACCTGTTGCACTATAAAAACAACAACAACAAAGTGTAATATTCAAGGTCTCCATGAGCTTTATTGGTATGTTAACTTTTGATATAGTTTGATGTTTTTCCACTCCAAATATCATGTTAAAATCTCCGATGTTGGAGGTGAGGCCTAGTAGCAGGTATTCGGGTCATGGGGGCAGATCCCTCATGAACAGCTTGGTGCTCTGCTCGAAGTAGTGAGTGAGTTCTTACTCTAAGTTCATAGAAGGTGTGATCATTTAAAAGCATGTGGCACCTCCCACACCCCCTTGCTCTCTCTCTCACCATGTGGCACACTGGTTCCCCTTTGCCTTCTGCCATGATTGTCAGCTTCCTGAGGCCCTCACCAGAAGTAGATGCCAGCACCATGCTTCATGTACAGCCTGAAGAACCATGAGCCAAATAAACCTCTTTTCTGTATAAATTACCCAGTCCATCACTTTTCCACCTTTTGGCTAAGATCAAGTATAAATTACCCAGTCCAAAGTATTCCTTTATAACAATGCAACAGACTAACATAACTTCTATATGCAATATTCAATTAATAGTCTTTCCTTTTTTAATAAATTGTGAAACTAAAATAAAAAGTGGTGACAGAAATATTTAGAAATAAGCTAACAAAATATATGTTTTAGTCACTCTTTATTCCCATTTCTTATTTTGCTTGTGTTATACTGTCTCTTTTACTAAAGTGAATATGATGTTCATTTCTTGCCAGGTGATGGGAAGAAAATAATTTCCTTTCAACAAAAAATATGAAAACCAAGAACTTGTCTGAACGTTTTAATAACCAGAATGACAAAGGATTACCTAAACAAAATTTAAATTTTGGAAATAAGCATTATCCTCAAACGTGATATTGGAAATACAACAAATGTGCTTTTATCTCCTTGAGAGAACAACTGTATAACGCAAAATGAAATTTAGAGTATTTTATAAGAATTACAATAGCTAATGTTTTTCAGAGCCTCTTTCATGGGAGCTACTGTGATAATCTACTTAAATAGCTATCCAATCTTCACAACTACACTGGAAAATATGTAAGTATTATTATCTTTACGTATAGAAAAGAAATTAAGAGAAATTAAGAAAATGTTCAGCTCATCAAACTGTTAAGTGGCAAAGCCAGAGTTAAACCTGGTCCATTTGCCTCTAATGTAAATGTTAGTACTATGGTACTAAGGGAATAGCTAAATTATAAATTTATCAAATATTTGGACTTTATCCTAAAATCATATACAAAACCTCGAAAATTACACAACTAATTTACTGTAGAAAAAGCCCATGTGAAGGCAACTGTGCATGAGCAAATATTTAGGGTGGCCCTATTATTAGTATGTTTTTCCTAAAAACTATAGGTAATATAAAGTGTTATAATAGAGTCTCCATCCCCAAGGAGAAAACGAAGGCAAACATAATTTATAACGCACAGTATTAGAAATAAGTCCTACAAAACATAAGTGGTAAGAATTATGAATAGGAGGAATTAATGTGGTCTGAACTTAACAAGAAAGAGACTTCAGGGTGGAAAAGGGACTACCTTGAGTGGTTGCAATGTATGGGAGTCACATTCAGGGCTTCCTAACTCAGCATCCACAGGAACACGAGCCAGCTTCAAGGATTGTAGAAAGGCCCTGAAGTCATTTGTGAGCATTTCTGAGCACTTTTCTAGGAAGGAGCCTAGATTCAGCACATTTTCAATTATGTCCATGACTCAGAAGAGAAGAAGAACCTCTGAGGTAAAGAAACATGAAATGGAAATTCATGGCTGTGGCAAGATAAACAAACATGAATGTGGACATGCAAGAGGTGTGTTATTGAACAGTAAGTTCACAAGTCCTGCCAGGCTCAATCTACCTCCATTTATTTCTCTGCTGGAGCATAGGGCTCCCTCCAGCAGAGAAATAATGGGAGGCAGATTGAGCCCAGGTCTTAGAAAAACTCAAATTCCAAGTCAAGGACTTGGGAAATGATTTTTACATCAGGTTTTCGCAGAAGTGCATTCCAGAGGCCAACGCTCAGGAACAATTAATTTGTAGTGGTTTCTAAGAAACACCAGGGGAGAAGGGATTGTTACATATATAATCTAATTTAATAGGGAGGCTCCAAACTTACTTTGTTTAAAGATTTCACAATGTTCAGAATTTAAATAGTAATAGCAAATGACAAATATGTTTATATTTCTATTTGATATTTCTCATTTACCCATTAAAATGATTCTGCTTTATTTACAAGTAGAACATATATTCTGATTTTGTGGCTGCAAAAATAAAACACAATCCAACTTAAAGGATAGTATCGTGTTCAAAACATAGCTGAAAAGAAAAGCTTAGCACATAAAAGATGCAATTGAACATAAACTGCATTTATCTGCCATCAATTTTTAAAATGACTTTGGATCATACAATAAATAAATGTTCTTTACATAAATTAGAACATTGACATTAGTAAGTGAGAATATAGAAAATATCCATAATCCTGTGACCCAGTGGTAACCACTATTCACCTTTTGATATATATTTTTTCACACTCAACTTTTATATATCTTTTCGTACAAATATTACAGTAGATACTGTTTGGAAACTTGCCTTTCTCACTTAAAAGTATGTCATTTCCACCACAAGAAGTATCTCTTTCTACCTCATTTTAATGATTACACAGCAAACACTGCAGAGATAAACTACCATTTTTTTTTATTTTTTTATTTTACTTTAAGTTCTGGGATACATGTGCAGAATGTGCAGGTTTGTCACATAGGTATACATGTGCCATGGTGGTTTGCTGCACCTATCAACTTGTCATCTAGGTTTTAAGCCCCACATGCATTAGGTATTTGTCCTAATGCTCTCCCTCCCCTTGCCCCCCACCCCCTGACAGGCCCTGGTGTGTGATGTTCCCCTCCCTGTGTCCATGTGTTCTCATTGTTCAACTCCCACTTATGAGTGAGAACATGCAAAACTACCATTATTTTAACCAGTCTACTGTTTTCATTGCTTTGATTATTCCTGATTGCATCAATGCTATATAAAATGATTACTGGAATCAGCCACCAAAACAAAGTTCTGGTTATGTAAGCTAAGTGAGTGCTGGAAGAAAATTGCAAGCAGCTCTTGTTTTCTAAATCTATGTGCATGAGTTTTCCAGGACTGTCATAACAAATTACCACAAACCAGGTGGCTTAAAACAACAGAAATTTATTCCCTCATTGTTTTGGAGACTAGAAGTCAAAAATTTCTTGTTAACAGGGTCAGGCTCCCTCTACTGGCTCTAGGGAAGGATCCTTCCCTCTGTCCTCACTTTTGGTGGGAGCCAGCATTCCTTCACTTGTAGCTTCATCCCTCCAATCTGCCTCCATCTGCATACGGCCTTCTCCCCTGTGTGACTCTGTCTCTTCATATGATGTTTTCCTCTCTGCATATCTTTGTGTCCAAATTTCCCCATTTCTCTTTTCCTTGTAAGGAAAGAGTCATTGGATTTAGGGCCCACCCTAATCCATTGTGACCTCATCTTAACTTGATCACATTTTCAAAGACTTTATTTCTGTAAGATCACATTCACTAGTACAGGGGGTTAGGGCTTCAACATATTCAGACAAAAGGGGGAGGCATAATTTAACCCACAATACATGTGAACCTTAAAATAAGGGAGCATTCTAGTCATCAATAAGGCATCGGATCCTGTAGCTAAGCAGCAGCAAAAAAGACCTGGGAGTCTTGCAGCAGGTAAAAGTTCAGAAATGGCCCATTCAGAGTGGCTCAGAAACTGGGTTAAAGCTGAGTCCGTAGGAGGCAAGATCAGTGGGCTGGAATGTGGGGAATTGGGAACAGGGCAACTAGGGCTGAGCTGACCCAACTACCCTATTTACTCACCCCATCTTCACACACAAATCTCATCCATCCTGTAAAGTGCAGAGGTTAGTCCCATAAAGTCATCTCTTAAAATTCATCTAGGCCAGGTATGGTGGCTCACACCTGTAATCCCAGCACTTTGGGAGGCTGAGGCAGGCAGATCACCTGAGCTTGGGAGTTCAAGACCAGCCTGACCAACATGGAGAAACCCCGTCTCTACTGAAAATACAAAATTAGCCGAGTGTGCTGGCACATGCCTGTAATCCCAGCTACTTGGGAGGCTAAGGCAGGAGAATCACCTGAATCTGGGAGGCAGAGATTGTGGTGAGCTAAGATCACGCCATTGCACTCCAGCCTGGGCAACAAGAGCGAAACTCCCTCTCAAAAAAAAAAAAAAAATTCATCTAACTAACACTTATCTCTTTAAATTCCTGTGGTGTGCTCCATCTATCACAACTTCATTTAAATATTGTATTACAAGCTGTCTGTTCATATATTTTAATTGTCTTATCTCTTCAATAGTCTTGCAAGATGCTTGAGATTAGATGCTGCACCTGATTTTTCTTTGTTATCTCCTAACAGCAACCATCTCAATGCTGGGCATTTAGAAACTATCTGTTGCATATAAAACATCTATTGAAGAAAATAATTATTGACTTGACTAAGAGAAGGTGACTAAGCCTCCAACAGAAGATGCCTCCGACAGATCCACCGCATAATGAGCAGAGCAGGTGACCTGGAGTCTGATCTCCGGAGTCATCACTTCTAACCTTGGAGGAAATCCACGATGGCTCTCTCACTTGTATTCATCTCCCATCTGCAGCCACTCTATAAATTACTCTCTCCATGTAATCTTTGTTTGACACTTCTCTTCCCCAAGCAGGATTTCAATCACACACTTTGAGGTTTTATATAGAAGCTAGACTCAGAACACACAAGACGTTGCTGTGAGAACGAGCATTTGTGTGGTCCAAGCACAGCCTGCAATTTTGCACTCAATCAGCACCTAGGAGGAAAAAGCCCCGTGCACTTCAGCTGTATCTTCCAAGAGTGCCAACACGGCTGCCCCATGAAGCCAACCTTCCCCTGTGAATGAATAGGCAACCTGAGATGCAATGAGTTTCCAAAGCCAGACCTGAATACAGCCCGGATTGCTAGCAGAAACCTGCCTAGACTAATTCGCAGTCACCATTTGACTGCATTCTCCTGCCTCTCAGCTAACAAAGGCATTATCTCCCAGCACTTCTAAGAGCTAAATTGCTCTTTTAACAGCAATTATAAGAGTGCTAACAAAAAGCTAAAGATTTGGAGAATCGATGTGCTTCTTTTACTTCTAAATCATTGTATCAGATTTCCTCCTTGAATTATAATTTTATGCTGTGAATGAAGAAAATGCCTCCTTTCAGAGCACTGAATAAGAAAGGTACATTTTTGTACATTCTAAGCCTCCTTTTAAGAAAAATCACTTTTATCTCTCCATTTTATGGGCATAAAGAGGGAAATCATATTTTGAATAATTACAGGAAACAGTCGGCTACAAATGGTATATATGATAAAATACCTGTTAGCTACAATTAAGTTAAAATTTTAGGGAAAATCACAAAGTAGATCAATTTATTCCCACACATCATTCTCCAACTTCATGTACAATTAATTAGAGGATAATGTGAAATATAAGCATGGAGTCATGTGCTTTTATTGCATTTCAACTAAAATCCTTGGTCCTTACTGTCAGAGGCATGTGAACAACAGCAACTGCATCTTGAATAGGAACTACATAAAATGAGGCTGAAACCTATTGGGCTGCATTCCCAGACAGTAAAGGCATTCTAAATCACAGAATGAGATAGGAGGTCAGCATAAGATACAGACCTTGCTGATAAAACAGGTTGCAGTAAAGAAACCGGCTAAATCTCCAACCAAGATGGCCACGAAAGTACCTCTGGTCATCCTCACTATTACACTCCCATCAGGGCCATGAGAGTTTACAAATGCCATGGCAATGTCAGGAAGTCACCCTTTATGGTCTAAAAAGGAGAGGCGTGAATAATCCACCCCTTGTTTAGCATATCAACAAGAAATAACCATAAAAATGGACAACCATCAGCCCTCAGGTCTGCTGTCTATGGAGTAACCATTCTTTTATTCCTTCATTTTCCTAATAAACTTGCTTTCACTTTACTGACTCTCCCTGAATTCTTTCTTGTGCGAGATCCAAGAACCCTCTTTTGAGGTCTGGACCCGGACCCCTTTCCTGTAATGTTACTATCTCTGATTTCATGATTCTGATGTTTAAATTACTTGTAAAATAAATCCCTATTTAATAGTATCTGTGACTATACCACATAAATATTTCATCAGTTAGGGCTATTCTTGTGCAATAAACAGTTGATAGACTTAAGCCCGCCAGATACAGTATTTATCTGCAATTAAAATTTATCATGTAATTTTTTTTTTTTTTTTGAGACAGGGTCCCTCTCTGTCACATAGGCTGCAGTGCAGTGGTGTGATCATTGCTCACTGCAGACTCGACCTCCTGGCTCAAGGGATTCTCCCATCCCGGCACAACCCCCTACCCCTGCCAACCCTCTAGTAGCTGGGACTAAAGGCACACTCTACCATGCCCAGCTAATTTTTGTATTTTTGTGTTTTGTTTGTCTGTTTGTTTGTTTGTTTGTTTTTGTAGAAATGGGGTTGTGCCATGTTGCTCAGGCTGATTTCAAACTCCTGGGCTCGAATCTCAGCTTCCCGAAGTGTTGGAATTACAGGTCTGAGCCACTGCACCAGGTCTGACAATGTTTCTATTTTTAAGATGTTGTCAAAAGAGGTGAACCTCACTTTGACTGTGAGGTTTTTGAAAGACTTGGAAGAGAAATTGATTTATATAAGCTTGTCCAACCCATGGCCTGCAGGCTACATGCAGCCCAGAACAGCTTTGAATGTGGCCCAACATGAATTCCTAAACTTTCTTAAAACATTATGAGATTTTTTTGCAATCTTTTCTTCTCATCAGCTATCATTAATGTTATATGTATTTTACTTACATGTGGCCCAACACAATTCTTCTTCCAATGTGGCCAGGGAAGCAAAAAGATTGGACACCCCTGGATTAATAGGTACCTTAGTTTCAGAGTAATTCTTTTCTAATACAGTTCATCTATTATTTAAAAGGAAATAGAGT
The DNA here is from genome assembly GCF_029289425.2 of Pan paniscus. Classification (NCBI taxonomy): domain Eukaryota; kingdom Metazoa; phylum Chordata; class Mammalia; order Primates; family Hominidae; genus Pan; species Pan paniscus. The sequence continues at coordinate 77,594,650 of NC_073266.2, read as the reverse complement.
GAATGTCTTTGAAAGTATAATCAGAGAAGAGCCAGCTGTAACCGTCAAAATTTTGTAATCCAAGAGTCCACCAGTATTATTAAAGCCACCCTGCAACTCATTGGCCAGTGATCTGAGAAACAACTCTATGCTAGTTTTACTTTTCTCTTTGAAATACTTTCTACAGATTTCAAAGTCAGTAAAATTACATATTCTTTTAAAATTTTTTATTTAACCCTAATGCAACTAGGTTGTTCAACAATATTTCTTCTACTGTCTGATCCACAAAAATAATAAACACAACACATATTCAAATTTGATGAGTAAGGCGTGCCTGGTTTCATGGTGTGCCAGACTAAAAGGAAAATGTAAAGAAAACAGATCTAGAAGACCAAGAACAGAGAACTTGAACTAGTTTTCGGGTTTTTTTTGGTTTTTTGGAGGGGGGGGGGTTTGGTTTTTTGTTTGTTTCTTTAAGATGGAGTCTCACTCCGTCGCCCAGGCAGGAGTGCAGTACTGCAGTCTTGGCTTACTGCAATCTCTGCCTCCCAGGTTCAAGAGATTCTCCTGCCTCAGCCTCCTGAGTAGCTGGGATTACAGGTAACTGCCACCACACCCAGCTGTTGAACTAGTTTTAGTGATAATTTCTCCATTCAAATCATTATAGTACAAACTAGAATATTCATAGTGGAATAGTGAATTTAAATTCATAGTGGAATAGTGAATAAGATTCCACTAGAGTATTCATAGTGGAATAGTGAATTTAGATTTAACTTAGCAGTGTGCATGGGGGGTTGAATCAACTATCTGAGATATGGCAACAAGAGTTTCCATGTAGTGATAAGACATAGGAAAGGGATTGTAAACAATGTGATTCCAAGAGGATCTATTTTGAACCGGATTCTAGTACACAGCTGAAAATATAGAGGTAATTCAGGCAAACATTGAGAAAAAGATTATCAAAGTTAACTAGGGAAAAATATGGAAGGCTTTCAAGACAGAGATCCAGTCTTAAAGAGAGGACTGACTGGAGGACAAATGGAGGGCCTGAGCCAGCATCTCAGTCATGGATGAGCAACATGGAAAGCCTATGCTTCCTTGGTTCTGCAGATTTACCCCAGGCACACTGGCAATTGTGCCTACAGCAAATTGAGTCATTCAAGACCATTAACCATTAATGTGAAGATGGTTTTCACATCATTCAGGATTGACTTGGGAACTGTGGGTGGTAAACTGAGGGGTGATGAGTAAGCCTAAAGCAATGAGTAAATAAACTGATTCCAGAATTTAAAATGGGGCCAATTTCATTGTGAGGATTAAGAAGGAAAGTAATAATATATACCATCCAACACAACAGATGACACAGTAATTATTTTGATTGAACTTTGGAATATAGCTTATAGTTGGTTCATCATTCATCAATTTGTGGTTCTGCTATCTACTATTATCTACTATTCTATCTACTCCCAAAAGAAGAGAAAGGTCTTATGTATTTATGTGTATTTATTTAGAAAAATCTCTCATAGTTGTATACATATTTATAGTTACATGTAAAATAAAATGCACAGATCACTGTACCTGGAATGCTACCATTTATGTAAAGAAGGGATGAAAATAAGATAAATTTCTGTTTTCTTCTATACGCATTAAAAAATCTCTGGCATAAGGAGCCTGAGGCAGGAGGATAGCTTGAGCCCAGGAGTTCAAGGCTGCACAATCCAGCCTGGGTGACATAGCAAGACCTGTCTCAAAGAAGAAAAATCTCTGGCAAGATCAGCAAGGCATGCAGGAACAAAAACCAATATATAGGGGCAGGAATGAGAGAGAGAGACTTCTCAATGTATATTCACTTTCTACTTTTGGAAATTTTATTTATGTAATTGTTTCCTATTTTAAAAGTAAAGCATTTTAAAATATAAAGATACTTAATGTATGTATTTAAATGTTTCTTTTAAAATATGCGAAATAAATACACAGGAGCCATGTTATGAAGAAGAATAATGAAGATGAAAGCACTGAAAAAGGAAAAGGTGGGAGAGTCTTAAGATACTTATTGTTTGGTGGCAAAAAAAATTTGATTTGAATTCCCTGGAAGTCAAGGAATCAAGGAAAACAAGATAAGTTATATAACAATCATTATTCATAACCAGAACCACATTGCCCAATTTCCCTACTGAATAGCCTGAGTATGGGTCCCACAGGGCAAAGCCTGGGGACAGGAGCATCTCTTACCTAGAGCTCTGGGTGCATTAAAGTTAGAGAAGAGAAAAAATAAGAGTCAAATAGTGTAGTACTTTGCACTACATCAACTTGGCTGGGCTGAAACCAAACTTCCCAGAACTCTTTCCCTATAGGATCTGTATTAGTCAGTTCTCACACTGCTAATAAAGACATACCTGAGACTGGGTAATTTATAAAGGAAAGAGGTTTAATTGGCTTACAGTTCCACTGGGCTGGGGAGACCTCAGGAAACTTACAATTATGGTGAAAGAAGAAGCAAACACATCCTTTTTCACATGGCAGCAGGGAAGAGAAGAATGAGAGCCAAGTGAAGAGGGAAGCCCCTTATGAAATCATCAGATCTTGTGAGAACTTACTCACTATCACAAGAATAGCATGGGGGAAACCACCCCCATGATTAAGTTACCTCCCACCGAGTCCCTCCCACCACACGTGGGGATTATGGGAACTACAATTCAAGATGAGACTTGGGTGGGGACACAGCCAAACCATATCAGAACTGTAAGTTAGACTTAGCTGACAAGGAATTCTGAGTGAGATTTGGATGCCAGAAGTGAAGTAGCAGCCATTACTCCATAGGGTCAATGTGGTAGATATAGCAAGAGACAAAGCAGAGGTACCAATAGATTCCAGGTTGTCTCACTCTCCTCCACTTCAGCTCTTCTTCCCAGTTGCCAGGCTGTGTTCAAGAGTGACCCAAGAACCACCACCAGACACAGAAGCAACATGATCCCATCCCAGCAAAACTGCCTGGCTTCCCAGAGTTTTTGCAAGCTCTGACTTGTCCTCCCATGCCATGCTTCAGAGCTGGTTACCAACTTTTCTTTGATCCTCCAATTCCCTCTTTGGAACCTTATTTCCCCACTTTGCCAGTAAGGTCTTATCCCAATAATACATCTCTATGCCATAACCTTCAGAGGGTTTTTGCTTCCATAATTGCCCCTGGCTAATACAATTGATATGGGCCACAGTTAGCAGTCCTAAAGCACATGTCCAAGAGGTTGTCAGTATACTGGCCTGAGGATTCAGTTAGGTAAGAATCAGAGAAAATTAAAAGGTCAGGTGAATAAAAGAACAAGGAGACAAGAGAAAAGAAAAGAGGACCAAGAAGATAAACAAGAAGATCATCTGGAGAAAGCATTTATATGGGTGTTAAGGGGTGATGAAATGGGCATAATAATATATGTATTTCATTGATTGTTGTAAGTCAATACATGTAAAGATGTTAGCACAGGGCTTGGGAACTGTGGGTGGTGAACTGAGGGGTGAAATATACACAGCTGAAATGTCATGCTGCCATCTTACTCTGTCTCTGGTTCCCAACACTGCATTTGCCAAGGATGCTTTTCATTTTCCCTTTTGCTCCACGGTCTGCAGCTATTCTCTGCCCACTCCTTAAATCAATCCCAGGATCCTTCTCTATATTCTACGTTCCACATGTAGACTGGGGAATTTTTACAAGTTCTTTAAGACTGAGCAAATCTTTTCCCATCCCACTACCCTATCTTATCAAACTTTATAGGCACTGGGGCCACAGGACAAACAATACTTCCAAAGTCAAGTTTAAATACATGGAAACTCTTTTCCTGCCCATTTCTTATATCAATACCTGATTCAACCTGAAATCATCCTGTTCTATCATAGTTTACGAAAGTACTTCAATTGGAGACTTAAGAAATTTAGTCCAAGAATGTGAATTTCTGATCCTCTAATTTAGGGTTTGTGCTCAGAAAACAGAGGGCCATGGTATTCCTCCTTTTGGTGCTCACTGACTTATTGAGAATGATGTTAATAAAAAAAATTTATTGGACCATGACTATGTGCCAAGCCCTGTGCTAAGATCTTAACATGTATTGACTTACAACAATCAATGAAATACATATATTATTATGCCCATTTCATCAATAAAGAAACTGAGGCTTAGAGAGGCTAACTAGTTAACCCAAAGTAATACATCCATAAGTTGCACCACCTATATTAATAGGAAAATTACGTGAGACTCCTAAGCCTAAGACATCTGATTACCAAGTACTACTGCTTCTTTCACCACCACCACCCCAAAATTACCACTGTACAAAATTCTGCGTACATTTTCAGAAGCTTCACAAACCCTCATTTACTAATTCTATAGAAAAATAGCCTAAACCATCAACTTCCTTAAATAATAGCAATACCAACTAGGTTTTAAAGAGAGCTAAACAGCTGGTCAGATAAAACTGCTATTATCCTAGAGAGTTCTATTAGGGGTCTGTGATACATCATCTCCAGAAATAGCTACCATCAATTCCTGCCTTCCCTGTTCATATGTACCACTCCACATTGAGAGACAGAGATAATTTCACCGCCCCCCCTGCCCCCCTCCACCTAGAAAGAGGTCTTCCCTGGAAAGAGATCAGGCCACTGTGCCCAACCGAATGCAGTGGAAGTGACTTTCTGAACCCTGGCCTTAAGAAGAGGATACCTTCCACTTACCTCCTCTTGGAATCTAGCCACCATGTCATGGCAAGACCAAGCCAAAAAGAGAAGCCACATGGAGAAGAGCAAGATTCCTGAGTCAACAGCCAGCGCCCACTAGCAATCATGTGAGTGTTCCACTTTGGAGATTCCAGCCCAGGGGAGCCCTCAGATGACTCCAGTGCCAGTCAACATCATGTAGAGAAGCTCCCAGTGGAGCGTAGTTAACATGCACACCTTGAAGATATGATTAAATAGTTGCTGTTTTAAGCTACTAAGCCATCAGTTGTGTTTGTTTTGCAGAAACGGGTAACAGAAACTGAGTCTAAAGACTGGCTTTTCATCTTTCAGTGCTATTGATTAGGATGCAATCCACATACATTTCGTTACCTGTAGGACATCTAAGTTGCAAAGTTCATATGTTGCTACAAAAGTAAATAATTTGATTTTTTGTCTTACATAAATGAAAAGTCATTTCATCTGTTAATAAGATTGACTGCTGAAGAACATGTAAATTAGAACTTAAAATGCCACTTTGAATCATTTCCAGTACTTAAAACCTGTGCTTTGTGGATATAAATATTTGCTGTGGCAGGAAGCCATACCTTCAGTTCTTCTAAAAACTATTGAGTTATAAAAACAAAATCTAAAATTAAGGAGACCTAGGACACAGCACTATTTATAAAACTCTGTTCCGGAATTTCATCTGCAAGGCTCTGTTCCTTTTCACCCTGGTTGTCATGGTAGTATTGCAATAAAAGCCTCTCTAGAGCACAAAAGATTTGGAATACAAATCAGCATCATCAAGATTGGCACATAGAAGGTCCCTGTCTAAGGAAATAAAGATCAATATATTCTAAAATTGATCTAAAATGGACTTAAGAAATCAAAGATCAATAAACTCTAAGGAGTTAAATTCTAAATGTATTTTTATAATCAATGTCTAGAAATCAAATATAAATTAATCATAAACTAGACTTTTCTCAATTAAGGGTAACAGACCAAATCAAAACTATAATAGCAATCTGTGCCCAAACTCAGCTTGTTCCTCATCGAGGATATTAGATTGGGAGTCCCAGACCAACCATTTATTGAAAATAAAGCCAGACTACAGATGAGAGAGGATATATAGAAGACTGATAGGTCTGTAACTTACAAGAGAGAGCATCATTGTTTCCTATAATTTTACCTTTAATATGCTTCTATTTAGCAACTTATCAAAATTACTTTACATTCCATGACAACACAGAAGTTGGTAAGATATCTAAAACAAGTTAAATGAGAGAAAAAAAAGGAATCTTGGAAATCAAAATTTGTGATAGTTATTTAATATCATCAAATTTGGATAGTCAACCGTTAATGCTATTTCCTCACTATTCCTTTATTCAACTCACAGACATTGAGTCGTAATATGTAGTGAGGTTTCAGAAATGAAAAAGACAGATTTTCAGATTGAACCAGTTCTCAATATGGTATGACAAGATACTCATATCCAAATGCTTCAGAAATGTAGCAAAGGAGAGGGAGTAGACAGCTCTCCTCAGATAAGTCTGAGAATTCTTCACAGAGGAATACTTGTTTCAGTTTAGTCTTATTCTTAAAGGACAAATACTTTACTCTTGAAAAACAAGGGTATTCTGGGAAAATAGAACAGCACACACACAAAGAAAATCACCTTGGAGCAGTACGCAAGATGATTCAATAGGGAGTAGGCTCGATATAGTTGGATAAAGAGGAGGAAAGAGAGGGACACAGAGGAGGGAGGGAGTAAAAGAAAGAAATGGAGAGAGAGAGAGCTAGAAATAGAGATGGCGAGAGATAGGGAGATACAGAGAGTGGTAGAAAATGTAAATACAGGTTTCCAGAACACTAATGGAATCCTTGGACGAATGGCTTTTAATTGATGAATTATCTACTGCAAATCATTCTTATTCTAGTTAATATATGTTGTGTATAAAATTAAAAGATTCAGAACCTTAAAAGTTTGTTCTTAATATTTGCCAAAATAATGCCGAATAATTTTGCTAAAACCACAGTTGGGCTAGGTCGACTGAAAAAGTACAAATTTGGGAAGGTAATGGAGAAATACAAACCAGAATTTATGATTAAATAAGTAAAGCAAATTAATGAAATTTGTGATGTGTTTTTAACATAATATTATAATAATGTTGTATTTGTAAATACAATATTATAAATATAAATATGAATACCACAATTTTAAATCTAGTACTCTACCATTCCATTTCCTTTTGCAAGTACTATAAAGTAAGGAATTACATTAGAATAATTTTTTTCTTCCCTTACAGGTACTCCAAGATAAACTGGAGTTTTATAATATTAGTTATTAAATAGTTTGAAAACCCTATCGCACATGAAGACAATAAATTTTCCCCAGATAAACAGAACAAAAGGAGTAGGGGAAATAGATCATGTTTGATTTTTGTTTTTGTTTTTTGAGTCTCTCTCTGTCACCCAGGCTGGAGTGCAGCGGCGCAATCACAGCTCACTGCAGCCTCAAACTCCTGAGCTCAAGCAATCCTCCTGCCTCAGCCTCCCAAGTAGCTGGGACTACAGGTGTGTACCACCTCGCCCAGCTAATTTTTTGTAGAGATGGAATCTCCCTGTGTTGCTAGGCTGGTCTCAAACTCCCGAACTCAAGCAGTCCTCTTGCCTCAGCCACCCAAAGTGCTAGGATTACAGGCTTTGTTATTAGTGCAAGAAGAAATCAGAAACCTGAGATCTCTCCCAGTGTGTTGTCAGCGTCCATGGATTCTCTCATCACCCAATAGGGATTTCATACAATAAAAGCATGCAATTAATACCATTCTTCTTTTCTTTTTATGCTTTCCAAGTATAAGATAATTCCAAATAGCATAAATTTTGAAGTTATTTTGAAATAGAAACATGATAAAGTACATTCAAGCAAAGGGCCTAAAGACAGGAGCAGAAAGAAGGCATCTCACCATCTATCAATTGTGATAATCTAGGAGGAGCCACATGTAAATTAAGATACCATGAATGGAAGTGCAGTGGATGGACAAACACAAGAGGTGTTAAGAAGACAGAACTGGGTGGCTTAGTGGTTGGTTGGAATCAGAAATTAAGGAAGAAAGGAAGAGTCAAAAGTCATTTCCAGGATTCAATTTGAATGACAGCCAAATAGATTCTATTTAAATCAGAAGTCAGACTGTATTAGTCTGTTCTCATGCTGCTAATAAAGACATACCCAAGACTTGGTAATTTATAAAGGAAAGAAGTTTAATTGACTCAAAGTTCCACATAGCTGGGGAGGCTTCACACTCATGGAGGAAGGTCACATCTTACATGGCGGCAAGCAATAGAGCTTGTGCAGGGGAACTCCCATTTATCAAACCATCAGATCTTGTGAGATTTATTCACTACCATGAGAACAGTATGGGGGAAACCACCCCCATGATTCAATTATCTCCATCTGCCCCCACCTTTAATATGTGGGTATCGTTACAATTCAAGGTGAGATATGGGGGTGGGGCACACAGTGAAATCATGTCATTGACCATGTCACTTTCTCTCCCCAGATCCTTCCAGTGGGGTTCCCTTGCTTTCTCAGAGTCCTGAGCTCATCCCCTAATACTCTCCCTTTTGCTCTATGCCAGCCACACTGGCATTCTTGCTATTCCTCAAACACACCAAGCATGCCTTAGGTTTTGCACTGGTCATCTTCAATGCCTAGAATATTTCTCCATCAAATATCTGCTGCACCCCCTTGCTTTCTTCAAGTCTTTGAAGACTTGAAGAAATATAATACATACAACCTACAAAATATGTGTTAATTGATAGTTTATATTATTGGTAAGGCTTCCTGTCAACTTAGGCTATTAGTAGTTAGATTTCTGGGGAATCAAAACTTATACGTGGATTTTCAGATGTTTGGTACTCCTAATCCCCAAGTTGTTCAAGAGTCAATTGTACATGTGAATCACACCAAAGCTGTAAAGTTTTCTTTAAAACTTTGTCTTCTCTACATTAAATCCTAATGATTTTGTTTCTTATAGTATACGTTCGCTTCTCTAAATAGAGAACTCATTAGCAGAATTTTGTACTAATTTCATTTATATTTTTATTCCACCAATAAAAATGCAAATTAATGTTCAAGATGTCCCTGGCAATTGAGATAATAATTTATGTATGCTTTAAATTAAACAGTGCTGAATAAAACAGCAGAGAATTAAAAGATCAAAAGAAATAAAAATGGTGATAATTTTTAATGCAAAAATTGAATATCCAAAGCCAAGTTGGAAAAAACATTTAAATATTACATTTTATGTCTATTGCACTTTTATGGAGCAGTTATTATTAAAAATACATTCTCCATACAATAAACAAAGCAAGTAATATCGAATATCTGCTTGTATGTTTCTTGCTTGTATCTCTTACTTCCGAAAAAAGTTGAAGAAGCTGACAATAAAAGACAAATATAAGAGAGGAGCATTAAAATTATTTATTTTTAAAAAGAGCCAGGCTGGGCCCGGTGACTCAAGCCTGTAATCCCAGCACTTTGGGAAGTCAACACAGGAGGATCACTTGCAGTCAGGAGTTTGAGACCAGCCTGAGCAACATGTTGAAACCTCATCTCTACCAAAAAATAAAGAGTAAGCAGGCATGGTAGTGTGCACCTGTAGTTCCAGCTACTTGGGAGGCTGAGGCAGGAGAATCCCTTAATCCCAGGAGTCTGAGGCTGCAGTGAGCTATGATTGCACCACTGCTCTCCAGCCCAGGTGACAGAATGAAACCCTGTCTCTAAACAAATAGAAATAGAAATAAATAATAAATTTAAAAAGAGCCATTGATGAACAGGTGAAAATAGTACTGCTGAAAAAAATCTTATTAAGGATAGTTGCCAAAACTGAGCAAAACATCTAGCTCTGGGCTTCCACATAGTCAAGACACAAAGGACTCCTATAAGTTAAGTTGCACTCTTTGTTTAAGGTACTAATTGTGTGCAGAAAGACTGTGCTACTATAATGGAAAGAAAACATTTTCCTTTCTCACAGTAGTTCCTTATCAGATAATTACATTGTTGTATTCAAATTTTCAAAAGCAAGGTTGCTGCTATTTCCTCAAAACTTTCTTTTTTTTTTTTTTTTGAGAGTCTTAGTCTGTCACCCAGGCTGGAGTGCAGTGGTGCAATCTCAGCTCACTGCAACCTCTGCCTTCCAGGTTCAAGCAATTCTCCTGCCTTAGCCACCCAAGTAGCTGGGATTATAGGTGTGTACCACCATGCCCAGCTGATTTTTATATTTTTAGTAGAGTTGGGGTTTCACCATGTTGGCCAGGCTGGTCTTGAACTCTTGGCCTTAAGTGATCTGCCCACCTCGGTTTCCCAAAGTGCTGCGATTACAGGTGTGAGCTGCTGCACCCGGCCCCACCATCCTTTTGAGCATTTCCATGAACTCAGGACTTGCCCCTGCTATGGTGTGAATATTTATGTCTATGAACCCAGAAGTGGGCCCTCATCAGACAACAAATCAGTTGGTGCCTTAATCTTGGACTTCCCATCCTCCAGTCTCCAGAACTCTTAGAAATAAATTTCTGTTGTTTATGACCCACCCAGTTTGTGGTATTTTGTTACAGCAGCCTAAATGAGTAAGCCAGCCCACTTCAGTTAGAAATTTAATAAGGTCACATGCATAAAGCAGTGGTTTCCAAAACTGATGATCAGAATCATATGTGAAGCTTCAACAATTCAAATTTTGATTTTGTTATCTGCCACCTGGTGGGTATGCAGCTCTGTCACTTTGGTAATAAGGTCTATTACCCTTTCAGCAGGAGCATCTAAAATCTGAGAAAAGCTTAATATTTTACTATTATTATTTTTTTTCTTTTTTTGAGACAGGGTCTGGCTCTGTCGCCCAGGGTGAAATGCAGTGGTACAATTTCAGCTCACTGCAACCTCTGCCTCCCAGGCTCAAGCAATCCTCCCACCTCAGCCTCCCGAGTAGATGGGACTATAGGCACGCACCAGCACACTCAGGTCATGTTTTCTTTTTAATTTTTTGTGGAAATGAGGACTCACTATGCTGTCCAGGCTGGCCTCAAACTCTTGGGCTCAAGTGATCCTTTTTCCTTGGCCTCCCAAAGTGCTGGGATTACAGGTGTGAGCCACCCTTCCCGGCCTACTATTTTTCTAATCATTCAAAAATACACAAAAGAAAGAAATGTATAAGAAAAAAGCAAATGTATAAGAAAAGAGAGAAATGTATAAGAAAAAAATTAAAATCCCCTGTATATAACAAAAAAATTAAAATCTATGTGGTTAATCTACCACATAGAATTAACCATTATTAACATCGGGTATCTTTTCTTCCATAATTTATTCTATATATGCATATACAGAAAAGGTAGAATTTAATATGTATATTTCTGAAGTTTTGGTAAGAAAGTCTTAAAAGGATGGAGAGGAGAATCTGTATGTTTTTTAAAAGATCAAGATCAGTATCCCTATTTTTTTGATGTAAGTATATGAGGAATCTTTTGTCCATTTGTCCCCATTCACATGTCTAGTGTCCTAGCCCACCTTCCAGTCACCCAAATGCTTAAAGTCAGACCGAGCAGCAGAACAGGGGGCAGATGTGGCTCTTGGAGACAGCAGGGCACATTGTGCATGGTCTCAGCTGCTGACCATTTTTATCATTCTCCGTGGAAACACTAAGGGATGGGTGGTGACCAACATTCCTGCACTTTTATAAACATTCACTGAGTAGTGAGTCACTGAGTCAAACAGTTCCAAAAGCATAAGCAGGTGACTTTTAAAAACACATTTACATATTATTAAAAGCTGGGTCATCAAGACACTTTGCAAAGGCTGAGAGCTTAAGTGGAAACTTCATTAGTTTCATGTGCCGGAGGGAAACGTTGAAGCTAGGCTGCACCTAGGATGACGTGGTTTTACAGTGTGCTAGGTTAAGTAAACCTTTACCTAGAGAGTTATGAGGACAAATGGTCAGCGGTATCAGCTGAGATGGAGCGGACACTCATCCTACAGTGACTCAGCATGACTCATCAGGGCTCTGAGGTTAGGCATAGATTCTGTAAATGACAGGGAGGCATTTTATTCACTTGAGCTATTACAGTGTTGGCTTTCCCAAACAATGAAAATGACTCAAATTGCTGAGGGGAAAAAAATTGCAGAACTTTATTTTTTTATCCCTTTGAAGATTGTTGCTTTCCAGGCTAACCTGATCTATAATATCAAGAAAAAATAGAGAGAAAATTGGGGGAAACACAGACACACAAGAAAATTTGGGGAGGTAATGCATATAATTAGTATCTTGGTTGTGGTTCTGGTTTCACGTGTGTATGCTTATATCCAAACTCATCAGGAAGTATGAATTAAATATGTGCAATCTTTTATCTATCGATTATACCTCAATAAAGCTAAAAAAGAAAATTTAGTAGATATTGTAAGAGTTATAAAGTTTAAACCACTGAAAGTCATAAAGGAAAATGTGACATCAAATGATGAGGATGATAAGCAGTTCCAGGTATCAGGGAACAGCAGCAGGTAAATGCAATGATAGGCTTCATGGGAAAACACTGCTGGAGTGGAGGATGTAAGACAAGCGTGTCATAATAATACAAGAACATCATATATATTCAAACTGGAGCTTCCTATTCATGCAGTAGATTGGAATCATTATAGAATTTTAACTCCAGTGCCTAACAGTGGGTACAAGTCTCACCTTCCTCAACTCAATGAGGCTGATTCATTTGCTTTCTGCCTCTCTGCTTAGCCATAAATCAACATACAGTGTATTAAATTCCTGCAATGAACCCAGCTCTGTTCACCCACTCACTACTTATTTATTTATGTATATGATTTGCACAAAGACATGGAAAGGAACTATAGTCTTAACATTTCTTCAATATGTGTATTAATTAGGTCTGGTAGTTAGGGAAATGGGATAAAGGCATTCTGAAACCATTTTTTAAAACTCAAGGAGCAACAGGTGAAAAAAATTAATAAGTGAGGTAAGTTTGAAAGAAGAGAACGGCCTTCTGGACTGAGAAATTACAATGAATAAATTAACTTAGTCTAGAACAAACTTTGGTGTGAACTGGGAGCAACCAGGGTACACATAATTACTGAAGAAAAAAGGTCTGCAGGGAGATATGGAAAACTAGTGGAAAATAAAAAACAGACAGTATAGGCTTTTAAAGTATGAAGATTAAAATGTACCTTAAAGGCAATATGGAACCTTCGTGTATTGTCAAGCAATAGTGAAGTTTTGCCAGCACTATTTAACCCAAGAAGAGCATACAGCACAGATACGGAGAATCACCAGGGACCTTCCATGGTAATACAGCTGTGAACGGATGTTAGCCTAATTTGCAGTACCAGCAGTGAGAAGATAGAGAAGAGAGAAAAGCTGATTTCCATGTGTCTAACCTGGGAGATGAGCTAAGTGTTAGTTCCTAATAACTCTGAGTGGAAAAAAAAAAAAAAAGTTCCCCATGACATATGACATCAAATCTAACTTTTTGATCTGGCAGTCAAAGCCCAACAAAAGTTGATTCTTTTCTCCCCATAATGCATTATTTCAGTCATTTCCCTCCTACTATATTTATTTAGTTGCTACTATTCACCCAGCCAGTGCTAGGTACCAATTTATGGCATTACTCCAGACTTCACTCCTGCTTCAAATGTGCTGCTCTGTAGCAGTTAGTGCCCCAGTTTATATACCAAAATACAAGGTGCATTATTGCCTCTGGCATATACTCTAGCACATGTTCACCTTCTTCCGCCTATTCATAACAAATTTATCAATATGTTCACATCCCATTAGTACTAAGAAAGATACTTTGAATACTTCAATTCATCTCTCCTTTCTTATCCATAGTATATCTCCTTTCTCAGCCCACACGAATAAATTTATATGGCCATAATTCTGCAGTTATTTAGCATTAATAGTCTTAGTCTCCCCTTCAATTGTATTGAAATGTTATCAAAAATAGAACTGTACATTATTTGGACTGTTATCAAAAGCAGAACTGTATATTCTATCTCTTGTGAGTCATCTGGTGCTGAACAAATACTGCATATACTACTTGCTATTTATAGTTAGGGAAATTCATAGCCAAAAATAAAATCCAAATATTTACTTTGCTTCATTAATTCTCTTATATCATGAAAAATGAGAGTTTTGCAGTATAATAGGAAAATTAAAACATTTGCAAAATATCAACACCAAAAACAAATTTATTTTGAAATTGTTTCTAGTCTGGAAAGGCATATATATATAGCACAGATATGGAGAATCACCAGGAAACTTCAGTGGTAGTACAGCTGTGAATGGATGTTAACCTCATTTGCAGTACCAGCAGTGAGAAGAAGAAGCAGTGAGAAGCATATATATATATATATTTTTTTTTTCAGTCCCCTTTTGGGATTATCTTTAAATCTGTAATCATAATTTAACTGTTACTGTAATTTCTGTCACTAGACTACTGTTTTTATTCTCTATATCTGTATACTCTCTTCCTCTGAGAATATTTTCAAGAAGTATTTTTGTTCCAAGAAAACAATATTTTCAAGAAATACTGGTTCCAAGAAAACAATATTTTCAAGAAATACTGGTTCCAAGAAAACAATGTAGCCTACCTTAACTAGAGGAAAGCTGTCAGGCAAGAAAAACATAAGATGTATAAAGAAATAAACAAACAAGATCAAAGAAACATTTTTCAGTCCAGTGAACATACATTAAATTTCAAAAAAGTATTTAAATATGTTGAAATATGAATGAAATATTCAAATATTAGGATTAATCAGAAAAAGTATTTGCTTATTCATTTTATCTAGCAAAATCTATTGGATATCTATTAATATCAAAACTCCTGTATCAGAGGAGAGTCCCCATTTTCTCAGCCACAAAAAGAGTAATAACAGTACCTGTCTTGTAAAGTTGCAAGAATTACATGACTTTATTTGCATAAAATGCTAAAATGAAAAGCTAACATGTGTGGTATTGATTTGGGTATAGGACAACAGAAGACAAAGAAACTTCATAGGAGGCTGGACAATTTGTGAGAAAACTGTTATTGTTCCACCCATACCGCCTGTTATGGGTGGCTAGAAATATAACAACTTGTGTTACATAGTAACCAAAAGACGGGTACCACTGTCACCTGAGATAAAGAAAGAAAATAAATATGTGAACCTGTGTCTCATGGTTTCCAGATAAAATGTTGAAAGTGTTAATCAGTTGCTTTTAGGTGCATTTGGAAAGGCTCTATGAGAAAGGCACAACCTCAGAAAACAACTGGACACCTTGGCAAGCAGAATGAGAGGGAACATAGAAAACCAAAAGCTTATTAACTAAAACACTGAACTCTTTCCCTTCTCCAGCTTCTCCAGCCACTAGATTTTCAAATTAGGTTATAGCCCTGTATCAAAGACCAAGGCAAGAGTGGAGCCATCTCTAGATGATTTTAGTAGGCTGTCTTACTGACAAAAACAGCATCTATAATATTTAGGGGCATGGTCCCACAGATGCAACATGCTTAAAATACTTGTAATTAAGTATAGAGAAAATGATGTATTAAAAATAATTGTGAGTATATTTTTGGGCAAATAGAGTTAACTGGAAACAGATACACAGAAAACCCACAAAGTTTTTGAGAGAGACGTATTAGCAAAAGTTGTACTAGCCTATTGTATATGTAAAAAGGCTTCTGGGCTTCCAATTTCTCAGACAGGAAGAAAGCTGAGAATGCTGTTCTATCATCAAAAAACACATATTCTCCACTGTCCCTGTTGGATTTAGGTCCAAATTAAATGGTCAAATTTTTTAAACTTTGAAAAGAAAATATAGGATTTCCTATTGCATTAGGGACGGGAAAGAATTTTAAAAATACAGAAAGCATAAACCATAAAGAAAAGGATAGATGCATTTAAACTAACATTAAAACTTCCATGGATCAAAAATATGACTAAAAGAGTGTGAAAAACTGTATACTGGGAGAAGGAATTTGAAATATATAAAAATAACAAAAAGTACAGTACATATATATGAACTACCACAAATCAGCATAATAAAAAGCAAACACAATAGAGAAAGGAGTAATAGATATGAACAGGCAGTTTACAGAAAAGGAAATCAAATGACCAACAGCATGAGAAAAGGCGGTCAAATTCACTAGATGTCAGAGAAATGCAAACTAACACAAAAAAGGATACTATTTCATACCCATCAATTTGACAAAAATTAAAATATTGGCAAATACTTGTCAAAGTTTGAGAAATGGGAACTTTAAGCCATTGCTGGTAGAAAAAATGCAAATTGGTATAAACACTTGGAAAGCCACTGGCAATAGTTAGTAGTGTTTAAGGTGTGCATGCCATGAAATTTAACATTTCTACTTCTAGCAACAAGCCCTAGAATAATTCTTGCTCATGATGCCAAGGAAATATGTATACAAGTTTCATACAGCATTATTTATAATTGCAAATAATTGGAAACAACCCAAATAGTCATCAACAGGTAATAGATAGACAAATTTATATTCCTACAATGAAATCCTAGACAACAGTAAAAAACTGAACTGAAGCTTTATGTCATGTATCAACATTAATGAACCCCACAAATATAATGTTGAATATATTTGTATATATGATACACCACCACAGACAGAGTTTTTTAATGTGCAAGAAATTCTTTGTAAAGTTTACAGATATAAGTATTTGCAGTAAAATTGTAAAGGTATCAATGAGGGTAAAAAATGATAAATTCTGGGAAACAGTATGCCTGAAGAAAAGAGACTGAAATGTACTTGGGGAACAGCACAAAGAGAAATTTGGCTACATCCCTAATGTTTCTCCTTAAACTTGGAGTTGTGGACATCGGTTGTCACTATATTAGTATTATATTTTAAACATTAGTATTAGATTTTAAACCTTACTTTATGGAAAATTTTAAATATATACAAAAGTAGAAAAATACTATAATACAGCACCATGTACTACACATTACCCAGCTTCAACTTTTGTAATTTCATAGACTACCTTGTTCAAGACATAGTCACATCAAAAACCCCACACAAGCATCATTGCTAAAGAAACTGAAGGAATTATATTATTTCATCCATTAATACCTCAGCGTGAATAACACTCACTGGGGCCTTTCGGAGGGTGGAGAGTTGGGAGGAGGGAGAGGATCTGAAAAAATAACTAATGGGTACTAGGCTTAATATCTGGGTGATGAAATAATCTCTACAACAAACCCCCAAAACACAAACTTGCCTATGTAACAAACCTACACTTGTACCCCTGAACTTAAAATTTTTTTTAATTTAAAAAATAAAATAAAAATAAAAATAAAAAAATCAGTATGTATATCCAAAAGATAAGAACATTTTAATATAATCACAATACCATATTATGTCTTTAAAATTAGCAATAATACCTTAATATTATCAAATGTATGAATTGTCCCAATTTTTAATTTTTTTTTAAAATTTGCTCAAATCCAAATTTATAGCATGTGGTTGATTCATGTCTTAAGTCTCTCTCATCCGATAGGTTTCCCTCCAGTTTTTTTCTTTTGCAGTTTATGCACCAAAAAAAACTGACCATTTTTTCCTGTAGTGCTTCTCTCAGTCTGAACTTTGCTGATCACATTCAATGTTAATTGTTCCTCTGCCTCTTGAATTTCCTGTAATTTAGTCATGAGGCCTAGAGTCATGATTAGATTCAGGTTTGATTCATGGTAAGAATATTTTTTAAGTGACACAGTATGTTGCTATCAGGACGTACATAATTTCTGTTTTTCTCCATTTTTGTGATGATAGCAGCAACTGATGATCATTATCTAATCTTGTCAGTCATTAGTAATTACAAAATTGTAATTTTTAATGCTGTCATGTCTTCTTCATTTATTAGCTGCAATTCTCCTTTAAATAAAAACTTCCATCATCAACTGTTTACATTCAGTTCATATTGGAAAGGAAGAGTAAATGCCTAATTCTTACATTTTATATATCACTTTTCAAAATAATGAGTTGGTTCCCCAGCATTTTCCAAAGGCAATCAATGAGATTTTTGTTGTTGAAATATTTTGGCTGGGAGCAGTGGCTCACGCCTGTAATCCCAGCACTTCGGGAGGCCAAGATGGGTGGATTGCTTGAGCCTAGGAGTTTGAGATCAGCCTTGGCAACATGGTGAAGCACCATCTCTATCAAAAATACAAAAATTAGCCAGTCTCATAAGCCAGTCTCAAAATAAACAAAGATTAAAATTTAATAAAAAATATTTCATAAGTATTTTAATGAGTGAAAAGAAGCCAATAGATTAGTTCTAGTTAATGAAATAACCCTCTTAGGAATTTTGAACAGGTGAAAAGGCAACAATAAGATAGGAATGTAGGAACCTGCAATATTAAGGGAAGTGCTAGCCTTTAAATAGGAAAAATAGAAGAAATTGATCTTATAATATTTGTTTTACTTAGAAATGAATCCAAAAAGAAATATTTAACAGTTGTATTTATTGAATGAACTTTTTGTAAAATAGGGGGATAAAAAAGCAAACCATCTTCTTCATTTACTCACAGAATAAATGTGGCTTAAGTAAATGTAAAGAAAATGCCAGAAAAGGGGGTTCCACGAAACAAAGATTGTTCTGGGTGAATGGTGTGCATGCTGAAAGACCCTGCTAATCTGCGAGGGGTAGATCACAAAATTTTCTAGCAGTGTCACAACGAAGGAGACACCGTCTGCGGCATGATTCACACTATCCATAAATGTTAAAGCAAAAAATCAATGGCTCAGAAGACAAACAACTATTCTTCCTAGAGCAATCAGAGAAATTTCTCCAAAGACCATCATAAGTAACATACACAAAAGGCAACGTGCTAAAAATATTTAAAAGGGAATTTTACTGCCTCCCTCGCACTCTCACAATTCAGGCACCCAATATCTATTTTGGACATGAACCTTTCATGTCAAGGTCTGTACCTTGCCAAGAAGTAATGTGGCATACCACTTTTTATTGCCATATTTCCAAGTTTTGGATTTTTTTAACAAACTTTATTCTTTAGAACGGAAACATTGCAAAGATAGTACAGAGAGTTCCAACATATTCCACACCCAGTTACCCCTGTTATTAACATTTTATATTAGTATGGCTTATTTATTAACAATTAATGAACCAATAGTGATACATTATGATTACCTGAGGTCCATTATTCATTTAGACTTCCTCGGGTTTTCCCTAACATCTTTTTTCTCTTCCAGGATGCCGTTACATTCAGTCATGATGTCTGTTTAGGCTCCTCTTGGCTGTGCAGTTCCTCAGACCTGCCTTGTTTCTGATGACCTCGACCATGTTGAAGAGTATTAGACAAGTACTTTGTAGAACATCCCTCAATTGGGATTTGTCTGACTTTTCTTTTCATGATTAGATTATGGTTAAGTGTTTTTGGAAGGAAAACCACAGAGATGAACTGCCATTTTCATCACAACCTATCAACTTATCATGGTACATGCTATCATCGTGACTTATATCTGATGATGTTGACCTTAATCACCTGGTTGAAGTAGTATTGGTCAAGTTTCTGCACAATAAATTACTCCATGTTTCTCCTCTTTCCATAGTCTACTTTTTTAAAGGAAGTCAGTATACACAGGCCACGCTTAAAGAGTGAAGAGTAATTCCTTCACCTCCTTGAAGCAGAGTACCTAGATTATTTGGAATGACACACCATTTTTACAAGAGATACTGATCAGAATTCAGTGTCTTCCAGAGCAGCTCCAATGTGTTTGCATTTCACCCTGTCTCTATCTGCCTTACGACTGGTATTCTTGCTTTTTCCTCCCAGCCTCCTACACAACATGGCATCCTCTGTGTAGTAGTTCCCAAAGTGTGGTTCCCAGACAGGTGGCATCAGCATCGCTTGGGAATTTGTTAGAAATGCAAATTTTTTGGCCCTACTCCACTCCAGAATTAGAAACTAGGAGTGGAGGCAAATAACCTGTTTTAATAAACCTTCCAAGTCATTCAGGTTTGTTATGGTGTTAGAAGTAAAGATAACCTCTTTTTCTTTCATGCCTATGTTGTCTGCTCTTATGCCAAAATTCCCACTCCTTCATCCTGTGGCTCTAGCAAGTCTTCAGGTTTCCTTCCACATTGATATTGCATAAACTGACCACCTGGTGTTAAGATCTTAATCTCAGAACTCTTTTCTTATTAAACGACCCACAGACAACTCTGGAAATCTGGAAGATTTATGTATTAGACATCCTCCCGTTTTCATTATTAACACATTCCAACCAGTATATTCCATCAAGGGGTCATTCTTGATTCTGTTCTTCCTAATTTTGGACTGAATTCCTAAAAGGGACTTATTTTGATTGACATCCGGCTGTCTCCATTCTGCCCTTCTTAAGTAACACCAGTAGATTTCTCCTTAGACACTTACTGCCTGCTTGGGTGTGATGTGAGTTGCAAGGCCCTTATTTGAACTTGATCTCCAATAGTTAATTCTCTCCCTGGGAACCACTGCCAGTGTCTTTGATTGTTCCAGGTTTCCACCCCTTCCTGCTGCTGCTCCCCTGTGTCCTGGGCTTCCATCTGGTCCAGGAAGCATGTCCTATCTCCTACTGGGAGCCATCGCTGACACTCAAGTTTCTTGATTATTGTTGGTGCCAAGTTTCATTTACACAGTGCACCGAATGATGAATGTCTTGAGACATTTTAAGAGTTGTTCAACAGCTGTACAGCAGTTCTTAAAAATGTAGGGATAAAACAAAGGAGTACATATTCCCATACCATCCATTTTAACTTCACTCTATCACAAAACTATTGAACATAAAATTCTATGGCGAATAAAATATTCATTTCCTCATTCATAAGCAATTTATATGCTTTTTGAGGAGGGCTGTTTATAGTCACAATGTTTTCAAGGAAACTGCTTATAAAAGGATAACTATTGGAAGGAATGCTAAATGTTAATTTGCACTGAAATACCATAAATTCAATCCATCAGGAGCTTACTGAAACCATGAGTCAGCCAGAACCTATTCTCTCATTTATTGACTCACTCATTTGAAAAATATTTCCTGGCATATGCACGATACCTAATCATCCTTGTAGCATCCTTTGTTATATTTGCATTGACACATCTTTCTACTTTTATCTTTTTCTTCATAATTTTTCTCAGTAGACATGTATTGCTGTCATAAAAAAAGAGAAGAAAAAGACTTTAAAACCAATAATTTAATATGCAAGGATACTTTTCTCAAAATTCCACCACAAACTCAGTCAACATAATAGTGAAATATAAACAAGCATTTTTTAATTTTAAAATATTTAATTGGCAAATAAAAGTCATATATTCAAGGTGTACAATGTGATTATTTGATATACATATACATAATATACTGATTACGATAGCCAGTTAAGTAAGACACTCATCACCACTGATAGTTGCCATTTGTGTGAGGGTAGAGAGGGGTGAAGATACTTATAATCTGCTCTCTTATCAAATTTCAAGTAAATAATACAGTATTATTAACTATAATCACCACACTGTACATCAGATCTCCAGAACTTATTCACCTTGTAATGTTTATATCCACTGACCAAAATCTCCCATTTTCCTCACCTCCTGGCACCTACTATTCTACTTTCTGCTTCTATGAGTTCAGCCTTTTTAGATTCCAAACATCAGTGAGATCATATGGTTTTTGTTTTTCTGTACCCGGCTTATTTCATTCGGCATAACGTCCTCCAGATACTTCCATGTTGTTGCAAATGACAGGATTTCCTTCTTTTTACAGCTGAATTATATGTGTGAACGTATACACACACACACACACACACACACACACATATATATAAAATATTTTCTTTATCGATTCATCCATCAATGGATACTTAGGTTGTTTCTATATCTTGGTTATTGTGAATTAATGCTGTAATGATCATAGGAGTGCAGATATCTCTTGAAAATACTGCTTTATTTCCTTTCAATATATACCCGGAAGTGGGATTGCTAAATCATATAGTGGTTTTATTTTTAATTTTTGGAGGAGCCTCTATACTGTTTACCTTATAGGCTGTACCAATTTACCTTCCCACCAACAATGTACAACAATGTTCCCTCTCCAACGTTTGTTTTCTATTGTCTTTTTTATATAGCCATCGTAACAGGTATGAGTTGATATCTCGTTGTGGTTTTAATTTGCATTTCACTGACGATTAGTGATGTTGAGCAACTTTTCATACACCTGTTGGCTGTGTGCAAGTCTTCTTTGGAAAAATGTCTATTCAGGTTATTTGCTCATTTTTTAATTGGGTTATTTGGGATTTTTTGCTATCAAGTTATATGAATTCCTTATGTATTCTGAATATTAACCCCTTATCAGATACATGGTTTCCAAATAGGCAATTTTTTAAACATTTTGTATGACTTGTATCTTCATTTTTAAAGATTAAATGAACTCTCTTGTATATTCTTTTTCCATTCTTCATATGAAGTTATTAGAATAGATTTCCAGGATTAAAATCACTGGCTTAAAGGATATAAAAAAATTTAAGATTATCTATATTGCTAAAATTTGTTGACTTCAATTTATAGAAATATATACTATTATTTCTTTTATAGAAATAATTATAGAAACAATTATAAACAATAAACAATTACAGAAATATATACTATTATGTATATATACTATAATATATAATTTAAAAATAAACAATTATAGAAATATATACTATTATATTAGTAATTATTACATTAATATACATTTAGTGTCAAGTCTGAGTAAAATGCAATAAATTTTTTAAAAAAATCACTCATAATGTCTTTTTTTAATTCATTGGTTTAGAAAATAGTCATTTCATTTCTTATTTTATGAATATTTATAGTTTTTTAATGTTAAGCATTCATAGAGATGGGGATAGAGATGTAGAGGTAGAAATAGTTGTAGTTGAGGATGTAGACATAGAGCTGATATAGATAGAAATAGAGATATCAATATATTAAAACTTAATGATATAATCAGGAAATGTCTAAGTCATTGTTTCACCAAAATAAATTCTGTGGAACTCTATTCTGACACATTTTATTAGTGTTATCACAAAAAAGTGGTCATAGAAGTTAGGTAAATTCTGTGTTAAAATATGTTAGATTTGTTTGTCTTAGTATTATCTCACTTAACTAGCAAATGCACGATGTGAATCTTTCAGAAGCCATTTTATTATGTAAAATTTTCCAAACTTTCCAGGCCACAAAATCATTTTTCAGATGAATATCAAATAAGAATATTGGTCTCTGGGACACACGTCAGGAAGCATGGCTCTAGGTATTGTTTCGTGTTTATTGTTTTGCTGAACACTGAATGAGCATTTTTTATTAGATTAATGTCATTTTTAAGATAATGTTTTTTCTCTTATTTCTCTAATTATTGCTTCTGATTCTCTCATCTGTTCTATTTTTCCTTTTGGGGTTCTGATTACAATTTAGATTGAATCCTCTAGGTATGACTTTCCTATCTGTCCTATTTTCTTTCATATTTCTAATTTCATCATCCTTTTCTCTTAAATCCTATTTATGTTTCCATTATAATAAAATTTTCCAAGGCCGGGCACAGAGGCTCATGCCTGTAATCCCAGCATTTTGGGAAGATGAGACGGGCAGATTACTTGAGGTCAGGAGTTCGAGACCAGCCTGGCCAACATGGCGAAACCCCGTCTCTCCTAAAAATACAAAAAATTAGCCGGGTATGGTGGTGTGTACCTGTAATCCCAGCCACTTAGGAGGCTGAGGCAGGAGAATCACTTGAGCCCAGGAGACAGAGCTTGCAGTGAGCTGAGATCACACCACTGCACTCCAGCCTGGGCAACAGAGTGTGACTGTCTAAAAAATAAAAGAATAAAATTTTCCATTCAGCACCTCCATCATGGTTTTCTATCTGGTGATTATGTTCTCATCATCCCACAATATTTCCTGATCTCCAATTCCTAGTCACAGAAGTTAGGATGTTTATTGCACGTATGCAAATATTTTTCTAAATACTGATACTTTTAGGTATTTTTCTAAAACTCCCTAATAGTAGCTTATGATCAAACCTGAGAGACCTGTGAGACCTTCTCTTGATCAAACAAGCAGTGAAAACATGTGTATGTAGTGCAAACATACCTCATCAATTCAGATTCAGCAGCTCAAGTGAATTGGGGAGGAATCAGAAGCATGAAGAGTTTCAGCAGTAGACTATGATATTTGGTCATTCCTCCAACATGACTGTAGAAACCTCAATGCCTAGGACATCGGCCCCCCACATGTGTGCACACATACACACCAAGTCTACAACTACACCCACAAGTACAAAGCCTGGGTCTTCTTCACCATAATTTCTTCAGTACATACCCAGAACTATGCCTGACTCATAATAAGTTATTAGTAACCTTTTTGCTGCAAGTGACAAGAACCCAACTAGAAAACTAGAAACTAGATTAAGAATAAAGGGAAAAGTTTGGCCTAAGAAATTAGAAATTCAGAAGTGCATCTAGCTATAGGCATCACTGGACCCAGAGTCTCAAATAATGTTGTCAGAGTTCAGTGTGTCTCTCCCTGTATTTCTCCAAGTGATAGTTTAAGTCTTAGAAAGAGTTCACATTGGTCAAGTTTAGGGCCTTTATTTACCTCTAAATCAAACTCTGTGGTTAGAGGGATGGAGTAAACTTTTGGAACAGGCTGCTACATTTAACCAACTTCATTAATATGGTTGAGGGGGGAAGGGCATCGTGGTGTACTAGCCCATTACCACAAGTGAAGGAGAGACAAAGGAACCGGGGTAATGTTGCTAGTTAAAGGAGGAAAGGATCCTATGATTCGCTACTGCCATAAAGGGAGTGTTCAATCAATATATACTGAATGGAGGAACAGTTTATCTCACAAATATTACAATTCTTCATCAGGCTTCATGTTGTATGATTTCTCCTTTCAATCCTGAGCTCAATGACGATTTTAACCAGATTCAGTTGAGAGCAAGTCACACATGATGGTTTATCTCTAATCTTCCCTTCTTACTTCCTGGGACAGCTATGAATGAACTTCTGTAAAATTATGCTACTGTGCTGGGCGCGGTGGCTCACATCTATAATCCCAGCACTTTGGGAGGTCAAGGCAGGTGGATCACTTGAGGCCAGGAGTGCAAGACCAGCCTGGGCAACAAAGGGAGACCCCATCTCTACTGATAATACAAAAATTAGCCGGGCATGGGGACGCAAGCCTGCAATCCCAGTTACTAGGGAGGCTGAAGCATGAGAATCACTTGAACCCGGGAGGCAGAGGTTGCAGTGAGCCGAGTTCTTGCCACCACTGCACTCCAGCAAGATTTTGTCAAAAAGAAAAAAGAAAATTATGCTACTTTGTATGAAATTCCTCACAAATACTATTGATCACTGCAGATTTTATATTTGTTTGGCTAATACAATGGTCTTGGTCACTTAAAAGTACTAAGAAATAGTCCCAAACAATATTTAATGGATTTGCTAAGGTTTCTTATTAAATAAAGCCTAGCACAGCAATGTGGACTTGCTTAAGGTCAGTTATAATGTATTCTCATACTTCTTGTACCATACAACTAACATCAAGTAGATGGCTGAGAAAGAGACATGGAATTGTTGTAAAAGAGCTCTTCTCAAACAATCATTTTTGATTTTATAAAGTTTATGTCTGAGATTGGCTTATGCCTCTTAAAACCAGAAAAGCATAAGGACCAAAGAAAGACAGGAATTGCCTATGACTAGCAAACTATATTCACCGTGTAACCTCAACAATGACATTTTAGTTTATTTATAAAGGCACATCTTGTTGGACCTACCTACATTTCGTTAACTCCTCCCTGTAAAATAAAATGTTTATATACTAGGATTCAAGCCTACCTATGATTAAAAAAAAAACATTGTGCTAACGTCTAACTTAAAGGTAGATAGTTCAACAAAGAAACTATCTTTTCAGAGGAAAGATGCGATTCCTAAAATTTCTCTGTGTTATTTGCAACAATCTTTGGAAGACCTGAGAAATCTTCCTGTGCCTGTGGTTTACTAGAAATCTGAAAAAGGTTCCAGTCCATTTTCTTGCTGTTTTGCTAGGAATGGTTAATTTTGTAACTAAAAAGCCACTATGTTTAGACAGTTCTTATCCTAAACCTTTATATTTGTATAGAATTTTGGAGTCTAAGTACTTTCATTTCTATTACATTCATTTCTTTTGAGCTTTGTAACAATATTGTGAATTAAGAAGGATATCAAGGTAGGTTCTTATTTTAATGTACAATATTGCGTATCCATAGTATCTGGAACCTGAAACAATTCTAGATTAAAATGTATCTAGAGTTTATGTCTCTTAAAATCAAAAGAGCATAAAGACAAGAGAGGGAGAATGAATATACCATGTGCACACAGTTGCAATGCAGTATTTTAATGGAGTTGTTAGGCCATTCCATCACCAGCAAGAAGGCAATACTTTGTCAGTCTCTAATGAACTGAGTTGATTTAACCAGCCACTTGCTTGTGGGTAGATTACGCCATCAGCAAATACCACCACTATGATAAATCCTGCTTCATTTATTGCCATAGCATTTTGTAAAATCAGGAACAACTGTTTGAAAAGAGCTTTTATAGAAATTCTAATGTTTAGATGTTTAAAATATTTAGACTCCCATTATAGAATTGTTTCATATATATTTGTAACTTTAGGGAGTAAAATATGTTATGAGGTACAATTTCAACACATCTGTCATCCTTACATCATTTCACACACACACACACACACATTCAAACAACATTTACTAACTTCTGGCTTCTGCTTAGAATGTAAGAAACTAGAAAGAGTGTGCTCCCACTGAAGGAAAAAAAAAAGCTGGATAATTTGCAAAATCACAACTATTTAAAACCCATCAAAGAAAGGAACTCAGGGACAACCAACACATCCAAAAGCTTCAAATAAAAGACAGAATGTGAGCACATGTGTGTCTGAAGAGGTGCTGGAAACTGGTCGAACTAGTAGGAAGAATTCAGCTAAAATTCTTAATAAATTACTGTAGTCCTGCTGTGGGATAGCAAGAGAGTACAGAACTCCTGAGAATCGCACACAGACACCCCCATCAGAAAGGGGACTGATATGGTTTGGCTCTGTGTCCCCACCCAAATCTCATCTTGAATGTTTCTCCCATAATTCCTACATGTTGTGGGAGGGACCCGGTGGGAGATAACTGAATCATGGGGGTGGTTTCCCCCATACTGCTCTCATGGTAGTGAATAAGTCTCACAAGATCTGATGATTTTATAAGGGCTTTCTGCTTTGGCTTCTTTCTCATTCTCTCTTCCCCCTGCCATGTAAGAAGTGCCTTTAGCCTTTTGCCATGATGGTGAGGCCTCCCCAGCCACGTGGAACTGTGAGTCCATTAAACCCATTGTTCTTCCCAGTCTCGGGTATGTCTTTATCAGGAGCTTTCTCCAGCATCTCCCTGTGCCCCCAGTCTTTCCTGTGATCACCTAGTGAGGTCTGTGGAGAGGTGTCTGCAAAAGGATCTGAATTTTCCTGTGTCTGTGGCTGTCAGGAGCCCTATTCTCCCCGGTTGTTGGCAGATGGCATGTGCATTCCTTGTTGTTGCTGCTCAGATTTATTCTTAGGTAGACACTGTGCCCCTGAATTTCCTGGACAAGGTCTTCTCGGTGAACTTGCCTCTCACTCAATGATAGGAAGTTTCTAATGGTTTGGGCCCAGGACATATTTCTCTCATCCAGGAGTAGAGGGTATTTTTTTCTTTCCTTCCCCCAGATGCGCTGGATCTTCATCTGTGACCTGAAGGTCACAAATGTGCTGCCCTTTCCTCAGCAGATTAAGGACTTTGTTCTACAGAGGAGATAGAGAAGAAGGATCTGGGTGCAGGTCCATGCCTTTCCTCACAGTGGCTGCTCTTGCTGTCCCAAAGCAAAATGGTAATTTTTGCTCCAACGATATTAACAATTACATTAAATATCAATGATCTGGCCGGGTGCCTTGGCTCACACCTGTAATCCCAGAACTTTGGGAGGCTGAGGCGAGTGGATCACTTGAGGTCAGGAGTTCAAGACCAGCCTGGGCAACATGGCGAAGCCCCGTCTCTACTAAAAATACAAAAATTAGCCACGTGTGGTTGGACACACCTGTATTCCCAGCGACTTGGGAGGCTGAAACCAGGAAGCAGAGGTTGCAGTAAGCCGAGATCCTGCCACTGCACTCTAGTCTGAGTGACAGAGCAAGGCTCTGTCTCAAAAAAAAAAAAAAAAAAAAAAAAAATGACATAAACACACAAAAGACAATAAATGTAATCTTAGATTTAAAAAATCTTAAACTAAATGAGTACAGCAAAGTTCCAGGAAGCAAGATCAATATACAAAAATCATTCTATTTCTATATACTAACAATAAATGATTAGAAATTTAAATTTTAAAATATTATTCCCAAAAATTTAATTCAATAAGCTATATATCTTCTGGAAAATCAATCATTTGCAATAGTATCTAAATATATGAAATGCTTAAGAATAAATCTCACAAAAGTTATACAAGACTTATACACTGAAAACTAAAAAGAAATGCTAAGAGAAATTAAAGAAGTCCTGGATAAAGGAAGTGACATGTCATGTTCATGAATTCATGGATTGGAAGACTGAATGTTGTTAAATGTCAGTTCTCTTCAATACTGATTTATACAGTCAATCCAATCTACAAAATATTTTTGTAGAATTTGACAAGATGATTCTAAAATGTATATGAAAGTGCACAGGACATAAAATAGCCAAAACAACTTTTAAAAAGAACAAAGAGAACGCATACTATCTGATTTCAAGAGTAAATATAAAGCTATAATAATCAAGACAGTATGGTATTGGCAAGAAGATAAATCACAATGGAACAGAATACAGTTCAGAGGTAGACATACACATGTATGATTAATTCGTATTTAGCGAAGTGTAAAGGCAATTAGTGGAGAAAGAATAGCCTTTTCCACAAATGGTACAGGAAAAATTGGATATCCATTTAAAAAATAAAATAAAATTTACTCCATACATTTTACCATATGCAAAAAAAAAAAAAAATTAATTCAAAATTAATCATAGACCTTAATGTTAAATCTGAAAGTATTTTAGAAATTGAAAAAAATGTTTGACCTTGGGTGAGGCAAAGATTTTTTTTTTAAATCAGCCAGGATGGGGGTGGGGATCGCCCCTGTCCCCGCCCCGCCCCCAAGGTAAAGATTTCTTACATAAGACTTCTAAAAGCATGATTTCTAAGCAAAAAAAAAAAAAAAAAAATAGAAATAAAAAGATAAACGGGATTTTATCAAAATTTAGAACTTTTGCTCTTTCACTCAATGGTAAGTGATTGAAAAAATAAGCCACAGACTGGAACAAAATATTTCCAAATTGCACATCTGAAAAAGGACTTGTATCAAGAATACTCATAAAACTCTTACAATTCAATGTTTAAAAAGTCACATAATCTAACAAAATGTTGTGCTAAATATTTGGACACTTCACCAAAGAATATAACTAAATGACAAATGAGTAATAAATAGATACTCAACATCACTAATGATTAGGGAAGTGCAAATTCAAAGTACAGTGATATTCATTCCATAACACACCTATTAGAATGACTAGAATTTACAAAACTGACCCTAAGGATGTAAAGCAACTAGAAGTCTCATGCTCTGATGGTGGGAATGCAAATATGATATAACCACTTAAGAAGAGTTGAAGAGTTTCTTAAAAAGTTAAATATATACCTACCACATGGCACAACCATTCTGCTCCTAGTATTTGCCAAAAATAAGTTAATAAAAATGTATTCCCGTATGAGTAGTATGCAGATGTTCATAGCAGTATTATTTGTAATAAGCAAAACTGAAATCAATCCAAATGTCTGTCAACAGGTGACTAGATGAACATATTGTGGTATATTCATAAAATGGATGGAGTGTTTTAATTTTTTAACTTTAATTTTTATGAAAGTACATAATTGGTGTATATATTTATTGCATATAATGGATGTTAGTTCATTATTAAATCTTTCTTATGTAACAACAAGATAAAATATTTAAGATGTGAATTTTTCTCTGGTTACTGGTTGTTCAGAATTGGTACGGTGTGATATGGTTATCTCTGTTTCTAATTTCTAAATAATAATTAAAGTTTTCACTTAAACTTTAAAAGTGTTTGTATTATAGTTAAACATTATAACTAATTTTTAGTTATATTTCATTTCATATGGTAAGATAATTATGTCTCTAACTTCAGTTTTTAGATTTATTGAGATTTCTTTGGGTTTCATATACAAATGCTTTTATAAATATTACCTTTGCAATGGAAATAAAGTACAGTTACTTAAAAGGGTAAAAATTCAATATTAAATCTGCATTTGATTTATCCTTATTTTCCCCCAAACGTCTTTTATTTGCAAACCTATAGTAAGATTAAAGGAATACTCCAGGCACTCTTACAGTTCACTTAGATTCACCAACTGTCAGCATTTTGCTACATTTGTAGATAGATAGAGAGATGGAGAAATAACGAGAGAGAGATACAACTTGTATGTGTTTTCATGGACCTCAATACAGAGATAGATATTATTTATTGTACAAGCACTTAAAAATAAGTTTTAGATGTAAAAATTTCAACATGTATACCCTAGACACAAGGACACTCTCCTACATAAACAGAATTCTATCATCATAATGAAAAAAATTAAGATTGCTTTAGCTATGTTATCTAATACACAGTTCATATTCAAATTTCCTCAATTGTCTCAATATTGGCAACTAATAGCTTTATTTCTGCCACATTGATAGAATAAATGAGAGAAATGACATGCAGAAAATGCATTTGATGAAATTTAATATCATTTCATGATTAAAAAATAATTCTCAGCAAATGAAGTCTAAAAGGGAACTTCCTTCTGATAAATATTATGTATGAAAAAACCTACTGCTAACATTATACATAATAGAGAAATCACTGAAAGCTTTCTTCCTGAGATCAGAAAATCATAGATGTTCATCACCTCTGTTACACCTAGCCAGTGGAATAAGGCCAAAATAAATACATAAATAGTATAATTATTGGGAAAAAAAGTAATCATGTAATTATTCACAGATGACAGGATTGCATACATAGAAAAGCCAAAAGAACTCCAACTATAAGATTTTTTAAAGAATTTAGCAAAGTTGGTGGATGCAAACTCATATAGTATATATGTACATATTACTTTTAAAAATTGAAGAATAAAATAAAAATCAATACCGTACACAACAGCATGCAAAAAACCAGATACACAGGGATAACTTATTGAAAGACGTGCCCTTTGATTTACTGAAAACTGAACTGTTGCTGAGAGAATAACTAAATAAATGAACACACCATGCTCATGAATTGAAGACTCATTTGTAAAGATGTCAATTCTCCCCAAATCTCTCGACATATTCAATCTTACCCCATTCATCCAGCAGGTGTTTTGGGGAAAGCAATAAGATGATTCTAAATTTTATATGGAAATGAAAAAGACCAAAAAACAAAAAACCTGACCAAATTTTAAGAACAGATTTGAAATTTTTTCACTACCAACAAGATTCATTATGAAATCACAGTATTCAAATAGCATGATGTTGATTCAATGATGAACAAACTGGTGAAACTGTGGTACTTTGTTCCAGCAGCAACTGGAAACAAACAGACGGAGACACACAGGGCCAATTGTTGCTTGGTCATGTTAGCCTGCATGCCCAGCCCCACGGGCATATGTGCATTCTACATTCTGTGTCCTGTATCTGCTCAGATACTATCTCTCACAGTGTATTTTGGATATAGTTTCTTCAAATATACCAATCCCTATACAATCCTGTTCCTATCTGTATCTTGTCTGCTGTTAGCACATTCATTGAGTATTTAATTTTAGCGATCCTATTTTTCATGCCTAGGTCTTTATTTTTGAATCCCTTGTTTCTTTTTCATAATCTTTTGTTTTACTTGAAATCTACTTCTCACTGGCAGGCACAGTGAATCACACCGGTAATCCCAGCACTTTGGGAGGCTGAGGCAAGCATAACACTTGAAGTCAGGAGTTTGAGACCAGCCTGGCCAACATGGTGAAACCCCACTCTATTAAAAGTTTAATAATTAGCTGGGTGTGGTGGTACATACCTATAATTCCAGCTACTCTGGAGGCTGAGGCAGGAAAATCCCTTGAACCTGGGAGGTGGAGGTTGCAATGAGCTGAGATCATGCCACTGCACTCCAGCCTGGGCAACAGAGTGAGACTCTGTCTCAAAAAAAAAAAAAGGGAAAAAATTGACTTCTCTTTTTCATCATTTTAACCTTTTTTAAAATTTTTAAATTGTTCTAGTATTTCCAATTCCTATGCAATTAACACTCGTCTTTGCAACATCATTTGCTTTCCTCACTAGATTTTCTTAATTGACAAATAATATTTGTATAAATTTATGCTCTTCGATGGGATGTTTTGATATATTTATAGTAGAAATATTTTTTATTATTTTTTGAGTTTGTCTTTAGCAGTGACTCATTATTCTATGAGTGTCTCCTGTACCTCGGGTTACAAGAAAATTTTACGTTTGCATCTGAGAAAGGGCCAAAGGAACAAATTCCTCATGGCTGACTTGTTTTTCCCATCCAGGCTTCCCAGTACTGTTCAAGGAAAGTGGGTGGAGTTGAAGTTTAAGATTCAGGCATGACACTTGCTCCGAGCTCTTTCACTTCATATGCACCTGCGACCACTATTTTGCCATCACATATACCCAGTCCCCAATCACTGTGGGCTTTCAGTGTCTCCTTGCTATTCTCATTTTTATTTCCAGTTTTGGTGTTAGTCCTGGAAATTACAGTCTTTTGAGCTCATTTTATGTTTATAAGTATTTATAAGATGTCCCATTTGCATAAGCTCAGATTGTTACATTGCTGGAAGGTCAAACATTTGTCCTTTGAAAAAGGGTGTGATAAAATATTTTACTTTTATCTTATTTATTCTGCATTATGATTCTGTGCGGTAGATAGTAAATTTATATATAATAAGTTCAAATATTAAATAGATTCAGCAATAAGCAGGTTTGTCTCACAGAAGAGGCAGGATTCAAAAGCAGGTGTGTCAGAAGCCCAGGGGCATGTTCTTAGACAATACATATTTTTCCTTGTAAATTTCCTTTTTTCTGTTAGGTTAAGAATTTGTTTCATATACACAGAAAAATATGATAAATAGATTGACAGTGAGAGAAAGAGAGGGATGTTTTCTCTGTGAAGAAGTGCCCAATATCATTAGTTATTCTAAGAAAAATTAGAAAGAGCTCAAAAAACACAATAGTAGTAGGGAGAAATAAACCACGGTAAATGGAAAATGTATCATTTTCCAAATGTGTGTTTATAATTTGTGACATATTGATACTTCTGTTATAATTCAACATTTAAAATAATAACAATGTTCATATAGCACAACTGTCTAAAACAGACAAACACCAATAAAATATCTATATCAACAAAAAAATGGTGGGAGGGATGTTCTATGTACTTTCTTGTTACAACTGACACATTTGGTTGAGGCTTCTATTTTTTTGCTTCCTTAACATTTCTTTTTACTTCTGTCTTTTTGGATATCCTCCCTGATATTTGATGAGAAATTGGGAAATATAAAAATAAGTTACTAAAAGCTCTAAATTTTTTAATTCAACCATTGAAAAATTCTTGTGTGAAATGATATGTTAAATAGCACCTAACAATGTTTAAGGAAAGGAACTGTTGAAACACATCACATGCTTTTGATGGTACAAAGCATTAGGCCACCCGTTAACATTTATTTAATTAGGTAGAAAGAAGGATAAAAAGTATTGAAATGACAGTTTCCACAAAGTTTATCTTGAATCACTGCTTATTAAATCTTGTCATGATAAAGCTAGGTTCCTCAGTATGTCTGTTTAATAAGGTCAGCAATCCTCCCTGCATTATTCAGAAATCTATTTCAAAAATTCTGAGGATTGTTGACTTGTAATGGTGAAATTAGAAATATCTGTTATAGAAAATTACAAGTAGAGAATAGTGTTTATTCAGTTAATGTTGAAATCTATGTCGTAGGTTACACTGATTTTTCTTCAATCTTTAAGGCCCTAAATGATCTCTCTCTGCCTTGTTCCCTTTCCTGACCTCAATTTCCTTCTCTCTCTCTTGTTCTTTCTCCAGCCATACTGGCCTTTCAGCTTTTCCTAGAATACTCCAGGCATACTCAACAAATCCCTGCTTCCTGGAACAGTCTGTTCTAAAATTAGTCTAGTAAATTTCTTCACTTCCTTTGAGTCTTTGCTTAAAGATCATTTTCTCAATGAGGACCACAGTTGAACAATGCAGGGGTTAGGGGTGCCAACCTATGGAGCCAGAACTCCATGTATAACTTTTGGCTCCCAAAAAACTTAATTACTAATAGCCTACTGTTGACTGGGAGCCTTATCAATAGCATAAACAGCCAATTAACACAATTTTTAATGTTAAATATATTAGAGACTGTACTCGTACAACAAACTATAGAAAAGAAAATATTATTAAGACAATGGAAGAAGAAATACATTCACAATACCACACTGCATTTATTGATGCCATAAATATGTTGCCTGTTTACAAGACGTGTCTGACGTTTCTCTGCATCTCAGCAGCGCTCCCAGCATCACTGGTGGCACTTTGTATGAGCCCCATGATGTTATTCAAGGTTTATGGTATTGCAATAAACACAATGTGCCAGAACCTTGAGACATCACTTTTTACTTCCATACACAATGTACTGGAGAGATTAACTGCTCACTCAGAGATGATTAGGGTCACACAGTTTTAAGCTGATACTCATAACACTTAAGCTCATGAAATAGCAACAGGAGGTGAATACAAAATTACTACAGTGGTACAGTATGTGCTACAGTTAATTTTATGCAGTTATGATTCCATCCTGCATCTTTACATTTGTTTATATTTCTCTCTACTATGAATGGTGCCACATATGGTCTGTAAGTGTGTGCACTTTTTGATAAATGTTTACCTTTATAAGACTTGTGTATATTTTATGATAGTAAGTGATAGACTAATATCTACATATATTTTATGCAGTCATGACATAACTTTTTACTAATTTTTTCAGTATTTCCAGGCTATGTGGTTCATCTGCAAGTTTTTTCAAATTGTCACAAATCTCCAAAAAACTTTCCAATATATTGAAAAAAAAAATTCACATGTAAGTGGACCCACACAGTTCAAACCTATGCTGTTCAAGGGCCAACTGTGCTTACGCTGACCACCCTATGTGAAGTCGTAAACTGCCTGCCCCAACCTGACCCATCCTACTTACTCTGATCTTTTCTCTTCTACAGCTTATCATTATTACTTATCACCCTCTAAAGTAACATGGGTTTGACTTATAAATGTCATATAACTTATGATGTTTACTGTTTATTTCTGTACACATACACACCTACCCTGCCCTGGTTCCTCAGGCAGGGATCTTTTTGGTTCATTGTGGTTGTTGTTATTATTAATGGTAACAAATACATCTCAAGAGGAAAGAATAATGTATAAAACATAGTAGATGCTCAATAAATTGTTGTTAAATTGAACTTTTTGAGCCTTGTGTTTTTCCACAGACTCTGGCTGTACTAATGTTACAATAAGTTTTTCAATCAGTATATATATATATATATATTTTTTTTTTTTTTGAGACAGTCTCATTCTGTTGCCAGGCTGGAGTTCAGTGGCGCGAACTCGGCTCACTGCAACCTCCACATTCTGGGTTCAAACAATTCTCCTGCCTCAGCCTCCCGAGTAGCTGGGACTACAGGCACATGCCACCATGCCCGGCTAATTTTTGTATTTTTAGTAGAGATGGGGTTTCACCATGTTAGTCAGGCTGATCTCCATCTCCTGACCTCGTGATCCACCCGCCTCGGCTTCCCAGAGTGCTGGGATTACAGGCATGAGCCATCGCCCCTGGCCGCCTGTTTATTTTTCTACCTTTCTTTTACACTATGAAGTCCTCCAGAAGAAGGAACTGTCTTTCACATCTCTGTATTCCCAAAACATGCCACAGAGAAGTCTCTAAGTAAATGTTTGCTAAAGGAAATAAACTCTTCAAGCAATTGAAAGTGAAGGAACCAACATTTACAGACTGAGAACCCACTCAGTAGCAGACTCACTTCTGTATTTTCCCTGTTAGTAGTCACGAGAGCCTTGCAAGGGGCTATGTTAGCTTTCACATTCAACCTGCCAGAACTGCTGAAAGGCAACTCCAAAGCATGTCTTCTTTCTGCTCCTTCTTGTTTCTTCTTCTTAAAACAGATTGCTTTCTACAACTCTGGATCATTTATAAACTCTTAGTCATATAAGAATAATCTCTTATAGCAAGGAGTTTTTAAGTGTCCTTGGATTGTATAAACAGGCAACAGAGAGTGGAAAGAAAGATTAATCATTTGAAGGAATAAAAGAAGAAAAGGAAGTACATTTAGATGATGGAATATTATTCAGCCCTAAAAGAATGAGCTATCAAGCTGTGGAAAGACATGGAAGGAACTTAAATGCCTATTACTAAGGAAAAGAAGCCAATCTGAAAAGGCAACACACACTGTATTATTCCAATGAGATGACAGTATGGAAAAGGCAAAACTATGGAGACAGTAAAAAGATCAGTGATTGTCAGAGCCAGGCGCGGTGGCTCACACCTATAATCCCAGCACTTTGGGAGGCCGAGGCGGGCGGATTACCTGAGATCGGGAGTTAGACCAGCCTGGCCAACATGGAGAAACCCTGTCTCTATTAAAAATACAAAATTAGCCGGGCATGGTGGCACATGTCTGTAATCCCAGCTACTAGGGAGGCTGAGGCAGGAGAATCACTTGAACCTGGGAGACAGAGGTTGTAGTGAGCCGAGATCATGCCATTGCACTCCAGCCCAGGCAACAAGAGCGAAACTCCGTCTTAAAAAAAAAAAAAAAAAAAATTCAGTGATTGTCAGGGTTTTTGGGAAAGGGAGGGATGAACAGGCAGAACACAGAGGATCTGTAGGAAGGGTAAATATTCTGTACGATACTACAATGGTGGATACACGTCTTTTTACATTTGTTCAAACCCATAGGATGTGAAACACCAAGAGGGAACCCTAATGTAAACTATGGACTTTGGGTGACAATGATGTGTCAGTGTAGGTTTGTGGATTGTTACAAGCGTACCACTCTGGTGGGGGATGCTGGTAATGGGGGAGGCTGTGCTTGTATGGGGACAAGGGATACGTGTGACATCTCTGTACCTTCCTCTTGATTTTGCTGTGAACCTAAAAATGCTCTTAAAAAATAAAGTATTTCTTTAAATAAGGAAAAGGAAAACATCACATCAAAGAGCTCTTGGGTTTTCAGAGGATAAGGACTCAAAATTCAGAGAACACTGGCCAGCTTGCCATTTTACTTCTGTAGATTTTGCCTAATTGACTTCACCACTTCCTTCCTAAAATATCTATGCTGTTATAAATTCTCCAGGGCCTGTAATTATCTACTAGTGAATGTGTCCTCTGTTCTGATTTACTTTCTAGAATTTCACAGCCACTGGGAAATTTTCACTCATTAAATGGCATATATAAATAGAAGATGCTAAATAATCATGACTAGCAAGAAGAGTATTCCTTCAGTTGGATATGAAGTGTTTGAAAGGGTATTTAGAATGTAATATAAATATCTGGTTTTATGTCACATAAGAGGTGGGCTGAAGGAAAAATTAGTTTGGGGTGGTATGAGACTGCTTCATAAATGCTTAAGGTAATTAAGGTGTGGCCATGGTGCTCTTTGCTGATGTCAATGTAGACAGTTAAAATATGTTTATTTATTTGTGTTGTATTTAGTATTACTTTTGAACTCACTGTTATTTAATGTGGAATGAGTCTTTCTGCTATTAGCTACAAGTTGTTCCCATAGGGCTAAAAAAAAACCATCAGAAATACCTACAGCATTTAAGATCGCTTTTTACAAAAACTTTTTCACATGTCAAATTTCCTCTAACATTAAAAGTGTTTTGAATGCAACTGATTCCCTTAGATGCCCTTTAGTATTTTAACAAATTTCCCTTCTCAAGCTTTTTCTAGGAAGGGGGAGAGACAGAGAGAGAGAGAGAAAGAAAGGGGGAGAGAGAGAGGCAAAGTGAGAGACCCTGAAAAGTACTGTGTTTTCCCAAATAGCGCAAGGGCATTCTAAAGATGGGTGATATATCATTCCAAGAATGTCTTAAAGGCACACAGTAACTACTGCAGTCACATCTCCAGCCTGACCCTCTCCACTCTCGTTCTTCAAAAAACAGACTGGACCAACTTAGTGAAGAAATAGGCAGAACCACTATTCTCCCACAGTCATTCCTTCTCATTACTTTAATTTAAAGCAGTGGTTCTCAAAGTGTTTTCCCCCAGAACAGCACATCAGCATCACATGGGAACTCATTAGAAATGCAAATTCCCCAGCTGCCCCACACCCACTGAATCAGAAACTCTGGGGCTGGAGCCCTGCAATCTGTTTAACAGGCCCAGTGGGAACTTTTAGGGCAAGCTAACATTTCAGAGTTGTTGATTTTATAGCAGCCATTTCAAACTTGGCTGCACATTGGAGTCACTTAAGGAGCTTAAAAACTACAGCTGTCTGGGTCCTGCCCTCAGACACCATGTTGTACTGTAATTTGTCTGGGAAGTAGCCTGGTTTCAGGACTCAAAGCTCGCTAGGTAATTCCAATACACAGCAACATTCAAGGACAGAAACACTGCCTCAGACCTTATTTCACTCCACCCATGAAAATAATACTGTCTGGGAAAAGATGCCAGCTCAGTGGGCTGGAACCTGAGAGATACTTAGTAAAGGACACAAACCTCAGGTACCCTTCCTGAAGAGACCTTGGTTACATGTGAACTCAGATGCAGGCACCCGATTCCCCAGAACTGTACTGAATCCCACAGTCTTCTCCTGAGTACCCAGATGTTCCATGCTGCACGCAGAGCTCAATCCTAAGGACATCACCTGTGCTAACAGCAGCAGTTAGGAGAGGATTTTCAGGAAATGATCAAATAAAACTTGATTTTTTTTTTTTTTTTTTTTTTTTTTTTGAGAAGGAGTCTCGCTCTGTCGCCCAGCGATCTTGGCTCACTGCAAGCTCCGCCTCCCGGGTTCACGCCGTTCTCCTGCCTCAGCCTCCCGAGTAGCTGGGACTACAGGCACCCCGTCACCACGCCCGGCTAATTTGCTGGGATTACAGGCGTGAGACACCGCGCCCGGCCAACTTGATTCTTATATTTCATGCTAATAAGGAGAGGACTGGTGGAAAATAATTAAACATGATTCTTATAGTTGATGCTACATTTGAGTTTTAGATTTGGGGGTAAAACTTTTTCTAACCAACGATACTGGCACCTTAGGATCTATTAATAACAAGTAAAAGTATAATTTAAGATACAAAACCTATGCTTCCTTCCATTCTGTAAAGCAGCCTTGGTTGGAACTTCCCTGCACTCCCATTTTCACTTTATTTTAGCACAAACAAGGCTGTCTTCCAGGTAATTGCTTCCTGTCTGTTGCTGCTGGTAGGCTACCGACAAAGAATGCATTTTATGCATCTCTGCATCCGCAGGGCCCAGTGCTCAGAAGGCATTTCTTAATGCTTGTTGAATGAATCAGCGAATGAACTATGAAAGCTTCACACAATCTTCAAGACAGAATTTATATATTCCGTCAGCAACCACAAAATAAACAGATTTGTGTCTTTAGCATGACAAAAGCTGTAAAAAAAAATAGTTTTTTACACAGAGGACTGAGACCCTTTTTCTTAATTTTCCCTTGTTCCTAACAAAATCTTTAGAAAACTAGAAGATTGAAATTTTTTAAAAAAAGAAGTTCTGACCTTCTAGGAAAAGAGGAGCGGAAGGCATTCAAACCCCCCCCCCCAAAAAAATCCAATAACAGGATAAACTATTTATCAGGAAAGAACGTCTCTGCAATGCATGTTTGTGCATGCAAATTTCTCACGTGTGTGAGAAATAGGGCAATGGTAAAATGTTTAAAAATGGAAATCTGTTTTGCAAATAATTAAAATCATTTAGCTACTTTCATAATAGTTTACTTAGGATTTATATTCTAAACACAATCTCTAAAAAGGGGGTCTACAGACTCTTTTTGTGAAGGGTCAAAAAGTAAATATTTAAAGCTTCATGAGTCATGTGGTCTCTGTTGCAACTACTCAGCTCTGCCTTCTGTAGCACAAAAAGCAGCCGTAGATTATATGCAAATGAATGGAAGTGACTGTGTTCCCATAAAATTTAATTTCTGCTCTCTAA
The DNA here is from genome assembly GCF_029289425.2 of Pan paniscus. Taxonomy (NCBI): domain Eukaryota; kingdom Metazoa; phylum Chordata; class Mammalia; order Primates; family Hominidae; genus Pan; species Pan paniscus. The sequence goes on along the minus strand of NC_073266.2, from coordinate 77,554,563 downwards.
ATGTGGCTCAGATGTATTCCTTCCTTTTCTTCTCTGCTGTTGACACCTGTGGTCTTCACCCTCATTAGAGCTCTGAAATCCTGGCTTAGCCATCTCATTCATTCATTTATTCAACAAATTCTTGTCCACCATCTGGGATGTGCCTAGGCATTGGGGTATGTCCTTGGGAATCTAGGAGAGAAGAAAGCTCTTCTGATGGTTTTGCGGTTTTTTCTTTAGTAGAATGCTGCACAAGTGTGTGTCATCCTTGCACAGGGGCCATGCTAATCTCTGTATCATTCCAATTTGGGTATATATGTATTGCCAAAGCAAGTACCCTGCTGGAGTTTATAGTATGGCAGGGAGACAGACTACATATAAAATAACCATGTGTTAGAGCAGTGGTTCTAATGGAGTGAGGGGTAGAGGTTCCCTCCTGGGGCCATTTGGCGATGTTTGGAGACAGTTTCAGTTGCCATATCTGGGGATGAGGTGCTTCTGGCATCCAGTGGGCAGAGTCCAGGGATGCTGCAAAACGTCCCACAAGGCACAGGACAGGCCACCAGAACACAGTTATATCCAGCCCAAAATGTCAGTGGTGCAGAGGGTTAGAAACTCTGAATTAGAACTAGTTTACAGTCCCACCAACAGTGTAAACTAGTTCAACCACTGTGGAAGTCAGTGTGGCGATTCCTCAGGGATCTAGAACTAGAAATACCATTTGACCCAGCCATCCCATTACTGGGTATATACCCAAAGGACTATAAATCATGCTGCTATAAAGACACATGCACACGTATGTTTATTGCGGCATTATTCACAATAGCAAAGACTTGGAACCAACCCAAATGTCCAACAATGGTAGACTGGATTAAGAAAATGTGGCACATATACACCATGGAATACTATGCAGCCATAAAAAAGGATGAGTTCATGTCCTTTGTAGGGACATGGATGAAATTGGAAATCATCATTCTCAGTAAACTATCGCAAGAACAAAAAACGAAACACTGCATATTCTCACTCATAGGTGGGAATTGAACAATGAGAACACATGGACACAGGAAGGGAAACATCACACTCTGGGGACTGTTGTGGGGTGGGGGGATGGGGGAGGGATAGCATTGGGAGATATACCTAATGCTAGATGACGAGTTAGTGGGTGCAGCGCACCAGCATGGCACATGTATACATATGTAACTAACCTGCACATTGTGCACATGTACCCTAAAACTGAAAGTATAATAATAATAATAATAATAAAGAAACTCTGAATTAGAGATATGATCAATGCTCTAAGAATGGAAACAGGCAGGTGAGGGAGGCGGCGGCCAGCGACGCGGTTCACCTCCTGCTGCCCTCGCCCTCGCCCCGGCGAGCTGCCCCCGACGCGAGATGTCTTATTTACCAACAAATCCACCAGGGAGCATTCTTATTTGCTGGCTCGGCGTCTCTCTCAGCAGTCACCGGAGTGCCGGAGGGGGAAGCGCGATTTACGGAAGACTATTACCCAGAAGAAAAGATGTTTGTTTTTCACAAGCCAAAGATGTACCGAAGTATAGAGGGCTACTGTATTTGCAGAGCTAAGTCCTCCAGTTCTCGATTCACTGACAGTAAACGCTATGAAAAGGACTTCCAGAGCTGTTTTGGATTGCATGAGACTCGTTCAGGAGACATCTGCAATGCCTGTGTCCTGCTTGTGAAAATATGGAAGAAGTTGCCAGCAGGATCAAAAAAAAAAAACAAAAAAAAAAACTGGAATCATGTGGTAGATGCAAGGGCTGGACCCAGTCTAAAGACTACATTGAAACCAAAGAAAGTGAAAACTCTATCTGGGAACAGGATAAAAAGCAACCAGATCAGTAAACTGCAGAAGGAATTTAAACGTCATAATTCTGATGCTCACAGTACCACCTCAAGTGCCTCCCAGCTCAATCTCCTCGTTACAGTAACCAGTCAGATGACGGCTCAGATACAAAGATGGCTTCTGGTTCTAACAGAACACCAGTTTTTTCCTTTTTAGATCTCACATACTGGAAAAGACAGAAGATATGTTGTGGGATCATCTATAAAGGCCGTTTTGGGGAAGTCCTCATTGACACACATCCCTTCAAGCCTTGCTGCAGCAATAAGAAAGCAGCTGCCGAGAAGCCAGAGGAGCAGGGGCCAGAGCCTCTGCCCATCTCCACTCAGGAGTGGTGACTGAGGTTTTTATGTGGAAGGGGAACCAAAAAAAAATCTGAATTTTGAAAAGACCACAAAGCAGCAAACTGACCCTCTTTTTTTTTTTTTTTTTTTTTTTTTTTGAGACGGAGTTTTGCTCTTATTACCCAGGCAGGAGTGCAGTGGCGTGATCTTGGCTCACTGCAACTTCCATCTCCCGGGTTCAAGTGATTCTCTTGCCTTAGCCTCCCAAGTAGCTGGGTTTATAGGTGCCCGCCACCAGACCCGGCTAATTTTTTAGTTTTAGTAGAGACAGGGTTTCACCACATTGGCCAGGCTGGTCTCAAATGACCCTCTTATTTTTAACTTGGATACCTGCTATTCTGCCAAAAGACAATTTCTAGAGTAGTTTTGAATGGGTTGATTTCCCCCAGTCCCACAAACTCTGAAGCCAGTGTCCAGCTTACTAAAAAAAAAAGTGGTACCTAACATTTAAGATGCTGAGTATTTCATAGGAAAGCTGAATGCTGCTGTAAAGTACTCTTTAAGTCTTTTTTTTTTTAATCCCCTTCTAATGAATGAAACTAGGGGAATTTCAGGGGACAGAGATGGGATTTGTTGTATGATAAACTGTATGTAGTTTTTAGTCTTTCTGTATTGAGAAGCAGTGGTTGGGGCATTTTTAAGATGGCTGGCTACTCATTTTCCCTCATGATAATAAATTTGTCATAACTCAGTAACATGAACTTGCCCCTAGAGGTAGTTGTTAATGATTTTGAAATATTAAGGTCTTGCCAAGCTTGTGATGATTCAAACCTGTACTACTGATTATTAAGCAGGACAGACTGAGCTTTCTGTTGCAAATACCTTGGAGGAGAAAGTGACTTCAAATATACAGAGACGTAACTTGACTATATATGTTGCATCCTGTGCCTCCCTTCATATTAATATTTGATAAAGATTTTAATTTATGTAAAACTTCTAAAGCAGAATCAAAGCTCCTCTTGGGGAAATGGCAAGTCTTTAGGACAGGCGAGACCTGTATGAATAGTACCAAAGCATTACCGCATGATAGAGAACACACTCGATTAAAAATGTTAAGCTATCTGAAAAATAAAACGTGCAAGTCTTCAGGATGGCACAAAACAAAGGTTAATGCTTCTTGGGGCACATTTCTTAGAGGGCTTGCTGAGTGTGTAAATATAATCGACTTTTGTTTGTGTTCTGTGACTTCATTGAAAATCTTTACAATTCAGTTTCAGCTCTGGATTACTTCAGTTGACCTTTGTGAAGGTTTTTATCTGTGTAGAATGGGTGTTTGACTTGTTTTAGCCTATTAAGTTTTTATTTTCTTTCACTCTGTATTAAAAGTAAAACTTACTAAAAGAAAAGAGGTTTGTGTTCACATTAAATGGTTTTGGTTTGGCTTCTTTTAGTCAGGCTTTCTGAACATTGAGATATCCTGAACTTAGAGCTCTTCAATCCTAAGATTTTCATGAAAAGCCTCTCACTTGAACCCAAACCAGAGTACTCTTACTGCCTCTTTTCTAAATGTTCAGGAAAAGCATCGCCAGTTCAGTCTTTTCAGAATGAGGGAGAAACATTTGCCTGCCTTGTAATAACAAGACTCAGTGCTTATTTTTTAAACTGCATTTTAAAAATTGGATAGTATAATAACAATAAGGAGTAAGCCACCTTTTATAGGTACCCTGTAGTTTTATACTTCTTAATCTAAACATTTTATATTTCCTTCTTTAGGAAAAAACCTGCATGCTACAAGCCACCATATGCACAGACTATACAGCGAGTTGAGTTGGCTTCTCCCACAGTCTTTGAGGCGAATTACGGAAGTCCAGCCATTATCATCCTCCTGAGTTATTTTGAAATGATTTTTTTTGTACATTTTGGCTGCAGTATTGGTGGTAGAATATACTATAATATGGATCATCTCTACTTCTGTATTTATTTATCTATTACTAGACCTCAACTATAGTCTTCTTTTTCCCCTTCCACCTCTCTTTGCCTGTAGGATGTACTGTATGTAGTCATGCACTTTGTATTAATATATTAGAAATCTACAGATCTGTTTCGTACTTTTTATACTGTTGGATACTTATAATCAAAACTTTTACTAGGGTATTGAATAAATCTAGTCTTATTAGAAAATAAAAAAAAAAGAAAGAAAGGAAACAGGGAGCTATGGGAGCACCTGATTTAGATCAAACTCTTCAGGAAGATGCCCTTGAGGAAATGATATGCAGGTGAGTCCTGGAGGGTAAACAGGATTTCATCAGGTAAGGGGGTACCCAGTGGGAAGGCAAATGTGAGGACTGTTTAAAAGAAACTGATGCCTGTGCCCCACCCCAATCAATTCACTCAGAATCACCCAAATTCCATTGTTTTTTAAGTTTCTTGAATTAGAACAAATCGATAAGTTTTAAAAGCAAAAAGATTGATAATTTTTCTGAAGCATGATTCAAGGCTGATGGTAAGACTATATAGAAAAAAACATTTATGGTATAGGACAGAGAAAATAATTGAGAAGGAGGGGGGTGAAATCAAAACCACATATAGAGTATCACATTTATTGATCTGCATATGTTGCAATAGCTTTGAATCCCAGGGATAAATCCCATTTGACCATAGTGAATGATCTTTTTAATGTGCTGTTGAATTCGCATTGCCAGTATTTTGTTGAGTATTTTTGCATCTATGTTCATCGGGGACATTGGCCTGTAACTTTCTTTTCTTGTAGTGTCTGTGTCCAGTTTTAGTATCAGGGTAACGCTGGCCTCATAAAATGAATTTGAAAATATTCCTTTCTTTTCAATTTTTTTTGGAAGAGTTTGAAAAGGATTAGCATTAGTACTTTTTTAAATGTTTGGTAGAATTCATCTGTGAAGCCAATCAGTCCTGAGCTTTTCTTTAATGGGAGACTTTTTTTTTTTTTTGAGACGGAGACTCTGTCACCCAGGCTGGAGTGCAGTGGTGTGATCTCAGCTCACTGCAACCTCTGCCTCCCAGGTTGACGCCATTCTCCTGCCTCAGCCTAATGGGAGACTTTTTCTTACTGATTGAATCTACTTGTCTATTATTGGTCTATTCAGATTTTCTATTTCTTCATGATTCAGTCTTGGCAGGTTATATGTGTCTAGGAATTTACCCATTTCTTTTAAGTTATCCAATGTATTGGGGTATAATTGCTCATGGTAGTTTCTTGTGACCCTTTGTATTTCTTTTTTTTTTTTTTTTTTTTGGAGACAGAGTTTTGCTCTGTCACCCAGGCTGGAGTGCAATGATACAATCTTGGCTCACTTCAACCTCCACCTCCGCCTCCTGGGTTCAAGCGATTCTCCTGCCTCAGCCTCCTGAGTGGCTGGGATTACAGGTGCCCGCCACCACACCCGGCTAATTTTTGTAGTTTCCAGAAGAGACGGGGTTTCACCATGATGGCCAGGCTGGTCTCAAACTCCCGATCTCAGGTCATCCACCTGCCTCGGCTTCCCAAAGGACCCTTTGTATTTCTGTGCTATCAGTTGTAATGTCTCCTCTTTTGTTTCTGATTTTATTAATAGAATGAAGAACAAAAATTATATGATCATCTCAGTAGATATAGAAAAAGAATTTGATGAAATTCAAATTCATTTCATAATAAAAACTCTCAACAAATTCGGTAGAGAAGAAATGTACCACAACACAATAAAGTCCTTAAATGACAGGTCCACGGCTAATATTTGTAACAGTGAAAAGTTTAAAGCATTTCCTCTAAGATCTAGAACAAGACAGGAATGCTCAATCTCACTACTTCTTTTCAACATTTTACTGGAAGTCCAAGCCTGTGCAATTTGGCAAGAAAAAGAAATGAAAAAACATCCAAATTGGAAGGAAGTAGTTAAATTGTCCCTGTTTACAGATGGCATGATCTTACATATAGAAAACCTTAAAGACTTTACCAAATAAAAACATTATAACTGACAAATTCAGTTAATTTGCAGAATACAAAATCAACATACAAAAATCAGTAGCATTTCAACACTAACAACAAACTATCTGAACAAGAAATTAATAAAACAATCTCATTAACAATAGCAAAAAAATAAAATAAAATACCTAGGTATAAATTTAACCAAGGAAGTGAAGTTCTATATATTGATAAATATAAAGCATTGATGAATGGAACTGAAGAAAACAGAAGTAAATGGAAAGACATGATTATGAATTGAAAGAATTAATACTGTTAGGATATCCATAATATCCAAAGCAATCTACAGATTCAGTGTAATCCCTGTCAAAATTCCAACGTCATTCTTTAAAGAAATAGAAAAAAAATCCTAAAATTTGTATGGAAACACAAAAGACCCTGAATAGCCAAACCTATCTTGACCAAAAAGAAAAAAGCTGGAGGCATCATAGTACCTAACTGTAAAATATATTACAAAGTTATAGTAATCAAAACAGCACAGTACTGCCATAAAAACAGACACAAAACCAGTCAAACAGGATAGAGTTCAGAAATAACCCCAAATATTTATGGAAAATTGAGTTTTAATAAAGGTGCCAAGAAGAGACAATGAGGAAAGGACAGCTTTTTCAATAAATGGTGTGGGGAAAATTGGATATCCAAATGTAGATGAATGAAATTGGATCCTTATTTTCACCATATACAAAAATCAACTCAAACTGGATTAAAGACAAATTAAGACCTGAAACTTAGTAGTTTCACTAAACTACTGAAACTTTATTTTAGTAGTTAAACTACTAAAAGAAAACATAAGGGAAAAGCTCCATGACATTGGTCTGGACAATATTTTGAATATAACCCCAAAAGTATATGCAACAAAAGCAAAAAGAGACAAATAGGACTGCATCACTCTAAAAAGCTCCTGCACAGCAAAGGAAACAAATAGCAGAGTGAAGAGACAATACATGGCATAGGAGAAAATATTTGCAAACCATACATCTGATAAGGGGTTACTATCCAAAACATATAATATGGTTTGGATGTTTGTCTGCTCCAAATCTCATGTTGAAATGTAATCCCTAGTAGTGGAGGTAGGGCCTGGTGGGAAGTGTTTGGATCATGAGGATGGATCCTCATGAATGGCTTAGTTCTATTCCCTTGGTAATGAGAGAGTTCTCACTCTAAGTTCAGGCAAGATCTGGTTGTTAAAAAGAGTATGGCACCTCCCCCCTTCTCTCTTGCTCCTACTGTCACCATGTGACATGCTGGCTTCCCATCACCTTCCACCAAGATTGTAAGCTCCCTGAGGCCCTCACCGGAAGGAGATGCCAACACCACGTTTTCCGTACAGCCCGCAGGACCATAAACCAATTAAACCTCTTATTTTTTTTTTTTTCATAAATTACCTAGCCTCAGGTATTTCTTTAGAGTGATATAAGAATGGCCTAACACAACATATGAGGAACTAAACTCAATAGCAAAAAAACAAATAACCTGCTTTAAAAATGGGCAAAGGACCTGAATAGACATTGGTCAAAAGACTTACGAGAGGTTCGGAGGATCGGGGGCGGCCAAGCGGCGGGCGACGGGGGCGGACGACACGGGCCGCGGCACGGGCAGAGCAGGGGCCACTGAGCCGCCGCTGCCGGGCTAGGCAGGTCCTGCCCCGCCTGGCCCACGGCGATGTCGAGCTACCCGCGCCGCCGGGGCGTCACCCCACTGTCCCGAGCCCGGAGCCTCGCCATTCCCGACGATTTGGGCTATGGAAAGGGGAAATGTTCTAAGCAGAGCCCGTCAGGAGCCCACGAGACACATTTTGGAGATGACAAATTTGAAGATCTTGAAGAGGCAAATCCATTCTCCTTTAAAGAGTTTCTGAAGACCAAGAACCTCGGCCTGTCAAAAGAGGACCCGGCCAGCAGAATTTATGCAAAGGAAGCGTCGAGGCATTCACTGGGACTTGACCACAACTCCCCACTCTCCCAAACAGGGGGGTATGGCCTGGAGTATCGGCAGCCATTTTTCGAGGACCCGACAGGGGCCGGTGGCCTCCTGGATGAGGAGGAGGATGAGGACACCGGATGGAGTGGGGCCTACCTGCCGTCCGCCATCCAGCAGACTCACCCGGAGAGGGTCCCTGCCTGCACGTCGCCCTGCAGCACATACCTTTTCTTTTTCTCCACCCCATCAGAGCTGGCAGGGCCCGAGTCTCTGCCCCCGTGGGCGTTGAGTGACACTGATTCTCGCGTGTCTCCGGCCTCTCCGGCAGGGAGTCCTAGCACAGATTTTGCGGCTCATGGAGAGTCTCTGGGAGACAGGCACCTGCGGACGCTGCAGATAAGTTACGAAGCACTGAAAGATGAAAATTCTAAGCTGAGAAGAAAGCTGAATGAGGTTCAGAGCTTCTCTGAAGCTCAAACAGAAATGGTGAGGACACTTGTGTGGAGATTAGAAGCAAAAATGATCAACGAGGAAAGCGACTACCACGACTTGGAGCTGGTGGTTCAGCAGGTGGAGCAGAACCTGGAGCTGATGACCAAACGGGCTGTAAAGGCAGAAAACCACGTCGTGAAACTGAAACAGGGAATCAGTTTGCTGCAGGCGCAGGTCTCCAGCTTCCAGCGAGAGAATGAAGCCCTGCGGTGCGACCAGGGGGCCAGCCTGACAGTGGTGAAGCAGAATGCCGACGTGGCCTTGCAGAACCTCTGGGTGGTCATGAACAGAGCACAGGCTTCCATTAAGCAACTGGTTTCCGGAGCTGAGACACTGAATCTTGCTGCCGAAATCCTTAAATCTATAGACAGAATTTCTGAAATTAAAGACGAGGAGGAAGACTCTAGAGGACCCCTGGGTGTTCTCAGCATGAAGCTCCGTGTATGCCCTGAGATCACCACCGCTTGATCTAAATGTGCAGTTGTGTCCTTAAATATACAGCCTTCACCCAGAGTACAGTGTTTATCGCAAGAGTCCAGTGTCGTGCCCTCAGCCAGTTCTTGGCCACTGCAATGGGAGCAGCCCTGGCCGAGTTGCCCCTGTGGTTTCTATGCAGCCCTTGTTGGCAAAATTCCTGCTATCTTATAGATTCTAATGAGCTCTTGGAAGACATTGCCATAAAAGCCAGCGATTTTAAGGAAAAAAAAAAAAAGAAGAAGAAGAAGACTTACAAACAGCTAACAGGTTCATGAATAAATGCTTGACATCACTAATCATTAAGAAAATGAAAATGGAAGCCACAATGCGATATTACCTTATACCAGTTGGAATGCCTATTATATAAAAAAAAAAAGATAAAAGATAAGGGTTGATGAGAATGTAAAGGAAAGGTAACTCTTGTGCACTGTTGGTGGGAATGTAAAATAGTACAGCCATTATGGAAAACAGTATGAAGATTCCTCAAAAAACTAAAAATAGAACTGCCATGTGACCCAGCAACCCCACTTCTCAATACACATCCAAAGGAAATAAAATCAATATGTTGAAGAGAAACCTCCACTTCCATATTCATTGAATCGTTATTCACAATGGCCAAGACATGGAATAAACTTAAGCATTCACCAATGGATACATGTATTTTTTTTAAACATGCCAGTGAAATACTAGCCAGCCTTTTTTTAAAAAAAAAAAAGAAAATTCTGTCATTTTCAACAAAATGGATAAACTTGGAATACATTATGCTAAGTGAAATAAGCCAGGCACAAGCACGAAAAGACAAACACCTCATGGTCTCAATTATATGTGGAAACTAAAAAAGTTGAACTCATAGAAGTAGACAGTAGCATTGTGGTAACTGGAGACTGATGGAGGGAATGGAGAGATGCTAGTCAAAGAAAAAGTTTCAGTTAGAAAAGAGGAATAAGTTTTTGCAATCTATTGCACAGCATAGTGACTACAGTTAATGCATTGTATATTTCAAAATTGCTAAGAGAGTACATTTCAAATATCTCACCACAAAAACGGATAAGTGAAGTAATGATATGTTAATTAGATTAATTTTTCCACTTTGTATGCATATATCAAAATATCACATCACAATGTACCCCATAAATATATATAATTATTATTTGTGAATTAAAAATATTTTTAAAAAAGAATCACATATAGAGTTAAGGGGAGGCAAAAGGTAACTTTAGAATGGAGGAATGTGATACACACTACCTCAGCCAAGTGGTCACAGTCAACATGAACAGTGGTAAATCATGCCTAATCATAATAGGTACCCTTGTTATGACACAAAAATAGCCCTTTACCTCTGTGGTTTTCCTCCCCAAAACCCATAACCCTAGTGTAACAATGAGAAAAATATCAGACAAATCCCAATGGAGGGATATTCTACAAAATACTTGACTGTAATCCTCAAAGCAGTCAAGGTCATCAAAAACAAAGAAAGTCTGAAAAACTGTCATAGCCAAGAGCAACCTAAAGAGATATGGTGACTAAGTGTAATGTGGGATCCTGGATGGCATCCGGGAACAATAAAAGAACACTAGGTTAAAACTGAGGAAATCTGAATAAAGAATGGACTTCCATTAATAATAATGTCAGTTCAGTATTAAAATATACTCAATATTGGAAAAATGTTGGTTCAGTGCTGGAATAAATATTGCTTCATAAATTGTGACAATTATATAATGTAATAGTAAGATGTTCACAGCAGGGGAAACTCAGTGTGGGGCATATGTGTACTTTTTACTATCTTGGCAATTTTTCTGTAAACATAAAACTGTTCTAAAAAATGAAGTTCATTTTTTAAAACAAGCAAATAAAATGACATATGGATGAATTCTCATACATTGCTGAAGAGAATGCAAAATATTATAGTCGCTTTGAAAAACAGTATGACCATTTCTTATAAAAATAAGCATACCATATGACCCAGCAATCCCATTTCTAAGCAGTCACTCAGGAGAAAAGAAGATTGAATATTCATGTAAAAACCTTTAAACAAATATTGATTCATAATTGCCAAAACCTGGCAACCTCCCAAATGTTTGCAACTGGTAAATAAACACACTGTGATACGGCCATACAATAAAATATTCCTCAGCAATAAAAAGAAACAAACTACTGACACATATGACCATATAAATGAATCTCAAATGAATTACAAGTGAAAGAAGCCAGATTCAAGAGGCTAATAGTGTATGATTTTACTTAGATGACATTCTAGAAAAGACAAAAATATAGGGACAGTAAACAGATGTTTGGAGCTAAGAATGAATCATATCCAAGAATTCCTGCATAATACAGCCTAAAAGCTCATCTTGGTTTCGTCCTTCTCCTTAAATGGACAGCCATCCAGGCATTCAAATTGTCTTCATTTTGTCAGGCTCATCTTGCTCAGCTTCCTAAAAAAACCTACTTTGGACAAGGTTATGTTTTTTATTACATTAGATAAATAATGCTCCAAAATTTTGATCACATTATTCTCCATAATTGGACTAGCTCCTTCATTATTCCACACTTTTCAAAATTCTGCTAAAAATGGAAAATCCTGTCAAGCCACTATAGCATAAGTAATCATTCCTGTATAATTCTAGAATATTATTTGTCTGTATCCCATATTCTGCTATTAATTTTTATATAAACTCTCATATGAATAAATGATTTAGATGTTACCTCCTAACCCTCATTACCTCCATTTGGTATTGCTAAAATTTCCATTTTATAGATAAGAAACTGAAGCTCGGAGGTTAAGTTACTTTCAGAGATTATGGCTACTAAATAGAGAAGCTGGGAAATCTAGGAATGCTGAATCCAAAGGTTGTCTTCTTTTTGTTTCAGTTCACTATTTTTTCTTTGTATTGTTTTAAATTCGAATGTCTTAATAATTGCACAACTAAGCTTCTTGAGACTGGGAGCCCTTTTATCTCCTCCTTGGTATTCTGCAATGTACTAAATTAAAAAGACACTTCCAAAACAAATTGTCTTTAGGATATAAAATTATAGTGGGGCAAAAGAAAGAAATAAAAGGCATCCAAATAGGAAAAGAAGAAGTCAAATCATCTCTCTTTGCTGATAATACGATCCTATACCTACAAAACCCTAAAGACTCTACCAAAAGGCTCTTAGAACTGATAAATGACTTCAGTAAAGTTTCAGGACACAAAATCAATGCACAAATTCAGTAGCATTTCTATACACCAATCATGGTAATTCTGAGAGCCATATCAAGAAGGCAGTTCCATTTATAATTGCCACAGGAAATAAAATACCTAGGAATACATCTAACCAAGGAGGTGAAAGATCTCTACAATAAAAATTACAAAAGACTGCTGAAAGAAATCACCGATGACGCAAATAAATGGTGAAACATTTCATGCTCATGGAGTGGAAGAATCAATATAGTTAAAAATAGCCATACTGCCCAAAGCAATCTACAGATTTGATGCTATTCTTATCAAACTACAAATATGACATTTCACAGAATTAGAAGAACTATTCTAAAATTCATATGGAACCAAAAAAGAGCTCAAATAGCCAAAGCAATCCTAAGCAAAAAAGAACAAAGCCAAAGGCATCACATTACCTAACTTGAAACTATACTACAAGGCTAGAGTAACCAAAACAGCATGGTACTAGTACAAAAACAAACACATAGACTAATGGAACAGAATAGAGAGCCCAGAAATAAAACTACACACCTACAACCATCTGATCTTCAACAAATTCAACAAAAATAAGCAATGAGAAAAGGACTGTCTAGTCAATAAATGGTGCTGGGATAATTGGCTAGTCATACGCAGAATAATCAAAGTGGACCTCTGCCTATCTCCATATACAAAAATTAACACAACATGGATTAAAGATTTAAATCTAAGATGTAAAACTATAAAAATCCTAGAAGAAAACTGAGGAAATACCCTTCTGGACATCAGCCTTAGCAAAGAATTTATGACTAAGTCCTCAAAAGCAACTGCAACAAAAACAAAAATTTACAAGTAGAACCAAATTAAACTAAAAAGCTTCTGCAAAGCAAAAGAAATAATCACCAAAGTTAACAACCCACAGAATGGGAAAGAATCTTCACAATCTGCATATCCAACAAAGGACTAATATCCAAAATCTACAAAGAACTCAAACAAATGAGCAAGAAAAAAACAAGCAATCCCTTCAAAAAGTGGGCTAAGCACATGAATAGACAATTCTCAAAAGAAGATACACAAATGGCCAACAAGCATACGGAAAAATGCTCAACATCACTAGTTATCAGGGGAATGCAAATCAAAACCACAACATGATAATACCTTACTCCTGCAAGAAAGGCCATAATATAATCAAAAAATCAAAAAAGAATAGATGTTGGCAAGATGTGGTGAAAAGAAAGCACTTCTACATTGCCAGTAGGAATGTAAACTAGTACAGCCACTATGGAAAAGAGTGTGGAGATTCCTTAAAGAACTAAAAGTAAAACCACCGTTTGATCCAGCAATCCCACTACTGGGTATCTACCCAGAGGAAAAGAAGTCATCATACGAAAAAGACATTTGCACATGTATGTTTATAGCAGCACAATTTGCAACTGCAAAAATATGGAACCAGCCCAAATGCCCATAAATTAACAAGTGAATAAAGAAAATGTGAGATAGATATATATATAATGGAATACTAGTCAGCCCTTAAAAAGAACAAAATAATGGCATTTGCAGCAACCTGGATGGAATTGGAGACTATTACTCTTGGTGAAGTAACTCAGGAATGGAAAACCATACATCCTATGTTCTCACTCATAAGTGGGAGCTAAGCTGTGAGGTCACAAAGGCATAAAAATGATACAATGGACTTTGGGGATTTTGGGGAAAAGGTATGATGGGGGCAAGAGATAAAAGACTACACACTGGATACAGTGTACACTGCTCCAGTGATGGGTGCACCAAAATCTCAGAAATAACCACTAAAGAACTTACTCATGTAAGCAAACACCACTTGCTCCTAAAAAACTATTGAAATAAATCATAAATTTAAAAATTATAACAAAATGAAATTAAAAATTGTAAGATACTCAAAAAAGTGAAAGAATAAATAAAAAAATAAGGCCGAGCAAGGTGGCTCACGCCTGTAATCTCAGCACTTTGGGAAGCCGAGGCAGGCAGATGACTTGAAGTCAGTAGTTCGAGACGAGCCTGGCCAACGTGGTGAAATCTTTTCTCTACTAAAATACAAAAATTAGCCAGGCATGGGGGCACATGCTTGCAGACCCAGCTACTTGGGAGGCTGAGGCAGGAGAATCACAAACCTGGGAAGCAGACGTCACAGTGAGCCAAGATCGTGCCACTACACTACAGCCCACGCAACAGAGTGAGACGCTGTTTCAAAAAAAAAAAAAGATAATAACATAAAATAAATAAAATTATGACTCAGGAGGAGATCCACAGGCCCCTCCTTCAATTAATAGTAACAGAGGAAGGCATAAGAATAGCAACCACAGACTGAGAGGGGCACAGTAACTTGGGGCTCAGGACCCTCTGGGATGAGGATTTCATTATTTCCAGCAGGTATCCAGCTTCTCTCTTCAGAACTGGCTAGGAGACTGGCGTGTTCCACGGAGAGGAAGGAAGAGCAGTGTGGTACGGTGATCCACCTGAGAGCCACACGGGGCAGGGAAGCCCCCACCCCCGAGCCAAGACAGGCGGTAACTGAACATGCTACCCAGCTGGAGAAACCATGCTTTTTCATGTAACCGCGCAACCCGTGGATCGGAAGATCCCACTCGCAAGCCCACACCTCCAGGGCCTAGCGCCCCAACCCCAGAGCCCTGCAGAATCTCAACAGCCTCTCAGCTGGAATCTGATTAAGCTTACTGAGCTCCCGGTGGGCAGGGGCGAGTAGCACCACAGCTACAGCTGCCTGCTGTCTAAGCCATTTGAGCTCCTTGAGGGAGGGGCAACAGCCAGAGCTGGGACTCACAACTGCCTAACACCCTAAGCTCTCTGGGTGGGGGAAAGGCAGCATCTATCTCTATAGCTCCATGCTGTGCTTTTCCCCTGCTGGAAACAGGGAAGCTGGACGGCTTCGTCTCAAGACATGTCCCCACAGCCCAACACACCAGCTATGGCAGACTGAGACCAGAGTGCCTCTTCAGGCCTAACCCTGAATCATCCTTCCTCACTGGGCAAGGCTTCCCTGCAGAAACTCCAACAACTCCAGCCACAGGCTCAGGGACAGAACCTGGATCTCTCCGGGCCTGAGCCTGTAGGGGGAACCTGCAGCCACCCCTCCTGGTAGTTCCGAGGAATCCGGGCAGCCCAGACGAGTGGGTTTCCTCCCAGGGAAAGGCACACCCCCTCCACCAAGGGACAAAGTGCTTCATTAAACAGGTCCTGTTCCCCGGGCCACCCAACAGGGTGAGACCCTCCCACAGGGGTTTTCAGACATCCTATACAGGAGCGATCTCACTGGCAACAGGTTGGTGCCCCTCAAGGTCAGAGATCCCAGAAGGAGCAGACACCCATTTTGCTGTTCTCCAGCCTCCTTGACTGACATCTCCAGGCACAGAAGCAAACCAGATGAATAGGGCCTGAAGTGAACCCCCAGCAAACCACAGCAGCCCTACAGAAAAGGGACCTAACCATTGGAGGAAAAACAAGCAGAAAGCAACAACAGCATCAACAACAAAAAAAGCCTCCAAAAAACCCCATCCAAGGGTCAGCAGCCTCAAAGATCAAAACTAGACAAACTTTCAAAGATGAGAAAGAATCAACAAAAAAACCTGAAAACCCAAAAAGCCAGACTGCCTCTTCTCCTCCAAATGATTGCAGTGTTGCTCCAGCAAGGGCACAGAACTGAACGGAGGATGAATTGGACAAATTGACAGAAGTAGGCTTCAGAAAATGGGTAATAGAAAACTACGCTGAGCTAAAGGAACATGTTCTAACCCAATACAAAGAAGCTAAGAACCTTGATTAAAGATTAGAGGAGCTACTAATTAGAATAACCAGTTTGGAGAGGAACATAAATGTCCTGATGGAGCTGAAAAACACAGCATGAGAACTTTGTGAAGCATACACAAGTATCAAAAGCTAAACAAGCAAAAGAAACAATATCAGAGTTTGAAGACTACCTTGCTGAAATAAGGCATGCAGATAAGACTAGAGATGAAAGAGAGAAAAGGATTGAACAAAGCCTCCAAGAAATATGTGACTTCATAAAAAGACTGAACCTATATTTGATTGGAATACCTGAAGAAGACAGGGAGAATGGAAACAAGCTGGAAAACACATTTCAGGATATTATCCAGGAGAACTTCCCCGACCTAGCAAGACAGGCCGACATGCAAATTCAGGAAATACAGAGAACACCACTAAGATACTCCATGAGAAGATCAACTCCAAGACACATAATCATCAGATTCTCCAAGGTTGAAATGAAGGAAAAAATATCAAGGGCAGCCAGAGAGAAAGGCCAGGTCACCTACAAAGGGAAGCCCCTCAGACTAACAGTGGACTTCTCAGCAGAAACTCTACAAGCCAGAAGAGACTGAGGGCCAATATTCAACACTTAAAGAAAAGAATTTTCAACCCAGAATTTCATATCCAGCCAAACTAAGCTTCATAAGCAAAGGAGAAATAAAATTCTTTCCAGACAAGCAAATGCGGAGGGATTTTGTTACCACAAGGCCTGCCTTGCAAGAGCTCCTGAAAGAAGCACTGAATAGCGAAAGGAAAAACCAGTATCAGCCACTGCAAAAACACAGCAAAATATAAAGACCAATGACACTATGAAGAAATTGCATCAACTAGTGTGCAAAATAACCAGCAGCATCGTGATGACAGGACCAAATTCACACATAACAATACTAACCTTAAATGTAAATGGGCTAAATGCCCCAATTAAAAGACACAGACTGGCAAATTGGATTAAGAGTCAAGACCCGGCCGGGCATGATGGCTCACACCTGTAATCCCAGCACTTTGGGAGGCCGAGCTGGGCGGATCACAAGGTCAGGAGATCCAGACCATCCTGGCTAACATGGTGAAACCCCATCTCTACTAAAAATACAAAAAAATTAGCCGGGCATGGTGGTGGCCGCCTGTAGTCCCAGCTACTCGGGAGGCTGAGGCAGGAGAATGGCATGAACCCGGGAGGCGAAGCTTGCAGTGAGCCAAGATGGCGCCACTGCACTCCAGCCTGGGTGACAGAGCGAGACTCTGTCTCAAAAAAAAAAAAAAAAAAAGAGTCAAGACCCATCAATGTGCTGTATTCAGGAGACCCATCTCACATGCAAAGACACACATAGGCTCAAAATAAAGGGATGGAGGACAATTTACCAAGCAAATGGAAAGCAAAAAAAAAAGCAGGGGTTGCAATCCTAGTCTCTGACAAGACAGACTTTAAACCAACAAAGACCAAAAAAGACAAAGAAGGGCATTACATAATGGTAAAGGGAACAATTAAACAAGAAGAGCTAACTATTCTAAATATATCTGCACCCAACACGGGAGCACCCACATTCATAAAACAAGTTCTTAGAGACCTACAAAGAGACTTAGACTCCCACACAATAGTGGGAAACTTTAACACCCGACTGTCAATATTAGACACATCATCCAGACAGGAAATTAACAATGATATTCAGGACTTGAACTCAGCTCTGGTTCAAGTGGACCTAATAGACATCTACAGAACTCTCCACCCCAAATCAACAGAATATACATTCTTTTCAGTGCCACATGGCACTTATTCTAAAATCGACCACATAATTGGAAGTATAACACTCCTCAGCAAATGCAAAACAACTGAAATCATAACAGTCTCTCAGACAACAGTGCAATCAAAATAGAACTCAGGATTAAGAAACCCACTCAAAACCATGCAACTACATGGAAATTGAACAATCTACTCCTGAATGACTCCTGGATAAATAAGGAAACAAAGGCAGAAATCAAAAAGTTCTTTGAAACCAATGAGAACAAAGAGACAACATACTAGAATCTCTGGGACACAGCTAAAGCAGTGTTAAGAGGGAAATTTATAGCACTAAATGCCCACATTGGAAAGCTAGAAAGATCTCAAATCAACACCCTAACATCACAATTAAAAGAACTAGAGGGGCGGGCATGGTGGCTCATGCCTGTAATCCCAGTGCTTTGGGAGGCTGAGGCAGGTGGATCACCTGAGGTCAGGAGTTTGAGACCAGCCTGATCAATATGGTGAAACCCTGTTTCAACTAAAAATACAAAAATTAGCCGGGCGTGGTGGAGGGTGCATGTAATCTCAGATACTCAGGAGGCTGAGGCAGGATAATTGCTTGAACCCAGGAGGCAGAGGTTGCAGTGAGCCAAGATCATGCCACTGCACTCCAGCCTGGGCTACAGAGCAAGATTCCACTTTAAAAAAAAAAAAAAAAAAAAGAGCCAGAGAGGTGAGGACAAACTAATCCAAAAGCTAGCAGAAGACAGAAATAACTAAGATCAGAGCAGAATTGAAGGAGATAGAGACACAACAAACACTCCACAAAAAATAAATGAATCCACGAGCTGGTTTTTTGAAAAAATAGATAGACTGCTAGCTAGACTAATAAAGAAGAAAAGAGAGAAGAATCAAATAGACACAATGAAAAAATGATAAAGGGGATATCACCACTGACCCCACAGAAATGCAAACTACCATCAGAAATACTATAAACATCTCTTTGCAAATAAACTAGAAAATCTAGAAGAAAGGGAGAAATTCCTGGACACATACACCCTCCCAAGACTAAACCAGGAAGAAGCTGAATTCCTGAATAGATCAATAACTAGTTGTGAAACTGAGGCAGTAATTAATAGCCTACCAACCAAAAAATAAGCCCAGGACCAAACAGATTCACAGCCAAATTCTACGAGAGGCACAAAGAGGAGCCAGTACCATTCCTTCTGAAACTATTCCAAACAATTGAAAAGGAGGGACTCATCCCTAACTTATTTTACGAAACAAGCATCATCCTGATACCAAAACTGGGAAGAGACACAGACACGAAAAAGAAAATTTCAGGTCAATATCCCTGATGAACATCGATGTGAAAATCCTCAATAAAATACTGGCAAACCAAATCCAGCAGCACATCAAAAAACTTATCCACCACAATCAAGTTGGCTTCATCCCAGGGATGCAAGGCTGATTCAACATACGCAAATCAATAAACATAATCCATCACATAAACAGAACCAATACAAAAACCACATGACTATCTCAATAGATGCAGAAAAGGCCTTTGATAAAATTCAACATCCCTTCATGTTAAAAACTCAATAAACTAGGTGCTGATGGAACATATCTCAAAATAATAAGAGCTATTTATGACAAACCAACAGCCAATATCATATTGAATGGGCAAAAGCTCAAAGCATTCACTCTGAAAACTGGTACAAGACAAGGATGCCCTCTCTTACCACTCCTATTCGACATAGTATTGGAAGTTCTGGCCAGAGCAATTAGCCAAGAGAAATAAATAAAACATAATCAAATAGAAAGAGAGGAAGTCAAATTGTCTCTGTTTGCAGATGAACATGATTTTATATTCAGAAAACCCCATCGTCTCAGCCCACAAAACCCTTAAATTGATAAGCAACTTCAGGAAAGTCTCAGGATACAAAATCAATGTGCAAAAATCACAAGCATTCCTATATACCCACAATAGACAAGCAGAGAGCCAAATCATGAATGAACTCTGATTCACAATCTCTACAAAAAGAATAAAATATCTAGAAATATATCTAACAAGGGATGCGAAAGACTTCTTCAAGAAGAACTACAGACCACTGCTTAAGGAAATAAGAGAGGACACAAACAAATGGAAAAACATTCCATCCTCATGGATAGGAAGAATTGATATCATGAAAATGGTCATACTGCCCAAAGTAATTTATAGATTCAATGCTATTCCCATTAAACTACCATTGACATTCTTCACAGAATTAGAAAAAACCACTTTAAATTTCATATGGAATCAAAGAAGGCCCCACATGGCCAAAACAATTCTAAGCAAAATGAGCAAAGCTGGAGGCATCATGCTATCTGACTTCAAACTATACTACAAGACAAAACAGCATGGTACTGGTACCAAAACAGACAAATAGACCAATTGAACACAACAGAGACCTCAGAAATAACACCACACATCTACAATCATCTGATCTTCAACAAACCTGACAAAAACAAGCAATGGGTAAAGGATCTTCTATTCAATAAATGGTGCTGGTAAAACTGGCTAGCCATATGCAGAAAACTGAAACTGGACCCCTTCCCGACACCTTATGCAAAAATTAACTCAAGATGAATTAAAGACTTAAATGTAAAACCCAAAACCATAAAAACCCTAGAAGAAAACCTCGGCAATACCATTCAGGACATAGGCAAATGCAAAGATCTTGTGACGAAAACGCCAAAAGCAATTGCAACAAAAGCCAAAATTGACAAATGAGATCTAACTAAAGAGCATCTGCACAGCAAAAGAAACTAGCATCAAAGTGAACAGGCAACCTACAGAATGGGAGAAAATGTTTGCAACCTACCCATCTGACAAAGGTCTAACATCCAGAATTCACAAGGAACAAATTTACAAGAAAAAAGCAACCCCACCAAAAAGCAAACAAAGGATATGAACAGACACTTCTCAAAAGAAGACATTTACGTGGCCAACAAACGTATGAAAAAAACTCAACATCACTGATCATTAAAGAAATGCAAATCAATACCACAATGAGATACCATCTCATGCCAGTCAGAATGGCAACTATTAAAAAGTCAGGAAAAAATAGATGCTGGCAAGGCTATGGAGAAATAGGAATGCTTTTACACTGTTGGTGGGAATGTACATTAGTTCAACCATTGTGGAAGACAGTATGGTGATTCCTCAAGGATCTAGAACCAGAAGTCCCATTTGACCCAGCAATCCCATTACTGGGTATATACTCAAAGGAATATAAATAGTTCTGTTATAAAGACACATGCACACATATGTTTATTGCAGCACTATTCACAATATCAAAGTCATGGAACCAACCCAAATGCCCATCAGTGATAGACTGGATAAGGAAAATGTGGTACACAGACATGTGGAATACTACACAGCCATAAAAAGGAATGAGATCACATCTTTGCAGGGACAAGGATGAAGTTGGAAGCCATCATCATCAGCAAACGAACACAGGAACAGAAAAACAAACACCGCATGTTCTCACTCATAAGTGGGAGTTGAACAATGGGAACACATGGACACAGGGAGGGGAACATCACACACTGGGGCCTGTTATGGGGTGGGGGACGAAGGGAGGAAACTTAGAGGACAGGTCATAGGTGCAGCAAACCACCATGGCACGTGTATACCTATGTAACAAACCTGCAAGTTCTGCATGTATCCCAGAACTTAAAGTAAAATTTTAAAAAAATAAAATAAATAAAAATAGTAACAGAGGTTTCTTTGTAATTAGCCTGTATTACAAGTGTAGACTTTGTGTATTTGTCTTACAAAGTTTGAGCAGTTTCTTATTAAACTAAGATGAAAATTCTGAATTCTAAAAACAAGTTGCCAAAGTACAACTAACCAACAGAAGAAGAAAGTGTTCCCTTCATCCTTAACCTAACTAAAGTCATATATAGTTGTAACATACTTCAAATACTCCTAGAATATCACTTTCAACGTGGATCTTAGGTTTTCTGTTCTTTGTTCTTCCTTTTAGCCCTTGATGTTTTTTACTCTCTTCCTTTTCTTTGTTCTCAGTTTACATTTTCCATAAACAACTTTTCCAAAAATAAGATTCTCTCAAATATCACAAAAGTACTGTATTAAATTATAAAACTGTAATTCTGGCAATGGACATTTTATAATAGGAAACAATACTTAAATGATTGCAAGGTGGAAAAAAATGGGTATCACTTCATCAGAACTTGTTTCAAGTTTGTTTAAATTATAGGCTGATTTAAATTTTACTAAACTGATATCTATTTTTGAAATTATCCCTCACTTTTCCATATGATTTATAGGGCGGGTGCCCATGGAGTTCTTCTCTTAACATCAACCAAAGACAAGAAGAATAATTCTCTACCTCTGCCTTTGCTTTCTAAATAGGAGGCAGCTTAGTTACATTCTGAAGGTTCACAAAATATTGAAGAGACAAAACAAATCCTAGGTCTGGTCTTCTTGGACATGAGAAATGACAGCTCTAGAATGTTAGAAACTTCCATTTGTACATAAGATTCATATCCATAAAGGGTTTGGAAATAAATGCAGCTGGTTTCAACAGGTGTTGACATTAGGTTAAGCGTTCCACCTAGTGGCCAAATCCAGCCTAGCCTGTTCTCTCGGGGTTCTCATACGTCTAACAGATGATAAAGCAAGGATTGATTTGTCCTAAAGCATCCCCATTACCTGTACAGCAACGAAACATTTTGAATAGTGAAAAATCTTAGGAAGTTCGGGACATTTTTACTTACAGAAAGAAAATATTCCCAATCATATCCCAAGTCATAGGACAAGCTTTCCCCAATATAGTCAAAGCTCAGACATACCATCTTTCACTGTTCAGTGATTTATCCAAAATTCATTAAGCTCCTATTACACAACAAACAGTGTAATCATCACTAGGAACACTAACATTAACAACCAAAAATGCCGCTAAGGAACTCATAGACTAGTGGGGAAGACATGAAAATAGGTAATAAAAATCCATATTAAGTACAATGACATAGGAAGCTAGTAGAGCCCAGAAACAGTGAGGGGACTCAAAAGTTTAAAGAAAATAAAACTTTCCCAAGACACCCATCTAGTAAGTTGTTGAGTTGGATTTGAACCCAAGTGTACCTAATTCCAAAGCTATTGGCAGCCCTGCAGGCCCCCAGAATGGGTTATCTATCCCTGCTTCAGGTGACTGAAATTGCAATGAGGAGGTCCATGATGTTACCACGTGGCTATCATGGACATTTCTTGCAAAAGGCTAATTAGGCTTAGCTCTAATAGTCCAATTTATCAGAGGCAATCTAATGGGATGCTGGATTTAGGACAATGGCTTCTGTCACTTGCATGCTGGAATATGACCTAGAACTTCTTCCTAAGCCAAAGCTGGCAGCAGCTACTTCCTTTCCTCTTGTGTACTATAGTAGGTAAGTAGACCACAGTTTGAATTCTGGCTCCGCTATTTACTAGCTGTCTGACCTTGGCCAAGTTCATTAATGCCTGGAAACCAGGAGACCTGATTTCTAGTTGTGGCTCTGACACTATAGATACACATAATCCCATGAAAGTCCTGCAGGGCCATACCAAGCAATGAAGGTTTCTATCGATAGTGCGTAGGCTATTGTCTAAATGATTGCATGCCCCAGGTCTAAAATTGAAAATTTTGTATATGATCATGAAAGTGTTGGCTTGATGACTGTGAGAGTGAAGGAGAGACAAGAGGGTGAACAACAGACACATCTAATTGAAACTAATACTAGTTATAGCAGTAACCAGTCTCATAAAAAGGGAAGACCTCCACTTCCACTTAGGGAATCTTTATGTAGGAGGAAGAAGCTCCAAAGGGATGTCACTGCTGCAACCACTTGGACTCTGTAGATGACCAAAAGAAGACGATCTCACATCTTATGGAAATGGAGGCTGCCAAGGAGAACCTCTCCTCCCCTTTCCAGCCAAAGGCTTAAGTAGCTACTGCAAACAAGGGGACACAATAGAGCAAGCTCTGTAGGTAGGACATTTCCTTCTCTCCCCTTTAATCCTTTGGGTCATGGGAAGCATCAAATAAATGTCAGCTTGTATGTTTAACCTAAGTAACGCATACATATTAAGTGTACCTACACATTAGATAAACCCAAAGGCAAAGTGCCTGAAAAGAATTTGCAGCCTGGTCTGCGACCTGAGTCACTTTCCACAACCATCGTCATTTAGTGGCTAAGCCACTAATAACTTTAGGCTCCCTGGAAAATTTGTTGGGGCATTGTTTAGACAAAGACTGATTGGTCATAACAAAATACATACTTCTGACTGTAAACCTTCTTCAGTGTTACTTCTTTTATAAAACAAGGCGTACTATGTAATCCCTAAGTTCCTTCCAACCCTGAACTTCTATGAGCATATGGGTGTGCTGAAACCAGCTCTACCTGCCCTCAAGAGCCAACTGTTAAATATTTTTAAATTTCACAAGCCAGTGGTTAAGCCATGGACAGCATGAAATTGACACATTTGGAGTATTTACAACATAGAAATTGGCAAAGGCTACAAATCAGGGCTTTTTTTCAGAGAGCTAGCTTACTAGCATACCACTCAATGGGAGCCGTTTAACCAAATACATCCACTTGAGGGCACCGTGTTAGATGCTCTAAGAAAGCAGTTCTTTACCAGCCATATGGCCACCCTCCCAGGTGGCATTTGACATGTGAGAAACATTTTTGTTTGTCAAAATCACAGGTAGGCACTATAGACATTTAATGAGCAGGGGCTTGGTCTGATAAATATCTCATATGTGTGTAATAGTTTCTCCATATAAAGAAAAGTCATGTCCAAAATTTCAAGAGCAACCCCATTGAGAAACTGTGCAAGAGGCTCACACATATTCTAACACGAACTTTTGGTAGCCTTCTTTGAGCCTGTATAGAAAATCACATTTCCATGAAATTATTATCTATCGGACTAGCATATCAGAGCAGATAATGCATCATCTCAGAGAGGAACATATTGACAATTTTCTCCCTGACTTCCTAAACTCCCACCTTAAGTTTATCTTTTTTGTCCTCAATTCTTTTTTTTTTTTTTTTTTTTTTTTTTTTTTTTTGAGATGGAGTCTCACTCTGTCACTCAGGCTGGAGTTTAGTGGCACAATCTTGGCTCACTGCAGTGCAGCCTCTGCCTCCCAGGTTCCAGCCATTCTCCTGCCTCAGCCTCCCCAGTAGCTGGGATTGCAGGCATGCACACAACCACACCCAGCTAATTTGTGTGTTTTTAATAGAGACAGGGTTTCTCCATATTGGCTAGGCTGGTCTCGAACTCCTGACCTCAGGTGATGTGCTCACATCGGGCTCCCAAAGTGCTGGGATTACAGGCGTGAGTCACCGTGCCAGGGCTGTCCTCTCTTGAATCTTTCTCTGTCTCATTGCTATCTCCACTCTGACTCATTTATCAAAAACTTGTTTTATCCTAGTTCCACTGAGACAGACCATGTATCAGGTAGACTCCAAGTGACAGAAAACCCAAATAATGGTGGTTTAAACACGTGATGATTTTCTTTCCTTGCACTTATGATCATGAGGTAGACAATTGCTGGCTTTGTTTCAGCAGCTCAAAGATATCAGGCCTTAGGCTTGATAGCCATCTGGCCTCTTCCTAATGGTAGTGTGTTAATCCATTCTACGCTGCTATGAAGAAATACCCCAGACTGGGTAATTTATAAAGAAAGAGGTTTAATTGACTCACAATTCCACATGGCTGGGGAGGCCTCAAGAAACGTATAGTCACGGTGGAAGGCACCTCTTCATAGGATAGCTGGAGAGAGAATGAGTGCCAGCAGGGGAAATGCCAGACGCTTATGAAACCATCAGATCTCGTGAGAACTCATTCACTATCACGAGAACAGCATGGGGGAAAAAACCCCCATGATTCAATTATCTCCCACCAGGTTCCTTCCACATGGGGATTATGTGGACTACAATTCAAGATGAGATTTCGGTGGGGACACAGCCAAACCATACCAGGTAGCAAGTAGGTTGTGAAGCTGCAGCAGTTGAGACCATCTTCCCAGCAGGAGACGAAGAATCGAGTCAGAAAGGGGAAACATCTACATCCAAAAGCAAAGGCTTGCACAGAAGCCCCCGGTGGAAGACTTCAACTTATCCCTCAAGAGCCAGGCTATATCACACAGCCACCCAAGTTGAAGGAGAGCCAGAAGTGGGATCTTAGCTTTCAAGACTGTAAAATGAGAGGGAAATGGGGAAAGAGGGTTGGAAGGGGTAATGAGGAAGCCAACCACAGTATCCGTCACAGGCAGGAACTCTTCTGCAGAACTTTAGGGAATATTGAGATATAATATAGAAATATTAAAGACATGGAAACAGGCTCACTCAGAATGAATTTCTTATTGTAAAACAAGTACACATAATCACAGGTTAGTTGGCACAATTATGTGCACTCATCAAAATTTCTTTCTTCCACTTGTATTCATTGAAGTTCCCTGTCAAAAATGTTTACTCTTTGCATCTATAAATAATTCCTAATTTCCTTTCTTGTTTCCTTTTCTTCCACTGGGTTTGATATTAACATAGAGAGAGGTTTTTCTGTTTCTATCTCCTTTGGAGACAATAGATAGTAAGTGGGTTAATTACTCAAAACCTGATTAGAAAATGGCATTTTCCCATTCCCAAGAATACATATTAATTTGATCACAGAAGCATCAGATATTAAGGGATCCTTATTTTCTCCACCTTGAAGAAAAGTAAAACATTATTATGTGCTTGCATGCTTTCCTGTCTGTTGGCACTAATTTAATCCCTTGTTATCACGGAAACTTTACTTAAGAGCTTGGAAGTGTGGGGAAAAAAAAGATTGCGCTCTTGCAATTAAGCTTTCAAATCGATACAAAAAGGAAATAGGTTCCAAACTTGTGTTAGTGATAGGTAGAATGCCAATTCCTTCATTTACAATAGAGAGGAATATGCCTTTTCAGTGGGTAATCTGATTGGATGAATTAATATATGTAAAGAGGGATCTTAAAACATCACATTAGGGCAGGTTTGCTGGCTCACACCTGTAATCCCAACATTTTGGGGGCCAAGGTGGGAGAATCACTTGAAGCCAGGCATTTGAGACTCACCTGGGCAATATACTGAGACCCCATATCTACAAAAAAAATCTTAAAAAATAAAAATTACCCAGGCATAGTGGCACATGCCTGTTGTCCCAGCTACTGGGGGAGCTGAGGCAGGAGGATCTCTAGAGCCCAGGAGTTTGAAGCTGCAGTGAGCTATGATCATGCCACTGCACTCCAGCCTGGGCAAAATAGTGAGAGGTCCTGTCTCTAAAATACAAAATAAAAATAAAAATATCACACATACCCCACAAGTATATACAGCTACTACATACCCATAATAATTAAAAATAAAAAATTTAAATATGTATATGTAAAGAAGAAATATCTCAGTTAAAAGCCATGGAAGTACTAATGAAAAAAGAGATACTGAAGCAAATATTGTCAGCGTGACCCCAAGGTACTCCCAGTAAAAGTCTTTTCCAATGGATTCTTCACAGTCTACTTCCACTGGCATCCTAGATTTACTGTGAAAAGATGAACCAAGCTAAGCCTGCCATTCATCATTTGATTCCTCTAAACCCCCGTGGTTCACACCAGACATCACAGGGAAATGATTTTATTTCTCTTGGTGTATAAAGCTAAAGGTCTACTCCCAGGGAGAGAATGACCTGGTCAAGGGGACCTGCATGTCAGATCCCCAAGCTTTAGAGCAATGATGCTCAAACTTTAGCATTCCCTGGGAGATTCTGTTAAATCATAGATCCCTGGATTCTACCCCCAGAGAATCTGATTTAGTAGGTCTGCAATGAGGCCCCAGAATCTGCCATTTAACATTTTCCCAGGTGATGATGATGGTACTGGTCTAGTGACCATACATCGAGAAACAATCCTTTAGTTAAAAGGATATGTGGCCAAAAAATCTATAGATGATGGGATGCTGGGAAAGATTACACTCAGTCATTTATATTTTATCTGTGAAGAAGGAGGCATGGTAATCAGGAAAAAGGGATGGAATTGGAGAGAGAAAAGCTTGAGCAAAGTGTGAAATTTTTAAAATAACTACCACAAGGAATAATGAGCACTTGAGCAGTGCTAAAACCCCAACCAAGGTCAGCAAAGGTAATTATGGTGAAGCTTCACTGAATAATGATGATATTCTAAGTTCTGTTTAGGAATCTTGAATGTATTTATTGCTCCTAAAAGTCTATGTATTAAGAACTTTTGTTATCCCCATTTTCCAGGGAAGAAAGCAGGCTCATAGGTCTAGGTAAGTGGGAAAGCTAATATTTGAATCCACAAAGTTTAATTGCAGAGTTCATACTATCAGCAATCATGCTAGTCTGAGACTAAATCATTAAACTTCTTCACTTTGAAATGGAGAAGTTTAATGATTTAAAACTTGGGCTCTTATCCAAAAGAGCCCAAATGGCTTTTTTTTTTTTTTTTTTTTTTTTTTTTTGTGGTCAATGTTGAGACCACATTAAAACATTGTTTAGATGTTCTCACTCTCTGCTGATGATAGCATTGGAGTGAAAGGGAGAGATGTGAAAGATACAGCAGGACAAGACAAGCAGAGAAGGGTGGGCTGGTTTCTCTGTAAGAGCCTCCCAGCTTGGAGGGTTGGCCATAATGTAGCTGATCCTCAGCTTTTCAGATCAGCTACTAAACTCTCATGTCACCAATAGATTGGATGCCAACTCATTTATTTACAGTGAAGGGGGATGCACCTTTACAGTGGTAACCAGAATATTTATATTCCATCTCCAGAGCATATTCTTCCACCAATCAAAGTACCTGGGATCCAAATTAGTCATCAGAAAGCCACTTGTTGGACAGAGAGTCAGACTAGAGGAAGTAAATGGAGGTGCCAATATTTAACTAGGAGATTCTGGTATGATCAGGCAGGTGTTTTCAGCTAGCATCCATTCTGATGTCTATATCCATGCTACACTGGTTGATAATTTTTTTGTATTTAGGTTATCTAAATGATAAAATGCAGGAAACGATGAATTACAGCCACTCCATAGGAATATTCCATTTAGAAGCAAGCAGCAAAAAATGAAATAATGACTAGCACTATAAAGTAAAACATCTCATTAAGAAAGAGATCATTAAATGTTTAGTGTAATTTGGAAGAAGATGTCTAAGAAATTTCCAAGTAATAGAAATTTTTTTAAGTTTATATATTTGGCTAAGAAAAAAGCTTCAGTTTTCTTGGAAATTTAATTATGTACCAAAGTGAATCCCCACATGATATAAATGAGAATATCTACTAAGAAACAACTAACTATAAGACCCCTGGTGTATTAGTCCATTTTTGCACTACTATAAAAAAACTGCCTGAGACTGGGTAATTTATAAAAAGAAGGTTTAGTTGACTCACAGTCCCATATGGCTGGGGAGGCCTCAGGAAACTTACAGTGACGATGGAATGGGAGGCAAGGCACACCTTACATGGCAGCAGGAGAGAGAGAGTGTACACGAAGGGGGAAGCACCATCAACGCTTGTGAGAATTCACTCACTATCATGAGAACAGCAAAGGAGAAATCCAACCCCATTTTTCAATCATCTCTCCCACCAGGCCCCTCCTTTGACATGTGGGGATTATAATTCAAGATGAGATTTGGGTGGGCACACCGAGCCAAACCATATCACCTGGTGATGGCTCCCCTGGCTTAGAAGTTTAGATTACTAAATGAACAGGGCAATAACACAGGTACTTATCTAAACATAAGCAAAGACCAGCTACTTGTAAAGCAAATATTTTAACACACTTAAAAGAGTCAAATGGCTACATAAAAAGGCCAGAATAATTAATTATTTTGGTTATTTTAACTTTACCCAAAATAGAAATATGTATATTGTGTGTATAAAGCTAAGAACTAAGCTCACGCATAAAGCCACGCATTTTTAAAGATGTGTAAAATATCACTTTCCAAGGATATTCATACCTAACAGAAACACTGTTCCATTATGTAAAAAACAGGAACATGTTGCTAATCCAGCATTATTTACATTGATGGGCTAAAATGCTAACTTGAAATAATTACTGGATTGGTTCTGTTCAATTACCAAAGCTTGACATTCACCTAAAAACTCCCCATTCTGAGTTGTTGCTACAAAAATAAACTATCAATCACCTACAAAGTAAGTCAGCACCTTATTTCATCTGCCTACAACACCTCCATTACACACAATACTCCCTGAGAATAGTATTAAAAGATGAATAGTGATAAAAGACAAAAACTTTTTTAAGAGCTAGTAAAATCAGCCTCACCAACACACAGATTACAGGCATTTTTGTTTGTTTGTTTTTTGAGATGGGGTATTTTTCTGTGGCCCAAGCTAGATTGCAGTGGCACAACCATAGCTCACTGCAGCCTCCTATGTTCAAGCGATCCTCCCACCTCAGCTTCCCGAAGTGCTAGGATTACAGGCATGACCCACTGTGCCCAGCCTAACAGGCAATTTTTTACTGCTATAATTCAAAAAGTATTTTAAACTCTATAAATGTGTAATTTTTAGCACACAAAATAATTACCTTTAAGCATACTTTTATTTATAGAATTTCCACACGTATAATTTTTAAAAACCTTTAAAAATGCTCCCCAAAATAAATAGCACTTTTTCACAATATGACATTTTAAAATGTAAAACTTTGGACTATATGACAATTGGACAAAAAATGTAATCTAAGCCAATTTGATATTCCTCAACTAAAATGAGTAAGATGCTATCAAACTTACGAAATTTATTCAGCAATTTTAAAGACGTTTAAATACAGGCTAATTAGTAACCTGGTGTCTGGCGCCATCTACTGCACAGCAGCAGTAACTTCTCCCTGTATGTTTCTTTAGCTAGACTGCAAATTACTTAATTTACTTAAGAAATATGTACCTGTGTGAAAACGACTGGAAATTAATTTGAAGATAGAAAAATAATTGCTGTGTTTAGAGTGTTGCTTTGTCTTTTTTTAATGGCCTTATATTTTTTAAGAAAATATTTTGACGAAAATTATTTACAAAACAAAAAATACAACTTGAGAAGCTTGGACAAAATGAAGATCACCAAGGTTGGGAATGAATTTCTTACGATCCCTTACAAGGTGATGGGCATGGTAGATTGTCACAAAGCTGAGGATGGTGACCTAAGTCATGTGACAGGTCAAAATTAAAGACCTGCTTTTTCTATTACTATTTATAATTAAAACTTGTTATCTAGCATAACATAAATCAAGACCTATAAATTAGCCCTATGAGAAATGGGTTGCTCACATGATCACCTAACGCTAATGGAGGAAAAGATATGAAGACATTCTCTGAATTGTCAAACAAAAGTAAATGTATGATTCATATAGTTCAGTTTGATAGAAGTTTCCAAGATAACTGTGCTGGGGAGTATAAGGTTCCAGGGTTTTGTTTGTACCATATAGACTGCAACCTTGTGGGCTGCTAAACACTAAAAAATGTTGATGTGCAGATACCTTTCCTGGTAGCCATTCTTATAAATTCTCCTTTCCTACATATTGTATAAGACCAGTTATCTTAGGCTGTTCCAGCTGCTCTAACAGAGTACCATAGCCTGGGTGTCTTACCAAAAAACAGAAATTTATTTCTCACAGTTCTAGAGGTTGGAAAGTCTATGATTAAGGCAGATTCAATGTCAGTTAAGATCCTGCTTCCTGGTCATAGCATCTTGTCACTGTGTCCTCACATGGTAGAAGGGCAAGGGAGCTCTCTAGGGTCCCTTTTATAAGGCCACCAATCCCATTTATGAGGGCTCCGCCACCATGATGTAATCATTACCCAATGGCCCCACCTCCAAATACTGTCACTCTGGTTTTGGTTTCAACCTATGAATTTGGAGGGAATATAAACATTCAGGCTATAGTACCAAGGAAACTTGAGTGTCAAGAAGGTAACTTAGATATGTTTGTAGGTAACTTTTCCTCCATAGTTCTTTTGGAAATTACAATTACATATCCCTGTGTTGACTTGTCTGTTTCACACCTATCTCCAAGAGGACCAACATTAAGTTATTTCCATTTTGTTCTCTACTCTATCCATAGTACCCAGCACAATGCCTGATACATTCCCACATATACAGTATGGATACAGTAGGCACTCAATGAAAATTTTGACTAATTAATTAAAATACAGACCTGGGGCAAAAGTGGGG
Source organism: Pan paniscus (assembly GCF_029289425.2). Classification (NCBI taxonomy): domain Eukaryota; kingdom Metazoa; phylum Chordata; class Mammalia; order Primates; family Hominidae; genus Pan; species Pan paniscus. The sequence continues at coordinate 77,522,573 of NC_073266.2, read as the reverse complement.
GTGGGAGGCAACTTGGAAAAGTAAAGAGAGGATGATAAGGGAAAAGAAGAAACAAAAACTCCAACGTTCTATTTATTGACCCTCATGATAGGACCAGAAATTGCTCCAGGGATTATTTAATGGAACTGAGCAATATTTGCTTGGCCTATGAGCATCTCTATGTTTTAAATTCCTACCAATACCTGATAAGACACACGTGCACACACAACGCTCTTCTCAAGAGGACTCAGTACCAATGGCTGAAGGCTAAAATGCTATCACACCCGGTGTCAATCAGGGTTCCAGCAAAGAAGCAGAACTCATGAGAGTGGGATTCATTATAGTGATTTGACCCCACAGAACTGTGGGAGTTGACTAAGCAGTTTACGGAGCTTTCGTTTCTGTATCCAGGCCCTGGAGGGAATGGGGCTGTCATTAAAGAAGAAAAGATGGGCGTGAGTAGGAAAAAGCAAGGAGAAACCATGGCCTACAAGGACAAGGTGGAACATACGTGCCCAGACAGAATCCCACCTCAGTCTCTCAGTGCCCCCAACTTCAGCGAGGAACGTGACCTGCTGGTACTCGTCCTCACAAAGGTAAACACACTCCCTGGGCACAGAAGCTGGAGCAGCTGTGAGGCCAGCTGCTGCCCATGTCCCCAGGGCGGCCAACAGAGGTGCAATCACACGCGTGAGCAGAACAGGTCCTGGGCCCTGCACCCACCTTCTGAGCATAAAAGCAACATGCTGCTGCTTCTCTTCCGCCTTCCAAATCTCGTACATCAGTGTCTCTTCTGGACCACACTAACTATGCAGGAAACTCTGCAGGGAAGGGAATTCAGGGAAATATCATTCCAGCTTAGCTTCATTGACTCAATACAAATCTACTACATCAAGTTTGATGATTCGGTTTTGTTTTACCTGCGGGTGAATCTACTCATTACTGCAAGGGAGTACCAGGAGTCTCACACAGGCAAGTGTAGCACACTCAAGACCTTTCCTTGGCCAGATGCGGTGGCTCATGCCTGTAATCCCAGCCCTTTGGGAGGGTGAGGCGGGCAGATCACAAGGTCGGGAGTTTGAGACAAGTCTGGCCAACATGGTGAAACCCCATCTCTACTAAAAATACAAAAATTAGCCAGGCGTGGTGGCGGGCACCTGTAATCCCAGCTACTCGGGAGGCTGAGGCAGGAGAATTGCTTGAACCTGGGAGACGGAGGTTGCAGTGAGCCAAGACCATGCCATTGAACTCCAGCCTGGGTGACAGGGCGAGACTCTGTCTCAAAACAAAAACAAAAACAAAAAACCTTGCCTCAAATGGAGACTGCTTGCTTAGACATGAGTCATCCTCTCTTAACCTAGAATCAAACTTTACAAAGTCAAACATAGGCAGATGCCGCAATCATATTTACAGGTAAAGCTAATGACTTCCACATGAGGAGAAGCTTACTTATAGTAATTTCAGTGTAAAATTGCAAGAACTAAGATGTGATCATTTTTGAATCATCTTGATGGCTAACATGCCCATGATGACTTACGTGGTCAGAATCACGCTAAATGCATTACATTGGCCAGGTGCAGTGACTCACACTTGTAATCTCAACACTTTGGGAGGCTGAGGTGGGCAGATCACTTGAGCCCAGGAATTTGAGACCAGCCTGGACAACATGGCAAAAGCCCATCTCTACAAAAAATACAAAAATTAGCCAAGCATGGTGGCAGTTGCCTGTAGTCCCAGCTACTCAGGAGTCTAAGATGAGAGGATCGCCTGAGTCTGGGAAGTCGAGGCTGCAGTGAGCTGTGATCATGCCACTGCACCCCAGCCTAGGCAAAAGAGCAAGACCCTGTCTCAAAATAATAATAATAATAAATGCCCTACATGGATTATCTCATTCAGTACTCACAACAATCTTATAATACAGTACCATTATTACCCCTTTTAAAGAAGCAGACCAAAGTTCATAGAGGCCAAATAATGAACACAAGTGGTGGAGCTGAGACTCCAACCTGGCATTTGAATCCAGAGCCTTTCTCACTCCCTTACCACATGGAACAATGACTAAAGAGGTGACTCAAACTGGATTTCAAGTCATTAAGAGGTTCTTCCAATTTAAAAAAAAAAAAAGGTAAAAATAGTTAATTAAAAATAAACACTTGTAAATAATGCACCACAGATGGTTTCCAAATCAATGCTAAGACATAAAAATGTTTGATTTTCCCAGAATTTATTAATGGGAGCATATAGGGATCATGTGTTTTGAGTAGCACAACTTGAGAGTCCTTGCCAGTTACTACACTGTGCTGCCACCGCCAGCTGAATCAAAGAGTGGCGTAATTCAATCACACTCCTTTTAGTTCTGTATAAAAATAAGTAAAGTTATCCAAAGGAAGAGACGTAGAAAGAGAGTCACAGAAATTCTCACGGGAGAATTGTCACCAGGCTATTTTCAATCCATCCTTTATGACCTGCCTGCTTTTGGCGGGGGGGGGGGGTTGTTTTGTTTTGTTGTTGTTGTTTTGTATTTCTCCTCCTGTAATTAAACATGACGCAGGTATTGGAGAACATCAAAAGACACTTCCCCAGGGGAGGTGGTGGTGGTTATTAAAAACAAAACCAATTCTTCCATATGTCACATGGTATATCTGGCCAATTTCTTTGAGTGTAAGGCAGCCTAATATAGCACCATACACACAGTGGATGTCAAAAGGTTCTTGCTTAGTAAATTAACACACTGACCATATGCACTAATTTGTGCCCCAGCCTACCAAGTAAATGTTATTCAAACCATAGAATAGAGATCTACTTTGGTCTTTGGCTGAATTCCAATCTGTACATACATAAGAGGAAATATCACAAGGTCAGGGAACAACAACTACCAAGGGAAAAAAACAATTACAAGGGAGATGTAAGATGAACAATTTCCAAAGCTTACACAGTGCCAGGAATTATCTGATTCCCTCCAGCTGGAATGGCGGTTTGCATGGGGTCTTCTTGAATACACAGGCATTCAGTAGAAACCTCAGCAAGATGTTACCTTAAAAGTGGGACTGGGCTGAACATGGTGGTGCATGCCCATAGGCGCAGCTACTTGGGAGGCTCAAGGTGAGAGGATTGCATGACCCCAGGAGCTTGAGGCCAGGCTCTGGGCAACACAGTGAGAGGGAGGGAGGGCAGCCTAGGCAGGTAAGAAAAGCCAAGCAGGTCAAGGTCAGGCAGGTTAAGTAGGCCAGGCAGGCCAGGAAGAACAGGCAGGTTAAGTAGGCCAGGCAGGTTAGGCAGGCCAGGAAGAACAGGCAGGTTAAGTAGGCCAGGCAGGTTAGGCAGACCAGGCAGGTTAAGCAGGCAGGCCAGGCAGGCCAGGCAGACAAGGAAGGCAGAAAAGAAAAGAAAGAAAGAGAGTCTAAAATAGCCCTAGAATAACTAATACTCAAAGTCAAGCACAAATTTAAAATGTATTAGACGTACAAATAAACCAGAAATATGACCCACAACCAAAATAAAAATCAGAAATAGAAACACAGAAATGACAGAGATAATGGAAGAAGCAAACAAGGATATTGTAACAACCACCCTAAATAGACTCCATATGTTCAAGAAGGTAAGTGAAACCATACATGTTTTCCTTTCTGCCTTCCTTGCCTACCTGGCCTGCATGGCCTCTTGCCGGCATGGCCTGCCTGGTCTTCCTGGCCTACCTGGCCTGCCTAGAGGCTTACCTTACCTGCCTTACCTGCCTCGCTTTTCTCACCTGCCTAGGCTTCCCTTCTTCACTCTCATTATGTTATCTAGGCTGGCTGGATTTGTCTGTTTTCACACTGCTATGAAGATACTACCCAAGACTGGGTAATTTATAAAGGAAAGAGGCTTAATTGACTCAAGTTCCACATGGATGGGGGGGTCCTCAGGAAACTTACAATCATGGCAGAGGGGAAGCAGGCACATCTTACACGGCGGCAGGTGAGAGAAGAATGAAGGAGGATCTGCCAAACACTTAAAACAATCAGATCTTGTGGGAACTCACTCAGTAACATGAGAATAGCATAGGGGAAACGGCCATCATGATTCAATTGCCTCCCTCGCTAGACATATGGAGATTATAATTTAAGATGAGATTTGGGTGAGGGCACAGAGCCAAACCATATCGCTGGCCTCTACCCAAAGGAAAAGAAGTCACTACATTAAAAAGACACCTGTACACATATGTTTATTGCAGTACCAGTCTACAAGTCACAACTGCAAAGATATGGAGCCAATCTAAGTGCACGTCATCTGATGAGTGGGTAAAGAAAATGTGGCATATATAAACCATGGAATACTACTTAGCTGAAAAAAAAAAGTCTTTTGCAGTAACTTGGTTGGAAATGGAGGTCATTAGTCTAAGTGAAGTAACTCAGGAATGGAAAACCAAATACCATATGTTCTCACTTAGAAGTGGGAGCTAAGCTATGAGGATGCAAACGCATACAGAATAGTATAATGGGCTTTGGAGACTCACAATGGGGAATGGTGGGAGGCGGGAAAGGGATAAAAAACTACATACTGGGTACAATGTACACTACTTGAGGGATGGGCACACTAAAATTTCAGAATTCACCACTATACAATTCATCCATGTAACCAAAAACCACTTGTACCCCTAAAGTTATTGAAATTTAAAGAAAAAAGAAAATGGTACATTACACTTAAACAGCATATCTTTAGATGATGTGTAGACTTTCATGAGAAAATTATAAATGTGCTTACACATGTTTGGGTCTGTTTTGAAGTGTGTCCAACTATTTTGTAACTTTTTAACAAAAGCTTAAAAACGATTCTGAGAGTTGAAGCTACTCCTTATAAAGACGAGGAATTATTTTTATAAATTTTATTTTTTCTATCACCACAGAATCAAAATGCCTTTGCACATTATAGTAGGAAAGAGGGATTGTAATTTCAAAAGTATTCAAAAGTCATAAGACAACATTATTGAGATTTAACTTAAAACAGGAATATTTCTATCTCTTTATTGCCTATTTTTCTTTAGGGAACAAGAAAACATTAGCAAAATCTGAGTGCAGTGAGAGTTTCAACCTGCATGTTATTTAATGCAGGAGGGAATCTTAATGAACTTTGATAAATTGATTAAATCAACATATATTGAGCATGCTTTTAGTTGGACATACTAAAATATACAGGAATTTCCTTCTTTTTCTGGAAAAAAGTCATTGATCGTTAAAAAACAAAGGAAAAAGAAAATTATTATTTTAAGGGTAATGGCTTTTCAACACCTTTCACTGTTCTCAGCGAACTAAAATTAACACTTCATGTTTCTTTCATGGCACTTTCACATCCCACTTTGACCTCCCTGTTCAGATTGTTGTGTCCTGAATTTCTGCTTTCAAAGCCTGTTCTATTAAGCCTCTCTTCATCTAACAGTCCCTTTCTAAGCCTCATCTCTGAGGTAGCAGGAGGGACTGGACTCGAGAGGCGGGGCTCAGACACTGGACCAGATTGAGGACTAGCTAAAACAGGGCAGGGCAAATACAGCTTTCAATCAGACCCTCCCACCAATGTGCCATATTTGTTTGCTGTTACCACAGCAACACCTGGCAGTTACCCCCCTTTCCATGGCACCCAGTGATACAAAAGTTACTACCCCTTCCCTGGATAAAACGACCCTTAATCTGCATGCAATTAAAAGTGGGAATAAATATGACTGCAAAACTGCCCTGAGCTGCTACTCTGCCTGTGGGGTGACCCTGCTCTGCAGGAACAGTCACGGAGCTGTCACACTGCCTGTTCAATAAAGCTGTTTTCTTCTAGCTCTGGCTTGCCCTTGAATTCTTTCCTGGGCAAAGCCAAGAACCCTCACTGTCTAAGCTCCAGTTTGGGGCTCACTTGCCCTGTATCACCTCCACTCAGTCACATACCCAAATCTAAGCCACAAGCCCCTGAACTCTGCATTTCTTGTGCGGGGATTCAGTACATATTATGCCCGTGGAGACTCGCTTTCCAGGTTTCTCCCTATAAACCAAAAATAAAATTCTAAGCCCCCCACCCAACTGAATGGACCCCCTCTTGGCCAAGGAGACCCCAGAGAAACCTTAAAAATGGAGTTCCCCACCATGACGGGGCAGGAGGTCAGACACCCTCATTATACCCCCTCCCTTTTGCAGTTTAGACACAAGGACTGACCAGCATTGATATGAAAATAGAGCTCATAAGACTGACAGCATGGACTCTTTCTAGCAATAAGATTCCAAATTATAAACAGAGCCTAAGGCAGTGCCCTACACTTAAAAAATAAACTATCTTCTAACTGCCACAAGGTTTTTCTTTTTCCTTAAACAAACAGCTAAACAAGCTGGCCTGGAGATAAGCATTATTGAAACAATCACAGCTCATCCACCACCAGATGCTGACTAACTGAACCCTTGTTCCACCAGCCATAACTACAGCTGGGAGTGGTCAAGAGACTGACTGCAGGAAATATCTCCAGATCAGAAGACCCAACAACCATGGACTAGCTCTGGTCAGTTTACAGATGCTGTGCATTTGAATGCCTTTGTGTCCTAAAGAGATATTTTGACATATGGGGCCTACTTGTAATACATTTAAATGTTAACTCTCCACCCCAAAGTAAACACGGATCATATGTAACATGCAAATTTGTTCAAAATGCAAGCATCAGGATCACCTTCATGAATATTCATAGCTCCTGCCATAACCTGTTGAATATGCATGTTTAGCCAATCTGTTCAGCATAAAGGTCTTACCCAACCCCTCCTTCAAAGTGCCTGTTTCTGGTCTTTGCCTGAGACTATGCTTCCCAGCTTGTCAGAATGGCCACGTTGCTAGCTATAACCCTTTATAAGAAATAAAGTCTCCCTTTCTAGATTTATAGATCTTAGGATTCTTTTTTTTTTTTTTTTTTGAGATGAAGTCTCACGCTTGTTGCCCAGGCTGGAATGCAATGGCACCATCTCAGCTCACTGCAACCTCCGGTTCAAGTGATTCTCCTGCCTCAGCGTCCTGAGTAGCTGGGATTACAGGCACCTGCCACCATGCCTGGCTAATTTTTGTATTTTTAGTAGAGACAGGGTTTCACCATGTTGGCCAGACTGGTCTCGAACTCCTGACCTCAGGCGATCTGCCCACATCGGCCTCCCAAAGTGCTGGGATTACAGGCATGAGCCACTGCACCGGCCTGATTTTTCTTTAGTTAAGTGCCTAAACAGAGCTCCATTCAGTGGGAATTTCCCAAAAAGTAAAGTGATATTGGATGACTGGTGCCATACTTTTATGTTCCAGCAGATGCATAGAGGTAAGGTACTTTTTAAAAAATCTATTTAGCTCAAAATATGTTCCAGGAATAAGCCAGAGATTTACCTGTACTAATGCCACCCTTTAAAAATTGCAAACGCGCATTAGAAGAGATAATTCCATTAACCATACACCTTTTTTAAAAAAGAGAACTATATCAGAAAGCAGAGCTGGATATTCAGAGAAGGACTGTGTGGTAGATAGAGCTCCCTCTCCCCTCTCCCCTCTCCCCTCCCCCCTCCCCCCTCTCCCCTCTCCCCTCTCCCCTCTCCCCTCTCCCCTCTCCCCCTCCCCTGTCCCCTCTCCCCTCTTTCCACGGTCTCCCTCTGATGCCGAGCCAAAGCTGGACGGTACTGCTGCCATCTCAGCTCACTGCAACCTCCCTGCCCGATTCTCCTGCCTCAGCCTGCCGAGTGCCTGCGATTGCAGGCGCGCGCCGCCATGCCTGACTGGTTTTCGTATTTTTTTGGTGGAGACGGGGTTTCGATGTGTCGGCTGGGCTGGTCTCCAGCTCCTAACCGCGAGTGATCTGCCAGCCTCGGCCTCCCGAGGTGCCGGGATTGCAGACGGAGTCTCGTTAACTCAGTGCTCAATGGCGCCCAGGCTGGAGTGCAGTGGCGTGATCTCGGCTCGCTACAACCACCTCCCAGCCGCCTGCCTTGGCCTCCCTAAGTGCCGAGATTGCAGCCTCTGCCTGGCAGCCACCCCGTCTGGGAAGTGAGGAGCGTCTCCGCCTGACCGCCCATCGTCTGGGATGTGAGGAGCCCCTCTGCCTGGCTGCCCAGTCTGGAAAGTGAGGAGCGTCTCTGCCCGGCCGCCATCCCATCTGGGAAGTGAGGAGCGTCTCTGCCTGGCCGCCCATCGTCTGAGATGTGGGGAGCACCTCTGCCCTGCCGCCCCGTCCGGGATGTGAGGAGTGTCTCTGCCCGGCCGCCCTGTCTGAGAAGTGAGGAGACCCTCTGCCTGGCAACCACCCCGTCTGAGAAGTGAGGAGCCCCTCCGCCCGGCAGCCACCCCGTCTGAGAAGTGAGGAGCATCCTCCCTCCTCGTCCGGGAGGGAGGTGGGGGGGTCAGCCCCCCGCCCGGCCAGCCGCCCCGTCCGGGAGGTGAGGGGCGCCTCTGCCCGGCCGCCCCTACCAGGAAGTGAGGAGCCCCTCTGCCCGGCCAGCCGCCTCGTCCGGGAGGGAGGTGGGGGGGTCAGCCCCCCGCCTGGCCAGCCGCCCCATCCGGGAGGCGAGGGGTGCCTCTGCCCGGCCGCCCCTACTGGGAAGTGAGGAGCCCCTCTGCCCGGCCAGCCGCCCCGTCCGGGAGGGAGGCGGGGGGGTCAGCCCCCCGCCCGGCCAGCCGCCCCGTCCGGGAGGGAGGCGGGGGGGTCAGCCCCCCGCCCGGCCAGCCGCCCCGTCCGGGAGGGAGGTGGGGGGGTCAGCCCCCTGCCCGGCCAGCCGCCCTGTCCAGGAGGTGGGGGGGCGCCTCTGCCCGGCCGCCCCTACTGGGAAGTGAGGAGCCCCTCTGCCCGGCCAGCCACCCCGTCCGGGAGGGAGGCGGGGGGGTCAGCCCCCCGCCCGGCCAGCCGCCCCGTCCGGGAGGGAGGCGGGGGGGTCAGCCCCCCGCCCGGCCAGCCGCCCCGTCCGGGAGGGAGGTGGGGGGGTCAGCCCCCCGCCCGGCCAGCCGCCCTGTCCGGGAGGTGAGGGGCACCTCTGCCCGGCCACCCCTACCGGGAAGTGAGGAGCCCCTCTGCCCGGCCAGCCGCCCCGTCCGGGAGGGAGGTGGGGGGGTCAGCCCCCCGCCGGGCCAGCCGCCCCGTCGGGGAAGTGAGGGGCGCCTCTGCCCGGCCGCCCCTACTGGGAAGTGAGGAGCCCCTCTGCCCGGCCAGCCGCCCTGTCCGGGAGGGAGGTGGGGGGTCAGCCCCCCACCCGGCCAGCCGCCCCGTCCGGGAGGGAGGTGGGGGGGGGTCAGCCCCCGGCCCGGCCAGCCGCCCCGTCCGGGAGGTGAGGGGCGCTTCTGCCCGGCCGCCCCTACTGGGAAGTGAGGAGCTCCTCTGCCCGGCCACCACCCCATCTGGGAGGTGTACTCAACAGCTCATTGAGAACGGGCCATGAAGACAATGGCGGTTTTGTGGAATAGAAAGGGGGGAAAGGTGGGGAAAAAATTGAGAAATCGGATGGTTGCTGTGTCTGTGTAGAAAGAGGTAGACATGGGAGACTTTTCATTTTGTTCTGTACTACGAAAAATTCTTCTGCCTTGGGATCCTGTTGATCTGTGACCTTACCCCCAACCCTGTGCTCTCTGAAACATGTGCTGTATCCACTCAGGGCTGAATGGATTAAGGGCGGTGCAAGATGTGCTTTGTTACACAGATGCTTGAAGGCAGCATGTTCATTAAGAGTCATCACCACTCCCTAATCTCAAGTACCCAGGGACACAAACACTGCGGAAGGCCGCAGGGTCCTCTGCCTAGGAAAACCAGAGAACTTTGTTCACTTGTTTATCTGCTGACCTTCCCTCCACTATTGTCCTGTGACCCTGCCAAATCCCCCTCTGCGAAAACACCCAAGAATGATCAATAAAAAAGAAAAAAAAAAAAAAAAGAGAACTATATGACAAATATTTATTAATAATTTTTCATGACTCAGAAATGTATGGATTTTATTTATATTTCTATATAATTGTTATTATGACCATAAAAATAACTATGTAGTCAATAATGATTTAATTGTACATTTTAAAATACCTAAAAGTGTATAATTACACTGTTCGTAATACAAAGGATAAATGCCATTCACATTTTAGGTTGACATCTAGTTTAGCTCAGAATTTAGATTTGCTTGAAAAGAGAAAACACGATCAACTGGAATTGTTAGGCAGCATTGGAAGAACTTACAGTTGGTCTCTAGGTGGCTAATGAGACTAGCATACAGGGGAACTAAATACATTATTTTTAAAATGAAAGAATGACTTATTCAGAGATGAAAATAGAAGAGGAGCTAAAAGATAAATGGCCTGATTTTCACGTTCTGAAACCCCAAAGTGGCTGATGCTACCTCAAGCCATCTCCCACATTGCCTTGGCCAGGTAGCCTCAGATTCAGATTTGGCAAACATATATTAAGCCCTTACAATGTGCCAGAGGGATTTCCAGAGGGATGTTAAAATCAACACACGTCTAAAAGGATGCAAAGATCAACCTCATAACAACAATTCACCTCCTTGTCTGGGCTAGTCCAGTATTATTAGTTCCATCTATTATCCTAGGGCCTTTTCCCCCTCAACTTTCACATATCTCCTGAGGGAAAAACAAATAAAGGAGAGAACTATCTTCTCATTCACCCACCCCTTCTTTCATGTCTTTACTGGTAATAAATTCTTCTGAACATCTACAGCCAAGCTGTACACATCCTCTATTCCTCAAGAATGTTGACGTCTCCTGTCTTGGATCTTCACCAGTCAGGATCTAGTCCATGAGGGAGTTAGTATAAGAAGGCATTATCCTACAGATCTCAGCAGTGGTTCCTCTGTTGTGCTTCTCTCTTTCTTGTGTGGAAGAAATAAACGGAGACCATCCAAATGAGAACAAGGAAAGGTGATTCATTCAGAGCTTGCTCTAGCAAGAGAGCCAGCCACAATCGCTTGTGTTTGGCAGAGCTGCAAAGGCAGGCAGAGAGATGGAATAGCTTTATAGTGGAAAAACGGGAGGCTTGGGTATATCCTGTTGTTGGCCTGGGGAAGCTGCAGGTAGACTAACTAGAAGCCTACCCAACCCCTTCTTCAAAGTGCCTGTCTCTGGTCTTTGCCTGAGACTACACTTCCCAGCCTGTCAGAATGGCCACATTGCTATCTGTAACCCTTTACAAGAAATAAAGTATCCTTTTCCAGATTTGTACATCTTATGATTTTTCTTCAGTTAAGTGCCTACACAGAGCACTTGGTTAGCGGTCATATTTGACATTCTTGATTGGTTAGTCGTCATATTTGACATTCTCCTGACATTTAACTTGATTGGTTAGGGGTCATATTTGACATTCTCCTGTTGGTCCTATGTTGTAAGTGGAGACAAAAATTAAGGAAGCTTAATTACATAGACCATGTTCTTGACTGGGAATATAATAAAGATGTCAATTCTCTCCAAATTAATCTGTAAATCTACTAATATTCCATTCAGATTTCATTAAGGTTTTTGAACTTGACAGGCCAAAGTTAAATTTCATCTGGAAGAGCAAAGGGCCACAAAACCATTTTTAATGAAAAAGAAAGGGGAAGTCCTTACTCTAAGGAATATCACTGTAAAGTGTAATGATTAAGACATTGTGATCTTGACGTAGTAAAGACAAAAAACATAGGTGAAACATATTAGAAAGTAAATATAGAAATCTGATGTACACTGAATTAACATTATAAATCAGTGGGAAAGAATAAACTATTTAAAACATGGTTTGGAGTCTATAGAAAGAGATTATTAAGATCCTTAAATTCACCCCATAGATAAAAGTCAATTTTAGGAGAATTAAAAGCCTAAATGTGAAAAACAAACTTTGAAAAATTTCAGAAGAAAATGTAAGAGAATAACTTTTTAAAGTTGTGATAAGGGGCCAGGCACGGTGGCTCATGTCTGTAATCCCAACATTTTAGTAGGCCAAGGTGGGAAGATTGCTTAAGCCCAGGAGTTCAAGACTAGCATGGGCAATATAGTCAGACCCTGTCTCTACAAAACATTAAAAATTAGCCGGCCATGGTGGCACACACCTGTAGTCCCAGCTACTTGGGAGGCTGAGGTGGGAGGATCTCTTGAGCTTGGGTGTCGAGGCTATAGTGAGCCATGATTGCATCACTGCATTCCAGCCTGGGCAACAGAGTAAGACCCCATCTCTTTTTAAAAAAAAAATGTGATAAGGAAGGAAATCTTATATAAGATACAAAAAGTATAAATCATAAGAGAAAAAATCGATTAACTTAACTACATTACTTCCTGAAACTTTTATGTGAAAAAAAGACACATTTAAAAAAAGAGAATATAACGAAAACCACCAAATTATATAATTTTAAAAGGGTGAGTGGTGGCTGGGTGTAGTGGCTCATGCCTGTAATCCCAGCACTTTGGGAGGCTGAGGCGGGTGAATCACGAGGTCAAGAGATCAAGACCATCCTGGCTAACATGGTGAAACCCCGTCTCTACTAAAAAAAAAATACAAAAAATTAGCCGGGCATGGTGGTGGGCACCTGTAGTCCCAGCTATTCAGGAGGCTGAGGCAGGAGAATGGCGTGAACCCAGAAGGTGGAGCTTGCAGTGAGCCGAGATCGCGCCACTGCACTCCAGCCTGGGCAACAGAGCGAGACTCCGTCTCAAAAAAAAAAAAGGGTGGGTGGGTGGTATGGTATGTAAATTATATCTCAATTAAGCTGATATTTACAAAGTGTAAAGACTTACACTTTGTGTTTCCAAAATCTGAGGCAAAATGTAGCAACAATGTCATTTGTAAGATCTGGGCAGTGGTACATGAGTGTTTATTATCTTATTTTTGTACTTTGTATATCTGAAATAATTTCAAAAGAAAGGAAATCCCTTTGGTGTTTAATAAACATGAATTATTCTAAAATTAGAGTAAACATTAATAATATTTTTGATGTCAATACATCTGTTCTATCCAAACACTTCATTATCAAAAATTTTAGAATCAAAGGAATAGTAGCAAAGAATTCCAAAATGTCCTAGAAACAAGCCTTATAAAATGAAAACATTGTTCTCTGCACTCTTCACCTGCCCCCGCTCCCCGCCCCCGAGATGGAGTTTCATTCTTGTCGCCCAGGCTACAGTGCAATGGCATGATCTCTGCTCCCTGCAACCTCTGCCTCCAGGGTTCAAGTGATTCTCCTCCCAAGTAGCTGGAACTACAGGCACGTGCCACCACACCCGGCTAATTTTTTGTATTTTTAGTAGAGGTGGGTTTTCACCATGTTGGCCAGGCTGGTCTCGAACTCCTCACCTCAGGTGATCCGCCCACCTCGGCCTCCCAAAGTGCTGGGATTACAGGTTTGAACCACACACAGTGCCCAGCCATTCTCTGCATTCTTACTGATGCCCATGTAAGAGTGGCATCCAGAATCCTTATAAGTCAATCCAATCTATCCTTCCCCTTTAAATGCAACTCACTAAGTATGTGCTGACAAAATGTTACTATTAGAGGGTTCCTTCTATTCTTTAGTCCAAACAGTGCTCTTTCTGAGGCTTGCCCAATATATCATCATAAGGTAATAATCCCAATCATGAACCTTTTTTTTTTTTTTTTACTAGCCCCTCCATTTGTTTTTCCAGAAAAGGCCAAGGTTTCTCTTTTTGTTCATTGTGATCTCGGGCCGCTGCAACCTCTGCCTCCCAGGTTCAAGCGATTCTCATGCCTTAGCCTCCCGAGTAGCTGGGATTACAGGTGCGCACCACCACACCCAGCTAATTTTTGTATTTTTAGTAAAGATGGGGTTTTGCCATGTTGGCCAGGCTGAAGACCCAGTTTTCAGTGTCCTCATAAGACCCCAAGTAGGAAATCATCCATGGAGTTGCAGGTCCAGCAGCACTCACTGGGTCTGTCCCCTTTCTCTTTCTATTGACTCTGGCTGTGGTGTCTTTCACTTTTGAAGAGATATGAGCAACGAGAAAATGGGTGAAAAAGAGCCAGCATCAAGATTAAAGAGAGACGTGAGACTAACAAGGCAGTGAGCAAGCAATCCTGGCTGCCTGCTATCCTTGATGGCAAATGAGCAAGGATGTCTCATACATAATGTCACAGAAACAGCATCTAGACCCATCTTAACAGACTGGACCCATGGCTAATTTTCACACAGAAAACATTGTGAGGGTAAATATAAAAGCCTTTACTTGGATGTAAAAATCCCAGTGCTACATGTACAGGATAAGGATGAAATGAATTCACAGCCATGTGTTAAATGTTTTTAATTTGTTTAATTGACCAGAATACTCACAGTCAGTAAACACCGACTTGTGGCTCCGAAAATAAAAATGCTACTGCCGTTTCAGAATCCAGGAGGGGAAAGTGTGTGCTTGTTAGGCCCATCATGTAGGATATCAACATCTGGAGCATTGCAACTAATTCTGGGCTCCATGTTTTAAGAGTTGCTTTAGCACATTTAAAGAGCAGTAAACATAGTGAAGAAATCAATAACCACTTTATGAGGAAGAGTGGAAGAAACATAAAGAGAATTGAAGTCCTATGGATGTAAGCAACGACTTAAATCAAAGAGCAATCCTAATCCTGCTAGACCCAGAAAGCAATCTGTGATCACACTGGAGGGGGCTGATAGACTGATGGGGAGCCCATAGTGTGAGGCGAACACGAGAAGCACTACACTGGAAACCCATTATCGTGGGCCCATAGTGAAAAGAACTTCTTATACTCATGTTATAGAGAGGGGTTAATCTTTCTAAAAATGTTAATTTTTTCTTCAGTTTTGCCAGTTTGACATAGATCAATTGCCTAAGAATAAATACAAATATAATTTACTTTAAAAGACTGAATAAAGGGTCAGCATGACAGAATTTTGGGGGCTGACGGGGTGATGGAATGGTTCAGTATCTTGATTGTGGTAGTTGTTACAACTCTTTACATTTGTCAAAATCTACAGATCAGTACACCAAAAAGAATCACTTTTATACTTTGTAGATTATAAAATAAACTAGTCAGAATGTTTTGTTTAAAATAAAACAAAATGAATTTTGTCTAAAATAAAGGAAAATGAATTTTTTCCAAAGACAGCTTCTTCTTTGCACCATACTTGTTCACAATGATTCCGAACAGAAGAAAGCAACTGATGAAAAGCCCAAGTACTTAATCTTCTTAATGCTTTCGGGGAGGGAGGGATTTATGTGCATTAATTCTGGAGTGACTGAAAAAGAAAAGTTCTGTTTCGGTTTTTCTATGTTCACTCCTAAAGGAGGTGCTACTGATTCTCACTCTTATCCTCAACCCTAAGGCCAGCTCAGAAATGGGGGCTGGAGAAGAAAGGCCGGCTGTTTTCTTCCTTGCTCTGTTGTCTTCCCTTCTCTGCACAGAACCAGACAGAAATATGCATATGAACTGGAATGTGATATATGACATACCAACTAGGTCTGGTTGGCTTCCTGGCCTCTCTAACCTGTTTGAACTGAAAAATAATAAACAAGACAGAAATGAGCATTTACTCTTTTTTTCCTCTTGCTTCTTCCCCTTTCATCATAGCGGTGATTTATTACTGAGTTTTCATGATCTTAGGCTGACCTGGAAGTCTAAACATAAGACCATTAATTTGCGTAGGAAAAAAAATCTATGTATGCATTCACATAAGCTTAGAATTGTGAAATGATCCTTTTTATTTACTTATATATTTATCTTAAGAGACAGGGTCTCTGTATGTTGCCCAGGCTGGAGTGTAGAGACTATTCACAGGTGCAATCCCAGTATTGAGCAGCACTGGAGTTTTGATCTGCTCAGTTTCTGGGCTGTTTCACCCATCCTTAGGTAACATGGCGGTGCCTCACTCCCGGAAGGTCACCATATTGATGCCGAACTTAGTGCAGACACCCTATTGGCATAGGGTACAACAGCCCAGAACTCTTGGACTCAAGCAATCCTCCCACCTCAGCCTCCCAAGTAGCTAGGACTACAGATGCATGCCATCACACCCAGCTATTTTCATTTTATATCTTCATATTATATGGTGTTTTATCAGATACGAAATAATAATAAATAAAAATCAACATATAAGTTTTCTAACTAGCGGGTATTGTTTAAAGACACCGAGAGTGTTCAATTATTTTACCAACAGATGGAATTTTCTTTTTTTTGGGGGGGGGGGGGGAACTTTATTATAAAAATCCAATGGTATATATAAACTGCATTTCTCTAGCCCAAGATATTTATGTGATACTCTACACTGTAACTCCTATGGCAGAAATAACATCTGAGAAACTTCATTTTGAAAATTTGGACATATTAAGCATTATAGTACACATTAAAATCTTGATGTTCCCCAAACTTGACAGTCATCTAGGTGAGGTCATTGCTGTCTTCAGAAAACTCAACAATCTCCTGTTTACTGTTCCAGTGAACTTAAGTGAGGTTTTCATTTCAAATGCCATTATTTCTAGAATTTACCTTACCCTGGTTTATTTTCAAATTCACCTGTTTTTTTCCCCTAATCGCTTTTGCCCATTTTAAACACTTAAATCTTTTAGATGTTTTCACTGTTACTTACTCTTCCCCTACTGTTTGTTTATATGGCTTACAATGTTCTGGTGAGATTTCAGTATTCTAAGATGGTGAGGCCATCCCTTCAGGCTGGCTTTACTGCCAGAGATTTTATGGATTTAATATACACACAATGAGTTATATTTATGCAAGTAGCCCATTCTGTCTCTGGTTACACAAGGAAGGCCTGTGGCTTAAACTACCAGTGACTGTAGGTCTTCAATGCATTCTGTATCACATAGTATTCTGTGTGTTAACTATTGGGGTAGCGGGATGGATTTGCCTTATTTGGGCATGCTATGGTGACCTCAATTTGGCTGGAGTCTGAGCAATTTGCTATGCTGCCCTATTTGTTATTCACCTATTCCTGAAAGTGGATATTTTGGAAGGAAAGTAAGGTAAATTTGGTTGAGATTTCTGTATAAAAGGGAAAAGTTAATTTTTAATACAAAAACAAAATTTATTTCCATAGAAAGCAAAATTTATAAGTTAAAATAGTGTTTGAAAAGCTCACTATAGTGCTAACAAACTAAATGAAAATAAGGCTATTTTGCATGTAAAACAAATACCTCTTAAAATAATTTGATCCCCAGTGTTTGCTCTTTTTGAAGTAACCGACTTACTCTTAAAAAAGATGGCTGCCAAGATGGAAAGTCTTATTGGGTTTTCATGTTAACCTATTCTTTGGACATAACTACGAATTTTGTATACAATGCATTTCATGAAAAGTTGTGGCTCCCCCAGATTTCCCACAAGTGTGATCTTGAAGTCCTAAACATCTGTCCATGTACGCTTCAAAACAGAGCCTTAACTGAGTTATTCAAGTAGCAGTACTTAAAGATATAACTCTTGAAGCAGTTTCAATGGTTTCTGATCCAAATAATCAGTTTCTGAACATTACTACTTCACATAATAGAGTCCATCTTCAGTTTCTTTTCACTTTCTCTTTCCCTTTTGGGTTTCCTTTTTGTGGCCTGAGGCCACCAGTTCTTTGGGTACTATCAAGATACTTCCATCATGGGTACACTGAAGAGCATAGTGGTTTGGATTGACTGGCCTACCTTGGTCATCTCTTAATCTACTAAAAATATCATGATAAAGGTCATGCAGTTTCTGTTTCATAATGTTAATAGCTTTGTTACATTGTGCTTGCTCTCTCTTAAGAGTTTCCTTCTTTGCTTGCAAGTTACATACATCATCTTCTAGATTCAAAATTATGTCCAATTTGCGCTTACGACAGTTCTGTGCAGCAACTTTATTTTTCCCTCTTCGTCTGATATCACAGATAAGTGAGACTTGTAGGTCTGTCAGATAATACCTACTTAACATGCTATTGAAAGAATCAACAGGCATGCCGACAATTTCATCTACAGAAAAAGGGATACGCAAAGCTTTAGCACTCCATTCATCACGGCTCAAGTTTCTATCTGTGTCTTCAAGGTACCTACTCCTTATCTTCTGTGACTTCCCAGGCCACGGAAAAGGTTCAGAAGTAGATTCTGGTGCACTTGGCTGTAAGTGGTAAGTGTGGTTATGAAATATGTGTTGAAATGTAAGATTCCCATGGAAACCAGAATCACCCTGATCCAAGTGACAAAGCTTACTGGGTTCTGGGTAGTAGCCGCCTACAGCACCTTCTAAGTCATGATGGGAACTAGAGTCACGGTCAGTACAATAACCTATAGCACCTTCATCACACACAGAGTGAGAGGAATTAAACTTGATGACAGAGGTACTATTGTGACTTGAATCTAAAGAAAGGCCAGAATCAGAATCTGGTTCATCAAAAAGCTGAGAAACATCGATTGGATCAAAGTTGTCTTCTGTGGCCAATGACATTAAGTTTATCTCATCAAATATATTTACGTCAAGGTCATACAGCAGGTCTTGGCTTGTTAGATTCCTCATATGATTGTCAACCGGTGAAAGAAATCCTGTCACATTAGTTCCAGGATGGGTTTGCTCAGGATTGGTGGTATGAGAATTTAACTGCAGAAATGGTTCTTGTGACTGTGAAGTCCTTGCTATTGGATCCCTTCTAAATGTACTGTTGGGACAAAGCAAGATGGCCTCGTGAAGATTCACATCCTCACTTACAGCCTGGCTGAAGTTTACATGAGAATGTGCTGAAGAATTCATGCCATCACTGATACTGCCTGGAAGAGGAATATCTCCCAATGAGATGCCCTCCAGTGAATTTTCAGGCTGTGATGGAAGCAACTGGAATAAGTCTTCCAGAGAGAAAGAAAGAAGTATCTGCCCCATTCAGATGTCTCTCATTTCTAGATTCAGAGGTCTTTTCTGCCTCCCAGTCAGGTTTCTCTGCTATTTTGTTTTCATCATCGTCATTCTGCTGAAGTGAGTTCTCCTTCCGGGCTGACGCCCTTTCTTCATTTTCCTCACGCTGGGAACTATGATCCACAGCTTCGTGCTTTTCTCTTAGTACCTCGTTCTCCTCGCTCGCACATCCGCCAGCGTCCGCCACCTGAGCCGTCGGTTCCGCGGGTGCCTTCTCCTCTTCCCCGGCGCCCAAGGGACCACTCCGAGCCGCTCGGGGATCCCCGCCGCCCCCCTGCACAGCCTGGCTGCCGCCGTCCACGCTGGCGCCAGCTCCTCCGGTGGACGAGGCGGCGGCCACGCCAAGCAGCCCGTGGGCCTCGTCCGCGCTCCCGGCAGCCACGCTGTGCACCAGCCACGCATCCACCCGGGCGCGAGGGATGAAGGGGACCCCGAGCACGCGCACCTCCCGGAGCAGCTGGCCCTCGGGCTGCGCGGCAGCGTCCAGCTCCCGGCCCTTGGGGTGCAACTGGCCCGCGCGCCCCCACCCTCCCGAGGCCGAGAAGGGGCTGAGCGCGTAGGCGGAGCTGGCCGGGCCGCCCAGGAACAGCAGCTCATCCCGGAGCACGGAATTTTCATCTTTGGTGCATGAGTTCTAAATTGTAGACATGTCTAGAGCAACTAAACCTTAGCACCATGACCACTTGACACATGAGCAGAGAGGCTCCCTGCAACGGAAGAGGCTCTTGTGAATAATAGTCTATGCTTAATTGTGTCACCAAGAAACAAGGCAATGCCTAACCTCCTGCTCCAGATAATGCCAGCTCTCTGCCGGCTGACCAGGAGCCTATTACTCCCAACCTCCTAAAGAAGGAGTCTGTAGAAGGCCTTGGCTCTCACCTGCCCACTCTGCCTCTGGAAACTGCAAGACAGAACAATTGTCTAGTGGCTCCCATATGAGACATACTAAACTGTCTTCTGCTATGAGATTATTATACTAATCCTTCAGCTTATAATGAATTATTAAGAAAGCATACTTACATTTGCCTTTTAAAGCTGTATGTGTAAACCTGTTTCATACAAACCAATGCAGAAATAAACATGTTGAACTAACATATTCTCAACATTTGCTTCTAAAGGTGTTTCCCTAACACTTCCATTTATGGAAAAAAACCAGCTTATGATGCATCTTTAAGAAAGCATGCTTACAATCACTTCACCTCAGTCATCAGCAGCAGCCCAAACCCTGCCTGTCAGCCACCATCACCCAAACTAGCAGGCACATGCACTAATATGACCCGATTTCCCTTCCTCTCCACCCTCCAAAACCCTGCTGGTGCGTTCTATGGAATATACAGTGTATCATCAGGAAATTTGCTTTATCCTCAAACTCTTCTCTAAACCTTCTCCTCTCCTCTTTCATGCCCTATCTGAAACATGCTTATTCCATAAAAACATCTCTTCCTCCTTCCCCACAGCCCTCTAGAGAAGCAGCTATCTTTTCTTACCCCATGAGGCATGGGGTCTAGGAATGGGATATTGTCCTTTCAAAGCTAGAAAACCTAGCAGTTCTCTCTTTAAATCATATCCCAACTCTGTTCAATTCACTGCCTCTTCACCACCGCTGTCACCACCCAGGCCATGCCAACCCTCTCCTAACCTGTCTCTTTCTCTCCACCCTTACCATCCTGTGGTCCATCTCTCCATAGCAGTCATCTTACTTTTAACTGGCTGTGATATCACATCTCTCTCCTCCTTAAAATCCATCAGGAGTTTTAGTCCTTACTTTGCCTTGGAAAACCTGCATGATCTGGGCCCTGCCTCCATCTCTGTCTATTGTGCCACTTCTGCCTTTGCCCACTGTAGTGAGAATTGTGTCCCCCAAAAAGACATGTTGAATCTCTAACACAGCCTACCCTCATACCTGTGAACATGATCTTATTTAGAAATAGGGTCTTTGCAGATGTAATCAAGTTAAGATGATATCATTACAGAAGGCCCTAAATCCAATGACTGATGTCCTTATTGGAAGAAAAGGCCATAGAGACATTGGCGGGGCATAGTGGCTCATGCCTGTAATTCCAGCACTTTGGGAGGCCAAGGCAGGAGGTTCACTTGAGCCCAGGAGCTCGAGTCCTGCCTGGGGAACATGGCAAGACTCCATCTCTTAAAAAAAAAAAAAAAAAGAAAGAAAAAATTAGCAGGGCATGGTGGTGCCCATCTGTGGTCCCCGCTACTCAGGAGGCTGAGGCAGGAGGATGGCTTGAACCCAGGAGGTCAAGGCTACAGTGACCCATATTCATGCCACTGCACTCCAGCCTGGGTGACAGAGGGAGACGCTGTCTCAAAGAAAAGAGACACAGAAAGAATGCCAGGTGACAATGAAGGCAGAGATTGGAGCAATGCATCTACAATCCTCCCATAGAGGATCCTTTCTTGTCCTTCCTAGCTTTTGGTAGCTAAGAGGGACTATAGCCTGCTGACACCCTAATTTCAGACTCTGGTCTCCAGAACTGTGAAGCAATAAATTCCTGTTGAGCTAAGCCACCCAGTTTGGGGTCATTTGTTACGGCAGCCCTAGAACACTAATAAACCCACACTACTCTAGGCATATTGACCCCTCTGGGCTCCTTGAACACACCAAGCTGATTCCCGACCTAAAAACTGTGTTCTTATTTTTCTCTCTGACCAGAATGTTCTATCTTTATATGACCAGCACTTACATGCCATTCATCTCAGCTTAAATGTCACCTCCCCATTTTCAAACATTCTACCTAAAATAGCTACCCAGCTACTTTCTATTACATTAACCTGTTTTAGTCCCCTGCATAGCCTATAGCTATCTGATGTTACATGTGATTGTTTATCTATCATCTGTTTTTCTCCATGCACTAGATGAGAACAGTGACTTGATTATCTTAGTTATTGCTGTCTCCTGCATGCCTAGACAGCACATTGTAGCTACATAGGTAGGGTGGCCAATTCGTCCCAGCTTGCCCAGGAATGGTTTCAAAACAGTTTCATGTCCTGGGAGGCCCCTCGGTACCAGGAAAACCAGGATGGCTAATCACTTTACTAGTAGACATTGTCAATCAATGCAATTATCCATAAATATTAGAAACTGAATGCATTCATCAAACTTTCAAAGAAATAAAATTCTTACTCTAAAATCTAACACAACGTAATTGAGTATTTTAGTCACAGGTGGCCACTAAATGGCTAGATTCATTAACATACCAGCTTTCATTAAAATCACCCTAAGGTGAGGAGACATTTCATTCCAATTAAAGTATTAAGGTACTCAGCTGTTTCTCATGGTACTGTAAGCGTATAGAACTATATACCTTTGAAGAATTTATAATTCCCATGTGTATTTCTGAAAAACCATTAAAATTTTCCATGCTGAAAAAAAAGATGGATTTATAAATACTATGACTAACTCACATTTTTAATGTTTTTTCTGAAATTTTTGTCACTAACATGAAAAATCTATATTGGGACAGATAAAACTGTGAACACAATGACATCTTGTATCCAGGGATTTAAAATATAGCAAATATGTATTTATTCACTATAGTGACCACCTGAAGATTTCAATAGATGCAGAAAAAAAAATCAGCTTCTCAGAAAGAAATCTATTGTTGGAAATGTTCTGAAAGCAAGTTTTTCTCAAGTTTACAGCCCTTAGGTAAGAGATAATCCACAGCTGGTGTCATTTTCTAAGAGAACCTCATAAAGTCACTAAGGCAAAAAGAGGCTCATCTCAAGAATTCTTGTCTGCAGTGAAGATTTGCCACTCTGATCACTCTAGAGATTAAAATTTGCTCAAGGGAACAGTTTCTAAAACAGAGCTTGTAATTTCAGGAAATTTTATTCTTTCTTATTCCCAGAGATTAGATCAATCTGATCTTGGCAAGATACACCACTTTTGTAAACTTGTAAACACATGCAAGCAATATTTATATGCTACGTATTAAATATATATGTAGCAAAATTTAAAGCATGAGCAGACATAATAAAATGCCCAGTTATCATTGTGTGGATCTACAGGAAGAAATAAAGGGAACAGGATCAGAGAGAAGATCAAGGGAACTTCAACTTTACTAGAAATGTTTCTTAATTTTATGAGTTTAATATGTTCTTATGGGTGCTAATGCTTGTTACATTATTTTTTCTTTTTTTCCTTTTACCTTTTCCAATTAACAAACAAGAAATAAATAAGTAGCTATTGCTCCCAAGAGTCATTTGACTTTCCTTCAAGGAGTGTGACAAGCCAAGGAAAGAAATAGAGAGTTCAAGATGAAGCAGCCTTTGGCCTATGTGTCTGAAACCCTTGAAGCTGTAAGAAATCAGGATGGATTATTCTAGTTAGAAGTTGGTCAGTGCGTAGGTAGGTTTCTCTCTTTATACACTTGTTATTAGAAAAAAGGTATTTTGCAAAAATGCAGTTCTGATGAGAGCATTTTATAAATAAGAGCCTGGCACTTGTTGAGAGAGGTGGAGTAAGGATGAGAAGAGAGGGATGAAGGTATGGGGAAATGACAGTCAAAGGGTACAGAATCTCAGTTTCACAGAAGAATATAGGTTTTTTTTAGTTCTATTGCCAAGCATGGTGAATATATTTATATTAGAGTGTTGCACCTTTCAAAATTGCTGAGAGATTATTTCACTTCATATTTATAAATTATAACATCACTTTGTACCCTATAAGTTTATATGACAATTTACAATTAAAAATAAAGTTTGATTAACAATTTAAAATAAAATAAAACACTGATAATGGAATTGCAAGAGACAATAGCAGATGAAATTTTCTCTAATGTTTCACAGAAGTTTTTAAAGAGCCAAAATATCTGTCCACAAACATCAAAACAGTGAAAGGTACACATCCCTGTTCTATAATCTCAAAAAAGTGATGACCAGAGGAAAACGAACAGAGACAATTTTGGTGTAGGTTAGCACAGCTCCTGATCACCCCTGAATTAGTCAGGGTCTAGTCAGAAAATGGAAGGCAGCATAGTTTATGTCAAAAGGAGGGGATTTGAAGCTGGGGGAGGGTAAAACCAAGGAGAGAAAAGGAGGGGGAAAGGGGGACAGTGTAGAGGGAGCTGCTCTGAGGAAAAGACAAATCCACTTCCCAAGATTCCAAGATTGAGAGAGAGAGAAACCCAGGCTTTTCCCGGCATCTTCTCTTCTAGTCTTACATTAGCAGAATTTTCATGGAAAGAATAAGGCAAGAGAGCTGCATTGCTGAGAAGGGAAGAGAAGGGAGAAAAATGTACCTGAGAACAAGCAAATAACCAGCACAACCCCGGAGCCCACCGGCGACCGCGGGAAGAGAGAAAGCATACCAATGGGAGCAGCATTTCCTGACAAAACATCATGGAGCAAGGTCCATGAAGCGCTAAGCAGTGTCTAGGAAAATCCATCATGACCCCATTACACTCAGTAAGTTGTTCAAATAAGGTTCCCAAACACGACAGGGTCAGAGACTTTTTTTTTTTTTTTTTTTTTGAGACAGCGTCTCACTCTGTGGCCAGGTTGGAAAGCAGTGGCGCGATCTCGGCTCACTGCAACCTCCACCTCCTGGGTTCAAGCGATTCTCCTGCCTCAGCTTCCCGAGTAGCTGCAACTACAGGCGCGCGCCACCACGCCCGGCTAATTTTTGTATTTTTAGTAGAGACGGGGACTTCACCATGTTGCCAAGGCTTGTCTCAAACTCCTGACCTCAAGTGATCCTCCCACCTCGGCCTCCCAAAGTGCTGGGATTACAGGCATGAGCCGCTGCGCCCATACCCTTTCAGCATTTTTTAAGAAATAGCTTTGAAGTAAACACTTTTTAGGGAAACAAAAATTCTCTTTGTGTAGTAAGGGTTTTTTTTTAATATTCTTCCATATATTTATATCATTTGGTTTGGATCGGTTCAGATTCCTTGAGAAAAAAAAATGCTGTCTTCATCAGTGAGGTTAAAATCCACAATCCTAATTTCCATTCCAGAAGCTAAAGTGCACAGAGAGGCAAATAAAATACAGAAACAGGCCAGGTGTAGCTCACACCTGCAATCCCAATGCTTTGAGAGGCAAAGGTGGGAGGATTCTTGGAGCCCAGGAGTTCAAGACTAGCCTGGGCAACATGGTGAGACCCCCATATCTACAAAAAAATTTTTTTAATTAGCTGGGTTCAGTGGCATGCACCTGTGGTCCCAGCTACTCAGGAGGCTGAGGTAGGAGGATCACTTGAGCCCAGGAGTTGGAAGCTGCAGTGAGCTGTGATTGTGCCACTGCAATCTACTATGGGCAACAGAGTGAGATGCTGTCTCAAAAAAGAAAAAGAAACAATACATTTATCAAACATCTCATGAAAGGTAAATGGGAATGACTATATGAAGCTTCCATATAAAGTTATTACATACATACATACCGTAACTTTGTATTTATTTTAACACTTTGAATAAAGTGCTTTCTAAGATTCGTTTTGTGGTTTACTCTCTTTTATAGTGCAAGATCCAATTTAACCTTTTCTTCAAATTCAAAAATGCTAGTTGTTTCCCTCGGCAGTGAGTATAGAGGTATTCTCAGGAGCTACCTTAAGTGCTGTGTGTTTATTTGCTCAAGGTTTTATCAGCTTTTCTTGAAAGCTACTTTGTTATTGGGGAGGGAGCGGGGGTAGTAATAGTTACTGATGTTCCTTTAGGCATGTATTTTTGTACATTTATTCTTTCTCAGATGTGTTTTTGAATAGTTGTGACTGAATCAGAAAGCTAAAAAGTGAGATGATGTAACAGTTCATATGGGATCATAGATAAATGGGTTGGGTTGCAGGAACCTGAAGGATTCATGGAGTTCTCTACAGATACCTGTAATTAATTAAATCCTCTCTCTTTGAGGATTAAAAAAGAAGATACTCTTCAAAACTGTCATCTTCCAAAAATATGTCGGGAACAGAGTCATATACTAAGGTAAATATATCTTATTTTTATTTGAGAGAGGCAGTGTATATAGTGATTAAAAGCACAGCCTCTCAGCCAGACTGGCTAAGTTCTGTAGACTTTGGAGTAATTTACATGAATTCGCATGCCTCAGTTTCCTCAACTGTAAAATGGGTATTATAATAGTAGCATCTACCTCATAGAGTTCTCAAGAAGAAAAACATGAGTCAGAATTTGTAAAACACTTATAACTGTGCCTGGAATATAGAAAGTACAATTATTATATAAGCTAGATTATAGAGGAAAAAAAGAATTTTAAGAGAAATCGTCTTGGTCTGTATTCTTTAATGTTGATGTTGGTGGTGTTTTCTCCATGACTCTGAGAACAAAGTGTATTTGAATATACATTGGCCCTCTGTATCTGTAGGTTCTGCAACCATGGATTTAACCAACTAAAGATCAAAAATATTTTTGTAAAAAAAATGGATAGTTGCATCTGTATCAATATGTACAGACTTTTTCCTTGTCGTTATTTTCTAAACAATAGAGTATAACAACTATTTACATGGTATTTACATTGTATTGGGTATTATAAGTAATTGAGACGTGATTTAAAGTATACATGAGGATGTGTTTAAGTTATATGCAAATACTATGCCATTTTATATCAGGTACTTGAACATCCTCAAATTTCGATACCAGGGGAGGGGTCCTGGAATCATTTTCCCACAGATACCAAAGGATGACTAGACAATTCTGACCAGGGCCAGCTTCATGGGCATGTGACCTGTACAAGAAGGAATCTCTATGCCCATATTAGAAGTCTCCCTTACTTGGTTTAATGCTCTGCTGTCATGATTTTGAGATTCTTAAGACTTTCTGAACAAGGAATCTCACATTTTATTTTGCCCTGGGCCCTGAAAATGATGTCCCCAATCCTGACTTGGACTCCCTGTGCTCCCTGATTCTTGTAAGCCCAGAAGCCCTAAGCTGGTTGTTGTATCCTCTCTCTGCTCACAGGTTTGGGGTCGATCACTCTGGAGCAAGAAGAGTAAAAGAATTGAAAATTCAGATCCTGCCGGGCTCGGTGGCTCACGCCTGTAATCCCAGCACTTTGGGAGGCCGAGGTGGGCAGATCACTTGAGGTCAGGAGTTTGAGACCAGCCTGGCCAGCATGATGAAACACTGTCTCTACAAAAAATACAAAAATTAGCCAGGCGTGGTGGCACACGCCTGTAATCCCAGCTACTTGGGAGGCTGAGGCAGGAGAATGGCTTGAACCTGAGAGGCGGAGGTTGCAGTGAGCTGAGATCATGCCACTGCACTCCAGCCTGGGAAACAGAGGGAGACTCTGTCTCAAAAAATAAAAATAAAAAAATGACAATCTCAGCCTATTGCACTTGTTTCTCACAGAATGTTTGTATCAGCATGCATGTATACTGAAAAGAAAAAAGAACTTGGGGGAGAAAAGAGTTCCTCCTTTGTGGAAACACAGCCTATGCAAAACTACCATTTCCCCTCAGGAGCTAAATTATCCAGTGCAGAGTTTATGTTCTTTCCTTTAGGATCTCTTCCTTCCTTAGGAATGTGGCTTAAATAGGACAGATTTTATTCTACCTGTGTGACCTCAAACAGGCAAAATTCATTTAAGCTCCGTAGGTCTCGCTTTCAAATTGTTTTCAACTGAGGGCAACAACAGTTGCCAGATACACAGACAGTGTGCAATCAAAAGAAGATAAAGTATGCAAAAACATGTTATCATCTGGAAGGTGGGGCAGTAGGCACAGTGTGAGGTAACGCACTTCTGCTTTCTGTCCTGGGGCCACGCGAGCACCTGGCTCAAAGTAGCTGGCTTCATTTTCCCAGTAAAGAAACTGAGTGCCAGGAACATTAAATGGTTCCATAAACATTTCAAAGTCAAGGTGAAGCACAGGTATGCACATTAATTAAATCATCACTGATTACACAACTGCTTTGGGTTGGTCACAGAAAAGTCATGGAGAGATAGAAGATAAATAGGAAGCATGCATTTTCCTCAAAGGGCTCACACTCTTTGTAAAGTGACAATTAAAGGGTAAATAATTACCATACAGAACAGTAAATATTTCCACTAAGGGAAATGTAGAAAGTGCTGAGGCATCATGCTTTCTCCCAGCAGGCCTTGGGAAAGGCTTCCCAGGGAAGGCCAGAGGAATTCACCACTTGGAGAGAGCAGAGGGTATTCTAGTCAGGGCAGAGGCCCCAAGCAAGGAAGGTGGGTGGCATAAGAGTTCATCCACATGGGGCATCTGGAAAGAATAGGCAATGGGACTAAAGTAGGGGGATGGGGGCAAGGCTTCATTCTGTGGGTGAGCCACTGGGGAACTTTCACAGGTTTTCGTATACAGGGTGCTATGATCAGAACTCTTTGAGAAGATAATTCTGGACATGTAGCAGATTATGCATTGGAGTGAGGAAATCAAGGAGGCAGGAGAGTTTATTAACAAAGAAACCAGTCCCAACTCTCCATCAACTGAAGAATGAATAAACAAATGTGGTATATCCATACAATGGAATACTATTCGGTCATAAAATAAAGTTAAGTCATATCATGACATGAAGGAACCTGAGAAACCTGATGCTAAGTGAAAGAAGCTAGTCACAGAAGGCTACATATTATATGATGACATTTATACAGAATGCCTAGGATAGGCAAATCTGTAGATACAGAAAGCAGATTTGCAGTTGCCAGGGGATAGGGGAAGAGAGGACTTGAGAGTAACCAGTAACGGGTATGAGGTTTCTTTCTGGGTGATGAAAATGTCCTGGAATTTGATAGCAGGGACAGTGGTCACAACTCTGTAATCTACTAAAACTACTGGATTGTACAACTTTAAATTGTAAACTACTGAACTGAACAATTTAAAATAAAAAGAATCTGTTGTTATTATCAGATAAATAAAGAAGAACCAAACAAAATTAGCATAAGAGAAAACTTAAGAAAACCAGAGATGGCTTCCAAAATATTTAGAAGATGTATTTACAAGAAGATGCATTTAGAAGTGATAGAAGTGAAATATAAAAATAGTCAGAATTTTCCTCAAACCTTCCAAGCAGAGACAATAGCCAGATGGGGCTAAGCCAGAGAATAGACAAACAGGAAATATTCTTACAGTTAAAGAGCTGGGCTTCAGACGTGACAAGACAAGGCAGTAGAAGTGTTATACGAGGTTACACGAAGTTACCTTGGCATACAGAGATGGAGGGCATCAGCATCAGAAATAAACAACGCTTATGAATCTTTTATGAAGGCCATATTTAGCAGAAGTGTGTATTTTTAATTTTAGCTCTCAGTTTTGTTTCAAAGGAATTTCTAGCCATTTCTGAAAACGCATAGTGTACAAATGCTACAGGATATAAATAGAGAATGTAATTAATGAAGAAAAAAATTCTTCTCACTGAATGTGGTTGTGAAGTAAGCAAACACTAACAAGCCCATTTTTCACTTTGTAGGAAAGTCATAAAGATACCACCTCCCAAATCACTCTTCTTCAACGTATTGTTTTGTGTTTTAGTATTTACAAGAGTTTTCTTTTTGAAACCATTGGATATAAAGCAGTTACAAGAAAATACAAGCACTCTTGTATGAAAGCACAAGGGTCTTCTGGTGATGGGAGACCCCTTCTGGTTCCCACCCTGCAACAAACCCACTCAACAAGTGTGGAAGAGGGCTGAGGCCACGCTGGGCCTCACTGTCCATATTTGAAAAGGGGGGGGATTAATCAGATAGTTTCAAGGCACTCTTCATTCTTGAACCTCATCTGATAACCTGATGCATGCAGTGACTAAGAAGAAGGTCACTGACATTTGGCCAAGCTTGCCTTGACTCATGGTTTTGCTACGTATTTTGTCACCTATACTAAGCCTCAGTTTCCTCATTTCAAAGATAAGAATAATGAATATTATAACTTCTACTTTATCATATAATTACAAATATTAAGTAAGGATTATATAAAATGCCTACTTTGAACACTGGCATATACTAAGTCTTCAAAAAATGTTTCCTACTGTTGTTAGTATTAGTAATACACTACAGAAAAATTAGGACAGACACTGATATAGAAAGTATAAGAAACTTTAAATTTTAACAACAAGAACAAAAGTGAGTTTTTAAATTAACACTTTCTCATTAAAAAAAATACTGCTCAGCCAGGCGCAGTGGCTCACGCCTGTAATCCCAGCACTTTGGGAGGCTGAGGTGGGCGGATCACTTGAGGTCAGGAGTTTGAGACCAGCCTGGCCAACATAGTGAAACCCCATCTGTACTAAAAACACAAAAATCGCCAGGCGTGGTGGCACACACCTGTAATCCCAGCTACTCAGGAGGCTGAGGCAGGAGAATCACTTGAACCCGGGAAGCAGAGGTTGCAGTGAGCTGAGATTGCACCACTGCGTTCCAGCCTGGGCGACAGAGAGAAACTCCTTGTCAAAAAAAAAAGAAAAAAAGAAAGAAATACTGCTCATTGTAAGAATTTTAGAAAATATTTTTCTGGCACTAGTTCTTTTGAGAAACAATATTTGAGAAATGAGATAGTATCTCTTTTAAAACATGATATTTGAGATAAAAATGACCAAATGCCTTTAACCTTTAGGATTGCCAAATCTAAGTCATGCAAACTTCAAAAAGTCATGTTTTTAAGCTGCGGAATGCAAAGCTACGCAAAGTACAATTCATGTAATTCATGGTCTCTCTTTTTGTGACTCTGTCATTTATTTCCTCCCAAGGAGGGAAACTATGGAAACCATTACCTAAGATGTTTCTTCTTGACCCTTTGCTTGTGCCGGCCCTATTTCCAGTCAGCAAGCAGCAGCTGCTGTTGATCTACAGTTGCCCTTTTCCTCTGCACCTGCCCTGCTCAGCCCAGCAGAGATAATTTGCAGCAAGCAGGGCCTCAGAGCTGGGAGCCTGGCAGCCTTCCAAGGTCTTCATATCTTGCTAGTGAACAAGATCCTGCCTTACCATATGACATTCAGTATGGCTTTGAGGTGATGTCAGTGAAACAGCTCAAAGAGGATTTATGAAGAACAATTTTGCACTAAAGACAATAGGAAATACTGACAAGGAAGATAGAAGCCATCGGTATGATTTTGCAGTCCTTAGCACCCCTGTACTAGACTATGATGATTGTAGTAAGTTTTTATGATACTAAAAGCCTGCTATAAATATTATTCACCCATACAAAGTAATGAAATTTTGACATATACTACAACATGGATGAACCTTGAAAACATTATGCTAAGTGAAATAAGCCAGGACAGAAGGACAAATATTTCATGATTCCATTTACATGATGTACCTATGATAAGCAAATTTATGGAGACAGAAAGCAAAATAGAGACTATCTAGGGTTTAGGGGAGGGTGGGGAAAGAAGAGTTATTGTTTAGTGGATACAGAGTTTATGTTAGGGATAACTAAAATGTCCTGGATACAGACAGTGGTGATAGTTACACAGATTATGAATGTACGTGAGGCCACTGAATTGTACTTACAAATGGTTAAAATGACAAATATTGATCCAGCAATCCAACTTCTGGATATTTGCCCAAAAGAGTTATAATCAGTTTGTCCAAGAGATGTCTGCACACCCAAGTTCACTGAAGCTGTGTTCACAATAACCAAGATACGGAATCAACCGAAATGTCCATGAATCAACAGATAAATGGATTTTAAAATGTGGTGTATATGCACAATGAACTATTATTCAGCCTTAATAAAGAAGGAAATTGTGTCATCGATAACAACATGGATGGAACTGGAGAATATTATGCTAAGTGAAATAAGCCAGGCACAGAAAAACAAATGCCATATATTCTCGCTTACATGTGGAATCTAAAACAATTGAACCCATAGAAGCAGAGAGTGGAATGGCGGCTACAGAGGCTGAAGGTAAAGTGGCTTGGGAGATGATGGTCAAAGGGTACAAAATCTCAGAAGAGAAACATGGTGTCGGATTTTTTTTTTTTTAGTTCTATTGCACAGTGTGGTGAATACGGTTAATAATAGAGTGTTGCATGTTTCCAAATTGCTAAGAGTAAATTTCAAATGCTCTCACCACAAAAAAGATGTTAAGTCGTTGAAGTGATGGATACATTAACTAGCTTCGTTTAATTATTCCACATTGTATTCATGAGTTATAACATCACTGTCTCCCATAAATATATACAATTAAGAATATTCAACTTACAATAAAAAATAAATAAAAATAAAATTACAAATATTATGTTATGTCTACTTTGCCACAATTTTAAAAAGCAAAGCAATAAAAGGCACTGGGTTGGGGGGAGCATATGGAATTCAGTTTCTCAGAGAAATAAGCAGCTTCAAATACAACTTAAACAGTCCTAATTTGAATATCAGGCATAAGCATCAAATACTCCGGTTTTGAGAGAGTGCTTTTCTTTGAGAAGATGGAAAGGTAAATGATCAAGAGACAGTTACTTTGAGTATCTCTGTAACTATTTAAAAAAAGAAAATCTGAACAAAATATGGCAAAATGTTATATGTTTAAACTTAGGGTTGTTTATAAGTATCTGTTATGTCATTTTCTATACTAGATAAATTTTCCACACCTTCAGCTTCTTTCCTCAAATATCCACCACTTCCTCTGCTATCTTTGCTTTCTGCTTATGACCTTGCTTCTTACTTCCCAGAGAGCAATCATGCCATCAGAGGGTCCTGAGCCTCCCCCACCACATCCACCGCCCACTAGCATCTATACCCACATATGCTGCCTTCCTGCCCATTAGTGTATGGGACCATCTACATCCAATTCCCAGTGCTTGAGCACTAGGTAACGTGGCCTGTCATCTAGTCAAGACTATCTCTGTGATTGTTCTTTATCACCTGCCTACCCTGCTAGGTTATATTTTCCAGAAATCCAGGGATTTTTGTCTACATGGTTCTCTGATATATCCCAAACATGGAGATCAGTTGCTGGCATGTAGTAAACTCTCAATAGATAATTATGAAGTAAATGAATGCAATCCTTTTCTATATTTTTTAAATATTTCAATATTTTAAAAATTAAATATTTGAATAGAAAAACATAACTTGAATGAGTAAAAATTTGGGATAAAAGATTCTGCCCTGTGATCCCATAAGCCATTTAAATGTCTCTGAAATGCCAAAATTTCAACATTCACATTGCATCTCCCAGAAGTCAAAATAAAACGACAAAATATTTTGTCATCTTATGTTTCCATTATTCTTTCAGAAATAATGTTTATTATTTGACAGCACAATAGGGTGACTATAGTCAATAATAACTTAATTGTATATTTTTAAATAACTTATGGCCAGGCACAGTGGCTTATGCCTGTAATCCTAGCACTTTGAGAGGTGAAGGCAAATGGATTGCTTAAGCCCAGGAGTTTGAGACCAGCCTGGGCAACATGGCAAAACCTCGTCTCTACAAAAAATGCAAAAGAAATAGGCAGGCATGGTGGCATGCACCTGTAGTCCCAGCTACTCAGGAGGCTGAGGTGGGAGGATCACCTGAGCCCAGGGAGGTCACGGCTGCAGTGAGCCTTGATTGTGCCATGGCACTCCAGCTTGGACAACAGAATGAGACCCTGTCTCAAATAATAATAATAATGATAATAAATAAAATAACTTCATGTAATTGGCTTGTTTATAACTCAAAGCATAAATGCTTGAGAGGCGGATGATTACCCCATTCTCCTTGATGTGCTATTTCACATTGCATGCCTGTATCAAAACATCGCATGTATCCCGTAAATATATACATCTACTATGTATCCACAAAAATTACAAAATATATTTAAAAATTCAAAAATTAAAAAAGAATAGGTCTGTTTCTCTTTCCATGGCATGGTATCTCTGGACACCAAAAAATTTATGTAGGATGTTACATTCAAACCCCTAAGAAGTGCGAAAGTAATTTTAGTACAGGCAAAATCGGAGCTATGAGAATTCCATGGGTTAAAAGCTGAATGCACTTTTTTAGACAGCAGAAATTGCCAAGGTAAGCTCTCTATGACGAAGTGTCATAATAAATGCCTTTACTCTGAATCTCATATGCCATGTTTCTCAAAACACTAAATGAAATGTAGGCTTACAGTACAGATGTGGTTATTTGTTTGACATCTGTACTTCTTGTCATCAAAGCAGGGAACAAGTGTCATCATTAAAGAATTTTGTCTTTCTGACCTATTTGAGTGCAGTCTGAAAAGACAGTTGTAGAACACTTTGGAAATTTGTCCACATTGGCCTTAATGGTAACACGAAAGAGTAAGGAATGTGTGTCTCCAGGAAGGTCTCATTCAGCAGGATTGCATAGTTAAGTTTTTATCTATGCATGATGCCAGAGCTATGCATAGAAGCTACAAAATAGCTTTAAAAATAGGTGAATAACAGTCTTGAAAATTTGGTGTATATCCTTGGAACAATAACATGATTAAAATGAGATGAGAATGGCAAGTGGCCCTCCTTCTGATTTTTTCATGGCTCACAATTCCCCTTGAGCTCGTCTAAAACTCCCTGGACACATCAGCTCTATTCAGCCTCTGGAAACAAGTCTGTCTTGAATATTAAAAGGCAGGGGGAGGAAAAGGGAAGTAAATAAAAATCGCTTTAGTCTACTGTTCATATAACTTGAGATCAAGGTGACCTGGCTGCTAATATTTTATCCCACGATTCAATCTGAATAATCAAAGTTCTTTTGTTTTCCTTAGACTCTAATAAGTGACTATTCCAGTTTGACACTTGATACAGTCTTTTATAATATACTGTAAATTACTATTAAGAGCCATTTTGGCTGGAATATGAATGAATAAAAATTAAATTTTACTTTTAAATACTACATGTTTTAGCTCTACAGCTATTCTACTGCACCTTAAATTCAATAATTTAATAATAATATCTGGAAACAATTTTTTAAACATGTTTTTCCTTTAACACATGGTATTTTGATGTTGTAGAATCTGACTTCTGTGCATTTTGGGGGTAGGGGTTAAGCTTTAAAACTAAAGAATCGAATTTTCCTTCTGGCCAAAATGATGTTCTATGACCTAATTTAGGGGAAAAACAGAACTAGGGGCCAGAACAGAATGTTAATCCTCCAGAATTTTAATCATTTCTCTGAGCTTGTCTTCAATCTAAAACATTCATGATTGCTTCCACTTCTCCGTGGTTCTATTTGTACATCTGAGCAGTGGAATACTAAACTCATCATGCAAATACCACCCTGAGTTTGTTAACGTAGGGGATTTGGTGCTCCTATGGTGTTTTTGCAGCACCTCAGCCCAACCTGAACATTCAAGATTGACGTCAAAAGTTGAAGTCTGTCATTGTTGGTGCCACCAAATGATTTATGGTCATAAACTTCCTTGTTCTTAGTAAAAGAATGAGTAATTTTTTTTGTCTTTTTTTTTTTTTTTTTGAGATGGGGTTTCATTCTTGTTGCCCAGGCTGAAGTTCAATGGTGCAATCTCAGCTCACTGCAACCTCTGTCTCCTGGGTTCAAGCAGTTATCCTGCTTCAGCCTCCCAAGTAGCTGGGATTACAGGCACGTGCCACCCCGCCCAGCTAATTTTTGTATTTTTAGTAGAGATGGGGTTTCATCATATTGGTCAGGCTGGTCTTGAACTCCTGACCTCAAATGATTCACCTGTCTTGGCCTTCCAAGTGCTGGGATTACCGGCATGAGCTACAGCGCCTGGCCAAGTAATTTTTTTCTATTTCTCTTTTACTCGAACAAGTAAATATTTACAAAGGAGATTCAGGTATGATATTCATTATAGGATAAAGTAGAGATACCGAGTGTAAACCAGTTATTGCAAAAGATGTTAAGTCTTTCAGCAAGTTTCTTTTCAAACTACCTTAATATTTAGTCAAGTGTTCATTGGTATACACCCAGCTCAAATCAGTGAGTCATAATAAACCCTTTAAAGGTTAGTCATTTTTGTCAGCTACCACCAAAATAGAAAAATATATCATGTTTTCGCCGATAAAGATGAGCTCATCTTGTTACACAGTTGATACCAGAGTATTATAGATTAACAAATTAATATTAGTTTGCACAGAGAGAAAAAGAGAGAAATTTGTCTTAATGTTTCACTGTAAGGGCACTAAAAGCCTTAGATCTAATTCATATGTAAAATTTGTGTTTGCTCCACATTGGCACATTTCCAAAACCACACTTTTTTAACAATTACTGCTGGGCATGGTGGTTCACGTCTGTAATCTGAGCATTTTGGGAGGCCGAGGCAGGTGGATCACGATGTCAAGAGATCAAGACCATCCTGACCAGCATGGTGAAACCCCATCTCTACCAAAAATACAAAAAATTAGCTGAGCGTGGTGGTGCACACCCATAGTCCCAGCTACTCAGGAGACTGAGGCAGGAGAATCAGTTGAACCCAGGAGGCTGAGGTTGCAGTGAGCTGAGATTGCACCACTGCACTCCAACCTGGCAACAGAGTGAGACTCCATCTCAAAAAAAAAAAAAAAAAGAAAAGAAAAGAAAAGAAATTGCTAAAATATCTTTTACTAATTTGTGTTCTCATCTTAGCAAAGACCATGACTTATTCATTTTTATATTTCTAAAAATTAAAAGGCTCCTGGGGATACATTTGACAATAATGAACATTTACTGAGTAAAAATGCAAGTACACGTTGCCATTGGCAAGTAATATTCAGAAATCTGTTCCCTGCTTTAGCACACAAGTTTTTTACGTGCACAAACTGAGCACCAATTTGATTTGGAACATTTAGTCTTTAATATATTCCTTTCAAATTGATTTGTAGTTTACCCCATTGGTTTTACTGAAGGTTATTAGTAGATATGCATTTTCTTACCTTTTCCCTCTTTCCCATGGATCTTCCTCAAAGGCCATTCTCTGAGGAGGTGTCCTTCCTTCTGCAATGGCTTATTCCATCCATGGAGATGTCCTAGAAGGCTACACCAGTGGCAATGGTACAAAGATTGTCATCCCTTAAGGAAAGATGGGCCAAGTCCTTCGCTAAACAGAAACTATCTTCATCTACCAAGGGAAGAACTGATTCCCTAAGAATGAGAATGGAATTGTGGAAACTATCTGAATACAGGAGAAACATGGGCAGCTTCTTACAGTGCACTTATGTGAAATTTCATCTTCTCTGTAATCAGAGAAAATGAATAAAGCGAGTTCTCATGTTCATTGCCAACGCTTACGAGAAACACTATTTAGAGTGATCATTAGCAAATCCAGCAGCTCATGTTGCACTGCTTGGGATTTAAACTGATCGCTTAACACTTCTCCAAATCTCTTTAGAAGAAATAGGTGACTTTATGATTTATCACGTCTGAGTAATCAGGAAATAATTTAGAGAGATGACTATCTTGGAAACATTTCAAACAAAAGAATCAATAATGAGGGAAATTTAGGCTTGGGAACATGTCAGGGCTTTATTCACTCCTGTTTTAAAAGAGCATAAGGAGGCCAGGCATGGTGGCTCATACCCATAATCCCAGCACTTGGGGAGGCCAAGGTGGTAGGATCACTTGAGTTTAGGAGCTTGAGACCAAACTGAACAACATAGTGAGACCCCTGTCTCACTATTTGTCTACACAAATATTTTAAAAATTAGCTGGGTGTGGTGGCTTGCCCCTGTGATCCCAGCTATTTGGGAGGCTGAGGTGGGAGGATGGCTTGAGCCCAAGAGGTTGAGGCTGCAGTGAGCCATGATCGCACCAATGCACTCTAGCCTGGGTGACAGAACAAGACTCTGTCCCCAAAAAATAATAATAATAATACTAATAAGGAATAAAGGGAAGAGAGTTTTTTTTTTACTAACAAACATCAGTCTGAGCCTGGATCAATGTTACCAATCTCATGGCTTGCTAGGAGTTCCAGGGCCAGATTTTGTGTTTACCTTAGAAACTCAAAGATACTTGCTTTCATGGTACCATTTCCAAGTTCCACCTGAGGTTGTTATTATTATCATTATCATTATTTTAATTGAGACAGGGTCTCACTCTGTCACCCAGGCTGGAGTGCAGTGATGTGAGCATGGCTCATTGCAGCCTTGATCTCTCCTAGGCTCACGCAGCCCATCCAACTCAGTATCCCGAAGTACTGGGATTACAGGCATGCGCCACTGCACCTGGCCAGTTATTTTTTTTAATGAGTGTAATCTCACAACCTCTCAAGATTGCATCTCAAACAATCCTAGGGCCCCTTCCCTCCCACCTTTACCTAGAGAGCAAATACACTCTGTGGAGTTCAGTAAGAGAGATATTTTGCCCCTCCCCTGGGAGATCCATCTAATACAGAACCTGCAGCTGGCTCCTCCCCTTGGCTTTATATCTTAGCTGTGGCCTTGAGATCTGAAGACTTTCTTGGCCGCAGCTGTTTTCAGTGGCTTTCCTCAAAGTGTCACGAGTGTGTCCAGACATTGAAATCTATTGCCAGGTGAGATTTCAGTTTCCATGAAGGAAAAGCAAGCATGTTGAGCTAGACCTGTTTGTAAAGAATATTTAAAATCAGTGTCTTGGGGAAATTAACAGCATGTTCTGCCATCTGATTTATTTCCACATATGGTTCAATGCACTACTAATGGTTTCCATTTGAAAAGAGCAAATCCACTTAGAAAGAGGTTTTGTAATACAAGTTGCAAGACTTAATGTTCTTAAGAACACGCCAGATCTTTAGAAGTCTGAGTGATTCAATCTAAGAATTGCCAGTCATAAGTTCTAAATATAATTAAACAGTACTTTATTTTACTGGAAGTTGCAAATGACAGAACATTAGTGTATTAGTCAGGGTTCTCTAGAGGGCCAGAACTAACAGGATATATGTATATATGAAAGGGAGCTTACTAAGGAGAATTGATTCGCACGATCACAAGGTAAAGTCCCACGATAGGCCGTCTGCAAGTTGAGGAGCAAGGAAGCCAGTGGTGGATCAGTCTGAGTCCCAAAATCTCAAAAGTTGGGAAGCTGACAGTGCAGCCTTCAGTCTGTGGCCAAAGGCCCAAGACCCTCTGGCAAACAAGTCCAAGTGTCCAAAAGCTGAAGAACTTGGAGTCTGATATTCAAGGGCAGGAAGCATCCAGCACAGGAGAAAGATGAAGGTCGGAAGACTTAGCAAGTCTGCTCTTCCACCTTCTCCTGCCTGCTTTTTTCTTTTTTTTTTTTTTTTCTTTTTTTGATACAGAGCCTCACACTGTCACCCGGGCTGGAGTGCAATGGTGCAGTCTCAGCTCACTGCAACCTCTGCCTCCCAGGTTCACACGAGTCTCCTGACTCAGCCTCCCTAGTAGCTGGGATTACACTGCCTGCTTTTTCCTAGCTGTGCTGGAAGCTGCCCCTGCCAGGGTCTGCCTCTCCCATGCCACTGACTCAAATGTTAATCTCCTTTGGCAACACCCTCACAGACACACCCAGGATCAATACTTTGCATCTTTCAATCCAATCAAGTTGCCACTCAGTATTACCCATCACAATTAGTCCACAAATGGGGGTTTACATATACTCCCCTCAGTAAACTCTTCTACAAGAGGTAAAGAGTGAGTGAGCACTGATGATAATAACATTATTTCCTCAAATATCAGACTGAGAGCTGTCCTACATATTTACACCTGTTCTCCTTGTTCAAATCCCTGCCTCAAGAAACTTCTTGGCCAGGCGTGGCAGCTCATTCCTGTAATACCAGTACTTTGGGAGGCCGAGTACTTTGGATCACCTGAGGTCAGGAGTTCAAGACTAGCCTGGCCAACGTGGTGAAACCCCGTCTCTACTAAAAATACAAAAGTTAGCTGGTGTGATGGCAGATGTCTGTAATCCCAGCTACTTGGGAGGCTAAAGCAGGAGAATTGCTGAAACCCAGGAGGCAGAGGTTGCAGTGAGCTGAGATGGCACCACTGCACTCCAGCCTGGGCAACAGAGTGAGACTCCATCTCAAAAAAAAAAAAAAAAAAAAAAGAAACCCCTTGATTACAAAGAAGGGGCCTCCCTTTTATGCTGGTACATTGCTCCAAGGACAAAAAAATCTCAATTAAAATTATGAGTTTTGAGG
Source organism: Pan paniscus (assembly GCF_029289425.2). Classification (NCBI taxonomy): domain Eukaryota; kingdom Metazoa; phylum Chordata; class Mammalia; order Primates; family Hominidae; genus Pan; species Pan paniscus. The sequence continues at coordinate 77,482,798 of NC_073266.2, read as the reverse complement.
AAACATTATTTAATAATAACTCAATTTGCTATAAACCTGCCTTGCTACACATATTTCAATTAAGACCAAGTGTAACTGTAGAACCAGGGTATTTGGGCTGAAGTCAGGGTGATCTGAATTCAGATATATTGTAGAGTGGAGTGGTAGGAGTGACTTTTCCTTTCTCAGACCCTCATTACTTTCAAATAATAAATAACTCTTTGAGAAGAGACCCTTGTGAGCAAACGCAGAGGAAGCTTCAAACTGCAAACAACTTTCCCAATGTATTTAAATGCAATCTAATGAGATACTTAAAAGTATGATGAAATATGACTGCTGTTCATAAACTGGAAGCATGATTTTGTAATTGTTAACATTTACCTGAACCTCTTTGTCTTTTTGAGCCAATTTCTTTAGGCTGTTTGGCACATTAATAATTAGATTATAGTCCAGGTGCAGTGGCTTATACCTGCAATCCGAGCACTTTGGGAGGCCGAGGCAGGTGGATCCCCCGAGGTCAGAAGTTTGAGACCAGCCTGACCAACATGGAGAAACCCTATCTCTACTAAAAATACAAAATTAGCTGGGCATGGTGGCGCATGCCTGTAATCCCAGCTACTCGGGAGGCTGAGGCAGGAGAATCACTAGAACCCAAGAGACAAAGGTTGCAGTGAGCCGAGATCGTGCCATTGCACTACAGCCTGGGCAACAAGAGCAAAACTCCATCTCAAATAATAATAATAATATTTAGATTATAGAACAATTTAAAGTTTAAGGTTCTGGCAAAATAATTATTCTTTGAAGTAACTGGGTAAACTGTTAACAGCTCAGAAAAGTCTATTTTAATTATTTCTAATCAGGGGCCCCATTTTATTTTTCTTCAAAAAGTAATACCATCCTATATGTACATTAAAAAACTTTTTAAGGATTTTTACCCTGGGTAATATTCTTTATTATGCTCCTAACAGTGTTGCATGCTGAGCAGGGTCTTATTTGGTTGAGAAAATTGAGGCTTAGTTTGGAAAGTACCAATCTCAGAGCAAACCCAGGTCTCCCCAACTCCTGGCCTGAGTAGCTAGGACTACAGGCATGTACCACCACACCCAGCTAATTTTTAAATTATTTTTTGTAGAGACAGGGTCTCCCTATGTTGCCCGTCTGGTCTCAAACTCCTGGCCTCAAGCAATCCTCCTGCCTCAACCTCCCAAAGTGCTGGAATTAACAGGTGTGAGCCTCTGTGCCTGGCCAGTGCCCTTTCCATTCTATCAAAATCAGATGAAATCTTCCATATGAAAACTTATAACACTTTTTCCCTTCTAGGCAGCTTATTTGGGGCCTCCTCTTTCATCCTTATAAGAAAAACCATGGCCAAAAAAAAAAAAAAAAAATAGGCAGGATGCTAAGTGCAAAATATATCAACATCAGTATAACTGATTAGGAAGATTTACAGACCAATAGGCAATCACTTTAACCGATTCTTGAAACATAAATTTTATTAAGTAATTTCAGAATATAACAACTGGGTTGTCATCCAGTACTCCCATTACATCATTGTGCTCCTTGAGACTTAGAACGTCATGTAGTTCTAAAATGGGGCTGCGGTGTGGCACAGTGGCTCACGCCTGTAATCCCAGCACTTTGGGAGGCTGAGGCAGGCAGGTCATGAGGTTAGGAGATCAAGAACATCCTGGCTAACACGGTGAAACCCCATCTCTACTGAAATACAAAAAATTAGCTGGGCATGGTGGCACATGCCTATAGTCCCAGCTACTTGGGAGGCTGAGGCAGGAGAATCGCTTGAACCTGGGAGGCAGAAGTTGCAGTGAGCCGAGATTGCACCACTGCACTCCAGCCTGGGCGACAGAGCGAGACTCCATCAAAAAAAAAAAAAAATGGGACTGCGGTGACAGTCGCAGGGCTGCATAAAATTACTAAGACTGGTCAACCTTAACATGGGCTAAATGTATAGTTCATAAGATAAACCTCAAGAAAGCTGTTAAAGCCATATACCCACTGTTATGGGCTAAATTGTATCCCCCCCACCAAAAAAAAACATTCACATGTCGAAGTCCTATCCCCCAATACCTTAGAATATGACTGTCTATTTGGAGATAAGGTTTTAAAGAGGCAATAGAATTAAAATGAGGTCATTAGAATGAACTCCAATCCGATATGACTGTTGTCCTTATAAAAAGAGACTTGGACACAGATAGGTACAGAGAAAAGACCAAGTGTAGTGAGAAGGCGGCCACCTACAAGCCAAGGAGAGAGGCCTCAGAAGACACCAACCCTGCCGACACCTTGATCTCAGACATCTAGCCTCCAGAATTGTGAGGAAAAAATTGTTGTTTAAGCCACCCAGTCTGAAGTTTTTTGTTATGGGAGATGGGAGCCCTCACAAATTAATGCACTCCTCCCAACACACACACACACACACACACACACACTCACACAATACAATGCTACCTAATACAAGCTATATGAAAACCTACCCTTATGAATAGCTATTGATTTTTAATTCTCTTCTGGGCCATTTTTTTACTCATTAAATATTTTATGCTTAAATTTCAATTATTTATGTTTTAATGCTAATGGTTATAGATTTTAAGAATGAACTACGAGGCCAGGTGCAGTGGCTCATGCCTGTAATCCCAGCACTTTGGGAGGCTAAGGCGAGTGGATCACCTGAGGTCAGGAGTTTGAGACCAGCCTGGCCAACATGGAGAAACCCTGTCTCTACCAAAAATACAAAATTAGCTGGGTGTGGTGGCGCATGCCTATAATCCCAGCTATTTGGGAGGCTGAGGCAGGAGAATCACTTGAACCTGGGAGGCGGAGGCTGCAATGAGCCAAGATCGTCCCATTGCATTCCAGCCTGGACAACAAGAGCAAAACTCTGTCTCAAAAAAACAAAGAATGAACTATGAAAATTCAGCACAGAACATCAAAGAGCTACCATAGCCTTATTAACTACATAGCTCAAATCTATAAAAATGCAAATAAGCCATGTTCTTTGTGGAGAATGACTTACCCAAATTGTCCACAGTCACTGGTGGATACTGTGAAAACTGGAGCCAATATCTGGGCACCTGCTTCCTTACTAACCACTTAATGCTCATTGCTAGTCACAGAGTGGCCCAAAAAGCTGGGCCAAAGAAAGGGAAGATAAAATAATTCTTGTCATTGTGACTATACAAACTGTATAGAGTCCATATAATTAGGAAGCATAAAAATCATACAGTAAAGCAAGCACTATTTATTATATTTCATAACAGTAAAAGTTTCCCTTGTTTCAATTCCCTTCTCAATTTTGGACCGCAGGAACATTTTGTGCCACAGTGAAATCCTAAAATGACAGAAAAACATTGGGGTTAAGAAGTGTTTTTAGTCAGATGAGTTCTGAGTTGGGCAGCAATGAAGTTAAACACTGGCAGGCAATGGCATCTTTCCTTCATGCCTGTCCCCACGCTTTGTTGACAAGTTGGGGTGCAAATAAATGTGTGTTGCTGTGTTCTACTTGAAACATTTGACAAGAACCTTTTCTTTGAAAATCATAATTGCAAACAAAAGTCTAACCTGAGATAAAGAGAGATTAAAATGGCGAAGAACCATCTTGAAATCATAGATACTACCCTCCAGTTCTAACAGAATAATTTGTTTTCTATGGAGGTTAGGGAAGAAAACTTCCCGAACAGATGGAATGAGATACTTTGTAGAGAAAACATGAAGCTAAGACAGTGAAATGTTGGGTGGTGTTCTATAACCCAGAAGTCTGTCCCCTGCTGTTTGTCTTACATTTTTCTTTATGCCTATATTTTAACTACTCACCGTATCCTCTTTCACAGACCCTACAGAATTGGTGACCAAAGAGGCCATCTGCTTTCCAAGAAAATCACTAGTAAATTGCCCAGTATTTAAAGATACCTAACCCCAGGCCAGGCGCCGTGGCTCACACCTATAATCCCAGCACTTTGGGAGGCCAAGGTGGGTGTATTACTTGAGCTCAGGAGTTCAATACCAGCCTGGCCAACATGGCAAAACCCTGACTCTACTAAAAGTACAAAAATTAGCCAGGCATAATAACACACACCTGTAATCCCAGCTACTTGGGAGGCTGAGCCAGGAGAATAGCTTGAACCCCAGAGGCGAAGGTTGCAGTGAGCCAAGATCACGCCACTGTACTCCAGCCTTGGCAACAGAGCAAGACTGTCTCAAAATAAAATAAAAGAATAAAGATACCACATAGGAGTAGCTTCCAAAACTCAGCTCTCTTTTTTTCTCTGGATTGACAACCAGTTGGAGCCGCCATTAAAGAAAGTACACAAATTCTAAAATCCTGGTGTTTAAATCTAACATATTTCCTATGTTAGCTGGCCGATAAGTTTGGAAATGTATATTTAATGTATCTCCACAGAAGCTATTTGCATGTCCAAGAACGTGACAACCTATGAAGGTGTTTACTTCATAGGCAGAGCAAAGTTTCAGACCATCTAACTATGCAGCATAGTTTATGTAATTCCCTCTCCTTTCAGAGGCTTTTTCAAATCTTGTGTTCACCAGGGTAAAAAAGCACCAATTCAATGTCTACAAGATCAGACTACAGAATAGGAAAATCAAAACATTAAATTAGGTGTTAGACTAAATTTCACTGTGCTTTAGGGTAGATATCACCAATGGACAAGGATCTCTGCTTTTATGATTATGTAGGTTAATGGCCTGACCAAACCAATGGTCTTTAGTTTCCATTTTGGCTGCAGAGCAGTTTAAGTACAGGGCCTTGTCTTGCCATTCTGCCTTATTTCCCTGTGTTGACATCAAGGGGACCCATTTCAAAGAGAATATTGGTTTACTATTTCAGAGTATATACTTATGAACATGAAACTCATTCTTAATATAAAAGGAAATGGAGAGTGCCAATTTCCTTTGGATGAGATTTGAGCTAAGAACAGGAGGAAGGGTCAGGTGTGGTGGCTCACGCCTGTAATCCCAGCACTTTGGGAGGCTGAGGCTAGCAGATCACCCAAGTTTGGGAGTTCAAGACCAGCCTGACCAACATGGAGAAACCCAGTCTCTACTAAAAATACAAAAATTAGCTGGGTGTGGTGACAGGTGCCTGTAATCCCAGCTACTTGGGAGGCCAAGGCAGGAGAATCGCTTGAACCTGGGAGGCAGAGGTTGTGGTGAGCCAAGATCGCACCACTGCACTCCAACCTGGGCAACAAGAGAGAAACTCTAAAAAAAATAATAAATAAAAATAAAAATAAAAGATGTTTCAGTCCTGAAAATAAGAGGAAATATTCTAAGTCACATCCAAACCTCTAATTTCTCATCTCACTGAAGTTCATGGAGAGGAAGTTTTGAATCAGTAGGCTCCAACTTCTCACTGAGGACTAGCAATTGTATGTAGAGAAGGAATAAGGAAGTGGCAAAGTAACACACCCAATGGAAGGTCAATTTCTTGGATTCTATTTATTGCCCAAATGACGATTTGAAGTCAACATAAAGAAATATTTTTTTGCAATTGATTTTAAAGCTGTGCTTGAATATAGTGAGAAAGAGCAGTGACCTGTGTATAGATAGAATCTTCTAGGGGCAATCTCTTTATGGATATCACCGATCCTTATATCTGAGAGATACAGACGTTTTTACCTCTTGGGTAGGTAGGCTTTCTTGCCTAGATGAGCCAAAATAATTACATCAGCTCTTTCTACCTGGAAAGACTCCCTCGCTAACACCTGATAAGACTTCATAGGATAAAGGAAAAACTTGACTAGATTTGACGAAAATACAAAACTACTTCTTAATCTTTAGTGTTTAAATCATTAGTGGTATTTCTAATTAGCCCCTCTAAAGCTCTCATTTTGGTAACAGGACCCTACTAATATTATCTAATGATGTGAGATGTCAGGCATTAAAACTGTTGTTCTTATTTTTCATTTGCTAACCATTCACATTAAACCATGTGGATTATGGCACATACAGTGTAATGCACAGGTTGAAGTAGGCGGGGTTTCATTTCCATCCACTCCCAAGACAGAGTTTAATTTTACATCTTGGGAAACTGACACCACACCTGCTTGTGACAGTATGTTTTACTTTTTTACTTACATAAAATACAATGCCATATATATGGAAAGGGGTTAAAAGCCTGAAAAAGGCTTTGTGTTTTAACATATTTTTTTCTGTTATACAAAGCCACACCACCAAAACAAAAATTTTTTAATATCCTACATGCCAAATCTACTTAGTCATTATTTTTTACTGCTTCTGATTCAAATAATTTAAGGCTAAAATAATAAGCATGTATTGAGACCCAGCACCCAATTGGGTGGTGTCTGGGAAACAAAGAAGTAAGAGGAAAAAAATTACCTTCACTCCACCCCACTCCTTCCTCTCTTGGCCACACTCAGCATCTCAGCTATATCCAGGATGGTCCTAACTCCAAAACCTTAAATTCAAACACACTCCTCTTGGAATATGATCTCCTGCCTCCCAGTTCTCATTCTCTTCCATCCACTCCATCTCTTCTTCAGTTTCATCAAGACCTGTAGGTACGTGAGCCCTTTCTTTTTCGCCCATCTGCCATGACCACTCTCTTCTATCCACCATAGACATGGTAGCTCCTCAGATTCTTTCCTGCCAAGATCTTCAATTCCCTTGCCCCCTTGTCCCCTTGACATGCCTCTCCCTTGAAACCACAAGCTCCATCTAACCAACTCTTCTCCTGTTGACATTCGTAGGGGCATAGTTGGAGGCTGCTGGAGGAAAGCCCACGACCCCACAGACTGCAGCTGGCCATTAATGCTGCCCACCAGGCTTGTGTTTCCTAGTCAGCTGTTCTCCCCGTGCTGCAGTGGCTATTTCCAACCTTCTCAGCTGTCTTCAAACCTTCTACCCCCGTAGAGCAGAGACAGCTAGCTGAGGAGCCAACCAGCATCTCCTTCTTCCAGAACCCCCAGGAAAGCCACAAACTACCAAGTTCAAGTCATGGAGTATGAGCAGAAGTGATGTGCCCCTTCAAGCTCCTTATTGTTGGAAATATCTAAAACCTTTAAAGTAAAAAAAAAAAAAAAAAAAGGCCAGGCATGGTGGATCGTACCTGTAATCCCAGCCCTTAGGAGGCCAGGGCAGGTGGATCGCTTGAGCCCAAGAGTTTGAGACCAGTCTAGGCAACATGGTAAAACTCTGTCTCTACAAAAAATACAAAAAAAAAAAAAAAAAAAATTAGCCAGGTACGGTGGCATGTGCTGGCAGTCCCAGCTAGTTGCCGGGCTAAGGTGAGAGGATCGTTTGAACCAGGGAGGCAGAAGCTGCAGCGAGCCAAGATCGCACCATTGCACTCCAACCTGGGCAACAGAGTGAGACTATCTCAAAAAAAAAAAAAAATTTTAAATGATGTGCCTCTTCTCCGGACCAGGCTTATCCAAACCTCTCACAAATGTTCCTCTCTTTCCCCATCTGCAGAGTGGGTGCTAGGGCCTGGGGCCACCAGTTAAAGAATCAGAGCCTGTCTCTCTCAACTGAGGTCCAGAATGACTTTGTGAAGCAAATAAGCAAAACACACACACACACACACACACACACACACACCCACCCCACTCAATCCCTGACGCTCCGCTGTGCCCAGTGGGAAATACATATAGGCTCACCATTGAGACGAGGCTGCGGCAGAGTGGCCCTTCACTACTCCACCCTGTGCTGGCTCCTCCTGCTCAGCATGTGGCCTTGCTTCCTGTTCTACCAAAGAAGAAGGAAAATGTGTTTTGCTTTCCTTTAAATAATAGATACCAGCTTCCTGTGGCCTGACTAATTAGGGCTTAATGATGCCTGTTATCATCAAGGAGATGAGCTCTCACCTGATATGAGATCAGCAGTCATTAGGGCCTCCAGCCTCTAAATCTTAGCATGGAGGGCAAGGTCTGAGGGCCTGGGGGCAAAGGCAGTTCACAGACCCGGGCTCCGGACCTCTGCCCTTCCACGTTTTCTACAGAATTATATCCTAATGGAATGTGTTTTTCTGTCTAAAAGTCTTTTATTGAACTTCCTTATGTTTCTGTAACAAAAATAGGTGTACACATTGAAATTTTAAAAAATTATTTACTTTGATCTTAAAGCTCTGTATTTAAAATTTTTCTGGATTAAATTATCTTTACCATTGTTTTCAGTGAACAGTTGATCAAAGTACCTAAATATTACATATTTTAAGTCATTAAACAGAAAGTAAATATAAAATATAAAGGAAATATATTGAGAATGAAGCTCCTGAAAGGTGAATGGTGCTATTTGTTTAATAGTTTAGAGGGCTTTTGCAATTTTTAATGTATCTGTAGATGATAGCCTGAGACTAAGTTGGCATGGATTTTATTCCTATTTTCATATATATATATACAACTGTGAAAAACTTGTTCACATAAATAAATAGAAATGGGAAGGGAATTTGGGCATAGAAATGATATTCAATTCTCCGAACAACTTCTCAGTTTTACTGATAAGATTAAATTATTGTGAATGCTTTACCACTAGAAATAAGTAACTTTCTTAGTTCATCTGTCAATGAAACAAATCACTTGATTAGCTGACAGGTGAGAAACAAATAAACAACATGATTATTTCCTCCTTCAACTGAAAACTCTCTGGTTTGCAAAAGAGCCCATCAGTCTATCATTCACTTTCTCAACACTCCCACCCACTGCTACCATTTGCTTTCTTTTCTTTTTCTTTTTCTTTTTCTCTTTTTCTTTTTTGGAAACAGAGTCTCACCTTTTGCCCAGGCTGGCTTCCCAGGTTCAAGCCATTCTTCTGCCTCAGCCTCCAGAGTAGCTGAGTTTACAGGCGCCCGCCACCAAACCAAGCTAATTGTTATGTTTTTAGTAGAGATGGGGTTTTGCCACATTGGCCAGGCTGGTCTCAAACACCTGACCTCAGGTGATCCACCCACTTTGGCCTCCTAAAGTGCAGGGACTACAGGCTTGAGCCACCACGCCCAGCCTACCATTTGCTTTCATATGCAGGGGGTTAGACCCAGGGAAAATGCTCTTCAGGAAGATTCGCATGAAGGCAAACTCTCAGGAAGAAAAATTTTAGCAAAACATACATATGGAATTTGCTGCCCCCGGCAGTCTAGAGGAAAAGGACATCCATTCTGTCTCTTGGGGCTGAGGCCCCGCTGAGACCAAGCTACTGGACTTTCTCTCTGATTCAATCAGGTAAGACCCAGCATCTTCTAGGACCTGCAATCCCTGGTGACAGCCAGCTCCTGAACCCAGTGGTAAGAAATTTCAATCCTTGACCCACTCTGGAGAGGAACACTGCTCTCCTTCACTCCCTCTGGGTCTGGGGAGGAAGTGGGGAAGCATTAAAACTTGCTTTGTTCACACTGTGAGTCTGTGTTTTCTACATAAAGAAAATCTAGAACTTGACAATGAGTGTTCCAGCAAATCAATACACTAGAGATTCTGACTGAATTCTCTTCCTCATGTTTGGAAAAGAGCTCTTCATGTCACGTCACTTCACAGTCTGCTTGTTCTGGAAGGGCTGCCATGCTCTGGTTGTCATGTTGTCATGACATGTCTGGTTGTCATGACATGTCATGTCATGTCTGTTGCTTTGAACCAAAGCAACTCCATCTTAAATAGGGGCTGGGTAAAAATAAGGCTGAGACCTACTGGGCTGCATTCCCAGATGGTTAGGCATTCTAAGTCACAGGATGAGCTAGAAGGTCAGCACAAGATACAGGTCATAAAGACCTTGCTGATAAAACAGCTTGCAGTAAAGAAGCTGGCTAAAACCCACCAAAACCAAGATGGTGACAAGAGTGACCTCTGGTCGTCCTCACTGCCACACCACCACCAGCGCCATGACAGTTTACAAATGCCATGGCAATGTCAGGAAGTTACCTTATATTGTCTAAAAGGGGAAGGCATGAATAATCCACATTTTATTTAGCATATAACCAAGAAATAATCATAAAAATGGGCAACCAGCAGCCTCGGGGCTGTTTTGTCTACAGAGTAGCCGTTCTTTTATTCCTCTACTTTCTTGATAAACTTGCTTTCACTTTACTCTATGGACTCACCCTGAATTCTTTCTCATGCGAGATCCAAGAACCCTCTCTTGGGGTCTGGATGGGGACCACTTTCTGGTAACAGGGCCTTCCTGATTTAATTGGGGATAGTTGGGATGGACAGGACTCACAGTCACAAAATATGTCTACCTAAGACCAGCATTAGGAGCAGGATGAAGGGTCTTTCTCCTGGAAGGGCTGTGAGCTTGCTAATGCCAGCTTTCCCTCTCTCTGTCTCTTCACAGTGTCACAGTACCCTTTCTCCTGGTCAAGGTTAACACCCCAACCTGGCCCTGTGGGGAAACCATTCCCCACTACCCTCTCAACCCCCTGCACCTCACTTATCCCCCACCCCACCTCTTCAGGGATCTGTCATCTAAATACAACCTTCTGGCCAGGTATGGTGGTTCCTGCCTGCAATCCAGCACTTTGGGAAGTCGAGGCAGGAGGACTGCTTGAGGCCAAGAGTTCAAGACCACCTGGCCAACGAAGCACAACCCCATCTCTAAAAACAAATAAATAAATACACCCTTGTGTAACATCACTAACCTCCCTGCTAGTATCTTCTCTTCACTATTTAAAATGCTGACAATTTCTCCCTAGAAACTCACTCTTCCAGGTAGTAAATCATAAAATGCAGCTACGATAATTAAAATATCTTGGAACTGCAAAAGAAGAAAACAGAGGTACAGAGTCCAGAAGAGACCCAGCTGCATTCTAAAATGAAATTTGTGCCATGTTGGCATTTCAAATCAATGGGAGAAAGTGCATTGTGTAATAAATAAAATACTTTGAAGATAAATAAATCTTAAGCCCAATTTCCCCTCATAAGCCAAAAGGAGCTTCCTGATGAATTGAAAGTTTAAACATAAAATCATACAACTACTAGAAGAAATCCTGGGAAGTCATTTCTAAGCATGAGGAAGTCATTTCTAATCAGAGATGCAAAATCCTAAATTTAAAGGAAAAGATTTTTAAATCTGTTAATGTAAAAACATAAAACTTACATTTACTTACAATGTCATATCATTCAATAAATAACAGCAAAGGACAAATAACAGAAAGTCCAAATGACTTGCCGAATTCACTTGTTAATTCTAGTATTGTGCTTTCCTTTTTCAATATTTATGCAAATCATCTCATCTTCTATTGCATTACCTAGAGCCTCCAAAACAATGTAGGAGTAATAAATAAGTTGAGATAAGAAGTATATCTGCCTTATTACTCATTTTAATTCAGTTAACTTTTTTTGTTCTTCAATAGTTGGTATGATGTTTGCTTTTGGGTTTTGGCAAATCTCATCATATTTAGGTAGCTTTTTTCTCTGAAATGAATACTGAATTATCACATGCTTTTAAATATTTATTAATATAATCTTGCAGGTTTTCTCTTTTGTTACTGTAATTGATTATTATTTATAGTTTTTAAATGTTGAACAATTCTTGCATTCCAGAATAAATCTATTTAATTTTGGTATTTATTCTTTTTTTTTCTTTAAGGTTAACACTTTAATATATTGACATTTTCGCTTACAAACGTACAATTTGCATATGTAGGGAAAAAAATCAGTTCCGTAGGCACAAGAGAATAGTAGAGACAGAAAGCAATCACAAATAGATCAGTTCCGGGGAGAAAGTGGAACTGCATTTCATGGCTTGTATCTACATACACTAGGGAAGGAAAAAGAAATATTCCACAGGATCAAAACTTGATGTGGAAAATAAACTTGGGTCATTTTGTCTCAACTGAGAATCTTCTTATGAACCAGGTGGCTACACTGAGTCCTGGATGGCCTAAAATGGGCAAAGTCTGGCCTTGTTCACAAATTATGATCCAAGATATTAACCACAGTTCTCCCTCTTCTCTTTAATATCCAAGACCCTGAAGTTGACTCAAGGAATGAAAAGAACAGAGCTAAAAGAACAATCGGATTAGCACGTAAGTAATGTCAACGGCCAACTTCTTCAAGGTATGGATCATTATTTAAAAGTACACATGGAGGCCGGGTGCAGTGGCTCACGCCTATAATCCCAGCACTTTGGGAGGCCGAGGCAGGCAGATCACGAGGTCAGGAGATCAAGACCATCCTGGCTAACACGGTGAAACCCCGTCTCTACTGAAAATACCAAAAATTAGCCGGGCGTGGTGGCGGACGCCTGTAGTCCCAGCTACTCGGGAGGCTGAGGCAGGAGAGTGGCGTGAACCTGGGAGGCAGGGCTTGGAGTGAGCCGAGATCATCGTGCCACTGCACTCCAGCCTGGGCGACAGAGTGAGACTCCATCTCAAAAAAAAAAAAAAAAAAAAAGTACACATGCAAGTAAAATGCTTACTCAAAACTGAACAGAAGTTTATTCTAACTCACGCACTTCTTCACTTGGAATTACTAAGTGTAGCACTGTAAACAAAGAATGTCATTGAGAAACTGAGGCTATCAAAATGTTGGCATCTATGGGAGTTGTGGCCAAGGAAATGAAATATCTGAGCTCACCTTACCCCAGCATGCATTTCATACCAGGATCAAATCACTAATGACCGTGAATTTCCAGGCTCAACTATGGCTGCCTGATGAGGCTGGCCCCACTGGGGATGGGGACTGGGGAGGGGACACACACGGGTGCCCAAGCTTCAGTCCACATCTCCCTCGGTTCATCCAGAAGCAGCCATGGGGCACAGGAAGACGCCTGCTTCAAGAGCATTTCAGCTGCAAAAGTCAATACTCTCTGGTTCCTGTAATTCCCTCCCGGTAATTCCAAGTCCAAAATTACCACAAGTGCAACACGAAAAACTGTTCATAGTTTTTAAGTAAAGCGTACATACAGCTTTAATAACGATTATAATCTGAACAGAGCCGTTCTTATTACACAGGATGGAAAATCTTCAAAGCGACATTTTAAACCATGGACACTAGTGTTGTCATACGTTGCATCTATCCAGAGATGACAGATAAACACACATCCTTCCAGGTGGGAACAGACACTCTCATGTCAACAAGTCCCCTAGGACTGGCGATAAAAACAGACTTGTGGTCACCACTCGGTTTCTCTGGCATCTGGCTTCATGTGGAATCCTATGTAAGTTGGCCTCAGAGGGAAGTGACCGAGCAGCAAAGCAAGACAGCATGTATGTAACTAGTCGGGCAAAATAACACGTCTGTGCTACCTGGAACGTATGTTAGGGAGAACAGGACCGTATGGAGCGTGGGGCAGAGATATTCACTGCGCTAAACTGCCTTTGTAAAATCACATGTTTAAAGCATGCAGGACAGAAAACCAGAATAATTCCACGCTTGAAAACATGAAATAACAGAAACGTGAATATTTGAAATACATACTTCATAATATTGGAAATAAGAGCATTGGACAGAAAGGCAGGACTGGGTTTTCCAGAGACTCCCACATTTTGGGGTTCAAAATTCCATGTTCTAAGCTTCTCTATCACACAGAGATCAAGAACAAAAGAAGGCTGGGGTCCTGGCCAGACTGAGTGGTATCTTGAGCCAGTTCCTGTGTCCTGAGGGCCCCTGGGCCCCATTTCCCATCCATAACCCAAGTTTGCTCAGCTGTAGTCTGTCCTGGTGCTCAGTGGACAGCCACAGGACCCCGTTCCTGTGGGCCTTCAGGGGGACAGGAGAGAGCAATCCCCCCACAGTCCAATCCCCCAGAAGGCCTGAAATGGAAACGCTCTAACTAAGGCTCTCCTTCCACTCCCCCACCTTTCTTTTAATATTATTCTCTCAACAAGTAGAAAAATAGGCTATAAGGAGGCTTAGGCAGCAACGCAAACACCCCAAGCAGACACACACTCAAATAGCTCTCTCTGAATAAAGCAAATCTGCCTCCACATGCTTGTTTGTTATTGTTCTGACTTCTCCAAGTTTTAAAGGATAAAACCCTAACACTCAGAAGCTCAAATCAATTCCTAATGAGGGATATGTTTCCCAAATATAGCTACCAAAACCATACAAGAATAACCTGAGAATAAGAAGCTAGGGGCCGGGCACAGTGGCTCAAGCCTGTAATCCCAGCACTTTGGGAGGCCAAGGCGGGTGGATCACAAGGTCAGGAGTTCAAGACCAGCCTGGCCCAGATAGTGAAACCCCATCTGTACTAAAAAAAAAAAAAAAAAAAAAATACAAAAACAAATTAGCCAGGCTTGGTGGCGGGCGCCTGTAATCCTAGCTACTCGGGAGGCTGAGGCAGAGAATTGCTTGAACCTGAGAGGTGGAGGTTGCAGTGAGCCTAGATCGTGCCACTGCACTCAAGCCTGGGTGACAGAGCGAGACTCTGTCTTAAAAAAAAAAAAAAAGAAAAGAAAAGAAAGAAAAAGAAGACACTAGGGTTACGCAGATTTCTGAAGCATCGTTTTTTCAAAGGCTGGCTGTGCCCTCTCATCCTGAGGAGTCACCCTTGCTGGGGGCCTGTGGAGCCCCAGAAGGCGGGTCAGGGGGCTCTCACACCACAGCCTCGGAGAAGTAACCAGAAGCTTACCAATCCACAACTCCTAAGGTAACATGCAACCAGTTCTGGTCTGTGGCTTGAAAAAGTTAAACGGAAAGCAGCTGTAGATTTTCTTGCCACAATCACTCATGACGCATACAACGCTATATTACTGGCATAACATGAAAATAAATTATCCCTTAAGCACTACACCTAACTCTAAAAAGAAAATGCCTTTCAAAACAGCTATGCTCAAATAAAGTATTCCGAGACTTCCATAAGGACAGTCCTAGAATGAGCCAGTGCCCCTGGAGAGCCCATGTTTGAACAAAATAGCACAGTTCTGGCCGGGCGCAGTGGCTCATGCCTGTAATCCCAGCACTTTGGGAGGCCGAGATGGGCGGATCACAAGGTCAGGAGATCAAGACCATCCCAGTCAACATGGTGAAACCCCATCTCTACTAAAAATACAAAAATTAGCTGAGTATGGCGGCACGTGCTTGTAATCCCAGCTACTCGGGAGGCTGAGGCAGGAGAATCACTTGAACCCTGGAGGCAGAGGTTGCAGTGAGCCAAGATCGCGCCACTGCACTCCAGCCTGGGCGACAAAGCTAGATTCCATCTCAAAGAAAAAAAAAAAGAAAAAAATAGCACAGTTCAAACCTTTCTCTGTGGTACTTATGTGGATTAGTTACAATTATGATGTCACTACTTTCAAAGGAACGATTAAAATTATTATTAAAAACATTTGTCACAAACAGAAATGCCCTGTAAATCATATTACTGCACACAGGGTTATCAGGAGCTATGCACATCAAAACCTTACGGCCTCTAGAAGACCAAGAATAGAGACCCTAAGGCCATGACCATGGCCACTCCTGCCAACATGCCCACTGCCAGGTCACTGTCATTGTCTCGATATCACTCTTGAATGATGACTTGGTTAGCAGGCTGCTGTCCATAAAGTCCTGCATACGAGTACTGGTAGGGCACAGCATACGCCTGTCCATTAGCAGCATAGACAATTTGAGTTCCTGGCAGGCACACACCACTGTATGGCTCATAGCCCTATTCCTCAGTGGCTGGTGCAGCATAGGCCGTGTGTGGTGGAGGGGAGGAAACCACGGGTGTCTCATCAGTCATGACTGTGGAGTCCACATAGGCTGTGTTTGTCCTGGAATCTTGGAGTGTAAATTTCCAAGCCAAGCAATCACTGTGTTTTCTGCACAAAGACTAATTGTTTTCCCATCTGAGCAAACAATCTGCAGCACGCAGTCTTTTTCCATATACATATATAATATATATAAATTATATATGATACATATTTTAATAAGAATATTATATATTATATAATTATATTTAAATATTAATGTATATTATATTTAAATATAATTATATAATATATAAGTATTATTTATTATACAATATATAATATATATTTTATACATTTTTTGGGGGGGGAGCAGGATCTCATTCCGTCACCCATGCTGGAGTGCAGTGGCCCAATCTCGGCTCAATGCAACCTCCACCTCCCAGGTTCAAGCAATTCTCCTGCCTCAGCCTCCCAAATAGCTGGGATTACAGGTGCGTGCCACCATGACTGGCTAATTTTTGTATTTTTAGGTGAGATGAGGTTTCACCATGTTGGCCAGGCTGGTCTCGAACTGCTGACCTCAAGTGATTCGCCTGCCTCGACCTCCCAAAGTGCTGGGATTACAGACATGAGCCACCACTCCCAGCAGTTTGCAGTCTTTTGACTTTCCATGCAGAGGCTGACTATCCCGACATTCCTGCCTGGCAGGGATGTTGAGGCATTCCACTTGCATGCGGACCTTATCCTCAACACTCTGCCAAGTCTGGTCATCATAATAGGTCAGGTACCATCTGACCACAGGTCAAACCAATTCTTATTCCAGAACTTCAATATAGCACTCTGTTGCAGCAACCAGCCACTCTTCAGGCCATCTCTTCACCCACCAGCCAGAGTGGAGAATGCAAAGACTCCACTGGGGTTCCTCAGCTCCAACTGTCACATCAATATCTATTCTTCTAATGTAATACTGCATTTGGTTTGTGAATATTTTTTCTAGAACTTTTACACCTATATCCATAAGTAAAATCAACCTATAGTTTTACTTTTGAAATATCTTTATTGGCTTTCATGAAATGTAATGCTAGCTTTCATAAAATGAATTGGGAAACATAAGATAATTTGGGGTGCTTTTCATCTACTTCTAACGAATGATCATTAAACTCTTATGAGCCAAGGAGACCTTTAAAAATTTAATGAAACCTTTGGACTTGAGCCCTAGAAAATAGTATGTGCTCATTTAAGCTTAATTTAGCATACAATTTACAGGGGGTCTTCAGATTTTACTCTGCATTACAACCCTGGCCACTAGGAGAGGGACTGAGTATGTCTTAGTCACCATCCAGCACTTAATGGAGGTGCTGGGGGAATGGGGCACCCGTTCCCCATAGTTTGCCCTGTGTGTCTCTTCATTTGGCTGTTCTGAGTTGTATCCAATATAACAAACCAGTAAATGTAAGTAAAGGGTTTTCCCATGTTTTTCCATCAAATTCTCAAACATGAGGAGAAGGGCATGGAAACTCCTGATTTATAGCCAGCCAATCAGAACCAAAGTGCAGGTGGCAACCCAGGACATGCGATTGGCATCTGAAGTGAGGCCAGTCTTGTGGGACTGAGCCCTTAGCTATGGGACCTGCCCTAACTCCAGGTAATAATGATCAGACTTGAATGGAATTGTAGATCACCCAGTTGTCCGAAGAACTAGAGAACTGCTTAATGTGAGGGGAAGAAAAACAAACCCACACACATTTGGTATCAAAAGTTTTGTGAGTCAACACATTTCAGGCACCAGTAAGCTGCTGGAATAGTGCCCCCTCCATTTCCCCAGGTCACTAATGAAGTGGAGGAAAACTGCAGCCTCTTTCTCCCTTCTGTCTTTTTTCCTGCTAGACTAAAACAGACTGGAAGCAGCGTTTGAATTGGTTTTTGTTTTACTCATATTCCATGCAGCTAGCTTCTCTGTATAAAGGCCCCATGCACTTAGAGGAAAAACATCTTGCTTCAGCTTCCACCTATGAAACTAGAAATTTTGCTTTTAATCCAGCTAGTGCAGTAGATTTTACACTACCTATTTTTCAAATAAGAACATTGAAATTTAACATTAATTGGTCCAAGTTCACACAACATTGCAGCATCAGGGCCCAACGGGGAAGGCTACTACAGCAGTTACTGCTTCAGGGGACCACCACTGCATCACCCCATATACAAGGTGTTCAATCATTCTCCTCACACGCATATCTTTTTCTAAATCCACCCACATTTGAGAAGTTTCTCTGGTTCAATTATTTCATTGAGGAGGCAGAGATGGCTCACCTCAAGGAAGTCACACCAGAGTGGGGAAGAAGGGACAGAAACCCAAGACTAGGAATCCTTCTCCCAAGCGCACAGTGAGAACTAGGTTGGCAGGAGTTGAGTGTCATTAAGCTTTTAGTCTCCCATGTATGTCTTATCAGGCCCCACAACAATTCTTTGCGGAACGTTAAGGAAGAAAAGGTCACGTGATAAACAGCTGTGTCTTCCCCTTCCCTAATCTCATTTACTTACCTCCAGAAACATGTTTCATTCTGACTAAGTCTTGGCCTAGACATTCTGTGATCTCAGACTTATCAAACTGCTTTGACATTAAGCTTGGTCTTTCTTGCCAATTATAGATTCCTTTCTCTGTTAAAACAGCCCTCTAGCTCAGAACGGAATTTCAACACCATCCCTGGACTTTCCCTTTGGGCAGGTCTAGGAGCACTCAGTAAGATGATTGGTTCAGCAACTGTGATGGTGACATTGGGTTTTCAGTATGAATCTTTTCTAGAATTCTGAGGCACCTGTTAGGAAGCGTGCTTGGGCTTGTGAATCTCCAAGACAGGCACTCATTTTCTTGTTTAGGCCTCTTGTGCAACTGGCCTCATTCTTTAAATTCACATATTAGTTTTTCCCCACACCGATAGTTTCTACTCTTCCTAGAAAATGTGATGCTAAAACAGAAAAACAGTGGCAGACTTATGTCCATGGAAGATGATAATACCTAGCTGATTATTAGTAACGATAGCAGCAAACACTTAGGTAGCACTTACTTCGTGTCAGGTACTGTTTTAAGTTCTTTCTATATATTAACTCTTTTCATCAGCACAGCAACCCTATGAGGTGGGTCTAGTGTTATTCCTACTTTACCCATGGGAAAACTGAGCCACAGAGAGGTTAAGTAAATTGTCCAGCTATTAAGTGGTGGATTTGAAATCAGAGTCTTTGCCCTTAATTACCACACAATTTTGCTTCTCATAGAGAGTATTTTTGAATAAGCTTCTGTAAGGGCAATGGTCTCAGGCTTCAGTGGAAGCCATAATTCAGACGTCAGGAGCCCTACCATTCTCCAGCAGATATGGCATGCCCCAAACATAAACACGAAAGCATGAAAAAGGCTTTTGGTCAACTACTGATTTCTGGACATCTTTGCTGTTGTCTTTTTGTAAGAAAAAAAAAAAAACGATGGAGGAAATGAGTTTGCATGCTTGCAGCAAGACACTAATTTTGAAAAATTTTTGGAAAAAGTGTGATTTTGTTAAAGAAATGTAGTTGGTTATTTTCAGAAGACTTATAGAAAGTCAAAACAAGTCAGGCATGGTGGCTCACATCTGTAATCCTAGCACTTTGGGAGGCTAAAGCAGCAAGATCTGTTGAGGCCAATTGTTCAAGGCCTGCCTGGGCAACATAGCGAGATCCCATTTCTACAAAAAAAAAAAAATTAGGCAGGCATGGTGGCATGAGTCTGTAGTCCCAGTTGCTTGTGAGGCTGAGGCAAGAGGATTGTGTGAGTCCAGACTCAGGAGTTCAAGATCACAGTAAGCTATGATCGCACCCCTGCTCTCTAGTCTGGGCAACAGAGTGAGACCCTGTCTCTGAAAGAAAAAGATGAAAAGAGAAGAAAAACCACCTAAATCTCTTCTTAAAAATATCTAATGCCCTTTAGTAACAGAAAAAGAATAATTTGTAACTTGTGCATCATGCATTTTTACAAAAACAGTGTCCTTAGCATTATTTCATTATAAATACAAACATAAAATAACAATAACAAAAAAAAACCTACACAAATTTCAAACCACATGAGAGATTTACCTAAAAACAAGTACAGAGATTGCTTTTCCTGCCCTAACTCTCTAATCTAGGATCCCTAACATACAGGGAGAAAGGGGTAGCTAAAGTATCTATTAGACTACTACTTTAGAGGCACTGGAGTCGAGTTTTTTGTTGTTGCTGTTTTTAATTTTTTCACTATGATATGCACCATATGTATCTGAGTACTTATAATACAGATAAACAATTTAATCACTAATTATTAGTGAACACTTATTAAAGCCACCACCATTTGTGACTAAATTCTGGGCCAGGGAATATAGATGGAAAAGACATACTGCTTATACAGTCGGGCCATGAAGAGTTCCCAGATGGGATTCTCACTCCACTCATCCATTCCCTGGATGATGCTGAGGTGCAGGTATTAGTTTGCTGGGGCTACCATGACAAAATGTCACAGACTGGGGGGAGCTTAAGAACAGAAATTTATTTTCTCACAGTTCTGGAGGCTGGAAGCCCATCACCGAGGTGCTGGCAGGTTTGGTTTCTCCTAAAGCCTCTCTCACTAGCAGGCAGACAGCAGCCCTCTCGCCATGTTCTCACATGGGCTTTCCTCTCTGTGTGCACATCCCTGGTGTCTCTTTATATCTCCAAATTTCCTCTTCTTCTTCTAAGAACATCAGTCACATTAGATTAGGGCCCATCCTAACAGCTTCATTTTAATTTAATCACATCTTTAAAGGCCCTGTTTCCAGATATAGTCACATTCTGAGGAACTGCGGGCTAGAGTTTCAACATATGAATCTGGGGAAGATACAATTCAGTGCAAAACAGTGACCTGGAAGCCAAAATATGGAGCCACAAGATGGAAGGATCCTGGATCCCCAGATGGCCCCTTGGAAGAGAGAAGACTAGAAGACCTCTCAACTAGGAACAACAGCATTAGACTTTTTGTGAGCAACCCATGAACTTTTAATTTTGTTAAACAACTTATATTTTGGGATTATTTATAACAGAATCCTACACTGATGAAATGAAAGAATGCTCAACCATCCCCTGTTGAGTGTATCTAATTAAATCAGGTTTTAATATACTGACTTCTGGTGAGGAGAAAGAGTACAAATGAAGAGAGATAATTCTAGACCTGCAGCCTCTGAAATTGATTTGGTGGAATTGACCATGGGCAATAGATTCTGCAATGAACTAGTACATTAATTAATGCTAAGTGGTATGATTAATTTGAATTCTGTTTTCTTTAAGTGCAATGAATAATTTGTGTTCTTATCTGTACCTAAAAAAAAAATTCAGAATTAACACATCTGAATTAGTTAATTTGCAGTTGTTTGGTAAATCGGTCTAGCCCCATATTCTTGGGTAAGCATATTTCTGGAGAGAAAAAGAAAGAAAAAGAAAAAGCTCCAAATTCTGAGAGCTTTATGATCTCTATGAGGTCAGTTGAAGAGTGACTACCAGAAGCAGAGGCCTGCCAGCACCCACAATTCTTCTGTTCAGAGACAGTAAATTAGGATTTTAAGGGAAGAAAAAAGGAATTGGAAAGGCAGCTTCTTGGCAACTTAAATTTCCTAGGCTGCTGAAAGGGGAATCCTCCACAGTGAGCAGTGAGATGCTGAAAAAAGATGGGGTGCAAGCAAGTGTTGCTCACAAGTAGCCCACGGAGGAGAAGGACCCTAAATTATGTGGAAGGTGAAGAATGCTTCTAAACAGAGCGTGGGGTCTGTAGAGGATCCATGGAGGCTCATCACAGCTTCCTGGTGGTGAAGACACACAGCGCCTGCTTCAATTGGTCCCCTTGTCCCCAGCCTCACTAAACTGTTCCCCTCTTCCAGTCTTTTCTGTCTTGGACAAGTAGATTTATCTAATCTTCAGCGATGGAAAAACTGACTCGCCTTGGCCACCTATTCTTCTCAATCTTTTGCATCTTCCACCTGGCTGTTAGCTTTTAAAACTAAAAGACAAGAGTTTGATTCTTATTTCTCGGGTTCTGCTATGACAACTGTCCCTTGAGGCAACAGAGCTTGGTTTCTGTCTGCCCAGCAGCAGGAGGTTCATGGAGTAACAGAGAATATCACACACACCAAAACCTCTCTTAATATATCAAAGCATATTCCTGCCAAACATCAAAATAAAGAGCTGGAAAATTTTTACCCCTTTTATGTTTGTTTTTGGGGAAAAAACAACCAAAGAAACTGCACATTATCTAAGGAAACATTTACAGACAAATGCAATCTGTTCTCTCATGGGAATCCCTGGCACAAAATCCAATGACTGATGTGGTCACACTGTACTCTACAGAGAGGCTGCGGCTATCGGGTGAAACAGAACTCCTCACAGAGACCAAACAAGGTTTGTGGGTTACCAGACACTGGTGTTCTCTTACAGACAAAGTGTGGTCTTGTCAGGTGACATTCCAAAGGCACATGTCATCTTGGGTGTTCAGGTTGAAGCTACCATTGTGGAGAAATCTCCTGTTTAGATGACAAAACAATATCAAGCACAGCTTAGAAATTCTACATTTGCCAGCCTGGCCAACATGGTGACACCCGTCCCTACTAAAAATACAAAACTTAGCCAGGCATGGTGGCATGTGCCTGTAATCCTAGCTACTCAGGAGGCTGAGGCATGAGAATTGCTTGAACCTGGGAGGCGGAGGTAGCAGTGAGCCAAGATCGCACCACTGTACTCCAGCCAGGATGACAGAGAGAGACTCCATCTCAAAAAAAAAAAAAAAAAAAAAAAAGAGGCCGGGCATGATGGCTCACACCCGTAATCCCAGCATTTTGGGAGGCTGAGGCAGGTGGATCACTTGAGGTTGGGAGCTCGAGACCAGCCTGACCAACATGGAGAAACCCTGTCTCTACTAAAAATACAAAATTAGCCGGGTGTGGTGGTGCATGCCTGTAATCCCAGCTACTCAGCAGGCTGAGGCAGGAGAATCACTTGAACCCGGGAGGCGGAGGTTGCGGTGAGCCAAGATCGCACCATTGCACTCCAGCATGGGCAAGAAGAGTGAAACTCTGTCTCAAAAAGAAAAGAAAAGAAAAGAAATTCTACATTTGACATAGAATTAAACTATTAGCCAATTCAGAGTGGCTTATTTCCCTCTGTTTCATAGAAAGTTGACCTAAATAAAAGTCAAACTCATGGTTTATGTTTAAATAATTAAAAACTTGAAATGATGTACAAGTAGCAGTAACTGACCAAGCTTCAAGAACAAAATAGCCTAAAATGCTCTTAATTTAAGACATTTTGGGCCAGGCGTGGTGTCTCACTTCTGTAATCCCAACACTTTGGGAGGAGGCCGAGGCGGGTGGATCACTTGAGATCTGGAGTTCAAGACCAACCTGGCCAACGTGGGGAAAGCTCATCTCTACTAAAACCAAAAATTAGCCAGGGATGGTGGCATGCACCTGTAATTCCAGCTACTTGGGAGCCTAAGGCAGTAGAACTGCTTGAACCTAAGAGGTGGAGTTTGCAGTGAGCCAAGATTGTGCCACTGCACTCCAGGCTGGGCAATAGAGACCCTGTCTCAAACAAACAAAAACAAAAAATATTGGATTTGAGATATCAGGAAGCCACCAAGTGACTATCAATATTTTGACCCCAACTCTGAGTATTGTTTGGGGTAGGTTATATCCTCAGATTTTTTTGCCCTTCTTTGCCAGTGGGAGGCTCTAAAAAAGTCCAGAGAATCTTCCTCCAATTCAGAAATAGCCAAAGATCAGCACAAACAAACACAAAGCAGCATGAAGAACTGTTTTCTACTGCTGGAATACCAGAAAATCTGAGCAGGAGACAAGAAGTGTTGCCAGGACATGGCTTTACTGGTTGGGTTGGTTGGGTAAGCAGGTGGTTTGGTTTAGTTCTTTCCCCTGCATTCAACTTATAAATTAGGTGGCAAATGACAAGAAAATTGGCCAAGATGATGAATCATTCATGAGAGTTAAGGAATTACCCCCACCCAACCTAACATTTTCCAGACATGGAAATTGACATCTGGAGAAGGAGTGACTTTCCACCATCTCTCAGCAAGTTAGTTGCAGCACTTGGAACAAGAACCCTGTTCTATCTCTGAGTCCAAGACTGTTCCCACTTCAAAAGTGATCATGGGCTTCATCATAAAAATCTACCTACCAGCTCTGAACCTAGCCATCTTCCCTCACCCCCACCACAACCACAAACCACAGCTTCTGCTTGACAGACCTACTATATCATCATGATGAAAACTCACGAGAACAACAGCATGGAAGTTCAAGGTTCAAACTGAGACAGAAACTGGATGTACAGCATGTAGTAGGTGGTGAATAAATATTTTATTAATAAATTAATGAGTGATCATGTGAATAAAGTTGGTGTATTGTCAGGGCATCAGATACATAAAGAGCAGCTTACGGTGTATAATGGGTTTCCTTTTAGGGTTTACTTTCCCAAAATATTTGGATAAGGGTTACCTGATAATGCTAAACATTCATAATGGTAAGTATAGACTTCAAATTAGGCTGACTCCACTGTTCAAATGCTTTAAGTACATCAAAATTCAGAACATCTGGAATGAAATAAGGCCTGGTTAGTCTTTGTAATTAAACTACTCTTAAAATTATATTAAAAATCAGGCCAGGCGCCGTGGTTTACTCCTGTAATCCCAGCACTTTGGGAGGCCAAGGTGGGCAGATAACCTGAGGGCAGGAGTTAGAGACCAGCCTGGCCAACATGGAGAAACCCCATTTCTACTAAAAATACAAAAGTTAGCCAGGCGTAGTGGTGGGCACCTGTAGTCTCAGCTACTGGGGAGGCTGAGGCAGAAGAATCGCTTGAACCCTGAAGATGGAGGTTGCAGTGAGCCCAGATGGCGCCATTGCACTCCAGCCTGAGCAACAGAGCAAGAATTTCTCTCAAAACAAACAAAAATGATATTAAAAATCAAAACGGTTTTAAATGTATTACAGTGGTTGTTGCTGGGACTGCCATTAGGGATGAATTTCTCCTCCCTTTTTTACTTTTCTCTATATGCTGAATTTTGTAATATTAAAAATAAGATTTAAGGCTGGGTACGGTGGCTCACGCCTGTAATCCCAGTGCTTTGGGAGGCCGAGGCAGGTGGATCACGAGGTCAGGAGATCGAGACCATCCTGGCTAACACAGTGAAAGCCCTTCTCTACTAAAAATACAAAAAAAAAAAAATTAGCTGGGCGTGGTGGCGGGCGCCTGTAGTCCCAGCTACTCGGGAGGCTGAGGCAGGAGAATGGCGTGAACCCGGGAGGCGGAGCTTGCAGTGAGTGGAGATGGCACCACTGCACTCCAGCCTGGGTGACAGAGCGAGACTCTGTATTTAAAAAAAAAAAAAAGATTTAAAAGGGCAGGCCGGGCGTGGAGCTCATGCCTGTAGTCTCAGCACTTTGGAAGGCCGAGGTGGGCGGATCACTTGAGGTCAGGAGTTCCAGACCAGCCTGGCCAACATGGTGAAATCCCTTCTCTACTAAAAATACAAAAATTAGCTGGGGGTGTGGTGGTGCACGCCTGTAATCCCAGCTACTCGGGAGTCTGAGGAAAGAGCATTGCTTGAACCAGGGAGGCGGAGGTTGCAGTGAACCAAGATCGTGCCACTGCACTCCAGCCTGGGTGACAGAGGGAGACTCCTCCATCTCATTAAAAAAATAAAAAATAAAGGGCAAACCAGTTTGAGAGCAAACTGAAAGAGGTCAAGCCTGGTAGCCCCTGTTGCCTTGCCTGCCAGGTTCTTGATCTGGGGGATACAGCAGTGCATGGAAGAGCCCAGGCTTTGGCCCTCAGGGCCCTACATTCAAGAGAGGGCATCAGATGACTAGCAAATGAGCAGATCTATACCAAGTGGTGAAGAAGAATAAAGCAGGTTGGGATACAGTGAGTGATGGTAGGGGCATAGTCTTTCAACAGGTACTCAAGCATTCTCTGATAAAATGGTATTTGAGCAGAGATCAAAGAGGAGTAAGGGCAGAAGCTGGAGACTAGTTAGGAGGCCTCTGTAGCACCCGGGTATGGAATGATAGTGGCTCTGTGTACAGGGGATTAGAGAAGGGTCATACTCTGTCCATACTCAGAAGACATAGCTGCCAGGATTTGCTGAAGGAGTGACAGAATGTGAGGTCTATAGAAAGAAAGGGTCTTGGATGAGGCAAGAAGCCTGAGCTTGGCCTGAGCCTACTTTGCTTCGGAACCAGTCCATCCAAAATCCAGGTAGCTCGTGAAAGATGAATGAAGCTGCACTTTTTGAGCGCCTGTTACTTTTCAACACACTATCCCCATCCTTACTCTCGTCTGGATTCACAACAGTCTTTTAATAGTTGAAAAAAAAAATGTTATCCCAGACTACATAAATCAGCCATGATCACACCACCATTAAAGGATAAAATGGAGACTAAAACAAACATGTGGCAATTTCCCTGGGTGGTCCTCCTAGAGGATATTGATCCCTTGATAACAGGGGCCACATGTGTCAGCACTGCGCTCTCCACCATGCCCAGCAAAGCACCTGGCATGCTGCAGGCCCTCAACAAATGCTCGCTGAATTAACTCCCCTTGAGGAGAGGCCACGGGTGGCTACATTGTGAGGCTTGAGGACGCAGGCATTAGAATCAGACCGTTCTAATATTTGTCACTACCTCTGCATTCAGTCCTCTGACTTTGAGCTGGCTATTAAACCTCCTAATCTTCAGTGCGCTCTTGTTTTTTATTAAAAAAAAAAGAGAGAGAGAGAAGAAAGAAATGAAGATAATGATACTTAGCCCTCAGAGTTGGTGGAAGGATTAGATGAAATTATATTTGCAAAGCACGAGCTACAGAAGGTGGCACAGATCAAGGAATCCAAAAGTGTAAACTATTATTAAACCAAGGACCTCGAGACTATGCAATCCCTCCTCACTCCTCAGCCAGTACTTCAGTTCCTACCAAACCTGTTAGAAGACCCTGTAGCTTAAAATAGAGCAACTGGGGAAGATCTCTTCCGCTCCACTGCCCTCAGCCCCACCCTGCCTGGCCTCGCTATGTTGGCTGCAGCACACAAGCTGAGTCATGCCAGCTGCCGGCAGGGCAATTTCAAGTCCAAAGGGGCCATGTCCGTCACCCGATCCACAGTACACCCACACCTAGCTTTCCTGTCTGCAGAGATAAACGGCAAATGCGGGAGGCCATGTGTCTTTCTGGGTATCTGGGCCATCAACTGTGGAATGGCCATTTTATATGAGCGTTTATCAGCCTTGGTTTGTGTATCAGTGTCGGAGAGACACCTGGATTATACAATGTCAGTCTGCAGACAACAGTAGAGAAGTGTGAATCACTAGATTATTTTTGTAGATAGCTAATTAAGCAATTAATGCTAATCTCTATATCTAGCATAAGAAACCATAAAGGCTGGGCGCAATGGCTCACGCCTGTAATCCCAGAACTTTGGGAGGCCAAGGCAGGAAGATCACTTGAGCCGAGGAGTTCAAGACCAGCCTGGGCAACATAGGGAAACTCTATTTTTTTTTTTTTTTTTTTGAGATGGAGTCTCACTCTGTCTCACAGGCTGGAGTGCAGTGCAGTGACACCCTCTCGGCTCACTCCAACCTCCACCTCCGGGGTTCAAGTGATTCTCCCGCCTCAGCCTCCTGCGTAGCTGATTACAGGCACACGCCACCACGTCCAGCTAATTATTGTGTTTTTAGTAGAGACAGGGTTTCTCCATGTTGGTCAGGCTGGTATTGAACTCATAACCGCAGGTGATCCGTCCGCCTCGGCCTCCCAGAATACTGAGATTGCAGGCGTGAGCCACCGCACCTGGCCTCCTGTCTCTATTAAAAAAAAAAAAAGAAAAGAAAAAAGAAAGAAAGAAAAGAAAAGAAAAAGAAACTGAAATTTTTTCAGTCTTAGTAACTTGTCTGTTCATTTGATGCCCTTCACCTGCTCATTAAAAAGAAACAAAAAAATGAAGAAAAAACACTTCCTGAAAAGTAACCTGCTGAGTCACCCTCCAAAGGCAACTATGGCCTGTGCTCAGGAACTGGCTCACTTTTCCGATTCGCATTGCATAACCCCATCCCCAGCACCTCTTGCTTGCCACCCGCTTTCTCTTTGACATTCCCCCTTCCACTTTGGAGGCTCGCTTGGCAGCCTCCTGTTGGCCCTCTCAGTGCATCCCCTTCCAAGCTCCACAGTGACTTCCTCTGTGGAGCTGATTCTTCCTGAATGCACAGTGGTATGGGAAGCAAGGGAGAGATGCCCCAGGAGCCAGCTCCCCACCCCAGCGCAGCAGAGGAGTCCAGCAGAAGAAGCCTAAGGGAATGTCTTGAAATGCATACCAGAAGTATATTAAGTCCTAATACTCAGGTTCTAAACAAGCCCTCTCCCCAGGGCAATGGCAGTTTTGATGGGATATGCCGTATTATTTATATAAAGAGTAGAGAGTATCGGAATCTGAATATTAGTGCCAAAAGGGTGGGTGTAGGAATTGTCTGGTGCTGTGGTGCCCAACCCAGCTGCACACCAAGATTACTAGAGGAACTTAAAAAATACCGATGGATAAGCCCTCTCCCAGACCAATTGAATAAGAGTCTCTGGGATTGAGATGGGGCATTTGCAATCTCTGCAGGTGACTCTAATGTGCGGTTAAATATAGGAAATCCAGTCCAGTGGCTCTTAAGTGTTACTGAGTCACAGACTCCTGTGACAAGTACAATAGATTTCATCTGGAAAAAAAAAAAAAAAACAACAACTCTTTTATACACAATTTCAGAGACACACTGACACCCTGAGGCTCCCCTATCAGGTCAGACTTTTCTTTGGGCAAATGATGAGTGAGGCCAAGAACAGTTAAGAAACCTCAGCCCTTCGTGGTGGCTCATGCCTGTAATCCCAGCACTTTGGGAGTCCAAGGCGGGTGGATCACAAGGTCAGGAGTTCAAGACTAAGCCCAGCCAAGATTGTGAAACCCCATCTCTACTAAAAACACAAAAAATTAGCCAGGTGAGGGGGCAGATGCCTGTAATCCCAGCTACCTGGGAGGCTGAGGCAGGAGAATCGCTTGAACTCGGAGGGCAGAGGTTGCAGTGAGCAGAGAGCACCACTGCACTCCAGCCTGGGCGACACAGTGAGACTCCGTCTCAAAAAAAAAAAAAAAGAAAGAAAGAAACTGCAGCTCTAGGCCAGGTATAGTGGCTCACACCTATAATCCCAATACTTTGGGATGTGGAAGTGGGCAGATCTCTTGAGCCCAGGAGTTTGAGACCAGCCTAGGCAACACAGTGAGACCCTATCTCTACAAAATGTTTAAAATTAGCCAGGCATGGTAGTGCATGCCTATAGTTCCACCTACTTGGGAGACTGAGACAGGAGGATCACTTGAGCCCAAGAATTTGAGGCTGCAGTTAGCGGTGATCATGCCACTGCAGTCCAGACCCTGTCTCAAAAAAAAAAAAAAAAGAAAGAAAAGAGAAAAAAGCCTCAGCCCAGCCAATAAGGCCTGTGAGCTAGCAAAGGCCAGGCCAATATGTTTTCTCCTTTCTCAGTGGTGAGCACTAGTCAGAAACAGTTTTCTCTGACCTAACACAGTACCATAGATATGAGAAAAGCAACGATTACCATCTATCTTATCCAATTCATTTACTGAGCAGATGTCAGGCAAATCCTGTAATAATACTAACATTCATCCATCTACTGAAACCGTCCTTAGTGAAGTTTTACTAATTAATCTTAAACAACTCCTGTTATGGGTTGAATTGTGTCCCCCAAAAGATATGTTGAAGTCCTAACTCCCAGTCCATGTAAATGTGGCCTTATTTGGAAATCAAGTCTGTATATATAATCAAGTTAACATGAGTTCATTAGGATGAGTCGTAATCCAGTATGACTGGTGTCCTTATAAGAAGACGACAAAACGAACGGAAGGCCGAGACACACAGGGGAAATGCCATGTGGCAACAGAGGCAGAGGTTGGAATGATGCATTTACAAGCCAAGGAACACCAAGGATTGCCAGAAACCACCAGATGCTAGGAAGAGGCAAGGAAGGATTCTCCTTTTCAGGCGTCAGAGGGAGCATGGCCCTGCTGATACCTTGATGTTGGACTCTGGACTGCAAAACTGTGTGAAAGAAAAAATTCTTGCTGCTTTAACCCACCCAGTCTGTGGTACTTTGTACAGTTACCTTAGCAAATGATAGACCTTGGGCCAGGCGCAGTGGCTCACACCTGTAATCCCAACACTTTGGGAGGCCGAGGCAGGAGGATCACGAAGTCTGGAGATCGAGACCAGCCTGACCAACATAGCAAAACCCTGTCTCTCCTAAAAATACAAAAATTAGCCGGGCGTGATGGCACGTGCCTGTAATCCCAGCTACTCAGGAGGCTGAGGCAGGAGAATCGCTTGAATCCGGGAGGTGGAGGTTGCAGTGAGCCGAGATCACGCCACTGCACTCCAGCCTGGGCAACAGAGGGAGACTCTACCTCAAAAAAAAAAAAAAAAAGGCAAATGATAGACCTAGTAATTGTTCCAAGCAAGCTGGGACACCTAAGCCACAGAGGAGAGCTGCTAGGAATCCGCACCCCAGCCTTCCTGCCTGGCTTGGTAAAAGAGATTTCCTTGATGGAACCTCTAAAACTGTGCCCCTGCTCTGCTTTTTAAAAAGATTCCACTTGAATATTTTGTGCCCTCTTAGTTTTGCTCATGGCACTTTCTGTATTTACTTTGGGTACTTGTAACTATCTCCAATGTCCATCTTACCCACTGGACTATAACTTCCCTAGGGGAAGGAAAAATGTCAAGTCTTGTTCATGGCCCATACCTAGCTCAGTGCCCGGTAAATAAAGAATTGAGTGAATGAATGAATGTGAAAGTGACATTCAATCTTTATCCTGATGGATTTCTCTGCTGCATCTGAACACCTCTCATCCTTTGACTTGAATGATGGGATCTTTCTATGTTTCCCAGACTGGCCTCAAACTCCTGGGCTGAAGCTTTCCTCTTTCCTTGACTTTTCAAAGTTCTGGGATTATAGGTGTGAGACACTGTGACTGGCCAACATTTTCTCTTGGCATTCATTTCTGATTGTTCCTTCTTATTCTTTCAGGCCTCTCTTTCTCTGTACATTCTTTACATACTTCTATTCCCCAGATTCATTTTCATTTCATTCTCTCTTCAACTCTTCTAGTTGTACCCACCACTGATATTTATATGACTCACAAACTTGGGGCTAAGATCTTTCCTGAACTTCATAGATATATATCCACACTGTCTGAAAGATGTTTCTCCCTAAGTATCCCCAGACGTAACAAATAAAATTCAACCCACTTTACCTTTTTTAATATCTCAAGCCCATTTCCTCTTCTCCTACCCTAAAAGACTGCCAACACTGAGGTCTTCATGGCTTCTCACATTCTAGATGTATCCCTCTCAAATCTGTCCTCTATCCAGGCACCAGATCGAGGTATCTAAAATGTCAACTTTCCATTTACTCCTTCTTATACTAGCCCAATCAATTTACAAGATAAAGTCCAAGCCCCTTCATATGACAAACCACACCCTGCTTAACTCTCCAGGCTTGAATCCTTCATCTCCTACTTTAAACTTTAAAACCCAGCAGCACGAAAGTGTCTCCTATTCATGTTGCCATATGTGTTCTCTTCATCATGCATTTGCCTGAGCAAGATGTCTTGAGTTAACGTCTTACTCTTTAAGACTCATTGTGGTGGTGGACAGCCTTTAATAACGGATCCTTGGCCAGGCACAGTGGCTCACACCTGTAATCCCAGAACTTTGAAAGGCCAAGGAAGGAAGAAAGCTTGAGGCCAGTAGTTTGAGACCAGCCTGGGAAACAGAGAGAGATCCCATCTCTACCAAAAATTTTAAAAAATATTAGCAGGGAGTAGTGGCATTCACAAGTGGTCCCAGCTCCATGGGAGACTGAGGTAGGAGCATCACTTGAGCCCAGGAAGTCAAGGCTGCAGTGAGCCATGATCAAAACACTGCACTCCAGCTTGGGTAACAGAGTGAGACCTTAGGTCAGAAAAATGAATAAATAAGCATAAAATTTTAAAAACTTAGCCAGGCATGGTGGCACACATCTGTGGTCCCTGCTACTTAGGAGGCTGAGGTGAGAGGATCCTTGAGCCCAGGAGGTCAACACTACAGTGAGCTATGATTGTGCCACTAAACTCCAACCTGGGTGAAAAAGCAAAACCCTGCCAAAAAGAAAAAAATAAAAAACTCAAGAATCCCCAACTCCTACTTTTCACATCTTGTGTGATCCCTTTTCCCCAAGTATAGGTCTGACCTGGTGACTTATTTCTAGGAAATAGAATATAATGAAAGGGACGAGAGGTCACTTCCATGATTAGATTATACATGACGGTGACTTCCATCTTGTTTGCACTTTCTCTCTCTGGTTCTCCTCAAATGTTTCTTTTGAGGAAGCAGGCTGGAGAGGCCTAGGTGGCAAAAAATAGAGGATGGCCTCTTGACAACTGCCAGTTAGGAACTGAGGCCTTCAGGCAACAACAGTGTCAAAATCAAGTCCTTCCAACAACCACAAGAGAGCTTAGAATGAATCCTTCTCCATTGGAGCCTTCAGTTGAGACCACAGCCCTAGCCAATAACTTGATTGCAGCTTTGTCAGAGACTCTGAAGGAGAAGATCCAGCTAATCCATGCTCAGAATCTTGATCCACAGAAACTAGGAGACAATAAGTGCATGCTGTTTTAAGCTGCTAAATTTCTGAGTAATTTATTACAGTAATATGTAACTAAAACAATCATTTCAGGCAACCTCTATTCCATGAAGACTTCAATCCCTCCTGCCAGGCTCACACACACATACACAC
Organism: Pan paniscus; assembly: GCF_029289425.2. Classification (NCBI taxonomy): domain Eukaryota; kingdom Metazoa; phylum Chordata; class Mammalia; order Primates; family Hominidae; genus Pan; species Pan paniscus. The sequence continues at coordinate 77,450,319 of NC_073266.2, read as the reverse complement.
ATTTTGTGAGCCTCTTCAGAGCTTCCACAGTGCTTTCTACTCACCTCCTAGCACTGTATTAAAGGTTTAATTATAATTAAGCCTTTAATTAATTTTTGAATTGTTGTTCCCAATAGACTTTGAGATATTTGAGGCTGTAGTATGTCCTCCTGGTTGTTCTATCTCAGTATCTCTATGTCAAATAGTTCTTGGCACATCTGGTCAAAAATTATTTTATGGATGAATGAATGAATGAGTGAACAAATGAATAATAGTCATTTTGCTAAGTGAAGCAGGGGGAAAAATAAATTAGATCTATGTTATAACTACAGGAACATATAATCAAGTTGAAGAGGCAGACAAAACCTGTTATGCCTATAATTTCATGTGCTATATTGTATTGCACAAGTCTTTGTTTTCACATGGGAAAAGAGGGGTATTTTTCTGACAAATTAATAAATGTGTGTTTGTTGAAGAAAGAACATGTGGGAAACTCCTACTAAAAAAGTAACCTTCGTGAAATCAAAGAATTTCGTAATATAACCACCCATTTTTCCCTGCCAGGTCCCCAACACTTGTCCATAAGGAATCAACAATGAAGTAATGATCTGGAAAAGAAAAATGTGCTATGGGAATCTAAAAGATAGAATGTCCTTTCTGTTCTGAACAATCTGAAAAGAATTCTCAGAGGAAATGGATTTTGACATGGACCTTGAAGGATGACAGAGCTTTGAGCAGTAAAAATAAGAAAAGAAAGAAATCCAGAGTTGATGAGAAGCATAAACAAATCCTTAAAAGGGAAGCAGAGAGACAGAGCTTGGGAGACGGGGAGAGAAGCCAGATGAAAGATGAAAATTGGAAATCAATTAACTTAAAGAGGGCACATGAGGTCATTACTCTTAGATAACATGGTTGAAAGATGAACCTTGTGAAACTTAAGGAACAAAAGGGAAGAGGAACTTGCTAAGTAGAGTTAAGAGGGCTCGAGGTGCATGGAGACATGCCAATCACTTTACATGAGTTTGAAGGAGGAGATGACTCTCAGAGGTTTAGCATGATGCAATGTAAAAAGAGGCCTTTGGATGTGGCAATTAGACAGCTAGTGACCTTTAGGAAAACAGTAACTGTGGAAAAAAAAATGGAGATGGAAGACAGATTACAACATGGCAAAAGTACAGTATATTTGAGGAAGTCAACAAAGCAACTAGATTTGGAAAAGCAGTCCCAATAATAACTTGGTAGACCTGCTCATTAATTAAGTCACTAGTGATTTTGACAATAAAATAACTTATCTGATTGTGAAATAAACACCTTTCTTTACTTGAAATAAAAAGTAACTGATATTACCTGACTTTTTTTTCTTATGTTGAGACAGGCTTGCTCTATGGCCCAGGCTAAAGTGTGGTGGCATGTTCTTAGCTCACTGTAGCCTAGACCTACTGGACTCTGGCCATCCTCCAGCCTCATCCCACCAAGCAGCTGGGGCTACAGGCACACTCCACTATGCCAGCTAATTATTTTTAATTTTTATTTTTTGTAGAGACAAGGTTTCCTCGTGTTGCCCAAGCTGGTCTTAAACTCCTGGGCTCTAGCGATCCCCCGACCTTGGCCTCTGAAAGTGCTGGAACTGCAGCAGTGAGTCACTGCACCCAGCCATTTTTTCTTTTTTCTAGTGAATACTTTCTTGGCTTATAACTTTAAGTTCTGAACTATTTGCAGATATTTCATCTGGTTGTGTTCATCTGTCTTCTCAACTGTAAAGTCCATAAATCAGGAGGAATGTCTTTATCTCTTCACTCATTTTGTACTTAATAATTCCAACAGCTATGATAACATTTGGCTTTTGTAAACTCTCTGTAATCCTACAAAGTATTTTTTTTTTCAGCCATTTACTGGTGGCTTATGAACAGTCATGCCCTGGGCTGAGAGTTTTGACTCCATGGTATCTTTTAATCCTCTAGTGATACTTGTGATAGGCAGGGAATAATGATTATATCCTTCTCAAAACTGAGTCAAAAGTGGTGAAAAAAAGTAAGTGGGGGCCGGGTGTGGTGGCTTATGCTTGTATCCCAACACTGTGGGAGGCCGAAATGGGCGGAGGTCAGGAGTTTGAGACCAGCTTGGCCAACATGGTGAAACCCCATCTCTACTTAAAATACAAAAATTAGCTGGGTGTGCCGGCACACACCTGTAATCCCAGTTACTAGAGAAGCAGAGGCAGGAGAATCCCTTGAACCCAAGAGTCTAGAGGTTACAGTGAGCTGAGATTGTGCCACTGCACTCCATCCTGGGTAACAGAGCAAGACCTTGTCTCAAAAAAAAAAAAAAAAAAAGTTAGTAGGATATAGCTACTTAGATGTAGATTCTTAGGGTTAAATCTACTAACATTTCACATGGAATCACATTACAACCTTACAAGGGTGACTCGCCTGATTTGCCTGGAAATGAGAGCATTTCCAGGACATGGTACTTTCAGTTTTATTTTATTTATTTATATTTGTATTTATTTATTTTATTTTATGAGATGAAATCTCCCTCTGTCTCCCAGGCTGGAGTACAGTGGCACGATCTCGGCTCACTGCAACCTCCACCTCCCGGGTTCAAGCAATTCTCCTTCCTCAGCCTCCTGAGTAGCTGGGACCACAGGGGCAGCACCACATGCCTGGCTAATTTTTGTATTTTCAGTACAGACAGGGTTTCACCATGTTGGCCAGGCTGGTCTCCAACTCCCGACCTCAGGTGATCCACCCACCTCAGTCTCCCAAAGTTTTGGGATTACAGGCGTGAGCCACAACACCCAGCCTGTTTTTATTTATTTTATTTATTTTTGAGACAGAATTTCGCGCTGTCACCCAGGCTGAAGTACAGTGGCTCGGTCTCTGCTCACTGCAACCTCTGCCTCCCTGGTTCAATCAATTCTGGTGCCTCAGCCTCCCAAGTAGCTGGGATTACAGGCACGTGCCACCATGCCTGGCTAATTTTTGGATTTTTAGTAGAGACAGAGTTTCACCACGTTGCCCAGGCTGGTCGTGAACTCCTGGGCTCTAGTGATCCTCCTGCCTTGGCCTTCCAAAATGCTGGGATTTCAGGTATTAGCCACAGGCATCTGGCCAAGGGACTTTCAGTTTTAAAAGCGGGACAGTCAGAGGCAAGCCGGTACCAAACAAATTTCCATATTCATTAAGGATGAAACAATAAAATGCTTTCATAAAGAAAAGGGCCAATATCTGTGGCCTCCCACAATATTTTTAAAGAAAAAATTTCAGGGTAAGTGTAAGGTAACTTGGGTTGAAACTTACAGGAAAGTGTGTTTTAAGCAAGTATACATACTTTTTAAGTTAGCCAACTTATTCTAAAAATAGTATGGTTGGTAAGTAACACACTGACGCCTTGTTACTGCCCTTTGTCCTTGTTTACGTTAATTTAAAGTTCAGAAAAAACGTCTAGATTTATCATCCAGACTAGGTGCTTTCCAAGACTCCTGGAAAGGTCTCTGAATAGCAGGGTAGCTCAGGAGTCATTGATAAGTTATTAGCCTGACTTCCTTCTATTCCTCTATAATGACATTTTGAAAGTTAAAGTTCTAGTCTTGACTTTCTAGTTCTCAGAAACCTGTTCATTTTAATATAACATCAGTAAAGATTTTGAAAGGGCTGAAGGAGCTGTTTTCTCACTTCAGTGGCCAGCGCTGTATTGTGTCATTTTTGTTCAGATAGGAAAAGGGGAGTGTTTTCCTGATGAATCAATAAATGCGTATTTCTTGAAGACAGCATTTGGGAATCTCTTACTACAAATGCAGGCTTTCTAAAACCAGAGGATTTCACAATATAACCACCCGTTGATTTCTGACGGGTTCCCAACACTTGTCCAAAATGAATCATCACAAACATACACTGGTTAATCTAGATGTTCTCTGTTGTTTGATTTTTTTTAAAGTAGTGGCAGCCACTTAATCTTCCTTCCTGACTTCTGCCTAGACTTGCTGAAATAGGGTGGATACTGCAGGGGAGCCGAAAAAACACACCCGTTGCTGTTTTGACAGGCTTCTTTTAATACCTTTCTTTCCATTTACAAATAGCTCCTGCAGGTCCGTCTCAGTAGGTGCTGTTTTGGCTTAAGTTGGTAAAAAGCGAGCCCATGAATGCTGTTTCTTTCAGAATTAATCCTGTTCTCCTCCACCACAAAATCCCTCCGGGAGTGAGATGCCACCTGACTGTGCCTGACTGGCTTGCTCTACCTACCTTCTTGGATTAACGTGAGACAGTTTATAGGGTTAGTCTCATTTATTGCTGCAGATTGGAAAGCCCCTATACCAGATGAGTGCAAATAGGGGCTGCAATGATCAGTCTTTTTTTTGCCTATCAGCTGGCTTAATCATCAGCCTTCCTCGGAACACCCAGAGGTGTAAACCTTGGTTGTAATTAATGAGACTCAGGATGGAAAACAAACTGGCGTTGCTCTGGGATGGGGATCCTGCATCCAGCCCCACGCTGGGAGGCAGTCGCGTTGTGGTAGGAAGATAAAAGAATTTTGAGGTCAGAAAGACACAAGTTCAGGCCGAGCGAGGTGGCTCACACCTGTAATCCCAGCACTTTGGAAGGCCGAGGAGAGCGGATCACTTGAGGTCAGGAGTTCAAGACCAGCCTGGCCAACATGGCAAAACCCTGTCTCTACTAAAAATGCAAAAATTAGCCAGGCGTGGTGGTGTGAGCCTATAATCCCAGCTACTCAGGAGGCTGAGGCACGAGAATCACTTGAACCAAGGAGATGGAGGCTGCAATGAGCTGAGATTGCACCACTGCACTCCAGCCTGGGCAATAGAGCTAGATTGTCTCAAAAAAGAAAAAAAAAAGAAAAAAGAAAGAAAAGCCCAAGTTCAAATCCTGTGACTTCTCCTCATTTGCCAATCGACTACTTTGGGACTTTGAGGACACTGTTGATTCTCTGAGGCTGCTTCCTAGAATGAAAAAGATAATCATACCTTCTGAATAGGAGTGTCTGAGCACCACATGGATTAATAAAGTTATGTTTCTAAAGTATTTGGCACATGATGGGTTTGTCAGTGAGTAGTATTTATCTAGTGGAAGTTTTGTTCTATTAGTATATATTCATATGTGTATATACGTACATACATGTATATATAAGTATATATGAGTCATGTGAGAATAGTGTTAATGTAGCAGTGTTGCACCCCTGTGAATGTGTGCAACTGACTCCATAAAGCCAAAAACAAAGGCAGCTGGGGTTTGACCTGTGTTTTCCAAATTAACACTTTTTTTTTGTCTTATCTCAGAGAGAGCATTTCAAGATTCCCTTCTGAAAAATTACTGTACCCAAATCTAGCCTTACCCCAGTCAAAAATAACTAGACCGGAACTTTCTTTCTACTTCTTGAAATGTATGTAAATCAGGACCTGAATTTTTATATGAATACATGCAAGGGGCTTTGGACAATTCAATAGTGCTTGTGAAAGCTGTTGTATACCAGGTGAAGAAAAAAAACAGTTTACCATTACTAAGAGTTTATAAATTAAAAGCAGATGACCTCATCAAGGGAAAAACTGCCACTTCCCCTCCAGCTCCACCACTGCTTTCCTTTGAAAGGTTTCATTTGAAACGTTTCAAACGTCTTTCCTTTGAAAGGTTTCATTTCAGTCTAACAACCTTAATTGGGTAAGATCTTCCATAGCTTTGTAGGAAAGCTAACCTCTAACCCTCCCTCCATCTTGTCGGGAAAGTTAACTCACACTTACTGGACACTGACTGTGAACCAGGCACTATATTCATCTCATCTCATTTGATTTTCAATGATGCTTTGAAATGGATATATTTTAGACCAGTTTATAAGAAAACAGAGATCAAATATTTATCCAGAGTTGCACAAAGTGGCGAAATGACAATTCTGAAGCCAGAGGCAATGACAATGACAATTGTGGGAGAGGGACATAGTCGTTTTGAAAATGGCTGAGTAAAGATGTGAATTTGGAAATGGGCAAATGTCATAGGCTCTGCTAGAGATCATAGTGAGAGAGCATGAGAAGAACAATAGAGGCATTTTCCTAAAACACAAGAAATATCAAGGAGTTATTTGCACATTCTATGTTGTTCTATTCTATCTTATTGCACAGTGTAAATCCAAGCTGAGGCTTCTCGCACTGAGCAATGTCTAATGGCAGACAGCATAGATTACATGGACTGTATCAGGGCGGGGGGTGGTTGGGAGGTGCCCAGACCATGTGGTTAATTACTTGATAAATTAAAGAATCCAAAATCCCCATCTATAACTCTTACCAACTCTCCTGTTTCTCTGGTGATTTGAAGAATGGTATATTTGGAAGAAAACCATAAGGGAATAAATCGTGAGCATGAATGTTTCACCCTGAATTGGCTAAACAGATTTCTGAAAGTTTTTAGAAGAGAGACTAAAGTTAGTGCCTGGGCGGTATTGACAAATGTTTTGGTCTTTAACCATGAACTATTACTTGAGAAAATTCACGTGATGACACCGCAGGGTATGTCTATCAAGTGACCCTATCTACTTTCAGCTCCACATAAGAAGGAATTCTGGCAGTGATACCATCACTGGGAAAGCTTGCATGCATAGCAAACTCTCCTTTCTAAGAAAATACAAGTCCAAGAGGTGCCCACTCAACCTCCTCTAAGATTTAGAATCAATGTTTGGGGGAAGAATCCAGAAAACAGAAATTTGGGGGGGGGGGTGTCTTTTAAAATCCCACTCCCCTGCTTCTTTTTGCAAACCCTTAACTTTCCTCTTAGTGTCTGAAATGAGCTCAGGAGTGGGGGTCAACAGACTTGGAACTATGGTGGGAGAGCTTCAGACTCCTTTGCCATCCCATTTTATGATTCAAACTTCAGGGGACCTTAAAGATGATCTAAGTCTCAATTTCAGAGATTAACTGTGGCTCAGAGAGGTTGTCTTGCCCAAGGTCACACAGCTCATTCATGATTTTGCCTTGAAAGTCCAACTTCAAGATTCTAAAGTGGGATACTCCTTGTACCACAGCACTTCCAGTCACTATTCTATTTTTAAGGTGTTTGTTCTCTTCCTGATGGATCGTCCCCTTTGACGATTGACAATGAGATTTACAGGATTTTTGACCCTTTAGGTGGTTTCTCTCCGTGATTGAGAGGAAGTGGGGCAGGGAGGAGTTTGTAGAGTTATTGCAATGGATTCCAAAACCCAAATCACAGCACACAGTTCTTTAAAGTGAAGAACAACTTATTCACGGATAGATACATTTTCTTTTATAATATAAATGCAAATTTAAAAGCTAGCAGTTTTTGTCAGTCAACAGATATAATTAGAATTGCCTGAACATCTTGGACATTTTTTAACATTAAAATATGGTTCTCAAAAAATATATAGCTCTAATATCTGAAGATTGTGAATCTGTGCCTAAGCCTTCATGTGCTACTCTTTATATAAAAGAAGAGCCTGAGGTACACTTTTTTTCCTTGTTTTCTAGTGGTGGCGAGAACTAATAAGGTGCACTTTTAGCAAAACAATTCTGGCTATGCGAACAGGCTCAGAGACAGGAGTTACTCTTCCAGTGATTCTCAAATCAAATCATGTAGTTTGTCCCCACTCTTTCTGAAGCCAAGCTCCCACCTCCACCCCACTTTCCCAGACAAAAGCCTCTCCCTCCAGATTGTTATGTATCTTGCCCATAACCCTGCATCCTTCAGCTCTCTGGTTCTTCTTTTCCTCTAGTAACTCCTCCTTCTTCCCTCACGTTTCCCATGTTAGGAAGGCAATTTACATTCTAAGGTGTCAGCTGACTCTTTCCCTTGGCAGAGGTGGGGTGAAGATGTGGCTACCAGATTGAAGCTAAAAACTAGGGATATCTTTTAGTTCTCACACTCAAAACAGGAAGGCCATTGAGTTACACCTACTTTTGCACATGACTAACCTCAGATGAAGCAATCTTTGCTACTCTACGGCTGGAAGCAGAGGAAGAAGCGTGAGGTCGCCAAAAAGGAAACTGCACTGCAGCTCCTCTTGCCAGACAGACCCAGGAGCAGTCAAGGATGCCAGCTCACAAAACACCTCTAATTAGATCATGAATCTGTATAGGCTGTAATCCCAGCACTTTGGGAGGCCGAGGCGGGCAGATGACTTGAGGCCAGGAGTTCAAGACCAGCCTGGCCAACATGGTGAAATCCCCGTCTCTACTAAAAACACAAAAATTACCCAGTGTGGTGGCGTGTGGGGGAGGCTTTAGCACGAGAATCACTTAGACCCAGGAGGCAGAGGTTGCAGTGAGCCAAAATTGTGCCAATGCACTCCAGCCTGGGCGACAGAGCAAGACTCTGTCTCAGAAAAAAAAAAAAAAAGGACCTATGTTGGGCATTCATTTCCTATTTTTCACTATTTCCCCTCCCAATTAAAGTGTAAGTCCCTTGAGAGCAGAAATCATGCAAACTCCCCTATATTTTCTACTCCAACTACTGGGAGGAGACAGTGTGGTCAGAAGGTCAGAGGATGCCTGCTGATGGAAATCAGTTAAAATACTTTGGCTTGATAATGAACACTTAGTAATTAGTAGCTTACAAGATGAAGACAAAATTAACACACAGAAAAGAACAGTGAAAACTTTTAATAGTTTACTGCCACAGTATCAACTTTTATATGTGTATATATGTTTAAATACAAATTAGACCATAAATACCAGATGGTAAAATAGCTGCCTCTAGGCTGAAAAAAAAAAAACTCTCTACCACTAAATAAACAATCTTAAGTAATACTGAAGAAAACAGATGTGAGGTAATTTTCCATCTAAAGTGACTACAACCTACATTAAGACATTTTAACTAAAAATTCAAGTAGTTATAAGACTCTTGTAACTCAAAAATGTAACTTTAATACACATTTTCAAACTAAAGAAAAATACTTTAATTATAAATAGGCAAAATAAATAAAATTATTCCTGCTGAAATAAAATCAAGACATTATTTATTTGAGGACTGTATATAGCCCAGATAAAAAAATGAAACTTACTTGAGACCCTACTAAGAAGCTATATAATACTCTAATACAAATTATCTATACAGATACCCATATAAGTATGTAAGTATGTGTATACATATATATTCACCAATGCATATATGGAACTTTCATTCTAGATGAGAACTAACTGTTCCTTTTTTTTAAGAAAAGTATATTCCAATTATGAAAATATTCTTAATTTACATTAAGAGATCACTTTTTGTAGGATGCACACTAACTAATGTGACAAGGAGCATTTTCTGAATCTTTAGAAACTTCTTTAGAAACATTCATTTCTTATCAAGTTACTTCTGAATATTTGTTTTACTAAGTTTCAAAAACATCAATTAAAAATCAACTTCTTTTTTCTTTTTATTATCCCTGGTTATACAAGATCCCCATGTTCTTTTATTATATTGAATGTTCAGTCTACTGATTTACTGGTCCCAAGTAACCCTCCTATACTTTATCCAATTTTTTCAAAGTTATTTTCCAGTTTTCCATAGTTTCTAGTAATGCCCAACAGGAACACATTGAATGAAAGATCATCTGAACAGAAGCAATACAATTTGAGTCAAAAGAAACAAATGATTTTACGTTGTGTAGTGACCGAAGAAATCAACACTAAGTATAACATTTCAGTGTTCTCAGAATGAGTTTTTTCATTATAACAAGGTAATATGTATAAACCGAATCATATACAATGTGCTGAGTTGGCACTGAAAAGCAAAACACCAAAAACAGCAACAACAATGCACTGAACTGTTTCTCCTCAGCCGCCCAGTCTAATCACAGGTCATCTCCCTTCACAGTAGGCCAGCGGTAATCTTCGGCGAAAACACTAGAACAATTCTCTAAGTAAAAAAGAAATGTGTCAATAATTACTTCTTTATTTTCAAGGGTCTTCCATTCTTGCTTTAAAATAAACAAAGTGGTTTTATAATGTTCTCTCATCCCAAAGAATGATAATCTGGGAAATCTTGAACAGAAATTCACTTTGATGTATTCCATCTTCCGTTTCCAAGGGCACCCATGAATGCACCTTCACATTCCTCCCAATTACAATGCAGTCTTTCTTCAAATTGATGAAACGTGCACCTCCTGAGAAAACTCTTTTGAAGGAGTCCCCTCATGCAAGTTTTTGATGCAGTCAGGTTCCTGAGCAGAAGAGTTTGGATATCAGATTCAGAAGTTTCTGCCGGAAGTTCAGTTTGTCTCCAAATCTCCTGAGTTGAGTAGCACACTCGACTTCCAGCTCTGAGAAGGAAAGCAAAACATGGACATGAACATTGATGATATTACAGACTGTAACCAGCAAGACCTAATACGCCCACACTAGTGACAAATTGAGTATCCCAGGAAGCATTTCTCTTAACTTTGGCTTTATGTGCACCTGTTTTCCAAATGTGACACACACACACACTTACACACATTGTGACTCACCGAAAGCAATCGTTAAGGTAAGAATAAAGACATTTACTTTGAGTTTTTAAAAAACGCATCCTGGATGAGGCAAGTGTTACCTTACTTTCAAATATGTCAAATACCACAAAGAGTAGCATTATCATTCTTTGGGATGTGAGAACATTGTAAAACCACTTTGTTTATTTTAAAAGCAATGCTACAAAGAGTAGCATAAGTCACCAGCCTTAGATGATGTCATCTTTTTCTCTTCATTTAAGGTTGGCTGGGAAACAGAAGTCAAGTTCCGTGTGGCTTTCAAGTAGGATTTGATTTTCAAATGGCAATAATTTACAGCTTAGGTTATACTCTCATTACATAGGCAAATCTAGAGGTATTCTTTTTCTCGTTAAAAAACGCTGATATTTTCTCATAAAAGACTCATAAAATCTTATCCTAAAATTAAGTCCGCATTCTCTAAAATAATTTAAACATTTCTATTTTAATGTAAACCCACTTCTTCCTATAACCCCATTATGTACCAATCCATTGCCTTTATGGAAATGAGAGGAGCAGAAAATAAGCAATGTTTAATTCACATGTTTACTACTTTTTGGAATTGAGTTATTCTAACTGAATATTAAGAAAAATAATGCTTATAATTTCCAAGTACACTTTTTTTCAGTAAGTGCAGTTAACACTATGCTGACTATAATATCGTATCTATACTGACTATAATTTCAATTTTCTTGAATATTTCAAAGAGCAGCTTGAGGTCTTTCGGGTACACTTCATGATTACAAACATTAAAAATCATGATTACAAATTAAAATCTGGTCTATTTTATAAATCGACCCTGAAAATACCGTATTTAGGCTCAAAATAAATCAAAGCTGTCAATATATAGTAAAGCAAAATCTTAAACCTATATTTCAACCAATTTCTCTCTACAAGAAGTGAGTGAAATCTTTCCTAACTCCTACACCAAGAGACCTAATAAATCCCTTAAGATGTTATTCTTTATGGGCTACAAGATCAAACATATTGGGAAGTATTTACATAGACATGTTGTCTACAGAGATTGAGATACATTAATATACAGTTCTAAAAGAAAAACCAAATACCATTCAGCATCCGACACTGGAAGCCCTGAATTCTAAGTGGAAAAGTTATCCCTTTCACCAAAAATGTAGAAAACAAGGCAGAAAATACTTCCCGGTCATTTCCTTAATTTTTTAAAAATTGCATTACACACCTATAAATGTATTAGTATCAATCAAATCAAGTTTAAGAGGGACTTTGTGCTGCTTCCTGTTCTTGGGAATTAAGTCGGACCAGAAAGTGCTATGCATAGGTAAGATCCCTCAGAAAGAAACAAGGTCAGAATCCTAAGACATCACAAAAGGTAGACAAAGCTTTTTCCATCCCACACAAGCGCCAGAGACAGCAGCCTGTTACCAACTTAGGCATGGTCACATTTGCAATGCACCACTTCCTTCGCACGCCCCAGGAGCTCTATAAAATGAAAGTAACTTAAAAGGTAGGGGGGGGCGTATAATCGTCTGATGCAACAGCAGTATGGCCCACACAGACTTCGGGCTCTGGGCAGTGACTGGGTTCTCTGTTTAGATTTAGAAAAAGCATGGGGCCGGGGCGCTGGCCTGAAAAGTTACGATGGAGCTGTATGTATCGGGGTGGGGAGTGCGAATGAATGAATGAATGAAAAAAAGGAGCGGACTAACTCCTATTCTCCTATCCCCACCTCCCACAATATCGATTATTTAAATGTTACAAGATTTTCTAGGCTCCTGAACACAGGGGCCCCTGTGGGGCCGTCTCTGGAAGCGCTGGGAGTCCAGGCGGTCCCCGGGACTCTCTCCCGCCCCTTCTGCCGCGACAATGACTTCCTCCTAGAGACAGCCGCCTACACTTGCGCTTGTTCCTCGTGGCCCCGGGGAAGGGCAAGTGGCGAGGAGGAAAGAGGAGGAAAGGAGCTTTTTGCCCCTGGTGAAACGCAGCTGCATCCCAATCCCAAATCCGGCTTGGTCCCTCGCCGTACCCGCCGGTCCTGGGGAAAAACCCCGAAGAACTTTCTGGAGGCGCCCCTAAGGCTCGCGCCAGGGCACAGACCTGGCCCGACCTTGACCCCCGTGCAGTCTGTGCTTGAGCCCCGACGAGCTGAGCCCGCCCCAGCCGAGACCTCGACCCCGGCCCCGACCCCGCCCGGCCTGGGTCTTCGCTGGCCCCAGCGGGTCGGTACCTGCTGGAGCCCGCGCGGGGCTCGGTTGAGCGTTCTTGCGCGCCTTCTTCCCAGGCATCTCCGCCGGTGCCGCCGCCCACTCAGCTACAGAGCCCGGGAACCTCAGCCTCCAACTGGAGCACCTCGGACAGCTGCAGGACGCGAGCTGAACACGAACAGTCCCGCAGGCAGGGATGCTGGGATCGGGTGTCCGGACGCGCGGAGATGCCAACTACACACGGTGAGTGCCCGGGAAACTCTGAGGTCCCCGCGCCAGAGACCACGCTTTTGTCCAGTGAGAACTTCCCTGGTGACGTAGGGAAACTAGACGCCCGGCCCGCCCCTGTCCCCGCCCCTGTCCCCGCCCCGCAGACGGCGTTATGGGAGCGGACGTGGGACCCAGGCGGGCGGGGAAGTACCCCGCTGAGCGCGACCTGCCCGGACACGCTCCCGACCCGCGGCGGCGCCGACCCGCGGCGGGGGGCGCAGAGCGCTCGGCCCCGAAATTACTTCCTTACAAAACGAGGTGGGAGGAGAAGGGGGTCGGCTTTGACCATCTGCAAACGCTGGACGTCGTCAGCGGCAGTGGTGGCGGGAGCTGGGAGTGGCGGGAGCTGGGAGTGGCGGGAGCTGGGAGTGGCGGGAGCTGGGAGTGGCGGGAGGGGAAGGGTTTAACCAGGAGGAAAGTTGTGGGTGGGGAGAGACCAGAGGCCTTGGCAATTAGAGACTTGGGTAAACAAGCCCAGAAAAGAGATTGGAAAAGGAAACTTTTCGAACTTGAAGAGTATGGGCAGTAACAGGGAAGGGAAATGAGAAGAACCTTAATCACCGCAGAGGAGATGCCAGAGGCCCTGTGAGAAAGCTCCGGGTCCCAGGAAGTCACTGCAAACAGAAGCCCTGGTGCCAGCCAGAAAGAACATCGTGTTTGAGTTGGGAAGGGATTTGTGTGTGTCCTTCCAGATAGGTCGATATCGCCCATTGTGGATGTTTAGCAAAAACGAGTGGATCGTTATCATATGGAAAACGTTCAAATCTTTTGTGGGAGGGCTGAGCTACCTGGGAACGTGAAATTATTTGCATAATGTTTGGCGAGGCCATGAGTAATTCTACTATTATGAAGAGGAATAATTAGGAGTGGTTAACGGTTACTGAGAGCCGCTTCATGCTAAGGACTTTGACATGCATTTTCTCATTCCGTCCTCAGAACAACCGTTGCTACTTTACAGGTGCAGAAACTGAGGTTTGTAGAAAATTGCCCAAGTTCACTTAGGCAGAGAGCACTGCCCTGATTCCGAACCAGGCAGGCCCACAGAGAGAGCAAGAGCTCTTACCCACTGTAGCCTTCCCAGCAATCAGTTTCTTAGAAAATGTGTGTTTTCGCCGAACGCGGTGGCTCACGCCTGTAATCCCAGCTCTTTGGGAGGCCGAGGCGGGTGGTTCGTTTGAGGCCAGGAGTTCGAGACCAGCCTTACCAATATGGTGAAACCGCCTCTCTACTGAAATACAAAAGATTAGCCGGCCTTGGTGGTGCACGCCTGTCCTCCCAGTTGCTTGGGCGGCTGAGGCACGAGAATCACTTGAACCTGGGAGGCGGAGGTTGCAGTGAGCCGAGATCGCGCCACTGCATTCCAGCCTGGGTGACGGAATAAGACTCTGTCTCAAAAAAGAAAAAGAAAAAAAAAGCGTGTTTTCATATTAGCTGTGCTGTTTAATGAAAAGATTGCAAATTCGTTTCATGGGCTCCCTAGAAGTGCTTAGTTTGGTTTACAGTATTGGCCTTCAAAATGTATTGTAAAAATTTGAATTGATTACCGACATTTTAAACATTGAGGGATTGCATGAAAAACCCAGATTCCAGCATCTCTTGGAAAACCAGAAGCTCTGACAACGTGGGATCCATTTTCCAAAAGTGCAAACTAGGTTTGAAGTGCGGTCGAAGCCACACCCTTTGGAGGAACCTAGGGTGCTCCTGTTCACCACACTCCCCGCTGTTTGCTTTTCCCATTTACATTATCTGGCCTCAGTAGGCATTTGAGGTTGTTTATTTATCTTAAATCATTCAGTCAACACAAACCAGCAAATGTTTATTTATGGCTTGGTCCTGCTGAAGGTATGGACAACAATATAAGCATGGAACAAAACTGCTCTTGGGTTTAAACAACATAGTTTCGAGGCTGATGTTGGCTGTTTTTGAGTGGGGTATATACAAACGAGTAAAAGTGGACAGAATTTAGGAATCATCACAAGACGCAGGAAGCACACTGGAGATGCTGCCTTGAAATCTATTATCCCCAAGTGGTAATTCAAAACCACTCCAGGCTCATTTTGACTTACCTAATACATAAGGAACACCGTTAACTTTTTGGTTGCATAAATTATTAAATTTCTGTCGTTCAAATACGCACCCTGAAATGCAGAGAATATACTCAACAACCACCAAAAAAAAAAAAAAAGTGAATCATAACATTGTTTACCTACAAAAGGTATGTTAATCCCATCCTCTAACATTTTCATTAGAAAAGAATTGGTCACGTGACTCACACTGGCTACAAACCTTAGGCAACTCTGTTTTTTAGGGAATTGCAAATTCAGCTTGCAAGGAGGAAAAGAGCGGAAAGAAGTCGGGGGAGGTGGGTTTTGGACATGGGTCAGATTCAGCTGGTGTATAGAGGACTTTTAAAGATTTAGGATTTGAGATGGTCCATAAACTCTTTGGCAGATCTAACATTCTCTAAAGAGAATTGGCCAGGCATGGTGGCTCACGCCTGTAATCTCAGCACTGTGGGAGGTGGAGGCAGGGGGATCGCTTGAGTCCAGGAGTTGATGACCAACCTGGGTAACATGGTGAAACCCTGTCTCTGCAGATAATACAAGTACAAGCTGTAGTGTCAGCTACTCAGGAGGCTGAGGTGGGAGGATTGCTTGAGCCAAGGAGGAGGAGGTTGCAGTGAGCTATGATCGAGCCACTCCACTCTAGCTTGAGCGACAAAGGGAGAACCCTGTCTCAAAAAAAAAAAAAAAAAAAAAAGCTAGAAGCAGAGTGAATAGCTTCTTTTAACTGTATTTCCTCTGGAAAAGGGAGGTATCATTTAATGTTGGGCTTGCAACAAATATAAACATGGAGGTATTTGACCAAACGAAATAATTAATAAAAATGTATCATGAAGCGTTAGAATTCCCTACTATTTTTTTTTTAAGTAGGACTGGTGAAAATGACATTTTAAAAAACTATTAGATAATCCTTTCTCGTGAAACAAGTTCAAAAATGACAGCGCGCATCTGATCATTTCGATGTCAGTGTTTAAAAAAAGAAAAATGTATACGTATCTATATATATATATGAACCACAATGACAAAACAAAATAAGCATGATTAGTAATAGAATAGTCATTCATATATTTCTTGCAGAAAATAGGATTTGACAGTTAAACAAGAGGACATGAGATATAAATGAGGCATATGTAGAGTCAGCCTGGGATAAAATATACAGGCTGTAGATCGATTGTGTTTGTTCTAATAAAAGTGTTTGTTGTTGTTGTTTTCCTGTATAGCATGTTTGTTAACAGGAAATTAGCCAGAGTATTTGATGGATTATATCTCTCACGCCTGTAATCCCAGCGCTTTGGGAAGCCGAGGCAGGCAGATCACTTGAGGTCAGGAGTCTGCCAGCCTGGCCAATGTGGCAAAACCCCATCTCTACTAAAAATACAAAAATTAGCCGGGCGTGGTGGTGCATGCCTGTAATCCTGTAATCCCAGCTACTCAGGAGGCTGGACTGAGACAGGAGAATCGCTTGAACCCAGGCGGAGGTTGCAGTGAGCCGAGATGGCGCCACTGCACTCCAGCCTGGGCAACAGAGTGAGACTCTGTCTCAAAAAAAAAAAAAAATCTCTCTTTAAGACAGACACTGAGGCCAGGCACAGTGTGGCTCACGCTTGTAATCCCAGCACTTTGGGAGGCCGAGGTGGGTGGATCACCTGAGGTCAGGAGTTCGAGACCAGCCTGACCAACATGGTGAAAACCCATCTCTACTAAAAATACAAAATTAGCCGGTCGTGGTGGCACATGCCTGTTATCCCAGCTACTCAGGAGGCTGAGGCAGGAGAACTGTTTGAACACGGGAGGTGGAGGTTGCAATGAGCCGAGATTACACCATTGCACTCCAGCCTAGGCAACAAGAGCAAAACTCCATCTCAAAAAAAAAAACAAAAAAAAAACAGGCCGGGCGCGGTGGCTCACGTCTGTAATCCCAGCACGTTCAGAGGCCAAGGCGGGCAGATCATGAGGTCAGGAGATCGAGACCATCCTGGCTAACACGGTGAAAGCCCGTCTCTACTAAAAATACAAAAAATTATCCGGGCATGGTGGCGGGTGCCTGTAGTCCCAGCTACTCGGGAGGCTGAGGCAGGAGAATGGCGTGAACCTGGGAGGCGGAGCTTGCAGTGACCTGAGATCGCGCCACTGCACTCCAGCCTGGGCGACAGAGCGAGACTCTGCCTCAAAAAAAAGACAAAAAAACAAAAAGACAGACATTGAGCTAGGCCAAGGGAAGGCAATGCTCCCTGCCCCTATGCAATCTTTGTTGGAGAGACCAGTAACTCAGAAATTTCATGTGCATAAGAATCACTTGAGTACCTTCTTAAAATGTGCATCTGATTCTGGAGCTCTGCTTGGACCTGAGATTCTGCATCTTTCGTGAACTGTCGCGATGTTGATGCTTCTGCTCTGTGGACAACTTTGAGTAGCAAGGCCAGAGGGTGATATAGAGAGTAACCCAGCAGGTGCAATAAGATGTGTGTCAGTCCTGAGCCAGGGAAATTAGAGCAGATTACAGGGCTGCCTGGGAGAGCAATCAGTAGGAAAGGGCATCAACATAGGGACCTGAGGCTCGAATAGAAGTCGGCCAAGCAATCACACCAACCAAAGGGAAGAAGGACATTCTCGGCAGAGACTGACAGCAGTGTGAGGTCAGGAGTGGTGAGAAGTGATGGGGAGAAAAGCCACTGGAGGAGTTTGGATATTATCGTGGGGGCAATAGGGAATTACAGAAGGTTTTTAGCAGATAGTTGATGTAATAAAACTCTAGAAAGTCACTCTGACTGCAGTGTGAGTAGATTAACCAAGCTAAGACCCAAGACAGTGTGACTTGTAAAAATATTGTGGTAATTCTAGTATAAAATGGCAGTGTCAGCAAAGACAGTCACTGTTTCAACCTATCTTATTAAAACTCCCATATTTCCTGACTAGGGTAGAACCACATTGTGGTAGAACATGTCTTGATTTTTTGTTTCAGCATCATTGTAATTGACATTTTATCCTATGCTAGCTTCCTAGGGCTGCTGTAACAAAGTACCACACACTGGGTGGTTTAAAACAATAGAAATGTATTCTCTCAGGCCAGGCACGGTGGCTCGTGCCTATGATCCCAGCACTTTGGGGGGCCGAGGTGGGCAGATCACTTAAAATCAGGAGTTCGAAACCAGCCTGACCAACATGGTGAAACCCCGTCTCTACTGAAAATACAAAAATTAGCCAGGCAGTGGGGCACGCCTGTAGTCCCGGCTACTTGGGAGGCTGAGGTAGGAGAATCACTTGAACCCAGGAGGCAGATGTTGCAGTGAGCCGAGATCAGGTTGCAGTGAGCCAAGATCACGCCACTGCACTCCAGAAGTCCAAAATCAAGGTGCCTTCAGGGCATGCTCTTTCTGAAGCCTCCAGGGGAGAATCCTTCCCTCCCTCTCCTAGCTTCTGGTGGGTGCCTACAGTCCCGGCATTTCTTTTCTTTTCTTTTCTTTCTTTTTTTTTAGATGGAGTCTCGCTCTGTCACCCAGGCTGGAGTGCAGTGGCACTATCTCGGCTCACTGCAACCTCCGCCTCCTGGGTTCAAGCGATTCTCCTGCCTCAGCCTCCTGAGTAGCTGGGATTACAGGTACCTGCCACTACACCTGGCTAATTCTTATATTTTTAGTAGAGGTGGGGTTTCACCATTTTGGCCAGGCTGGTCTCGAACTCCTGGCCTCAGGTGATCCCCCCTACCTCGACCTCCCAAAGTGCTGAGATTACAGGCGTGAGCCACCGTGTCCGGCCTGCATTCCTTAACTTGTAGGTGCATCACTGCACTCTCTGCCTGTCTTCACATGACCTTCTCCCCTGTGTGCCTGTGTCCAAATTTCCTCTTATAAAAACATTAGTCATAGGACTAGGGTTCACCACAAATTAGTAAAACCTCATTTTAACTTGATTACATATGTAAAGACCCTATTTCCAAAGAGCTCACATTTATAATTTGTTGGGGGGGGGGTCTAGGACTTCAACATATCTTTTCTGGGGGACACGATTTAAGCCATAGCATCTCCTTGTATCAACTGCCTTTAAAAAAAGTTCTATATATACATTTTTTCTTTTTTTTTTTTTCTTCAGTTATTTTTACATTTACATCATCCTAGGTATTTTCATTTCCCATGCTGTTGGCACATACATTTGTCATCTTCTTTATAATTTGGGACGGGTGTGGTGGCTCATGCGTGTAATCCTAGCACTTTAGGAGGCCGAAGTGGGTAGATCACCTGAGGCCAGGAGTTCGAGACCAGCCTGGCCAATATGGTAAAACCCCATCTTTACTAAAAATACAAAAATTAGCTGAGCATGGTGGTGCAGGCCTGTCATCCCAGCTACTCGGGAGGCTGAGGCAGGAGAATCGCTCGAACCTGGGAGGCAGAGGTTGCAGTGAACCGAGATTGTGCCATTGCACTCCAGCCTGGCAACAGAACGAGACTCCAGCTCAAAAAACAATTAAACAAACAAAACCAAATTGCACATTCTGCAAATCATAAGGCCCTTAGTATACTTGACAATGAATTTAAAGCAGCCTGAAATACTCAAGCGCAGTATAGACAAGATAAGGAGTAAGAGGACTTCTGAGGGAATAGGCTTAGAACCTCTGTCAGCCAAGAAAGTATGTGTCCTACATATTCTTAGCTGGAAGTTATGGTGTGACTCCACCCTCCGCCCATACCTGGGCTTCCCACTCACAAGGCCAAGCAAGTTTTCAATAAATTCCCTGAAGGAGCTTGAAAGTAAATTCAATTTCTATTAGTGCAACATGTAAGTACATTATAAAATGTGGGAAACAGAGAAAAAAACTTTTTAATCTCTTTTCATCTCAGCACCTTAACACAACCATTATGAGGATTTAGAGACGGGGTGTAATGGCTAGTGCCTGAAATCCCAGAGCTTTGGGAGGCCGATGAGGCATGATCACTTGAGGCCAGCAGTTTGAGACCAACCAGTCTGGGCAAAATAGCAAGACCCTGACTATGGTTTTAAATGTATTGTTTAAGAAACATTTAATACAATGTTTCTTAACATTAAAAAAAAAATTTTCAGCCAGGCACAGTAGCTCATGCCTGTAATCCCAGCACTTTGGGAGGCCGAGGTGGGAGGATTTCTTGAGCCCAGGAGTTTGAGACCAGCCTGGGGGACATGGCGAAACCCCGTCTCTATCAAAAACACAAAAATTAGCTGAGTGTGATGGTTCATGCCTGTGGTCCAGCTACTGGGGAGGCTAAGGTGGAAGAATTACCTAAACCTGGGAGGTTGAGGCTGCAGTGAGCCATGATTGTGCCACCACACTCTAGCCTGGGCGACAGAGTGAGACTCTGTCTCAAAACCAGACAGAAAAGAAAGGATTTCGGTATATATTTCTGGTCTTATCTTCAATGAGTGTTTCTAAAAATCATAATTGCATGCAGTGCATGTAAGATTCTGTATTCTGTTTCTCACTTACGTTATATCAAATGTTATTTGCTGGTCTTCATGTGCACCATTTTTCTTGCTTCCTAATAGTGTAATCAAGTAGACAGCTCACAGCTTACTTGGCCATTCACTCGTTTGTAGTACTCTGGGGTTTGTCTCTTTCTCTTCTCTCCTGGACATCCCCACCCTGCCCCCTTACTTCTTTCTCTCTCCTTATTTATTTATTTATTTATTCATTTATTTATTTATTTATTTATTTATTTTGAGACAGGGCCTTGCTCTGTCACCCAGGTTGGAGTGCATTGGCAAGATCATAGCTCATGGCAGCCTCAACCTCATGGGCTCAAGTTGTCTTTATACCTTTATGTCAAGTAGCTGGGATCACAGGTGCACGCAACGTCTGGCTAATTAAAAAAAAAAATTTTTTTTTTTTAATATGAACTCTCCCTCTGTGGTCCAGGCTGGAGTGCAGTGGCATGATCTTGGCTCACTGCAACCTCCGCCTCCTGGGTTCAAGGGATTCTCGTGCCTCAGCCTCCCGAGTAGCTGGGATTATAGGTGCCAGCCACCACGCCCAGCTAATTTTTGTATTTTTAGTAGAGACAGGGTTTTGCCATGTTGGACAGGCTGGTCTCAAACTCCTGACCTCAGGCAGTCCGCCCGCCTCGGCCTCCCAAAGAGCCGAGATTACAGGCATGAGCCACTGTCCCCGGCCAAAAAAAATTTTTTTTGTAGGGACAGAGTTCTTGCCATGTTGCCCAGGCTGGTCTTGAACTCCTAGGCTCAAGCAGTCCTCCCCACTTAGCCTCCTAAAGTGCTGGGATTATACGCGTGAGCCACCACATCCCGCCCTTCCTCCTTTCTCTTTGTTACTTGCAGATTAATTTCAGTTTAATTCCTTTTGAAATCTAGATACAACTTAGTTGTATTTATGCTTCTGAGGGAGAGAAAAAAGTACTAAAAGTTGACCCCCTCAGGCTGGCTCTGTCTTGCTTTTCATTGCCTCTTCTACTTTTCTCTTTGGATAATTCAGTACATTCAGCACCCAAAGTCTCTCTTCTTCATTTTATTCTCTCATGTTATTAACTTTTCCCCGGACTTCTGGATTATTGTAGATGATGGCTATTGAGCATGTTTGTGCTTTTGTTCTTTTTCTGCAAAGATTTCAGAAGAGAAGCAGGAAGAGGTATGTTTCAGAAGCTGCCCCTGGAAATGAAGGGAGTTTGTCAGTACTGCCTGAGTATTTAAATTAGCTTAATTATTGACTTTTAGCAATGAAATAAATCCAATTAGTTTAGAAGATTTAATTGAAGAGACTTAGTAAGTGCTGTATTTATCAGAACCGTTAATGTCTAGTGATAATAAAATGATTTTTAGGTAGTTACTGAAGAACTACTAGTTATGTAATTTATTCTTAGGGGAGAGTAGAAAGCAATGATTGTCTAAGAGTAGCTCCTGTACAACCTCAGAACTAATTGATGAGGTTATTTAAAATACAGACCTTTCCTCAGACTTGGTATTTTCACTTTAAAAAGCTTCTCGGGTTACATAGAGACACTAATGGAGAGAATGAAAAGGCACTTAAGAAACGATACCCGACCTCAAGTGGCTCACAGTCTAGTTAAAGACAGTAAAACAGTTAAGTGAAAAAATTTATAATGATTTATTAATAGTAACAAATAATGTAAAATGAATTACCAATCTGCACATTTATACTTTATGTGCTTTTCTGGTTTAGTGTTATGGTTTACAGTTTTTTTTTTTTTTTTTTCCTTTTTGGCGACGAAGTCTTGCTCTGTCACCCAGGCTAGAGTACAGTGGCGTGATCTCGGCTCACTGCAACCTCCACCTCCTGGTTCAAGCCATTCTCATGTCTCAGCCTCCCGAGTAGCTGGGACTACAGGCGTGCACCGCTACACCTGACTAATTTTTGTATTTTTAGTAGAGACAGGGTTTCACCATGTTGGCCAGGCTGGTCTCGAACTCTTAGCCTCAAGTGATCCAACCACCTCGGCCTCCCAAAGTTCTGGGATTGCAGGCGTGAGCCTCCACACCGGCCTGTTTTACAATTTAAATAAACTATGTAGGGAAAGGAAAAATAAAAAGTCCTGTTTATTATCCTCAGGAGGCAAAAGAATCCTAGGCCTCCTGGATAAATAGCCTTAGGCAAAAAGAATGAAAACAGTAATAATACATACACACACGAATACAATTGCCCCATAGCATTTGCCCCGTGGAATAGGGAAAAGATAGTCATGATTTACAAGAGGCAGCAGGAACAAGACAAGATACATGTGTTGAGAAGGGAACAGATAATTGGAAGATGCTTTGAGTCTGCAGAAGCTTTGAGTGTTACTACTAACATGCAGAATTATTACCCAGCTGTGTAGATAATCAGTGATTGCTGCCTTTAGTAAGAGGTATAATTTCACTGCAGCAGATAGATTGGAAGCTAAGGGAGGCTGCATCCTATCTATCTATGTATCTATCTATCTATCTATCTATCTATCTATCTGTCTATCTATCTATATCTGTCTATCTTTCTGTGATGGGGTATGGCTCTGTTGCCCAAGCTGGAGTGAATGGCTCCATCTCGGCTCACTACAACCTCTGCTTCCCAGGCTCAAACCATTCTCCCACTTCGGCCTCCCGAGTAGTTGGGACTATAGGCGTGAGCCACCATGCCCGGCTACTTTTTGTATATTTGGTAGAGATGGGGTTTCAGCGCCTGGGTGATAGAGCAAGAACCTGTCTAAAAAAAAAATAATGAAATGAAATTTAAAAATAAAAACAGAGCAACTACAGACCTTGCGAAGGCACTGGGAGATCAGGACATCTGATCGGACGGGGTTTCACCATGTTGGCCAGGCCGGTCTCAAACTCCTGACCTCAGATGATCCTCCCGTCTCAGCCTCCCAAAGTGCTGGGATTACAGGCGTGAGCCACTGCACCTGGCCTCCATAAATGGTTTTGAGACGATTGATTATACATTCAGAAAAAATAATTAATGTCAGTTTCCTACCTCATTATCTGCATCAAAACAAATTCCAAAATTTCACGTTTAAATATAAATATCAAACATGTTAAAACATGCTTAAATAAATCATAGGTGAGTATTTTCATCATTTTAGGATTGGACTGGATTTTGAAAGCCTACTGTGAAGACTAAATCCCAAGGACACATTTGACTTCCTAGGAATATGAAAGTTTGGATCAGTAATGTAGAAAGTAAAAAGTTTCCTCTTCAAAGTTTCCCTTCTTGTTAAAAAATAAATCATAAATGATAATAATAATTTCTTTTAAAGACTAACTTCCTTCAAGCCTCCTCACTTATGCTAATAACTCTTCGTTAGGCCCTCTCCTATGTAGCTGTTATGCTCACAGGCACGTAGTACATTCTATGTCCTTGTACCTTAACCAAGATGTTTGTGCTGGACGTGCTCACAGGCACCTTCCAGCTCGCAGCCTATGCCCCTTCCCTATTTGGCATAAGCAACTTCCTCTTTTCCTTTGTCTTTCCATTACTATTACCTATTTTAAAAAGTTTCAAACTGTTAGTCAATCGGGTTTTAGTTTAGACTGTGCTGTCTGGCTCTAGCCAATGGAGACAGGACACAGTAGCAGGGACATACTGCTTAAGGAATAAAAATTGCTTCCCTCCTTTGTTCGGATGTGCTGTCGCCGTTGTTCCATCTGTGACGGGCACCCTTTCTGCAGAAAGTAAAAATGGCCTTAGTAAGAAAATTAAATTTATGTTCAAGTGCTATTTCTTTGTAGCACCAGGGAACAAGCATTCTGTTTCCAAATAAACATTTTACATATAACAAGTAAAATAACACTATGAAAAAAGTCAAAAGACCATTCCTAAAATGAGGGGAATAGGGCAAGTAAGTGGGGCAGTTCCACCCTAAAAGTCCCTGGAATAAATTTTAAAATGGCGTATTCTTCATTTCAAACACAGAAGCCGTTCCTGGGAAACCCTGCAAGCCACAGTGCTTGGGTGGAAACATGACAGGTCAAATTGCAACCAGAATTCTTTGATTATAAACAAAAGCATTTTTGTTTCGGAGAAGAAAAAAAAAAGGTGACAGAGAAAGGAAACTAAAAAAGAGGAAGTGAATCACTTTCTGAACATGAGACCTCCAGTGCACAAACAGGCTGGAGAGTGGAGATGAGTTAGCTCGGTCATCATCACTAGGTAATTCTTTTAAAGCTGTCTTTTGGGGAAAAGGCAAAAACCACATACCCACATTTATCTGATTCAGTGACTTTCTGGCAGGAGAGGAGCCTGGGATCTCCAACTTTCGTCGGGAGCCATGAGAGTTTCCCCCTCTCCTTTCAGGGTCCCAGGAACTCTGCCCTATTGGAGCTCTGGAGCTTTGGGCTAAAGGAGGCTTGGGTCCAGCACAGATTCCCTGGGCAGCTTTGGCTCCCAAGAGACACAGCAGCCCACTGTCAGTTTTGACATTGTTGCTGTCAGATATTAACTCTGATTCCTTAATGCAGGAAGTAACTAAAACTAGTTACTTAGTTTTAGCCAGAAATCTGGATTTACTCCTAATTCTGCCATTGGAAACCCAACATGTTCTTAGGCAAAGGATCGACTTCTCTGGGGCTTAGTTATCCCATCTGTTAAATGGTTGTCTTAACTCTATGCTTACCTCCTCAGTTTGGGGGGGAAGACTAAATAGCGAGAGTAGATAAAAGTATGTTGTAAACTATGTCACACATGGTTTATTAGTATTATTAGGACCACAGTTCAATCAATTAGGATGTGTTTATAAAGATGTGATTGCAACTGATAAAATGTGATAGTTCCAAAAACGAAAAAAAAAGCTATTTTTTATTTATTTATTTATTTATTTATTTATTTATTTATTTATTTATTTTTTGAGACAGAGTCTCGCTCTGTTGCCTAGGCTGGAGTTCAGTGGTGTGATCACGGCTCACTGCAACCTCCGCTGACTGGATTCAAGTGATTCTCGTGCCTCTGCCTCCCAAGTAGCTGGGACTACAGTCATGTGCCACCACACCTGGCTGATTTTTGCATTTTTAGTAGAGACTGGGTCTCGTAATGTTGGCCAGGCTGGTCTTGAGCTCCTGAGCTCAAGTGATCTGCCCGCCCCAGCCTCTCAAAGTGCCACAGGTGTGAGCCACTGTGCCCAGTGCTACATATATATATATATATTTTTTGTTGTTGTTGTTTTTTCATGAGAAATGGATAACAGTAAGCTTCTCAGAAGGAGAATGGAGTGGTTGGTGGGCAGGAGTAGAAGGGACAACTATTTTCTATTGTACACTCTTCTGTAACTTTTGAATATTTTAAAGCATATGTTTGTGTTAATTGCTCAAAGAATATGCAAATAAAATTCAAATTTATGTGGTCCAAGTTATTTCCTTCTCAGTTAGAAATGTACGTACATGTTCACCAAAAGGCATGTCCAAGAATATTCATAGCAGCCCTAATTGTAGTGGCCCCAAGCTGGAACCCTGTCTAAACGCCCAACCACTATAAAATGCATAAGTTGCAGTATTTTCCCACAGTGAAATACTACATAGCAACTACAATAAGTGATCTATAACTATGGGCAACAATGTGAATGAATATGACAAACATGTGGAGTGAAAGAAGTCAGACACAAAGGAGTACATACTTTGTGGTTTCATTTATAAAAGGTTCAAAGGCAGGCAAAACTACTATAACACATTAGAAGTCATAATAGTGGTCCCCCTTACAAGGTTTTGTAACTTAAGGGGTCAAAGAAGGGCTTCTGGAGTGTTGATAACATTCCGTCTCTTAACTGGGTCACCGCTGTTTGCATATGTGTCTTCAGTTTGTGAAAATTTATGACACTGTTTTCTGTATGTTACACATCAACTGAAGGTTTAAATAAATAAATAAGAAAGATTGGATGGGGCAGGAACCATCTAATGGGACTCACAATAAAACAACAGAACAATAAAATAAATTTTGCTTTGAGCTTTTCCAGTGATCTCCAAATGGTATCCATTTCATTCCGTCTCTAAGGGGCAGTTTCAGAAATTCACAGAGGCTACCATTTGTTAGCGGCAGCAGAAATTAAAATACAGAGCAAAGGGTGATATTAAAATCAGAGTCAGGTGTATTCGTATCTTTTTCAGTACTATCAAGCAACACTACAATGAAATAAAGATATAATATATAATTGGAACCGTGTCAAGATCTTAAAATGAAGTCACAGAGTTAGCAATGTCCAAGTATTAGAGTTTGGAAAGTCAGTGTGAGAGTAAAAGACATTTTTATATTCCTCAGAACTGAAAAATGTCACTGTATAGCATAGGAAACTTAGCAATAAGTATCCAAAACAGAAGTCAAGTGAAATGTAAATGGATGAATTCTAATCTCAAAGGCCATTAGATGAAGACAATATCTCTAACCACTATCTCTTATGACCTCAAAATCCCCGAGCTCAGGAGATACATAGGCCACAGAGCTGGTAGGTTATGGAGCCAGGGTTTGAAGCCAGATCTTGAAAGTCCAATGTAAAGCACTGTGAACTTTTGTCAGTTACTGGACGACATGCAGCTTTCTTTCCTCAAACTTTTACATGTATTCACACCCTCCTGTCGAGGTTAGCACCTTCGCATCCTCCAGATCCCAGCTGAAATGCCCTGAGGCCTCTTCTGCCACCTAATCTGAAATCATTCTCCTTCTTGATCTCTATGTCTTGTTTTCTTTCTTCATAACGTAGCAGAAGTTGGAGTTGCTTCATTTACTGGGGAGTGGTCCTTGATCCTGTATTCACTTACCAGTCTGTCAGCTGGACTATAAGCTCCATGAGGTGACAGCCACATCTATTGTGCCTCCAGCTCTTACTCCTGCACTTGGCATGCTAGGGATGCTCAACAGATGACTATTTTAAACGTCAGTCATGGCCAGGCGCGGTGGCTCACGCCTGTAATCCCAGCTACTCAGGAGGCTGAGGCACGAGAATCGCTTGAACTTGGGAGGCGGAGGGTGCAGTGAGCCGAGATCGCGCCACTGCACTCCAGCTTGGGTGACAGAGTGAGACTCGGTCTCAAATAAATAAATAAATAAATAAATAAATAAATAAATGTCATAATGAGTGCCAGGAGAATGTGAGTCGGCAGATCTCACAGGAGACCCGGGAGAGTAGTAGTTGCTGTTTAACTCTGTTTGCTGTTTACCTTCTGTGCGATCTCAAGCCCAGAAGCTCCCATCTCTGGACCATGATTTCCTCATGTGTTAAATAAAGGCTGATTACTTACTTTCTAAATTTCCTCCATTCTAATTCCCACTCACTAAATTAAACTAATTCACAACAATGTGTGAATGGCTGATGGCTTATTACCATTCCCAGAGGGAGGTGCATTTTTAAAAGATAATGTTTCACATTAATCTCTATTTTTAGGCTATCAGCTCGATGAGTGAAAACAGTGGAACTGACTGGAGAGAGATAATTTTCTGCTGAGAGCAAATGAACCTGAGATTCTGCCCCTGTGAGTCAGCTGCCCTATTAGTTCCTGCTTTTCTCAGCTTCTTCCTCTCTCCTTATTTCAACTCAGGCTTCAAAAGAATGGAAACTTTTTTTTAAAACTTTTTTTTTCCACCTCACGCCCTCCCCAACTGCTACAGTACATATGGCCATGGGGCTTCTGCTGTGATCAACGTTAGAGAGTTGTAAGCTATGCTCAAGTGAGGCCACAGCTTTGTCTGAAGTTGTATGGTCCCAGTGGGTTTGGTTTCTAGAAACCCCAGGATTTCTTTCTGTTTCCAAGTGTGGGGCTCTAGGTGGTTGCCAGGCATTGTGGTTTTGCAGACGGGGCAGTATTTATCTCTCCCTGAGCCTTAGTTATTCATCTTGTCGTCTTTCCGGAACTCAGGAGTGTCCTACCAGGAAAATGAGTGTCTAGGCAGAGAGGACAAAGGTTGACTCAGAAGAACAAACAAAGAGAGGAAGCACTCAGTAGTAATCACAACATTAGGTAGAGCAGCAAATAGTAAAATTTGGCCTGTGTTTACAGAATGGCTCTGTACAGCCTTTTCTTTCGTTGTTTTGATCCAACATCTCTAATCTGAATCCTCCAGAACTCTAGCCAAGGGCTGGGTAATCCACCCAGCTGATCCTAGCTCCTGATGAAAGTGAGAATATATTTTGCCTCTTCACACGGGCCCCACCCTTGTTTTTTCCTTTGACTATCATGTTCCTCCTGGCAGCTGGGCGTTGAGGTGGCCTCCTTTGATGCCTGGGTCATAACTCACCCTGAGGGATGTTGCTGTCTGGCCTTACTGGGCACCTGCATCCACACTCACCAGCACTGAAGTGACAATTGAGTGGCTTTGGTCATTGTTTCTTCAGCCAGGGCTTTCTTTCATCTTAGCCTCAAAATTCCCTGCCCTGAAGGTTTATTACCAGAAGAATTTATTTAAATAAACAACTACTAGGCCAAACTTCACTGGATTCCACCTTGGGAAGATAACCCCCCCCCTTTTTTTTAGATGAGGTTGCACTCTGTCACCCAGGCTGGAGTGCAATGGTGTCATCTCAGCTCACTGCAACCTCCGCCTCCCAGGTTCAAGCAATTCTCCTGCCTCAGCCTCCTGAGTAGCTGGGATTACAGGAGCATGCCTGGCTAATTTTTGTATTATTAGTAGAGAAGGGGTTTCACTGTGTTGGCCAGGCTGGTCTCGAACCCCTGAGCTCAGGTAATCTACCTTCCTCGGCCTCCCAAAGTGCTGGGATTACAAGCGTGAGCCACCACACCCGGCCAGAGCCCCTTTATTTTACCCAAATTTCAAGGGATCCAGGCAATCTGCGGTGGAATCACCATTAATACACTGAATGACAGAGATCTAAGAAAAGGGGGTAGTTCAAATATAGCAGATTCATCAGTGTTGTGTGACTTGGGAAAAACTTGCACACCCCCACCCCAGAATGGTGTTTAGGAAAGGAAAATCCCACATACAGAATGCCTTTACTTTTCTTGTGAGATCTTGCCCTGTGCATTTTTGCCTCCAGAGCAAAATTAAACTCTAGTTCTGGCTTGGTCTAACTCACTGCTACCATCCTTGCCACTCAGTATGAGAAGGGGTGTAAGGGACATCTGCATCTTCTAGGAGCTGAATTAAAATGCAGAATCTCAGGCCCTGATCCAGGCTGGCTGAGTCAGAATCTGCATTTTCACAAGATTTTCATGGGATTCATATTCACCTGAAAGTTCAAGAAGCCCCTCTAGCCTCCCTCACTGTTAATTCTCATTTTATTTTTTTATTTAAATTTTAATTTTGCTGAGACAGGATCTCACTCTCAGCCAGGCTGGCGTGCAGGGGTGGATAACAGCTCATTGCAACCTTGAACTTCTGGGCTCAAGGGGTCCTCCTGCCTCAGCCTCCCAAGTAGCTGGGACTACAAGTGTGCACCACAAGGCCCAACTAATCTTTAAAAATTTATTTGTAGAAATGGGATCTCACTATGTTGCCCAGGCTGGTCTCAAACTCCTGGCCCCAAGTGATCCTCCCACCTCAGCCTCCCAAAGTACTGGAATTATAGGCATGGGTCACCGGGCCCAGTACCTCACCATTAACTTTTAAACTAGTGTCATGCAATCTAAGAGAATTGAGGTGGCATTGTTGTGTTCATAGCATACTGAGGTCAGAGCATTTACAGAGCAATTGGAAACAAGAAAATGCAAGAGCAGTTTAAAAAAAAAAAAACTTTGGCAGGCATGGTGGCTCACACCTGTAATCCCAGCACTTTGGGAGGCAAAGGTGGGCAGATTGCTTGAGCCCAGGCATTCCAGACCAGCCTAGGCAACATGGTGAGACATGGTGTCTACAAAAAAATACAAAAATTAGCCCAGCATGGTGGAATGCACTTGAAATCTCAGCTACTCAGGAGGCAGAGATGGGAGGATTGCTTGAGACCGGGAGGTGGAGATTGCAGTGAGCCCAGATCACGCCACTCCACTCCAGCCTGAGTGACAGAGCAAGACCCTGTCTCAAAAACAAAACAAAAGCAAAACAAAACAAAACCTCTGATAACTGTTGGGATAGTGTAAAACTTTTATTTTCTCATCCTTTTCTTATTGTATTGTTTGAGCTTATTTGTTAAAGGAAGATTTAGGTTTTGTCTTATTTTTATCTTTTTTTTTTTTTTTTTTTGAGACAGAGTCTCACTCTGTCACCCAGGCTGGAGTGCAGTGGCACGATCTCGGCTCACTGCAACCTCCGCCTCCTGGGTTCATGCCATTCTCCTGCCTCAGCTGCCTGAGTAGCTGGGACTACAGGCACTCGCCACAAGTCCCGGCTAATTTTTTTGTATTTTTAGTAGAGACGGGGTTTCACCGTGTTAGCCAGGATGGTCTCGATCTCCTGACCTCGTGATCTGCCCGCCTCAGTCTCCCAAAGTGCTGGGATTACAGGCGTGAGCCACCAGGCCTGGCTTTTATCATTTTTATTTAAGAAAGTGAGTGGAAAGCATGATTTGCTCTCAGTCCTAACAAAATCCACAGAGGTAGAAAGTTTTGATAAATGTTAAATGTTCTAAGTGCTATTGTAAAGTCAGTAAATTAACAAACAGGATGCTTAATATTACTCTGTGAATAGCACTGCTGATTAATTGGGCATTTGGGGGTGGGAGGGGTGCCCATAGCTGGCCCATGTTAAGTATGGGCATCAGTGGAAGTAAGATACCTTTTGAGTGACCACCATTTTGTTTTGTTTTGTTTTGTTTTGTTTTGAACAAAGGTTCTAGCTCAGTGGCCCAGGCTGGAGTGCAGTGGCATCATCACGACTGACTGTAGCCTCAACCTCTCAGGCTCAAACCATCCTCCTGCCTCAGCCTCCCATGTAGCTAGGATGAACTACAGGCATGTGGCATCATACTCAGCTACTTTTTAAAATATTTTTTGTGGAGGTGGGGTCTTGCTCTGTTTCCCAGACTGGTCTTGAACTTCTGAGCTCAAGCGATCCTCCTGTCTTTGCCTCCCAAAGTGTTGGGATTACAGGTGTGAGCCCCCTGGTTCAGACAACCACTCTTGTATGGTCATGCAGTGCAGGCTTAAATGGTGTCCCTTTGACTAGATCTTGAACTGTTCTGATCTGACTCACTGTGTAGATCACTTTCATATTTGAAGAGTGTGTGGAGGTGGGGAATAAGGGCTTTGGAGTCTGCTGAGCCAAAGTGGAGTAAGGAGGAGCTGCCTTAGTAACTGTAATTTAAAATTAGGCCCAACTTTCATAAACACTAACTACATATAATAACATATAGGTCCAAATTTCTTACACATTCTACTTAAACATACATAGAATACCAGATATGGTACACTCTCCTCCCAGTATATTAATCCTAAAGATTTTATTCTCTTAAACATTTGTATACCTAATACATATTCTTCTGGTAGAAAAATATAATACAAAGGAAACTATCTTTTCAGACTATCTAAATCTGGGGTTTATCTTTCCGTGTAATTTTTGGGATTGGTATGCTCGTTGGACTCTCATCAGGCATGGTGACAGAGCATCCTGAGCCTTATTTATAGTCTGTAACAGGGACTTCATAATTTGTGGGTCTGTAGCCTACTGTGACCTCTCACTTCATGCTCTTCTACCTCTGGGGCTCTGCAATTCTTACCTGAATGGTCTCTTGATTTTGCATTTCTTTGGTTTTTAAGACATGTAAATGGCTTTTTCATCTCACCTGAATATGCTTTTTTTTTTTTTTTTAATTTTTGAGACAGAGTCTGGCTCTGTTGCCCAGGCTGGAGTGCAATCGCGCGATGTCGGCTCATTGCAACCTCCGCCTCCCAGCTTCAAGCGAGTCTCCTGCATCACCCAAGTAGCTGGGATTACAGGCGAATGCCACCATGCCCAGCTAATTTTTGTATTTTTAGTAGAGATGAGGTTTTACCATATTGGCCAGGCTGGTCTTGAACTCCTGACCTCAAGTGATCCACCCGCCTCCACATCCCAAGTGCTGAGATTATAGGCATGAGCCACCATGCCCAGGCTTGAATATACTTTTCATAAACATCCAATCTCAGGACTATGTAACACTCAGTGATAAAAGGTGTCTAATTAGATTTAGGGATAGAGCTATGGCTTTCCATGGTAATTTGGTCACAATGTCCAAGATTGTTTTACTGATATTACTGATAGACACACACACACACACAGACACACACACACACACACACACACACACACACGGAGGCATGCACAGGGCAAATGAAAATAGTTATAAAAAGGAACTATGTCTGCTTTCTCAGAAGCCCAGAAATCATTTTAAACAAATCAATATATTTCTAACCAACATCATTGAAAACTACAAACAGAAAAACGTCATCTGGGAAGCCAAGGAATGCTTGTGTAATGGAATGGTTTCTTAATTGGGCAAGATCTAGTCAAAAAGGGGAAGTCATCTATTTTTAGTTCCTTGGATATCCATCTATGTAAAAGAGGAAGGAAAAACTCCTGCCCCCCCCCAAAAGCATTAACTTTACCTTAGGACAAGTCAATAAAATTAAATATGTTCTTCCTATAATTTATCTTATTACAGTCTTTTTTTTTCTACTGCGATGTCTTAACCTGTATATATAATATGTTAACTATTAATTTGATTGATAAATAATAATTATACATATTTATGGGGTCCATAGTGATATTTTGATAAATATATTGTGATCTGACCGGAGTCAACTAGCAATGTCCATTATCTCAAACATTTATTATTTATTCTGTTGGGAACATTCAATATCCTCCTTTTGGCTATTTGAAACTATATATTATTGTTAGCTATGGTAATGCTACAGTGGTATAGAATACCAGAATTCATTCCTTCTATCTAGTTGTAATTTTGTAACCTTTTTTTTTTTTTTTTTTTTTTTTTTTGAGACAGAGTTTCACTCTTGTTGCCCAGGCTGGAGTGCAATGGCCAGATGTGGGCTCACTGCAACCACTGCCTCCCGGGTTCAAGCGATTCTTCTGCCTCAGCCTCCCTAGTAGCTGGAATTACAGGTGCCCACCACCAAGCGCCCCTAGTTTTTTGTATTTTTAGTAGAGACCGGGTTTCACCATGTTGGCCAGGCTGGTCTTGAACTCCTGACCTCAGGCGATCCACCTGCCTCGGCCTCCCAAAGTGCTGGGATTACAGGCGTGAGCCACCGCGCCCAGCCTGTTTTACTTTTTACTTCTATGAGATTAACTATTTTTAGCTTTGCCACAAGAGTAAGAACATGTTGTGTTTAACTTTCTGTTCCAGATTTATTTCCCTTAACATAATGTCCTCCAGTTCCATCCATGTTGCTGCAAATGACAGGATTTCATTCTTTTTTATGGTTTAATAGTATTCCGAGGTGTATATGTACCACATTTTCTTTATCCATTCATCTCTTATTGGAATCAATGATTCCATATCTTGGCTCTTGGGAATACTGTTTGAATAAACGTGGAGGTGCAGACTATCTGAAAATAACTTTGGGACTAGAGCACAAAATTCTGACCAGTTAAGGCTAAAGAGTGACGGCTAGCATAGAAGACACCCCTTTTTTGAGGCTGTCTTTTGTGAGATTTCTATCAGTTCCATATCTTGAGAAAATTGTTTGTGGCTATGGTTTCTGATGTCACTTTCCAGTGCAGGGTAATCTCTCCTAGGTGCTATTTTCAGCTGAGGATTTGTTTTTAAGTCACAAGTTTCAGTTCAACATTGTTATTCACCAAATATGTCTCCTGTTTTTGCTTTTTATACCTACAGGCTCCTGGATAACTAGGATAATGTAAATGGATTAGACTGTAATTTCAGGGGCACACATTTCATACAGTGTCTTATTTAACTTTCACCGCCACCCTGTAAAGTAAGAATTGTTTCGATTTTACAAGATATGAAAACTGCCCTTGGCTAAATGGCTAGCAAAAGCAGGGCAGAGTTGAGATTCAAATAAACAAGGTTCAACCTGGAGGACCTTATGCTAAGTGAAATAAGACACAAGCTGTGTGATCTCACTTCTATGTGGAATCTTAAAAAATCAACTCACAGAAGCAGAGAGTAGAATGATGGTTGCCAGGGGCCAAGGGGGATGGTGAGAGAAATAGGGAGAAGACAGCCAAAGAGTACACACTTTCAGTTACAAGATGAACATGTTCTTGCCCGGGCGCGGTGGCTCACGCCTGTAATCCCAGCACTTTGGGAGGCCGAGGAGGGCAGATCACGAGGTCAGGAGATCGAGACCATCCTGGCTAACACGGTGAAACCCCGTCTCTACTAAAAAATACAAAAAAAGTTAGCCGGGCGTGGTGGCGGGCGCCTGTATTCCCAGTTACGCGGGAGGCTGAGGCAGGAGAATGGCGTGAACCCGGTAGGCGGAGCTTGCAGTGAGCCGAGATTGCTCCATTGCACTCCAGCCTGGGAGACAGCAAGACTCTGTCTCAAAAAAAAAAAATACATTCTGTACATCATAGTGACTATAGTTAAGGATACTGTGTTGATTACTTGAAATTTGCTGAGAGAGTAAGCTTAAGTGTTGTCACACACACACACATTCACATGCACAGAAAATGGTAACTTGGTGACGTGATGGATGTATTAATTAATATGATTGTGGTAATCATGTGGTAATCATTGTGGTAAACAATGTATACATATATCAAATCATTATGTTGTAAACTATATATATTTTTTATTTTATTTTTTATTTTTTTAAATTGAGACAAAGTCTCTCCCTGTCACCCAGGCTGGAGTGCAAACTCACCACAACCTCTCCCTCCTGGGTTCAAGCGATTCGTGTGCCTCAGCCTCCCGAGTAGCTGGGATTAAAGGCATGCGCCATCCCACCAGGCTAATTTTTTTTTTTTCCACATAGAGTTTTGTTCTTGTCACCCAGGCTGGAGTGCAGTGGCGCAATCTCGGCTCACTGCAACCTCCGCCTCCCGGGTTCAAGTGATTCTCCTGCCTCAGCCTCCCAAGTAGCTGGGATTACAGGCGCCCACTACCACAGCCAGCTAATGTTTTGTATTTTTAGTACAGATAGGGTTTCATCATGTTGGGCAGGCTGGTCTCAAACTCCTGACCTCAGGTGATCTGCCCGCCTCGGCCACCCAAAGTGCTGAGATTACAGGCGTGAGCCACCACGCCCAGCCTAATTTTTGTATTTTTAGTAGAGACAGGGTTTCACCATGTTGGCCAAGCTGGTCTCGAACTCCTGATCTCAAGTGATCTTCCCACCTCAGTCTCCCGAAGTGTTGGGATTACAGGCATGAGCCACCACGCCTGGCCATGAATATATATAATTTTTTTTTTTTTGTCAATTTTACCTCAATAAAGCTGGGGGAGAAAAACCAAAACCCAACAAGATAAATATAAGAGGTTTTCATGCTAAAATTCAGGCTATTTCCTGACACCGACGTTCTTTGCACTGGTCTATACCAGTTCTCAAGTCTGTTTTCATGGATTTGTCTCAGGCAGCTCTTAAAGAGAGGTGATCTACCTCTAAACTTGAACATCAGGAGTAAAGTGTGCGACAGTGATCGGTGCGTTCTGGGTGCATGAGACATGTCAGCCTTCGATGATGAGTCACATCAGTAGTTTATGAATTCCACCAAGGAAGATGAAGTCCAGGCCATTTGAAAACAAACCAGCATGATGTAACTTCTCCTTTGATCGCTCAGATGACCAAATATGTGTAAAATCCCTTCGTAAACCCTAAGACAATTTTATGAAAGTAAACGGATTTATTGTAGTTGTATTTTGGTTTTAGTTGCTTGTTGTTTCTTCAGTCTTCAATTGGAGCTGTTCTGTAAAAGTGTCTTTCCAAATAGATACTGTAATAAAAATACTGTAATAATTTCTAATGGAATCATATCCATTTAGAGTTTTGTCCCAGAAGGACTTATCTCACCCGATAGCAGAGTTTTCTGAATAGCCTCTAAAGTGGGAAGCGTCTTGGTGGCTTCCTCCATCTTTATCTGCAAAGTTTTCAGGCTTTTTCACATTGTTTTCTGGTGGCAGATAGAGAACACAATTTGGAATAAAATCTGGACTTTCATTCTAACAGACAGAAGTTTCCATAACGCCTACTCCTTTCTAATGTTTGTATAAATATAAGGATATGACCCAGTTGTTTTTAGATCAACGTCAGATATAATCATTTCCTGCCCCAGATGCACAGAAGAAGCTTGGAAATTTGTGCTTGTCTATTTTAAAAAAGAATCAAGAGTGAAAGCCAAAGATTTTTGTTTTTTGTTTTGTTTTTGTTTTGAGATGAGATCTCACTCTGTCAACCAGACTGGACTGCAATGGAGTGATCTAGGTTCACTGCAACCTCTGTCTCCTGAGTTTAAGCGATCCTCCCACCTCAGCCCCGTGAGTGGCTGGAACTACAGGCACACGCCACCACTTCTGGCTATTTTTTTTGTATTTTTGGTAGAGACAGGGTTTTGCCATGTTGCCCAGGCTGGTCTCGAACTCCTGAGCTCAAGCAATTCGGCCACCTTGGCCTCCCAAAGTGCTGGGATTACAGGCATGAGCTGCCGCGCCTGGCCAAAAGCCAAAGGTTTGATTGTGAAGGCCCTGTGTCACTCAATATTAGGATAGATCTACTAGCTGGATATTAGTTGCCAGTTCAAGTGGCTTGAACTCTGTTTTAATACTAACAGTGGCATTGAACAAAATAGCAAGAAGTAGCATAATTAATTATTCAAATAAGGCAAATTATTAAGAATTTTAGAAATGCAAATATCCAGCTTTAAAAGCTAAAAGCCAGGCCAGGTGCAGTGGCTCACACCTGTAATTCCAGCACTTTGGGAGGCTGAGGTGGGCGGATCACCTGAGTTCAGGAATTTGAGACCAGTCTGGCCAACATGGTGAAACCCCGTCTCTACCAAAAATACAAAAATTAGCCAGGCATGGTGGCACGCACCTGTAATTCCAGCTACTCTGGAGGCTGAGGCAGGACAATCGCGTGAACCCGGGAGATGGAAGTCACAGTGAGCCAAGATTGCACCACTGCACTCCAGCCTGGGCAACAAGAACAAAACTCGTCTCAAAAACAAAACAAAACCAAAAAAAAAAAGAAAAGAAAGAAAAAAGGTAAAAGCCAGCTTTGTGCCAAAATCCTTTATGATTGGCTGATTTCCTTTACAAAATTCAACATGTTTTCACTGAGTGTATTTTTCAAACCCAGGGTTTGTAAATAGACATTTATGAGCCCAGATCTCTTTTTGAGATTCTCCTTTGTGAGATTTCTAGAACCTCCCCCTGCCCCCTATCAGTTCCATTATCTCGAGAAAATTGTTTGTGGCTGTAGTTTCTGATGTCACTCTCCAGTGCAGGGACATCTCGCCTAGATGCTATTTTCAGCTGAGGATTTGTCTTTAAGTCACAAGGTTCAGTTCTACATTGTTATTCAGCAAATATGTCTCCTGTTTACCATTTTAAGTGGTATACAATAAAAAGGAGTTCTCAACATTTCAAGAAAAATAAACCTTTGCATACTTTATACATTTCAGAACTTTATATAAAATATATATAACTCAGTCTTTGAAAAGAAACAAGAAAATAGTGAGAAGCTATACCTAAAAACACTTTTGTGTGGTTTTTTTGTTTGTTTGTTTGTTTGTTTGTTTGAGACGGAGTCTCACTCTGTGGCCCAGGCTGGTCTCCAACTCCTGGGCTCAAGAAATCCTCAGGCGTCTGCCTCCCAAAGTGCTAGGGTTGCAGGTGTGAGCCACAGTGCCCGGTCAGGTCAGCACTTAAGTTTTAAACAGGCATTGAATTCCAAGCTTGAAGTCATTTCAGCCAGGTGCAGTGATGTGTGGTTTTAGTCCCAGCCACTCCATAGGCTGAGGTGGGAGGACGCTTGAGCCCAGGAGTTCAGGGCTGCAGTGTGCAGTAATGGAGCCTGTGAATAACCACTGCACTCTAGCATGGGCAAAAGAAGGAGACTGTCTCAAAAAAAAAAAAAATCATTTCATAAAATACTGAAGGGAGTAAAGGGAAACAAGTCCACAGTGAAGAGTCTTGGAGTCTAGTCCCGACTCTAACTCAGCGTGTGATCTTAGGCAACGGACGTGTCTGAACCACAGGGGATTTAACACTTAGTTGCATACATATTTGCCAGGACCTGAGTTTTGTTTATTCAAAGTATCAGACTCCTCATCTTCACAGTCAAAAATGTTTTGAAAATAAAACTCTCAGTCTTCAGGTTGCAGGTTACAATAAGAGCAATTTCATTTTCTTTTCTTTCTTTTTTTTTTTTTTTTTTTAAGACAGGGTCTCACTCTGTAGCCCAGGCTGGAGTGCAGTGGCACAATCACAGCTCACTGCAACCTCAACCTCCTAGGCTCAAGTGATCCTCCCACCTCAGCCTCCTGAGTAGCTGGGACTACAGGCGAGTGCCACCATGCATGGCTAATTTTTGTATTTTTTTCATAGAGACAGGGTGTCAATTTGTTCCCCAGACTGGCCTCAAACTCCTGGGCTCAAACGATCCACCCACCTCGGCCTCCCATAGTGCTAGAATCACAGGCGTGAGCCATCATGCCCAGACCTAAGAGCAATTTTCAATACAGCAAAAGTCTTCATCAAAATTTACTGTGAGAAAAGGGCCCATGTAACTACTGTTTTTTTAAATATTTTTTGAACTATATTTACTTATTTGGGACAGAGTCTCACTCTGTCACCCAGGCTGGAGTGCAGTGATGCAATTATAGCTCACTTTAACCTCTAACTCCTTGGCTCAAGCAATCCTCTTGCCTCAGTCTCTCAGGTAGCTGGGACTACAGGTGTGCACCACCATGCCTGGCTATTTTTAAAATTTTTGTAGGGACAGACTAGCCGTATTACCAGGGCTGGTCTCAAACTCCTGGGCTAAAGCAATTCCTTTTCTTTTTTTTTTTTTTTTTTTTTGGAAGAGGAGGATATAGATAGGAAGGGAAAGGGAGGGATTCCCTTTTCTTGACATGTATTCATTACTTCACCCCGCTCTCATGTCATAAAATAGCTATGACTCAGTAATATTGAGATGTTTTTAACCAAGTTCAATAGTAGTGAAATTCCTTTTTATTTCCACATGCTCTCTTTACTTGAAAATGTGTGTTCTTTCTTTAACAACGTTGGTTTTAAAAAATGAAAACATGTAGCAAAAAATGAAAGTAAGAAAAAGTGAATAAAAAAACTAAAGACTATTACATGCATACAATACTAAAGATGCTGGTGACATGAACTTTCTCCTCTCATTTGTGATCTCTAACTTACACTTTTAAAATGAAATTTGGAGAAAATCATTTACTGGTCAGGTGCAGTGGCTCACACTTATAATCCCAACACGTTGGGGGGCTGAGGTGGGAGGATCACTTGGGCCCAAGAGTTCAAGACCAGGCTAGGTAACATGGCAAAACTCTGTCTCTACAAAAAAATACCAAAATTAGCCAGGCATGATGGCCTATGCCTATAATTCCAGCTACTCTGGAGGCTGGAGAGGGGAGGATTCCTTGAGTCTGGGAGGCTGAGGCTGCAGTGAGCAGTAATTGCACCACTGCACTCCAGCCTGGGCAGCAGAGTAAGATCCTGTCTCAAAAAGAACAAAACAAGGCCAGGTGCAGTGGCTCACGCCTGTAATCCCAGCACTTTGGGAGACCGAGGCGGGTGGATCACGAGGTCAGGAGATCAATACCATCCTGGCTAACATGGTGAAACCTGTCTCTATTAAAAACACAAAACATTGGCCAGGCATGGTGGCGGGCACCTGTAGTCCCAGCTACTCGGGAGGCTGAGGCAGGAGAATGGCATGAACCTGGGAGGCGGAGCTTGCAGTGAGCCAAGATCACGCCACTGCACTCCAGCCTGGGCAACAGAGCGAGACTCCGTCAAAAAAAAAAAAGGAACAAAACAAAACAAAAACCCATTTCCTGTGTCCCCTAATGTTGCATTATTGTTGGATGCATAACAGGAATTTGTAAAATACAAAAATAGAAGAAAGACTAGGGGAAAGACAGAATCCTATATTAGCATTTTTAAAAAATTAAATGTAAATATACTTTTCTCATTATATAAGTAATACATAGCTGGGTGTAGTGTCATCAGCTTAATGTCCCACCTACTTGGGAGGCTGAGACAGAAGGATCACTTGAGCCCAGATGTTTGAGGTACAGCCTGGACAACATAGCAAGACCCCATCTCTAAAGAAATTATATGTATATTACATATATATGTAATCCATTTTATTGTCTGTTCAGAAAACTCAAAAGCATAGAAATGTAAGAAGTGAGAAGTAAATCCCCTGTTACCCCATTCAACCAAAGATAATTTATTATTTTTAGTATATAGTTTTAGACTTGTTTATATTAAAATACAAACATATATGCACATATACATATATATTTAATAGAATAGATTATTCTGCATATCTTGTTTAGTAGATTTTTTTACACTTAGAGATATATGTTAACATCTTTTCCACATGTCTGTTTCATTAAGTGGCATAACAGGACATGCAATCATTAATAACCGGTCTACTGGTGATGAACATTTTGTATTCAGTGTTTTGCATTATATACATTCTACAAAGAACATCCTTGAACCTTGTTATCTTAAGTTCCTAAGATATCTTAAGAACCTAGTTTCTATCTTAAGAACCTAGTTACCTACTTCTGTACATATATTTGAGTAGATAAATTCTTTTTTTTTTTTTTGAGACGGAGTTTCACTCTTGTTGCCCAGGCTGGAGTGCAGTGGTACGATCTCAGCTCACTGCAACCTCCGCCTCCCAGGTTCAAGCAATTCTCCTGCCTCAGCCTCTCAAGTAGCTGGGATTACAGGCATGTGCCACCACACCCGGCTAATTTTGTATTTTTTAGTAGAGATGGTTTCT
This sequence comes from Pan paniscus, assembly GCF_029289425.2. NCBI lineage: Eukaryota > Metazoa > Chordata > Mammalia > Primates > Hominidae > Pan > Pan paniscus. The sequence goes on along the minus strand of NC_073266.2, from coordinate 77,409,077 downwards.
CCATGTTGGTCAGGCTGGTCTTGAACTCCTGACCTCCGGTGACCCACCCACCTCAGCCTCCCAAAGTGCTGGGATTACAGCCATGAGCTACCGTGCCTGGCCTGTGTAGATAAATTCTAAGCATTTGTTTCTCATACACAATGCAAAAATTATTTTCTCAACTTGATGTTTGTGTTTAACTTCATATTTTTGCCATTTAGAGTTTTTTAGGTAGTCAAATTTGTCTCTTTCCATTTATAAGTTTTAGCCTTGGTGCTATTCTAAGCAGGTCCTACCTCTATCAAGCTTGTAAAAATCTTTTGGGCTGGGCATGGTGGCTCACGCCTGTAATCCCAACACTTTGGGAGGCCAAAGCAGGAGGATCACTTGAGGCCAGGAGTTTAAGATTAGCCTGGACAACATAGTGAGACCTCATCTCTACAAAATTAAAAAATTAGCCAGGTGTAGTGGTGTTCTTCTGTAGTCTCAGCTATTAAGGAGGCTGAGTGGGGCTGGATCACTTGAGCCCAGAAGGTTGAGGCTGCAGTAAACTATGATTGGCCACTGTACTCTAGCCAGGGTGACAGAGTGAGGACTGTCTCAAAGGAAAACCACAAATGCCTGTTTTCTACCACTATATCATTACTTTGTTACATATTTACTTGTTACATTTTTATATAACAAATGAAATGTTTGTTACATGTTTAAGTTGTTAAGGTCATCTATGCAGTTACTTCTTTCTTTTTCTTTGCAGAGGAAAACACTTTGAAATAAACTGTCCTTCAGAACGGCTCCCACCAGCAATGAATGACAATATCAATTCTCACAGTCCTCCATTATTCTGCATATTGTCTTTCTTTATATTATTTGTCAATTTGAAACGCGAAAAAAAAACTTTCCTTCTTCTTATACTTTACATCTTCTTTGTTTTTCACAAAACCAATGCTTTGTTTTTTGTTTCTGTTTTTGAGACAAGGTCGCTCTCTGTTGCCCAGGTTGGAGTGCAGTGACGTGATCACAGCTCACTGCAGCCTTTACCTCTCAGGCTCAAACAATCCTCCTGCCTCAACCTCCCAAGTAGCTGGGAAAACAGGTGCACGCCATCAAGCCTGGCTAATTTTTTTTTTTTTTTTTTAATTTTTGTAGACAATGGGGTCTCCCTATGTTGCCCAGCCTGGTCTCACATTCTTGGGCTCAAGCAATCCACCCACCTTGACCTCCCAAAGTGGTGGGATTACAGATATGAGCCAACATGCCTGGCCCAACCTTTTAAGATATGTTTATTTACAGTTATTATTTTTTTCTCTTGAAAAGTATTTAATTACATGCTTGGTTTATTTTTCTCCTGGGCTTTAAAAAAAAATGAATTTGCAAGAGTTTGTCATATTTTCATATACATTTAGAACAAGATCCAGAAGTAGAATGTGAAGGATATGGACCCTTTTTAAATTGAATCTGTTGCAAATATTTTGAATTGTATTCCAAACTGTATTTGATAGTCTGGAGATAATCCCTGAGATTGTGCAATTTTAGCTGTTGCCCAGAGGTAAACACGAAGGGGGTGTGAGGGGGTGGTGCTGGGTAGAGAAAACTTTCCAAGGAGTTTATGCTAAATAGCAAGACAAAGCAAGTCCACAAACAGCAAAACAAGCAAGCACAAAGCATGTCTCATTCTCATGTTAATATTCATCTATTGATGGTGTCTTCAGGTGTATGAGTCCAGTGGGCTCATGCCAAAAACAGCCTGGGAAAACAGACTGAGGAGAAGAGGGGCTAGAAAGAAGGGGAGAGAACCCAGAGGTCTTGGGGGCTCTCCAAGCCTATGATACTTTATAACATGCTCTTGGGGCACACTTGGAGATTGCTGCAGACTGAGAGAATGCATTGTGTCTCTTATTTGATTTACCCATGTGATGCTTGGATGAGACCAGAGAATTAAACACATAAAATACTGTGCAATGTAATAGAAATGTGTTTTTTTCCCTTAAGTCAGAGCTCTAGGATCATAAAGATGTTTTGGCTCCAAATTACACCCTTTCCCCTCACCCCCACCACCAGCAATCAGAGACCAGTGTATTCTACTCACCATGGAATCAGGTCAAAACAGAAAACAAATTATTTTCATATGTAAGCCTTGCCTACAATGCTCAAAGTCTCAAGACTTGGGATTTTGCATCTCACTGTTTCCAAGGTCTGGACTCTCACAGGGACACCTAGCTATGTGTGACATCATCATTAGCACTTCTATGTTTTATTAGAATGTGGACACATAGGTAATAAGAACATGCTGTTTCCCATCCCACTGTACCCATTGCCATTGATGTTGGCACATTATCTCAATGTTAGGCTGCTGTACCAGGAAATATCTCCTTTTCACACTTGCTACAAGAACAAAGCCTCAACATCATGCCAGATAAGTCTCCCTATTTGACCTTTGTCATTATTTGCTGAACTTTTTGTTTGTTATGAGCCTACTAATAACACTGTTACTTGGCCAAGCACAGTGGCCTACACCTGTAATCCCAGCACTTTGGGAGGCAGAGATGATTGGGGGGGTGTGGCAGATCACCTGAGGTCAGGAGTTCAAGACCAGCCTGGCCAACATGGCAAAACCCTGCCTCTACTAAAAGTATAAAAATTAGCTGGGCATGGTGGCAGGTGCCTGTAATCCCAGCTACTCAGAAGGCTGAGGCAAGAGAATCACTTGAACCCTGGAGGTGGAGGTTGCAGTGAGCCGAGATCATGCGCTGCCCTCCAGCGTGGGTGACAAGAGCGAGACTCCGTCTCAAAAATAAATAAATAAATAAAATAACACTGTTACTTAACATTATCTGATTATTATAGTAGAATGGTTGGAAAACTTTCTGAATGGCAATCAATGTATATCCATTCACCTTTATAGTTACTGAATTTCGGTGCGTCCCTACTGTGACTCCAGGTCCTGCTACAGCCCCTCTACGAACCCCACTACGACCGTGACCAGCAACAGCAAATTGATTGGAGTGTAATGGTCGTGGCTGATGTCTTTTTCCTTATTCCTGAACCTTAGAACTATTACTAGTAGTCTACATAATATATGCTAAACAGAATTAGGTAAATAAAACACTCCATGCTGCTTGGAACCTTTCAGGGAAGACTCGTGATCTTCCACCACCTTGGAAGTACAGGGCAATCTCACCAAATCAAATACTAGTAGAAAAGTGTGGTTGGCATCACTATGTCGTTATGAGGGAAGCACATTTATATCTTCTGTTTATGTCTTCCCAGATGGTAGATGCAAACCTTTGTGGCCTCTGTTTCACCTCCTATTTTTTCCGTGATGCTCAAATGCGATCAGTCTTATCTAACAATGAGGTTAAGTCAAGGGGAAGAAAGATAGTGCAGAAGGAGTGGAAGAGAATGAGGAGAAAGAGAGGTGCATGGTAGGAAAGCAGATAAGCCTGCTGGCTGCTGTTGACATGTAGAACCTTTCAGAAACACTCCACAAAGCTCTATTTCTCTCTAAAGCAACATAGGAGAAAGGCATCTTCATTTCTTTATGCCATAGTTAGGATAGAAAAGCATAATTACATAGTGTGAGTACTAAGCCACTCTGAGGATAGAGTCTTAAACTCTCTGGATCCAGAGACTTAAGTCTCTGCATGTAGGGAAACACTAGCCACACTTAATTATGCCTGCCTGACCCTGAGTGACTCACTAGCTGGGGTGAGAAGTTAGGGGGCTGCAGGGATATAAAGCTGGGCACTCCAGGACAGGTGAGGGGAGCGACTGTGGAAGTCTGTATTATTGAAGATAAAGACTTTTTTTGGACTAGCCGTGTAAAATCAAGAGTTAATGCATGCTAAACTTGGATGATCCCCCAATATAAGCTTGTCTTACACAGAAAGCAGCAAACCACTATCCCATCCTTTATGACTTTTAATCTGTAAAGTTTTGTGTAACTTTCCCCATCTCATCTCAGGTTTTCTTCTGTAATTTCAGAATTTATTTATTTATTTATGTAGAGTCTCACTCTGTCGCCCAGGCTGGAGTGCAGTGGCATGATCTCAGCTCACTGCAACCTCCACCTCCCAGGTTCCAGCGATTCTCCTGCCTCAGCCTCCTGAGTAGCCGGGATTACAGGCGCCCTCCATAATTTCAGAATTTTCGTGATGCTTAATTCTATACTTAAACCTGAATATTGAGTCTAAACTTCCATTGGCTTTTCTAGGAACAAGATGAGGTAATAATAACTATGTTTACTAATAGTTTCTCAAGTTCTCTTTATTCATCGTCAACGGTGTAGCCACATATCACTTTATAAATAGCACATGGTTAGGCTTTTCACCTGCCTTATATCTCACTTGCACTGTTTTAAAATAGTGTTTTCCCTGCACCTTCTTTTTTTTTTAACTTAATGACTTTTTTTTTTCACTTCATCCTCCCAAAGTGCTGGCATTACAGGCATAAACCCCGTGCCTGGCCAGACATATTATTTTTTAACTCTTGCCTTGGCCTTTGTTCAGACTTGTATCATAAAGTCAATTAGTCATTGCTAGATAAGGTACACCCTTTCTGAGCTGGTTTTGAAAAGCAAGAACTGGGAGTAATCCAATCTGTGATGCAAACTTTGTTTACCAGAAGGTTTGTTACCAGGTGGTAAACAAAGTGTTTGCCCTTATAGAAAAACACTTCCCATACAACTGAAGGTGAATACACAACAGAACAACGACAGTCCCAGAAGCTTCCCCGGGCCTTGGTGCATTGTTATGTAGATGAGCTTTTGCTAAAGATGGCTGCAGGTGCAGCCAGGAGTCCCTGGAATATGCAGAAAGACTCCTGGCTTTGTGTAAATCGCTTCCAGCTGATTTAGACAGTTAGCAAAGGGCATTTATTCAGCAACTGGGGACAAAACTGACATCTGTCCTCCTTTCCTTGAGGAGGTCTGAAACTTTTTTTTAAAGATTATATTTTTAAGGCCAGGCACGGTGGCTCATGCCTGTAATCCCAGCACTTTGGGAGGCCGAGGCGGGTGGATCACGAGGTCAGGAGATCGAGACCATCCTGGCGAACACGGTGAAACTCCGTCTTTACTAAAAATACAAAAAAACAAATTAGCCAGGCATGGTGGCGAGTGCCTGTGGTCCCAGCTACTCGAGAGGCTGAGGCTGAGGCAGGAAAATGGAATGAACCCGGGGGGTGGAGCTGGTAGTGAACGCAGATCCCACCACTGCACTCCAGCCTGGGCGACGGAGCGAGACTCCGTCTCAAAAAAAAAAAAAAAAGATTATATTTTTAGAACAGTTTTAAGCTCAACATAAAATTAAGAGGGAGGTACAAAGATCTTTCACACATCCTCTGCCCCCACCTATGTAGCCTCCCCTATGGGCACCAGCATGACACGTTTGTTACAATGGCTGAATTCACATGCCATTATCAAAACCCAAATACCATAGCTTACATGAGGGTTCACTCTTAGTGTTGTGTATTCTATGGGTTTGAACAAATGTACCATGGCATATATCCACCATTATAGTATACACAGTATATTCACTGTTCTAAAAATCCTCCGTGGGTCTGAAACGTTTATGTTGTTCTGTTTTTTGGTTTTGGGTTTTTTTTGGGGGGGGCAGGGGTGGAGGGCAGGGTCTCACTCTGTCACTCAGGCTGGAGTGCAGTGGTGTGATCATAGCTCATGGCAGCCTCAACCTCCCAGCTCAAGCAATCCTCCAACCTCAGCCTCCTGAGTAGCTGAGAGACTACAGGCACACACCACCACACCCAGATTGTTTTTTTGTTTTTTTTTTTGAGACACGGTCTCGCTCTGTCACGCATGCTGGAGTACACTGGCACAATCCTGGCCCACTGCAATCTCCACCTCCTGGGTTCAACCAATTCTCCTGGCTCAGCCTCTGGAGTAGCTGGGACTACAGGTAGGTGCCACCACGCCTGGCTAATTTTTGTATTTTTAGTAGAGACGGGGTTTCACCATGTTGGCCAGGCTGGTCTCGAACTCCTGACCTCAAGTGATCCATCTGCCTTGGCCTCCCAAAATGCTGGTATTACAGACATGAGCCACTACACCTGGCCTTAATTTTTATTTTTTGTAGAGATGGGATCTTGCTGTTACCAAGGCTGGTCTCTAACTCCTGGGCTCAAGGGATCCTCCTGCCTGAGCCTCCCAAAGTGCTGGGATTAGAGACCTAAACCACTGCCCCGGTCCAGGTCTGAAACTTTTTAAAGGAGAGTACCACTTGTTGACCCCTTTCCTTTTGATACTGGGAAGGGAGTGCTTAAGTGGGGGATGCCTCCTTTCTCAATGCAAAGAGGAGACTCTTACTAGTATATTTAGGGGTAATGGTTGCCTTTTGCCAAATGAAAGTTTGTGTCTACCGTCTGGGGAGACATAAACACAGCCACCAATAAGCACTGTGGTTACAGCCAGAAAGGCCTGGTCCTGAGGCTAATTACACTGGAGAAGTCTGAATGTGCCCCAGGGACTGGAGAAGTCCCACTTTCTTCTTGACTACTTCTGCCAGATGTCTGTGGGGTCTCCAAGATAACCAGGCCCCTCTTTTTGTTTCACTAATGACTGCCTCTTTAGGACCTTGGCTCTGCTTGAGCGGGACCTGGAAACCTATTTACCAACCACTTTATAGGCAGAGCTTGCAGTGAGCCAAGTTCACGCCACTGCACTCTAGCCTGGGCGACAGAGCGGACTCCGTCTCAAAAAAAAAAAAAAAAAAAGAAAGGAAAAGAAAAAGAAATTAGGCAATTTGCCTAAAACCACATAACTGTGAGTGGCAGGGGCACATGGCTGTGAGGTTTGTCTCCTAAGCCCTTGGGGTTAGGTTTGTCTAACCTGTTAAGGCAGGTTTGTCTCCAAAGCCCTTGGAGCTTTCCTTACATTACACCACCTTTCCGAAGTTGCTAGAGATGCACAAGATGAGGTTGCAGTCAGGAAAACTCAGTTCAATGCATGGCCTAGTAAAACAGCCAGTGCTGGAAAGTTCAGAAGAGGAGGGTGAATTTCTTGTCCTTAAAGTCCCTGCACAGCCCTACAGGGTGACAGCAAAGTCCTTGGTTGGCCGTCTCCCCTTAGCCTGGACACTGGACCCTTGACACCATGTTGAAGGCCAGTGACCCACAAGGCTGCTGGCTGCCCACCCCGCCTGCCTCCTGCCTTGGAATTCTAAAAAGCAATTGAAACAATCAAGTATTGATGTCAAGTTAGGGGAAAAATCATGCATTTCCAAACTGAAATTCAAAGTTAGTCCTTCTGAGACAGGTAAAGGAAGGGTATATGGAAATTGTCTGAGATAGCAGTTGTTCCCCCTAATTCTGCCTTAGTCTCTCAGCTGCTAACAGAAGTCCGCAGAACTGTAAGGAATTTTTTTTTTTTTTTTTTTTTGAGACAGAGTCTCGCTCTGTCACCCAGGCTGGAGTGCAGTGGCACGATCTCGGCTCACTGCAAGCTCCGCCTCCCGGGTTCACGCCATTCTCCTGCCTCAGCCTCCCGAGTGGCTGGGACTACAGGCGCCCGCCACCGTGCCCAGCTAGTTTTTTTTTTTTTGTATTTTTGGTAGAGACGGGGTTTCACCGTGTTAGCCAGGATGGTCTTGAACTCCTGACCTCGTGATCTGCCTGCCTCGGCCTCCCAAAGTGCTGGGATTACAGGTGTGAGCCACTGCGCCCGGCCTGTAAGGAATTTTTGATCAGACCCCATGGTTGGCCTCGGTCTTCCCTCAGTGAATCCCTGAGAAGAGTGTTGGTCTCTTAGCTCTGCCCCTAGAAAGATCTAAAATAATCTCGAATCTAGAATGACCTCATTTCTACCCGTCTCTGCCAGAGTCCAGAAATGTTCAGCTGCTATCTCTCTTCAGCCTCAAATCCCTAACCCTGGGGTGATTCACTCCTGAAACAGAGTAGATAATTTAATCCAGGAAAACTCTCTCTTTCTAGGAAGAAGGGTTTACTCGTCACCCTCTGTGTAGTCACAGGAACCTTGATTAATTTATGAACCGATAACAATGTGTATAGATTGTTTTTTTAAATTCCACTTTTAGAGTATTGCTACTGCTGCATATTTCTTCTAACTATAGCTGTTAAGCTGCTGGAGAAACAAGACTCACAGAGGTTAATAGAATGTCCTCAGAGGCAAGGGTTCAAATCATGCCTCAACCATGACACAGCCCTGCAGCCTTGCACAGACTACTTAGTCCTAATTTCCTTTGTCTTAAAGAAGGAATAAGAGCAGCACTTACCTCACTGGGCAGCTGTATGTGTTGAGATCATGCACATAGTGTACATAAAGCACTTAGTACATAACATGTGCTCGGTAGCCCCTGGGATTATCATTGTTACAAGGAGTACTTTGAAAATGCTTGTCCTATAAAGAATATTTGCTGGAATTTGCCCCTAATTCTAATCTTTTGTTTTGTTTTTTTTGTTTTTGCAACAGTCTTGCTCTGTCGCCCAGGCTGGAGTGCAGTGGTACAATCAATCTCAGCTCACTGCAAACTCCATCTTCCAGGTTCAAGTGATTCTCCTGCCTCAGCCTCCCGAGTAGCTGGGGTTACAAGTGTGTGCCACCACACCCAGCTAATTTTTGTATTTTTAGTGGAGGCAGGGTTTCACCATGTTGGCCAGTCTGGCCTTGAACTCCTGACCTCAGGTGATCCGCCCACCTTGGCCTCCCAAATTGCTGGGATTACAGGCGTGAGCCACCATGCTCGGCCTCCTAATTCTAAATTTATCTGCATCTTGCATCCATTCTCTGCTATGGCTCAGTTGAGGTAAAAGGAAATAGTAATATTTTATGCTCTGCTCTTTTATTCTTATTAAATGCTATCTTGTTCACTATCCCAATGCCTCAAATGATGCATGCTTAAGAAATACTTTATTTTTCACAGCTGTCCTGGAAGACAGATGGCATAGATCATGATGGTGCTGTCTTATAAAGGAAGGAAGTCTACTAAGGGCTTCCAGGTGGGCCAGGCTGTATTCATTTATGCTAGAGCTGCTACAGTTGGGTGACTTCATGTAATAGAAATGCATTGTCTCAGAGCTCCGGAGGCTAGAAGTCCAAAATCAAGGTACTGGCATGGTTGTTTCCTTCTGAGGGTTGTGAGGGAGAACCTGTTCATACCTCTCTCCTAGCTTCTGGTGTTTTGCTGGCAATCCTGGGTGTTCTTGGATTCTAGAAGCATCACTCCAACAGCTGTCTCCTTCCTCATGTGGCTTTTCTCCCTGTGTGTGCCTGTCTCTTTGTCTAAAGAACCCCTTTTAATAAGGATACCAGGCACTTGGATTAGGGCTCACCCTAATGACTCATCTGAACAACATCATCTACAAAGACCCTATTTCCAAGTAAGGTCAAATTCACAGGTGCTGGGGGTTAGGCCTTCACCATCATTCAGATGGAACACAACTCAACCCACAACATGGGCCTAAAGTTAATGTCATTTAAACCAGTTGCTGTTTAGATGCCGCATCTCCCAGCTTCTTCAGTCTCCAGAATCAGCTATTGCTTTTTGGTTTTTTTTTTTTAGAGAGGGGATCTTGGGCCAGGCACGGTGGCTCACGCCTGTAATCCCAATACGTTGTGAGGCCAAGGCAGGCGGATCACCTGAGGTCAGGAGTTCAAGACCAGCCTGGCCAACGTGGTGAAACCCCATCTCTATAACAAAATAGAAAAGTCGGGCATGGTGGTCGGCACTTGTAGTCCCAGCTACTCAGGAGGCAGAGGCAGGAGAATGGCTTGAACCCAGGAGGCAGAGGTTGCAGTGCGCCGAGATTGCACAACTGCACTCCAGCCTGGGCAACGGAGCAAGACTCTGTCTCAAAAAAGGAAAAAAGAGAGATGGGATCTCACTGTGTTGCCCAGGTTTGTCTTGAACTCACAGGCTCAAGCCATTCTCCAGCTTCAGCTTCCCAACATGCTGGGATTACAGGTGTGAGCCACTGCAACTCCTACCCCCCCATTTTTTTTTTTGAAAAAAATAAAATCTTTGCTGCTAAACAAATTAATCCCATAAAAAAAACAATTGGGGAAAAAAACACCTGCAAAAATATGAATTAAAGAATGGCAGGGGAGTTGTTCTTTTTTCTTCTCCTGGACTTTAGAAAGTCTGGCTTCTGGACAGGTGCAGTGGCTCACTCCTGTAATCCCAGCACTTTGGAAGGCCGAGGCGGGCGGATCACGAGGTCAAGAGATCGAGACCATCCTGGCCAACATGGTGAAACCCGGTCTCTACTAAAAATACAAAAATTAGCCAGGCATGACGGCATGCACCTGTAGTCCCAGCTATTTGGGAGGCTGAGGCAGAGAATCACTTGAACCTGGGAGGCAATGGTTGCAGTGAGCCGAGATCGTGCCACTGCACTCCAGCTTGGTGACACAGCGAGACTCCGTCTCAAAAAAAAAGAAAAGAAAGAAAGTTTGGCTTCTTTATTTCTGTGGCAGGACTTCATCCTCTGCAACTTAATGGCACAGCCTATATCAATCAGCTGTCTTGTAGGGTGATAGAGAGATGCTGGCAGAAGACAGGGTGAAAAGAGCACAGTAGAAACACATCCAGATGCTCAGTGCACACAGACGCTTTTGTGTCTCTCTTGTTTTCAGCATAGAGTCCAAAATAATGACCTATATCAGAGTTTGGCAAAGTGCACCCAGCACCTGGTTTTTTTTTTTTTTTTTTTTTTTTTAACTATCTTGAAATAATTATAGATCCATAGGAAGTTGCAAAAGTACTACAGAGAGCTTCTCTGTACCCTTCACCCAGGTCACCTTCTCTGCAATGGTTGCATATTAAGCTATTGTCAGCTATTGCATTTCTTTTTTTATTGAAATGGAGTCTTGCTCTGTCGCCCAGGTTGGAGTGCAATGGTACGATCTCGGCTCACTGAAGCCTCCGCCTCCTGGGTTCAAGTGATTCTCATGCCTCTTCCTCCCAAGTAGCTGGGATTACAGGTGTGCGCCACTAGGCTTGGCTAATTTTTGTATTTTTAGTAGAGACAGGGTTTCAACATGTTGGCCAGGCTGGTATTGAACTCCTGACCTTAAGTGATCTGCCTGCCTTGGCCTCCCAAAGTGCTGGGATTACAGGCATGAGCCACTACATCCAACCAGGTATTGCTTTTTGAAGATTGTGGTGCTGGGAACAATATACTAGAACTATTTGCTGCAAAATCCCTGCAGGCTCACCTCACCCAAACCACTGCCTTTGAAAGGAACCTGAATTCACAGTTCCCCTGTCAACCTTCCAGAATCTACACATACAGACCCTTTCCTCTGATTTGGTTGACCTGGTTTACTCTTTTCCTTGAGGGGATTTCTGTCACCCCCTGCGGATGCCACAGTCCCCTGTGATGAGGGGAAAGGGGAAACTGCAAAGTGGGGACAGCTTCAGCCCCTGCCTTGATGACACTGAGGAGTCTACAGAGGGGTCTACGCTATATTCCTGGTTTCATCCAACTCATGTTCATCCGTGGCTACCTGGAGAAAAGAGCCCAGTTCAAAGGGACAGAAATGGTTTCTGCCATCGCGTTGGCAAGAGAGGGGAAGTGGCTGATGAAAGGTGAAAGACATACACCAGTGAGGGTGATCCCTTCTGAGATGCAAAACCAGTTGCCTCAGCAGTCCTGAAACAGGAGTTTTAGCCAGGAGTGGGGCACGACGTACCTGAAGTCTCAGCTACTCAGGAAGATAAGGTGGGAGGATCACTTGAGCATAGGAGTTCCAAGCTGTATTGAGCTAGGATGGCACCACTGCACTCCAGCCTGGGTGACAGAGCAGTATTCTGTCTTTAAAATATAATAAATAAATAAATTTAAAAATAAAAGATCCTCACTTGAGTCAGAAAATGCAGAAAGATATCAAAAGAAAATAAGTCTCAACTAACCCCACCATCCTGTAGTAAAACAAAACAAAACTTGTTGATGTCTTTTTTGTATATTAAAAGAATGCATGTTATAAGAAAATTGTTGAGAGATTTCAACCATTTGGCTCAAGAAAGAAGTTAGTGATGTTTTCCTTTCTGGAATTGCGTTGTTCAACTTTTCTGTTAAGTTTACCAAGTGCTGTGTTTTCCTTCCTTTTTTCTTTGCATTTATGTGTATGTGTGTGAGTATATGTGTGTTTTACAAATTGATATCACTCTGCATATGCTGTTTTATGTATTACTTTTCTTTACCTTAATCTTAGAACATAAATCATGATTATTTTCCTAAGTCATATGAATTATTTTTTAGAACTCTTTGTCATTACATGAACAGAACATTTACATCATAGAAGCCTGGAAAATGCAGGCATAAAATTAAAAATAAGACCACTAATCTTTCACCTCTCAGACACTCAGATCGCTGTTATTACACCTTAGAGCCCTTACTTGTGGACACTATTTCTAACCATGTGTTTTTTGTGTGTGTGTGTGTGTGTGTGTGTATACATAAAGCAACAAAGTGAATTGTACACTTTTTAAAATTAGTTTCTTTTTGAGATAGAGTCTCGCTCTGTCACCCAGGTTGGAGTGCAATGGTACGATCTCAGCTAACTGCAATTCTACCTCCCAGGTTCAAGCGATTCTCTTGCCTCAGCCTCCTGAGTAGCTGGGATTACAGGCATGCACCACCAAGCCCAGCTAATTTTTGTATTTTTAGCAGAGACGGGGTTTTTCCATGTTGGAACAGGCTGTTCTCGAACTCCTGACTTCATGATCTGCCCGCTTCAGCCTCCCAAAGTGCTGGGATTACATGCATGAGCCACTGCACCTAGCTGAATTGCACACTTTAAAGGGGTGAGTTTTATGGTATACGAATTCTATCTCAATAAACTTAAACATGTTGCCAAAACATATTTAGAGAATGATCACCTTTTGGAGTGTGTGTGTGTGTGTGTGTGTGTGTGTGTGTGCACGCATGAATGTATGTGTATCCCCTAGTATTGGAACATCCTAAATGGACCTGAACATCCAAGTTTGTCCAAAACAGTGTCCAATGCAGAATGTGTTCACTGGTTACATCCTTTAAGCCTCTGGTTACATCCTTTATGATCTTCTGTAGCGACGAAGCATTAAGTTTAACGGTGACTCGTCATGCAATGATCATCTATTTCATTTGACAGATGAGGAAACGGAGGCTCAGCAGGGCTATGGGATCTACCCAGGGCCATGGTGCTTGTAAGCCGAGTCAGCACTCTGTGAAATGGAGCACTCGCCGGCACTCAACAGTCTTCACTACATCCACCACGTTGTTCTGATGGCACCTGCTGAAGCCTCACAGAATAACTGTATTTCTCTTCCTCAAAATGGTACCCTCTTCCCCTTCCAGTCGTTAGCTACTCAGCAGCTGTTTGTCCTCTGCTGGGCCCTAAATTGGGTGCTGGGGATGTAGCAATGAAAGGTGGAGCCCTTTTCAAGAAATGGGCTAGACTGGGTGTGGTGGCTCATACCTGTAATCCCAGCACTTTGGGAGGCCGAGGCAGGCAGATCACTTGAGGCCAGGAGTTCAAGACCAGCCTGGCCAACATGGTGAAATCCCATCCCCACTAAAAAACAAAAAGCAAAACAAAACAAAAAAACAAAATTAGCCAGGCATGGTGGCATACACCTGTAGTCCCAGCTACTCAGGAGACTGAGCAGGAGAATCGCTTGAACCAGGAGGCAGAGGTTGCAGTGAGCTGAGAGCAAGCCATTGCACTCCAGCCTGGGTGACAGAGCAAGACTCTGTCAAGAAAAAAAAAAAGAAGAAGAAAGAGAGAAGGAAGGAAGAAAGGAGAGAGAAAGAGAGAGAGAGAAAGGGAAGGAAGGAAGGAGAAGAGAAGAGAAATAAGGAAAGAAAGAAAGAAAGAAAGAGAAAGAAAAAGAAAGAAAGGAAGGAAGGAAGAAAGGAAGGAAGGAAGGGGCTGGGAGAAGCAGACAGCAACAGGCAGTAACACAGAGTGACAACAGGGCGCTCTGGGAACAAAACACAGGGGCGCTGTGTCAGTTTTCTGGGCCTGCCACAACAAAGTGCCACAAACCAGGCAACTTAAACAATAGAAAATCAGCCAGGTGGGGTGGCTCGCTCCTGTAACCCCAGCAATTTGGGAGGCCAAGACAGGAGGATTGCTTGAGCCCAAGAGTTCGAGACCAACCTGGGCAACATAGTGAGACCTCATCTCTACAGAAAAATCAAATAATTAGCTGGGCATAGTGGTGCACGCCTCTGGTCCCAGCTACTTGGGAGGTCAAGGCAGGAGCTTCAGCACATGAGTTCGAGGCTGCAATGAGCTACTTTGATCTCACCATTGCACTCTAGCCCGGGACAGAGGGAGACCTTATCTTTTAAAAAAAATTTCTGATGGCAGACCTCACCTACAGAGATGTGATTCATTGTGCCTGGGTTGGAGGCCTGCATTGTTTGAAAGCTCCCCTAGACGATGCTAATGTACAGCCCAGGTTGAGGAGGCCGGCTCCAGACCAGGGGTCCCGCACTCGGCGTGCATCAGAATCACAGGACGGCTTGCTTGCTGGGCTCCATAGCCAGGTTTCTAGTGCAGTAGTTCAGGTATGGGGCCTAAGAATCTGCATTTCTGACATGCTCCCAGGTGGTCCAGGGAGCTCCTGGTCCCAGAGAGCACACTATGAGGAGCACTTTGATCCTGTCTATGCCAGTTAGCCTCAGCATCAGCAGGGATCTGTGGGAAATGCAGAATTTTGGCCCCCACCTCAGAGCTGCACAAGATCCCCTGTTGATTCTGGTGTTTGAGAACTCCTGCTCCAGTCAATTCCGCTATCAGGGGACACATAATTTTACGCAGGTTATACTTGGCACAACCTGACACACAGTAAAACACTCAAGGCCAAGCACAGTGGCTCAGGCCTGTAATCCCAGCACTTTGAGAGGCTAAAGCGGGCAGATCACTTGAGCCCTGGAGGTCAAGAATGCAGTGAGGCTTTATCACACTACTGCACTCCAGCCTAGGTGGTAGAGCAGACTCCATCTCTTGTTTTTTTTTTTTTTTGAGATGGAGTTTCACTCTTGTTGCCCAGGCTGGAGTGCAATGGCGTGATCTCGGCTCACTGCAACCCCTGCCTCCCGAGTTCAAGCGATTCTCGTGCCTCAGCCTCCCGAGTAGCTGGGATTACAGGCATGTGCCACCACAACCAGCTAATTTTGTATTTTTAGTAGAGACGGGGTTTCACCATGTTGGTCAGGCTGGTCTCAAACTCCTGACCTTAGGTGATCCGCCTGCCTCTGCCTCCCAAAGTGCTAGGATTACAGGTGTAAGCCACCGAGCCTGGCCAGCAGACTCCATCTCAAAACAAAAACAAAAACAAAAACAAAACAAACAATAACAACAAACACTCAGTAAATATTTGTAAAATAAACGAATGCCCATGAGCACACTGAGTTTTATTCCTGTCTACTGAGTGCTTTGATAGTGGTATCTAGAAGCCTGATTATAGCATTACTTAAGCAGAACAACAGAACCCCATGGGAACTCCTGCATGAAAGACCCAGATGTGGGCCCTGGGGAGAACACAATAATCACAGCACTCTTCCATCCCTAAGCCAAGAGTTCATGCATCTATTTTGGGTGAGCCCAGTACTCAGACCCTGGATATAAAATGCTGATTGACAGTCTGTTCCTGACGTGAAGGAGCTTATGACCTAGGAATCCTGAAACACTTGCTCAATTCTTGTTATGATCACTAGAGCAAAATGTTAGCACAGTACAAGAGATAGCAGCAGGTGGAGTCACATAACCGTCACCATCAGGAAGGCCAACCCAGGGATATCCTGAGAACTAGACATAGCACAGGGATAGCTGAAGAAGAGCAGTCAGTACTCAGGAGGCTAAAGGGCAGGCAAGCAACATCTGGAGTGTGTGGCAGGTAGCAGGGCCACCATCCAGGTGTCAGAAACAGGACTTCCTTTCTAAAACAGGGAATGACAAGAGCAGAGCAAGGGAATTTTAGATGAGTGCTGGCCGGACATTCAAGACAGAATAAAAGATGGAGACCCAGTTACCAGGACTGAAGAAAAAAGAAGGGACCACATCTTGGGATCAATCCTTAAATGACTTGGAGTTTATTCTTTCAGTAATGCGGGTGGTCCATCTAGGCAACAGTGTTTGGATCTTGGGGATCAGATAGGAACTCAATTTTGGGCCTAGGGCACAAATAAGTTTTCAGCGCCAGACCTAGTGGCCAAGGAAGGAAGAAAAGAAGGAAAGAAAGGGAAGGAAAGGAAGGGAGGGAGGGAGGAAGAAAAGAAAGAAAGGGAAGGAAAGGAAGGGAGGGAGGGAGGAAGGATGGAAGGAAGGAAGCAAGGAAGCAAAGAAAGGAAGGAAGGAAGGGACAGAGGAGGAGGGAAGGAAGGAGGGAGGGAGGGAGGAGAGAAGGGAGAAAGAAAGGGAGGGAAGGAAGGAAGGAGAAAGGGAGGGAGGGATCAATCCTTAGAGAACTTTAGGGATGTTTTCTCATGCAACAAATACTCTGCTTCACCTTATTGATGAAGAAATGGAGGCTCGGCAGTTTCCTGAATTTCCCCCAGTCTCTAGGAACAGATCTAAATATTCCAGTTTGACTTTCACCTGAAGGGGGGCAGGCGGCAGGCAGTATAAATATGTATAATATGGCATCCCAAGTAGTCTCTTCCTCTTCAGCTATGCTGTGCTCTGCCAAGTGCTCGGGATACCCCTGGGTTGGCCTTCCCAATGGTGGCTGTTATGTGACACCACCTCCTGCCATTTCTTGTACTGTACTAACATTTTGCCTGAGTGGTCGTAACCAGAAATGATCAATGTGGTGTCCATTTCTGTGTCTGTTGCTGTTTTAACTAAATTTAGAAAGTTCTCGGAATTGCAAAGATAATTTTTGGAGGGCCTAGGGCACATTGTGTCTTGGAGAGGCAGCCTCGTGAAGTGGGAAGCACTGTAACAGGAGCTGAAGGTTGACACAGCCCAGGTGGTCAAGGGACACAAGATGAGAGCCTTCCTGCCTGACCCTTCATTATTGATGATTGGTCCACTAAGGACCAATAAAGCGTCTAGGAGCCTCTCCAAGCTACTTAGAATTACTGAGGTGCCAGCAGGCACCAGGCTTATAAATCTGTCTTTTATTATCTGGTTGGCTTAGCTAGGTCTCCAAAAGGAACAGTCAAAGTTTTATGATGTACTTTAACGAGCTGACTTTCAGAGTCAGGCTTTGTCCTGGATGAAATTTCCCCAGCGGCAATGGAGGTCAGCTAGATCTCCTAACCCTGCTCAGAGTCCATTTGTTGTTAGACTGTTGATCAGAATCATTTTCTCATTCAAAACAGTGAAATGTCTTTTTTTTTTTTTTTTTTTTTTTTGGCAGGAGGCAAGGAGGAACACGAGCATCTGCCCCACTCTCTAAATCTCTTAATATACATTGATACGCCTAGACACACAGCCTTTTTTTTTTTAGACGGAGTCTTGCTCTGTCGCCCAGGCTGGAGTAGCAATTCTCCTGCCTCAGCCTCCAGAGTAGCTGGGATTACAGGAGCACACCACCATGCCCTACTAATTTTTAAATTTTCAGTAAATACAGAGTTTCACCCTGTTGACTAGGCTGGTCTTGAACTCCTGACCTCAGGTGATCCACCCGCCTTGGCCTCCCAAAGTGCTGGGATTACAGGTGTGAGCCACCACTAAAATTCACTTTTCAGATAGAAAATGTAACACTAGTGCCTACATTATTGAAAATGTGCTTTGTCATTGTCTATTGGTCTGATTAATCTAGGAGTTTATCTGCCCAAAAGCAAATTCTAGTATCATTTTATCACTGGTTCAATTTACAAGCTATCAAAAATACTGATGCTCTCATTAGTTCATGCTACAGAAAAAAATTTGTTAAAAATAATTATAAATGTAAAAGCCCAATTTTAAAGGAAGCTGATCTAAAACTTTTATATCCAGGTAAGGGTAGTTACTTTGTGGGTTGTCCTTATGGTTCAGTCAATGCTATCATTGCCAAGAAAGTTCTGGAAACTTTTCTGAGCCCGGAGTTTATTCTTTGGATATCGTCTAGGGTGACAAATCTTTTTCCTTTGGAGCTTTGCTTTCTGTAAACAACTTGGAGTTTATTCTTTCTGTAACGCGGGTGCTCCATCTGGGCAACACTGTTTGGATCTAAAACCCAGTTTGGGCCCAGAGAATTCCTTTTCTTGTGCAGTCTGTAAATATATTCTGAAAGCCACCCCAGAAGAGTTTCAGACATGTTTTAAACAAAGTAAAGAGCATAGGTAAGAAATAGAGCTTCCCAAAGCGGCTGTTTTAAAGTGATATTAATCTGGTAGAAATCACAATGCATTTTAAAAATAAATCCATGTGATTTTATAGCCATGACTCAGACACATAAACTTCTGAAGGTGAAAATGCTTTAGGGAGAGATAGAGAAAACTTTAAAATGGTTTACTTTTTAAGTACATGCTTAGGGGAAAAATAATTATATTGCCTTCCCCACCACGCACAAAAGAGTGAGATGAGAACTATTCAATTTCTCCCAAAGCTGCTGTTTTGCAGAGAGACTTACAGAAGAGTTGAGAACAGAAATGAGAATAACGCAGAAGTGGTGATGACCAGGAGGCCTGTAACTCAGTTTATGATTTGGGAAGCATGTTATTCTCCTCCATCATTCAACACCATCTTTCCCCTACAAAAGCCCTTATGCCAGTAACCTAAAGATCCAGCAATTGTGAGTTTAACATCACGGATAGTCCAGACCCCAAATAAAACATAGAATGGCTTGCATTTATACGTTGCTCTTTTTTTTTTTTTTTTTTTTGAGAGAGTCTCGTTTTGTCACCCAGGCTGGAGTGCAGCGACATGATCCCGTCTCACGGCAGCCTCTGCCTCCCAGGTTCAAGTGATTCTCATTCTTCAGCCTCCCAAGTAGCTGGGACTGCAGGAGCCTGCTGCCACGCCCAGCTAATTTTTGTATTTTTTGTAGAAATGGGGTTTCACCTTGTTGGTCGGGCTGGTCTTGATCTCCTGACCTCACGTGATCCACCCGCCTTGGCCTCCCAAAGTGCTGGGATTACAGGCGTGAGCCACCGTGCGCAGCCGCTTTAGGTTTTTTACAGAACTTCCTTGCATGATTCTTCTGAGAAGTGGGCAGAACAAGGTTTCCCCCTCTTTAAAGATGGAGGTGTTAATTTTGTTTTTGTTTGTATTTATTTTTATGCATTTATTTAGAGACAGGTTCTCACTTTTTTCACCTAGACTGCAGTGGTGTGATCATAGCTCACTACAGCCTCCAACTCCTGGGCTTGAGTGATCCTCCTGCCTCAGACTTCCAAGTAGCTGGGACCACAGTCCAATACCACCACGCTCGGCTAATTTCTTCTTCTTCTTCTTCCTCCTCTTTTTTTTTTTTTTTTTTTTTGATGTCTTCTCTGAGACACAAGTCAGCTAATTTTTTTTTTTTTTCTTTTTTGAGATGGAGTCTCGCTCTGTCGCCCAGGCTGGAGTGCAGTGGCACGATCTCGGCTCACTGCAAGCTCTGCCTCCCGGGTTCACGCCATTCTCCTGCCTCAGCCTCCCAAGTAGCTGGGACTACAGGTGCCCGCCACCACGCCCAGCTAATTTTTTTGTATTTTTAGTAGAGACGGGGTTTCACCGTGTTAGCCAGGATGGTCTCCATCTCCTGACCTCGTGATCCGCCCACCTCGGCCTCCCAAAGTGCTGGGATGACAGGCTTGAGCCACCGCGCCCCGGCCCAAGCCAGCTAATTTTTAAAAAGACTTTTTGGCCGGGTGAGCTAGCTCACACCTGTAATCCCAGCACTTTGGCAGGCCAAGACAGGCCGATCACTTGAGCTCAGGAGTTTGAGACCAGCCTGGGAAACATGGTGAAAGCCCATCTCTACCCCCACCCCCTCAAAAAAAGAAAATTAGCCTGGCATGGTGGCCCGGCATTGTAGTCCCAGGTATTCGGGAGGCTGAGGTGGGAGGATGGCTTGAGCCCAGGAGTTCAAGGCTGCAGTGATCAGTGATTGTACCACTGTGCTGCAGCCTGGGTGACAGAGAGAAACTTTGTCTCAGAAAAAAAAAAAGTTTTCTAGAAACAGGGTCTCCCTGTGTGGCCTAGGCTGGTCTCCCACTCCTGGTCTCATGTGGTCCTCCGCCTTACCCTCCCATAGCATAGTGCCCACCTAAGATGGGGATATTGAAGCACAGAGGGCAGAGTGCTTTGCCCAAAGTTACAGGACTGGTCAGCAACTTAGGCACCTGGGTCCTATTAACTCATGGCTCAAGCTTCCTTCATGGCTATATATGCTTCTGGAATTGAACTAAAATCACAGAACTATGCATTCCAAAGTTTGCACTGAAGTATGGTATACTTAAAACATATTATGAAATCTTTTAGACCTCGTGCTGCACAGTGGACATTTGTAACCATGCCATCCAGCTGAACAATTAACCTTTTTAAGCTAGGTTTTAAGTTTCCTTTCCCCCCACCATCCAGTCTCCTTCCCTTGCCTCCCCACAGGTCGCCACTTTCCTGGGTGAGGTATTTAACATTTCAGCTGTGCTTTCTGCATGAAGACAATTGTCTTGGGCTTTGGTGTAAAGGATCTAAGGGGTAACAGATCTTCTGAGACGTGGTAACACCTGCTGCCCACCTGCCTCTCTCCTGAGTTGAGTGGGACTAGGGCCAGGTGGGGAGTGAAATGAGGCTTGCGCAGGGGAAAGACCAGTTAGCCAACCAGTATCCTATGACGTCAGAGTTCATCAGGCGAGATAGCAAAGGGAAATTCCGCCTCCCTGAGTACTAAATTGGAGTCTCTTTAGCCCAACAGTTTCATGGTTTCCCAGAAAGCACGTGGAGCAGAGTGAAGTAAGTGAAATGTTTTCTAGGATTCCCCCCACTTTTCCCTTTGTGTTCCCTTACCTTTGGACACCCTCCCTCACCCTGGTGTCAAGGCTCCATCTTGGAACCCAAATGGTCCTCAAGGGGACCCAATAAGAGCCCTAGCTGCCTGGGGTCTCCCTGTCCGCTCACACCAGGCTCCCTTTCCAGCAACCAGCCAGGCCTTGCTTGCTTTCTTGCTTTGCTTTCTCGCTTTGCTCTCTCGCTTTCTCTCTTTCTTTCTTCCCACTCTGTTGCCCTGGCTGGAGTACAGTAGCATGATCTCGGCTCACTGCATCCTCCACCTCCTGGGTTCAAGCAATTCTCCTGCCTTGGCCTCCCAGGTAGCTGGGACTACAGGTGCCTGCCATGACACTCGGCTGATTTTTGTATTTTTAGTAGAGATGGGGTTTTCCCATGTGGGCCAGGCTAGTTTTTGAACTTCTGGCCTCAAGTGATCCACCCATCTCGGCCTCCCAAAGTGCTGGGATTACAGGCTTGAGCCACTGCGCTGGCCCTCCCTTTCTGTTTTCTGTCCTACTGGACATTACCAGCTCAGACTTGTTCCAGCTGTGACTTCCAAAGCAATAATTTTGTAAACTAAACTGTGATGAACAGAAGGGATTAAGGAGATACCAGAAAAGGGGTATTTGTGGATTTGAACTGCAGTTTATGGTTTTGCTTTCCATGCCTTGCAGGATGTTTTGACCAGAGGGAATTTCCCTGCCCAGGGCAGAGAACAGCCCCAAGGCAGGGGTGGAGGCAGAGATCTTTGTATGTAAATAGTGCTTTCTGATCTAGGTCCACACTGGGAGGGGCGGTGACTCAGGCTTCACACTTAGGAACAGCCTCAAATTCGAATCCTTAATGTTCTCTCCAAATAAGATTAAATCATCCCCAAAGCTACTGAAAGATATTCTTCATACAGCTTCAAACCTATGTCTATTACCAGACTACACAGCCTATCAGGAACCATGGACCAATTGTTTTTGGTTTTTTTGTTTGTTTTTGTTTTGAGAAAGAGTCTTGCTCTGTTGCCCAGGCTGTAGTACAGTGGTGCAGTCTCAGCTCACTGCAACCTCTGCCTCCCGGGTTCAAGCGATTCTCCTGCCTCAGCCTCCCTAGTAGCTGGGATTACTGGGGCACGTACCACGCCCGGCTAATTTTTGTATTTTTGGAAGAGACTGGGTTTCACCGTGTTGGCCAGGCTGGTCTCGAACTCCTGACCTCAAGTGATCCACCTGCCTCAGCTTCCCAAAGTGCTGGGATTACAGGCATGAGTCACTGCACCTGGCTTCTACTGTTTTTTGTTTTTAATTTTCTAGCAGTCATAATTTATTTTGTGAGTGTTTTTTAATTGTTGTATAAGAGATGTATGTTTATAGTTTATGTAATTAGTTTTTGATTATAAGAGTATTTTAGTATAATATATTGTATACTGTGCTTTTTTTTTGGCTTTTTTTTTCTAAGAGTCTTGCTCTCTCACCCAGGCTGGAGTGCAGTGACCAGATCTCAGCTCACTGCAACCTCTGCCTCCCACGTTCAAGCAATTCTCTTGCCTCAGCCTCTGGAGTAGCTGGGATTACAGGCGCCCACCACCACGCTCAGCTAATTTTTGTATTTTTAGTAGAGTCTGGGTTTCACCATGTATTTCTGTTTTAAAGGCTTTCATTTGTTAAATATGAACATTTAAAATATATTGTGAGTTTGGAATTTATTTCTCAACTTTTTATTATTATTTTTAGAATATCTTAGAATTGTTCATTTGCTTTATCCAACAATGCACACACATCAGTCTCAGAATAACAATATTAAATACACTTACTCCAATATAATTACAGAAAACGTTAAAAAAAAACTTTTTTTGCATATGTTCTTCCCATTCGTTTGCCATTTTAAGAGGTGCACATTGACAGATCATAAAACCATTATATACTGTACTCTCTTTTTTTTGAGACAGAGTCTTGCTCTGTCACCCAGGCTGGAGTGCAGTGGTGGGATCTCGGCTCACTGCAACCTCTGCCTCCTGGATTCAAGTCATTCTCCTGCCTCAGCCTGGGACTACAGGCATGTGCCATCATGCCCAGCTGATTTTTGTATTTTTAGTAGAGACGGGGTTTCACCATGTTGACCAGGCTGGTCTTGAACTCCTGACCTCAGGTGATCCACCCACCTTGGCCTCCCAAAGTGCTGGGATTACAAGGGTGAGCCACCACACCCAGCCTACTGTACTCTCTTCTTTTGAAACCTCATATTATCCTTGTTCTACAATTCACTATATAGTTAATGCTCAATACCTATCCTTACATCGTCTCTATAGACATTTTAATTTTTCCCAACTTTTTATTTTGAAAAATTGAGAATCTCCAGAAGAGTTGAAAGATATTACAGTGAGGTTGGGCTCACACTTGTAATCCTAGCACTTTGGGAAGCTGAGGCAGGAGGATGGCTTGAGCCCAGGAGTTCAAGGCTGCAGTGAACTAGGGTTTGCCACCCCAGCCTGGGCGACAGAGACCCTGTCTCTTAAAGAAAGAAAAAGAACGATAGTATAATGAATACATCCTTCACCAAATTTACCAATTGTTAACATTTTATAAATTTTCTTTATTTCTGTCTCTATTTCCATATATATGGAAACACACACACACACACACACACACACAATTTTTCTTGCTAAATAATAAAGTTGCAGAAATCATAGCACTTCACTCCAAAATACTACACCAAGCATTTCCAGAGAATAAGAACATTTTTCTAGTAATGAAAATGTTATCATGGCTGGTCGTGGTGGCTCACACCTGTAATCCCAGCACTTTGGGAGACTGAGGCGGGTGGATCACCTGAGGCCTGGAATTCAAGAACAGCCTGGCCAACATGGTGAAACCCCGTCTCTACTAAAAATTCAAAAATAGCTGGGTGTGGTGGTTCACACCTGTAATCCCAGCTATTCAGGAGGCTGAGGCAGGAGAATTGTTTGAACCCGGGGGGCAGAGGTTGCAGTGAGCTGAGATCATGCCACTGCACTCCAGCCTGGGCGACACACCAAGACTCCATCTAAAAAAAAAAAAAAAATAGGCCGGGTGCAGTGGTTCAGACCTGTAATCCCAGCACTTTGGGTGGCCGAGGTGGGCGGATCACATGGTCAGGAGATCTAGACCATCCTGGCCAACATGGTGAAACCCCGTCTCTACCAAAATACAAAAAATTAGCTGGGCGTGGTGGCGGATGCCTGTAGTCCCAGCTACTCGGGAGGCTGAGGCAGGAGAATCGCTTGAACCCGGGAGGCGGAGGTTGCAGTGAGCCAAGATTGCGCCACAGCACTCCAGCCTGGCGACACAGCAAGACTCTGTCTCAAAAAAATAAAAAGAAAAAGAAATAAATAATAAATAAAAAGTTAGTCGGGCATGGGGGCGCACACCTGTAATCCCAGCTACTCGGTGGCTGAGGCAGGAGAATCGCTTGAACTCAGGAAGCAGAAGTTACAGGGCGCCAAGATGGCACCACTGCACTCCAACCTGGGCGACAGAGCGAGACCCTGTCTCAGAAAGAACAAAACCAAACCAAAAAGGAAATGTTATCACAACTTTTAAAAATGGACATACAGTCTCTGTTGTCTGTTATACAGTCCATATTCAAGTGACCCTGGTTATCTTTATCTAAGACTCAACAAAAAATATACACATTGCATTTGGTTGTTATGTCTCTTTAACCTCTTGTCACCAAAAACAGTTCTTCCCCACCTTGCTTTCTGTTTTGATGAGCAATGACCCTTTTGAAGAGTCCAGGACAGCTCTTGTGCAGAGTGTTCCACATTCTGAGTCTGATTCCTCATGAATAAGTTCAGGACAAACCATTTTTTCAGCTAACATTCTTCACAGGTGACACTGTGCACTTTCTATTGCATCATATTGGGAGGCACAAGGTATCAGGTGACCCTACTGTTGGAGAGGCTATGATTATTTAGATAAGGCAGTTTCTTCAGAAATTTAGAAAAAAAAATTTTTTTTTTTTGAGATGGAGTCTCACTCTGTCGCTCAGGCTGGAGTGCAGTGGTGCAATCTTGGCTCACTGCAACCTCCGCCTCCCGGGTTCATGCCATTCTCCTGCCTCAGCCTCCCGAGTAGCTGGGATTACAGGTGCCCATCACCACGCCCAGCTCAATTTTTTTTTTTTTTTTTGTAGTGTTAGTAGAGATGGGATGGAGTTTTAGCATCCCAGCCAGGCTGGTCTTGAACTCCTGACCTCGTGATCCACCTGCCTCGGCCTCCCAAAGTGCTGGGATTACAGGTGTGAGCCACTGCACCCAGCCAGAAATCTTTAGATTTCTTCTCTATCAAGGTACATTTCCCCCACCCCTTGTGGTTAATAAATAATCTGTAGGGTGATTCCCTGAGGCTATATGAAAATCTTATTTTGAGCTGTCTTTCACTCAGTAGTTTTAGCATTCATGGATGCTTTTGGGGAATCAATTACTATGTCAAGGATTGCAAAATGGTGATTTATAATGAGAACTGTATCTCATTCCCTCTCCATTTACTAACTGCATTCTCCATCTTTCTCTTCTGTGTATTAGAGGGCTCACTGACTTTTTTTTTTTTTTTTTTTTTTTGAGACAGGGTTTTACTCTTTCACCCAGGCTGGAGTGTAGTGGCTGATCACAGCCCACTGCAGCCTCAACTGCCTTGGGCTCAGGTGATCCTCCCACATCAGCCTCCCAAGTAACTGGGACTACAGGCATAAACCACCCCACCTGGCTAATTTTTGTATTTTTTTGTAGAGGTGGTTTTGCCATGTTGACCAGGCTGATCTCTAACTCCTGGCCTCAAGTGATCCACCCACCTTGACCTCCCAAAATGCTGGGATTACAGGCATGAGTCACTGCGCCTGGCCTGTTTAACAGACTTTCAATTTGTGAACAGTTTTACCCTTAAAGGAAAATTGGTAAGATACTACAGGCAGTGCCCATACAGCCCACATCTCATTTCCCTTAATATTAACACATTAGTATGACACATTTGTTGTAATTAATGAACCCATATTGCTACATTATCATTAACTGAAGTCCGCACTTTATTTTGATTTCCTCAGTTTTTCCCTAATGTCCTTTCTCTTTTCCAGGATGCCACCCTACATCTAGCCATTGCGGCTCCTCCCCTTGGTTGTGACAGTTTCTCAGACTTACCTTGTTTTTTGTTTGTTTGTTTGTTTTCGTCTTTTTTTTTTTTTTTTTTGAGACAGAGTCTCACTCAGTCATCCAGGCTGGAGTGCTGCAGTGGCACGATCTCGGCTCACTGCAACCTCTGCTCCCTGGATTCAAGCGATTCTCCTGCCTCAGCCTCCTGAGTAGCTGTGATTATAGACATCCACCGCCATGCCCAGCTAATTTTTTGTACTTTTAGTAGAGACTGGATTTCACCAAGTTGGCCAGGCTGGTCTCGAACTCCTGACCTCAAGTGATCCACCCACCTCAGCCTCCCAAAGTGCTGGGATTATAGGCATGAGCCACCGCGCCTGGCCACACTTGCCTTGGTTTTGATGACCTTAACAGTGTTGAAGAGTACTGTTCAGACATTTTTGTAAAATGTCCTTCAATTTCAATTTGTCTGATGTTCTTCCTCATGATTAGACTGGGGTAATGGGTTTTGGTGAGGACACCAGGGGGTAAAATGCCACTGGAATCACATCACCTCCAAGGCATATACTGCCAGCAAGTGAGGAGACCTGCCACAGCTTCTTAACTATCTACATAAAGTGTTTCGAATTCATCTGCTGGGGGGATTTGTCTCTTCTCCCCCCATTTGTTTATCTATTCAATCATTTCCTTATGTAAGTATGGACTCATGTAATACTTGGGGTTATAATCCTATAATAATGTCTATACTGTGTTATTCAAATTGCTTGAGCTCCAGCCTGGGCAACATAGCGAAACTCTGTCTCTACAAAAAGTACAAAAGGCCGGGTGCAGTGGCTCACGCCTGTAATCCCAGCACTTTGAGAGGCCAAGGCGGGTGGATCATGAGGTCAGGAGTTTAAGACCAGCCTGGGCAACATGGTGAAACCCCGTCCCTACTAAAAATACAAAAATTAGCTGGGCACGGTGGCACGTGCCTGTAATCCCAGCTACTCGGGAGGCTGAGGCAGGAGAATCGCTTGAGCCCAGGAGGCGGAGGTTGCAGTGAGCCGAAATTGCGCCACTGCACTCCAGCCTGGGCAACAGAGCGAGACTCCATCTCAAAAAAAAAAGAAAAAGAAAAAAATACAAAAAGAAAATTAGCCAAGTGAGGTGGCCCACATGTGTAGTTCCAGCTACTTGGGAGGCTGAGGCAGGAGAATGGCTGGAACCCAGGAGATGGAGGCTGCAGTGAGCTGTAATCGTGCTTCTGCACTCCAGCCTGGGCTATAGAGTAAGACCCTGTGTCAAAAAAAAAAAAAAAAAAAAAAAAAAATCCCAAAAATCCCAAATTGCTCCAGCTTGGCCATTGGGAGCTTTTCAGCTGATTCCTGTGTCCCTCTGGCACAACCCTGTCATTGCAGTATTTTTGGTTAGTTTTTTCCTTTAAGTGTGTCCTTACTTTTTGGCACTACAAGATCCTCTAGGCTCTTTGTGTATATTTTCTTTTTTGGGGGCGGGGGGAGGGGGACAGAGTCACCACACCTGGCTAATTCTTTGTGTTTTTCAGTAGAGACGGGGTTTCGTCATGTTGGCCAGGCCGGTCTCAAACTCTTGGCCTCAAGTGATCTGCCCACCTCGGTCTCCCAACGTGCTGGGATTACAGGCATGAGCCACTGCACCTGGCCTCTTCGTGTATATTTTCTGCCCTGGCCCTAGAGTCAGCCATTTCTTCAAGGACCTCTGTTTCCTTTTACTGGGGGATACTAGACAGAAACCAAGATCGGGGTGCTAGGTGTGCCTATTGCTCCTGGAATGTCATTACTTCTGGGCCATCTCCCCTGAAAAAGCAAAGAAACATATGTGTGTACATGAACCTGAGCACACACACCCATCTTTAAGAATTTCTACATGGAATCACTGTGTGTATATAAGCTAAACATGAGTTCACAGCATCTCCAACTCCAATCCAGGACCACATGGATCATTCTAGCCTCTCCTTGTTCATATGTAACCTCCTCCTCCAACAGGGTGGAACCTGGTTCCCACTATCTGCCATCTACTTACTTAACTACTTGTTTATTTAAAAAAAAAAAATTAAAATGTTAGTACCATCACTGCCGTTATTCTCTCTGATGCCCTAATTGTCCCAAATCTGGCCAGTGGGATCCCTTTCAACCTTTTCCTCTCCCACATCTCCATCAGTCTTCAACCACAGCTCACTGTTTTCTGGCATAAGCAGATATTCTAGAAATCAGCCATATCTTCAAAGACACCTAATTTCTTTTTTCCCCTAATTCCTTTTAATAGGGAAGTTGTTGTGTTTAGAGAGTGAGAGCTAGGTGCCTAGTTTGCTAATTGCCACTGGGTTATTATTGCGTCTAGGCCATTTTAGTGGACAGAGCTCATTATATCTATATAATACATTTTTACTGATACTTCCAATCATACCCAAATCCAACACTGGGGCAGAATTATGAAGTGTTTGAGAAAATCCATAGAGAAATGATGGACAGTTGTCTCATGGGATGGAGAATAGTCTATAGGAATACATTTTGTTTTTCCTTTTTCCCCCCTTTCCTTCCTTTTTTATTCTTTCATGAACTTCAGGCTCAGAATTGAGTTAATCCTTCTTTTCATTCATAGTTCGTTATCAGCACAAGGTATGCAATGCACATTTGTTTATTTTTCTCCTTCATACCACACAGCCACTCAAGTGATTTTTTATTACATAAATCAGATCATGCCACTCCTTCACTCTCAACCCTCCCAAGCTTCCCATCACACTTGGAGCAAAACCCCAAATTCCTGCCATGGTCAACAAGACCTTGCAGAACCTTGCTCCTAGTTACCCTCCAACATTTTCCTTCTTTCTCTCTCTCTCCTCTCCAGCCACTCTGGCCTCATTGTTCTTCAACTTACCAGAGATGTTCCAGCCCTAAGGCCTGTACATGGAATATGCTTTCTCTGTCTCCAGGTAGCTCCCTCCCTTCTGCATCCAGACCTCTGTTCACCTTCCCCCTACCCTACCCAAAGTAGCTCTCTCCATTGCCCTCTCTGCTCTTCTGTGTTTGATTCTTCTTCCTGGCCCTTGTCACTCCCCACCTTGTATTGGTCAACTGTTTTATTGTCTATATTCCACACGAGAATGTTAAGCAACACAATGGCAAGACTTAGATTTATTCCATTTATTCCCTGCTGTTTTCTCAGCCCCTAGAACCAGTGGCTGGTGCATAGAACAGGCTTCATCACTGCATGTGGAGCAATGTCCCACTCGCATTCTCCTCTCCCCAGTTTAGCACCAATTCAAATAAGGTATGTTCTTATATATAAGCTTATAAAATGCTTAGTACTGTATTTATGATGTCAATGTAGATTTGTTTGGGAGGGCAGTTATCAGTTTGGGAAAATCTCATCCCTGCTTAGTTGTGGTTTAAGTGCCACTCACTAAGAAGTGAAGGTGGGAGTTGGGCTCCACCCCTGCTGGGTTAATAATTAAGAAGTTTGTTTTGTCGGAAGAGAGGGAAAGAAAGCAGGAGAGTGTGACTAGAGGTGTTGGGGGACTTAGTGTCAAAGAGAATTTTTTTGGCTGGGCATGGTGACTCACACCTGTAATCCCAGCACTTAGCAGGCCTAGGTGGGAGGATCACTTAAGGCTGGGAGTTGGAGGCCCGCCTGGGGAACATAGAGAGACCCCTGTCTCCACAAGAAAAAAAAAAAATTAAGAGTGTTTTTTTCTTTATTGGATGTGTTCATCTGATCCAAGGCTCTGGAAAGGAAGCTAGGGGAAACACTTTTTATTCAGTGCCTTTTGGGAGGAGGAATGAAGGAGGCAGTGTATCTATCCTCAGGTAGACAGGAGATGCAGTCAAGACATCTTAATGGAGAAAGGGCTCTGCTGAACACAGTAGCTTAGCAGCCTTGTAAGGACCCACCTACTAGTTTAAAAAACTGGAATCTACTTTTTTATTTTTTTCAAGATAGGGTCTGGATCTGTTGCCCAGGCTGGAGTGCAGTGGCGCCATCTTGGCTCGCTGCAACCTCCACCTTTCTGCTTCAGGCAAGTCTCCAGACTCAGCCTCCTGAGTAGCTGGGATTACAGGCACCCATCACCATGTCCTGCTAAGTTTTGTATTTTTTTATTTTATTTTATTATTATTATACTTTAAGTTTTAGGGTACATGTGCACAATGTGCAGGTTTGTTACATATGTATACATGTGCCATGTTGGTGTGCTGCACCCATTAACTCGTCATTTAGCATTAGGTATGTCTCCTAATGCTATCCCTCCCCCCTCCCCCCATCCCACAACAGTCCCCGGAGTGTGATGTTCCCCTTCCTGTGTCCATGTGTTCTCGTTGTTCAATTCCCACCTATGAGTGGGAACATGCGGTGTTTGGTTTTTTGTCCTTGCAATAGTTTGCTGAGAAGTTTTGTATTTTTTGTAGAGATGGAGTTTTGCCATGTTGGCCATGCTGGTCTCAAACCCCTGGGCTCAAGCATTCTGCCTGCCTTGCTCTCCCAAAGTGCTGGCATGAACCATTGCACCCGGCCTACATTTTCTTGTTATAGTAGATTGTCTTTTTACACTGAGTTTCTGTCTCTTAGGTGGCAAATTGCGATTAACGAAAATATTACTTTGGACTTGATGTAGAAACAATATGCTATCTGCAATGTACTTAATTTTTTTTTTTTTTTTTTTTTTTTTTTTTTTTTTGAGATGAAGTCTCACTCTGTGGGCCAGGCTGGAGTGCAATGGCGCGATCTCGGCTCACTGCAATCTCCACCTCCTGGATTCAAGCAATTCTCCCGCCTCAGCCTCCCAACTAGCTGGGATTACAGGTGCCCAGCACCACACCCGGCTAATTTTTGTATTTTTAGGAGAGACGGGGTTTCACCATGTTGGCCAGGATGGTCTCAAACTCCTGACCTCAAGTGATCCTCCCACCTCAGCCTCCGAAAGCGCTGGGATTAACAGGCGTGACCCATCGTGTCCTACCTGTTTTGAGAAATTTTTGAGGTTATTAGAACATCTCTAAAGATTACCCAGATACTATAAATCTAGACAGAGATATTCCTGCTAATCATTCTAAACCACATCTCAAAGCAGGACAACCATAGTAATGTGCTAATTGTGATCCGTGGGCGCTAACGCTCGTCCTCCATTAGGCCTGTTGTCCCAGCCTGATTACTAACAGCGCCTCCCTGTTAATTGAGTGGCTCAATTTAGGATTATGTTTCTGCAGCCTCATCGCCCTCTAGTGGCAAAATAGTGTCAGTAGCCAAAGTGGAGAAAAGGCTTTTGTGCAATACACGCAGGAACCGAAAAGTACCCCCTTCATAGTATAAAACTAGAGCTGCAACAGAGATATCCAGTCTCCTAAGCACCTGGCGGACATGATGAGATCACTCAACTCATCGGAACAAAACAAGATGGGACCCTCACAAATAGTGAGGTTTTTTCGATTGGTTTTTGTTTTTATTTTTACTTATTGGCATAATTTAAAATATTATCAAAACCAGGCCTGGCGCTGTGGCTCACGCCTGTAATCCCAGCACTTTGGGAGGCCGAGGCGGGCGGATCACGAGGTCAGGAGTTCAAGACCAGCCTGGCCAACATGGTAAAACCCCGTCTCTACTAAAAATACCAAAAAATAGCCAGGCGTGGTGGCGGGGCCTGTAGTCCCAGCAACTTTGGAGGCTGAGACCTGAGAACGTCGTGAACCCGGGAGGCGGAGCTTGCAGTGAGCCGAGATGGCGCCACTGCACTCCAGCCTAGGCGACAGAGTGAGACTCCGTCTCAAAAAAAAAAAAATTAATAAAAATAAATAAAATAAAAATTACCTAAACCCAAGAGAGGCATATTAAAAATGAGCACACAAGCATGATTACTGGTAGAACAAAGAGGAATAACTTTTCAGGAGGACACTTTGCCATTCGGTTTCAAAATGTGATATGTTAGTACTGTTGACGGCATAATCCCACCCTTGGGAGTTGATGTGAAGAATGTGTTTATCAAGAAACAAAAGATACAAGTAGGAGAGTATTCAGAGTTTAAAGGGTAAGAATTTGAAAACAACCAATGTTCCCAAATAAAGAACTGATTAAATAAATACGGCTCATCCATACAATGGAATATTACAGAGCTATGTTAATTGACCATTAATAAATTGTTGAGTAAAAATAGAAGATAATGGAATTGTATAAATATTATAATTCCACTTACACAAATGAGGGTCTGTGTGTGCTTATGTAGATATGTATATATGTATACACACACAGGAAGACATTTGAAAGAATGGACGTTAGAATGTTCACAGTGGCTACCTCTAGATGATTGAATCACAAGTAATTTTTATCATCTTTTCATATTTTTTGAATAAATAATTATTCCTTTTATTTTATTTTATTTTATTTTAGAGAATCTTGCTCTGTTGCCTGAGCTGGAGTGTAGTGGCACAGTTTCGGCTCACTGCAAGCTCTACCTCCCGGGTTCAAGCAATTCTCTTGCTCAGCCTCCTAACTAGCTGGGATTACAGATGCATGCCACCATGACCGGCTAATTTTTGTATTTTTAGTAGCGACATGTTGGCCAGGCTGGTCTCGAACTCCTGACCTCTAGTGATCCGCCCGCCTCGGCCTCCTAGAGTGCTGGGATTACAGGCGTGAGCCACCATGTCCGGCCCCCAGCTGTATTTTATTTACAATCTAAATCTGCAGCTAGTGAAAAAGAACCCAAAGAGTTAGTGAGAAGGATCTGTGTGTCAGAGATCTCTAGGGATGCTTCAAAAATAACTCACTATTTAGGGACAAGCCGTGCCCTGACTTGAGGCCCACTGCCTGTCACAGTTTCAACCTTCAGATCTTTGGAGCCAAAAAGCACCTTATAAATCATCATTCATTTGTAACATGAGTTACTGAACACCCTTGGAATTCCCTTGTGCTAAGAACCGAGGATACAGAAGGAAATAAAACTAGCAGGACCCAATCCCTGTGGAGGTGATGGCCTGGAGGAGAGTGGAGATAGCAAATAGGTGTCAGGTGTCACTCCTTCCCCGCATTCTGCTCCCTGAAGCCCGTGCCCATGGAAGGCAGATCACTGTGCATCTCTCTGCACGGTACTTCCAAGCAGCTACTTCTAGCAATCTGAGTGGCATAAATAAGGCTAATCCAATCCACCCTACATTTTACAGCTCAAGAAATTGAAAGCAAAAATATAAGTGATTACCGCTCTAAGGAATGTGTTAAGAGGTGAACTAGATAAAATAGTCTAGGATAAGGCTATGTTTTCAGACGGTTTTCTGTGTAACTGTGGGTTATTTTCAAGATCCCTCTTACCTCTGGTTTTGGACCTCAGATACAATTTTTTAAAATAAAGAATGAGATCATTTCACAAGGATTCTACAGTAAACTCAAGTTTGCAGCCTCTGAAATGATATTCCCTGGAAGAGACTTGATAACAAAATAGAATAGAGGTAAAGTATTAAAACAAACAAACAAACAAAAACCTCAATGCCCTTTCAAAAGAGAGCAAAATGATTTTACTCAAATTGGCTGCATTTGACCTGTGAAATTACTAATATGATATCTTCTTTTTCATTTTAATAAAATTTTATTTTATTTTAAATCAGGTTTAACATTTACATTCAATAACATATTTAATAAACTTCACTTTTTAATGTGTACAGCTCCATGAATTTTGACAAATAGTCTATAGGTGTCACCAGAATCAAGGTATCAGATATGGAAATATTCAATATTGCCACCACTCCAAAAAAGTTTCCTCATGTCCCCTTTCAGCGCCAGGATACAACATTTTGGCGGTGAACTGAAATTCCAGTTAAACTGTCCCACCTGGTAAACCCAGCTTTGCATCTGGGAAAATGCCATATGCCAAAACGAAATGAGAACGAGCCAACCAGCTTGTTTTTGCCTCCTCTATCCCCCACCCAAATCCCTGTTGATCTTCTCAAGTGTCTCATTGGTCTAAATGATTTGAGCAGGTTACCATTGTTCCTTTTGCTTTGCAAATTTACTTTTAATTTAAATGAAGATTAGATTGAGTTACAATGGATTGTAAAAGATATTCTAATTCTAAAACAATACAACATTATTGACTAAGGGAGAAAAAAATAACAGCTTGTTCCTAAATTACATCAGGCTGCTAGAGTTTGCTTAATTCTTGATGTGAAAAGACAGGCAG
The DNA here is from genome assembly GCF_029289425.2 of Pan paniscus. Classification (NCBI taxonomy): domain Eukaryota; kingdom Metazoa; phylum Chordata; class Mammalia; order Primates; family Hominidae; genus Pan; species Pan paniscus. The sequence goes on along the minus strand of NC_073266.2, from coordinate 77,374,946 downwards.
GGAGACTAGTGCTGGGTTGGGGAGGGGGGTGACAGGCAGTGCCAGCCAGACACCCACTGCCTTTCCAAGAATTCTAGGTACCGGTGATGCCCCCAGAAACTCCAAGAAAATATCATATTGAATCAAACTGAATATGGGAAGACACAAACGTATTTTAACAAATACCATCACCCGGTGTAACATTTCCACTGCAGTCACGTGGGTGACGATGCAAATTTTTCTGAAATTTTCATTTCTTTAATGATTGCTCATTTTAGAATGCTGTCAATAGTTGCCAGGGTTCTTTGTAACACTAAATACTGTTCTCTTTCACTTTTATGAAAAGACCAATTTGATCTTTCATTTGAGGATGATGAAGTTTGAGATGCTTTGTGGTAACTATTCAAAACAGTCTCTCCCTGTTCTGACTTTGTGTGTCTGGTGACTAGTGAGCACAGATTGGGGGGCAGGAGCTGCTTGTCTAGACTACCTGCATCTTTTATTTAAATTAACAGGCCACCTAGAAGTGGTTCATCCTGAGTGATCAAGGATAATCACTTAAATCAAGTGATTTAAGTGAAAATCAAGATAGTTAATATTACCTGAGTCCTTTTATGGACTTTTCTAAAATGCAAAACGTCACAATGCAAACAAACAAACAAACAAAATACAAAACCATCAGAGTGATTTGATAGCAAATATCAGAAGACCCAACTGAAAATGTGTTAAGCAAGAGGAGTTTATCATCTCAGGTAAAGACTCCATGGGTAGTCAAGTCCTGGCTGGGTTAATTCGGCAGCTGAGGCTCTGTCATCTTTTCACTCTGCCTCTGTGGGTAGAAGGGGAATCCCTTATAATTTCAAGGTGTCAGTCACAGTTTCACACACCCAACAAGCCGGGGCAGAAAAGCAGTATTCTTGCCCCCACCCAGATTCTATTTTTTGTGATAGAAAAGAAACTTTTCCAACTTCAGCATGTGTATGGGAAGTGGCTCTATTATAAGAAGGAAGGGAATGGCTGCCTGGTAGAGACACAGGACTTTACACTAGAGATTTCACAGACATTTCCACCAGAGCCCAGTGAGGAGCTACCATTGCCCTCCTTTGCAAGTTTGGAAACAGAAGCTCCCAGCATTCCAGTGACGTGCTCCAGACAACGTTAGAGTTAAGAATTAAACTTAGGTCCATCTGGTTGTAAGTTTCAGGATTTCATTCAATACACTAAAATCTGGTTTCCAAAACAAAGTAAAAGACAATACGATAAATAAAGTAAAATTGTAATAGGCCTACACCCAGTGTGAGAATGAACAGGTATCCTTCTTGCCTGCAAATGCTTAGAATGCCTCCGCTAATAATCAGTCTTTGAGTTAAGGAATTGTCTCCGAGATACCACTATAAAAAATAGAAATACGCGGGAGATTTAGAATTAAGAAAAAGAGAAAGGAAAAAGATTACAAATATGTATTTATTTGCATGCTCTAATATCTTAACATGTGTATTTATTTGCACAATCTAACATCTTAACATATGTATTTATTTGCATACTCTAACATCTTACCATGTGTATTTATTTGCATGCTCTAACATCTTAACATATGTATTTATTTGTATACTCTGACATCTTAACATATATATTTGCGTGCTCTAACATCTTAACATATGTATTTATTTGCATGCTCTAACATCTTAACATATGTATTTATTTGTATGCTCTGACTTCTTAACATACGTATTTATTTGCATGCTCTAACATCTTAACATATGTATTTATTTGTATGCTCTAACATCTTAACATACATATTTATTTGCATGCTCTAACATCTTAACATATGTATTTATTTGCATGCTCTAACATCTTAACTGGGATTCAAATATGTGTCTGGTATTTTGGTGGAGAGGACAGGATAGGTTCATCTGACAGATGAAGCCAGAGGAAATTTGAGGTAAACTTGGTATTGGGGGCAGTGACTCTGATGGGATAGAGAGAGAGAGCAGGGGACACCCAGAGACTGGGATGGGATCGGGGAGAGACCCCATGCATGGGCAACCCTGTGAAGGGTGGGGCCCAGAGGCCCTGGCTGACCTGCCTACTTCTCCAGCCACCTCTTTGATCTTCTCCTACCTTCCCCACCTCGCCTATATATTGAACTCTACCACAGGATACTTGGTTCCCTGGAGGCCAAGTTGCTCAAATTATTCCACTGACATCCCCTTATCCAGAGGGGGGTGAAATCACACTCTAAAATTTGGAAAAGCCATGCAGAGTTATCTTTAAAATTTTTCAAAAACTTATGCTTGATTTCAAAAATGACTGCAATTTTGCATTGTACTGCAACATATAGCTCAGTCACACACTGTTGGATATAATTGACTGGTTGGACCTAGGTGTTACCTGAATTGAGAACTGTGATTGTATTTGCAGAAATGACCCAATTTCAAGACCTCAAGACCCCTGCTCCCCCGCATCTGTCTTTTTTTCTTTTCCAGGGCTTTATTGTCCTATGTTCATCTAGGAGCCTGCAGGGGTCTCATGTGTACCCTGATTCTCATTCTCCAAGCTTGTGGATCCTTTCAGTTTATCCCTTTGATAGTTTGTCCCTAAGTTCACTGAATATACAACCTCGCAGGGAAGACTGTTCAAACAGCATCCTTTTCTCTTGTTTTTCTTCAGGAGCCAGAAAGGCATGGGGGTGACTCCCCTGAATTGTATCCGTGGCCAGCAGCTCAGTTAGCCCTGTGTTCTGCCACCTGGGCTCACTATGGTGGCCTTGGGCCGCTTTCTGCTCTGCTGACCCATCCTCTCTGGCCTGAGGGAAAGGTCTCTCCTTTCTCTTTCAGCTCTCTCATACAGGAGGCTCCTAGGTTACATCTTTCATACCCTAGAGCAGACAGGCTCTCCTGGGCCTAGGTGGGATGGAGGCAGGGGTGTCCATGGGAGGGACAAGCACACCCCGCATTGTCTGGAATCGCTGTCCCTGACTTAACCGCCCTCCTGCTGAGTTTGACCTTCTCCACCAGATCTGCTCACTTAGTGCCTTTTCTTTCCTCCTTCTCCTCCTCCTCCTCCTCCTTCTTCTTCTCTTTTTTTTTTTTTTTTTTTTTTTTTGAGACAGAGACTCACTCTATCACCCAGGTTGGAGTTCAGTGGCACAATCTCAGCTCACTGCAATGTCTGCCTCCTGGGTTCAAGTGATTCTCCTGCCTCAGCCTCCTGAGTAGTTGGGATTACAGGTGCATGCCACCACACCCAGCTCATTTTTGTACTTTAAGTAGAGAGAGCCCGCCTCAGCCTCCCAAAGTGCTGGGATTACAGGCATGAGCCACTGCACCCAGCCTCTTCTTTTTTCTTTAATCCTAAGGCTCCATTGTCCTCCACAGCCTGTCACTGGGTCTCTCAGCCATTCAGATATGTTTCTAATGAACTCCAATTGTGAACAGGGTTCAGATTCTTTCCCATGGGGTTCCTGGATCCCATTCAAATCCAAGCCCCATTCAGAAAGTGTCACCCAGAATGTAAAGACAAAGCTAGATTTTTGGAGGGGAGCTGGGAGGCACAAATGAATCTTAGCTCTGACCTTACTGAGACACTTTACTTATTCTTTGTTTAAAATTACTCACTAACGAGTAAAGTTGCAGGTTCAAAAGATGTCCCACATTTCCTCCTTAAATTACCCCTGGGGACAGAGGTGCTCCACTTTGAGAAGTGAACAGCACTGGGAGGGTCTCCTCACCAAGGTGCCTGGGTCAGTGTCTGCCTGCCTGAACTTTCCTTCCTCCCTGTCTTTCTCTGGCCAACAGCTTCTTCCTTCAAGATTGGCCTGGCCGCCATCCAATCTAGAAAGCCTTTCCTGGCCATGCTTAACCCCTATGCTCAGCCTCAGTTAGATGCACCTTTTGCAGTGCTCTGGGCACACCAGGGCGTGCCTGCCATCACCAGGGTTGTCATGATCTGTCCCCTTGTCTCCGGCCTCCATTTAATCCTCTGAGCATTGTTGATGTTTGCGTCTTTTATCTCTGTTCCAATAAGTGCTCAACAGAATTACAAAATAACAATTGGGTGGATGGATGAATGCATGGGTTTCTGCATGAAAAAATAAATGGATAATAATAATAAAGTAAATTTCACAGATTGTGAAGGATTACATTTGATTTCTAACATGAACTTGCTTTGAGCTGAACTCATAACTAAAAGAACCAGTAGGTCGGGTGCAGTGGCTAATGCCTATAATCCCAACACTTTGGGAGGCCAAGGCAGGTGGATGACCTGAGATCAGGAGTTCAAGACCGGCCTGACCAACACAGTGAAACCCTCATCTCTACTAAAAATACAAAAGTTAGCCCAGCGTGGTGGTGTAGGCCTGTAGTCCCAGCTACTCGGGAGGCTGAGGTGGAGGATTGCTTGAACCCGGAAGGTGGAGGTTGCAGTAAGCCAAGATCACACCACTGCACTCCAGCCTGGGCAACAAAGTGATACTCTGTCTCAAAAAAATAAAAATAAAATTAAATAAAACATCCAGTAAAGACTGGGATATTTTTGATAACCAGTAAAACATGGCTTTCTCTTATTAAAACATATGAAATATTATATATGTTAATATAATATTAACAGGTCCCCACATTTCTATCCTTTTCATGATATATAGGGTTTCCATTCACGTGGGATTTACAGGGCCTACTAAAAACTCAGGTTGCATGTTAGCCACTCACTCTCAAGGGAAGACTCCCCCAGGAGCCCCAGTTCCACTTTCCCCCCAATATGGCTTGGCTGTGTCCCACTTAAATATCATCTTGAATTTCCATATGTTGGTGGGACCTGGTGGGAGGTAATTGAATCATGGGAGCAGGTCTTTCCTGTGCTGTTCTCATGATAGTGAATAAGTCTCACGATATCTGATGGATTTATAAGGGGGAGTTGCCATGCACAAGCTCTCTTTACCTGCTGCCATCCAGGTAAGATGTGACTTGCTCCTCCTAGCCTTCCACCATGATTATGAGGCTTCCCCAGTCACATGGAACTGTGAGTTCTCCATTAAACCTCTTTCCATTGTAAATTGCCCAGTCTCAGGTATGTGTTTATCAGCAGTGTGAAAATGAACTAGTACTCCCCCTCATCCCTTATCCCTGTGCTGAGTAAGGAAGGAGTGACTGTCACATGAAAAGCTTAACTTGAGACAGTGAGGAGTTGCTCATATGCATGAGAGCAAACACTCTAAACACCAGTGGGAGAAAACGTTAAGTTGGCCACCAAAACAAGAACTAGAATCCCTGATTTTCGTATGATAGTAGTAAAAACCAGCAATTTATATCATGCTCACTACATGCCAGCCACTGTTCTAAGCATCTTACCTACACTGGATAGTCTTTGAACAACTCTTTGAGGTACGCACTATTGTTATGTCCCTATGATATGGATGAGGGAACTCAGAGGGAAAATTTAAGAAGCCTGCCTAAGGTCACACAGGCATCTGTCTGCTCCAGGGTTTGGACTCTGAACCAGAATCCTTTAGAATGAAGGCCATGGCTTGAGAGATGTTGTCAGTATGGCTGATAATCTCATCTCTGAGGCAAAGCTCTTTATGCTGCAGTATTAAAAACTCAGGAGAGCCTGGGCACGGTGGCTAATGCCTGTAATCCCAGCACTTTGGGAGGCCGAGACGGGTGGATCACCTGAGGTCAGGAGTTCAAGACCAGCCTGGTCAACATGGTGAAACCCCATCTCTACTAAAAATACAAAAATTAGCCAAGGGTGGTGGTGCATGCCTGTAATCCCAGCTACTTGGGAAGCTGAGGCACGAGAATTGCATGAACCCAGGAGGCAGAGGTTGCTGTGAGCTGAGATCACGTCACTGCACTCCAGCCTGGGAAAAACTCAGGAGAAAAAAAAACTTTTCTAGATGGTTTACACTTAGTTTATTTGATTATTAGTCCCTCTCTGGTTCTACTAAGAGTGAGTGTATATCTGTGTGTGTTAGAGTAGTTGATTGGGGAGGGTTCCCTGCTTTTAGCAGAATTATGTTCATTTATCTATTAATAAACATGTTTAATTGACTTGGAAAATCAAGATATTGGATCTCCAAGTAATTCAAATTATTATTCATTTTATTTTGCTGGGTTTTTGTTTTATTTTGTTTTGTTTGAGACAGGGTCTTGCTCTGTTGCCCAGGCTGGATGGAGTACAGTGGTGTGATCATAGCTCACTGCAACCTGGGCTAAAACAATCCTCTCTCCTCAGCCTCCCAAGTAGCCAGGACTGCAGGCACACACCACCAGGCCCAGCTAATTTTTTAACTTTTTGTAGGGATGAGGTCTCCATATGTTGCCCAGGCTAGTCTAGAACTCCTGGGCTCAAGCAATCCTCCTGTCTCGGCCTCCCAAAGTGCTGGGATTGTAGACATGAGCCACCACACCTGGCCTATTTTACTGTCTATAAAATTAAATTGTCGCCTTCTGGCCAGCACCCCTTACATTTCTTTTTATTTTTTGTTCAGAGGATCTATCATTCATTCCCACTCTTACTTTAGAAAAATGGAAATTGCTGCTTTTTTTTTCAACACTGTCTATTTTTCTTTTTCTATTTATCTGCTGTCCCCTTTATTTTCTTCAGTCTTTCTGTTACTCTAAAGGGGTCCCAATCCAGACCCTAAGAGAGGGTTCTTGGATCTCGTGCAAGAAAGAATTCGAGGCAAATCCGTAAAGTGAAAGCAAGCTTATTAGAAAAGTGAAGGAATAAAGAATGGCTACTCCATAGGCAGAGCAGCAGTATGGGCTGCTCAGCTAGGAAACTTACGGTTATTTCTTGATTATATGCTAGAAAAAGAGTGGATTATTCATGAGTTTTCTGGGAAAGGGGTGGGCAATTCCCAGAACTAAGGGTTCCTCCCCTTTTCAGACTATATAGCGTAACTTCCTGACATTGCCATGGTATTTGTAAACTGGCATGGCGCTGGTGGGAGTGTCTTTTGGCATCTAATGCATTATAATTAGTGTATAATGAGCAATGAGGATGACCAGAGGTCACTTTCATCACCATCTTGGTTTTGGTGGGTTTTGGCCAACTTCTTTTTTTTTTTTTTTGGCTGAGATGGAGTCTCGCTCTGTTGCCAGGCTGAAGTGCAGTGGCTCGATCTCAGCTCACTGCAACCTCTGCCTCCCGGGTTCAGGCAATTCTCCTGCCTCAACCTCGTGAATAGCTGCAATTACAGGTGCATACCACCACACCTGGCTAATTTTTGTATTTTTAGTAGAGACAGGGTTTCACCATATTGGTCAGGCTGGTCTTGAACTCCCGACCTCATGATCCACCCTCCTTGGCCTCCCAAAGTGCTGGGATTACAGGTGTGAGCCACTGCGCCCAGCCTTGGCCAACTTCTTTACCGCAAACTTTTTTTTTTATCAGCAAGGTCTTTATGACCTGTATCTTGTGCCAACCTCCTGTCTCATCCTGTGACTAACAATGCCTAACCTCCTGGGAGTGCAGCCCAGTAGATCTCAGCCTCAGTTTACCCAGCCCCTATTCAAGATGGAGTTGCTCTGGTTTGAACACCTCTGACATTTCTGTTTCTCTGGCTTCTGAGGTTTCAGAACAATTATCTTCAATAGGTTTGTGTGGCTAGACTTGCAATTACTTGCCAGAAATCAATCTTTGTATATGTGGTTTGCTGCTATTGGTGGGTCATCAAAAAATGACAAAAAGTGGCCTCAGTGTTACCTGTGTGTCCACGTAGACCAAAAGGCCTATTTTTGAGTGATATTTTGGAACATCTCATGTTCTGAAATGTGTGGAAAGCAAGCCACTGGTTGAAGGAAGACTGATTCTGGTGGTATAAGTATAAAGAACTTAACCTCAGCTGGGGGCTCCCATTGATGTGATCCAAGAATCAATTTCAAATAAAGGGGAGTGCTGAACTTGCTTTCAAGATAGTATTAATATTTACAGACACATCTCAAAAGAAGACATACAAGCGGCCAACAAACATGAAAAAATGCTCAATATCACTATTCATCAGAGAAATGCAAATCAAAACCACAGTGAGATACTGTCTCATGGCAGTCAGAATGGCTATTATTAGGCCATTTATGCCCAGTGTTCCATTATTGGAACGCTAAGCTTGTGGAAGTTGTTTATATCCTACAGCTCAAGGTCATTGCCCAACGTCTAGTTTAAAAAAAAAAAAAGAGCAATCTCCAGCATAAATAGGTTAAAAAGTAAAAACTAAAACAAAAACAAAAAACAAAAAGCAAACAGATGTTGGCAAGGCTGCAGAGAAAAGGGGAGGCTTATACACAGTTGGTGGGAATGAAAATTAAATCAGCCAGTGTGGAAAGCAGTTTGGAGATATCTCAAAGAACTTAGAACGACCATTCAACCCAGCAGTAATTCCATTACTGGCTATATATCCAAAGGAAAACAAATCATTCTACCACAAAGACCCCTGCCCTTGTATGTTCATCACAGTACTACTCACAGTAGCAAAGACATGGAATCAATCTAGGTGCCCATCAATGGTGAACGGGATAAAGAAAATGGTACATATACACCAAGGAATACTACAAAACCATGAAAAGTATGAAATCATGTCCTTTGCAGCAACATGGTTGCAGCTAGAGGCCATTATCCTAAGTGAATTAACACAGAAACAGAAAAATACCAAATATTCTCATTTATAAGTGGTAGCTAAACACTGGGTACACATGAGGCCGGGCGCGGTGGCTCATACCTGTAATCCCAGCACTTTGGGAGGCCGAGGTGGGTGGATCACGAGGTCAGGAGTTCAAGACCAGCCTGACCAATATGGTGAAACTCCGTCTCTACTAAAAATACAAAAATCGGCCGGATGTGGTGGCAGGCACCTGTAATCCCAGCTACTCAGGAGGCTGAGGCAGGAGAATCGCTTGAACCCAGGAGGCAGAGGTTGCAGTGAGCCGACATTGCACCACTGCACTCCAGTCTGGGTGACAGAGCGAGACTGTCTCACAAACAAACAAACAAACAAACAAAAACGTTGGGTACACATGGACATAAAGGCGGGAACAATAGACATCTAGCAGAGGGACTACTAGAGGGGGAGGGACATACAGAGGTAAGGACTTAAAAACTACCTATTGGGTACTACGCTCACTACCTGGGTGCCGGGATCAATCATACCCCAAACCTCAGCATCATGCAATAGGCCCATGTGACAAACCTGCATATGTGCCCTTGAGTCTAAAATAAAAAGTAAAATAAAAAATAGATAAAATAAAGTGGAACAACATCCCCCCAATTTTTTTCATTAAAATGAAATATAATTATTTCACGAATTGGCTATATATATATATTTTTAAATATATATTTTTTTAAAGAAGTAAGCCTTTATTTTCTTGTTTTGCAAATAAAGCTGGCTGAGTTAGTTGCTTTTTGGTGATTAGTCAAAGAGACCAAATCCTGTATCCTCGTCCAATTCCTCTAACTCTTCCTTGGCTTCAACCTTAGCTGAGGCTGCAGCAGCAGAAGGAGCAGCTGTGGTGGCAGTGGCCACAGGGGTAGCAGCCGCAAAGGCATATGGATCAACCAAGAACACCTTGAAGTTTCCAGCAAGTGGGAAGGTGTAATCAGTCTCCACAGACAAAGCCAGGACTCATTTGTACCCACTGATGGTAGAATGGGGTACGGAGGCAACAGCTGGGTAACCAATCTGCAGACAGACATTGGCAATGTTGCGGACACCCTCCAGGAAGTGAGGATTCAGAATTTCCTCTGTGATGTCAAGCACTTCAGTATTGTAGATGCTGCCATTGTCAAACACCTGCTGGATGACCAGCCCAAAGGAGAAGGGAGAGATGTTCCGCATGTTCAGCAGTGTGGCTTCGCTGGCTCCCACTTTGACTCCAGTCTTGATCAGCTGCACATCACTCAGGATTTCAGTGGTGCCTGAAGGTTTTAGTGATGATGCCTAAAGCCTGGAAAAAGGAGGTCTTCTCAGCCTGTAATCCCAGCACTTTGGGAGGCCGAGACGGGCAGATCACCTGAGGTCATAAGTTCGAGACCAACCTGACCAACATGGAGAAACCCCATCTCTACTAAAAATACAAAAAAAAAAAAAAATTAGCCAGGTGTGGTGGCACATGCCTGTAATCCCAGCTACTCAGGAGGCTGAGGCAGGAGAATCACTTGAATCTGGGAGACAGAGGTTGTGGTAAGCCAAGATCGTGCCATTGCACTCCAGCCTGGGCAACAACAGGGAAACTCCATCTCAAAAAAATAAAAAAGGAGGTCTTCTCAAGGCTGGCCTGGCACAGTGACATCACGTGGGGCAATGGCACCAGCACAGGTGGCACCTGGCACCTTACTGGCTAGCAGCATGTCCCTGATCTCAGTGAGGTCCTCCTTGGTGAACACAAAGCCCACATTTCCCTGGATACGAGGCAACAGTTTCTCCAGAGCTCGGCTGTTTTCCAGGTGCCCTTGGATGGCCTTGAGCATCATGGTTTCTTGCCCATCAGCACCACGGCCTTCCCTCGGAGGGACTTGAGGATCTGCTGCATCTGCTTGGAGCCCAGATTGTCTGCTCCCACGATGAAACATTTCGGATAACCATCCAAAAGCTGGATGATCTTAAGGAAGTAGTTGGACTTCCAGGTCACCCTGTCTTCCGTGGGCATCACGACGGTGCGTCAGGGATTGCCACATAGGATTTAAAGACGATGTCACTCCTGCGAGGACACCTGGTGAGAGAAAAAAAGATACTGTTTACAGGTGACAATAGCTCTCATAGCCTAGCTCCTGATGCTGAGTGCGAAGATTCTAGAGCCCAATGAAATATCCTTTAGTGCTCCAAGAGCTATTGCCACCTGTAATTACCTGGGAGGACAAGAGATGGCGCTGTGAGCTCAATAGAAAGAGAAGACAGCAGGCCCTGAGCCATCTCCCAGCTGATCAAAGGCCACCAAAATGCAACGCCTGGGATTTTTCTGATTTCCTTCTTCATTGCTTTAGAGGCTTTTCCAAACCCCAAATAAATGCCGATACCAGAGTACATAACTACATAGAGAATTGTTTTCTTCTCATCCTCAGAAGGGACTCAGCTCCCAAACATACATGACATGAAACTGCAAGGAAGACTGGGCAAGCCCTGTGAGTTTCCAGTTTTGCTGGAAAGGGGACTAGCAGGGATTGGGGGTTCTTTGGAAAGCTGTGACTGTCATAAACAATAGCCTGGCGTAAATGACAGAATTGGGTATGGGTGAGCGAGAGAAAAACAGATGAACCAAAACAAAAAGCAAACAACAGTAATTGGCACCATACATCATTGCTGAGCTCTTGGGAGGATCTAAATCTGCTTTTCTGCTAGGAAGACATTTGTATCACTTTGTCCAGCTGTTCACAGAAAATCGCATCACTTTGACCATAGGATCACTCCATTTAAAACTCTTCTGTGACAAAAATCTTATCCAGCCTCAGTCTTTTTATCAGTTTTTCAGTCACATTTTCTTTCTTTCTGCCATGTTAGGGACAGAGATGCTCCCTTGGAAAAAGGAAAGCGATAACTTTTCTGAGATAGGGTAGAAAGCAAGATGATGAAGGAAGAATGAGCTAATTTCAGATCTGAGGTGGCGCCAACTCTTGATGGGCTTCATGTGCAATTCATGTGAATTACGATTAGATGTTTACTCACAAGAGGCTCTTCTCCCCCAGGCATATTTTAACTATAATCCTAATTTCCACCTTCACCCTCTTACCCCAGACTGATTAGCATGCTTATCAAAATAAACATAATTAGGAAGATGAAGCCATAAGGCCAAACACATTAAATAATGCTTTCATATAATTTACAGCAATGCTTCAGAACAAGCTTTCTGCCACGTCATTGTGATCAAGAGATTTGTGTGATGAAGAAATATTTGTATCCCCGAAGGAAGACCTTGGCATCCCATTTCTCTGGAAGGCAGGTTAAAAAAAGAAGAAAAAAAAATGGATAGATGAAAGAAGGATCTACTGATTAAGCTGGCATTTAGACTAGGAATTTTCTGGGTTAATTAACATTTTCATAATACAAATTGCTTTAATTTTTTAAACTTATTTGAAGCCAGGCTTAGTGGCACATGGTGGTAGTCCCAGCTACTTGGGAGGCTGAGGAGGGAGGATGACTTGAGCCCAAGAGTTTGAGGCTGCTGTGAGCTGTAATTGCTCCACTGCACTCCAGCCTGGGGGATAGAGCAAGACCCTGTCTCAAAACAGAACAAAATGAAAAAACAAAATAAAACAAAACAAAACAAAAAGCAACTTATTTGCAATCAAGTTTTGGAGCATTTTGAGAGTGGGTCTAGTTCTCTAGAATGGTCCTTCTGATGATGCCCAACTTCTTTTTAACAACCTTCCCAGAAATGAATTCCTTCATTAAGGCAAACCAGTTTCTGCTTTTCCTGTTCTCGTGGCAGCAGGGAGCATCTGGTTGCCATTCTCTTGGTACATCTGAAGAACCAGCATTAAATTGCCACATAGTTGCTCATCTCCTAGCAAAACAGCCCATTCATTCTCTCTGACCTTCCTCAGAAAGCTTGTTCTCCAAGCCTTTAATCCTGAAGTCGTTTTCGTGAGTTTAGAGCCTTGTCCAAGTTTTTCACACCGTCTTAAATTGCATGACTTTAAACTGGGCTCAGCATTTCAGTGAGTTTAGAATTCTAAGGAAAGAACTTTTAGAAGGGTAAGCTGCATTTTCCTCTATTGCGCTGCTAGCCCTCCAGTCACACAACTGGCAATACTCTCTGTTATGAGCCATGTTCTGAGTTTATACTGGGGGAGACTAGAAATCAGGGCATCCTTTTACTTCTTGTGGGAAAATCCCCACTAAGCCACGGAAAGCTAATATCCTCATTCTCTCTCAGAAGGGCAGGGAAAATTTATTTTTTTGTTTTGGTACCCAGGAAAAATTTGTCCCAAATATGGAAACAGTTAGGCATTTTTGGAAATCCTGCAGAACTATTTGTTATGCTGAGATTTAGGAAAATTTTGGGAATGGAAAACAATGTAGCAATCACTGCTTCCAAAAAAGAAAACTTGGGATTCATATGACCCTGGTCTCCTATTCACTGTCATGCATTCAAGGTACTTTCAGCAACTTGCCACAGATAGGGCACTTTTTAAAAATCTAACTTGTATTTGGAAATTTTTGTTTTTAAAATTTTTTTATTTAAAATTTTAAATTTCTTTTCCCCATTTCCCTAAGAGCTGGAAGGAAAAATTTCAAATTGACAGAAAAGTTGAACACACATATACCCTTCATCTAGATTCACCAGGTATTAACATTTTGTTACATTTGCTTTATTGTTCTCTCTTCATACGTACCCATGCATATACTTCACACACACACACACATATACACACACACACCACTTTCTTTTTGTTGGTTAAACATTTGAAAATAAGGTGCTGACAGCATAACACTTTACCTGTAAGTACTTCAGCCAACATCTCCTGAAAATAAGGCAGCATCTTACAGAAACATGATATAAATATTACTCCTAGAAAAATAAATATTAATTACACACTATCATCTAATAATCTGCAACCCACATCCACATTTCCCCAGATGCTTCCAAAATATCTTTTTATACCTCTTCTATTTTCTGCTCCAAGATGCAAATCCAGGTTCTCTGCATTGGTGTTGAGTCTCTGGAGTCTCTTCCAATCAAGAACCATCCTCCTACTTTCAAAATATTGACTTTTTTTGAAAACTCCAGGCCAACTGGTCTTGTAGGCTGTCCCAACATTCTGAAATTGGCTGATTGTTTCCTTATGATTAGATTCAAGTCAGACAGTTTTGCCAAGAATGCCACGTTGGTATGCTTGTATGCTTCTTGCTACATCCCATCTGGGGTTCATAATGTGGATGCTAAGTTTGATCACTTTCCCAAGGCGATGTCCACCAGTTCTCTCCAAAGGTAAAGATAGGCTTTTCCTTTGTAAATTATAAGTGATATGTGAGTGTTGCCTTGAGTCTGTGTGAGTAGCTTGCTCTCCATCGTCTTTCCCCCGGTGGTTTTACTGCACATTGTTGATCTTTGCCTGAATCAATACTAGGAAATGCAAAATGGCAATTTTCTAATTTTATCATTCCTTCCAATATTTAACTGATACTGTGGAAGGGGTTTCTCCCTTCTCTTCTTCTCTTTCTCTAGTTAGCGCTCTTGACTAAAAGAATTCGGCTGGGCGTGGTGGCTCATGCCTGCAATCCCAGCACTTTGGGAAGCCAAGGTGGGCAGATCAATTGAGGTCAGGACTTCGAGACCAGCGTGGCCAACATGGTGAAACCCTGTCGTACTCAAAGTACAAAAATTAGCCCGGCATGATGGCGGGCGCCTGTAATCCCAGCTATTCAGGAGGCTGAGGCAGGAGAATCGCTTGAACCCGGGAGGCAGAGGTTGCAGTGAGCCGAGATCTCGCCACTGCACTCCAGCCTGGGTGACAGAGCCAGACTCTGTCTCAAAATTAAAAAAAAAAAAAAAAAAAAGGAATTCACAAGCCTTCACTGAATTGCTGGTTTGATTTTTCTATGCCCCTGACGGGAGTGGAGGGCCCTGCTTCTTTTATGACTGAGGATGTAAAAATGATGAGGAGCATGTTGAAATCCATTTTATTGTGTTTCTCATCATCAAATCATAGGAATTTGGAGACCACTTCAAACTGAGTTCAGGTTTTTTCTCTTCTTGCTTTTGTGTGCATGTGTATGTGTGTGTGTTTTGTTTGTTTGTTTGTTTTGAGACAGGGTCTTATGCTGTTGTCCAGGCCGGAGGACAGTGGCGCAATCACAGCTCACTGCAGCCTCGAACTCCTGTGCTCAAGTGATCCTCCTGCCTAGCCTCTTGAGTAGCTAGGACCACAGATGCGCACCACCACACCTGGCTAGATTTTTCATTTGTAGAGGTAGGGTCTCACTACGTTGCCCGGGCTGGTCTTAAACTCCTGGCCTCAAGCTATCCACCTACCTTGGCCTCCTAAAGTGTTGGGATTGCAGACATGAGCCACAGCACCCAGCCTTGCTTCCTTTTTGACACTTAAAACAGGTCACAAATGTACAAAATGGTATATGATGGATGGGAAGAGTAGTGCTATGATTTGAACGTTTGTCTCTCCCCGCAAATTCGTATGTTGAAATCCTAACTGCCAAGGTGATGATAATAGGAGGTGGAGCCTTTGGGAGGTGATTAGGTCATGAGGGCGGAGCCCTCATGAATGTGATTAGTGCCCTTATAAAAGAGACTAGAGCTAGCTAGTTCCTTCCATCATGTGAGGACACAGAAGGTGCCAGTTTTGAGGAATCAAGCCCTCACCAGGGATTGAATCTGCTGGCAACTTTATCTTGGACTTCTCAGCCTCTAGAACTGTGAGAAATAAATTTCTGCTGTTTATAAGCTACCCAGTTTATGGCGTTTTGTGATAGCAGCCTGAACAAACTAAGGCGGGGGTGACCATGAGGTTCAATTGGGACTTACAGATGATCACCCATTATGCTGTCTTCCTCTAGTCTGTTCTTTCACCCTCTCCCTCTTCTGGGTGTTTATTTCATACCCATTCTCCCTTCAAACCTTCAACACCACCTCGGATATCTTCACTCTTAGCTAATAACCTTGCTTCCTGCTTTAAGTTCTGAGCTACATGTGCAGGACGTGCAAGTTTGTTACGTAGGTAAATGTGTACCATGGTGGCTTCCTGGTGGTCTCCTGCACCTATCAACCCATCCCCTAGGTATTAAGCCCTGATGCTCTCTCCCACCTCCCAGCCCGCCTGAGAGGCCCCAATGTGTGTTGTTCCTCTCCCTGCTTCTGTTTTTCTTTTCTTTTTTTTTTTGTTTGTTTTGAGACAGAGCCTTGCTCTGTCACCCAGGCTGGAGTGTGGTGACCTGATCTTGGCTGACTGCAGTCTCCTCCTCCCGGGTTCAAGAGATTCTCCTGCCTCAGCTTCCCGAGTAGCTGGGATTACAGGCACCCGCCACCATGCCTGGCTAATATTTATATTTTTAGTAGAGACAGGGTTTTACCATGTTGGCCAGACTGGTCTCGAACTCCTGACCTCAGGTGATCCGCCTGCCTTGGCCTCCCAAAGTGCTGGGATTACAGGTGTAAGCCACCTCGCCCAGTTTGCTTCCTGCTTCCTGCTTCTTGAATCAGAGGGAAGTTATTAGAGGAGATTTCCAAACCTGCCTGGCACTACATCTCCCACTTCCCAGTGTCTGCTCTGCACCCTCTGCTTTTCCTCCCATTAGCACAGGTGAGCTCTCCATGCTCCTGCCAAAAACACATCCCTCCACTGTGTGCTAGACCGCTCAGAACACTGCTCCAGGAAAGCTCTCCTCTCTCTCTTGCATTATCAAATATATTAATTCTATACCACACATCACCGTCAGCAAACCACAGTGTTACTATTTCTCCCAAGTAAAGAAAAATCTCTTCTTGACATGATTTTCCTTGCCAGCACCCAACCCATTACTTTGTTCCCCACTGAGGCAAAAATCCTGAAAACAGTGATCTCTGTGTGTCTCCACATCTTCTCTTCCCATTTTCTTTTTTCTTTTTTGTTTAGAGTCGGAGTCTCACTCTCTCTCCCAGGCTGGAGTGCAGTGGCTTAATTGTAGCTCACTGCAGCCTCAAACTCCTGGGCTCAAGCAATCCTCCCCCATCATCCTCCCATATAACTGGGACTACAGGCTTGGGTCACTGCACCTGGCTAATTTTTAAACATTTTTTAGAGATGAGTTCTCAGGGTATCACTATGTTGCCCAGGCTGGTCTCAGACTCCTGGCGTCAAGTGATCCTCCCGCTTCAGCCTTCCAAATAGCTGGGACAACAGGTATATGTTGCCATGCCTGGTTAACTGAAAACAGTTTTTTTGTGTGTAGAGAGAGGATCTTGCCATGTTGCCCAGGCTGGTCTTGAACTCCTGGCCTCAAGCGATCCTCCAGCCTCACCCTTCCAAAGTGGTGAGATTACAGGCATGAGCCACTGCATCTGGACATACTCTTTTAAATTCACCCTACTCTGGCATTTCCCTTGATCCCTCCATGAAACGGCTCTTTTAAAATCGCCCATACCTCCCCATTGGCTCATCTGCCTTCCCTTGATCTCTCAGCAGCGTTTGACACAGTTGATCACTCCCTCTTCCCCAACTCTTTCTTCATCGGCTTCCAGAGCACCTCACCCTCTCTTAACTAATCTTGGACACGTAAACTTTCTATATCTAACCCTAATCTGATTGTCGCCCCAGCCTGCGTGACCTGTTGTTTCCCATCCCAGTGGATACAACTTCATTCTTCAGTACAAAAACTTAGGAGTCATTCATGACTCTTTTTTCCCACCTCTTACTCCATACCTGGTCCAAAGGTATCTCCTGTCTGCCCTTCCTTTAACATAGATCCTTACCATAGATCCAGAATCTGACCACTTCTCAGGAATTCCATTTCTGCCACCTGGTGGAGGCCATCCTCTGTCTGCATGGACTCCTGACTGTTCTCAGGATTCTGCACCCTGAATCCAAATACCCACCACCTTCCCCAGGCCTGCCATCTCCTCCCGCCTGCATTAGTCTCTGACCGCCTTTCATCACGTTGACCTCCTTGGTGTTTCCAGAACACCGGCATGGTCCTACCTTCCTGCTGTTGTGCTCTTCCTTTCATGTGCCTAGAATAGCCCCTCTTGGGTTAATTTCCTCACTGCCTTCTCACCTTTGCTCAGTTATCACCTTTTCAGTGAGATCTGTTCTGACTACTCTATTTATTATTATTATTATTTGAGACAGTCTCACTCTGTTGCCCAGGCTGGAATGCACAGCACAATCATGGCTCTCTGAAGCCTCGACCTCCCTGGTCCAAGTGATCCTCCCTCCTCGGCCTCATGGGTAGGTGGGATCACAGGCATGTGCCAGCATGCCTGGCTAATTTTTGTATTTTTTGTAGAAATGGAGTTTTGCCATGTGTGCCCAGGCTGATCTCCAACCCCTGGGTCCAATTGATCTGCCCGGCTCGGCCTCCCAAAGTGTTTGGAATTACAGATGTGAGCCACTGCGCCCAGCCCTTGACCACTCTATTTTTTTTTTTTTTTTTTTTTTTTTTTTTGAGATGGAGTCTTGCTGCATCGCTTAGGCTGGAGTGCAGTAGCGCGATCTCAGTTCACTGCAAGCTCTGCCTCCTGGGTTCAAACGATCCTCCCTCCTCAGCCTCCAAAGTAGCTGGGAGTACAGGTGCGTGCCACCATGCCTGGCTAATTTTTGTATTTTTTGTAGAAATGGAGTTTTGCCATGTGTGTCCAGGCTGATCTCCAACCCCTGGGTCCAATTGATCTGCCCGGCTCGGCCTCCCAAAGTGTTTGGAATTACAGATGTGAGCCACTGCGCCCAGCCCCTGACCACTCTATTTTTTTTTTTTTTTTTTTTTTTTTTGAGATGGAGTCTTGCTGTATCGCTTAGGCTGGAGTGCAGTAGCGCGATCTCAGTTCACTGCAAGCTCCGCCTCCTGGGTTCAAACGATCCTCCCTCCTCAGCCTCCAAAGTAGCTGGGAGTACAGGTGCGTGCCACCATGCCTGGCTAATTTTTGTATTTTTAATAGAGATGGGGTTTTGCCATGTTGGCCAGGCTGGTCTCAAACTCCTGACCTCAGATGATCCACCTGCCTCAGCCTCCCAAAGTGCTAGGATTACAGGCGTGAGCCACTGTGCCCGTCCCCCTGACCACTCTATTCTATTTAAAATTTTCACTCTTCTATCCCACTGGCATGGGTGATCCCTTTACTCAGTCCCACTTTATGAAATTCTACGTACTGTATCTATATTTTAGGCGAATAGTTTATTGTCCATTACCCTATGAGAATATAATTCTGAAAGGATCAGGCCTTTTTCTGTTTTGTTCACCCATATATCTCAGATGCCTAGAACTTTCTACAAATATTTGTTGAATACATAATTAAATGAAATTAGCCATTTATTGTTCATTTCTTATTAAGCAGTGCTGATCGATTTTAGAGGGAGAGATGTTTAGGGAATACTTGATAAATTGGATGAAAACCAGTCTCTTGTAAAGCAAGTCAGGCTTTGATCCAGAAAAGCAGACTTTTAAATTTAGTTTATATTTTTATTA
The DNA here is from genome assembly GCF_029289425.2 of Pan paniscus. NCBI lineage: Eukaryota > Metazoa > Chordata > Mammalia > Primates > Hominidae > Pan > Pan paniscus. The sequence continues at coordinate 77,355,865 of NC_073266.2, read as the reverse complement.
AATATATGGATATGCACAGTTGTAAAAGTTAAGTAGTTCTACATTGCTTAAAATGAAAACCAGCATTCCCCTGCCTCACACTCCTTCCTAATTTTAATTTTCGGTCTTCAGGTAAAAGCATTTTCACCTATTTTAGCTATTTTTCCTGGTATTTATTTTCATATTTCATCTATTTTCCTATACTACTGATTTATATTTAATAGTTTGTGGATATTCTCTGCAGGCTTTCTTATTTGGAAAATGAAGATTTATTGTGCTTAAAGTATTTCCTGTCTTCAGCATTTCTTCTTCCCCCTCCACCTTCCTTCTGACCACTATAAATATATCATAGGTTTTGGTTGAATCAATATTCGTACGCACAGATGAACCATGTAATATGCTTTTTGTACAGCTTTTTATTTTCCTTGGAGATAATAAGTGCCTCATTCTTTTCATTTGCTTAGTGTTCTTGGTATCATTAATCTATCCCCTAACTCTCTGCCAGCAGAATAAATCTCCTTTCAATAATTTTAAACACATTTCTCAATTTCTTTTTTCTTTCTTTCTTTTTCCTTTTTGAAATTTTTTTAAAGACATCCCTTTTGGAGCGGTTTGTCCTACTACTCTGATCTGGACGAGTAGCTCCAAGGCCTGCTGTACAATCACCCTGGAATTTCCCATCATTCTTGGAATGTCCTTAGTTGCCATTCCGAGTGCATCATCATCCCATTTCCTGGATCCCATGTCATCTTCTTTCTTGGTTTACTCACACATCTTAAAGGAGTTCATATTCATTTCCTGAGAAATGATGGTGGGAGGTAAATCTTTTTTAGATCTTTTTTTTTTTTTTTTTTTTTTCTGAGACACAGTTCCGCTCTTGTTGCCCAGGCTGGAGCACGATGGCATGATCTCGGCTCACTGCAACCTCTGCCTCCCAGGTTCAAGAGATTCTCCTGCCTCACCCTCCCCAGTAGCTGGGATTATAGGCGCCCGCCACCACGCCAGGCTATTTACATCTTTTATGTGTAAAAATGTCTTTATCTTCACACTTAATTGACATTTTGACAGCATACACAATTCTAAGTTACAAATCATTCTCTTTTGGGGCCAGGCATGGTGGCTCACATTTATTTTAATCCCAGCACTTTGGGAGGCTCAGGCGGGTGGATCACTTGAGGCCAGGAGTTTGAGACCAGCCTGGCCAACATGGTGAAACGCTGTCTCTACAAAAATACAAAAATTTAGCCAGGCATGGTAGCACACGCCTGTAGTCCCAGCTACTTGGGAGGCTGAGGCACAAGAATCGCTTGAACTCGGGAGGCGGAGGTTGCAGTGAGCCGGGATTGAGCCACTGCACACCAGCCTGGGTGACAGAGCAAGACTCTGCCCCCCACCCCCCAAAAAAAGAAAGAAATCATTCTTTTTCAGAGTTTTTAAGGAATTGCATCATTTTTTGCTAGCTCCTAGAGTTGTTTTGTGAAATTTGATATAAGTTTGATTTGCTGTCTTTTATATAAAATTTGTGAGTTCATGTGTTTTTCTTCTCTCTGGATGCTTTTAGGATTTTATTTTTGTACCCAGTGTTCTGAAATTTTGCAGTGATATGCCTTAGTGTGTGTGTGTGTGTGTGTGTGTGTGTGTGTGTGTGTTTAAATTTGGCTTAGTCACTCAGTAGGTTCTTTTAATCTGTAAACGTGTGTCCTTCTGGGGAACTTCCTGGAGTTATTTATTTTATAATTTTCTTCTCTATATTTTTTTCACTTTCTCTTTCTGGAACTTCCACTCTGAAGATGTTGAGCCTCCTGGACTGATCTAAACTTTTCATCTTCTCTCTCTTGTTTTTCATTCCTCCAGCTTTACATTCATTTTTTTTTTCTGGGAGATTTTCTCAGTCTCTAATCCAATTCCAATTCTTCCATTGAGTTTTTCATTTCTGCTACAATTGTTTTAATTTCCAGGAGCATGTTCTTGGCTGTTTAACAGTTCTTTTTTCTATAGCTTTCTGTTCTTTTTTATGAATGCAGTATCTTCTCTTTTGTCTTAGTGTACTTTAATGAATTTTTTAAAATTCATTTTTTGTTTCCTATTCCTTTATTTTCTCCCTTCTTCTGAGCTTCAGTTGCTTGGTTAGACCCTGTCCTTTTTATATTAAATTTTCTCACGTATTTAGTGACCTTCATCTGTTCTTTCATAATTAGTGAGACACTGAGAAACTCTGTGTGATGGAAGGCACTTTTCAATGAATCTTTTTAATCCTACAATTAATTCTTTTTGTCCTAGAAATGATAGACTTTCGGTGTATCTATTTGGATGACTGGATTATTAAGAATGAAAAAGGAGAATCAATAAATGATATTTATTTATTCTGACCTTAAATCAATAGAGGCATACAAATGCAGATAACAATAAGAGGTTTATTTCTGGTGATGTTCATAAGATAATATGGCTTTAGCTATCTCCCTTAATTCATTCATTCACATCCCTACTGAAAGAAATTTCAGGTCTTCTCTGAACAGGCAAAGCACACCTAAAAAACTCACCACACAGTGGAGAGTAAACTTTACTACACCATCTTGGCAGAAGGTCTAAAATATCTTATACTGATGCTCTGCCTGTTTTCCAGTGAGCCTTTATTGGGTTCAAAAACTTTTTGATTAAGTAATTCTTGCCTTAACCCATCTACAATAGTAGATCAAGCTGTGTCTCTGTAGTTTAAGACAAGCTTCAGCCCCTCACACTAAAGCTAAAGACGGGTATAGTGGCTCACACCTGTAATCCCAGCACTTTGGGAGGCCGAGGAGGGAGAATTGCTTGAGGCCAGGAGTTTAAGACCAACCTGTGCAACAAAGTGAGATGCCTGTCCATACAAAAAAATGAAATAATTACCTGAGCATGGCGGCATGTGCCTGTAGTTTCAGCTACATGGGAGGCTGAAGTGGAAAGATCTCTTGAGTCCAGGAGTTTGATGCTGCAGTGAGGCATGATCATGCCACTGAACTCCAGGCTGGGCAATTGAGAGAGACCCTGTTTCAAAAACAAAAACGAAACAGAATTAACTACTTAAATGTATTCTTCTGGCCCTTATCAGACTAGAAGCATCAATCTCCACATTTTATTTTGATCCCCAAGGTCAATTCTTGTACCTCTTTTTCAGTTTCCTAGCCAAACCACCAAGACGTGGAGGTTTGGAGTTCAGTAAACATTTCCACCCAAATATGGAACCAAATGAGGAGACATAGGAGGTGAACAAATGAAGATCAAAATGTCAATAGGTTACTGATCAAGCTGATTGAAAAATGCAATGTCAGATCTGAAGCCTAATGGGCTTATCAATATCTGCCCCTAGACAAATTGGTCAGACTTATCCAACCAGGCACTGAAAAAGAAGGACAACCATAGGCTCCACATAGTGACCAGCAGACCAGAGTGTACCATAGGTGTTGGCAGCCAGAGCTACATGAGAAAAACCCAGAAAAGGCAAAGTTGAGCGTGCTCAGTTCCTCGTCCCAATGCTGGCAATCCGATCAGTCAGTGCTCTTCCCGTTTGAAGAAGTTGGGCAGAGAGAAGTCAGGAGTAAATTTCTCTCATACTTTTTCATCTGAGGTGTGGCATGGAAACACTCTTACCTGTGGGAGACATGAAGCGTAGAAAATGTTTGCCCTAACATAGATCCTAGATTTTCCAAATTGAAATTACATATGAAAACTATACAATTTATTGTCCAAACTGGGACACTCTTGGGGATTGACTGGGAGCCCTATTAATCATTATCCCAGGGCTATAAGCATGTGCTAGAACTGTCCAGGGCAACCAGTATTAAAAGTTGCCTTACTTAAAGTGAAATATGGGGCTTCCCAGGGGATTCCTGCTAACTTTATTATAACATTCTTTCATTTCTTCAAGTAGTTACACTTCTATGGTCCTTTCTCTCTATATCCCTTACTCATAAGGAAAGAGAGAAAAAGAAAATTGTGTTTTAGTCATCTAAAATGTAATAGGCATTTTAAAATAAATGTTGAGTACATAAATGCATAAATAAAAGAATGTAATTGACAAATTATTCTCTGTGGAGATCTAAACATTCTATTGATTTAAAGAGAAGAGTCAGGCATGGTGGCTCACGTCTGTAATCCTAGCACTTTGGGAGGCTGAGGCGGGCAGATTGCCTGAGCTCAGGAGTTCGAGACCACCCTGGGCAACAGGGTGAAACCCTGTCTCTACTAAAATGAAAAAGAAAAAAAAAATAGCCTGGCAAGGTGGTGAGCGCCTGTAGTCCCAGCTACTCAGGAGAGGCATGAGAATTGCTTGAGCCTGGGAGGTGAAGGTTGCATTTAGCCATGATTGTGCCACTGCACTCCAGCTTGGGTGACAGAGTGAGACTTCATCTCAAAAAAAAGAAATTAAGAAGAAAGAGGGAGAAAGGAAGGAAGGAAGAAAGGAAGAGAGGAAGGGAAGGGGAAGGGAAGAAAAGGAAAAGGAAGGAAGGAAGGGGGAAAGAAAGAAGAAAGGAATAAGGAAGGAAAGAAAATGAATTGCCAGTCACCAGGAAAATATAGCTTATTTAGCTTTCTTCCCAATTTGTGTGGATCTTGGTCGTGTATCACATAAAAAGCAATACCCAACCAGCTAGGAAGTCACCAAGAGCCTATTCCTGTTTGTTGAAAGAGAAATGATCTCCAGAAAGTTATTGACAATTAATGCACTCTACAATTGGGGGAGATTTTTATTCTGTTTTTTTCATTTCCTGTTTCTTATCTTACATTCTCAAATTGAGGCCATTCCTTGGCCAGAATAACACATTTCTGCATGATCTGCCTTCTGCCATTTATCAAAACTTTGTCTTGACCCCTTTCAGTTAATCAAAAACAGGAGGCAAAATTTCACAAATGGACAGAGCTATATATTTTTTTACATCAGGAGCAGTTACTCTGTGTGTGTGTGTGTGTGTGTATGCATGGATGTATGTGTGTATGTGTGAGATTGGAGGTGGTATCAGTATTAAACAAAGGGAAAACATGCACTTTGGTCAGTGCTGGGAATAGTGAAGGATTTTTAAGGAAATGCCAATGTAGGTATCAATCTAGACTCTTGAAAAAGTATTGTTACTTGCCACTGCTGGCAACGTGATCTAGTGCACTTATGCCAGGATCCTTGATAACAATAACAATGTTGATCAACTTCAACCCCCAACAATTGTTTTACTGTTGGATTTGTTTTGTTTTTTCCTGAATATGAGGAGGTGAATTTAAGGTTTTCATCTTTGGCTTCCAAAAAGAAAGCAATTTGGCAGTTACAGTTTCCCACTACGTACAAATAAATCATGCTATGACACGAACCTAGTATCATTCTTGTTAACAGTGATTATTATATGTCAGCTAGGTCAGCCTGACTTATCTGCATGAGAGATTTCATGACCAGCGGCTGCGACCAAAGTAACCACTGAAACACACTTACATTCTTTTTGGCTTAGACTATTTGGATGGTGAATGGTCACCTTGCTATGGGAAAAAAGCACCATCTTCCTTTTGGACAATCTTCGATAGGTAAGTGGAGGAGAGGGAAAATGATGATAACTAACCTTCGATGAGTATGCATGTCCTTCCAGGCACAATAATAAACACTACAACACTACATGCATTAATCATTCATTTATTTCTCATAACTGCTATTGTACATAAGTAACTAGGCTTGGAGAGATTAAACATCTTTCCCAAAGTCATATAGATGGTAAGTAGTAGATGTGGGATTCAAACCTTAGTTTGCCTGGATTTAAAGACTGAATTTTTTTTTTTTTTTTGAGGCAAAGTCTCACTCTGTCACCCAGGCTGGAGTGCAGTGATGCAATCTCGGCTCACTGCAATCTCTACCTCCCAGGTTCAAGTGATTCTCCTGCCTCAGCCTCCTGGGTAGCTGGGATTACAGACCTGTACTACCACACCCGGCTAATTTTTGTATTTTCAGTAGAGATGAGGTTTCATCATGTTGGCCAGGCTGGGTCTTGAATTCCTGACCTCAAGTAATCCACCTGCCTCAGCCTTTCAAAGTGCTGGGATTACAGGCATGAGCCACTGCACCCGGCCTAAAGACTGAACTTCTAACCACTACTCCACACTGCCTTACCACCCTACCTAGGAATTGCCTTCTATATATCGTTTTCTTTCTCTGGCCCAATATGGAACCAAATTCTATTAATTCCCCATTCTGTTGTGAACCTACCTGTCCCTTGCTGTTGCCAATACACATTCTTATCCCACACTGGGGGTCACTGCACCATGTTTCTAGGTGGTCTGCCTACCTTTGCAATCTTTCCTTTTAATCTGTCTTGTACATTACAGTCAGACTGATCTCCCTTAATCATCGTTTTTAGCATAAATTCTACCAGTATAGATTAGGCCTCAATTTTATGTCTACCTTGGCTCTGTATAGACCCTATTCTTAAAAAACTCAGCCAAGTCCAAGAGGTCAGTCCTGTGAATTTACACAACCACATATCCTATTGCCTACCCCGGTAATTTTAAACTGAGTCGAGATTTCATGACACCTATAGTACAATCCCATCCAGCGATCTGTCTTTTATTTTCCATATACAGCTTCAATTCAGCTAATCTAACTAGTCCAAGTTGATGAGGTTTAAATTTGGCAAACAATTATGTTATTGAAGATAAACATTTTTTCTTTTTTCTTTTTGGCTCAGAAGACAGCATTGATACATTTTTTTCTATTGATTCAATAAATAATTATTGAGTTTCTACTTTTAATCTATTATTAGCTACTATATGGTCTTAATAATTTATAAAACTTTATAAATTCAAAAGAAAATATATATCTTCTAATGGTAAAATTAAGCCATCATCATTGTCTGCCACTTTTGTCTTGTTCTTCAGCTTTCTTTGCTATCTTCTTCCTCCAAGCCAGGTTGCAGGCGTCTCCAAAACAACCTGAGTCCTTTCCTTACCCCATAATCTCCTTTTCTTTTATGGTTCATCATTGCTCTTAGAATGTATGGATATTTGAGGTTATATTCATCCTCCATAAATAACACAAACTTTTTATTCATTGAACCATAAATAAATTTTTTAGAGAAAATTAAAAATGAAACAGATAAAACACCCACAAACATTTGGCACCTGGGGGCCATATCACTAATGAGGAATTCAAATGATGGCCGAGGTTGCAGGCCATCTTGCTACCTTCTCTCTCCTGTAGCTCCTTTGGCATAATATTTTTTGCCTTCCTGTTTTTCTCTTAGTCAGGTTTCTTAATGTTTTTGCTTTTTAAAAATATTTCATATTAATTTTTAAAATAGAGATGGTGTCTCACTATGTTGCTCAGGCTGGTCTCGAACTCATGGCCCCAAGTGATGCTCTTGCTTCTGCCTCTCAGAGTGTTGGGATTATACCTGGCCCACTTTTGCATTTTCCAAACTTTTAACAGAATTTTTACAGATTCTTTTAACAAAGGAAAATTAAGTATGATTTTTATTCCAGGATAGTGGCATATCTGCTCTGCAGCCAACAAATTCAAAAGCCTATCAATCAATGGACAAGTGAAAGTATTAACAACATCTGCCACCATGTTGGCTATGAGTCCTTGAGATCTTGCCTGGTGATGTGCTGGCCTGAGTACAAGCCTGGGAAGGGGTTAGGGTTTCAACCAGCGTCTACAAGCTGCCAGCAGCTCCCTGCTTTGGAAGACTGACCCTGTGAGCAGTGCCTGCTTTGAGTCTTAGGGTGTAGGTAAGAGAGAAGATAAGTGCGCCGTCTACTAGGAGTGAGGCTGCAAAGATCAACAGCATGAATGGGAGTGGACTATGCAATTGGTGTTGTGGTGCCACAGGAGACAAGAGAAAAACAAGGGTGGGCAGCTCTTGGTGAGTAGGAAGCAACATGGGATCTGGGCAGCAGGTCGAGGGCTGTGGACTGGTGGGGAGGAGAGAGAAGAGGAGGGTCACAGCAGTCTTTAATGGAAAGCAGGAGGAATAAAATAGGAACAATTTATTTACTTTGTCCAGAATCCATCCATGATCCACGGCTTTGGGATTTAAAAACAAAAACAACAAAACAAAACAATGAAGCATGCCCAGTATCAGCACTGAGTCATTGTCAGTTTAAACAATCTGATTATCTTTTCAATCTAGAAATAGAAAATGTTTCAAGTATCTGCATTTCAACTTTAAAAACCATAACAGGGATCACTACTTAGTAATTATAAATGCAATAGAAAAACATGCATTGCATTTTCCTTCTACATTGTGGTCAATGGAAGCAGCCAGAGGAAGGAGGTAGAAAGAGAAGTGTACACAAAGGGGCGGAACAAGAGCTAAATGAGATTCTGACCAAGGCAAAACATTCACAGAGAGACCTGTAGATTAGAGGCAAAGTAGCACAGACAGCCCACCATATATGTGGTTGAAAACGTGTTAATAAAGATGGTGCTACCTTCAATGGGATTGTGTACCTCAAGTTTGGCAGATTGGATAGTCATGGCCAACATGACTGTTAATGTATTTTCCTCTTTTAGAACAAAGTGATGAAAGGCAAGAGCTTCAAATGAGCAAAAGTTTGTCCAATTCGCAATCGAGTGAACATGCTATGGGTTCAGAGCCAGCTAATAGCTTCAGCTGACTTCTCAGTGCCCTTTATTTAATCAGCTGGAATGTTTTATAAGTACCATCCCCGTAACCCTTTGAAATGAAGGATTTGACTTTTGTTTGGAAAATACGTATCTCATCATAGAAATGGAACACAATGTCCTTAGTTTAGTTATTCTCTAGAGAAACAGTCTTTATTGAAATATATGCCAGGAATATAATAAAGGAAAAAAGCTGATTATAGTGAATTTATTCAGGCATGAGAGACTAGGAGACATTTATCTATATGGAAAGGAGTGTAAACACTATAGGCTCCACTCCCAGGGTACCAATATTCATGGAACAAACTCTCAGAAGGAAATCAATCACTCTTCCTTTTTTTCATGTCCAGTAATCCATGAAGACAGAGCAAGCCAACCACAAAGGACAAATTTCAGAAGAATGATTGATTCAAGGTTTTTAGAAATCAAAAGTGCAGTTATAAAGGAATTGGGACCTCGTCTAGATACCAAACAGTGCTTCTGGACCCCTTTTTAAAATTCATGCTTCTTTTTCTTTACCAATGGAAAAAAGTAAAGGCTGATCTGTTCCTCATACCACATGCTTTATACTAAAATAAATTTCTGACTGATTTGAGATTTTAATGTAAAAATCAAAACCACATAAGAACCGAAGGAAAGGAAAAATAATAAAAGAAGAAAAACAAAAACTTAAAACCCCAAAATACAGGTGAATATTTACATAATCTTGAGGTGCAAATGGCTATCTGAACAAACAAACAAACAAACAAAAAAACCAATGCCAAAACTTGGTTTTATTTATAAAGGAAATGGAAGCTAAATTGGACTTTATTCAAGTTAATTTTTTTTTTTTTTTTTTTTTACTCAGGATAAAAGCACCGTCAAAAAAGGCAAACCAATTGGAAAAAATGTGCAAAATCCTCTTCAAGTTTCCTTTTGGCTGCATGTAACTCAGTCAAGCTAGCTTATGACAAAGCTAGAAAAAAAAAAACAAAAAACAGAAGAAAACAGGGGTGTGTCACACTCCAAGGACAGGAGGACATCAGGAGAAACGGAAACCACTCGAGGCCACGGGAGATGAAGGAATAAGCCTTTCACTCTCGGAGCTGCCCTGAGATTTTCACAGAGTATCCCCCACTCATTTCTTGGCCTTACCATTGCTTCCTTCTTTCCTCTTTCAGGCCCTTTCTCCCTTCTCCCTGCACATAACTGCTTCTGGCTTCATAGGTCCTCAGTCCCAGCCATAAACAAAAGTCCTCATGTGACACAGACTCTTAGTGGCCCAATTTGTCCAGTTTTGGCGTCAGCTCACTACAACCTCCACCTCCCAAATTCAAGCGATGCTCCTACCTCAGCCTCCCCAGTAGCTGGGATTACAGGCGCTCTCTACCACACCCAGCTAATTTTTGTATTTTTAGTAGAGATGGCGTTTCGCCATGTTAGCCAGACTGGTCTCGAATTCCTGGCCTCAGGTGATCAGCCTGCCTCAGCCTCCCAGAGTGCTGGGATTACAGGTGTGAGCCACCGTGCCCAGCCCAGTTGTAAACCCTTAATCCAGATGGCTGTGACCAGCAGCCCATGGACATTGGAACACACACACAGGGGTACCTGTGAGGCTGGTAGCAGAGAAAAATGTGTCCCCACAGGCTGAGCAGACACCAGAAAAGGCGATTGCTGCAACCCCATGGGGACACAATTTGCTCTGTACTTTTCACAAATTATTTTTTAATTAGTAGAGATATAAGCAGAAGAATAAATGCAAAAGACCAATAATCTCACAGTATGAGTAGGCCTTACTTGCAAGCAAAACAATGACAATTAGAATCTAAAAGTTCCATTCTGAACTCCTCCCTGTGGGAACAATACCACAGTTTGGAAGAAGTTAGTCAGACTGATTTTCCTGCTTCCTTTTTAACTGTTACTATGTTTTGTTTGACAATAGTTTTCTCCCATAAACTCTTTGCTTGTATCACTAAGAATGAAGGTTTGGGCCGGGTGCAGTGGCTCACGCCTGTAATCCCAGCACTTTGGGAGGCTGAGGCGGGTGGATCACGAGGTCAGGAAATCGAGACCATCCTGGCTAACACGGTGAAACCCCGTCTCTACTAAAAATACAAAAAATTAGCCGGGCCTGGTGGCGGGCGCCTGTAGTCCCAGCTACTCCGGAGGCTGAGGCAGGAGAATAGCGTGAACCCGCGAGGCGGAGCTTGCAGTGAGCTGAGATCATGCCACCGCACTTCAGCCTGCGCGACAGAGCGAGACTCGTCTCAAAAAAAAAAAAAAAAAAAAAAAAAAAAATGAAGGTTTGTGTTTAAAATGTATTGCATGGCAAGGGATAGTTTCACTTGAAGTGACGCACCATGAAATAAGATGAAATATTTGTATATACTGTCCTACTTCCTACGCTCTAAATTGTTTTACTCTGTGAATTTGCACTGAGTCACTCATATGCCACACTACATCATTTTAGTATTCGAGATGGCATTCAGGTTCCCTCTCATTCATCATTAAATGTGGTCAGGGCCGGGCGCAGTGGCTCATGTCTGTAATCCCAGCACTTTGGGAGGCTGAGGTGGGTGGATAACCTGAGGTCAGGAGTTCAAGACCTGCCTGGCTAAATGGTGAAACCCCATCTCTACTAAAAATACAAAAATTAGACAGGCATGGTGGCACGCGCTTGTAGTCCCAGCTACTCGGAAGGCTGAGGCAGGAGAATCGCTTGAACCCAGGAGGTGGAGGTTGCAGTGAGCCGAGTTCACACCACTGCACTCCAGCCTGGGCGACACAGCAAGACTCTGTCTCAAAAAAAAATAAATAAATAAATAAATAAATAAAAAATTAAATGAATGGGATCAGATTCCATTGGACGCCACCTCTCTCAGGCTGACTCTTTTGTTTGCCTTCCATGTAAGATTGTTTCTCCTTCCCCTTTTCTCTAAGAGAGGCTGGCAGGATCTAGTTGTAAATTAATTGGAAACCAGTGTCTTATTTTTACTTCATTTTTTTTAATCAGGCATTTTCTGTGATTAGTTTCACTGGGAAAATTATGTATTAATGACACTTCTTAAAAACATACATCTCCCTGTTACATCCTTAAAAGATTTCCTTATGTAGGCCTTTTTCAATAGGCTCAGGACTGCAGACAAAGGGAAAGAAAGTAAAAGTTCATGCCAGAAAAATGACAACATTTTTTTTCTTTTTTTGTAACATTTAAGAGAGAAACCTGGCCAGGTACAATGGCTCATGCCTCTAATCCTAGCACTTTGGGAGACCGGTGCAAGAAGATCACTTGAGGCTAGGAGTTCCAGACCAGCCTGGGTAACATAATGAGATCCCCATCTCTACAAAAAAGTAAAAATTAGCTGGGTGTTATGGTGTGCACCTGTGGTCCCAGCTACTCAAGAGGCTGAGGTGGGAGAATGCTTGAGCCCAGGAGGTCAAAGCTGCAGAAAACCATGATCACACCATTGCACTGTAGCCTGGGCAACTGAGCTCTCAAGAAAGAAAGAAAGAAAGAGAGAGAGAGAGAGAGAGATGGAGGGAGGAAAGGAAGGAAAGAAAGAAACCTGAATGTCTTTAATTCTTTAATAATATGCTTAAATTTTATTTAAATTGGTTTGTCCATGTGTTTGTTCACTTTCTAAATGACTTAATGGGATTCTCATGGTCGGTGTCTTTGTGTCTTTCACATACAGAGTTTGTGATACAAGCATCTAATCTGGTTGGTAGTTCCTTTGATATCGTAGTGCTGTTGGACTGGGCTGTGGAACCTGCCTTTGGGTAACTGGGCTGCTCTTGGGTAGACTGAAGAGATGAGGCAAGGGCAAAATCACACACATATTTCCTTAACCTACTTGCAGAAACTTTCAAAAGGCATTTGATTAAACCTCTAGGCAGTACAGTGTTCTTGTATTTTCTTGTATTTGTTAACATCTGTGTTTAGCTACTGGTAGTTTTTGGTTTTAAAATGTTCTAAGTGAGGCCGGACGCAGTGGCTCATGCCTGTAATCCCAGCACTTTGGGAGGCCGAGGGGGGTGGATCAACTGAGGTCAGGAGTTCAAGACCAGCCTGGCCAACATGGTGAAACCCCATCTGTACTAAAACTACAAAAAAAAAAAAAAAAAAAAAATTAGCCAGGCGTCCTGGCAGGTGCCAGTAATCCCAGCTACTCAGGAGGCTGAAGCAGGAGAATCACTTGAACCTGGGAGGCGGGGGTTGCAGTGAACTGAGATTGCGCCATTGCCATACAGCTTGGGCAACAGAGTGGGACTCCATCTCAAGAAAAAGAAAAAAAAAGTTCTAAGTGTTGGCCTTAAAGTGAATTTATGTTTAGTATGATAGTTATATGAAAATTATACAGTTTGTGTGCACAGAATTTTTAAATAAAGTGTTTCGTAAAAAAAAAAATGGATTCTAGCTTTTGCAGTACATATGTGTAATAACTTTAATATTCAGGGCAGATAAGTACAATTATTTCGTCACTCTTAAAATGCTGTTTTTGTGTCTGTTCCTGCAGATGTTTTCATGTCTTTGCAAAGTGACACATTTTGATGCCTTCTTGATACAGTGGTAGACATTTTGTAGCTTTCTAGAAACTTTGTATTCATATAGTATCATTGAAAAATAAAGAAAATGATAGTGTGGGTCAAAAAAATATATTCAGCAGGCAGGGTGGCTCACGCCTATAATCCCAGGACTTTGGGAGGCCAAGGCCCCCGATTACTTGAGGTCAGGAGTTCGAGACAATCAAGATAAGTCTTGGCTAGAGAGCTTTTGTGCTCTTGCTGCACTGTTTCTGTAGGAAAGAGACAAGAGCGCTCTGCAAGGCCAGCCGGGATTAGGGTCCAGAAGCCTGTGTCATCCTGTATCTACCCAGACTTCAGGGACCCTGCCACTGGCCCACCCAGAAGGCTGGCAGATTCTACTGTCAAAATATTGTTGGATCTGACTCAAAGTGAAACTTTCTGTCATGACGAAGGGCAAGAACAGGAAATTTACCAAGCTCGCAGCAGTGAGTTCTATGACAGTTTATTTATTTATTTTTTTATCTGCTAGTGAATATTCTTTTTACATGTGGCAAAAATCAGTCCACTTCCGTTGTAACATACCACCTGATAGATGTCTATACACCTATTGTGATGGGCGAATAATGGCCCCCAAAGATGTTTATGCCTAATCCCCAGAAACTGTGAATATATTCCCTTACAAATCCCTGGCAGAAGAGACTTTGCTGATGTGATCAAATTAAGGACCTTGAGAGAGGAAGATTATCCTGGATTATCTTGGCAGCCCAGGCACAGGGGTCCTTAAAAGAGGGGAAAAGTAGGGTCAGAGTCTGAGACGGAGATGTGATAACCACAGCAGAGGCTGACGTGAGGTAGGGCCATGAGCTAAGGAATGCAGGCAGCCTCTAAAAGCTGAACAAGGGTTAAGCATGGTGGCTCACGCTGTAATCCCAGCACTCTGGGAGGCCCAGGCAGGCAGATCGCTTAAGGTCAGGAGTTCCAGACCAGCCTGGGCAACATTGCAAAACCCCGACTCTACTAAAAATACAAAAATTAGGTGGGCGTGGTGGTGGGTACCTGTAATCTCAGCTACTCAGGAGGCTGAGGCAAGAGAATCGCTTGAATCTAGGAGCTAGAGGTTGCAGTGAGCCGAGATCATGCCACCGTACTCCAGCTTGGGGGACAGAGTGAGACCCCATCTCAAAAAAAAAGCTGAACAAGGCAAGGAAATGGATTCTTTCCTAGAGCTGCCATAAGGAACACAGCCATGCCAACCTACTTTGGACCGGATCTGTAAGATAATAAACCTCTGTTGTTTTAAGTCTCCAAATTTGCAGCAATTTGTTGCAGCGGCAGTAGAAAACCAATCCACTTCATATTTCTACGAACATAGCTGCTGTTCACATTTAAACAATGATGGCTACTGATATTTACCAAAAGAAAATTGTAAAATGTTAATAGCATCTAGGCCAAAGTTTCCCTTGACACATGAGAAGGGTGTGAATACACATATGAATGCGTGTGTGATTCAGCATTAAGAGAGGTCAGAAAATGTTAAGTTTGCTAATCCAGAGCCCTGTGCCCCTGAAAAGGGACCTAGTCACAGCCATTATGATTGAACCAATCATAATGAGCCATTGCCAATGAGCATGTCCCTCAGGCACAGGTGGGGACAATTGCTTCATTAATAGCTAATTAATTCATTGAACAGCCACCCAGAGCACCAGGTGCATGGTACTGTGACAGGTTTGGTAGGGGAAGTTTCTCTCTGCTCCAGAAGCTTATAAACTAGGAATGATGTGGAAAAGTGCAGACACAAGGCCATAGAACACTATAATCAAAGGTATTATGGCCAGGTGCAGCAGCTCACGCCTGTAATCCTAGGACTTTGAGAAGATTGCTTGACTCCAGGAGTTCCAGACAAGCTTGAGTAACATGGTGAGACTCCGTCTCTACAAAAAACACAAAAATTAGCTGTGTGGTGGTGTGTGCCTGTAGTCCCAGCTACTCTGGAGGCTGAGGCAGGAGGATCGCTTGAGCCAGGAGGTTGAGGCTGCAGGGAGCCGTGATCACACCACTGATATCTAGCCTGGGCAACAGAGTGAGACCTTGTCTCAAAACAAAACAAACAAACAAAAAAGGTAGTATGTATAAGCAGACAGGAGGTGCAGAAAAGAAAAGGCTAGCAGAATCTCAGAGGTCTGAGAGCTTGTGGGAAATTAATCGGGGGTGTAGAAGTCAGAATTTCATGAGTAATGCTAGCCACTTTCATGTTCAGAAGGACACAAAAATTCTCGGCATTAATAACTTACAGTTGTTCAATATTTGCTGGTCATTAAATTCTATGTCTTAGTTTCCTTATCTGTAAAATGGGGATAATAATAATAATAATACCTTTTCTTATGCGATTGTTGTGAGAAATAAATGAGTTAATACCACTGCCTGGCACATAGTAAGTACTATTTAACTGTTCACCAAATAAAATAAACAGGTTGGAGCCTCATGCGTATGCAATACGCAACAACCAGCTAAGGCAGATGGGGAGAATATTGTTATCCTCATTTTGCAGACAGAGAAAGTGAGACCCAGTGAGGTTGGGACTTCTTCAAGGTCACCAGGACAGGGAGTGGCTTTTCATCAACGTGAAAATTAATATTGATGAGCCATGTATATTTCACAGCTGTTTCTGTATAAATGAAAGTGAGTAAGACCAGGGTGGAAACCATTTGCCAGGGACTTTCTCCCTTGCTGTTTAGCTTGGTGGCCCTTTGGCCTGGCCAGTGTTCAACCATCATGTGCAATCATACAGTGGTGGTCATAATGTCCTTTTGTTTATTTTAAACATTTTTTATTGAATTTACAACAGTCATTTGGACACAGCCTGGGTCTACACAAACATTTCCCATCAAATCCAGAAGAAAAGAAATCATTATGATAACTTTGACCATAATGATTTTTACGCATCCCTTGATACTGTCTTAGTAATTTTCAATTTAGCATAGAGACCAGTACTGAGATCTGACCTGGTCCTGGGTTGGCTTCTCCCCTGCTGAACTCAGCACACAAGCTGCAACAGATGTTTCTCTTTAAGGTTTGTGGGAACTTGCTCTCCTCCCCTCTCAACTTCTCTCTCTCAGAGGAACAGATGCCAGCAAGGTTGAGCTCTGAAGACTCGGCGCCTGGTCTCCTGTCGTTACTGGCATAGCCCAAGGCAAGATTGTCTATTGTCAGACTCAAGTAACAAACATTAAGCCCTAGAACCAGATTTGCTTTTTCATATACACAAAAGGCACCATGCTATGCTTTGTAGTTATTTTGAATCCTTTGAAAATCATAGAAAGAAGAAGAGTTAAAAATCAAACAAGTGGACATCACTTAGAAATGGGACGTCCTTGATGGGTTCCAGCCTTTCAAGAGTAGACCAAGTTACTCTTGGCTTCCATGTGACTTCCATGCTGCTGTGTTCATTAGACAACAAAAAGTTGCTCTACAGAATTAACACTGTATTTTAAGTTGATTTTGCAGGAAGGACATAATACCACTGCAAACTCTTCATTAACAACTTATACGGAGCAGCAAATATTTCTCTGAAGGGCTTGTATTTGTTTGATCTCTAAGGTGATTACTAACCATAAAAACTCTATAGGCAGGGGTAACATTTTTTCTTCAGACTCTTTTAAAAGGAATATTCCAAGTGGTGATGCTCCAGCAGTGAAAGACCTAAAATTAAGGTCGGTACGGTGGCTCAGGCCTGTAATCACTGGGAGGCCACCATGGGAGGATCGCTTGAAACCAGGAGTTCAAGACCAACCTGGGCAACATAGCAAGATCCCATGTCTATTTAAAAAAAGAAAAAGAAAAGAAAGACCTATAATTAGGAACAGAAAACACATAGACCGATAATTAAGAAATAGAAAACACAATTTTGTGATTCTTACCAATCAAGTAAATAAGAAACACATTTTTAAGATATGGAGAAGAGTTCAGAGAGAAGGCTAGGATGGGCGTATCAGAAAAGACTGGAACTATGGGGTCATGGGAAGTGAAGTTGGAGGAATTCCCTCATGTCACTATCAAAACTGTCAGAGATTAAACAACTGTTTTTGCAAAATAAAAACACCTTTTTATATAAAAGCAGCATATATGGTGGGACTGTGTGCTAATTCGGGTGCTCGATTGGCTCTGCTAGCTTCTCACTCTAGGTGTCTCCTTTTCCTGGGTTCTATCGATTCACAAAAGGCTGAAACCTTGAAAGGCATTGTATTAGGAATCCGGTAAAAATGGAAAGAATGAAAACCAGGAAGTGCTTTGCAGGTCCTGCCAAAACGTCTTCAGTTGGTTGAAGGATATGACACGTCATCACTGTAGCGCAGAAAACTGTAAGAGAGGTGGCCAGGTTGTAAGGCAGGGTCAGGTGTTCCCCAGAGAGTGGAGACCTGGTAAACTGAGGGGGGGGGTTGGGCAAGGGCTATGGTTAGACCACCGGTTCTTTTCTGGTGAGAACACTAGTTCCTGATCTCATCGTATTATCTGATCTATCCACCAAGGAGGCCCCCCAGAATCTGTAAGGCAGTTTGAACATTTATACCTCCTGAAGAACCGTGTGGTGTCATCTCAAAGAGAACAGTGTGGGTCTCTTTCAAAGGGTAGACAGGGAGGTGGGCCAATTGTTTTTTATCTTTGCTGAGGTTGGAATAAGAGGCAATGAGTGAAGGCTGATGAATGAGAGGTTTCAGTTAGAGAAGAGGAAGACCTTCACTGGGGAACTCTTTTTTTCTTCCCACAGTTATGCTATCTCCTTTCCAATGGAAACTTCTCCTGTTTTGGAACAGAACACCAAATACCGCATGTTCTCACTTATAAGTGGGAGCTAAATAATGATAACACATGGACACACACAGGGGAACAACACTCACTGGGTCCTTTCAGAGGGTGGAAGGTGGGAGGAGGGAGAGGATCAGGAAAAACGACGAGTGGGTACTAGGCTAGGCTTAATATCTGGGTGAAAAAATAATCTGTTAACACAAGTTTACAAAAAATAATCTGTTAACACAATCCCATAACACAAGTTTACCTATGTAACAAACCTGCACATGTACCCCTGAACTTAAAAGTTCCAAGAAAAGAAACTTCTCCTGATTCAGCTTCAGCCCATTTGATCCTACACTGGCCTCAGCAGTGAGGAAGAGCATTTTTCATGCTTCAATGTAGCTTCAGACTTTGAGGAAAGCTGCCTCCTCAGCCCTCTTCCCCTCATTTTTTTAGACAATATTTTTTGACTATAAAAATACTATATGCTTATAATAGAAGACTTGAAAAATGCAGAAATATGCAAGTTAGATATCTTTACAACCACGTTTTATGTACACTCTTATGTAAACATTTTTCCTGCAGGGATACCTCACTAGCATCTTTCCATCACAATGAATATTTATTGATTCTGAATTGCTGTGCCGCATTTCATTATATGAGTGTCATAACACAATATACTCAATAATCAATCAGTTCCCCTCAGACACTTAGGTTGCTTCCTCATATCCCTATTATTTAAAAAATGCAGTAATTGAAACCTTCTGGCAGGGTGTGGTGGCTCATGCCTGTAATATCAGCAGTTTGGGAGGCCAAGGTGGGTGGATCACCTGAGGTCAGGAGTTTGAGACTAGCCTGACCAACATGGTGAAACCCTGTCTCTACTAGATAGAATACAAAAAATTATTTTTTGTGTGTGTGGTGGTGGGCACCTGTAATCCCAGCTACTTGGGAGGCCGAGGCAGGAGAATCACTTGAACCCTAGAGGCGGAAGTTGCAGTGAACCGAGATCAGGCCATTGCACTCTAGCCTGGGTAACAAGAGTGAAACTCTGTCTCAGAAAAAAAAAAAAAAACCTTCTGTGATTGAAACCTCCCATGTTTCAGCCTTCACCCATTGCATCTTGTTCTGACCTCAGCAAAGAGGAAACACAATTGGCCCAGCTAACATAATTAAAGCTAAATATTTTTGTATGGTTTTAATAATTTCTGTCATATATATTATTAAACAACAGGTACAACTAATTTAAGGCGTTTGGAAGTTAGGACAGTGGACATCTTTGAGAGAAAGTAGTGCCGGGGAGGGATAGAGGAGGGATAGAGGGTAGTATGTTTTCTTTATCTTTCTTCTTCTTGTTCTTTTTTTTTTTTTTCTTTGAGACAAGGTCTCACTCTGTCGCCCAGGCTGGAGTGCACTGGCATGATCTTGGCTCACTGCAACCTCCACCTTCCAGGATCAAGCAATTCTCCTGCCTCAGCCTCCCAAGTAGCTAGGACCACAGGCATGCAGAAGCATGCCCGGCTAATTTTTTTGTGTTTTTGGTGGAAACAGGATTTTGCCATGTTCCCTAGGCTGGTCTCAAACTCCTGAGCTCAAGCAATCTGCCTGCCTCGGCCTCCCAAATGTTGGGATTACAGGTGTGTGCTATCAAGCCCAGCCTTCTTTATCTTTCTATTCACAGTGTTTGGCACAGTCCTTGGCCATAGTACCTAATTGACAAACACTTGGTGAATAAATGAGATGCAATCCATCTCATCGAAGTTTATCAGTTAAGCCTTTTATTTTGGTTGAAGGGCCAGGCCTTTGGCAAAGAGGTGAAGTAAGCAACCCACATGTCAATAGTCCCATGGTGCCACAGTCCTCTCACTGTGACCTTGGTCTCTGGCCATCCACTTGCCTTCCTTTTCTCTGCCTCCCCCTCACACCCAGATAACATTTATGCCACTCACTGGCACCCAGTTACCCTCCATGCCCACAGAGTGCCCGGTGGCCACATGAGAGGGCTCTTTGTTCTCCCTCCACTTCTCAAGACAGCTCCACTCCTTCCAGGCTCTTTCTGATGACTGATTGGATACTGAACTAATAGGAAAAACTGATGTCAGTAAGGAAAGATAATTGGCGCTTCTCCCCGTAATGTTTACTTTTTAAAAGAGGTCTTCAGTGACTCTCTCCCCCCAACCCAAAGCAATCAACTGTGGTAATAGCAATATTCAGTCTACCTACCTTACAGTTTTCTAGTGAGATTCAAACGAAATAATAAATATGCAAAGCATACACAGTCCAGACAAACTTAAGGTGGGGTGATGATTATGTTCGTAGACAAAAGCATTTGGAGGGATTAAATCTGATCTCTTCTACCCTCTCAACTCTTGGCCGCCCTCACCACTACTTATAAAGAACTTAATATCTGTGTTATCTTCTTTAATTTCCAGTTATATCCTTTCAGACATTTTATCCTGGTCAGCCCCCACCTCCCAAAGCTAAAGCAGTTAAACATTTTGCTTGGCTGGATGAGGCTGAGCAGATGATGAAGGACAGCCCCACCCAGGAAATGCCAGGAGAGGCTTTCCAGTCACTGTGACAATCAAGACCACCCTGTATACTTCCAACACCCTTTAGGG
This sequence comes from Pan paniscus, assembly GCF_029289425.2. Classification (NCBI taxonomy): domain Eukaryota; kingdom Metazoa; phylum Chordata; class Mammalia; order Primates; family Hominidae; genus Pan; species Pan paniscus. Next base: position 77,335,339 of record NC_073266.2, on the reverse strand, counting down.
GCTTGAAAACCACTTCCTGACTAATCGAAAGTTTGATCTCCTTTGATAGGATATCGAATTGTGTAAAAGCAAAAGAATTCAGGCATTATAGAAAAGTGATCTGAGGGCAGAAAGACCTCCTTCAGGTTTCTTAAAGCATCACATAGCTGCCCACTCACATTAACCACACCTGCGACCATAGTTGCATGATCTTTTAGGAAACTGGCCTAGGATTAGACCAGTTCCATTTGCAATGAACCAACATTACTTGTAGGATATGGGTATATGTTGGGAAAGGTATAAAATGGATTCTGATGAGCCACTGTGGCCTTGGGACCTCCCGTACACCAGTACATGGGGTCCTCATTCCCACTGATGCTTAGGAAACCCACATTGACAGGTGGGGAGGGAAACTTTCTTGTCATGCTTTACACTGTAAGAACTTCCAGGAGACCAGGCGCGGTGGCTCATGCCTGTAATACCAGTACTTTGGGAGGCCGAAGCTGGCAGATCACTTAAAGTCAGGAGTTCAAGACCAGCCAGGTCAACATGGTGAAATCCCGTCTCTACTAAAAATACAAAAATTAGCTGGGCATGGTGGCATCCGCCTGTAATCTCAGCTACTCAGGTGGCTGAGGCAGGAGAATCGCTTGAACCCAGGAGGTGGAAGTTGCAGTGGGCCAAGATCGCGCCATTGCACTCTAGCCTGGGCAACAGAGTGAGACTTTGTCTCAAAAAAAGAGGACTTCCAAACCTACTAAATTCTTTCTAAGGTGTTGGAAACTTTGAAAAGATAGAAATCTCAAGACTCAGGTAAGAAGGGTCTTCATGCCCTTGTAAATACTAACAGAGAGAGCATCTCATGGAGGGACTAGAACCAAACAGGTGGAATTCAGAGAAATGCCAGAGAAAAAAATCACTGAAAACCAAATCAGTTTAGTGTTTGAAGGGAGAAACTTTTATCTCATTTTTTCCTGAGCTTATATGAGGCTGATCCATGTATATTAAGGGTATACTGAGTACCATTTATTGAGCTGTACCCAACTTTATTCTGAAAGTGGGTTTGAAGCTGACCAAGGAAGTAAGATACTTTTGTTCACTGATATGATGGGCACTAATGTAATTAAAAAGATGTACAATAGATAAATGTCAATTATCTCTCATAGTTATTAAGTTAATAATAAGAATAATACACAAAACAAGGGGCTAGGGAGACAAAGAGTTGCTAGTCATTATTCCTGCCTTTGAGGAGCATGGAATCAACAAGGAGAAACACACGAGGTGGATGAAATGGTAGCCAGCAATGTCGAGTGGAAAACAGCAAGTGCTGATGAATGTTAGGAGAGACAGAGAAGGACGGATCCAAACTGGGCTGTGGGAAAAGCAGATGGAAAAGGGTGGATATTTGGAACTGCAGCTGCTATCTCCACGGAGATCGCACACACATTTCACAGGCGCTCTCTTTCCCATGGTTAGCAAGAATAACAGCACAACAGTCACAATAGCTAGTTTTTCTGGAGTCTTTTACACCAGCCCCTTGAGGGTTAGGTATTATTATTATCTCCACTTTACAAATGAGATTAAAGCTTAGAGAGCTCGAGTCTTGCCCAGGATTTCAAGCTTGTCAGGAGTGGGAGCTGTGAGGCCAAGCATTTAGATTTCAGGAGTCCTGCTCTTAATCTCTAAGCTGTGTTGATGCCGTGACTTCCAAAAAGAAAGAATGAAATCCCGGGATTGCTGGTCCCACAGGAGAAGAATAAGAGGGTGGTGAAGATGGCAATGAGTGGAATCCACCTCAGTATCTTCCCTGACCCTCATAAGGTGTAATCAGATCCTTCAGTTATCATATTTTATATTGATTAGAAGAGTGCATTAAAAATAAATAGAAAAAAGAGAAGAAAATAAGGAACCAGAGCAATGTAGAGAACATAAAAATAGAAATTAAATACATGTCCTTATGAGGATATATGGGTGTGTATGTCTACATATAAAACAATAGAAAATTCTATCTCCTATATACCTATCGACATTCTGATTACCTGTATGTGTTCTTAGAATCTAGAGCTTTGGGCCGGGCATGGTGGCTCACGCCTGTAATCCCAGCACTTTGGGAGGCCAAGGCAGGCGGATCATGAGGTCAAGAGATCGAGACCATCCTGGCCAACATGGTGAAATACAAAGTTAGCCAGGGTGGTGGCAGGCGCGTGTAGTCCCAGCTACTTGGGAGGCTGAGGCAGGAGAATGGCGTGAACCTGGGAGGAGGTGGAGCTTGCAGTGCGCTGAGATCGCGCCACTGCACTCCAGCCTGGGCGACAGAGTGAGACTCCATCTCAAAAATAAATAAATAAATAAATAAAAATCTAGAGCTTTTGTGTTCTACTTTTGTATTCATTAACAACCACTATAATATTGGGCAGGATCCCTAATTAGAAGTTTTCTAAACATTCATTAAGTTTAACACAGGGCACATAGTAGGCATTCAATAAATATTGATGGATTGCCAAGCATCAATTGTGAATTAGAGTTTTATGTGGTGCAGTGTCTCCATTACGTATTACCTAAGTAAATGATTATGCCAAGCATTAGAAGGGAAAACAAAAGAGATGAGAACGTAAACAAAAGTCTCCTTTCACTTTCATTTGTTTGCTCATTATTGCAATCAATAAATGCTCAGCTCCTACGCATGCCAGCAAGGAGGAGCAGGAGGTTGAGAGGTCTAGGGTTGTCACCTAGCTCCCCATGTGGCTGAGGAGGCATTCCCTCCTGTAGCAAACATTTGACCCTACCTCCACACTACTTAATGAAATATTTTTCTGAGATTCATCCTGTAAAAATGGAAAACATAGACATATGACATAACCTTTCATTCAGCACAAATCAGAACTGACCTGGGTATTTCAAGGAGACGAAAGATGTCTAACTGATCTTCTCATTGTCTCTATATCAACTGCTTTATAATTTATTTTTAAGATTATTTCAGGGCAGTAAAGAAAATATTACATTGCTCATTTTCTCTGTATCAGTTTCCTAACCATTTCCACCTGTGGCATCTGTCAACAATACCAGTTCACGTGCAGGTATTACAGCAAAGATTATTTCTCTATGCCATAAATTCTTCTTGACCTTACCAAAGTATGAGCAACACGTACTGATGATTACTAAAGTATGGAGGAATCTTATCTGAACTTATTTATTTATTTAAGACTGAGTTTTGCTCTATTGCCCAGGCTGGAGTGCAGTGGTGTGATCTCAGCTCACTGCAACCTCTGCCTCCTGGGTTCAAGTGATTCTCGTGCCTCAGCCTCCAGAGTAGCTGAGATTACAGGCGCCCGCCACCACGCCCGCTAATTTTTTGTATTTTTAGTAGAGGTGGGGTTTCACTATGCTGGCCAGGCTGGTCTCAAACTCCTAACCTCAAGTGATCCGCCTGCCTTAGCCTCCCAAAGTGCTGGGATTACAGGCTTGAGCCACCATGCCTGGCCTTATCTGAATTTAATTGTGTCAACATGAAAAAGGGCTAAATGTTTAGAGACATTTATAAAACAATAGCTGTATAAGGTATTTCATTAATAAAATTTTACTATAAAATTTAATTTGGTATTGGCATATGCATTGTTATGCATAATAAATATATCTAATACAGTTTTCCTATTATTCATTTCAAATTTTGGAATTCAAGCCTATTTATCACAAAGACAGCAATCCTTTTAGGGAAAATAATGTTCAAAGTAAATGCATAAAATGCATTTAAAAATATAAAGCGTTATAAGATTAATACTCATATAATTGACACTGAATACAGTAGTACTGAGATGCTATAGCAAGGAATGTGCAGGGTCAGTATGGATAACAATCTCTTTAGCTAGAAACATTTTAAAAAATGAAAAACAGAATATCTTTTGACATTGGCTTTGGTATTTGAATTTTAAGAGGGATGTCACTTACCAAATACCATGTAGAATTGTGCTCTAAAGTTAGCAGAGAGGCCGGGAGAGGTGGCTCACGCCTGTAATCCCTGGGAGGCCAAGGTGGGATAATCATCTGAGGGGCAAAGGTGGGATAATTGCTTGAGTCCAGGAGTTCAAGACAAGCCTGGGCAACATAGGGAGACCCCATCTTTACAAAAAATGAAAAAGTCAGCCAGGCATGGTGGAATGTGCCTGTCACAGGTCCCAGCTACTCGGGAGGCTGAGGTGGAAGTGAGAGGTGACAGTGTGCTGGCAGTCCTCAGAGCCCTCGCTTGCTCTTGGCACCTCCTCTGCCTGGGCTCCCACTTTGGCGGCATTTGAGGAGCCCTTCAGCCCACCACTGCACTGTGGGAGCCCCTTTCTGGGCTGGCCAAGGCTGGAGCCCACTCCCTCAGCTTGCAGGGAGGTGTGGAGGGAGAGGCGCTAGCGGGAACCCGGGCTGCGTGCGGCGCTCGCGGGCCAGCTGGAGTTCCGGGTGGGCGTGGGCTTGGCGGGTCCTGCACTCGGAGCAGCCGGCCAGCCCTGCTGGCCCGGGCAATGAGGGACTTAGCACCCGGGCCAGTGGCTGCGGAGGGTGTACTGGGTCCCCCAGCAGTGCCAGCCCAACGGCGCTGTGCTCGATTTCTCACCGGGCCTTAGCTGCCTTCCCGTGGGGCAGGGCTAGGGACCTGCAGCCCGCCATGCCTGAGCTTCCCACCCACTCCATGGGCTCCTGTGCGGCCCGAGCCTCTCCGACGAGCACCACCCCCTGCTCCACGGCGCCCAGTCCCATCACCCAAGGGCTGAGGAGTGCCAGCGCACGGCACGGGACTGGCAGGCAGCTCCACCTGCAGCCCCGGTGCGGGATCCACTAGGTGAAGCCAGCTGGGCTCCTGAGTCTGGTGGGGATGTGGAAAGTCTTCATGTCTAGCTCAGGGATTGTAAATACACCAATCAGCACCCTGTGTTTAGCTCAAGGTTTGTGAGTGCACCAATTGACACTCTGTATCTAGCTGCTCTGGTGGGGCCTTGGAGAACCTTTGTATCCATACTCTGTATCTAACTAATTTGATGGGGACGTGGAGAACCTTTGTATCTAGCTCAGGGATTGTAAACGCACCAATCAGCACCCTGTCAAAACAGGCCACTGGGCTCTACCAATCAGCAGGATGTGGGTGGGGCCAGATAAGAATAAAAGCATGCTGCCCAAGCCAACATTGGTAACCCGCTCGTGTCCCCTTCCACACTGTGGAAGGTTTGTTCTTTTGCTCTTTGCAATAAATCTTGCTACTGCTCACTCTTCGGGTCCACGCTGCTTTTACGAGCTGTAACACTCACCGCGAAGATCTGCAGCTTCACTCCTGAGCCCAGCGAGACCACAAGCCCACCGGGAGGAGCGAACAACTCCAGACGCGCTGCCTTAAGAGCTGTAACACTCACCGCGAAAGTCTGCAGCTTTACTCCTGAGCCAGCGAGACCACGAACCCACCAGAAGGAAGAAACTCTGAACACATTTGAACATCAGAAGGGACAGACTCCAGACGCGCCACCTTAAGAGCTGTAACACTCACCGCGAGGGTCTGCGGCTTCATTCTTGAAGTCAGTGAGACCAAGAACCCGCCAATTCCGGACACAGAAGGATCACTTGAGCATAGGAGATTGAGGCTGCGGTGAACTATGACCTCACCACTGCACTCCAGCCTGGGCAGCAGACTGAGACCCTGTCTCCAAAAAAAATAAAGTAAAATTACTGGAGAAATCAATTTCTATCTTCTTTATGCCCTTTAGACTTTTCTTTAAATCTATTTTTAATTATATTATAGTTAATATAATTAAATAATATAATAAATAGGATTAATTATAAGCCTAATACAATAATTCCAAATTATAGGGAAGCTATTCTGTATCAGAGAATAGCATTATTTATTTATGTTTTTAGAGGTAGACAAAGAACTGAATATAACTCATGTCAAATTATACACACTGCTGACATGGAGGGGAAGGGAGAAATTTGGAGTTGAGACTGATGTGGTGATAGGTTAACCATGCTAGTAGATATGTTCAGTCATTATCAAACATTTGTTGAGTGCCTACAACCGTGTGTGTGTGTGTGTGTGTTTTTCCAGGGTCTCGCCATGTTGCCCAGCCTGGTCTCAAACTCCTGGGCTCAAGTGATCCTCCTGCCTCAGCCTCCCAAGTAGCTGAGGCTGCAAGCATGCCACCACGACCTGATCCTCCTACTATATTTGACTGGAGCATCAAAGGTGAGTAAGCCAATGTGCTAGCTCTCAATGAATGTATAATCTCGAGGGAGACTCAAACATATAAGCAAGCATGGGAGTGTCGGGTGTCCTCCGCAGTGGTATTAATTAGCAAGGTTGATAGACAGGAGGGAGGATCTGATTCCAACCAAGAGGTGGGGGTTGGGGGAGAACAGGCAGGAAAAAAGATGGAGAAAAAGACTCAGGAAAACATATAGAGAAAATACCTGAACTAGTTCCTGTTGCCAGCTTGACCAGAGGGGACAAAGGGCATGGTGCCTGGTGTAAATGTGATGCTAAACTGCCCCGTGCATCTGGGAAAATGCCAGTGGAGATTCAATGAGGTGGTTTCTTAATCTTTCAATCAGTGCCTAGAAGATCAAGTATGATTGAGACAAGGGAGAACAAAACTCAGTAAAGAAAGATACAGGCCTCCGTGGCAGTGGTGGGGACGCTCACTGGGGGATGAAGTACTAAGGATGCACACCTAGCCCAGCATGGCCCCAAACCTCAAGACTTGTGGTTGCTGGGGTTGCCTCAAGCCGAGTGCCATGCATTTGCATGAGAGGCTTTTTGACTTCCAGTCCTGGAGCGATGATCTCACACTTCTCCCCAACCCATGGGTTCAGCTGCCTTTTGATCTACAATTGGGAACATCTGAGGTCTGTTTACTTTAAGAGACGCCTTCTCTCATGCCAGTGGAGACAGCGGAACATTTTGTTGTCCCCTGGAGTATCCGCCTCACCCGGCACTCTGGCTTCTCTGCTTTGTACGGGGATCCGGGGACAGTTGTGTTCCTCTCCTCCTAGGTTGCAAAGTGTTCTTTGAAACTGATGTGATTGTGGTTGGAGGGAGTTAAGGCGGATGCCTCAGGATCGTACTTGAAGCTGACTCATACATCACGTTTGCAGGCAGCACTGAAATCTGACTGCCCCTGATAGCACTCTTCCTAGGGGAAATTAGGTTGTGGGTTTCCCATATAAAACTTTAAAATGGAATCTTTAAAATACAACCCATTATTCTCCAGGGTCTGGTTTTATTCACACTCGGTGAAGACTGTGGGTGGAGAAAAGGAGAGCTGTACTTGGCAGTAATTTTGTTTGCACTATATGCTGAGTACCTAGCACCAAGCCTGCGCAAAGTAGTCATTCAGTAAAAATCTGTGGTGTGAACAAATTATAACAATTAGGGATTGCAGAGGAAAATTTCCCAATTGTAAATATTTCTGTCTAATCCTTTATATTTTGCTATATACATTCAAACTGTTGTTTCTAATACTTACTAAAGTGATTTTAATATTTTAAGTACAATGCTATGTCATTAAACTTTAGAAAAAATACAAATTGAATGGCTAAGTGAATTGAGCTTTCTAAGTTAAACATACCTACAGGTAACTTTTGGTTTTTATTTATTTTATTTTATTTCTTTATTTTTGAGCCAGGGTCTCTCTCTGTCACCCAGGCTGGAGTGCAGTGATGCGATCTCTGCTCACTGCAGCCTTGATTTCCCAAGCTCAATCAGTCCTCCCACTTCAGCCTCCCAAGTAGTTGGGACTACAGGTGCAAGCCACCATGCTTGGCTAATTTTTGTTTTGTTTGTTGGTTTGTTTGTTAGTTTTTGCATTTTTTTATGGAACGGGGTTTCACCATGTTGCCCAGGCTTGTTTTTGTTTTTTTTTTTAAATGAGAAGGTTACAGAGGAGGCAGCAACAGTCAATACGCAGCTCCACAAATTAACTGCACACACGTCCTCAGGAAACAACAGAAAGGTTCACAAATCCCATCTTAATGGAAAGAACCAACAGACTCTTTGGGCTAAAAAATAAAGGGACTGAAATATGACAGAGTGAATCAAAGTGAACATGAATTGCAGGCTAAGTGTTGGCCTGGCAAGGATCACATGGGTTTGGCTTCTAAGGCCCACAGGCCTCAGGGCTGCTGGCTGTCTACGTTACTGCTGCCGCTGCTGGTGGAGATGAGGCTTGGGAATGAAGGCTTTTCCTGAAACGTGCTCTTTGGTCTAGGACCGACAGTCCTCGTGAACAAAAAGAGGTGAGGGAATCAACTTAATTCTGTGCAGTACACGAATAACAGCATTCTCCTTTGGGAAACTCAATGGAGCTAAAATGTGTTCAAGGCCTGTGCAGAACCTAGGACGGTGCCTTTAGCACTTAGCGAAGTGCCTGGTGATAATTCCAGAAATAATTGCACAAGGAAGGGGAGTGGAGGGGAGGCAGGGGAGGGAAGGAGAGAAGAACAGAAAGTACATGATGCAAGAAGCCAAGCCCAAATGCTCAGTGCTCTGTCACCTGGATCCCTAGGTGAAGCCACTAACAGTGGCAACCCACCTCGACCTTTCCTCCCCAGAAAAACTCGAAGTTTCTTTAGTTCCTTCACTACCATCTAAATTCAGATTTTCTCAAGTCCCAGGATTTTCCCAACTTCTTCTCTACCATCAAAAGGCGCTTGTTTTGTCCCTTATTAACTAGTGGTCACTGATAGGTGACTTACCCATTTGATAACGAGATGAGGTGTTCATGGCTCATAATAGCGGAATGTGTCACCTCATCAGATACATTTACATTTTAATTGATACCTTGAATGCCTTAATCTGAAAGGACTGGCTAATGTGAGAATCTCAGGTACTACAGGAGCCCTGGTGGGAACGCTGGGCTGGGTAATGGGCTTCTATTGCCATTTCATCAGCAGCAGCAAGGTGGTTGCCATCTACTCAGGTGAGAAGCAGATCTCCAAGGCTTTAGGAGGAGATAGTTGTGTACTCTTTTGAAGACCCTGTAGAAACAGAAATCACAGAAACCTGTGGTGGCTCATTTCTGGGTTTGATTTTCCAAGATCAAGAGATCCAACTGTTTAATTAAAAAGTCTTCTTTAAAATTTGAACTAATTTCTTCTGTTATATCTCAGTGAAGCTGGAGAGAAACTAAGCAATAACTCTTCTCATGAAGCATTATTTTATACACTTTAAGGCCATAATTAATTATTGCCCTCTCTAGGCAATATAACCTCAATTTCTCTAGACTTCTCTTAATAAGAATCCCTTTTGCACTACCATAATTTTTCTGGATTTGCTTTAATTTTTCATAAAGTTTCTAAAATGCAAGGGCTGTGCCTACTTTGTTGTTACTGCTGTTGTTGTTTCATTTGGAAAGTTATCAGCCTGTGCATCTCATCCCATGGTCAACAAGAGTTTCTGTTTCCTTGAAGGTACTATCAGACATGCCCCACAAAATGTTAAACTTTTTCTTTTTTTTTTTTTTCGAGACAAGGCATTGTTTTATCACCCAGGCTGGAGTGCAGTGGTACAATCTTGGCTCACTGCAGCCTCAACCTCCTGGGCTCAAGCGATCTTCCTGCCTCAGTCTCCCAAGTAGCTGGAACTACACATGCCACCATGCCTGACTAATTACACTTTTTTTTTTTTTGAGAAGGAGTTTTGCTCTTGTTGCCCAGGCAGAAGTGCAATGGCTCGATCTCAGCTCACTGCAACCTCTGCCTCCCAGGTTCAAGCGATTCTCCTGCCTCAGCCTCCTGAGTAGCTAGGATTACAGGTGCCCGCCACCACATCCAGTTGATTTTGTATTTTTAGTAGAGCCAGGGTTTCCCCATTTTGGTCAGGCTGGTCTCGAACTCCCGACCTCAGGTGATCTGCCTGCCTTGGCCTCCCAAAGTGCTGCGATTACAGGTGTGAGCCACCGTGCCCGGCAATAATTAAACTTTTAAATAAAATAAAATTGAATAGCATTCTCTTTTTTGAGCTTCCCTGAAACTTGCCAAGGTCCTCTAGTATAAAGGTGCAAACTTGGAAGTAGATATCATGTTTATTTTTATATTCACAGCACTTAGCACAACATCTTGCCTGTAATAGGTGTTCATAAAAATGCTTGTTGACTAATGGGTGGTGAAGAATGGCCATTTCGACCCAAACCATCTTTGTCACTTGTTATATTTCCCATGACTCCCAACATTCATATTAATAAACAGACAAAATGTGTGCTCCAAACTAGTGCGATTTATTCCCACTGTTTACTCAGAGCTTAATCTCTTGTCACATTTTTGAGTTGGCATTTTAAGCACAAGGATTACATGTTAAGGATGGTTTTCTTGCATGAAAGCCAGTGCTGTTTGGGAAGGTCAGTTGTGAGGAAATTTGAGACTGTGACCGTATTTGAGCAAAGGTTTTTAAAAATCACATTATCAGAGGGTGACTGTCATCCCCTGAGATAAGAAGCAGCTATCTAAGTCTTTGCAAGTGGATAGTTGAATATTCTTCTGAAAGTTTTCTAGAGATACAGAAACAACAGAAACTGCTTTGGGGATGAAAAAAATTAGCACAAATATTAACAGAAATGCTGTAAAAATGAGTGCTGTAAGGATCACGATTTTAGATTTGTGACCTCCTTACTGAGGTCCTTTTCCCCTTTGGGGGTAGGGGTGGTTGAATGGTCAAATGCATATACTTACCTACAGACTCCGCTTCTGAGGATGGCAGTTTGCAGGTTTCCTGCCATCTACCAGTGTTTTCAAACCTCAAACCATCCACTTTCCCCTTTAAAACTTCATTGTGGGTATTCTAAAAATAAGATATATTCTCTTATATAACCATAGCACAGTTATCAACTTCAGGAAATTTAATTTAATTTCTTTTTTTTTTTTTTTGAGACAGAGTTTCACTCTTGGTTGCCCAGGCTGGAGTTTAATGGCATGATCTCGGCTCACTGCAACCTCCACCTCCCAGGTTTAGGCAATTCTCCTGCCTCAGCCTCCCGAGTAGCTGTTATTACAGGCACCCGCTACCACACTTGGCTAATTTTTGTATTTTTAGTAGAGATGGGGTTTCACAATGTTGACCAGGCTGGTCTTGAACTCCTGACGTCAGGTGATCTGCCCGCCTCGGCTTCCCAAAGAGCTGGGATTACAGGTGTGAGCCACCGTGCCCAGCCAGGAAATTTAATATTAATTTCATTATGTTATCTAATCTATAATTCATGTTCGAATATTATCCACTGTCCCCATAATGCCCATCAGAGCATTGTTTTTCCTTCCCTCCAGAATCCAGTCGAGAGCCACAGTTTGCATCTAGTTGTCATTTAATCTCCTCTACTCTCAAATGGTTTCCCAGCCTCTCTTTATCTTTTATGACATTGATAATTTATAAATTATCAATTTGTAAAACTGATTGAAAGTTCCTCAGTTTGGGTTTGTCTGGTGTTTCCTCATGATTACATCTAGGTAGATTTTGAGGGCTTTTCCGTGAAAAGCCAAAAATCACAGATTCTTTCAATGTTTTCCCATTTTGTTCAGAATGAAATGGGCACACTTTACCAAGCCCTGCAAGTCCCCATGAGGCCTGTCTTTTTAGCCTCCTCCCGACCGGACTCTGGCTCCCTCAGCCTCTGGGTCTTTGCACCTGCTGTTCCTCTTCCTGGCATGCTCTTCGTTCAGGGTCTTCGCCCGTCTCACTCCCTTCTTCATTCAGGTACATTTCACCACACACTGCATGATCAACTCAGATTCCCATCCCCAGCATTCTTTCAATGTTCAGAGCCCTCCCTTCCTGCCAGACTTCTGACAGCCTGCCTCTTCCTGTCCCTCCCCTAAGAGTGGACGTGTGCGTAACACGGACTAATACTTTGCTCTTTGGAACTAGCCTGGTGTCCCTTCAGTGCCATGTCACGGATGGAGTTTGTAGGTAAAGCACTATTAATTTACAAGACAGTGACATCTAGTGGACCAGCTGGGACCAGCTTTGAGCTAAAGGCTCTTGATACCCCTAACGATCCAAAGACAAAATAAAAAAACAAAAAACAACAAAAAGCACCACCTTGATTTCTGGATAGAGTCTAAGGTGAGATCTGGAGAATCTAGTGAGGTTCCTGTGGAGATGTGACGTGGCCATTGATGGGTTAAAGATATCTGAAGATTCAGGTTTCTGTTATGTGTGTGTGATGGTGAGGGGAATAGAGGGCAGGCCTAATAGGAGAAAAATAAGACACACTGGTGTGTGAGACCACTAAGGCTAGTATAAATTCATTTTTCAAGAGATCAATTTCTCATTCAAAAGGTTATGAACATGAAATTAGTTGTATGCTCTTGCCAAGTGATGGTGATGATTCAAAATTGAAGAATTCATTAAGTGTACTCAGCTAGGGAAAAATTAGTAAAATTTCCTATTTATTTATACTTTGCAATATAAATACAGGCTGGGCATAGTGCCTCATGCCCATAGTCCCAGCTACTCAAGAGGCTGAGATGGGAGGATCGCTTGAGCCCAGGAAGTTGAGGCTGCAGTGAGCCATGATCACACCACTGTGCTCCAGCCTGGGTGACAGAGTGAGACCCTTTCTTTACATAAAAAAATTAAATATAAATATAAATACAGTTGACCCTTGAACAGAGTGGGGTGTTAGGGATGCCAACCCCCCATGCAGTCAAAAATTCAGGTATAGATTTTGGTTCACCAAAAGTAGTAATAGCCTACTTTTGACGGGAAGCCTTACTGATAATATAACGGTCAATTAACACATATTTTTATGTGTATTATGTACTAGATTATTACAATAAAGTAAGCTAGAGAAAAAATGTTAAGAAAATTGAGGAGCAAGAAGAGGAGGCGTTGATCTCAGGGGTGGCAGAGGTGGGAGAAAAATCTGTGTGTAAGTGGATCCTTGCAGCTCAAACCTGTTATTATTCAAGGGTCAATGGTAAACCAAATGCTTGAATATTGAGACATTACCTAAAAAGCGAGCTTTATTTTTTTTTATTTTTTGAGATGGAGTCTCACCCACTCACCCAGGCTGGAGTGCAGTGGCATGATCTTGGCTCACTGCAACCTTCACCTCCCCAGTTCAAGCAACTCTCCTGCCTCAGCCTCCCAAGTAGCTGGGATTACAGGCGACCACCACAACACCTGGCTAATTTTTGTATTTTTAGTAGAGATGGGGTTTCACCATATGGGCCAGGCTAGTTTTGAACTCCTGACCTCAAGTGATCCACCTGCCTTGGCCTCCCAAAGTATTGGGATTACAGATGTGAACCACTGCACCCAGCCAAAAAAGCAAGCTTTAAAATGCAATATAAAGAAATATTTTAATTACAATTACAAATTCAATCAATTTGCATTTCAATGAGTAATGTGCAAGAGTGCAGTTTTCTCATATACCAACAAACTATATTATCAGTCTTTTTTTTTTTTTTTTTTTTTTTTGAGGCAGAGTTTCACTCTTGTCGCCCAGGCTGGAGTGCAATGGTGCGATCTCAGCTCACTGCAACCTTCGCCTCCTGGGTTCAAGTGATTCTCCTGCCTCAGCCTCCTGAGTAGCTGGGATTACAGGCGTGCATTACCGTGCCTGGCTAATTTTGTATTTTTAGTAGAGAAGGGGTTCCACCATGTTGTCCAGGCTAGTCTTAAACTCCTGACCTCAAGAGATCCACCCTTCTCAGCATCCCAAAGTGCTGGGATTACAGGTGTGAGCCACCACACCCTGCCGGTCTTTTTGTTACTGATAATTTGATGGATAAAACAAGGCAAAACATAACTTATTTTTATTTTGCATTCTCTTATTATGGGTGATACTGAGTAATTTTTCATCTGATTTGTTCTCTGTGAATTGTCTCCTTATACTTTACCCAATTTTCTATGATGTTGTTTTTTTCTAATTGGTTGGTAGGAGCTCTTTATATATTAGGTTAGTTTACATTTTGTCTGAGATAAGAGTTACAAATATTGTTTTCCAGTGTATCATTTGTCTTTCAACTTTGCTGCTTATGATGGTTTTTGCCATGCAAAATGTTCTTTTAATGTTCTTTTTTTTTTTTTGAGATGGAGTCTCACTCTGTCGCCAGGCTGGAGTGCAGTGGTGAGATCTCGGCTCACTGCATCCTCTGCCTCCCCGTTCAAGCCATTCTCCTGCCTCAGTCTCCCAAGTAGCTGGGACTACAGGCGTGAACCACTACGCCCAGATAATTTTTTTTGTATTTTTCGTAGAGACAGGGTTTCACCGTGTTGGCCAGGATGTTCTTGATCTCTTGACCTCGTGATCCACCCGCCTCAGCCTCCCAAAGTGCTGGGATTACAGGCGTGAGCCACCGCACCTGGCCACAAAATGTTCTTATAGTTTAGGTTTTCCTGTTATGCTTAGAAAGGACTTTCCTTTTCTGAGGTTGTAAAACAAAACTATTGTGTAGTTTATTGGAGTACTTTCTTGGATAAGCTTTTCAACTTAAATATTTGATCAGTCTGGAATTTGTAGTGTTGTCACTTTATTTCTCATGTGCTGAATTGTTCTGACATCATTCATTCAATAATGTACCTTTTCCCCATTTAAAATGCCACTTTTACTAAACTCTAAATTCTTTTGTCTTTTGGGTGGCAGTATAGGTTTGTTTTCCATCCCTGTTGATTTACAGAGATGAGAAGATTTTTTTTGTAAGGTAGACTTTTAATAACTGCTTTTATTACCAGGTTAAGTCATGCAGTTACAAAGTAGTTAGAATTCTGAAAGGGCATTACAGGTTTTTTTTAAGCTTATTTTTGCATATATTATTATTTAGCATTTGACTGGGACACTACTGTTCAAAAGGACCTGGCCAAATAATTCCCAAACAAAACATTCAACCCAAGGTTGTTTTCAACCCACTGTTTGTGCACCTGGGTGCAGAATGCAAAGCCTCTAAAAGAAGAGGACACAAAGTCAGGCTGAGTAGAGGCCATTAGCAAGGGATGTTCAGGGCCAGCCAATCTCCAAACAGGGAACCCACTTTTTTTTTTTTCTGGAACATTCTACTTGAATTATTGTTCAATTAGTCAACCATAGACCTTCAAAAGAGAACAATTTGTTAACATGATAAGGAGGTTACTGCATTCTTTGGACTATGTGTCATAATTATAGTCAGCAAACTCCGACCGTCTTCACAGAAATAGCCCTCCAGCATTTTTGTAGGTATGAAGATAATTTAATTCTCCATAGGGCTTCTTATTTTTGCTGGATAACAATACATGGCTGATAAGCTCTAAATGGTACTGTTTTATGATATAAAAATACTAGCTTTTTAAATTTATCATGTTTGTAGGCATTCACTGCTTGAATCAAGGTTAGGCTTGTTAAGAGATTAAAAGCAATTTTATTACAGCAGCATTACTTATTTTTTTCCAAAAGAATAAAATTAATACGCAGAAACAGCTTTTATTTTTGTTTGCATCCTGTAAAATTGAGTTATTTTGCTTCAATAACTCATGTGAGGACCATGCCACCTTCTTCTTTTTTTTTTTTGAGACGGAGTCTTGCTCTGTCGCCCAGGCTGGAGTGCAGTGGCGCGATCTCGGCTCACTGCAAGCTCCGCCTCCCAGGTTCTGGGAATTCCCCTGCCTCAGCCTCCCCGAGTAGCTGGGACTACAGGCACCCGCCACACGCCCGGCTAATTTTTTGTTTTTTAAGTACAGATGGGGTTTCACCTTGTTAGCCAGGATGGTCTCAATCTCCTGACCTTATGATCCGCCCGCCTCGGCCTCCCAAAGTGCTGGGATTACAGGCGTGAGTCACTGCGCCCGGTCCCCATGCCACCTTCTGAATATGTGAAAAGTTACAGCACTTCCCAGTCTCGTCCAGAGCAAAGAAGTAAGCATCTGATTGCTCTTGACTGTGCCTTCCCTGGCAACAGTTGCTGACTGTGTTGGGAAGAGCCACAGAGCAAGGCTGCACAGCCAGATGGAAGAGACTTTTCATTTAGAGGCAACACACCTACGTGTCTCTCTCTCTGGCGTCAGTGATTTCTACTTTCACCCTCATCAGCGTGTACATGATCCCCTAACCTTAATTTCTTTCTTCTTAGGGAGCTGATTTGGATCGATTTGTTAAGAATAGTGTCCATTATCTAATGAGTCAAGAGAGAAGGGGATTTCTGTGGTAACACGTAAACCTGTGGTAGGTCTACAGAAGTTACAGGTGAAGAGGGTAGCAAGGAAGTCACCCATGAGCCATTTACGTGAAGGTCACTCTGGCTTCATTGTATACTTTGAACACTTTCTCAATGGCGTTGACATAGACGGTGGTCCTCATGTCCAATCCCAGGTTATACCTCATGGCTATGCACAAAATTTGCCTGGCAGAACTCTCCATTGCGTACACCAAGTCAGCATGCATGGTGTCTTTCTCTGATGCACCTGATATCCTGTCTTGGAACTCTGCTGTGGGTATAATGAGAATAGTTCCACTGTGCTTTCCTAATTTTCTTGCTAAATACTCTTGAACAGATATTAGCAAGTGGTAGTTACACTCCCTTTCATATTTGAAGGTCAAACAGCCATAGCTGACATGATTTAGATTCTTCAGCCACTCAAAGTTGGATGCTGTCCCTCCTTTGGCATTCATGTAGAGATCTGGAATAACCATAATGCTCCTGACTTCAGTTCCTCCCTGTCACACACACTCCTAGTTCTCCCATCTTAAAAACTCCGTCTCTGGACCTCACTTTGCCTCCTGCCTCTGCCAACTTCTCTCATTTTTTTTTCCATTAAGAAACCTTCTTGAAACAGTTGTTCATATGCACTGTTTTCACTTTTCCTCCTTCCATTCTTTCCTGAACCCACACACACTGGGCTTTGCACTCAATACGCCACCAAAACTGTCCTAGCCAAGGACACCAATGACTCAAGGTATGATTTGCCCAGGACTGTCCTGGTTTGCACCTATTGTCCTGGCATAATTATGGTGTCTGCTTTTCCTCTCAAAGGGGATGTAGATACCTCATACATACATGTATATATCATATCTATCTATCTATCTATCAGATATCCATATGGAGTAGGAATAGTCTTTTACATAAGAGACTATTGATTCATATCCATAGTAATCAATTTCATATATTTCCATTGATGCAATACTTTTACCTAATCTACAATCCATATTACATTTTCGTCAGTTTTGACCTAATAATTTCCTGTAGAACATCATTGTGTGCCGCACATCCTTGCCCCCCAGCATAGACTCCACTCTAGGGTCAGGTATTGGTTTTGTTTGCCATGGCTCTTTAGCTTCCTTTAACCTAGAACATTTCTTTGTCTTTTACAACATTGACATTTTAAATTTTATTTTAGATTCAGGGGATACATGTACAGGTTTGTTACCTGCATATATTACATAATAGTCAGGTTTGGGCTTCCAGTGAACCCATCAACCAAATAATGAACATTGTACCCAATAGGCAATTTTTCATCCCTTACACCCCTAGTGACCTCCCCAATTTTGAAGTCTTGAGTATCTATTATTTTCATCTTAATGTCCATGTGTACCCATTGTTTAGCTCCCATGCAGTATTTGATTTTCTGAGTTATTTCACTTAGGATAACAGCCTCCAGCTCCATCCATGTTGCTGCAAAGGATATGGTTTCATTCTTTCGTATGGTTGTATGGTATATTCCATGATGTCTATATACCACATTTTCTTTATCCAATCAACTGTACAATATGAATATTTTTGAAAAATAGCCTTCCCTGACTTTTTTTTTTAGGTTTTCTTTTTTTATTATTATTATTCTTTAAGTTCTAGGGTACATGTGCACAATGTGCAGGTTTGTTACATATGTATACATGTGCCATGTTGATTCGCTGCACCCATACACTTGTCATTTACATTAGGTATTTCTCCTAATGCTATCCCTCCCCCAGACCCCCCACCCCCTGAAAGGCCCCGATGTGTGATGTTTCCCGCCCTGTGTCCAAGCATTCTCGTTGTTCAATTTCCACCTATGAGTGAGAACATGCGGTGTTTGGTTTTCTGTCCTTGTGATAGTTTGCTGAGAATGATGGTTTCCAGCTTCATCCATGTCCCTGCAAAGGACATGAACTCACCTTTTTTATGGCTGCATAGTATTCCATGGTGTATATGTGCCATATTTTCTTAATCCAGTCTATCATTGATGGACATTTGGGTTGGTTCCAAGTCTTTGCTATTGTGAATAGTGCTGCAGTAAACATACATATGCATGTGTCTTTATAGTAGCATGATTTATAATCCTTTGGGTATATACCCAGTAATAGGATCGCTGGGTCAAATGGTATTTCTAGTTCTAGATCCTTGAGGAATCGCCACACTGTCTTCCATAATGGTTGAACTAATTTACACTCCCACCAGCAGTGTAAAAGCGTTCCTGTTTCTCCACATCTTCTCCAGCATCTGTTGTTTCCTGACTTTTTAATGATTGCCATTCTACCTGGCATGAGATGGTATCTCATTGTGGTTTTGATTTGCATTTCTCTGATGACCAGTGATGATGAGATAAAGGTCTTCTTTTGAGAAGGGTCTGTTCACATCCTTTGCCCACTTTTTAATGGGGTGGTTTGTTTTTTTCTTGTAAATTTTTTTAAGTTCTTTGTAGATTTTGGATATTAGCCCTTTGTCAGATGGATAGATGGCAAAAATTTTCTCCCATTCTGTAGGTTGTCTGTTCACTCTGATGGTAGTTTCTTTTGCTGTGCAAAAGCTCTTTAGTTTAATTAGATCCCATTTGTCAATTTTGGCTTCTGTTGCCATTGCTTTTGGAGTTTTAGTCATGAAGTCCTTGCCTATGCCTATGTCTTGAATGGTGTTGCCTAGGTTTTCTTCTAGGGTTTTTACAGTTTTAGGTCTAACACTTAAATCTTTAATCCATCTTGAATTAATTTTTATATAAGGTGTAAGGAAGGGATCCAGTTTCAGCTCTCTACATATGGCTAGCCAGTTTTCCCAGCACCATTTATTAAATAAGGAATCCTTTCCCCATTTCTTGTTTTTGTCAGGTTTGTCAGAGATCAGATGGTTATAGAAGTGTGGTGTTATTTCTGAGGCCTCTGTTCTCTTCCATTGGTCTATAGATCTGTTTTGGTACCAGTGCCATGCTGTTTTGGTTACTGCAGCCTTGTAGTATGGTTCGAAGTCAGGTAGCATTATGTCTCCAGCTTCGTTCTTTTTGCTTAGGATTGTCTTGGCTATGCGGGCTCTTTTTTGGTTCCATATGAACTTTAAGGTAGTTTTTCCCAATTCTGTGAAGAAAGTCATTGGTAGCTTGATGGGGATGGCATTGACTCTATAAATTACCCTGGGCAGTATGGCCATTTTCATGATATTGATTCTTCCTATCCATGAGCATGGAATGTTCTTCCATTTGTTTGTGTCCTCTTTTATTTCGTTAAGCAGTGGTTTGTAGTTCTCCTTGAAGAGGTCCTTCACATCCCTTGTAAGTTGGATTCCTAGGTATTTTATTCTCTTTGTAGCAATTGTGAATGGGATTTCATTCATGATTTGGCTCTCTGTTTGTCTGTTATTGGTGTATAGGAATGCTTCTGATTTTTGCACATTGATTTTGTATCCTGAGATTTCGCTGAAGTTCCTTATCAGCTTAAGGAGATTTTGGACTGAGATGATGGGGTTTTCTAAATATACAATCATGTCATCTGCAAACAGGGACAATCTGAGTTCCTCTTTTCCTAATTGAATATCTTTTATTTCTTTCTCCTGCCTCATTGCCCTGGCCAGAACTTCCAACACTATGTTGAATAGGAGTGGTGAGAGAGGGCGTCCTTGTCTTGTGCCGGTTTTCAAAGGGAATGTTTCCAGTTTTTGCCCATTCAGTATGATATTGGCTGTGGGTTTGTCATAAATAGCTCTTATTATTTTGACATACATTCCATCAATACCTAGTTTATTGAGAGTTTTTAGCATGAAGGGCTGTTGAATTTTTGTCAAAGATTTTTTCTGCATCTATTGAGATAATCATGTGGTTTTTGTCATTGGTTCTGTTTATGTGATGGATTATGTTTATTGATTTGCATATGTGAACCAGCCTTGCATCCCAGGGATGAAGCCCACTTGATCATGGTGGATAAGCTTTTTGATGTGCTGCAGGATTCAGTTTCCCAGTATTATATTGAGGATTTTCACATCGATGTTCATCAGGGATATTGGTCTCAAATTCTCTTTTTGTGTGTGTGTCTCTGCCAGGCTTTGGTATCAGGATGATGCTGGCCTCATAAAATGAGTTAGGGAAGATTCCCTCTTTTTCTATTGATTGGAAGAATTTTAGAAGGGATGGTACCAGCTCCTCTTTGTACCTCTGGTAGAATTCGGCTGTGAATCCATCTGGTCCTGGACTTTCTTTTGTTGGTAGGCTATTAATTATTGCCTCAATTTCAGAGCCTGTTATTCGTCTATTCAGAGATTCAACTTCTTCCTGGTTTAGTCTTGGGAGGGTGTATGTGTCCAGGAATTTATCCATTTCTTCTACATTTTCTAGTTTATTTGCATAGAGGTGTTTATAGTATTCTCTGATGGTAGTTTGTATTTCTGTGGGATCAGTGGTGATATCCCCTTTATCATTTTATTGTGTCTATTTGATTCTTCTCTCTTTTCTTCTTTATTAGTCTTGCTAGTGGTCTATTTTGTTGATCTTTTAAAAAATCCAGCTCCTAGATTCATTGATTTTTTAAGAGGTTTTTTGTCTCTACCTCCTTCAGTTCTGCTCTGATTTTAGTTATTTCTTGCCTTCTCCTAGCTTTTGAATTTATTTGCTCTTGCTTCTCTAGTTCTTTTAATTGTGATGTTAGGGTGTCAATTTTAGATCTTTCCTGCTTTCTCTTGTGGGCATTTAGTGCTATAAATTTCCCTGTACACACTGCTTTAAATGTGTCCCAGAGATTCTGGTATGTTGTGTCTTTGTTCTCATTGGTTTCAAAGAACATCTTTATTTCTGCCTTCATTTCATTATTTACCCAGTAGTTATTCAGGAGCAGGTTGTTCAGTTTCCATGTAGTTGTGCAGTTTTGAATGAGTTTCTTAATCCTGAGTTCTAATTTGATGGCACTGTGATCTGAGAAACAGTTTGTTGTGATTTCTGTTCTTTTACATTTGCTGAGGAGTGCTTTACTTCCAATTATGTGGTTGATTTTAGAATAAGTGCGATGTGGTGCTGAGAAGAATGTATATTCTGTTGATTTGGGGTGGAGAGTTCTGTAGATATCTATTAGGTCCACTTGTTGCAGAGCTGAGTTCAATTCCTGGATATCCTTGTTAACCGTCTGTCTCGTCAATCTGTCTAATATAGACAGTGGGGTGTTAAAGTGTCCCATTATTATTGTGTGGGAGTCTAAGTCTCTTTGTAGTTCTCTAAGGACTTGCTTTATGAATCTGGGTGCTCCTGTATTGGGTGAATGTATGTTTAGGATAGTTAGCTCTTCTTGTTGAATTGATCCATTTACCATTATGTAATGGCCTTCTTTGTCTCTTTTGATCTTCGGTGGTTTAAAGTCTGTTTTATCAAAGACTAGGATTGCAACCCCTACTTTTTTTTGCTTTCCATTTGCTTGGTAGATCTTCCTCCATCCCTTTATTTTGAGCCTATGTGTGTCTCTGCATACGAGAAGGGTCTCCTGAATACAGCACACTGATGGGTCTTGACTCTTTATCCAATTTGCCAGTCTGTGTCTTTTAATTCGGGCATTTAGCCCATTTACATTTAAGGTTAATATTGTTATGTGTGAATTTGATCCTGTCATTATGATGTTAGCTGGTTATTTTGCTTGTTAGTTGATGCAGTTTCTTCCTAGCATCAACGGTCTTTACAATTTGTAATGTTTTTGCAGTGGCTGGTACTGGTAGTTCCTTTCCATGTTTAGTGCTTCCTTCAGGAGCTCTTGTAAGGCAGGCTTGGTGGTGACAAAATCTCTCAGCATTTGCTTGTCTGTAAAGGATTTTATTTCTCCTTCACTTATGAAGCTTAGTTTGGGTGGATATGAAATTCTGTGCTGAAAATTCTTTTCTTTAAGAATGTTGAATATTGGCCCCCATTCTCTTCTGGCTTGTAAGGTTTCTGCTGAGAAATCCGCTGTTAGTCTGACGCGATTCCCTTTGTGGGTAACCCTACCTTTCTCTCTGGCTGCCCTTAACATTTTTTCCTTCATTTCCTCCTTGGTGAATCTGACAATTATGTGTCTTGGGGTTGCTCTTGTCAAGGAGTATCTTTGTGGTGTTTTCCGTATTTCTGAACTTGAATGTTGGCCTGCCTTGCTAGGTTGGGGAACTTCTCCTAGATGATATCCTGAAGAGTGTTTTCCAGCTTGGTTCCATTCTCCCCATCACTTTCAGGTACACCAAATCAACATAGATTTGGTCTTTTCACATACTCCCATATTTCTTGGAGGCTTTGTTCATTTCTTTTTACTCTTTTTTCTCTAACCTTGTTTTCTTGCTTTATTTCATTAATTTGATCTTCAATCACTGATATCCTTTCTTCCACTTGATCAAATCAGCTATTGAAGTCTGTGCATGTGTCATGAAGTTCTTGTGCCATGGTTTTCAGCTCCACCAGGTCATTTAAGGTCTTCTCTATACTGTTTACTCTAGTTAGTTATTCTTCTAACCTTTTTTCAAGGTTTTTAGCTTCCTTGCGATGGGTTAGAACATTCTCCTTTAGCTCGGAGAAGTTTATTACCAACCTTCTGAAGCCTACTTCTGTCAACTCATCAAAGTCATTCTTCCTCCAGCTTTGTTCTGTCGCTGGCGAGGAGCTGTGATCCTTTGGAGGAGAAGAGGTGCTCTGGTTTTTAGAATTTTCAGCTTTTCTGCTCTGGTTTCCTCCCATCTTTGTGGTTTTATCTACCTTTGGTCTTTGATGTTGGTGACCTACAGATGGAGTTTTGGTGTGGATGTCCTTTTTGTTGATGTTGATGCTATTCCTTGATGTTTGTTAGTTTTCCTTCTAACAGTCAGGTCCCTCAGCTGCAGATCTGTTGGAGCTTGCTGGAGGTCCACTCCAGACCCTGTTTGCCTGGGTATCACCAGCAAATATTGCTGCCTGATCCTTCCTCTGGAAGCCCCAGAGGGGCACCCACCTGTATGAGGTGTCTGTTGGTCCCTACTGGGAGGTGTCTCCCAATTATGCTACACAGGGGTCAGGGACCCACTTGAGGAGGCAGTCTGTCTGTTCTCAGAGCTCAAACGCCATGCAGGGAGAACCACTGCTCTCTTCAGAGCTGTCAGGGTCGTTTAAGTCTGCAGAAGTTTCTGCTATCTTTTGTTCAGCTATGCCCTGCCTACAGAGGTGGAGTCTATAGAGGCAGTAGGCCTTGCTGAGCTGTGGTGGGCTCTGCCCAGTTCAAGCTTCCCAGCCACTTTACCTACTCAAGCCTCCGCAATGGCAGACACCCCTCCCTCCACCAGGCTGCTGCCTCACAGGTCAATCTCAGACTGCTGCGCTAGCAGTGAGCAAGGCTCTGTGGGCATGGAACCTGCAGAGCCAGGCACAGGAGGGAATCTCCTGGTCTGCCGGTTGCTAAGACCATTGGAAAAGCAAGTAGTTGGGAGGGAGTGTCCTGTTTTTCCAGGTACAGTCTGTCACAGCTTCCCTTGGCTAGGAAAGGGAACTCCCCCAACCCCTTGCACTTCCTGGGTGAGATGATGCCCCACTCTGCTTCAGCTCACCATCTGTGGGCTGCACCCACTGTCCAACCAGTCCCATTGAGATGAACCAGGTACCTCAGTTGGAAATGCAGAAATCACCTGTCTTCTGCGTTGATCACGCTGGAAGCTGCAGACCAGAGCTGTTCCTATTCAGCCATCTTGGAACGGATCTTTTCTTTTCTTTTTTTTTTTGAGACCGTCTCGCTCTGTTGCCCAAACTGGAGTGCAGTGGAATGGTCTCAGTTCACTGCAACCTCCGCCTCCCAGGTTCAAGCAATTCTCTTGCCTCAGCCCCCCAGGTAGCTGGGACTACAGACATGCACTACCACACCCGGCTAACTTTTGTATTTTTTGTAGAGACGGGTTTCACCATGTTGGCCAGGCTGGTCTCGAACTCCTGACCTCAAGTGATCCGCCTGCCTTGGCCTCTGAAAGTGCTGGGATTACAGGCATGAGCCACTGTGCCCAGTGCGCTCCACTTTTCTATCCAGAATATTCCTTATTTTCTGTGAATCACAGCCTCACTCTTAATTGCAGAGCTCCACTGCCTCAATGGGGGCTGAACAGGAATTGGTGGCCACATCCCCTCCTTAATCCAGAGAACCAGGTCCCAGGCTCCCTGTGTGGTCCTAGGTAGTGGAGTAGGGGGTGAGGGAGGGAAGGAAGTCCAAGTTCTCCTCACACACAAGCTCAGGGGTTCCACTCTTACCCAGAGATCACTACCCATGCTTGAGTACCTGGTCTCAGAGATCTCTTGGCTTGGTCACTGACCTATAAAGTTGGGTCACAGGGATGTGTGTAGATTGGCCTGGAGAGGGGTTTCTCAGGGTCATGGGGACAGAGAATGAATCTTAATGCCTCTGAGCTGGCTCTGCCCCATCTGCTTTCCCTTCCTTCCTGCCTCCACTTTTCCCTAGCCACCCAGTTCCCTCCAGTGACCACTGCCAGGCTCTCTCTGGACTACCGAAAGCCACCTAGGGTTCTAGGCACACATGCACTGCCTCTTGGGAAACAGCTCTTTGGGGCTGTCTGTCCTTCTCCCTTCAAGGACTACAGGAGCTGCTGTTTACCCGTGTCAGGCTCAGAGTAACCTTGGAGCAAATGGCATGATGTTATTTCTCCAGCTGAGCAAGAAAGACTTTGTTCTCATATGAGGGGCCTTAAATATTTGCACCCTGTTAGGATTGGGGAAAGACGTCCTCCAGCCAGGCTTACCAGGGAGTCCAAGGAGCTTTGGTAGAGTGTAGCCTTTGACCATCAGCCCCTGTTGCTGTAATTGGCCTCGCAGGAAGAAACCTTGGTTGGGGTCTGTCACCATGAACTGATCTTGTTTGGTTCCCACTCAGCTTCACTTGTTTGCAGTAAGGCTTGTGAAGCCTGCTTCTCCCTGTCTGCCCCAATGAGGAGTCCCAATGGGTACTCCTGGACCAGCCTCAGCCACTCTTACCTTCCACCAATTATTTTCTGGTTTGACCCCCTCACCTACCAGCTGAGCACTTGTTGATTCTCCACCCTACTGAGCCTGCATGGACCTAGGGACCCCCCAAAGAGCCTGCCTACTTCTTTCCTGAATATTATCTTTCAAAAAGATTGACATAACTAAAATCTCTTAAAGCTGGCAGGCAGAAGCCCCTGCCCTACCCTGGTATGTCCCTGTTCACTGGAGCCCTGACTTAGCAGAAGGACTTACCATGGGGGATCCAGGAAGGACTCTAAAGAGGATGCTGAGGCTCCTGGGAGCATCTTTCCTTCCTCCCCACCCTGAATTGGACTGGCTCTGCTATGATTAGGAAACTTTTGTCCTATGCATCTATGTGAAGCGGGCATTTTTGGCAACTCCTTTGTTCCACAGAACAGCTTAGCACCAAGAAAAACATCACGTTGATGTCTTCACAAGGTCTCTTGATCATGAGCAAATTATTTGCTGCTCACCATAAGAAAAAATGAACTTTCTCTTTTCAGTGTTTGGAAAAATCAAAGGAAAAGTGAAATTAATGGATCAAAGAGAGCTTGGACAACAAAATGAATGAAGACACTTACTTTCCAAAAGCATGGTTAAACACTTTATTTAGAAAACATTCCCAAAGTTTATAAATAGTGCCTAGCTATCAGTTCCAGCATCAACCTTAGAGAAGCAGTTCCAGCTTTCTGACCGAGTTTCTGTGACTGTGGCCAAATGGGTTTGGAATGGAAACTTTTTTTTTTTTTAATCTGGCTTATTGTTGTTTCTTCTGTGGCCACAATATTTCTCTGGAACATGGGATTACTCAATAAATGAAATATTTATTGAGTAACCAGACAACCAATGAAAAAATTAGACTTGGGTCATATTGTATTCCATATTCTTGGTAGATTTGCCTTAAATACTTAAGACAATTAAAATCACTAATGGTCACATTTGCTTTGGTACTTAGAAAAAGAATCTACTTGGTTAAAAAAGGAGACACATGCCCATGTACAAGCAAATACATACCTATGACATTTGGCAAATAGAGAATTCACACACTCAGTTGCCTCATTCCAGTATCTACTTATGATCATTTCTCTCCATTTTAGCTGTTTTCTCTTTAATATGTCAACAATGCCCATGACACCCACTTGAAACTGGGAGCCATGAGAATTAAATTTCAGTCTCTTCAGTTTCCTGTAGAAACAGAAAGGCTGTAAGAGATTGCAGGCTCTGTAAGTCCAAGAGACTTAAGTGCAACATAAACAATGTGTATTGAGCAAAAGCTGTACACATACTTATATTTTTAGTAAATGGGTGTTGGGGGAGTCATTAGTGCTATTTAACAATACTTCCAATTCTCCTATAGCTCAGGAGGTGGAAAAATTTCACTGCTTTGCCAATTTGAAGTTAGGATTGGCCATGTGACTCGTTTTAGCCAATACCATGTGAGCAGAAATGATTGTTTTTGGGCAGATGCACAACTTTCCATGTTCCTTTCCATTTCCATGGCAACTGGGGATGTTCCAATTCACAGAAACTCCATTCACATGGATCTTTAAGTGAGGGTAACATTAAAAAGTGTCCTCTGCTGACCTGAAATGGACACAGGCAACAAATAATAATTTGTTCTAGGCCACTAAGATGTTGAATTTTTTTCCCTGCAATGTAACCCTGCATATGCTGAATAACACAGAAATTGGTACATAGAAGTGGGCTGTGGCTTTAACTAAAGATCTAAAATAAATTATATTGGCTTAAGGTCCTGGTAGTGAGAGGCAGGAAACTGTGCATGCAGTAATTTAGGATGTAGATTATTCTCCTGATAAGCTTTTGCCTCTAGGAGAAGAGTTTGAGAGAGAAGATTGTTGTTAGTATAATAGTATGTGCTTTGGTGATGGCTGTTTTTGGCAAGATGTTACAAGAAAGAGGTAAGCTCAAAAAGAAATTGGCTCATATTCAAGCAGGAATGTCAGCAAATAGAGTTCAGGGACTTATAAGCCTGAAGGAAGACTCCGTTCTAAATAGCAAATTATAAAACTGAGAAAAACTTCAGGAGCAGGGACCAACTGAAAGTCAACCTTGCATCAAAAGGCACAGTAAGGATGCAATCATCACACTTACTGTTGAAACCTGTGAATACAGATGTTTCTGAATAACAGTCCAATTACTGATATGATGTCCAAAAAACTGCTTTCACTTGTAGAAAATGACTCAGGGAAAAGAGATTGTGTATGTGGTTCTCTCATTGAAGCCTGAAAGCTTCAGGAAATTGAAATTAAAGTGATAAAGAGAGGGGTGGGAACATAAAAGCCAAAAAAAAAAAGTCAATATGAGAATTGTATCTCAAATTGAACTATGGTTACTGCCATATAGGGCTGGCTAGAATAAAATACACAAGAAGCTATGTTTTTGACAAGAGTGGCATTGACAAAAGAAGTATCAATCAATCTGGACTAAAAAATATGGTGATTGTTTAAAACTTAAAATGACTTTGGGACTCCAATCATCTAAGAGTAGGAAGTGGGCTGAGAAAGCTGTACCTCTCCAAGGAAGAGATATTTTCATCGCCCAGTGTCTTAATTCTTTTGGGCTGCTGTAATAAAATACCATAAATGAGTAGCTTATAAACAACAGAAATTTCTTTCTCACAATCTGGAGGCTGGGAATTCCAGGATCAAGGCACTGGCAGATTCGGTGTCTGGTGAGGGCCCAATTTCTCATGGATGATGATGGCTTTTGGCTCTGTCCTCACATGGTGGAAGGCACTGGCTAGCTCTCTGGGGTTTCTTTTATAAGGGCACTAATCCCATTCATGAGGGCTCCACCCTCATGATGTAGTCACCTCCTATATTAGTCCATTCTTGTACTGCTATAAAGAAATACCAGAGACTGGGTAATTTATAAAGAAAAGAGGTTCAATTGGCTTACGGTTCCACAGGCTGTACAGGAAGCATGATGCTGGCATCTGCTCGGCTTCTGGGCAGGCCTCAGGAAACTTTCAATTATGGCAGGAGGTGAAGGAGATGTCAGCACTTCACTAGGTCAGAGTGGGAGGAAGAGAGAAAACAACCCAATCTCATGAGAATTCCATCAAGAGAACAGCACCAAAGGGGGAAATTTGTCCCCATAATACGACCACCTCCCACCAGGCCCCACCTCCAACACTGGGGATTACAATTCCACATGAGATTTGGGTGGGGACGCAAATCTAGGTACTGCCATCACCTTAGGGTTTAAGGTTTCAACATATGAATTTTGGGGGAACATAAGCATTCAGACCATAGCACCTATAGAGAATGTAGGCGCTACAGAAATGCAGCCACAGAGAATCATCATGAAAAAAGAATGGTTCAGAAGTTGGATCCAGGCTTCAGGAGGATGACTGGATAACAGAGCTTTTCCCAGGGAGCAGGACCTGACCCTAATCGAGGAACTTTCCCTACCCCTGATAGGAGCCCTTACAATGTCTGCCCAGTGGGATTTAGAATTGCTGTGGACCACCACCTGCTGTATGTCTCTTACTATCCTCATTTCTGAATAGGGCTACCTATTGTAGTTATCCTGTTTCTGTTACACCATTGAAGGGTGACTGTGGACACCATTGTGGAGTGGGGAAGAACATTCAACTTCTCATTTATAGCTCTCTGAATCAATAGGTGCTATATCCTCTCTTGATTTAAAAACGGCTGTGTGTCTCCCAAAATCTTGGGCTTACAACTAAAAGTCATGTCGGAATGAAATTTTCTGGTTTTATTTTTGGAGGAAAGGGTGAGTGTATTCTGCAGGCAGAAAGGAAAATGAAATGAATATTCAGTAGCAAAAAGCACAGACTCTAACAGTCATGAGTGGTGTTCACCAATATTCCTGGCTCTCCTGCTTCCAAGCATAAAAGGAATGTACTATCTGGCGCCCTTGATGTTCGGCAGACCATATGATTTGCTTTGACCAATGAAGCACAAATGAAAATGACATGTACCACTTCAGGCAGGAAACTTTTATTTATTATTATTTTTAGATGGAGTCTCGATCTGTCATCCAGGCTGGAGTGCAGAGGTGCGATCTTGGCCCATTGCATCCTTCACCTCGCAGGTTCAAGTGATCCTCCTTCCTCAGCCTCCTGAGTAGCTGGGATTATAGGCATGCACCACCACGCCTGGCTAATTTTTGTATTTTTAGTAGAGATGGGGTTTCACCATGTTGGCCAGGCTGGTCTTGAACTCCTGACCTCAAGTGATCCACCTGCCTCGGCCTTCCAAAGTACTGGGATTACAGGTGTGAGCCACCCCACCTGGCCTAGGCAGGAAACTTTAGAGGCAGTTCTTGATTTGCTATGTTCTTCTCAACCATCAATGTACCAGAAGGTGGAGGTTCTGGTAGCCCAGGTCTTCAAGTGAGGACAGTGTAGGGTAGAAAGCCCTGCACACCCACATTGGATATGTATCATACATGAGAAATAAACTTTTAATGTTTTAAGCTTTTAAGAGGTTGGGGTTGTTTGTTACTGCAGTATAACCTAGCTAATGTAACTAATGTTGGTAACATGTTGAAACTGGTAATTAAATTCTTACAAGGTTTTTCTCATGGATTGAATGCAGTGCCCTTGATAGGTAAATTTGCTTCTTTTCTGAGCACTTCTGCTGCAGTTTCTCACATTTTTGTTAAAAACTCGATAAACAAATGATCTAATGTTTTAAAGCGCCTTATTCTAGGAATGCCATTTTTATATTGATGTCCCAGGACCTGTTTCCGCTGTCAGGTAACAGACTTTGCTTTACTTCCTGATACTTCATTATGCCAAGATTCAACAATATATTCAATTTTATTTGTTTAAAACACCTGTTCTAAGATAGCACATGATATATTTGTACATATGAAACAAGATAATTAAATAAACACAAATTTTAATATATTTACAAGAAGAGAGCTGTTTTGAAGCATTTGGTATGAATTAAATTACTGCCGTTGAACACTAAATCCACTCTTGGCACTGGGTTATGAAGTTGTCATTTCATTATAAAATCAAGCATACAAGTTTATCTGTAGAAAAAAGTCTTTTTCAGACTCTCTAAGGATGGGCAATATGGTGTACAATGTTTACAACTATGATTTTAGCAAAAGATATGAAAATATTCTTCAAATTGATGCTTTATTCCTCTCCTCCAAAATTTAAGGACATAACGTTAATCTTAATTCTATGAAAGTTATTCTGTGGGGAGTTACTAATAGAGTTTAGGTTTGTTGCTTTCTGACAATCTAATTTACTCCATGGATGGGGCTTACAGGACCTAGAGAAATGGAGACTAATATATTTCCTTTAAATCCCAAATGTTTCTGCAAACTTTTGGCAAGTGCTGAACTTCAGTCAGTTTATGACGAGATTATTTGACCAATGCCTGAAGTGTGCATCTTCATTGTCTTCTCTTTAATGTTGTCCCTTTGTGTCCCCCACCCCCACCCCAATTCATATATTGAAGCACTAACACCCAAGGTGATGGTATTGGAGGGTGGGGTCTTTGAGGGGTAATTAGGTAACGAGGTCATGAGGGTGGAGCCCCACGATGGGATTAGTGCTTTCATAAAAAGAGGAAGAGATACCAGAGCTCTTTTTCTCTCTGCCATGTGAGGACACAGGGAGTAGGCAGCCTTCTGCAAGCCAGGAAAAGAGCCCTCCCCAGGAACCGAATCTGCTGGCACCTTGATCCCGGCCTCATGAACTATGAGAAATAAATGTTTAAGTCACCAAGTCTATGGTATTTTGTTATAGCCACCCAAGCTGACTAGGACTCTAACCACCCAAAATCCTTCTTGTCTTTCCAGGTCCAGTTGAAATGCTAATCCTTCATGGAACATTTGATAGAGGCAGTAATGATAATAATAGATCATATTTTTAACTAGAAGTAAGAGAGTAATTAGATTTCTATGTGCCAGATGCTGGGTAAATGATTTGGGTGATTATCTCATTGAATTCTCATTGTAAGCTTATGACTTGGAACCATTATTATCTGCATTAGACATTCTTTGTTTTTGTTTGTTTTGAAACAGAGTCTTGCTCTGTTGCTCAGACTGGAGTACAGTGGTACAATCATGGCTCACTGCAAACTTGACTTCCTGGGCTCAAGAGATCCTCAGGCTTACCATCCTGAGTAGCTGGGGCCACAGGCACACATCACCATGCCCAGCTAATTTTTAAAAGTTTACATCAGGCATTCTTTGGCCCAGAATTCCATAATTATAGAAATGCTTTATTATGGCCGTGGATCAGACACAGCTGGGTTGGATTCCTAGCTCTAAAGCTCACTGGACTAGCTGTATAACCTTAAACAAATTCAACCTTTCGAAACATATATGTGCAAGAATTAAAAGAACTAACAAGCCATGAGCACAGCTGTGGTCCTGGGATATTCCCTCAGCAACAGCTCAGGACGCCCTGTGCCTCCCTCTTGTGTTAAATCCTGCGCCATCTCAGCTCTGGCTTATTCTTTTATTTTGGTGGAGCACATCCTCTAGATGCGTTCCAACCAAGTAAACAGGATCCAGAAGGCTATGTTTATGAAACCTCATATGTCTGAAATTGTATTTATTTGACTGCTTCTTTAAGAGGTGCCTGGTGCCTCCTCTTCCTGAGCTCTTCTGGGGTTCATTAGTGTTAATCAACTTGTTTCTGGGTTTTTTCCCCACCATTGCCAACATGGATTCTGGTTGTCTCTGGTTTGCCGAGTCAGTTTCTATTTATCCCTGTGCTTCCCACCTTCCAAAATTGTGTAGCTGTCCTCTCCCCACAGTCTTTTTTTTCCCCTGTGAGTCTATGCTGCTTTTGAAACCTTTTATTGTAATAAAATTTTGTTGTGCTTTTAGAAGGAACACAGACACCTACAGGCATTCAGTCCACTATTTTTAATGAGAAGTGTGGACTGTTGTTATTTTAGCATGAAAATTTAGAAGGATGACTAGAGTTCTCATCCATACAGGTCATAACTCTTTTACATAAAGACTGGAATACAAAAGGAGGAGTTGGGATGGGGAGATAATGATTTCCATTTGGCGCAAATTGATGTTGAAGTTCTTTAGGGACATTCAGATAGAGACTTTTTGGATTTTTTGGATAGAAGAGCTTAAAATTTAAATGATAATTCTGGGTTAGATAAGGATATATGCAAGTCATCAGTAAGAAGGTGTATTAGGTCCTGCTATAGAGAAATACGTGAGGGTGGGTAATTTATAAGAAGAGAGGTTTAATTGGCTCATTTCTGCATGGGGATGGTGCTCACCCATTCATGAGAAATCCACCCCCATGATGTAATCACTCTCACCAGGCCCCACCTTCAATACTGGTTATTACAATTCAACATGAGATTTGGGCAGGGACACACATCCAAACTATATCAGGAGGAAACAGTAAGGAGACCATGTAGGAAGAGCAAAGGATGGTGGACCCAGGATCACTAAGAGAGTGATTTGTAGAGGAGATTTGACTGTTTCCTAGGGTTTTGTTTTGTTTTGCTGCTCCTCAATTTCTAGGATTAAAAAAATTTAAGCAAAACTCCAAATTCTTCTCTTTTTAGTTTTTAAATAGACTCCTTTTTTGAATCAATTTTAAATTCACAGCAAGATTGAGCAGAAAGTACAGAGAGTTCCCATATTCCCCCTGCCCCAACACATGCACAGCCTCCCACGTTGTCAATTCCCCACCAGAGTGGCACATTTATTACAATTGACAAACCCACATTAACACATCATTATCACCCAGAATCCACTGTTTCCATTAGGGTTCACTCTTGGTGCTGGATAATGTATGGGTTTGGACAATCTATGGGTATGATACCTATCCACCATTACAGCATCATCCAGAATAGCTTTGCTGCCCTAAAACTCCTCCGAGCGCAATCCTCCGCTTTTTAGAAATGTATGCAACTTATTCTGATCTCCAACATTCGAATCTCAGCCTACATGAAATTGGAACAATGAGATAATGGTGAGTAGAAAGCTAAGTTAGAGGTGGGGTTGCTCCAAAAACTATAAATTACCCTCAAAGGTCTAAGAGATTTATAGCACTTCGCTAAGAACTGTCTTCCTCTTTTTTTTTTTTTAAGTACAATTTCCATTTTATTTTTCTCCAGAGAATAGTCCGTCTTCAGTCTTTAAGGACTCAGCTCCTTACATGGGCTTTGGTGGGGGTTGTAGAGCAGCACCCGCAGGTCTCAATCGGGGTGGGGGTGTTTGGTCCTTGCGGGCTACACAAGATTGATTCCTGACTACTTTGCTGTGAACTGCACAACTCAAAAAGTAATGTAGCTTCACATACAGCTTGGGAAGCACATAGGCATCGAAGACGCTTGCTTCAGAAATGTCCCTGACTGTTGCGGCCTCCACTATGTTGTGAATGATGAATTTCTTAATGGCCTTGTCCTTGGGTATGCATCGGGCACAGTTCCTGCAGCGAATAGGCTGCATGTGGCCACGGCCCTTTTTAGCACGACCATTGTTCCCTCTTTTCTTTGTCATCTTAGAGGCACGGACCGGAGAGAGGACTGCCTTCCTCTTTAACACCCACAGACTGCAAACAGGCTAGAACTAGCCTCCCCACCATAGAAATGGATCATCCCAGCTCATGATCCAATAAATCCTGACAGCTGAATGTAGTAAGATAGTGCCATGGAGTTACTAGGCAAAGTCACACATACGCTGTATGTACTACATTCAAGTATGGTATATGTAACCTCGAGAGAGAAAACAGTTAATCACTTAAAAATGGGAGGCATTGCCATTGTCAGAGTTGGCAATCATTGCCTATATGGTGTGACCTCTATTGAAGGAATCAGAAAAATATAACTCACTAATGATGATGAATTCCTTGACAGGGTCTACATTTTTCTCCAGAACAAGCATTGAATCTGCATAGGCATATGGGCATTTTGTTAAAAGCTTAGGAGTCTGTGTCATAAATCAAAATAGAGACAAGTTTAATCTGAAAATAATTAATGGCAAATGTTACTAGTTAGTCATTAAGATGATGAAAAGATCATACAGCCCGTGTAGACTGTCTCATTTTGACTGAAATCACTCAAAACATACTCTATGATTCTGCTGAGACAATGGTTTTTCATCTTGGCTGCTCATTAGAATCATGAGGGACGCTTCTAAAAACAGTACTTCCCGGATGTCATGCATAAAGTTCTGATTTAATTGGACTGAGTGGGGCCTGGGCATCTGGCTATCTTAAAAGTTCCTTCCAGCAATTCTACATGTAGCCAAGGCTGAGATTTGCAGTATGAGTTGGCTTGACCTGTGCTCCCAATAGCTGAATGTGGTGACCCGCTGGATGGAGTTTGCTGGTCTATTCTGACGTCAACATCCACTGGCAAAAGTGACCAAGTAACAAGGATACAATAACATGATTTTTGCTGAATGAATGTTAAGTAAATGAACCTTCTCACATTGCAGATAAGAAACAGAGGCTGAAAGAGGAGAGGGCCCTCACTCAGGGTCAGTTGATTAGATGAGAGGCAGAAATGAGAGTGGTTCCAGGTCCTGAAGCAAGTAGTCCAATACAGACCAGACTTAGTTCTTTGTCTTTGTCTTTAAATAGGCTTCTATACCAAATCCCATGAATCACCTCACCTGGTATGCTTCCAACAGCCATAACATATTAGCACTACCTGGAACGTGAGAGCAGGGCCTCCCCATTCACTGGTTCCCTGAGTTTGTCTTAGGGGCCTGTTTCACACAGAGCTGGCTGGGGGAGGGAAGGATCAGGATAGACCAGGATTTGGGTGCTCTACCCCTGTTTCAATCACAGCAACTCTAGTTTTATCTGTTTTATATTTTGGTCTTCCATAGAAACAATTTTTATTTATTTATTTATTTAATTTTGAGACAAGGCCTCACTCTGTTGCCCAGGCCGGAGTGCAGTGACACAACCAGGGCTCACTGCAGCCTCTACCTCCTGGGCTCAGTGGATCCTCCCACCTCAGCCTCCTGAGTAGCTGGGTCTACAGTCATATGCCACCACACCTAGTGTATGTTTTGTAGAGACAAGGCTTCACCATGTTGCCCAGGCTGGTCTCAAAGTCCTGGGCTCAAGCAATCCTCCCACCTTGGCCTCCCAAAGAGCTGGGATTACTGGTGTGAGCCACCACACCCAGCCTATTTATTTTTTAGAGATGGGGTCTTGCTCTGTCATCTAGACTGCAGTGAAGTGGTGCAAACACAGCTCACTGCAGCCTCGAACTCCTGGGCCTGAGTGAGCCTCCTGACTCACCCACCTAAGTAGCCGGGATTGCAAGTGTGAACCACAGTGGCCGAGAGCAAAAAAAATAAATTTTTTTCAAGGACCAAATAAGGAAGGAATATGAAGGAAACTGTTCAATGCTAAGAAACAGAAAAGCAGTAGTAAAAGTAATAAAGTGATTTAGTCCAATTAATTCTGTAATGTTAACATCTTTTATAAGAGATAAACAAGACTGAAAAGTTAAAAGATAAATCCAAAGCCATAGTAGATGATGGTCCATTCAAAAGTAGCCTCTCACTCTGTCCCCACATTTTCATGCATTTTTCCTCCGTCTCTATTTTCACAGTTGTAATCACTGGCCATAGAATGCCCAAACTTCCAGAACAAGTAACAATACTGAACATCCTGTATTACTCCTGATTTTATTAAAAACACCTATAGTATTTGAATGTTAAGGCTCTTTGTTGTTGAGAAGGATCTTTTTGATGATGTTAAGGAAAACAATCTGTTACAGGGAAGTCTAATGGAATTAATGGAAGAATTTTAAGCCTCTAAAAAAATCATATTCTTTATCTGATTTCAGCTATAGGTGTGAAATATTGGTAGATTTCCAACTGTCAGTCCTTCTTGTATTTGCAGGTAAATATTTCTTGGTTATTTTGGCTTATGCTTTTAATGCATTCTTTTTAATTTATTTTGAAAGCATTTTGGATGCACAGGAAGTTGCAAAGATAGTACAAAGAGGTCCCAAGTTCTCTTCACCCAGTTTCCCACCGTGGTCACATCTGATGTAACTACAACACATCCAAATCAGGAAATTGGTGCTGGCACAACTGTGTGTGTGTGTGTGTGTAGTTTTTTCTGCCTGTCTCTAGTTATTGGTAATTTTTGTGGCAAAATATAAAATGTATCATTTTAACCATTTTTACTGCATAATTCAGTGGCACTAAATATTTTCACAATGTTGTATAACCATCACCAGTATCCATTTCCAGAACTTTTCATTATTCCAAACAGAAGCTCTATACCCATTAAACAATAAGCTCCCCGTCCCCATTTTTCCCTCCACTCAGGCCCAGGAAGCCACTATTCTATGTCTCTATGAATTTGTTTATTCTAGGTCTCTTAATGTACTCTTGATTTTAATTTACAGCTTTGCATGAATGTTTCTATTTGTATAATTTTATCATTTTGATGCTTTACCAGATATTTTCAGAGAATATGTAGTTTCACAAATTTCCATCCTTTTCTATTTTCTGGAACAATATATATTACATTGGAATTGGCTGTTGTTTGGAATTTTAAAAGAAACACCATGACAATATCATCTGGCCTAAAAACTTTTAAAAGTATTCTCTTAAAGATTTACTGGGGATGACCCACACTTTAGTTAACTCCCCCTTGGCGTTTATGATGAGAGAAGTTGGACAGAACTGCACATAGAGAGAATCATAGAAACCTTAAAAGCATTAGAAGGTCAGGGCTTGAAGGGACCTCCACGATCTCCCAATCTTATCTCCTTATTTACTGACAAGGACTCTGTCCCCCAGAGAGGACAAGGAACTTTTTCCAACCTTGAGCCAAGACAAACATCCAGCTCCTGACTCTCCTCCAATAAAAGGATGCACCACTTGAATTCCCATCTTTCTTGGAGGTGAATCAATATAATCAGACTGATGTAAGAGGAAGATAGTGTTAGAGGCTTTTCCAAAATGTTGTTGAGGATTTGCAGTTGTATTTCCTTCTAAGAACTCTTCTCTAAAGCTCAAGATTATCTGAATTTCCCTTCCCTGGGTGAGGAGGAGGTTGGAGGCTGGCCCGGGTGAGAGCTGGTGGAGGGAGTGCCTGTGACCCAGGACTCGGGAGGATGCTGAGGACCTGGTGGGGAGCATCGTCAGTATGTGGGCTGCATGCCAAGCAGGACACATGTTCAAGAAAGGCCAAGGCAGCCATGGAAGGCCAGCAAGGTGTAAACAGAAATAAGAATGTAAATTAGTACAACCTTTATGAAAAACAGTATGGAGCTTTCTCAAATAACTAAAAATAAAACTACCATTTGACCCAGCAATCCCACTACTGGGTATATGCCCAAAGGGAAAGAAATCATTGTATCCAAAAGATACCTGCACGCGTATGTTTATCACAGCACTATTCACACTAGCAAAGATATGGAATCAACCTAAATGTCCATCAGTGGAGGACTGGATAAAGAACACGTGATATATAAACAAAATGGAACAGCATTCATCCAGAAAAAAGAATGAAATCATGTCTTTTGCAGCAACATGGATGGAGGTGGAAGCGATTATCCTAAGTGAAATAACTCAGAAACAGAAAATCAAATACCACATGTTCTCACTTATAAGTAGGAGCTAAACAAAGGGTACACATGGACATATAGAGTGGAATAAGACATTGGAGACTACAACAGGTAGGAAGGTGAGAAGGGCGTTAGGGTTGAAAAACTACCTATTGGATACAGCATTCACTGTTTGGGTGATAGGGACACAAAATGCCCAGACCTCACCACTATGTAACACATGCGTGTTTGAAAGTTGCACGTATACCCCTAAATATATACAAATTACAAACAAATAAGATGACAAAAAATAAGTAAATCAATAGTGAGAGGGACAGGAGCAACCTAGAGAAATAGGACAGGCTGTCAGCTGGTGGATTTTAGGTGCCATCACATTGTGGTCCCTGAGAGCAATCACCTAACACAGTCACCCGATCATTTTTCTTTTTCTTTTCTTTTTTGTTTTTTTGAGATGGAGTCTCACTCTGTTGCCCAGGCTGGAGTGCAGTGGTGCAAT
Organism: Pan paniscus; assembly: GCF_029289425.2. Lineage (NCBI taxonomy): Eukaryota > Metazoa > Chordata > Mammalia > Primates > Hominidae > Pan > Pan paniscus. The sequence goes on along the minus strand of NC_073266.2, from coordinate 77,297,211 downwards.
CTCGGCTCACTGCAACCTCCACCTCCTGGGTTCAAGTGGTTCTCCTGACTCAGCCTCCCCAGTAGCTGGGATTACAGGCATGTGCTGCCACACCCAGCTAATTTTTGTATTTTTATTAGAGACGGGGTTTCACCATGCTGGCCAGGCTTGTCTCCAACCCCTGACCTCAGGTGATCTGCCCGCCTCGGCCTCCCAAAGTGCTGGGATTACAGGTGTGAGCCACAGTGCCCAGCCCTTGTTTTTCTAGAATGAAAACTGGGGCAGGATCACACTGAGGGTCCCTCTCTTCATATAGCTTCCTTCCCTTTCCTTCTCAGCACTCGGTGTGAATTGGTTGGAAGCCTAGTTTGTTTTCAACAAGTACGTTGCAGTCTGTGGACTTGAGTTTGTGTTTCCTTGTACAGTAGATTCCAAGTATCTTTGGGACTGAACTCTTCATTCTCTTGAGAAAAAGATTGGACTTGCCTTGTCAGAGTGGCTGGGAGGCTATGATTTTAAGTGTGGTCCCATGAGCGATCACTAAGCAACAGGCTCTGGGGTCAGAGATACCATCTGGATCTCAAATGGGGGAACACTGTGTGGGTGTTAATAGTCTTTGAGGATTAACTCCAGAGAATCATTGAATTTCTTCAGGGCATATGCTATTGACAAAAGCGTATTTTGACTGATTTTTCCCCCGTTAAAGAAATGAAGATGCTTACATTTACATAGCATGTTAGAACTTACTTATTTTCACATCCCTATCCCCACAATAGTCCCGTGACTTACAGTCTAGATGTTAACATCCTCGTGATATAGATTAGAAAAGGTAAGGATACAACTAATAAAACTCAAAGCTAGGACTAGAATCTAGATTTTCAAAGCCGTTTCAGTAAAATGAAGTAGAGTATAAAGTAGATGAAAAATAAAAATCAGTGGGGCATGGTGGTGTGTGCCTGTAGTTCCAGCTACTCGTGAGGCTGAGGCACGAGAATCGCTTGAACTTGGGAGGCAGAAGTTGCAGTGAGCTGAGATCACACCACTGCACTCCAGCCTGTTTTTTGAGACTGTCTCAAAAAACAAAAAATAAAGCAGATGAAAAATAATTTAAAATTCCAATGAAGTGGAAAATAATAGTATGTCTAAGCAAGGCTCCTAATTTTTTTTTTTTTTTTTTTTTTTTTTTGAGACAGAGTTTTGCTCTTGTCGCCTAGGCTGGAGTGCAATGGCGTGATCTTGGCTCACTGCAACCTCCGCCTCCCAAGTTCAAGCGATTCTCCTGCCTCAGCCTCCTGTGTAGCTGGGATCACAGGTGTGTGCCACCATGCCCAGCAAAGTTTTGTATTTAGTAGAAATGGGTTTTCACTACGTTGACCAGGTTGGTCTCAAACTCCTGACCTCAGGTGATCCACCTGCCTTGGCCTCCCAAAGTTCTAGGATTACAGGTGTGAGCCACCACACCCAGCCTTCTTCTTCTTCTTCTTCTTCTTTTTTTTTTTTTTTTGAGACAGGGTCTTACTCTGACACCCAGGCTGGAGTGCAGTGGTGTGATCTTAGCTCACTGCAGCCTCAACCACTGAGCTCAGTGATCCTCCCACCTCAGACTCCTTGGAGCTGGGACTACAGGCACACACCACCACACCCGGCTAATTTTTTGTAGAGGCGAGATTTCACCATGTTGCCCAGGCTGGTCTTGAACTCCTGGGCTCAAGTGATCCACCTGCCTCGGCCTCCCAGAGTGCTGGGATTATAGGCATGAGCCACTGCGCCCAGGTTGAAAGGAGTTTTAAGCAGGTATGTGAGCTGGTGGCCACAGGTTGGATTTCCTGATAGGCAGGAATTCAGGAAGAGGCAGCATCCCCAAAATCCTCATCAGTAATTACAGTCTGAGAGCCACGGACTCTGGGTCGCCCTGGCCCAAGAGTGGAGACATTTTAGGAATAAATGGGCTGTACTTGTAGGGCTGCTTTCAGCTGACTTTTCCCTAACGAACAAAACCCAGAGCAAGCTAGCAGTTCTTCCCTCTTCCTGCCCCACTGATTTGATTTCAGCCACATAAAATGCACCACGCACCATTTCTTGTTTAATCTGTGGCCTTCGTTCTTTGAGACAAGGCCTCGCTCTGTTGACCAGGCTGAGTGCAGCAGTGTGACTGGTGCTCACTGCAGCCGCAACCTTCCAGGCTCAGGGGATCCTCTTACCTCAGCCTCCCGAGTAGCTGGGACTACAGGCCCGTGCCACAACGCCTAGCTAATTTTTGTATTTTTTTTAGAAACGGGGTTTTGCCATGTTTCCCAGGCTGATCTCAAACTCCTGGGCTCAAGTGATCCTCCCACTTCAGCCTCCCAAAGTGCTGGGATTACAGGCGTGAGCCACCATGCCTAGCCTAGTAGCCTTTCTTCTTTCAGATCATGAAGATATCAATAAATCAACAGGAAATAATATGCATTCAGCATATCAAAGTGCTTTTTTTATGAAACTGAAGTTCCTAACCCTGGCGGCACATTGGCATCACCTGGGAATTCTCAGCAACTCCAGAGGTCCAGTACCAACCACGGGACAATTAAATGAGAACTGCAGGGAGCGAGGCTTCAGGCATCCGGGTATTTTAAAAGGTCCCCCAGTGATTCAAATAAGCAGCAAGGCTGCAAACCACTCAGCTGGGGCTTCCTTGGCCATTGGCCGGGTCTTGGCCCTGTGCTTTTACTGGGAAATGTGGAGCTAAGCAGCTGGGGCTGCTGGGGCCACTGTCCTATCCCTGGGAACTCTCATGTGCTCCCATTCCCACTCCCATAAATAGGGGGTGTATTAGTCCGTTTTCATGCTGCTAATAAAGATATACCCCAGACTGGGCAATTTACAAAAGAAAGAGGTTTAATGGACTTACAATTCCACGTGGCTGGGGAAGCCTCACAATCATGGCAGAAGGTGAAAGGCGCGTCTCACATGGCAGCAGGCAAGAGAAGAGAGCTTGTGCAGTTAAACTCCCCTTTATAAAACCACCAGATGTCGTTGAGACTTATTCACTATCATGAGAACAGCACAAGAAAGACCTCCCCCTCCCCCCCGGCCATGATTAAATTACCTCCCACCAGGTCCCTCCCACAACACGTGGGAATTCAAGATGAGATTTGGACACAGCCAAACCATATCAAGGAGTCTGCAGGAGCAGAGGGTGGCGTACCATACGGGAGAGCCTTCCCTCACTAATCGCCCAGGGCTCCCTTTCACCACCCAGGGGTGGGCTCAGAGAAACCCCAGTGAAGGTGTGTGGAGCATCATCAGGCCTATCTCACAAGCCACGTGCCTGATCTCTGCAGCTGAGAGCAACCCGAGATAGGCAGATGGATCAGAAGGAGCAGTCAAAGGCCAAAACTCAGCAACTGACTTTATTTCCTTCTTGGAAGATGTGGATTTACTCCCTTCTCACGCAGGTAGCCCAATTCATTTATCATTATTTCTAAAACAGGCCAAAGGGAGAAATGTCACATTCCCGTTTTATAGACCTGGAATTAAATATAAAACTGGTTAGCCTTACAAAGGAAGATGCTGTTCTCTTAGCCGCCGCTGGTAATGATTTATACAGGAGACATTATACCTAAATATCAACAATGAGAATAATAACAAAGGATAGTTTATTTAGCTGACTCTGATTCTTTATCAGAAATTATTAGAATCTTGACTGTTTATTTGCTTTCATAATATAATTTGTGCTTTTCTTTGTACATGTCCTTAAGGCCATATTGTTTCTAGCCTTTTATGACCCTTAAGGAGGACAGAAAGTTATGAGACTAGCATTTTCCAAAATGTGTTCCAGTAGATGTTGTGGGGGGGAAAAAAAAATTATGTGGTCAAATACATTTGGGAAACATTAGATTCAATAAATTTAAACAGGTTCTTTTGCTACCTAACTTTTCAAATCGATAATATGCCACATGTATTACAAATCTTCAGGAGTGGCCTGTAGCATTCAGTGCTTGCAAAACTTATTTTTCTGTAAAACTCATTTTTAAAGGACCAGCTTATGGGACAAAGAGGCTAAGTGCCAACAGAACATATTTTAAGAAAAGCAAAATTAGACTAAAAGAAGCAACAAAGCCTATTACTTTAGTTTGCTGAACATTAGTGAGCTTAAGTTGACAGACTTCAGCTGTAACATATTTAAATCTGGTATATTAAAGAATGTGTTGATTTCAAAATGCAGTAGAAGACTAGGATGTACTGCCAACAAAGAAGTGTCAGTTGCTTACTAATGAGCTAAAAGAATTGCATTGGTCATACTGATTCAAAACCGTTTTGAGTTTTCCTGTGAGTATAATAAAGCTGCACTATTGCTTTAAACTTAAAAAAATATTGAAGACACGAAATTCAATAAATTTATTGACCTGGATTTCAAACTTCAATAAAGGGATTTGAGCAGGAATATAATCAATAAATGAAGTAAAAATTTCTGTATTAAGAGAATAATCATGCTGCCATCCAAAAAATCGTCCTTAAAGGCTGGGTACAGCAGCTCAGGCCTGTAATGCCAGCACTTTGGGAGGCTGAGGTGGGAGAATCACTGGAGGCCAGGGGTTCAAGACCAGCTTGGGCAACATAGTGACACCCTATCTCTACAAATATGAAAAAATTTAGATGGGCATGGTGACTGCACCACTGCCCTCCAGCCTGGGTTACAGAGTGAGACCCTGGAAGGACTTTTGTTTAAAACAAAAGTAGTCCTTAAAGATCACAACAGGTAGAATATGTTAGTCGTGATTCTCCAGAGAAACGAACAATAGCGTATGTAATGAGAGGATGAGGTAGGAAATGCAGAGAGAGAGCGATGGAGACAGAGAGACACAGAAAAATACTGATTTTAAAGAACTATCTCACACAACTGTACAGGCTGACAAATCCACAATCTGCAGGGTAGGCTGGTAGGCTGGAGATTCAGGGAAGACTTGATGTTGTAGCTTGGGTCCAAAGACAGTCTGCTGATGGAATTTTCTCTGTTTGAGGGGAGGTCAGTCTTTTTCCTATTAAGGTCTTCAACTGATAGGATGAGACCCACCCATATAATGGAAAGTAATCTACTTTACTCAAAGTCTGCTGATACAAATGTTAATCTCATCTAAAAAATAGCTTCTCAGGAATATCTAGACTAGTGTTTGACCAAATATCTGGGTACTGTGGCCTAGCCAAGTTGGCACATAAAATTAACTGTTAGAATGACTTACAGTGTAAACAGCCAAAATTACGTAAGCTTAAAATTATCTGCATCAACATCCTATTGGGACTCTAAAATATCTTAAAAATTAAGAATAAATCAATTAGTGAAAATATTCTATGAATCAGCCAACTATTCTATTGCAATCATTTAGACCAAGGGTTGACAAAATATGACCTGTGGGCCAACTCCGGCCCTGTTTTCATATGGCCCATGAGCTAAGAATGGTTTTTGCATATTTTAAATGGGAAAAATCAATGGTAGAATAATATTTCATGACCCATGGAAATTATATGAAACTCAAATTTCAGTGTCCATCAAAAGTTTTATTGGAATATGGACAGCTATACTTATTTGTTTATGCATTGTCTGTGGTTGTTTTGGACTATATTGGCAGGGTTAAACAGTTGCAACAAAGACCATAAGGGCCCCAAGGCCTAAAATATTTACCATTTGTCCCTTTGAAGAAAAGGTTTGCTGACTCATGATTCAAATAAAGCAATGGATAGAATAAATTTTTACTATGCTACTAAATTGAAATGGCATCCTATTATAGCCTGAAGAAAACATTTGTGTAGGATGACAGTAGTTTTAGTAGGTTATTTGCAACAGCAAGGGATGGTATCTACCTTCTGTAGAATAGGCTTCCACATACTCTTTTAATGATATAAACTCTATGCTTTTCCTTTGGGTAGAGTAGGAAAGAGTCTCCCCCTCCTCTGTTAACAACCTGAAAACAAATATAATCATCACATCAGATCTGAAGCATATTCTAATGTATTCAAGAATATCTGAAAACATTCAATTCACTTAGAAAGTATTTGATAAGTTACAATTTCAAAGTGGTGTGCTGGAATGTGCTAGAATCTTGCTGACAGTCATCTCAAGAACGTGATTGCAATGAGTGAAGTTCCCTCTCATGGGTCACTGCACAATGGACCCCTGAGAAGAACCTTCAAATTTCTTAAAAGACAGAGCATTTCCCCTAAACCTGGGTGCTAAAGGCTTGTGGAGAAATGGGCAGCCTTCTGGGATAGTTTAAAGCTTAGAAGAATTTCTGAAACTGGGGTGTACTAGCTATGAAGTTTCTCTTTTGTAGTGATAATTAGCATTGAAAGACATTATTGGAGAACAGTAATATTTTATGTCAGTGATTTTCAAGGTGAGTCCAGATAACTATAAGGAATTGATCATAATCTCAGCAATTTACTAGAGTCTTTTGTTCAGTCATTAAAAGGAATCTGTGTTACTTTTGTTTAATATACTGGCTCAGATGGTTGCATCTTTGGGACAGGACCAACTGAATACATTTGAAGTGTTTGAAATAAAAGAACTTCTCCCAGTAAATCAACTTTCTTAGAGCACGTTTCTCCACCTGTGGCAATGGACCCTGATCCAGAAAGTAAGCTCCTTGCCCTTCCTTAAAGAGACAATGCATGGAAAGTGTTTAGCTCAGTGCCTGACCCATATTGAATGCTCATTAAAAATTAATAAGGATTGTAATCTATTTTATTAATAAAATTATGTATTTGAAACAAGTGTGGGGGTGTGTGTGTGTGAAAAATTATTATTATTTGTCTGTAACAAGTGTAGTTCCTAGTTTCATTCTCTAAAGCAAGAATATAGAGAAAGGGACAAGGGCACTCAGAACTATAACAGGATGTCCTCAATGACCTATTCTCATGCCTAGTGATAAGGGGATGTGGTACGATGTAAACAAATGCCACAGCAGATGCAGTAATTGAGGAAGTAAAGGGAACTGGAGAACCACTGAGCTGGGAGTTGGGAGACATGACTTCCAGTCCTGGGTCTCCTACTCACTGTAACTATGAGCAAGTCACCTTCTATCACTGGGCCTCATTTTTCTCATTTATAAAATAAAGGATTTGTACAAGATGACTTCTCTGATCTATTCTAGCCACGAAACTCTGATATACTGAGAGGTGATCACAAGAGCAGAGAGTGGTTACATTCCCATGTTTATTCAAACAGGGAGATACGTAATAAGATATATTGGAAACTGTCCAATATATCTTATTACTATTAGGTTGGTGCAAAAGTAATTACAGTTTTTGCCATAGAAAATAATGGCAAAAACTGATTTCTTTTGCACCAACCTAATATATGATTATTGTCTGGGACACGGTAATAATCATAAAAGCTAATAGTTGAGTGCTTCCTAGGTGCCAGGCACTGTGTGAAGGACTTTATACAATTCACTTATACAAAGGTTACAACTACCCTAGGAAGAAATCTTATCCATGTTTTCCAGATAAGGAAACTGAGGCACAGTAACTTGAATAAGTGTCAAACTGCTGGGATTACAGGCATGAGCCACCACGCCTGGCCTTAAGTATCTTGTCTATACAACTCATAAATGATAAAGATAGATGAGTGGATGTTCAAAAATTATTTGTTGAATGAATGAGTGAATGAATGAATAGGTAAAAGAGAAAACCAGGCTTTTATTGGCCCAGATATTTTCTTCCAGTCTAGGTGGGCAATGTGAACAATCAGGATAGTTACAGCCTGAGTGTCCTTTATCCTTCTTGGCCACCTGAGAAAGCAGGTTCTTCTCAGGTCAAGCAAAACCTTCTCTTGAGCTGGGTCTCCTAGACTCTGAGTCATAAGTCTATCAGAACTGCAGCCATTATAGGATGGCTCTATTATTACGACTCAATTCTTTCAGGAGTTATGACACAAAGATTGTTTTCTTTTTTGAGTATCTTAAAAGTGCCAGGTGGCATTTACTTATTTCTTAAAATGAATTATTTATTTTGCTTTGAGCAATTTGTGATTCAAGAAATTCTAAAGTTTATCATTTCTTTCTAAACCTTTTTGTGTTCAGATACTCCAGAAAGAATGATTTCCTTGTTATATCACTTGTAGCTAAAAATAAGTTTGAACTGGCCATGCTGAATATTCAATTATGTATGAGCATTTTTTCAAATTCCAGTCTCCTTATTGGTGGCCGATGGCAATAGCACTTACTTGATGTGGTCATCATAGAAGGGAGGTGAGTCACAAATAGACTGTCTCATGGAAGAAATGACTAACATTACAATATGTACCAGTGCCCAGGAAAGAGGGAAAGAGAGAGAGATGAAAGAAAAGAAAGAAAGGAGGGAGTAAAGAAGGAAAAAGGAAGGAAGGAGGGGGTAGTGAGGGGACTCAAACCCTCAAGCAGGTAACTGTGAGACTCTCTTGTCCCAAGTTCTTAACCAACTGACATTCCCAGAAAGCCTTTTTGGCTCAGCCCTTTACCACTATTCCACTTACATGGAAACCAGTAGAAGCTCACGTTATACTGCCTCAATGCGAAATGGGGTCTCTGGCCAGATTTGTATGTCATACCAAGAAATACAGACCAGTGTTAAAATGCAGGGGGTTCTTTTTCTCTGCTAAGTGAAACAGAGATCTTAGTTCAAAGTCTAGCTTAACACCTTGGATAAGACACTTACTAGGTAGTCTTAGTGTTCTTGTGTGAAATGAAGATGACACAGAGATAATGATCATAGCATAACAGAAGCATAATCAGGTGTTTTTTTTTTGTTTTTTTGCATGACAACTTAAGAGACATCTAGACAAACTGTTCTGAGGAAAGTGTCCAGAATGGTGAGGGGATGTGTTTGAAGAACACCCTATGTGATGTTCATATGAAAAAATCCATATGTGTTTGAAGAAACTGAACATGGCCACCTTGAACAAAATCACTTCAGAATACATGATAATTGTCTTTATTCTAAGGGCTATTACAAGAAAAAGAGATTAAGTTATACAACGTGGGTCAAGGAGAGGTTGTGATAAGAAGCAAGGTTTTGATTTATTTCAACAAAGACTTTTTCAACAATAAGAGGTATTTTTTTAATGGTGGGCTCAGATCATGGATGGTGAATTTCCTGTATGTGGAGGTATCTAAATAAATGCTAAATGACCACTTATAAGTGTATTCAAGCTACAAATCAGAGATGTGATTGGAAGAGATTAAGTCTTTCTCCAAACTAGAAATTCTAATTTTCTGTACCTGCCCTAATTATTAAAATACAAATTACTTTATTAAAATATGAATTAATCTGTTAGAAGAAAGTTGAAAAGTTGAATACCAGATGATGTCAATGATGACAACATGAGCAGCAAGATAGCTTTCCAAACTCCTTTTCATATATAGTGGTGCCTTGCAGTAAAAGTTGAATGAGTAAAAACACAATCTGTAAAAGCACAATACATCTTACCGGCCAGGCGTGGTGGCTCACGCCTGCAATCCCAGCACTTTGGGAGGCCAAGGAAGGTGGATCACCTGAGGTCAGGAGTTCGAGACCAGCCTGACCAATATGGTGAAACCCCATCTCTACTAAAAATACAAAAATTAGTTGGGCATGGTGGCATGTGCCTGTATTCCCAGCTACTCAGGAGGCTGAGACAGGAGAATTGCTTGAACCCAGGAGGCAGAGGTTTCAGTGAGCCAAGATCAGGCCACTGCACTCCAGCCTGTGTGACAGAGCGAGACTCCATCTAAAACAAACAAACAAACAAAAAAATACATTTTACAATTTACATTAGCACCTCAGGAATTTAGAATTATCACCCCTTAAAAATGAAATACTTAGGTATAAAGCTAACAAAATATATGTAAGATTTATATGAAGAAAATTACAAAACTTCTGGGAAAAAATCAAAGACCTAGTTAAATGAAGAGACAATCCATGTTCATGGATAGAAAGACTCAATATTGCCAAGATGTTGGTTCTTCCTATCTTCATCTATAGATTCAATGCAATCCCAATCAAAACCTCAGTGAGTTATTTTGTGGATATTGACAAACTGATTTTAAAGTTTATACAGGGGCAAGAGACCCCAAATAGCCAACTCAATACTGAAGTAGAAGGAGAAAGTTGGAGGACTGACATTACCCAACTCTTAAAACTTACTATAAAGCCACATAAATCAAAACAGTGTGGTATTAGTAAAGGAGCAGATAAGTAGATTAATGGAACAGAACAGAGAGCCCAGAAGTAGACCCACACAAATGTTGTCGACTGATTTATAGCAAAAGAGTAAAGACAATACAAAGGAGAAAAGATAGTCTTTTCAGCAAACGGTGCTAGAACAATTAGACCTCCATATGCCAAAAAAATTACACACAAATCTTACATTTTTCACAAAATTTAACACAAAATGGATCATAAACCTAAATGTGAAATGCAAAACTATAAAACTCCTAAAAGATAACATAAGAGAAAATCTAGATAACCTTGGGTATGGTGATGATGTTTTAGATACAACACCAAAGGTACACTCCATGAAAGAAATAATAAAATGACTTTATTAAAATTAAAAATTTCTGCTCTGCAAAAGACACTGTCAAGAGAATTAGAAGACAAGCCACAGAGAAAATATTTGCAGAAGACACATCTGATAAAGGATTGTTATCCAAAATATACAAAGAACTCTTGAAACTTATTAAGAAAACAACCCAGTTAAAAAATGCACCAAAGACCTTAGACACCTCACCAAATAAGATGTATATATATGGTAAGCAAGCATATGAAAAGATGTTCCATATCATGTTTAATCTGAGAAATGCAAATTAAAACAATGAGATACTACACACCTATTAGAATGGCCCAAATCCAAAACGCTTATTATGGAAAGGATTTAGGGCAATAAGAACTCTGATTCATTGCAGATGGGAATGCAAAATGGTACAGCCATTTTGGAAGAAAGTGTGGCAGTTTCTTACAAAACTAAACATAGTCTTACCATATAATCCAGCAACTTATTTCCTCAGTATTTATCCAAATAAGTTGAAAACATAGGTCCACACAAAAACCTGCACATGGATGTTTATAGCAGATTTATTTATAATTATCAAAACTTGGAAACACCTAAGATATAGGTGGGTGAATAAACTGTTGTCCATCCAGACAATGGAATATTATTCAGTGCTAAAATGAAATGAGCTATCAAGCCATCAAAGACTTGGAAGCAACTTATATACATACCACTAAGTAAGAGAAGTCAGTCTGAAAAGATTACATACTGCATGATTTCTAGTATATGATATTCTAGAAAAGGCAAAACTGTGAAGACAATAAAAAGATCCATGGTTTCTGGGGGTTGGGGAAAGGGGAGGATACATAGGCAAAGCACAGGATATTTTTAGGGTAGTGAAGCTATTCTTTGGAATACTATAATGGGAGATAGATGCCATGATATATTTGTCCAAACCCATAGTATATACAAGGCCAAAAGGGAATCCCAATGGAGATTACAGACTTGGGCAATAATGATGTGTCAATTAGGTTCACCGATTATAACAAATGTACCACTCTGGTGAGAGATGTTGATGGTTGGGGAGGCTGTGCATATGTGAAGGCAGAAGTATATGAGAACTCTGTACTTTCCATTCAATTTTGCTTTAACCAAAAACTGCTCTAAAAATAAAGTCTAAAAATAATAAACAGCAACTATCACTGTTGCTTTTGCTAGAAAAAAAATCTGTGCAAAAAGAGAATTAGAGCTAAAGCTTTTAGCCATCAGAAAGAAATTGCCTCACTTTTTTCTGACCCTCTGCCCATCTATATTTTAGAATTTTGTTGGAGGAAAAAAAAATGGGAAGATAAGATGAGAGAAAGGGAAGAGCAATCAGCATTTGCTAAAAAAAAAAAAAAAAAAAAAGACTAGACTCAATCTCCCTATACAAAAAAGGAGTCATGGCTCTTATCTTTGCCCCCTAGTCCCATAGTGAGCAGTTATAGGACTCAGAAATGTGCCTAGAGGGTGACTGTGAATATTTTCTGTATCTGATGGGGAAGAAAGCTCCAGAGCACCTAGGGCTGAGCAACCCTCACTTAGAATTCCCTGCTCAGTACCAAAGAAATGAGACCAAGAAGGCATTCTATAGAAAGCTGGGCTAGTGATTGGCCAGGCACAGTGGTTCATGCCTGTAATCCCAGCACTTTGGGAGGCCAAGGCGGGCAGATCACTTGAGGTCAGGGGTTCAAGACCAGCCTGGCCAACATGGTGAAACCCCATATCTACTAAAAGTACAAATATTAGTTGAGCATGGTGGGGTGCGCCTGTAATCCCAGCTACTTGGGTGACTGAGGCACAAGAATTACTTCATCCCGGGAGGCAGAGGTTGCAATGAACTGAGATTCCACCACTGTACTCCAGCCTGGTGACAGGAGTGAAATCCTGTCTAAAAAAAAAAAAAAAAAGGCTTGGCTAGTGATGATTCTTAGATTATCATAACTCTTGAGTTATTCAGCCTGTCCATGTTGGTTTTAAGTAAATATGCATTTTATACATATGGTCAAAATATGAACACACACTTTAGTGCTGGAAACATTTTTTTATTTCAACAGATTTATTCACCATTAAGTAACCCATGTGTCACCAGCCTTGTCCTGCAGTCAGAGTTCACTTTCACCACAGAATGATGCATATACTTGGAATTACTCAACTGGGGGCATTCTTTAAAAAAAAAAGACATTTCATTTATATTGTGTCCAAGGTTTTTTTCTTACTTAAAATTTCAGACTATTGGTTCTTGATGGCCTGTTGGATAATTTTGCTTGCTTGGTTTACCTAGAAAAGTACATCAAACAGAGTGGATAGTGATCTCCATTACATTTTCAACAAATTTTTATTCTGAGGATGATTAAGAGTATGACCTAATGTCCTGTCTGACCATTTGAATGGGAGGTCAAACTGTTAAATATGATTCCCAGGAGCTCCTCAGAGGCAACAACTTTAATTACAGAGAGATAAGGAAGGAAAGGAACCTCAGAGACCCAGCTCTGTTCTCCTCATGGAATAATCACCACCAACTGCAGAAATCCAAGGAAAATCCACAGGATTACACCAGAGATGTGTAAAAAGAGTTAATATAGAATACAAAGGATTAAAGCAGCCTTCATTCATATTTTCCAAATGAGGAAATATGTGGTTAAGAAGTAGTTCAAGCTGTTCAAGGAATCCAAATCTACGAGAACCCAGAGTGAAGAAATACAGAATATTCCTTTAAGATAGAGTAAACTATGACGAGGAATGAAAATCTAGTAAACGCTCATGATAACAGAATGATGGTGTTCTGGAATATTAAGCCAATGGTCCAGGAATTCTAATCTCCCTCCTGTGTGATTACTTGCAATCCTCTTCCATAAGAGTGGACATAAATAGCACATAAACAGAGTATCTGAGGAATGGAGAGGCAGATGAGAAAAGAAAACTTATGGTGAGGTCCTTCCCAATGGCACAGAGACATGCTTTATCATCTTCTATGTGAGAGTGGAGGGTAAAGTGAGGTGTGGGGGTATTGATTTTACATCATCCCTAATGCTTTCTGCACAGGACCTGGGACGGCCTTGACAGAGGTGAGAGGGTGGAAAAATGACAACCTTTTAGCTCCCATTTAGTGTCCCAGTGGAAAGTGGCTCCCAGAGGTCTCCTAATGAGGTTGTCTTTGAGAGGACAGCTCTCATCCACTCCAGCTCTCCCCAAGTAAAGCCACAGAGAATCTTTCAGCTTGCTCCTATTCCCCATCTCCAGAAGGAAAAGAAATGCAAGATCTCCTAGCTGAGATTAGGACATAGACAGTCATGCAGAGATGGATTCAGAGTGAATAAAATCCCATCAAATTTTTCTCTGTCTCAAGACTTTTCTCCTCCCATGAGCTAGCAGGGCAATTTTACAATGTCATGACTACAACCACATGGCATTTGATACTCCAGAAGGGAAGCAGTGGGGAAGATGGAGCATGGAAGTCAAGAGTTCAGCCAAGACATTCAAAAGTGAGAAATACTTCCCGGCTGCCCTGAACCTCTTTGAGGAGCCAGTGGCTATCAACACCTTGGGAAGTTCTAGCAGCTTCCACACAAGAGGCCCCAGCAAAAATCCCCTCAGTAAATCAAGGGCCAGTCAACAGTCACTTAGAGAGCACTTGTTCCGCGTCACTGGGCTAGGCCACGTCACTGCTCAGAAGCCTGTAGAATACACAGCTATAAAAAATGACATCTCAAGGCTTTTTTGTAAGTGTTAAGTGGCAAAGGGCTAATACAGAGGTCTGTGTATTTTCAGAGCAGGAGACAACCAATGAGAGACTCTTGAGTTCCTATCCTTCAATTTCAGGCTAAGTGGATGCTCCAGTGATCTCTTTGGCCTTGTCCCAAAGGCTTAAGATAGAGATGCAAACCCGGTCTACATTATGTAAACCAGGATTGTGTGCTCACTGCAAAACCGGTCATGCAAAGTCTATAGTGGTAGATGTAGGCAGTGTTCTGAACATGGCAGTGATTAATTGGAGGAGAGGGGAGGCAGCCAAGAAAGGACGTTTTCTTTACTGATTCTTCTTTTTAAAAATATTTATTTATTTATTTATTTATTTAGAGACAGGGTGTCACTCTGTCGCCCAGGCTGGAGTGCAGTGACATGATCATAATTCACTGCAGCCTCAAACTCCTGGGCTCAAGGGATCCTCTTATCTCAACCTCCAGAGTAGCTGGGACCACAGGTATGCACAACCACACTCAGCTAATTTATTTATTTATTCTGTAGGGATGGGGGTCTCACTATGTTGCCCAAGCTGGTCTCAAACTCCTGGCCTCAAGCAGTCCTCCTGCCTCAATCTCCCCAAGTGGAAGGATTATAGGTGTGACCCACTGAGCCCAGCCTTTATTAATTCCTAAAGACCACCTGCCTTTTCTATGAACCTATTGTGGTTATTAGGATCATAGAACTAAGTTAGCAATGAAAAAGACAATGGTAACTTATTGAGCACCTAACTGTCTGCCCAACTTCAGTGGCTAAGATGAGAGAAAAAATATAGGTATTTGAGGAAATTTTATAGTCTAACTTGGAACTTACAATCTAGTTTGAAACATTAGATGAACATACAAAAGAACTTGATAGTTGCGGGGGAAGGGGGAGTGTATGATGTAGTGTTTGAGGCTGAAGAAGTGAGTGGGTTAGGGAGTAAGACATGCTGAGAAGAGGGGCTTGGGTTAGACACACAAGATTGGGTCATATTTGGGATCTGGCTGCCTGACAAGGTCAAAGTCAAGGAATTTTTGTGTGTGGTGCATAGAGCAATCGACCTAAAAGAATAGATGTTTTGATATTGAGAAGTAATTGCAAAAAGAGATGGCAGGACTGTAGTTAGGAAGGTGGGTTTAAAGTCAGATTTGGATCCTAATTCTATTTCCTTGTAGCTGTGCAATATTGAACAAGTTTTTTAACTTCAGAGTCTCAATGGCCTCATGTATAAGATGGAGCTACATGCCTCATCGGGCTGTGAGAAATAAAAGAGACAATCTGGCCGGGTGCAGTGGCTCACGCCTTAATCCTAGTACTTTGGGAGGCTGAGGCGGGCAGATCACCTGAGGTCAGGAGTTCAAGACCAGCCTGGCCAACATGGCAAAACCCCCTCTCTACTAAAAATACAACGGGCATGGTGGTGCATGCCTGTAATCCCAGCTACTCAGAAGGCTGAGGCAGGAGAATCACTTGAACCCAGGAGGCAGAGGTTGCAGTGAGCCAAGATTTCACCACTGCACTCCAGCCTCAGTGACAGAGCGAGACTCCATCTCAAAAATAAAAAAATAAAAAAAAGACAATCTATTTTAAGTGCCTAGCACAGTGCCTGGACTTGTAAACTTGCAACAAATACAGCTCTTATATTTTTAAAATTTCTATGAGGGTAGGACCTGTGTCTGTCTTGTCTGTCGTCATTTCTTAACACAGCACATAGTATGTCAATGTACATTTTAAAATGTATGAATGAATAGAAGACATGAAAGAGCAAAGAAACACAAGTGAGCATACTCGTAATAATCTTATCACCAAGAGGACCAAGTTTCTTTAATCCAGCTGCCACATTTATTTAGATAGAATTTTCTTGGGAGCATTTCCTCCTTGGGTCATGGGAAAAGCAAGCAAACAAAACCCCAAGAAACTGATATCTCACTGATGGCATTACAATTACAAAGAGGATTATCCAAATTAATTATGTATGGTAATGTTATCATGTTAAAATAAATCCAATTATTCATTTGTAAAAGTTCAATGAGTGTTCAGGTTTCTCTATAGAAAAACAACGAATATCTCTGCCCATTATATAAAACTCTAGCTAATTTGTTCAGGCACATAATAGAGAGTGCTGTGGCACAATTCTAAGAACATTATGTTTTTGCTGATAAATGATGCCCCAAAATTATGATTAATCCCAATTGCTTAAAAATTGACATAACATTCAATTCAGCAGGTTAGTTTATTGTGACATAAGTTAACTGGATTTTGGTGATTTAAGTCTGACTCTGAGCATGCAGTTGGAATATTTTATGTAGCATCTGACATAGAGATAAATGGATTTTGTCAGGAAGCCAAGAGAACAAGTATTAATAATATTCTCTTCACACTCATTGAGGGCTTTCTATGTGTCAGGTATTTGTAAGAGCTTGAATGGTATTCACTAACTTAATCTCCACAACTCTATAAAGTAGGTAATTTTATCATCCTCATTTTACACATGGAAGAAATAAGGCACAGAGCACTTAGGTAACTTGCCCAGGAGCATCCAACTAGCTCAGCAGCAGAGCTGGGATTCAAAGCTCTGGCATTCTGACTCCTGAGTTCACACTCAAGGGCTCACCAGTACTGTCCCCAGTACTGTGTTCTGATACTGCCCCCCAGAACTTAGTCTCTATGGGAGGGTTGTGGAGGGAATGGAGGAGTGGAGAGGATCCACTAGTGTGTGGATCCTTATCCATCTTGGTTCTGAGGAATAAGACACTGCTTTGAAGGAAGCCAGGGCTGCTGGAGAGAGAGAGAGAGAGAGAGGTTTCTAAGTCAGTTTGTTATCAAAGGTTGGTGCTTTAGAATCTTGGGGACTTAGTGATGCAGATGCTTGGGCCCCACATGCCATAGCATTTAATTCAGTAGGCCTCTATGGGACACAAAGCGACATTGCTAATTAGCCCCCCAGATGATGCTAATATAGATTGTCCCCACAGTCACAATTTAAAAAACTTCTGATTTGCTTTACAACTCTCTCTCTCACACACACACACACAGATAATAAATGGGATTTAAATTTTTCCATTATAATTTAAAGAAAAATAACAAAGACCTTCTTTCTAGGTGATTTATACAGCATGTAGACAAAGTTTAGGTCTTGTACTCAAACTTTTCTGAGAGTCCTATATTCATTTTCTATTGCTGTGGAACCAATGACCATACATTTAATGGCTAAAGACAACATCCTTTTATTCTCACGGTTTTTTAGGTCAAAATGTCTGAGTGGGCTCAATGTGCTCTCTGCTTAACTCCCAACAAGGCCAGAATCAAGGTGTTGGCCAGACTGGACTATCATCTGAAGCCTCTGAAGAAGTGTCTCTTTCCAAGTTCATTTAGGTTGTTGGCATTTAGTCCCTTGCACTTGGAAAACTAAATCTGCATTTCCAGGCTGACTGTTGACTGGTGTTACTATCGGTTTCTAGAGGCTGTTCCATCCTTGCTCATGATCCCCTCCATCTTCCAGCTAACAACTATGTGTCTTGTCCTTCTAGTGTTTCTATTCTCTTTGACTTTCCCCACTGCCACCAGCTGGAGAAAGTTCTCTGGTTTTAATGGGCTAATGTGATTAGATTGTGCACTTCCAGATAAACTCTCTTTTTGATTAGCTCAAAGTCAACTGATTAGTAACCTTAATCACAGCTGCAAAATTTCTTTTGTCAGATACTGAGATAGAATAGAAATGGGACACAGCTCCTCTTTCACAAATTTTTTTTCTTTTTTCTTCTTCTCTTGTCCCACTAATCACAAAACCCACACCACTACCTCACTGGCAATATACCAATATTCCTGCTAACCCTGAGGCTTTAGTTGTACAAAGCAAGTAGCCATTCTTCCGTGCTCTCATAATGTTTAACCATGCCTTTTACTTAAAGAATTTCAGGAACTGGCCTTTGGAAATCTAAATATCAAACCAAGGTTATGGAGTGTCCTACTTCAGGAAGGAATGTTCAACAATGATTTGCAGCATGGTTGCTGCTGGCCAGACCACCAGGTGGTCCATTACTCAAGATAACTATTGTGGCTGGGCATGGTGGCCCATGCCTGTAATCCCAGCACTTTGGGAGGCTGAGGCAAGAGGATTGCTTGAGCCCAGGAGTTTGAGACCTGCCTAGGCAATGTAGCAAGACCTCATCTCTACAACAACAACAAAAAAAATAAAAAAATTAGCTGGGTATGGTGGCACATGGCTGTAGTCCCAGCTACTCTGAAGACCAAGGCAGGAGGATCAGTTGAGCCCGGGAGTTCTAGACCACACTGGGCAACATAGCAAGACCTCATCTTTATAACAACAACAATAAAATAAAAAATTATCCCATTGTGGTGGCACGTGCCTGTAGTCCCATCTACTTGGGAGTCTGAGGTAGGAGGATTGCTTGAGCCTGGGAGGTTGAGGCGGCAATGAGCCCTGATCACAATGCTGCACTGCAGCTTGGGTAGCAGAGAAAGACCCTGTCTCAAAACAATAATAGCCATCACAACCAGATATGCTCACTGCATACCCTATCCCTCAGATGGTTTGCCCAGCCAGCCTGCACACTTTACCCCTTATGTCAATTCCCACACTTGGCCTAATAAATCCTTCCTGGCTTTTCTAGGGAGTCAGCTAGAGAGTCCTTGCATCTCTACTGTCTCCCTTGTGCTCAAGCACAAGCCCTGAAATAAAAACCTGGTCTGGGAAATTTGCTTGGCCCCAGGTTAATTTTTATTACATGGGGAAAACCAAAGGGCCTGTGATCTGTAACAGATTCTCTGATGAGCTAGCCAGGAGCATGATATGTGGGGAGCATTTTCCTCCCAGGAGTGGGAGGCTTGTGAGTTAGTGAAACAGCCAGACACATCTCCTTCGCAGCTGATGGGCGGCCACCTGAACCATTGGCTCAGCATCACTGCAACTGGCATTTTCCTTCCAGGGGCTTCTCACCAGTCCCCAACCTGAGACAATGCTTTCCCTCACCTCCTGTCCCCATCTGTGGTATCTTTCTTTTTCCTTCTTCTACCTTCCTCCTTCCCTGCTTTCACTTTTCCTTCCCTCCTTCCTTCCCTCCCTCCCTCCCTCCCTCCATCCCTCCCTCCCTTCCTTTCTTTCTTGATGGAGTTTCGCTTTTTCACCCAGGCTGGAGTGCAGTGGTGTAATCTTGGCTCACTGCAACCTCCGCTGCCTCCCCCCGCCCCCACCGGCTTCAAGTGATTCTCCTGACTCAGACTCCCGAGTAGCTGGGATTATAGGTGCCCACCACCATGCCTGGCTAATTTTTGTATTTTTAGTAGAGACGGAGTCTCACCATGTTGGCCAGGCTGGTCTTGAACTCCTGACCTCAGGTGATCCACCCGCCTTGGCCTCCCAAAGTGCTAGGATTACAGGCATGAGCCACTGCGCCCAGCCTGCTTTCACTTTTCATTAACTTCAACGGCTCAGCCTGAATAGACATCTATACAGGATGGATTGAAATGGCTGATTGGTTCGGCTGGTAGGAACCTCTGTCTGGCACTCTGACTTTGGCTTCTATAATCTTCTTTATGTCTTCTAAGTATTAGGTTGGTGAAAAATTAATTGCAAATTGCATTTTTTGCCCTTAAAAATAATGGGAAAAACCACTCCAACAGCACCTTCTTTTGCTCTTCCACCAACCCAGGGCTATTTTCTCCTCAGAGAAGTGGCAGATGGAAACAGGGAAGTTACAAGGGTGCATGTTCCTTTTTTGGCAATGGATCTAGGACTGTGTAAAGGAAAATTTGGTAGATTTTCGAAGAATCCTGATAAGTGTATTATTTTTTATTATTATTTTTTCTACAGCAGGGTCTTGTTCTGTTGCCTAGGCAGCAATACAGTGGCCTGATCATAGCGCACTGCAGCCTTGAACTCCGGCTTTGAGCCATCCTTCTGCCTCAGCCTCCCGAGTAGCTGAGACTACAGGTGTGTGCTACCATACCCAGCTTATTTTCAATATTTTTTTGTAGACACAGAGTGTCTCTATGTTTCGCAGGCTGCTCTCAAGGCTCCTGGGCTCAAGCAATCCCTCTGTCTTGGTCTCTGAAAATGCTGGGATTACAGGCACGAGCCACCATGGCCAGCCTCTGAGTTTAGAGATAAATTTTGTTAAACTAAATTTAGCATTTTCATTACATGGCAGGATGTTATGGTCATTCTGGCACACTGTTGCACTACTGATGAGAAAGAACACATGTTTAAGAAGGTTAAGAAATGTGCAGATGGCCAGGTGGCCACCAACCTCTCAATATGCTGTCATTTATGTAAGGGGAGATGCAGTCCCAGCACAAGATCCCAAGTGGGACTGTAATGTAGATAATGCTAACTTGAGCCACTTGGTCACTTGCCTGACTGAAGGAATGAGGTAATGTATAGTAAAACCTGTTAACTATGACAGGGTCAGAGAAATCACCCAGGGAAATGAGGAGAGCCCAGCAGTCTTCCTCAACTGAGTCACTGAGGTCCTTAAGAAATACACCAGTGCAGGCCAGAGTCAGGGGAGGGGAGGGCTTTGCTTGCCATGCATTTTATCACTCAGTCAGCTCCGGATGTTAGAAGGAAATACAGGAGCTGGAGGCAGGACCCCAGACCCTGCTGTCGACCTTGGTGGAGAAGGCTTTTAAGATTTTCAATAACAGGCCTGGTGCAGTGGCTCACACTTGTAATCCCAGCACTTTGGGAAGCTGATGTGGGTGGATCACGACATCAGGAGATTGAGACCATCCTGGCTAACACAGTAAAACCCCATCTCTACTAAAAATAAAAAAAATTAGCCAGGCGTGCTGGCGAGTGCCTGTAGTGCCAGCTACTTGGGAGGCTGAGGTGGGAGAATGGCATGAACCTGGGAGGTGGAGCTTGCAGTGAGCTGAGATTGCACTCTAGCCTGGGCGACAGAGCGAGACTCCATCTCAAAAAAAAAAAAAAAAAGGATTTTCAATAACAGAGACAGGACAGAGGAGGCTGATGAGGAGATTGGCCAAGATAGCATGGCTTTCAGCTGCCTTTATCCATCAGCCACCTCAGGGTGACCCTACCAGGCCCAGGAGAACTGACAACTGATTAAAGATAAGTGGCCTTGGACAGACCCAATGTGCACATTACAGGAGGGAGGGCCCCTGGAAGAGGGACTGCCCTGACTGCACTAAAATAAGATGGCTGGCAGGCAACCCTGGCCAGCTACCCCTCCTTGCCAATCTCTCAGATGAGAGATCAATGCACACCAACTGACAGGGCCTGAACTCCTGCCCAGCTCCAACTGCAGCACATTCCGTTGTTATCATGCCAGCAGAGCGTCAGCTCACCCTTGATCTGGCAGGTAGGAAAACTGAGTTCCCTGTGGACAGTGGAGCCACCTACTCTGTCCTGGCCCAGCCTATTGACCCCCTCTCCAACCATGACTGCATGGTAATGGGAATAGACTGATGGCCTAAGGCAAGAAAATTTACTTTCCCTCTTCCTTGGGAGGCTGGGTCTAGACTTATTTGTCACTCATTTCTGTTTGTCCCTACATCTCCTACTCCATTTTTGGGTAGGGACTTATTAAGCAAAATGGGAGCCACCATCACCCTGGAAGAAGACAGAGTGCAGTTGGAGGTAGAGCCAGAACGTGGAATCCACTTGCTAGCACTCTTAAATGGACAGGAACTGGAGAACTCAAACATTTCTGAGGAAATCAAGGATCAAGTAAAGACTTTCATATGGGAGGGGCCCATAATGTTCCCCTAGTAAAAATAGACCTAAAGCCTGGGGGTGGGCTACTTGTGGAAGGAACAGTTCCCCTTAAAACCTAAGGCACTGAATAGGATTCAGCCATTACTCCACAGATTCCTACAGCATAGGTTAATTAAACCCTGCCAGTTCCCTTGCAACACCCTGATCCTCCCTGTCAAAAAGCCTAGTGGGGAATATTAGTTTATGTGAGACTTCCAGGAGGTTAATGAGGCAGTCATTCCCATCCACCCAATGGTCCCAAACCTGTATACCTTGCTCACCCAGATCCCTAAAGATGCTCAGTTTTTTACTGTGCTAGACTTAAAGGAGGCTTTTTTGTGTGTGTACGCCTCTATCCAGGATCCCAATATCTTTTTGCTTTTGAATGGAGAAATCTCGACATGCAGGAAGCCACACAATACAAGTGGACTGTTCTTCCCCTGGGGTCTAGGAGAGCACCTACCTTTTTGGGAAGCATTGGCTAAAGAGCTCAGGGAGCTAAGCCTATGGAATGGAACTTTATTACAATATGTGGATGACTTGTTAATTGCCAGCTGGACAGGGCAGGATTTAGATTTTAATACCATTAAAACCCTGAATTTCCTCACTGAGAGTGGATACAAGGTCTATTCAAGACCCAGATTTATTTACAAAACATTCAGTATCTGGGGTTCCTTCTGATCCCAGGAGCCCACATTCTGGCTGGGGATTGGAAAAAGGTAATCACGTCATTGCTGGTCCCATAAACAAAAAGGCAGCTCAAAGGTTTCTTGGGAATGGTGAGCTTCTGTCGTATTTGCATTCCAAATTATGACCTGACAGCTAAACCCTTATGTGAGACCCTAAAAGGGGAAAAAACAGAGCCCTTGTACTGGGATAAGAAATGCCAACAAGTTTTTGAAGCCTTAAAAACTGAGTTGGGTCAAGCCCTCACCCTTGGACTCCCCAACTTAGAAAAACCATTTATCTTGTATATTTGTGGGAGACTAGGAATAGCTTTGGGAGTCTTAATCCAAAGGTTAAGACCTGTTCAGTGGCTGGTGGCTCATTTTTCAAAACAGTGGGACCCAGTTGCACAGGGGTGGCCTTGCTGCTTGATGGCAGTGACAGCCACTGCCCTACTGGTTAGTGAAGCCTCTAAGCTGATTCTGGGGTAACATATATAAGTTATGACATCCTACCAGGTTCAGACTGTGTTAGAAGTCAAGAGACACAATTGTCTCACTTGGTGGGGGGGAGACTGACCAAATACCAACCTCTCTTATTAGACACCCCAGACATTACTTTGAGCATATGTCAGACCCTGAAGCCAGCAACTTTAGTCCCAACCACAGATGATGAGGGCTTATGACGGTGCAGAGAGACCATAAAACAGACATTCTCCAGCAGGCCTGACTTATGAGACCAGCCTTTTGAGAATCTGGAGGCAGAATGGCATACTGATGGCAGTAGCTTTGTGGAGGAAGGAACCTGAATGGCAGGATATACAGTAGTAAGCCTGAATGAGACTACAGAAGCTAAAACCCTTCCTCCCCAAACCTCAGCACAAAAAGCAGAACTGATGGCCTTCATCAGAGCCTTACAACTGGGAGAAGGGGAGCGAGTACGTGTATACATTGACTCAAAGTATGGGTTTCTTACACTGTGTGCCCATGCAGACATATGGAAAGAAAGGGGAATGTTAACAGCTAAAAATTCCCCAATCAAACATAAGGACCCAGTCCTACTTCTCCTGGAAGTGGTACAACTTCCTTGCCACATAGCAGACATTCGCTGCAAGGGCCACCAGAGAGACAGGTCCCTCATTAGCCAAGGAAATAATAGGGATGATAGGGCCACAAAGCAGCCTGGTTACAGGAACCCAGCAATGTGTTGTCCTTAATGACAGACCCCACCAACCTTCTGAATCACCCACGATACTCACAAGAAGAGCTAGAGGAGGAAAACAATGATGGATGGTTCCCAGATGGTGATAAGATTTTTATTCCGGGAACTGACCAGTGGAAACTTATTAAGCATCTCCATGATGCCATTCATTATGGGACAGATGTTTTATGGAATATTGTATATAAAATATTAATTGAAAAGGGATTGAGAAAAACTAAAATAAGTAACCTTTGCCTATGAATGGTGTTCCCAGAATAATCCCCAAACCTATCCAGTTCCTCCCTCTTGACTTAAGCTGGTTCAACACAGGGGAACTTATCCAGGAGAAGACTGGCAGGTAGATTTACTCAAATGCCCCCAAATCTAGGATACAAATATCTCCTGGTGTTTGTGAATACTTTTATTGGGTCACTCAAGGCTTTTCCTATTCATACAGAAGGAGGAGTAGAAATCTATAAATCTTTACCAAAATAAATATTAATAATTTCTTGATTTGGACTCCCCAAATCCCTTCATAGCAATAATTTGCCCTCCTTTGTGGCTAAGATTACCCAGAGCCTCTTCACATCGTAGGAATAGATTAAAGACAGTGCCATCCTGGCACCCCCAATCATCAGGTAAAGTTGAAAAGATGAACTATATTCCTAAGCTGATTCTAGAAAAGCTTTGTCAAGAGACCTACAGCCCTGGGTTACGATGCTCCCAGTTGCACTTCTTAGAGTCTGCATGGCCCCTTGGGGCAGCCTAAGACTTAACTCTTTTGAGATGATCTATGAGAGGACTTTCCTCACCACTGACCTCCTGTTAGATGGACAATTAAATTAAAAATTATAATATATAATTAATTTAGGACAGGTTCAAAAGGCAATTTCAGAATATGGGAACAAAATCCTGCCAGTCTCCACTAAAGATGGGGAAACCCCTTTATGGATTAATCCAGGAAACCAAGTCCTCCTTAAGACTGGGAAGGAGGACTTCCTGGAGGAACAACCATTGGCTAAATGGAAGGCACTTTACTTGGTGATCCAAACACCCAGTAAGGTACAGAGGTGTACCCTAACTGAGGATTCCTTGTATCCATAGCTGGGTACACCTCACCTGATTAAAACATCTTTTCTCCTAAATGTTTCTAGACATGCCCAGAAAGCCCATCTTACTCATGTGAACCTATGGATGATCTCAAATACCTGTTCAAGAGAGCCAGTTCATCCCTGGAGTAATGTGGTTGGAGATCTTGAGTCCAGTAATTCTCCTTACAATATGAATTGTTTTGCAATTATTTTGTTGCTTTGCTCAGCCTCCTCCCCTGGTAAACACCTCTTTTATCCCTGCTGCATATAGTTATGCTCCTCTTTACTTTGTTCCTACTCCTCCATGTAGGGGGACGTGGTGGGCTGGGCCCTCTTGAAAAGGGAAACAAACTGTCTCATCTACCTTTCTGGGATTGCAGCTTTGGGTAATAATTTGTCCAACTGCTGGATATGCCACCATCATCAGCAGGCTCAGGGGCTGCCTCTTTCATTCCCTAAAAGCTCGACTACCAATTTCACAAAGGAGGTATGGGAACCTAAAGTAACCCCTGCACCTCTCATGGTACACCTAAGCGCCTCATTTCCTGTGAATGTATAAACCTCACTGGCCTGCTAAATGCTTCAGTCATCGAAAGGGTGGGAAAAGGGGAAGTTGAAATGCCTACTTTGACATCTCACAGGCTTTTCCCTCATCAGTTTTTTTTTAAAAAAAGCCCTAATCAAACGTGGACTAGGGGAGTTCGTCTTTCTCTCCCAATACCCAAAACAGTCATACCTCTCTGCAAAGCTTAGTCAGTCACCTGCATTCCTCTTGCCCCATGTAAATTGCACACCCCTAGGATATGTGTCCTTTTGTGGACACCAAGACCACCATTTGGCCAACAGCTATCCACTAACCAATTTCACATGTCCATTACTCATACCAGCATGACCTTGTGTCTATAATGTACAACACACTGCACCCTTAGGTACTTTGAGCCCCAATGGAATAACAGTTCATAACAGCACACATCCAAAATCTAAAAGGCTGACAGGTTTACAGCTCATTTTGGCAGGAGTTGGAATAGCTATCCGTTTAGCAGACCCTTGGGGGTGGCTTTGCATACTGTGAGGCAACTTTGAGGAACTTAACAGAAACCCTTCAAACACTGTCAACCAGTAGGAGGGAAAATTTAAAAGAACTTCAGGCTTCCCTAGACTCCCTAGTCAATGTTGTCTTAGACCAGAGATTGGCCCTGGACTATCTTCTAGCTGAACAAGGGGGAGAATGCACAGAATAAACCACACCTGTTGTTTTTATGCTAACAATTCAGGGTTAGTTGAACTGCAAGTTCAAAAGATTTACCAACAGGCTACCTGGATGCATAATTTCAAAAACCCCACTTCTCAGACCATCTGGGACTTCATCAAAGGATACTTACTAAGAGTGACAGAATTTTTACCTTTCCTTGGACCCTAGGTGGTCATTTTATTGCTATTACTTTTCGGGCCTTGTATCTTTAACCTTTTGGTAAAGTTTGTATCTTTCAGGCTTCAATAGTTTCAAGTCAAGCTAATGATGGCCCAAGGATTTCAACCCATACCATTCCAGAAGGATCTCTGTCCCTGCAGGTCTATAGAACAGTCAGTGAGAGACTTCCACACCCTCCAAGATTAGGCATGGAAGACAACCCTGTTCAGCAGGAAGTAGCTTCAGAAGATGAGATCTTTGGTTCTTTCTCTTTAAGAATAAGGAGGGGAAAGGTGAAATCTCTCAGGGGGGAATTGAGATAGAATAGGAATGGGATGCAACTCCTCCTTCACATATGTTTTCTTTTCTTTTTTTCTCTCGTCCCACTGATCACAAAATTCACACCGTTACCTTGCTGGCAATCTACTTGCTAACCCCAAGGCTTTAGTCATACCAAGCAAATAGTCATTCTTCTGTGCTCTCATGATGTTTAACCATGCCTTTTACTTAAAGAATTCCAGGAACTGGCCTTTGGAAATCCAAATATCAAACCAAGGTTAAGAGTGTCCCACCTTGGGAAGGAATGCTCAGCAATCATTTGCAGCCTTGTTGCTGCCGGCCAGACCCGCCAGGTGGCCCATGACTCAAGATGATCAATGTAATCAGATACGCTGACCGCATACCCCACCCCTTAGGTGCTTTGCCTACTCCAGCCTGCACACATTACCCTTGACACCCATTCCCATGCTTTGCCTAATAAAAATATCCCTACCAGCTTTTTTGGGGAGTCAGCTGGAGAGTCCTTGAGTCTCTGCTGTTTCCCTTGCACTCAAGCACAAGCCCTGAAATAAAAGGCTGGTCTAGGACATCTGTGTGGCTCAGTGTTACTTTTTATTACATGGGGAACCAAAGAGCCTGTGATTTGTACCAATAGCATAACATGAGCATGGGTATAATAACTCATACTCACAGTTCCAGGGATTAGGGCAGGAAATCCTGGGGGACTATTTTGGCATTTTGTCCGATCCAAGCCCTCATTTGTTATCCATGTATCTTATTCATCCATAGTCCAGTATCTTCTCAAAGAGCTCCTCTTCTAAGATAATTTCTTGCTTGCATTGTCCAAGAAGAAATTGCTTAGTTGCTTAGTTCAAATCTCTTTCTATTTGGCCTGGACAGACATAGCTAGTGTATCTAAGTCAAGTATATCTTTAAAATATGCCCCAGACCCAGGATTAACAGAATTGAAATTACTATTAAATTGCAGATTCCTCCCATTTTACCTGAACTCATTATTAATTATAGAGTTATATATAATGAATGTTTGAACTACAATGATGTAAGCTTACTTCCCCAGCTAATGCTCTTCCATGAGCCCAAAATCTTTCAATAGATACAAATTGGAATTGGAATTGGAAAAACTTTTGGCCAATGTGTAGCAAGCTTTCCAGAGAAGTATTTGTCACTGATATTGTTGAAACCTAAATAGACTTCTCCCCTAGGATCCTCATGAAAGTCTGGAAATATCAATCGTCCCTTAAACATAGTCCAAGATTTTCTGTTTTCTGGTTTTTACAAACTGTCAGTTTTGATTTTTATTGAGCAATAAGAAGCTTGGTTGTTTATTGGAACAAACAAGGCTAGTAACAATTCTTTCCAAGTGCTGGATCTTTCCATTCACTTAAACTAAATAAAGTATTTCTGGTATGTCCGTAAGAGACAAGAGTGTGGAACGGCCGAGCATGCCTCTGAAAGGATTTGTGGTGCTCCCTGGGGGTCCCTTCCCCACGATCAACCTATTTGTTTTTTTGTTTTCTTTTTAAATATTTGCAAACACAAAATGGATACAAATTCTAATTCCCTTGTGGTAGAATTGGAAGATAGTGAAATAATGAATAAATTAGGAGTTGAAATTCCATGGCAATGTCTTTATTTTAAAGCAAAAAAACCGAGCACCGTGGAGTATGAACAAAGGGCTTAGACATAGTGAGCCTGGATACTCCCCACTGGAGAGGTCAGGTGTGGCGTGGGGTGGTGGAGAGGGGCAGTGGCAGTGGGCACTTTTGTGGTGTGGTCTGTCAGTAGTGGATGGTGAATAACCAGTTCTTGAGACTCAGGGTGGGACTGAGGGCATAGCCAAGACTGTAAGTTTAGGCTTTTTCCTCATCTGATCGAAGGGCTCTTTTCATTCCCTTCTCTCAGGAGAGTAGTGTTTTCAAGTCTCTCTATTTTTTTTTTTTTTTTTTTTAGATGGAGTCTTGCTCTGTAAACCAGGCTGGAGTGCAGTGACATGCTCTCGGCTCACTGTGACCTCCGCCTCCTGGATTTAAGCAATTCTCCTGACTCAGCCTCCCGAGTAGCTGGGATTATAGGCTCCCGCCACCATACCCAGCTAATTTTTGTATTTTAGTGGAGATGAGGTTTCATCATGTTGTCTAGGCTGGTTTCAAACTTCTGACCTTAAGTAATCCACCTGCCTCAGCTTCCCAAAGTGCTGGGATTACAGGTGTGAGCCACCGCGCCCGGCCTCAAGTCTCCCTTTGAGGTTCCTTTGCTTTGTACAACCACAGAGGAAGGGGATTTTTTTTTCTCTTTTGCCCTTCAAGATGCTCCTTTCCTCCCAGCTTATATTAGTACCAATAAAGAATATCTCTAGGTAGAAATATATTTCTAAATTTCCACTTTTTTCCATAAATGTTATAGGATTTTTTTTAAAAAAAACATGATCACAAAGTTTCACATCCAATAAATTCAATTGGTGAGTTGATGGTTTTAGAAATCAGTTCTGATTACCCATAATTCTATGGGGTTTCTTTCTTACTTAGTGACTTAGTGATGTGAATATATACACAATTTTTCTCTATTTTAAAGCGACTAGTCTTTTTATGGTGTGCTTTTCTTAAATCTGTTGACTTTCCAGTGACAAATCAATGATTCTTCTCCTCTCTACTGCCTCGTTGCTCCTTGACTGATCTGCTGATTGATAAGTCTCAACTGAGAATAGAAGGACTCATTCTATTGAGTTTGAGGATGTTTTGTTCCTTTGCGTGAAAATCGTCTTGGACAAATTGCTTGAAGTATAAGTCAAATCTTTTTTTTTTTTTTTTTTTTTGAGACACAGTCTCACTCTGTCACCCAGGCTGGAGTGCAGTGGCACGATCTCAGCTCACTGCAACCTCCGCCTCCCGGGTTCAAGCAATTCTCTGCCTCAGCCTCCACAGTAGCTGGGACTACAAGCGCCTACCACCACTCCCAGCTAATTTTTGTATTTTTAGTAAAGACGGGGTTTCACCATTTTGGCCAGGCTGATCTTGAACTCCTGACCTCATGATCCATCCACCTCAGCCTCTCAAAGTGCTGGGATTACAGGCGTGAGCCACCACGCCCGGCCAAGTCAAATCTTATTTTTTAAAAAAAACTTGTGACTAGGCACGGTGGTTCATGCCTGTAATCCCAGCACTTTGGGAAGGCCGAGGTAGGCGGATCACCTGAGGTCAGGAGTTTGAGATCACCAATATGGTGAAACCCCATCTCTATTAAAAATGCAAAAATTAGCTGGGCATGGTGGCATGCACCTGTAATCCCAGCTACTCGGGAGGCTGAGGCAGGAGAATTGCTTGAACGCGGGAGGCAGAAATTGCAGTGAGCTGAGATCATACCACTGCACTCCAGCCTGGGTGACAGAGCAAGACTCTGTCTCTAAATAAATAAATAAACAAACAAACTTGCCAATATTGACTGACTCCTTTATTCCATGTGCTACTGCACTTACAGATGAACTATTATATAACTCAAAGTATGTTTTAGCTGAAGGAGTCATAGACTCTAGTTAGTCCAAACTTCTCATTCTACAGATGAGGACCATGAGGTCCAGGCAATTTTAATGAATAAGCCCAAACTCAAACCCTCACCAACAGTTTAAAAATTTTATACTAGAGTTTCTGATGTTAAGGTAGTTCAATCTCATCCGAGTTCCAATGAAAAGGATATAATCAGGGATACAAGCTCTTTTCTGACATTTATTTTAAACACATGTCCCATTGTCAGGTTTAGCACTTAAATGGTGCTTGCCCACATTCCTGCCAAAGCACACAAATTGTCAGGAAATTAAATTTTTGGTTCATCTTTTGTTTGATAGAAATGGAATATTTGAATAAGGTGGTATTTGAAGTTCCTCACTTACAGTTAAACATGGCTATTTCTGTTCATTTTTATGAAGTGTTAAGCTGGCCGTGATGCTGTGCCCTAAAATACAATGCCCAGGATATTGCTGTTCCATTAAGCTGCCTGTTAGTGTGTATACCAGGAAAGGTCTTGCCTGACTTTAGTGTAGGCACAGGTAGGTTAGAAAAATCTACCTGCGGCTGGGCACGGTGGCTCACGCCTGTAATCTCAGCACTTTGGGAGGCCGAGGTGGGTGGATCACAAGGTCAGGATTTTGAGACCAGCCTGACCAACATGGTGAAACCCTGTCTCTACTAAAAATACAAAATTAGCCGGTGTGGTGGCGCACACCTGTAATCCCAGCGACTCAGGAGGCCGAGGGAGGAGAATCGCTTGAACCCTGGAGGCAGAGGTTGCAGTGAGCCAAGATGGCGCCACTGCACTCCAGCCTGGACGAAAGAGTGAGACTCTGTCTCAAAAAAAAAAAAGAAAAAAAGAAAATAGAAAGAAAGAAAGACCTACCTGCCAGGCGTTGCTACTTTTTTTTTTCCCCCACACTTATCAATAACAATATAATTATGATTACCATAAGCAACCAAAGTCCTAGAGTTTTGGATTATATTTAAATAGCAATATCTTATGTTTAAGATCTTGGTATTTTTACTACAGCTTGCATTACTGTAAGCCTAGACTTTCAAACATGGCCAGATGATGGCTGACATTGTAAATCTGACTTACCCAAACCAAATCACAACTTCCTCTGAAACAGTAGTTCTCAACTGAGGGTGATTCCGAGAACATTTAGAAATGTCTGGAGACATTTTTGATTATCACGACTGGAGGTAGAGGGAGGTGCAATACTATCAATTAGTGGGCAGAAGCTAGGATTCAGCTAAACATCTTATAATGCAAAGGACAACCTCCACAACAAAGAACTGGCTCAAAATACCAGTAATGTCAAGGCTGAGAAACCCTGCTCTGAAAAGAGAGTTGCCAGTCTGTACACCAAAGAAGAACGCAGTATGATTAATATTCTTAAAATTTTTAGAGTAAGTTGCCAAATAAACATTCAAGATTACAGCCCAAAATACCATTCTTCAGAGGAAACCAGAATATGCCAAAGTGGAAAATGTATATTTAATGGATTTAACTGAAGGCCAAAAAAGACAACTAAATATAAACACAGTGGTATAAATTTTGCCATATACATATTTTCATACATACATACTTTAGAAACTGACACACATACACACAAAAACTTCATCAAGATTTAGGGGTAATGAAGCTTTCTCTCTCTCTTTTTATATCTCATCCACTAGGGCTCTGGGACCCTTGCTATTTATATTTTTATATTTTTAAGCTTCAATATAGGAATCCTCATATGAGCTATTGTTTATTATCCAGCCTAATATTTTCTGTGTCAACTTTTTTTTTTTTTTTTTTGAGTCAGAGTCTCACTCTGTTACCCAGGCTGGAGTGTAGTGGCACTGTCTCAGCTCACTGCAACTTCCGCCTCCCGAGTTCAAGGGATTCTCTTGCCTCAGCTTCCCGAGTGGCTGGGATTACAGGCACCTGCCACCACGCCCGGTTAATTTTTTGTATTTTTAGTAGAGATGGGGTTTCACTATGTTGGCCAGGCTGGTCTCGAACTCCTGACCTCATGATCTGCCCGCCTTGGCCTCCCAAAGTGCTGAGATTACAGGTGTGAGCCACCTTCCCCAGCCTGTCAATGGTATTTTACCAGTTAGTTTTTGCTGTGTAACAAACCATCCCCAAATTCAAAAGCTTTTGTGAATAAAGATTTACTTTCACGTTCTTGGGCTCATTGAATGGATGGTCTACGTCAGACTCAGCAGGTGGTTCTGCTTCAGGCTATTGGGTCTTGCTAGGCTCAGCTCTTCACTGTGGGTTGGACTAGGATTTGCTACATGTGTGTTTTTTTGCCCAGGCTAAAGGAGCAGCAGCTGCTTATGGGAGATTCTTCTGATGGCAAATGTGCAAATCAGGGAGCAGAAACATGCAAGGTACCTTTAAGCCCAGGCTTCAGACTGGCACACTGTCACTTCTGCCCATCATTGGCCAAAGTGAGTCACACAGTCACGCCTGACATCAATATTCTCTGCACATGACAAAGAGTGTAGAAATGGGAGGAGAAGAATTGGGAACAATTATGCTATCTACAACAGGTATTACAGCTATTCCTTGTGACATCATCTCAAAAGTTTAATGGGTCAATGTAATGCAACTCTAAAACCTTGCAAATACCCATTTTCACTATATCGTTTATAAACTTATCTAATTTTCTAGATGTTTATTTTCTTTTTCTTTCAATGTGAAATTTTAAAATCTTATGTTACAATAAATGGAAAGTACAAAAGACGAAATTAAAGAAAAAAATCCATAATATTACAGTCTACAGAAAATTACTATTTGCTATTTGGGTACATTTACTTTTTGCATTGAATTGTTTTGAGATTATAGAAGAAATTTTGCCTATGTTGAGAATTTGGAAAATAGTAAAAAGCATAAAACTTCCTTGAAATCCTACTACACAATCATTGTCTCTGTTACCTTTTTTTCCTATGCACAGATTTGTTTTACCTAGTTGGGATTATACATACAATATATGATTTCTTAATTTTTATTTTCCTTGCCAAACTACATATTAAGCATTTCCCATGTCATTAAATGTTTTACAAACAAAATGTTAATAGCAGTCAAATATTCCAACATTTGTCTTTGATACAATTATTTTAAAAATCTCTTTTATCTTCATCGGTTAATCCTTTTAAAATTGTGCTTTCTTTGCTATTTATAAAGCACATTTTTTTTTTCTTAAGATGGAGTCTCACTCTGTCACGCAGGCTGGAGTGCAGTGGCATGATATTGGCTCACTGCAATCTCTGCCTCCTGGATTCAAGTGATTCTCATGCCTCAGCCTCCTGAGTAGCTGGAATTACAGGTGCACAACGCCATGCCTAATTTTTGTATTTATTTATTTATTTATTTATTTATTTATTTATTTTTAGTAGAAACGGGGTTTCATCATGTTGTCCAGGCTGGTCTCGAACACCTGGCCTCAAGGGATCCACCTGCCTTGGCCTCTCAAAGTGCTAGAATTATAGACATGAGCCACTGCATCTGGCCAGTAATGCACATCTTTGAAAAACCATTAAAGACCATGGGAGTGTATCCCAGATATTGATCAAATTCTGGTTTTATTCAACTTTCACACAAATAGTCATTTTAAAAAACTATTTCTGGTAAAGTTAACCAAAATAGGAACCAGAATTCATCAGGGCCAATACAAGTCTCAATAGTTCTTTAAAGGTTTCTACATGGCTTATTTATTATTCTGGAACTAATAGCAATATTTGCTTTCCAGTGATACTTTCTAGTGATTTTCTTCTAAAGACAGTATGATAAATACTTCATTTGGTGATTATGTAGCTAAGAGACATATTAAGGCCTTAAATCACAGAAATCTGACAGTTTATAATGTCAGCTGCTTTCCATTCTAAGTGCTTCCAGGGCAGCATGTAGAGTTCTAAGGAGTCACATGTCCCTGGCTGGCCACCTCGGATGTATAGAATACTTACATGTTGTGAGGCTTCGAGTATTAGCAGATACAAATGGCTTAAGGATTAAGTTCTGAATGTTTAACCCAAATTGCCCTTCATATCCTACAAACTGACATTGAATTGAGTTAAAAGAAATGTACAAACCAGGTGTGTTGGTTTCCCGAGGCTGCCCTAACAAAGTTCCACAGACTGGGTGGCTTAAAACAACAGAAATGTGCCACGCATGGTGGCTCATGCCTGTAATCCCAGCACTTTGGGAGGCCGAGGCAGGCAGATCACTTGAGGTCAGGAGTTTGAGACCAGCCTGGCCAACATGTCGAAATCTCATCTCTACTAAAAATGCAAAAAATTAGCTGGGCATGGTGGTGTGCACCTGTAATTCCAGCTACTCGGGAGGCTGAGACACAAGAATCTTTTGAACCCGGGACGCAGAGGTTGCAGTGAACTGAGATCATGCAACTGCACTCCAGCCTGGGTGACAGAGTGAGACTCTGTCTCAAAAAAATAAAAAATTAAAATTAAAAAAAAAAAACCAACCACCAGAAATGTATCATCTCCCATTTGCAGAGACCAAAACTTCAAAAGTGTCAGCAGGGCCATGTTCCCTTTGAAGCCTGTAGGGGAGAATCCTTCCTTGCCTCATCCAGCTTGTGGTGTTTCCCTGCAATCACTGGCATTCCTTGGCTTGTGGATGCATCACTACAATCTGTCATCACATGGCCATCTCTCCTTGTGTGTCTTTTCTCCTCTCTATAGGGACATCAGTCATATTAGGTTAAGGGCTCATCCTACTCCAGTATGACTTTATCTTAATCCCATCTACAATGACCCAATTTCCAAATAAGGTCACATTCTGAAGCACTGAGGGTTAGGACTTCAAAGTATCCTTTTGAAGGACAGAATTCAACCCACAGCACCAGGAAATGGGAAGCTAAAGTTCTGAGTAAATGAAATACCCCATAAGAGTATGTGTTCTTATTGCTTAGCTGGAAACTGAATAAATAATAAAAACATGTTTCTGCAATTGTGGAATGGCTTTAATTAATAGAACAATGGAAAGTTCCCCTTTGGTCACTTACCAACACTTACTCTGTTTTAATTTCAAACTTAAAGAATGTCATTCTGAGAGGTTCTGTTAGCATTCTGAGAGCAGGGCATCTCTACATAGGATGGTCACAAGATTTGTAAGGTAACCTCCTGAGTGAATAACTGTTTTCTCTGGGTATTTTCCAACTTTCTCTGAGTTTCAACATTAGTGATATGATGCAGGATAACAGCATTGTGTGATATAGGAAGATATATGGCCAGAAGGGACAGATTTTTCTAACTCTTCTTACAATCTGAGATTTGGCTAATTAAGCCCATCTCAGTTGCAAATGAGCCAAAGGAGAAGATCTTTCCCAGAATATGGCTTGATTAGAAAAGTCTGCCCCAGTGTATTTCAGCTGCAGGCCAACCAGCAATGTCCTGAATCACCAAAGAGAGCGTCAATCATGGGCTTCCTCCTATTGCTCTCCTTGATAAGTAGTTATTGCCCACAGCAGCTTTCAGAAAGCAGTTATGGATACCCCAAAGCTCATTTATTGACTGTCACGTAATAAGTCAGTTACACACAGACACTGTCTATTGCTGAATTGTACATGCTTTATTCAACCAACTGTGCTTATGGAATACCCCTGGTAGTATGAAAAAAATGTGTAGCATGTAAAATAAGCTCACTGGTGAGACAGATTTATAAAACACTCAGAACAAATTCATCAAAGAAGACACTTAAAAAGGTTAGGATTAATCTTAAGATATTTTTTAAAAATTTTTAAGTATATTTTTTCTTCATTCAGGACTGTTGTTTTGTTTTGTTTTGTTTTGTTTGAGACGGAATCTCACTTTGTTGCCCAGGCTGGAGTGCAGTGGTGCGATCTCGGCTCATTGCAACTTCTGCCACCTGGGGTGCAAACGATTCTCCTGCCTCAGCCTCCTGAGTAGCTGGGATTACAGGCACCCCGCCACCACGCCCGGCTAATTTTTATATTTTTAATAGAGACAGGTTTTCATCATGTTGGCCAGGCTGGTCTTGAACTCCTGACCTCAGGTGATCCGCCTGCCTTGGCTTCCCAAAGTGCTGGGATTACAGGCATGTACCACTGCACCTGGCAACATTTTAAATTGATAATATGCCTCTCCGTAGAATTGTTAATTGCTACCATGTAAACGTTATTGAATTAATTGCCCCATTCTTAAAGTAGGCACATCATTTTCTAAGAGAAAAATCTGAAACAAAAATAACCAAGTGACTTTCTATGATCCTAAAGGGTTGGATAAAATTAGGATGCTTGTTTATAATTTCTGTTGTCACTAAGTGCACACTCACGGAAACATATACACTATGTGTTTGCTGAGCACATTTTTATATGCCCAGTGCTCTGTCCTATAGGACTTTCATGTATTATCTAACTTGCAGTAACTTTATGTTGTGGGAATTATTGTCATTCCCATTTTAAAGATGAGGAAATTGAGGACTAGACGGGTTAATTTATCTATGGCCCAAGCTAGTAAGTGGTACAACATGGATATGAACCTACGGGGGCAGTGCCAGAACCTGAGTTCTTCCTAGGTCGTTTATTCTCATTTCTCTAAAAAGAATCCTTAATCTGTCTCTTCTGTCCTTGTTGAAGACATTCTGTGGCTGTGGCTGCAGCCAATGCGCATTCCAGAATTTATCACTGATTCAGGGTGAGCTTAGTTGTGTGAACAGTAAATTTATGGATCCAGGATGCTGGAAGCAGTACCACCTCGGATCAGAACAATTCATCCCTGTCATTGCCTTTGTTATAGGTTTCCCATGATGTCACTGCTGAAGGCAGGGTATAGACTGAAGGGGCTGGCATCCCCTGAAGCACAGGCCCAGACAGGTTTGTGCAATGGGGCCATTGCTCCCTAGCCCATCCTCAGAAGGCCAAGACTCCTCTAAATTGAATGCAGGTTGGGGGTGTCAGGGGTGCCAAGTAACTCCCTCGAATTCCTCCCAGCTCACATGAGCTGTTATTCTTCCTGTGGAAAGTAACCACTGTAAGCATTCGGTATGAGAATGAGGATTCTGTGAGATTATAAATAACATCCCCGTTCCTCCACTCCCCATGAGCATATTCCAGGAAAACATTTTGGGAGCCTAGAGGAAGATGAGTAACTAGAAGCAACTTTGGCCAGCTGTGACTACGGCCAAAGCATGCATTTTGAGGTTAGAGTGCTGTGGTTTAACTCTGCCACAGTGAGCTGCTGTGAGGACCACTGTTCCTCTCTGATTTGTTTCTGAAATTTATCATTTGCATACAGAAACACTCTCCGCAAAAAGCAAAAATAAAACAAAATCAAATAAAGAAATAGCCGACTCTTATGATTGAATTATATGAGGTATTAGGGAGCTGCCGGGATAGCCCTCCTGATGGGAATGAGAGGGATGGGGAAGAAGGGCTTACTAACATCATCACCATTGCTCACATTGTTTGTCAAGGCTTTCTCGTGATGTTTTATCGGGGACAGGGGATGACATTCAGGCTCAAGGACTTGTTGGCCATGAAGAATGGGGGAGGGCGCTGTTCCTTTCCTATACTCACAAGAGGTTTCTGCTACTTTGATCCTTAAAAGTGAGGCCATAGCCCCCCACAAAGCGGTGCTGCCTGCAAAGAGGCATGTTCAGTGTTGAGTGCACAGACGTCTCCTTCCCACCCGGTCCTGGGCTCTCTGCTCCCCATCGCCTCTGGCAGACCTCACTCTGATTACAGTAACTTCCCAGCGGGGACCAGGCCACCTCCAACAATCACAGCACCTCATTAAACCATCGCTTCTAACCTCCTCTCCCACTCCGCCTTCTGGCAGGACTGTGCCAATAGGGAAAGCCTCTGATGGATTTTTAATTCTATTTCCTTTCCCTCCCTTAGACTGGGAAGGTCTAGTGAGGTAACTGAGCAGTGAAGAGTTTCAGGGAGAGCTGGAATCTAAGGGTCTAGAAACCCACAAGCTGTTCATGATGTGAATAATCGACTATTGACTGAGACATGAGCACTGACCCAGATTCATGGAGAGGGGACAGAATCCCAAGCCTGGGTATGTCTGTGAGGGTGTTTCCTGCAGAGAGTCTCATCCTAGCGCTGGCTGCAGTCTGGACCATTAGCCCTTATCTTCAGATGCTTCTGCTCAGCACTCTGCCCACCCAGTGAGCCAGCTCTCACAGCTCCTGCCTGGCTGGGGTCAGTATTCTGCCTAGCTTGCTACCTCTTTCTATCTCTGTGGTTAAGTCTTTTATCTTAGGGCATCTACACATCCAGACAGCCTCCTGCTATTTGCATTTTTTTCTCAGGAAAGCCAGCTATAGCTTCTGAAGATTTCAGAAGCTAGGTCAATAGAAGAGAACCAGAAAATCAAAAACAGAAGGCAAAGCAAGGCAGCTGACCTATGCTACAGCCTCCAGCACAGCTGAGGGGAATTGGGTGTGGCAGAGACCCACTGATCTGGAATGTTGGGTACCAACCCTCAGTTTTCATACCCAGAGCAGCTGGTCTTCCTTACTACAACAACAACGATGATGATAGTGATGACTAAGACGATGAATATGATAAGACTTTGCAAACAGCTTCATAAATGACATGTGAAATGAACGTAATCTAATCCTTTCCTTCAACCAGGGTGGAATCATTTAACAAGTAGGAGATGTACATCTGTGATGGCTAACTTTATTTTTATTTTTTGAGTCTCACTCTGTTGCCCAGGTTGGAGTGCAGTGGTGTGATCTTGGCTCACTGCAACCTCTGCCTCCCAGGTTCAAGCGATCCTCCCACTTCAGCCTCCCTAGTAGCTAGGTCTACAGCAGGGCACCACCATGCCTGGCTAATTTTTGTATATTTTGTGGAGATGGGGGTCTCCCTATGTAGCCCAGGCTGGTCTCAAACTCCTGGGCTCAAGTAATCCTCCCGCCTTGGCCTCCCAAAGGGCTTGGATTACAGGTGTAAGCCACTGTGCCTGGCCTGTGATGGTTGCCTTCAGGGGTCTCCTTGAATGGATTAAGGAATGCCTAAAAGCCTGGCAAAGCATTATTTCTGGGTATGTCTGTGAGGATGTTTCCTGCAGAGATTAGCACATGAGTCTGAGTGGATTCAGTGGGAAAGATCTGCCCTCAATGTGAATGGGTGCCATCCTCTCTGCCAGGGGACCCAGAAAGAACCAAAACAAAGGAAAGGCGAATGTGTCTCCTGGAGCTGGGAGACACTCTTCCTCTCCTGTCCTTGGACATCAGAACTCCACCTGCTCCAGCCTTTCAACTCTAGAACCTACACCAGTGGCCTCTTGCATTCTCAGGCCTTTGGCCTTGGACTGAGAATTACACTATTGGTTTCCCTGGTTCTGAGGCTTTCCAAGTTAGACTGAGCCATGCTACTGTCATCTCAGGATCTCCAGATTGCAGACAGCCTGTCGTGGGATTTCTCAGCCTCTATAATCACATGAGCCAGTTCCCCTAGTAAATCCCCTCTCATATATCTGTATGCTGTATATATCCTATTGGTTCTGTCTCTCTGGAGAACCCGAATACAACATCCTACAAGAATGCCATAATGCACTAAATAGATCCCTTTTATTCGTTATTCAACGATCATTTGTTGGGAATGTATTATATACAAGGCTTAAATGAAATATTCAAAGATATATAATGGGCCAGGCGCAGTGGCTCACGCCTGTAATCCCAGCATTTTGGGAGGCCGAGGCGGGTGGATCACTGGAGGTCAGGAGTTTGAGACCAGCCTGACCAACACGGTGAAACCCCGTCTCTACTAAAAAATACAAAAATTAGCTGGGTGTGATGGCGGGCGCCTGTAATCCCAGCTACTCCTGAGGCTGGGGCAGGAGAATCGCTTGAATCTGGGAGGCACAGGTTGCAGTGAGCTGAGATCGTGCCATTGCACTGCAGCCTGGGAGACAGAGGGAGACTCTGTCTCAAAAAACAAACAAACAAACATAAAGATATAAAAGGTTCCTTGCTTTTAAGTCTTTTTTTTTTTTTTTTTGAGACGAAATCTTGCTCTGTCACCCAGGTTGGAGTGCAATGACATGATCTCGGCTCACTGCAACCTACGACTCCCAGGTTCAAGTGATTCTTCTGTCTCAGCCTCCCAAGTAGCTGGGATTACAGGTGTGTGCTACCACGCCTGGCTAATTTTTTGTAATTTTAGTAGAGATGGGGTTTCACCATGTTGGACAGGCTGGTCTCGAACTCCTGACCTCAAGTGATCCACCCGCCTTGGCCTCCCAAAGTGCTGGAATTACAGGCGTGAGCCACTGTGCCCAGCTTGCTTTTAAGTCTTAAACTTGGGCTTCAGGCTCTAGGCAAATCCTGAGTGGTCCTGAAATTTTTCTTGTAAATAATGTCCTTCTTTTATTTGCATGCACGTCCCTAACCCCCGCGCGCACTTGAAGTTGTTTTCTGGCTCTAGTAACGGCTGCAATCATTCATTTCCAACTGCTCACCAAGATCCCCCTCAGCTCTATGCATTTGCAAGATGGTAGCCTGGAATTCTGCACACAGCCTGTGGCCATGGAGCTCACCAGGCTGCCTGGTTCCTACCAGACTGCTCTTAGAATACCAGGGCCATAAATCACCCAACTTGGCTAACTAACTGTGAGTGGCAAGAAATCACTGAAGGACATTGTATGGAATGAACCTCTGATTCATTTCCTCTTTCCTTAAGGGAACCCTATGACTCTTTTGCAGGCAAAGCACAGGCTGCCCTGCTGGCTAACTGAGGTCACTAAGAATCTTTAAGGGTTTTAGGGAGACAGAACCTATCAGTGAAACGATGGTGAGAGACTCAAAGGAGGTTTCTGTAGGGAAAGTGGCCTAGACAGTGACTCTCTGTGCTAAATAGACTTTAGATTTGTAAAAAGAGAGCCAGCCAGATGGGGTAGTGGCTGAGCACGTGCTCATCCAGGTCAGAGAGCCTGTTTCTGATTCCAGGCCCCACCACCTACTGGCCGTGGGGCTTCGGGCAAATGATGTTCCTTCCCATGCCTCAGTTTTCTCACCTACAAAATGGGGATAGGCTTATTGTAAGGACTGGATGATGTAACACCAGCGAATCACCGAGAACAGTGCTCGGGATGGAGTGACCAGTCCATAAAGGATTGCCAGAATTGTTACTGAGGCATGATGGTGCACAAGCTCAACCTTGATAGTGATACCAGGAGGCTCGTCTTCTCCCCAGGAGCACATCAACGTCATAAGGCCGTGAAGAATGTGCAGACCATCCTCAGTTCAGCAGCAGCACACCAGCCTGGCAATAGATAGTGCTATCACAAACAGCATAATAGCCTTTTCAGGGACATCCAGACAGCTGCAGGGAAAAGGCCCTTCTCATGAGAAAAAATAAGGTGATAAGTGCTTGGGGAAAAGATTTTCAAATGTGTTTTGGTCTCAGTTTAATCTCGGGGAAAACAAATTTGTTTCTTTACATGGAGATTTCTTATACCAAAGTTCCCCTTACAGGATTGACAGCATTTTGAAAGCTTATGCTAAGTCTTGCTGTTTTCCTTAAATCCCCTAAACTGCTACTCTAAGTTTTCTTAATCTTGACCTTGGATTTCAGGGAATTCAGGCTAAAAGAAAAATAAAGCCGGCCT
The DNA here is from genome assembly GCF_029289425.2 of Pan paniscus. Classification (NCBI taxonomy): domain Eukaryota; kingdom Metazoa; phylum Chordata; class Mammalia; order Primates; family Hominidae; genus Pan; species Pan paniscus. The sequence goes on along the minus strand of NC_073266.2, from coordinate 77,255,474 downwards.
CAAAATAGTTACTGTGGGCTACAAGTTTCATAACATTGGGGAAGCATCCTATCAATGAGCTGGAGCAACTTTCACACTTTTCACAACTGTCTGGATTCGCAGAGAGGTGGTCCAGTGCTGCCGGATGGGTGGGGTTTCCATGGCAACGACACAGCTCGGCCCACTCTGATTTATTATTTGCTCACAGTATTGAGAACAACAGTTTGACCTCAAGACAAAGAAAATAGTTTTTCTAGGGATTGTTTAGTTTAGGTAGTTTAAACCACTTGCCTTCTGACCCTTTTCTTTGAGACTTGATTGAATGTTGATAGTGTTTTTGCAAGAAGTGAGAAATAAATAAATACAGAGCCATGGAGCTGTCACAAATGGTACAGCAGCTCCTCAGAGTCATGGGGGTTTGGGGCTTTGAGGTCAAATGCAGGAATCTCCCATTACAGTAGTCTTTTTCAGGATGTTGGGCTTTAGTGCATGCAGGGGAGGGGAAGGAACATGGTATGCTTGGATTCTTGCAGTGGTGATTTTGAGAGGTGACAGAGTGCTGGCAGTCCTCAGAGCCCTCGCTTGCTCTCGGCACCTCCTCTGCCTGGGCTCCCACTTTGGCGGCATTTGAGGAGCCCTTCAGCCCACCACTGCACTGTGGGAGCCCCTTTCTGGGCTGGCCAAGGCTGGAGCCCACTCCCTCAGCTTGCAGGGAGGTGTGGAGGGAGAGGCGCTAGCGGGAACCGGGGCTGTGTGCAGCGCTTGCGGGCCAGCTGGAGTTCCGGGTGGGCATGGGCTTGGCGGGCCTGCACTCGGAGCAGCCGGCTGGCCCTGCCGGCCCCGGGCAGTGAGGGACTCGGCACCCGGGCCAGCAGCTGCAGAGGGTGTACTGGGTCCCCCAGCAGTGCCAGCCCACTGGCGCTGTGATCGATTTCTCGCCAGACCTTAGCTGCTTTCCCGCGGGGCAGGGCTCGGGACCTGCAGCCTGCCATGCCTGAGCCTCCCACCCACTCCATGGGCTCCTGTGCGGCCCGAGCCTCCCCGACGAGCACCACCCCCTGCTCCACGGTGCCCAGTCCCATCAACCACCCAAGGGCTGAGGAGTGCCAGCGCACGGCACGGGACTGGCAGGCAGCTCCACCTGCAGCCCCGGTGCGGGATCCACTGGGTGAAGCCAGCTGGGCTCCTGAGTCTGGTGGGGATGTGGAGAGTCTTTATGTCTAGCTCAGGGATTGTAAACACACCAATCAGCACCCTGTGTTTAGCTCAAGGTTTGTGAGTGCACCAATCGACATTCTGTATCTAGCTGCTCTGGTGGGGCCTCAGAGAACCTTTATGTCTAGCTCAGGGATTGTAAATACACCAATCGGCACTCTGTATCTAGCTCAAGGCTTGTAAACACACCAATCAGCACCCTGTGTTTAGCTCAAGGTTTGTGAGTGCACCAATCAACACTCTGTATCTAGCTGCTCTGGTGGGGCCTTGGAGAAACCTTATGTCTAGCTCAGGGATTGTAAATGCACCAATCGGTACCCTGTCAAAACAGGCCACTCAGCTCTACCAATCAGCAGGATGTGGGTGGGGCCAGATAAGAGAATAAAAGCATGCTGCCCAAGCCAGCATTGGCAACCCGCTAGTGCAACCCGCTAGTGTCCCCTTCCACACTGTGGAAGCTTTGTTCTTTCGCTCTTTGCAATAAATCTTGCTACTGCTCACTCTTTGGGTCCACGCTGCTTTTATGAACTGTAACACTCACCACGAAGATCTGCAGCTTCACTCCTGAGCCCAGCGAGACCACGAGCCCACCGGGAGGAACGAACAACTCCAGATGCGCTCCCTTAAGAGCTGTAACACTCACCGCGAAGGTCTGCAGCTTTACTCCTGAGCCAGCGAGACCACGAACCCACCAGAAGGAAGAAACTCCGAACACATCTGAACATCAGAAGGGACAGACTCCAGACGCGCCACCTTAAGAGCTGTAACACTCACCGCGAGGGTCTGCGGCTTCATTCTTGAAGTCAGTGAGACCAAGAACCCACCAATTCCGGACACAATTTCACTAAGCTACATGTGTGTCCAACTGGGTCGCTTCACTTCACAATTCATTCATCCGCAAAAGAGCGATCTTGGACACAAAGATCGACTGGAATGAAACCGATGGTTGGTAGCCTCAGACTTCTTGGTCCTTGCTGCGCTGCATCCTCTCCATGGAAGGTAGTACACCACTCATTCACTCATTCATTCAAGAGAGATGGCCTGAAACCATCAATCAACAAGCTCTGCCCTAGAGACTTAAAAAAAAATGAGTAAGTTTTCTGGCTCTTTCCTCTCCTTGCTCTACCAACACCTGCTCCCAGATCCTTGTGCCTTAACAAGCCAAAGATGACAGATAATGGCTTAAAAAGAAACTCCTCTTACGACAACTTGGTTTGATTGGAAATGACACCTGTTTATAGCCATACCACCTTGAACATGCCTGATCTCATCTGGAAATGACACTTGATAGCGAATTTCCAGGAAAAAGACACCAGATAGGAGGCGTCCTGAAGGCCCTGTGGCCTTTTAATAGATTTTCTTCACTGCTCAAGAAGTCCTCCCTATCAAATCGTCTCCCTGATGCCATCTGGAGTGGCTGACAGCTCCCGCACCCCACCATCCCCTGTGATGGGGAAATAAACCGCAAAACCTTTTACAAGTGTGAATCATCGTGCACCTGCCCATTCAATCTTCTTTCATGTAATTTGGAAAATAACTCTTTTCATGTAGAGCTCTTAAAAACACCTGGAAATATTGGAAGCATAATAAGGCCAAGCCCCTACCCCCCACACCACCCTTAGGTACTACAGTCCTAATAATAACCAGAAGAATAAACACAATTGGATATCTGTCATGTGCTGGGTACTTGCTAAGTGCTTTCAGTACATCAAGTCATTTGATTCTCCACAAGCAATGAAGATAGATATGGCTATTATTCCTGTTTTTGTGATGCAGAAACAGAGGCTGAGAGATGAGGTAAAGTGATTTTCTGGCTCTTCCTGACTCTAGAATTTGAGTTCTGACCCATCATGTTATTAGCTGCTACCACTAGCAACTAATTCCTAGGTGAAGTCAGAGCCCTTTTTAAATCTTGACAATAATTGGAGTCTCATGAAAGAACTAGAACCATGCAATTCGATTTTCAACTCTATATTTGATAGTGAATGACAGAATACCCGTCTGATTTGCACCAGAAGTATAAATCAAATTGCACTTCTTCTTCTTTTTTTTTTTTTTTTTTTTCTTGAGACGGAGTCTCTATCTGTCACCCAGGCTGGAGTGCAGTGGTGCTATCTAGGCTCACCGCAACCTCTGCCTCCCGGGTTCAAGCAATTCTCCTGCCTCAGCCTCTTGAGTAGCTGGGATTACAGGTGTGTGCCACCACTCCTGGCTAATTTTTTTGGTATTTTTAGTAGAGACGGGTTTCACCATATTGGCCAGGCTCATCTCAAACTCCTGACCTTGTGATCCGCCCACCTCAGCCTCCCAAAGCAAATTGCACTTCTGTTAGTTAAGGTTTCAGCTTGGGTGCAAGGCAGACACCAGGACCTTGGGAAGTCTGAATCACAAATGTGCTGTGTGACTCTGACTGCTCTGAGTCTCAGCACCTTCACCTGTAGGGTGGGGTGCCCTGACTCAGTAATTCATACTTATTTCAGTGGACTCCTTTACTCATGAAGTCTTATCTAAGCCTTCAGGTGGAAACCAGAAGACCCATTATCTTTAACGGGTTGTTCTGCTGTAACATATGATGACGCTGTCACCCCAACAAAATGTTCAGGGAACACCTTCTGAGTACTTTGCTTTGATTTTTTTTTTTTTTTGAGACAGAGTCTCTCTCTGTCATCAGACTGGAGTGCAGTGGTGCGATCTCGGCTCACTGCAACCTCCACCTCCTGGGTTCAAGCGATTCGCCTGCCTAAGCCTCCCGAGTAGCTGGGATTACAGGCGTACGCCATCACGCCCAGCTAATTTTTGAATTTTTAGTAGAGACAGGGTTTCACCATGCTGGCCAGGATGGTCTCGATCTCCTGACCTCCTGATCTGCCCGCCTCTGCCTCCCAAAGTGCTGGGATTACAGGCATGAACCACCGTGCCTAGCCTGCTTTAATGTTTTATAGCTCCTGTTTTCTAAGACAGTGCAAAGCGTTCATTCATCCATTCATTTATGCTGCAAATAGTTAAGGAATGACTGATACAAAGTATTTGAAAGGTGTCAGAATTTAGGATATCAGATGGATAGAGACTGATTTTTTAAAAATCTCTTGAAGGGTACCGTAACTTCATTATTGTTCTGTAATATAGGAGGAGAACAAATGGGTATTCTGAAAAAAACAAAAACCCGGAGCTGGAAGCCAGGAGGTCCAAACTCTAGCTCTGTATGCACCAACATACAGACATAATCTTTCTGGGTGTCAGTGTCCTCATTTGTAAATTTACAATAACAGGGCCCGCTCTTTTCAACACATGTGTAGGAGCTCATGGAGAGTGTCCCTAGGAATCACACTCAGAAAGTTTGGACCACCCAGACATGGCCCAAAGGATTTTGTTACTGGGAAGCAGTAATTAGAAGAGATGGAGATGAGGCTGGGCTCCAAGACTTCAATTAAGTGACAAGAGAAAGTGGTCACCGCATAGCTTGGAATCCTGAGTTGTGCACCCAAGGAAGGGATGCACTGGGTGGCTGGCAGGAGAGACCAAAGCTGGGGCTGAGAGATTGTGAGGGCAATTGTTTTACTATAGCAGGGGTTGGGGGAACTTATGGGGTACAGTCACTCCTCACATTGTCTCCCAGCTCCCACCTTGAGGGAATGTGCATCAGATTCCTTTTTTTTCTTTTTTTGGGACAGGGTCTCACTCTGTGGTCGAGACTGAAGTGCAGTGGTGCAGTCTTGGCTTACTACAACTTCCACATCCCAGGCTCAATTGATCCTCCCGCCTCAGCTTCCCTGTAGCTAGGACTACAGGTGTGCACCACCATGCTCAGCTAACTTTTTAATATTTTGTAGAGACAAGGTCTCACCATGTTGCACGAGCTGGTCTCTAACTCATGGGCTCAAGCGAACTTCCCACCTGGACCTCCACAAGTGTTGAGATCGCAGGAGTGAGCCACTGGGCTGGCTGGCTGATTCTTAATAACTGAAAGAGCGAGTCAGGTTGCAAAAGCTGCACCAGGTTGGAGAAGGAGCTTCCAGGCCACCCTCCTTCATCTGTATGGAGTGCTGGTGAGGAGATGCTGCTGTGCCCCAGGGATCTGAAATTCTACACACCTAAAAAAAACTTGCCTTTCCCACCATCCATACAATCATGGGACTGGGGGCTTCCCTGGACCCTCCCTCTCTCCTGGACTGCCTCCCAGCCACCAGGTCCTGCCAATGGTCCCTCACAGAGTTCCTTTTTATCCCTCCCTGCTCCTCCATGCTAGCACCACAATTTCAGCCCATGTCACTTCTAGTCCAGCCTGTTCTTCTCCAGTTTCAACCCCTCAGTTTGTTTTCCTCCTAAGCCTCTAGACCAGCACTGTCCAAAGGAAATCTAATGTGAGCCACATATGCAATTTTACATTTGCCAGTGATGACCACATTGACTAATGAATAAGGTATCTGACTTGGGATCAGAAGACTCAGTGTGCCAGTGGCCTCGTTTAGAAAGTAAAAAGGAACAGGTGAATTGAAAACATTTAATAAATTTTAACCCAATATACCCAAATTATTAATACACAAAATTTTAATGAGATATTTTTATGTTTTTTCATACTAAGTTTTTGAAATCTTGTTGCATATACACTTACCGCACATCTCAAATTTGGACTGGCCACGTTTCATATGCTCACTTGCCACAGGTTGCTGGTGGCCCGGACTGGACAGTGCAGGTGTAAATGCAACCTCATCACTTGAGAACTTTCCAAAATCCTTTAGTTCCCTGCCCCACCCCCACCCCAAGATAAGCTTCAGTTTCACCTCTGCCTTTCTTTGCAACATCAGGTTTGACCCTTCCCCCAATACCACACACTGCATTCCCACCATACCAAACTTCTGGTGGTTCTCAGTCTGTGGCAGACTCGCTATCGCCCCAGAACCTTTTGTATACCCTATTCTTCCGCCTCCATTTGGGCACACCTCCTCTTTGAAGCCACCCCCCTACCCTAACCTAACTTAAGGCACATAGCGGGCGAAATAATAACCTTTAAAGCTGTATGCATCAAAATCCCCCAGAACCTGTGAGTGTGTTACCTTACACGGCAAAGGATCTTGAGATGGGAACATCCCTGGGTTATGCAGGTAGGCTCAAAGGAATCAAAAGAGGCCCTATAAGAAGAAGGAAGGTGGGCCGGGCGCTGTGGCTCACGCCTGTAATCCCAGCACTTTGGGAGGCCGAGGCGGGAGGATCACGAGGTCAGGAGATCGAGAACATCCTGGCTAACACGGTGAAACCCCGTCTCTACTAAAAACACAAAAAATTAGCCGGGCGTGGTGGCGGGCGCCTGTAGTCCCAGCTACTCCGGAGGTTGAGGCAGGAGAATGGTGTGAATCCGAGAGGCGGAGCTTGCAGTGAGCCGAGATCGCGCCACTGCACTCCAGCCTGGGCGACAGAGGGAGACTCTGTCTCAAAAAAAAAAAAAAAAAAAAAAAAAAATAGGAGAAAGGCGGGTCAGAGTCAGGGAAAGAGATAGGATGAAGGAAGCAGGAAAAGAGAGATTGGAAGACGCTGCACCACTGGCTTTGAAGATGGAGCGTGGGGTCAGGAGCCAAGGAATGCAGGCAGCCTCCAGAAGCTAGAAAAATCGAGCAAACAATTCTCTTCTAGAGCCCGCAGAAGGAACACAACCCTGCCCAGCACCTTGATTTTAGCCCACTGAGACTGATTTTGGACTTCTGACCTTTAGAACTGTAATAAACTTGCATTGTTTTAAGCCACTAGGCTTTGGTACTTGTTACAGCAGCCTATGGAAACGAATACAAGCACTTTTTCCTTTGAACTCCTATAACTCCTTACCTCCAGCATGCAGCACTGATTTTTGTGTGCTTAGGTTTTCTTGCTTGTCTGTCCACCACACTTGGAGCTCCTTGGAGACAGTTTTTCTCTCATTTACTTTATTTGTGCCTGGGAAGTCGGGACCCCAAATGTCTGTTTTGTTTTGTTTTTTTCCTTTTTTTTTTTTTTTTTGAGACAGGGTCTCCCTCTGTTGCCCAGGCTGGAGTGCAGAGGTGTGATCTCACCTCACTGAAACCTCCAACCTCCCAGGCTCAAGCGATCCTCCAACTTCAGTCTCCTGTGTAGCTGGGACTACAGGCGCACACCACCATGCTTGGCTAATTTTTGCATTTTTTGGTAGAGATGGGGTTTCTCTATGTTGCCCAGGCTGGTCTCAAGCTCTTGGACTCAACTAATCTACTTGTCTCGTCCTCCCAAAGTGCTGGGATCATAGACATGAGCCATTGTGCTCGGCCTCTCATTTACTTTAATTTCTCCTACACCCAGCATTGCCCAGCTAGTAAATGCTCCTTTAAAAAAAAGAATGAATGAAGGTAGTGGAAGGTATTTCTTCTCTCTCTTACAGTGAGAGAAGAGCCTCCTGTAAGCCACACCCATGCTGGCAACACTCAAGCATTCACATAACGAAGAAGCCAGGAGCAGTTTCTGTAGCCGGCAGCAGGGGAGCGGAAGGAGGCATTGCAGGAAGAAGCAAGAAGGGCCCCGCAGAGGGCTGCTGTGGCTGCACCTGTCAGGCAGATGTGATATACTCCAGAAACTTTGAAACCAGAAGCATGGAGCTTAAGCTTAAGGACTGCATGGAGCCAGGTGCAGTGGCTCACACCTGCAATCCCAGCACTTTAGGAGGCTGAGGTGGGAGGATTGCTTGAGCCCAGGAGTTCGAGACCAGCTTGGGCAACATAGACCTGGTGTCCACAAAAAATATTTTTAAAAAAATTAGCTGGGCATGGTGGCGTGCACCCGTAGTCCCAACTAGTTAGGAGGCTGAGGCAGGAGGATTGCCTGAGCCCAGGAACTTGAGGCTACAGTAAACTATGATTGCGCCACTGCACATCAGTCTGGGCACAGAGTGAGATGCTGTTTCAGGAAAACAAAACAAAACAAAGCAAAAACAACAACAACAACAACAACACTGCACTGGATTTGTGAAAAACTGGAAAATAAACAGAATTCTAAGAAAATTATTTTTGTAGCTCCTCAGGTCACTCCAGGGCAGCTGATTGATAAAGTAGCTGCTACACTAAGTCTCAGGGGTGAGATCAGGGCAAGTGTGAAGGTGTAAGGACTGTTCAGTCAAGAAGGATCCGGTGGCAAGGAAGAGCAATAACAAGTGAATGGGAACTCACTAAAGCCCCGGCCTGGGGAAAGAAAGGATTAAGCAACTGCGATTTGGAACCAGGAGAGAAAACACTCCCATTGAGAGGTGGATAGACATCTGTGTAGCCTGGGACTTCTGAGGCTTGGCTCTATTGACATCTTGAGCCAGCCAGTTCCTTGTTGTGTCACCGTGGGGGGAGGGGCCACCCTGTGCACTGTAGGATGTTCATTATCTTCCAGGCCTCTACCCACTGGATGCCAGCGAGTAAAGTCACTACCCCCACCCCCAGTCGTCATAACTAAAAATCTCTCCGGACATTGCCAAATCTCCACTGGGTACCAAGATTGCCCCTCAGTTGAGAACCAATGATTCAGAGGAAGAAATAGGATTGGGGAAGGAGTAGGGATACACTTTAAGGAAGAGCAGTGTAGCTAACAGAAAATAGCAGAGAATAGATCATAAAGCCAGAGGAAAGAGAAAGCTGGTAGGTAAAAGTCTCACCATAGAAGGAGTGACAGCAAAAATGATTGATGGAAGAGGGAACAGAAAGGAAGACAAGCAAAAAGCAGAAAGTAGAGAAAAAGACCTGAAAGGAAGTCTGGGATGACTGTCCAGGGAGTGACGCCAGCCTGAGAGGGAATCGACCTCAAAGCAGGTCAATCTGAGGGTTTAATGACAGGTAACTGACACACAGGGTCAGGGGCCATTAGGCCCATTAGCCTTCTATCAGGACGTAAAGATGTGAGAGCCAGATACATGTCAAATTGCATATATACACATCACTTCCAGGTTTATTATAATAATACTCCAGATAAATGTTGGAACTGAAAGAAGCTTCGATAAGTCTCAACTCGCTTTCTAATTATCATGACGCTCATCAGAGGTTTCAAACCAAATAAACATCACTGAAAGATAGGTTCAGGTTTAAACATCACTAATCAAGCAGAAAGATGGTCAACAATTACCCTGATCTACCACAAACAAAAAGGGATGCAAAACAATTAAGTGAAACTAAACCAAGTCAGCTCATTTTATCTGGCGTTCCTTTGGGATCCTGCATTGCTGGTAAAGATTAGGACCAAAGAATGCAAAACCATGCTGATCTTAAACCATTCACTGCAGACAAGTCAACAACCTCCAAGAGTTGTGTTTGTGTGTTGTTGGGATGTGTGAGGGGAGGAACAGAGAGATCAATGCAAAGCTCTTCCAATCATCTGGAGCAAAACCTGGTTGCAACTGCTTGCCCTTTTCTATTCACAATTAGAAGTGGGTTCCACAGGACTATGCTGTACTCTGAAGTTTTTAAAACATTTTGCCTAGGTATTTCCTTGTGGTGATTGCAGAAATGCTCTCTATGAGTAGTCTTCATAATCTCCTAGTTTTGTGAGAGTTCTAGGTCTGATAAAAACCTGTTTCTGGGCTGGAGATAGAACTGGAAGGACAGTTTGCAAAAGTGCCAGAACTCCACAAGTTGTGAAACCTCATCTCATTCTTCTCATGCCAGCATTCCCATGTAAATCAGTGATTGTTTGCCTCTAGGAAGACAGGTCCAATGGATATAGCTCAGCTTTGCTGCAGAGAGCTCTGGGGCTAATATACAGAGGTGGGAACTTATGGGGCCAGCTGGTTAACAGAACTGCAGAAAGAAGATTGTGCCTGAGCACTAACTCAGGCAATGTCAGGGTTACTGGTTATGGTGGTGGACCATGGGCCTTCCCTGGTTTGCATTATGTCCCTGGGCAAACATACTGGATGCAGTCTATCTCTTAGGCAAAAACTACCTAGCTGCTTACTTCTCCAAAGGACAGTTTAGTGTAGTGATGACAGCGTGAGCTCTGGCGCCGAAACTGCCCTTATAACTGTACCTTAGGGATCTAATAAAATCACTGCCTCAGTTTCCATATCTTTATTTTTATTTGCCTTTTCTTGAGATGGAGTCTTGCTCTGTTGCCCAGGCTGGAGTGCAGTGGTGTGATCTTGGCTCACTGCAACCTCTGCCTCCCGGGTTCAAGCAATTCTCCTGTTTCAGCCTCCTAAGTAGCTGAGACTACAGGCATGCCCACCACACCCAACTAGTTTTTGTATTTTTAGTAGAGATGGGGTTTCACCACATTGGCCAGGCTGGTCTCGAACTCCTGACCTCAAGTGATCTGTTCAGCCTCGGCCTCCCAAAGTGCTGGGATTACAGGTGTGAGCCACTGCGCCCCACCAGTTTCCACATCTTTAAAATGCAGACAATAATAGAATCAGTGACAGAAGATTTTGATAAGGCTTAAATGTGATAATACCTGAATAGTGCTTAGAATAATGTCTACATGTACCAAATGGTCAATAAATATTTGTTATTCTTTATTTGTTGTTCCAAATTCTTAGAAAATTATCATCATCCATTAAAAGCTTATAGGAATATAGCTTTCTTGGCATTATTTCATGAACAGGCCTCTATTATTTTTGTTGTTTGTTTTGTTAATTGTTCTGTTGCTCAGGCTGGAGTGCAGTGGCATGATCATGACTCACTGCAGCCTCAGATTCTCAGGCTCAAGCGATCTTCCCACCTCAGCCTCCTGAACAGATGGAACTACAGGTGTGCACTACCACACCCAGCTAATATTATTATTATTGTAGAAACAGATTCTATGTTGCTCAGGCTGGTCTTGAACTTCTGGGCTCATGCAATCCTCCTGCCTCATCCTCCCAAAGTATTGGGATTACAGGTGTGAGTAACTGTGCCCACTGCCTCAGAAAATAGAGCCACAGGCCTCTATTTTCTTTCTTTCTTTCTTTTTTTTTTTTTTTTTTTTGGAGACGGAGTTTGACTCTGTCATCCAGGCTGGAATGCATCTGCATGATCTTGGCTCACTGCAACCTCTGCCTCCCGGGTTCAAGCAATTCTCCTGCCTCAGCCTCCCGAGTAGCTGGGACTACAGGTGCACGCCGCCATGCCCGGCTAATTTTTTGTATTTTATTAGAGACAGGGTTTCACCATGTTGCCCAGGCTGGTCTTGAACTCCTGAGCTCAGGCAATCTGCCTGCCTCAGCCTCCCAAAGTGCTAGGATTACAGGCGTGAGCCACTGTGCCTGGCCCACAGGCCTCTATTTTCATTAAGAAATGCATTCCACATTCTATTAGAATCTTTAACGACTTAAAAAAAAAACTAATAACTTTTAAAACCTGAACTCTGAGATTTTTCTACACGGTATGGACTGCTGTTTCCTTTAAACACAGCTGCCCTTCAAGGAGATTGTGGACTCCTTAGGCTGGGGCCCCTTACACTGTTGCAAACTTTCCCGATGTCACCCAGTAAGAAAAGCTCAACAGAACATGATGTCACCAGTGGATAGATTTGAAGAGAGTTATTTTTGCCTCTCTAGAATTGATCAGGCTAGGCGCCGTGGTTCACGTGTGTAATCCTAGCACTTTGGGAAGCTGAGGTAGGAGGATCGCTTGATCTCAGGAGTTGGAGGCTGTAGTGAGCTATGATTGCACCACTGCACTCCAGCCTGGGTAACAGAGCCAGATCTTGTCTCTAAAATAAATAAATGAAAAATAGAATTGATCACAGCTGGGTTTTAACTAGGTAGCCTCTCAAACATTTAAACAATGAGGTAAAAGTAGGACAGACAGTAATCAGAAGCACAGCTCTTCTCTAAAGGAAGTATATGCATTCTATTTTCTAGCAACCATTATTGGGTGATTTGATTTAGAGACTCAGTCACCCCCTAATGTCTGATTTAAGCACAATGTTAATGACACCAATGTCAATTCTGCTATTTATTTTAGGCTGTTCTATGACATGGTGTCCTATCCTTAGCTATCAATTTCACAAAGTTATCTTTCATGGAAAGCAAATAAGATGAGACAGGGTGGATGGTCCAGCATAACTACATCCCAATTATTGAAGAGAAAAACTAAAATAATCTTAGGTATCATTTATTACCTCTGATGTGATGGGCTTGTTATAGATCCTATTTACTCTTTTCATCAGTTCTATGAGATGGATATTGTCATTCTGTTTTATTTGTGGATAAACTGAGTCCCAGGAAGATGAAGCAAATGTTTCAGGGTCATAGTGGTATTAGGTGGTAGAACTGAATTTCAAACCAAAGTAAAACTTACTTTTAAGTCTAGTTTTTTCCCAACTCCCAGTGCTATTTCTCTAAGTCCAGTTTTTAAAAGAGGAAAGTAAGGTCAACCTCATATCCAGAGGAAAAAAAAAAGTTTTAAATTAGCATCCTCTGCGGGCATGGGTAGTAGAATTATTTTTATTCCACCATAAAAGATATCTTGGCTCAAATCAAAACACTTTCCAAGTCAGCATTATTACCTGTCAAATTGGCTTGATACCATATTACTGAGTGAATATCTCCCAGTTCTTAATAAACATTAAGTAACTCTTACCCTTGCCGAGTTAAGGGAGATAAACAGGGTTTGCTCTTCAAAAATAAAACGAGATGTTGCTAGCATTGGAATGACAGACACTCAGAGGAGTCAGCTCATAAGTCCTTGGGAGATTCAAATCCATTTTCTAGAACAGGGACTTCACAGCATGAGCCAGTGGCCCCACATCTGCTGCAGGCCCCTTCTCCTTCCTTTGTTCATGCTCATGGGGACAAGAGATGGGTCAGAGCAGCTGCAGCTCCTGCCATCTCTATTTGTTGCAAAGGGAGCTGCAGAATTGAGTGGTGTTAGAACACACTTCTCCACCCCAAATCCCAGGTTTGATCCTATAGCTCTTGATTGGTCAAGGAGACTGCCAACTCATATTGCCTCAACAGATACTGATTTGGGGGAAAACCTAGACTGGGCCCCTGTGTGTTACAACTTTCCAGACCAAATAAGACATCCAAATCACATGGATAATTTTTCTTGATATTTTTGGAGATAATCATGTAGCTAGAAGGTTCTCTTTTTTCTATTTGTACATTTTTGAGTGGCCTACCCAAGTATAAAGCTAACTAATCTATGAAAATGGCTTTTATTTCAAAATTGGGCAAAAATGGTGTGATTCTGTCATGGACACAGGAATCAGACATTTCTTCCTGCCTTGGGAGAAAATTCCAGAGATCAACAGCTTCAATCAACTTTCAGAATTTGTGCAAGTTAAAACTAAGACAGGCTTAGTGAAAAGGTAATATACACACCCAAAAACCAGGGCTTTAACATCCATTTACTGTTTTAAAAACTTTTTTTTTTATTCTTCTTGCCTCAAACAGTCCCCCACAATGGTTTGGAGACTGGCACACTTTCACACCTTCCAAGATGTAACCCTAATTCTCTAAGCAGACCTGGCTATATACGTCAATCAAAACTGAAACTGAAGGAAAGGTATCAGGGCAATTGTTTATTTTAGGGATATCTTATCGTATGCCTATCACTCACAGTACAATATGAACTTTACCCACACTTGTTGAGCTTTGTTTCACCTTACCTTACAGTTAGGTGACTGTTGCTATATTTCAGGGAGACCGGGGGAATAATCTGTCATTTTTTTCAAGCAATTTATAGGCTTTTCTTTTATGGTTACCTTGAATCTCATGACTGATCATGTAATTATCCTGAGTTGACTTCTGAGAATTTGAGAACCGACTTGTGATCTGCTTGAAACGTGGCCCAGGACTTTCTGCTTATACAGCCCTGCCAATTAACATAACATCAGCTTTATTTTACTATTTGATCCTGATTTTTCCTTTGCCTTAAGTTCTTTGTCTAATTTTGCCCTATACTACATACACTTTGTGTACATATGTACACACACACACACATACACAATAGTTTATTTTTTGTCAGCCACCACAAATCCTTTTTATAGGAAAATCTTTAAATGGTGAAATGAATTGTCCCAGTTGGTGGTGGTCTGTTCTTTATATTCTGATTTTCTCCAAATAAGATGTTGGAGTCCCTTAAAACTGAGAAGAGACAACTGATTTTATTTAGAAGCATATTCTCTGCCCTGTGGCCCGGTGTTTACTTTTCTTTTTTCCTTTCACTTTACTTTTGTACGCAGCCATCTCTCTATTCTCCAGCCAGTCACCCCACCCCCAGGCAACATGCAGCAGTACTACTTAACAATACCTGGTCTACCAGGGATTCTAACCTATAACATAGTATGCACTAGAAAGCCCCAGACACAGCCCCACATCCCCAGGACACAGTAAATTGTATAACTATCTGCTCTCTGGTTTGTTTCAGGGAAACTGACAGATCTTTATGAAAAACTTTGCAGAGAGTGGTATGCTGAAAAGAAATAATCACATAATCACACACGGCCTCCCCCAAGGAGCATTTAGGGCCCTATCATTAATCTTTGTAACACTCCTATGAAAGAGGTGGATGGCAAGTTCTCTCAGGCCAGTGTTTCATAGGTGAGGGGACAGGGCAGGCCTGGGCTTGCACATGGTCTAGAAGGGAGGAAAGAAAACTCAGCACCCTTGAGGCTCCCACCAGTCAGCCCCAGCACTGACATCTCCCATGCAGCCCGCAGCCTGGGCAATGCAGATTTTGTCTTTTACAGGAGTATTTAGCTTTTTGAGGGCAGGTATCCATATATGGCCATCCATAGCTCTTTCCGGCTTGGCAGTGCTCCCCGGACCAGCAACTCCTCACTGCACCCCATGCTGTCAGTAGCTGGCAGTAGGTTGAAATTACAGGCCTCTAGGCAAAGGTTTTTCAGAAGGTTTCAGCTCCAGATCACCTCTTACAGAAATGTATGAAATGCTCTGACCACCCACCATTGGGATTTCCTCCCTGTGCAAACCTGAGCTGTTTGCTGGGCCCCAGCAACTTCTCTAACCCCTTATTCTCATAGGCACTCAGCACCAGGAGCTGAAAATAAAAAGGCGGCAAAGTCGGCTCTGATGCCAATCTTCTGCCACACAGCTGTGTATAATGGTTTTGCTGTTATCATTTTGCAGCCTGAATCACTTTCCCTGAAATGCTGCAGGTCTGCACTTGTGGCCTAGTAACTATTTAATGAAACTGATAATTAATCTCCTATACCACGCTCTGTTACTTGTAGAACTAACGTCCACAATGCAACAGTAGAAGAATAAAATGAGTAAAGATGAGAAAAAAGACAGCAAGTTGTCAAGATATAGTAATTGGTAAGGAATTAAAAATAGAACCTCCTACCAGATTACAAGATGGCCTCTCCCTTCCGAGATGGATATCAAACACTTTTTTGTCACAATCTGAAGAGATACAATTATCATAAGCCCCAGAAGGGGTTTCTTCCTCATGTGCTTAGTGAGGTCTGTCTTTAGGAACCCAAACAACTGTTATAAAGTGGATTCCTATATATCTAGGGAGTGAAAAGCTAGAAGGCTAGAAGGCAAAAACTTAAAGTTCTGTGCAATACAATAATTACGTTACAAGTAATAATGTTTACAGGACACTCAACATATGCCAGGCATGATAAACAAAATGCTATAGAAGCATTGCTTCATTTAATACTCATAAAAATTGATGAGAGATATTTCCCCATTTTACAGATGAGGAAACAGAGTGTCAGAAGTAAATTGCTTCAGATCACTCCTCCAGGAAACCAAACAGCCTGAGTTTGAATCCAGTTTTTTCTGACCTCATGGTTTTTTTTTCTGACCTCATGATGATCACTCTCCAGTTTTGCAACATCCTGAAATGTCTTCTGAATTATCAAATAAAAATTAACTCATTTGTGTTAAGTAGCAGTGTCATATTTTAATATCAAGTGGGTGGTCTTCAGAATATGTAAGTTTTGTAAAATAAGCCAACAAAAAACACACCTCACGGAACTAAGAAATCAGATGCTCAGATTGAAGGGATATTGTGGGAACCAAATAAAATCTTGAATATGAAAAATCTTAGGAAAAGACATAGCATTCTACGGAAGAATGACAATGTCATTGCTATCAAAAATATCAGTGTGGGCTGGCTGCTATGGCTCACGCCTGTAACCCCAGCACTTTGGGAGGCCGAGTTGGGCAGATCACTTGAGGCCAGGAGTTTAAGACCAGCCTGGCCAACATGGTGAAACTCTGTCTCTACTAAAAATACAAAAATTAGCCAGGTGTGGAAGCATGCGTCTGTAATCCCTGCTACTTGGGGTGCTGAGGCAGAAGAATCTCTTGAACCCGGCAGGCGGAGGTTGCAGTGAGCCAAGATCGAGACACTGCACTCCAGCCTGGGCGACAGAGTGAGACTCCGTCTCAACAACAACAACAAAAAAAGTCAATGTGTATGTGATATGTGTGGTAATTCTCAGTTGACCAGCATATTCTGTATATCAAAATATGTGCTTACCTAACCAATTGACACACCGGTCACTTGTGAACAAGCCACCTTTTTACCTCGTTGTCCTGTGAGATGCAGAACCACGCATATTTTAGAGCTTAGGCATTAGAACTTTTCCTTTTTCAACTTATTTCTGGGCCACATCCACGTCCCCAGTTTCTCTGGAAAAGGCTGAGAAAACTCCTAAAGCGCAACAAAGTGTTAAGTTGCTGACACACGAATTACAATTAGGGTCACCGTCAAGGGAGCTGATTTACGGCCCCCCTCCTCCGTTTTCTTGTTACCTATAAACGCGGCTGCATACACTAGCAGGTAGCAGCACCTGTAATTAATTTGCCCCCACGTGTCTCATTTGATGGGGGGGGCGTTTCCAGCTCTGATGTGCGCGGCGTGGAAACAGTATTAAAGCCGCTCAGGACAAGGAGATGTAAGGCTCCCAGAAAGACCTCCTTACTTGTTCCGAACTCGAGTTATGAAGAAGACAGCGCATGGTTTATTGACCAATGAAACAACCAGAGAACTTTCTTCTAAAGGTTTTAAGGAAGAGTGATTACACTATATAAATAGCGCTATTTCAGGTTTGAACAATTTGAGAGGCCCGTTGTAGCCTTTCAACTCCTCCTTCCTCACATAATCTAAGAGAAAAGAAGACTAAGATAGTTGCAAATCTCAGGGTAGGTCCTCACGGAGGAAAGACGAACACTGGCCTGACCCTGGGCTTTAGAAACCCATGGACAACAGGAAGGAAGCTTATTAACCCCTCTCTTCCCCCTCCCTCTTCTCCCCGGTGGAGAATCAGCTCCTCCTCCTCCCGGTCGTGCGACCCTGGTGCAAAATGCAAACAACCGCCGCTTTCCCCACCCTGCGCGGTTCTCCCAGAGGAGGGAGAGGGAAGAGGCGAGGGCGCAGCCCCAAGCCGAGTCCAGCAAGTCTGTCAATCGGACGTGAACGTCCCGACCAGACAACTTGAACCTCAGGGCCCTCGCGCCAGCCGGACACCGCAGGTACCCCCTTTACCTGCTTCTCTGCTGGGTTTGCATCCGATACCCCAACTCCTAGCCTCATTTTCCCCCCAGCCCCATAATATTCCGGACCCCTGCTCCCCGTGCAGGTGGTGCAAACGCCCCTGCTCTCCGGCGCCCCCTGCCGGGAAGAGGGAAGGCGGCGGCGGCCGCGGAGGAGCAGGACGCTTGGTCCGGACGGAGCTCGGCGCTGGGAAGAAGCCGGGAGCTTCCCTGATGGTGCCGCCGCCTCCGAGCCGGGGAGGAGCTGCCAGGGGCCAGCTGGGCAGGAGCCTGGGTCCGCTGCTGCTGCTCCTGGCGTTGGGACACACGTGGACCTACAGAGAGGAGCCGGAGGACGGCGACAGGTAAGCGCTGCAAGCCCCAGCGGAGGGCGAGCTCCTGCTTGATGCGCGCCCGGCTCGCGGGGTGCGGGCGGTCCTCCCCGGCGCCCACTCCCACAGCGATCCGCACGCCCTCACTTCTCCGGGGATAAGGAGAGTGCTCAGCTGTCCTGGGCGACACTTCCCTCCGCTCCCGGGTATCAGCCTTTGCGCCCTGCCATCCGTGGGTCGCGTCAGGGATACCCTTCGCCCCGCGTTCCTGCCTCCCCCCGGGTGCCACACTGGCTGGCACAGCTCGTGAACCCCGCTTCCTTTCTCCTGGAGCTGGTTCGCTTCGTCGTGACCCTCGCGTGGCTCGTCCCTGTGGCCGGAGTCTGCCCCGCGTACGCGTTTGGGGACCAGCCCCTGCCCAGCGCGCCGGGACGCGGAGCCTGGCGATCCCCACGCGCCAGGGATTCCCCAGCGCGCGCTGCCCGCCTCCGCTCTCCCGCTGAGAATCGAACATTTCCTCTGCACTTTTTCATAGAGAAATCTGCTCAGAGAGCAAAATCGCGACGACTAAATACCCGTGTCTGAAGTCTTCAGGCGAGCTCACCACATGCTACAGGTAAGCCTGGGGGCTCTGCGGGCTGTTCGCCACTGCGCACCGGGGCTGGCTGGGGAGGCGGCGCTGTAAAGGAGGGGTTTGGAGACGCGCTTGGGACCAGAGCAGCGTTTACGCTGGAACCTGCTGGGTGCGTGCCGCGCGGTGCGAATCTTTGAGGGTTGGTTGGATCGGAGTCAGAGCAACACTGAGCAACTGACTTTGCGTCTAGGGTGTGTGCCCTGAGATCCTGAGGATGGTTGCCGCTCCCTGAAATACTTGCGTGGTGAAAGTCAGAGAAGAGGTTTCAAGTCTGTGAAAGAGATTGGATTGGATTTTGGGTGTAAACAGTGGGGCATAGCAAACACGGGTTGCTGCTTTCGTATTTGTGTTTTGTTTTGAAAGTACAGCGTCAACAAGGCAATTCTTGGCACTTGTCTGTCTTCTGACCTTCTATTGGGGCAGAGTGTGGCTGTCACGGCCTCTGGACAAAAAAGTAGGGGGAGGATTGTGATTGGTTGTGTTGAGTGAAAACAAAAAGATTGTTGGGGCAGAGGAAAAAAATCTTTCTAAAAATGTGGGCCCCAGATTCACCTGGGTATTTGTTAAATGAGTGGCCCGGGTGCTTGTTAAAACTAAGCGTGGATGGGGCTAGGGAATCGGTAGTTATAAAATGTTCCCCAGGTGGTTCTTGTCTCTGAAAGGAGAGAACCACTGTTCTGCTTGCAGCCTTTTGGAGATGAGGGTTGATTTAGGTTTTTCACCATTGAATTCTTGGTTCTGTTCCAGTGCTCTCACTGGATAGGGGAACATGCACCCATGAACGTTTATTGGATATCTGCGTTTTAGAGGCGCTGTACAAGGTAACGTGATCATATGCCCACACCTGACTGTCTCTGGAGACTCACATGTTCTGTTCGGGTTGCCAGGATAAATACTGAGTAGTACAAGGTAACGCAGCAGTCCCTAGAAACGAACTTGAAAGAAAACAATGTTTTATTCCTCATAAGGTTGTAGCCTGTGAATCAATCATAGCGTTTCTTGCAGGTGAGAGCATTTCATATACCCAAAGGTTCAGACCAAGTGGTTCCACGGCTGTCAGTTTATGGGTGCAAAAGCACCATCAGTTACATCGCCTACTTCTGCTCTTAAATCTGTTGTTGGCAGTGAAGGGACAACAATCACTTAGGCAAATCAAGTCACTCCTTGGGCTTAGGAAAGGCTCCTTTCTCTTGGCCTGTGCAGGGGGTGAACGCTGAACAAAATGAGAGAGGTAGTAGAGGAGAAAGGAGTATGTTCAATTGGCAGGTTAAGACTTCAAGAGGCTAACTGGGTGAGCAAGGTCACCGAGCTGGTGAAGTGACCTGGTGGTGCTGGCAGCAGGATTGCTTGCCTGGTTCCAGGCGTGTCTTTCATCCACACGACCACAGTGTTTCTTAGGACACATTGTTTTCCTATCAGCACAGTATAAAGCCTTGAATTTAACATGGGAAATGTCTCTGAGATGGTTTGCTCATTTTTTCAGTCCCTGAAGGTCGGACTTCACATAAATCAGTGACAGTTACAGAATGCATGTTAGATTTTCAGAAACCATTTGGTGCCTGATTGTTTGTTAATGCCATTACTGTCGTCTTTTCCAGACTTCTTAAAGCAGTGTGGTGTTTCTTTTATACTCTTTGAACAGGAGACACTAGCAGCACCTTGGCATGTGTTTTCACTGATAGCTACTCAAATTGCTATGAGATCTCACAAAAATGATATTTTATATCAAGGAGAATAAAGACCTTTGTTTAAAGGAATGGGAAACGATGCTTTCAGCTTGAAAGTGGTGTTGATCCTTGTGTATATGAAAAGATCTTAGATTTTGTTTTTAGATCTATTTTCTCTATGGAAGTCAAGAGTTCTCTGTATTCCGTTGGTCTTATCCTGTTTCTATAAGCTACTCATCTTGAATCCCAAGAATAAAGGATATTATTTTCCTTAGTTTGTGACTTGATTGTCCTAGCCCTTTATACCCTCACTACCTCAAGTATCATCTGGAAACCAGCCGCACAGCATGATTTTGGGAGCTTGTTGGAATTCTGGGCCTCTGCCCCCAGATCTCTTAAATCAGAATCTGTCTTAATAAGAGATGCATAAAATCTTGAAGCACTGCTGTAAGAAACCAGTGTCCTCATCCCCAGGACACATGCAGACCTATTTAGACAGATCCTTAAAGGAGCATGGAGGCCTTTGCAGTTGACCAAACAGTTAGCTCTCCTACCTCATTAAACTAAAGGTTAAACTAAAGTGAGATAAAGAACCAGCATTCCAGGAAGCCAGTCTTTAAAGGTTACTTTGAATTGAGCTGTAAGTAATGCAGCATTACTGATGATGGAATGTTCTTTGACTGTATAGAATTCTCTTTACCAGGTGGCTTTTGGTGAATGGTTTTCAGCACAAGTGAAGGAACTCTGGAAGCCACTTCTGAACTTGAAGTGTGTTTAAAAATGACTTTAAAAAAGTTACTAGGCCGGGCGCAGTGGCTCATGCCTGTAATCCCAGCACTTTGGGAGGCGGAGGTGGGTGGATCATGAGGTCAAGAGATCGAGACCATTCTGGCCAACATGATATAACCCCGTCTCTACTAAAAATACAAAAATTAGCGTGGTGTGGTGGCACATGCCTGTAGTACCATCTACTTGGGAAGCTGAGGCAGGAGAATAGTTTGAAACCAGGAGGCAGAGGTTGCAGCAAGCTGAGATCTCGCCACTGCATTCCAGTCTGGTGACAGAGCAAGACTCTGTCTCAAAAAAAAAAAAAAAAAAAAAAAAAAAGGCTCTCCTTAAACAAGAAATATGCTCGTGTGTAGGAAACACTAATAAAACAGTTTTCACTGAGGCTGTGGAATAAACATCCTAATCAACCCTTGACTTCTTAATTAAGACTCTATTGTGCATTTATTACGAGCTCAGAAAAGTCCTAGAAAATGTTTGAGTATAAAACGATAAAATACAATCTCTGGTCTCAGTTTGCAGACTTGATTTTATATCCAGGACTTTGAAACTGTGAGCAATAAGCAATGGTATATGATTGAGTTCAAAGTCATGTAGTTCATATGCTGTATTAGTGATGGGGAAGAGAGACAAGCAGCTAGAAATGGCTTTTGGGCAAAAGAAGATTTAACCATGTTCTTCAAAATGGTTCTTTTTTTCCCCCTTTTTTAAAGTGTGCACTTTTTGTCAACTGGTCTCAAGTCGGTGTACAGTTAAGCCCTGGCTGCCTCCACCCACTCTCAGGGAGACCAAAAGCCTTCACACATCTCAAGTTGGGGGACAATAAAGGGGGACCACGAAAGCTGGTCACAAATGAAACAAAGTTTTAAAGAGAAGATTTAAAAAATTTTGCATTACATAATTTACATGAAAGCAATGCTATCACCTCCCTTGTGTGGACTCCGGAGAGGACTGAGCCATTCTTCTTAGAAGTAGGGTGGCGTTTAGGAGGGCAAGGGACTTCCTGCAACAATGCATCTCGCAATATTTGGAATGATTATTTAAAAAAAAGAACAATGTACAAAGTCCTTGGCCACATTGTAGAGCTTTGGGGTATGCTCGCTCCAACTGACTGCCATCACCTTCACCACAGAAAACAAGATGACATAGGTTTGGCTTTGTGTTTTTTGTGTGTGTGTGTGTGTGTGTGTGTGCGTGTGTGTGTTTTGGCTTGACAAAGTGGTTCTTTTAACTGTATGTTAAATGCTTTTTAAAAACTCGCTGTGATTTTTGGCTTTGGGGTTCATGGAACTCCACGTGGAGGCTAAGTGGTAGGGATGCCCCAGGTGTCTCTCTGCCCTGCCGGTATTCATCTGTCCAGCCAGTGCTGTCTCATGAGGCAGTGTTCTTGCTTAGGGCAGCTCAGTGTTCCCATGGGAAATAGTGACATGGGGGATGTAAAACACCCACTTTTCTTTGAGGTAATGCAACTGTGTTGCCAAGTCTTGTGAGAATGTGAAAATTAATGTGATATTTCTGCAAATGTGTTTACTTGGAGTGCTTTGAAGAGCAAGGTCCTTTTAATTAGAATAGTACTACCAGATTGATAGCATTGGGCTCTAGGTAAGGACACATTTGAGGAAAGACTGTATAATGCACTTCTCTGGCAAGTCACCAAGTTCCCATGGGGGGGAGTGGGCTTCGATAATGTCAAAACACATAAAATAATATAAACTCTTTGCTCCAGTGTGAATCCCAGCTCTACTACTTGGTGGTTTTGTGACCTTGAGCAGTTTTAATATCTGTGCTTTAATTTTCTCATCTGTAAAATGAGCATCCAATTGGTACTTAAACTATAGGGCTGCTGTGAGGATTGTGCCTTAATACATGTAAAATGCTTTGAAAATTTCACGACACATAGGAAGTGCTATGTTAGTAATACCTCCCATCATCATCACTACATCTTGCCAAGTCTGCATGTTGAATGTTTTAGATGCTCAATGGAAGTTTGTTGAATTTTGTGCGTCGTATGAACTTCATCTTTTTGAAAGAGCAATTTGAGACCACAGCCAGAAACATGACTCGTTTGCAGATGCTATTTTCAAATGTAGGAGAGTCCAGAAACCTAGTGCCCTGGGGAAATTAGAGTATCTTTGTTTCCTGCTACCTCCCTGACTAACAAGCTACTCTACTCATGACCATAAGAGCCAGTGGAAGGCATAGCCTGAACTAGAACTTGAGGTTACGCCACTTTCATCCCTTCCCCAGGATTATGAAGGGTCTTACTGGCAGAAGGAAGACTAGAAATCAGATCCTCAGCCCCAGGCCCATTCTGATTTCTCTCTCCTCTGCTTGTTTCCCTGTCCTGTGGCTGGCATAGCTGAGGCCAGGTACTGAGGGCAGCTCTGTGAAGACTTGGCTCATTCAGGGCATGTAGTTCAGGGAGGAAACAAAATGAAAGTTGCGAAGAACTCTAGCTGGGCGCGGTGGCTCACGCCTGTAATCCCAGCACTTTGGGAGGCCAAGGCGGGCGGATCACGAGGTCAGGAGTTTGAGACCAGCCTGGCCAACATGGTGAAACCCCGTCTCTACTAAAAGTACAAAAATTAGCTGGGCATGGTGGCACACACCTATAGTCTCAGCTACTCAGGAGGCTGAGGCAGGAGAATCACTTGAACCTGGGAGGCGGAGGTTGTGGTGAGCCAAGATCACGCCACTGCACTCCAGCCTGGGCAACAGAGCAAGACTCCATCTAACAAAAACAAACAAACAAACAAACAAAAAAACTTGTGAAGAAGAGAGCAGGGGCTAGTTGGAGGTGGTTTTGTGCAGAATGACCTGAATGACACACCTTGCATGCTGAAGGCAGCTTCTCCTCTCCTGTGTTAGGCCATCTCTAGCATGAGCTGTCAACCCTCTGAGAGCATGAGCCATCTGTCCTCATTCATGACTATATCCTCAGAGGCTAGCTCCATGCCTGGACAGAGAGGTTGTTCTATACATATTTGCTGAATGACAGAATGACTATGTTAAAAGTAAACAATAAGATTTAACTGAAATCTGTTAGGTCTTCAGGAACTTCTCTTGCTATCCAAATGTGCTTTATTTAAAGTCTGAGCTAGGAAGACTCTTCTAAAAACCAGAGATTAACTGGACCTCTGAGAAGCTGCCATTATTTTCATTGGTTCCCAGTTAGATCTGCTTAACTTTAATTGCTAATGTGTAACAGGTGCTAGAATCTGGCAGCTATAGCTAACTCCTTGAACTTGCCATCTTAAATAACACCTGAAGAGGACATGTGGGTTCCTGCCCGTGTGTTTAATTGTGCCACAGACACTGGCTTTGGAGTAGAGGATCAAGGTTTTAAAGGGGGTCCCCCGCCTTCCCACAAGAACAGGTGTTCGAGGGAGGGAAGGTTCTGTATCACTTCTCACTCACTCTCAGAGAAACAATACAGAGTAATTGGAAACAATTTTAACTCAGTAACCACAAAAGGCTGCTCTTTCACTGGTGTGTCCTTTGAGATCAGATCCAGTTGCTACTCTGGTTGCTGCCCAACTTCCTATGGTTAACTTCATCCTTTGTAAGTGAAGCTGGGGTGGGTGCACCCAGAAAAGCGAAATGCCTCTTTCTTGATTCTAGATATTCTATCTTCTCAGGAGAAGGCTTGCATTTCAATCAGCAGCTTTCCCAAACCCTGCTGTTCTCCTGCTCAGCAGGACCGGAGCTCCTTTTGTGAGTTTAGAGGGTCTGCTGGCATTTGAGGCATTGTTGAGTATCTAGAGAACAAAGATCACATTCTGTTTTAGATTATTGCTTTTATTTGCGGGATGAAAAAGTAAACAGCTATAACATCTGCAGTTCCTCTTCTGCCAAGTGAGGTCCTTTTTTTCTGCGAAGCTATTGACTCATTTTAAATAGTGTTTTAATTAGCTATTGACTAATTTTAATCTTATGAACAAGCTTCATTTACTTAGTCAACGAATACTTGTTGGGTGCTTACAATCTGCCAGGCACCGTTCTAGACATTTAGAATATATCTGAAAATTGGACAAACCCCCAACAACAGCAAAAATCCTCTGTCCTCAAGGAATTTTAATTCCCTTTATCTTTCAGTAAAGGAATTTTGACCCAAAGATTTCCTTTGGGACCTTTTTAAGATACTTGTTTTGGACATACATTTGATTAATGTCACACTTTGGAGGTTAAGATCTTAATTTCCGGTAGCCCAGCTGTGTCCTTTCAGCAACAGAAATCCCACAGCTTCAAGCAGAGTCAGGAAAACCCAGGGATGGTGGTAACAGAAGGTTTTCTGCAGAGGCGCTAGGAAGAACTTAGCATGTACTGCAAGTTTCTTCCAAGAATTATTGCAATGTGAAAGCATTACAAAGAGGAGGTGTTATTTTGTCATGTGACCTGTGATGTGGATAGCAGCATCAGAGTTGCCCCACTAGGGACAAATACCCCAAGCCCAGTTCACCTAGGCCAGCCTCATGTTTTCCGACAGTGACTGTAAGCAGAGTTTTAAAGAAGGCATGCCCCTCCAACATTGCTTGACTCTCCACATAATGCATTATAGATCTGTCATCATATAAGTATGTGACACTTCTTGAACAGTTAGTTTCCAGCTTGAAACACCTGTAGAGAATGGGGTGGTAGTGATGCCTACACACTTAATCCTCATTAAGCAAAATGTCACATCTTTCTAGCTTTAAGGTATGATCCATGTGTGCCAAGAGCCAATGTGAAAGCTTGGATGAATATGTTGCCACCTTATTGGTTGTGGTAGAACTAGTTCATCTTACCATGCCCTTGAGGACTTCAGAAACTGGGACCACATCCGTTCTAGACCTTTCCTTCTTGGCCACTCCTGTGGGATATTCTATTTGCCTCATCTGGAGTGAAGCTTCTCATCCTTGGTCCTCTGGGAATGACAGGGACGGTTGTCAGCCCCGTGGGCTGTCCCACAGGAGGCTATGTAAACAGAACTGGTGGGAGATACAGGGGGGCTCTCAACAGGCAGCGTCTAATCCTGGGAGTTTGGTAGAGAGCAGGGATTGGCAAACTAGGGCCCATGGCTTGTTCTTGTACTACTAATAGTTTGAGTAGTTTTTGTTTTGAAAGCATTGCAAAAGAACACACAGAATCCCAATTTGGCCCCCAAAGTCCCAGATATTTACTGCCTAGCCCCTTACAAAAGAAAACTTGACTCCTGTAGATCCACTTTAATACAAACACCAGGATTGGGGCTTTCCATCTATAACACCTCATCCACATGTCTGAATTCTCAAGGTGACCTTGGGACGGTCACTTACTCATCTTCATCTTTGGGTCACTTACCTGTGTATCACCTTATTTATATTACAGTGTTTGGATTTCTTGGCCAAGCATCTTTAGTTGTCACTTGGTTTTCTGATCTCCAGGAATCATAGTTTTTGTTGAGCTGGAACTTCTTTCAAGTCATCATTCCTAAGTGATACTTGAAATGAGCATAATCTGCCAGTTTCTAAGAAGCTGACTTTATTGCAAGGAGTTGATTGAGCACTCACTTCCTGCTGCCTTTCTATGGCTTTCCATGACAAGCCTTCCTGTGCCAATAGAATAACCCTTGAGTGTTACCTTGGTTTGCTACCTTTCCTCATTGATTGGCATATCAATTATCACACGCTTTGTAGGCTGAAAGCCACCTCTCCATACATTTCAACATATTAGGGTTTGTTTTTTGTTTTTGTTTTTTGAGACATGGTCTCACTCTGTCACCTAGACTGCAGTACAGTGGTGCAATCATATCTCACTGCAGCCTCAATCTCCCAGGCTGAAGCTATCCTCCTGCTTCATCCTCCTGAGTAGCTGGGACTACATGAGCCCACCACCATGGCTGACTAATTTAATTTTTTGTAGAGATGGATTCTTGCTACATTGTCCAGGCTGGTCTTGAACTCCTCAGCCTCCTAAAGTGTTGGGATTGTAGGCATGAGCCACCGCACCCAGCCGAAATATTAGTTTTGAATTAGTATAGTAGAAAAATTTTTACATTCAAAGATCAAATGATAGCATATATTTGGAGGAATACCCATCGAGGGAAAAAAAGCCATTTTCATTGAAGGTATTCGGAATCAGTTATAACTTTATATTTTTCCATGTATGGCTAAAAATATATTATACCACTATACATGTACCCTATGCAGAATATATCAGTGATTAAACTTAAGAATTTCTTTTTTTTCAAATGGAATCTCTGTTGCCCAAGCTGGAGGGCAGTGGTGCAATCTCAGCTCACTGCAACCTCCAACTCTGGGGTTCAAGGGATTCTCCTGCCTCAGCCTCTAGAGTAGCTGGGACTATAAGCATGTGCCACCACGCCCAGCTAATTTTTTTTGTATTTTTAGTAGAGATGGGGTTTCACCATGTTGGCCAGGCTGGTCTTGAACTCCTCAGGTGATCCACCCATCTCGGCCTCCCAAAGTACTGGGATTACAGGTGTGAGCCACTTGAACCCAGCCTAAACTTAGGAATTTTTGAACTTCCTTTTAACACCAGCTGTTTTGTTCCACAAAGCTCATGGAGACTCCTAAATAGTGATGGCTTTAACAATGACTGTGGAAAACAGTAGTGGAGAAGGAGAGAACAGTCTAAAAGAAATATTCTGAAGCGAGAGAAACAAAGTCTGATAATGGTATTTTGGCAAAGGAAGGGAAAAGTTAGGAAACTGGAATTCATCATTTGATGTAATAGGAAGGTAAAGGAATGATGTGGTGTAGAGAAAAAAACACAGGCACAGATCTGTTCAGAAATAGGATCCTACGGAGATGAAGTTGTGAAAAAAGTTAACGTTATGTGGACGTTCATGACCTTTAACATATCCATTTTAACTTAAGTAGGCTAAACTTAGAAAGGTGCATAGATAGACAAATGTAAGCTTTGTAACCCTCTGCTTTTGTCTAGCGCTATTTCCTCGAAGATTGGAGGGCATCTGTAAGCCAGCACAGATCACTCTGTGGCTTTTTCTGTGACTGTGACCTCTTAGCTTTCATTTGGATTACTCTTGATAATGTGTCCTTGCTTCATTTTGGAATTTTCCCACAAAGAAATGGCTCACTTTTTTTGTGGTGTGAAATTGCATGGTAGAGCAGGGGTGCCTTCCTGGGAACCCACTTAGACCACAGACTTGTTGAACCAACTGCAGGTTGTATGAGAGCAGACGATAATGCCCTTTAGAGGCAAGGTTGCCCCCAAACAAAAATGCACTGGAGTGTAGTTCTGGCCAAATCTGAATGATTAGAAAAACTTAGAATGTAATATCAACAGGCTTTTATCTCTGAGAAAGTTTGAAGGGTTTTAAAAATTCTGTAAAATTGGTTTTGGTATTGTTGGTTTTCTGCAGATCACACTGGCCTAGTTGGGTGGACATAGGGAGGGAGATACTGTATATGACTGGCAACAACTTATATCTGAAACACAGCTGACAAAGGAGGAAGTGGGGAAGGAAAGGGATGATGATAAAGGGAGCTTTGAATCCAAAATGGATATTACAAAGAAAACATCACAAAAAATAGGTATCACAAAAGGCTTTGAGGTGAGGAACCAAAGATGGATATACAAAAGCATCAAGTACTGTCTGATGAGTGCCTCAGATTGCCCTGTGTGTGAGGACTCACTGTCAGAAGCTGTTCTAGCTTGTCTTTATACTGTGCAAGCTCTTACATAGTGTCAAGGTCACACGCAGGTGCATGGCAGGGCTGGGCTTCAAAGCCAGGCAGTCTGACTCTGGAGCCTGTGTTCTTCTCAACCACTGGGCTTTTGACGGCCTGACAATTGTGGTTACCTTGCTTTTCTGCCAACTGCAAATTAAAAAGAGGCACTTAAAGGAAGGGAGGACTGCTGGAAACAGTGACATTCATCCCAGTGGTTAAAAACAAAAGTTGGACAAGTCATCAAAAGTAGTCACAAAAATCATTCCCATTGACCCCAAAAACCCAGCACACACTGATGCCACTTAATAAAGGGGACACATGGTCATACATAGCTTGCTTTCCATGGATATCACTGTCCACAATGTCCTGAGTTATCCAATGAAATGAAATTCTGTTCATCATTGAAGAATAATGGAGATTAAGCTTTATCTAAAATAACAGGGATTAAGCTTTACTATGATGTTACATGTAACTTTCATTTCTGCAGAGCCTCTCTCCAGCATGGTGCCAAATTTGGGGAGATTAGAACCTATTCTGTTCATAGCAAGACATCACTGTTAAAAATGCAGGTGCCCAGGCTTCATCCCAGACCTACCCAATCACAATTTGCATTCTGACAAGGTCACTAGGTGCTTCCTATGCACATCAAGTGTTGAGAAGCACGGTCCTAATCGTCACTATATCACTATAACAACAGAATGTTCTGTTGTTTACTTCTTCCTGGCAAGGTGCTAGGCAGTGATTCTCAGCCTTGACTGTGCATAGAAATCATCCGAGGAGCTTTTTAAAATTCCCAGCATTCAGGCTGCTCCACATACCTTGGCTTGCCACCTTTCACACCAAAGTCATGTCAGAAACTCTGGAGGTGGGTGCCAGGCACCAGGAATTTCTAAAGCTCCTCATGTGATTCCAGTATGCTGAAAACCTCTGACTTAAACTTGAGGAGGAAGCATAAGGTTGTGAGCAGCCTGGTTCTTTGTCAGAAGCTGGGTAAATGGTCTTTGTTTATTCCATGGCCACTAAGCCAGGGTCTCTTGTGTCCTTTGCAATTGCTGCAGGTCCAGGTCCCTCAGTGGTCCCTTGGTGACCGTCACTGTGCCTGGTGTCTCCAATCTTTCATTTGTTAGACCCTTTCCATTCTGTGTGGGGTGGTTTGAGGGTGTCAGGGAAGTGATGGAGGGACTAATAGGAGAATGGATCAAGGATAGGACACTCCTCATGAGTTCTTGGTTTCTTAAGCTGAGCCATTCCAAACCTCAGGGTGCAAATTCCATCACTCTTTATTTTGTATTGTAGGCTCTCAGCTTGGTGTCTAAAGCTACTCAATGACCTTTGGTGCATTAAAAAAAATATATTTTGCTTTGTTGCTGCACTGCATGAATCTTCTCCCAAGATATAAACATGGCTCAGTATATTATAAATGAAAGCTTTTCAGTGTCAAGCTGTGTTTTTCTTTCCTTGTGAGTATCAAACACATTTTTTTTTTACATGGTATGATTGGACATCTATATGCTGTCCAAGATTCTCCTCCCATCCCATCTGTACGCCTTTACTCTCCAGTCCTCCTGATAACTGAAAGAATTTCTCAACCCCTCACCCTCCACCCCAGAAAACAAAAGGCTTCTTACGGGGTTGAGTTAACTGTATGCATCACAACATAATGCTTTCTGTGGTTTGACCAGATAGTTATAACTCAAGCTCTGTATTTACTACATGACCTTAAACCAGGCAGTCTCCAAATATGTCTGTCTATAATGCATAGTTTGTACATGTAATTGTCTTTTTGAGTGTTACAACAGCAATTATGCTGACTAAATCGTAGAAATGGAAATGATTCTAAAGCAAGAAATAAAAGGAAATGCAACTGCATTTTGTGTATAGAGGTACCCCGAGGCTCTTAATGAAGAATCTCTGAATTTGAGGCTGGCAAAACACAAAGTGGTTCATAAGTGACCTGAGCTTAATACATTTCAGAGCTTGCTAGTTTGAGCATGGCAACCTATTACTGAGGATATTATAGTAATGGATAATTTTTTTTTTGAGACAGAGTCCCACTCTATCACCCAGGCTGGAGTGCTGTGGCATGATCTTAGCTCACTGCAACCTCTGCCTCCCAGGTTCAAGCGATTCTTGTGCCTCAGCCTTCTGAGTAGCTGGCATTACAGGTGCTTGCCACCACGCCAGGCTAATTTTTGTATTTTTTGTAGAGACAGGGTTTCGCCATGTTGGCCAGGCTGGTCTTGAACTCCTGGCCTCAGGTGATCTGCTTGCCTTGGCCTCCCAAAGTGTAGGAAAGGAGATTTAATGAGAAGGCATGAGAGGATCTGAGTGGACTCCTGACAATTACTCAGCATCTCCACCACCCCCACTGCTTTGTGAGTCCATTTCCAGAAACCCTCAGTGTTTCAGAAGCCTATTTTCAGGCCATAAAATATAGGTAAATTATAATCAGCAGAGACCACATTAAGGTCAATGAAAAAGGGTGCTCTAGGCTGAAGACAACTGGCCCTGGGAGTTCTGGTGGTCCAGCTGCTACCCTGCTGTCCTAGGGAAGGAGAGGTTTGAGGTCTTGGCATAGCTGGGGCCATGTCTTGGTGGTCACTGATGTAGGTGGTGAGGTGGGAGCTCATGTGTACTGACTGGGATGCTCCAGCAGGGACACCCCAGCTTGCAGCCCTTGGCCATCTGGCTTTGTTTACTCAGGCAGCATCTCCAGGTCCTGCCTCTTCAGTGAATCCTTCCTTGGCTTTCTTTCTTTCCTTTCTTTTTCCTTTCTTTCCTCTCTTTTTTTGAGATGGAATCTCACTCTGTCGCCCAGGCTGGAGTACAGTGATGCAATCTTGGCTCACAGCAATCTCCACCTCCTGGGTTCAAGCAATTCTCCTGCCTCAGCCTCCTGAGTAGCTGGGATTACAGGCGTGCGCCACCACTCCTGGCTAATTTTTTTGTATTTTTAGTGGAAATGCAGTTTTGCCATGTTGGCCAGGCTGGTCTCAAACTCCTGACCTCAGGTGATCCGCCTGCCTCAGCCTCCCACAGTGCTGGGATTACAGGCATGAGCCACCCCACCTGGCCAACTGTCTTTTTAAAAAAGGAAAACTTGCCACTGTTCAGCCTTTTAAATGTATGACTTGTGTGATCTTAGGAGTTGTGTTCATTTGCTAGCACAGATTGACCCACTATTGGATTTTCCTAACACGTTTGACATATGCTCCTGTGTGTGTCATTGAGGTGATGTCTGCGTTTGTCTTGTGAAGCTCAGAGCACTAGGAGCATATCAAAATCCTTATGCCTTGAACAGGTGAGAGTTTCACTCACACTCTTTAGGGTTCTAATATTCAGGGGTTTGGATCCCAAAAGAAACTGCCTTCATGATGAGGGGAAAGCACTTTTATTCTTCGAGGAAAGTATATGAAAATATATATCACTTTTTCTACCATCCCAGCTGACCTACCCAAGGGAATGGAGATTGTTAGGTTTGGAAAAAAGAAGACAGAGGGATTATTTGATAATTTCTTTACAAAGGAAAGCTCCACTCTGTAGTTCCTACAGGGAAGGGGGGGCACAAGAAGAAAGAACTCTGTTTTGGACATTTTCTTTTTAAGACTTTATTTACCTTGTTTATGATCCTGGCAATATTTACTCTGCGTGTTTCACATCATAGCAATGTGCAAGTTAGAACTGAGGGTCATCCAAAGACGATCAAAGGGTTGGAGTTTACTTTTCCTAATCTTTCTACGCATATGCTAAGATATCCTTAGACCTACCACTTACAGAAATGGGTTTATTCTACAATTGCTTTTTTTCAGTTAATAGCTAAGGAATACTTACTCCTGGTTAAATAGGGTGCTAAGCCATTTTACAGCATGGTATTTAACAGCATGGCATTTCACAGCATGGCATTTAATTGTATGGAGGCATCATAATTCATCTGTTCACTGGAGAGTTCTCTAAGGAAATGTAGTAGACGCTAAAGGGTGGGGGGGGTCTCTTTCAGTATAGTCAGATTTTAAACTTGATATACTTGAAATTAGCATCTTAAGTTTTATCAAAATGAATCAGAAGATCTAATATAACCAGATAGCACGTGGTTCTGGAACTTGGGAGACATGGTCTCTTTTTTTAGATGGTGTCTTGCTCTGTCGCCAGGCTGGAGTGCAGTGGCATGATCTCAGCTCACTGCAACCTCCTCCGCCTCCTGGGTTCAAGCAATTCTCCTGCCTCAGCCTCCCCAGTAGCTGGGACTACAGGTGCATGCCACCACTCTCAGCTAATATTTGTATTTTTAGTAGAGACAGGGTTTCACCATGTTGGCCAGGATGGTCTCGATTTCTAGACCTCATGATCTGCCCACCTTGGCCTCCCAAAGTGCTGGGATTACAGGCGTGAGCCAACGCGCCCGGTCTGGGAGACATGGTTTTTAATGGCCTACCCTCTCCCTACCTTCCACTGCAGGGTCCTCCAGAAACCCTCTGGCTCTCTCCGAACCTCAGAGGAGGGGATGGGGCTTTGCTTGAGTTCCTTCCAGGTCTGACCGTCTGACAGGGACCACTCCCACCTTCACAGAGAGCAGAGTAAACAGAAGCGCATTTAGTTTACAGCCCAGGGGATTTGCTTAACACAAGGGTGATCATCTCGACTGTGGGAGACTCTGCAGTACTTATCTCTAATCAGCCTTACAAACATGATAGCCATCTTTGCACTGTGGATTTAATCTCTTGAATGGCTTTAATGGTTTCTTCCTCAATTATTAAAAAGGAAAAAGTCTTTTTAGTCCCCAGGTCTATGCTTTAAAGTGGGCTGCTATCTGCTGCAAGCTCATGCTGGGTAAGTGCAGGAGCCCATCAAAGTGTTAAGGGCCCTGGCTGGCCACTGGCTGGCTCGCATTTCACTGCTTGCTTTGAAGATGTGCTGTGCCATAGGATAGCAGAACACAGGGTGAAGTATCAGCTTCCTCACTTCATGGAGAGCTGTAGTCCCACGGCACCCGCTCCCTTCCTAAAAAGGAGAAATTGAGTTGCCTTTGGGCAGACTCCTGCTAATAAAGTGGGAAGAAAAGGGGACATCAGATCAGCTTTCTCATAAAATTTCTTACACATCTTTTATCTTAACATACTGGACTTAGTATGTTTCTTATATTTACTAAGGTTTCTATTAGACTTATTTTTCAACACTTGTCTCCTTCTGAATGTATTTATTTTATGGACCAAAGAGCCTCTGCTCAGTGTATCTAAGGGCCCTCGTAAAGACTTCATGTGCAAATTTGCCGGCTGTGGCCTTGCTGCCATTTTCATCGTTCTGCTGCTCCGGGTTCTGGTTCCATATTTGGCTCTGTTTAAAGATTCCGAGGGAAATGGTGACACAAGACAGCTATGCAACTTAGCTATATATGTTTAAAAAGATACCAAACAGCTTTCCTTTTTTTTTTTTTTTTCTCAGCCAAATTACCTTCCTAACAGGATGAGGCTTCTCTTGAATAACCCAGATAATTATCAGGTTTTTGTATTTATTAACATCCTTTCCATATTTAGGCAGTCTCAGCTTAATAAAAAGGTATCTCACTTGAGTTTAGCATGAGATCAACAGGCCGCTGGTTTGAAGTTTGATTCCTTCTTTCTCCTGCTTGCAAGTTAATCTTTCTAATTTGCATTTTAACCTACGCTCCTTTGGAAGGAATGTAGTTAAGGCTGGGTTTGTAACCTGATGGATGAAAGGGAATCTCCACTGCAGCTGTTGTTTTTTCATTTTTGTTTGTTTGTTTGTTTTGTTTTTTCTTTTTTTTTTTTTTTTTTTTGAGATGGAGTCTCGCTCTGTCTCCCAGGCTGGAGTGCAGTGGCAGCAATCTCGGCTCACTGCAACCTCCGCCTCCCGGGTTCATGCCATTCTCCTGCCTCAGCCTCCCCAGTAGCTGGGACTACAGGCGCCCGCCACCACGCCCGGCTAATTTTTTGTGTTTTTAGTAGAGACAGGGTTTCACCATGTTAGCCAGCATGGTCTTGATCTCCTGACCTCGTGATCCTCCCGCCTCAGCCTCCCAAAGTGCTGGGATTACAGGCAAACCACCGCGCCTGGCCTTTAGGTGTTCTTTACATGCGTTGTCAAAGGAAAATATCTTGGGGCCCCCAAATCACTAAACTAAAGGGAAAAGTCAAACTGGAAACTGCTTAGGGCCAGCCTGCCTCCCATTCTATTCAAAGTCACCCCTCTGCTCCCTGAGATAAGTGCGTATCTGATTGGCTCCTTTGTTGTGTTTGTTTGTTTTTTGTTTTTTTTTTTTTTTGAAACAGGGTCTCACTCTGTCACCCAGGCTGGAGTGCAGGGGCGCAGTCTCTGCTCACTGCAATCTCTGCCCCCTGAGCTCAAGTGACTCTCCTGCTTCAGTCTCCCGAGTAGCTGGGATTACAGGCATGCGCCACCATGCCCAGCTGATTTTTGTATTTTTAGTAGAGACGGGGTTTCACCATGTTGTCCGAGTTGGTCTCGTCCTGACCTCAGGTGATTTACCTGCCTCGGCCTCCCAAAGTGCTGGGATTACAGGCATGAACAACTGTGCCCGGCCTTGATTGCCTCCTTTGGAATGTAACCATGTCTCTTACCTACCTACAACCTGGAAGCTCCGTCCCCGCCTCAAGTTGTCCCGCCTTTCTAGACTGAACCAATGTTCATCTTACATATGTCGGTTGATGTCTCATGTCTCCCTAAAACCAAAGTGCACTCTGGCCACCTTAGGCACATGTAGTCAGGACCTCCTGAGGCTGTGTCACGGACGCGCATCCTCAACCTTAGCAAAATAAACTTTCTAAATTAACTGAGACCTGTCTTAGATTTGGGGGACCCACAGCATTATCATCATTAAAAGATTCAAGTTTATTTTGAGGGTGAAAAGCTGAATGTTTGTCTCTCAGAATGTAGCTTATAATTATGAACATTTTTCAGATATGCCAATGGAGAGTCATATGCTCATACGAAAATTCTGCTATGTTTGTTTCATCTGTCCCTCTTACTCCCTGCTAAAGTATTATAAAGCAAATCCCAGACATGTCTCTTACCACTACATATGTCAGCATTCATCTCTAAAATGTAGGGTGTTCATATGTTACCAGAATTGTCATTATCACACAGAAAAACAACTCAATATAAATATTAAACATTTTTTTCCTTGGATAAAATAGATTTGTTTTGTGGAGTAATTTCTCTTAAGTCATTAATGGATGGTACTTCCATTATCACTAGTGAGTGATATTTAAATTTTAACAGATGTGTTAATTCTGGGCAAGTTTCTAGAATAGAAATACTGTCCTGTCCACTAGAATGGTGAGTTGTGGCACTGTTTGTGGTAGAGCAGATCACTGTATGGGGCAGCCACCTGAACTGCTTTGGATTCAGAAACACTTAAATAAAAATTACTTCACCTCAAAGGCAGTTCATGCATTTGACTCCAAAGATAATACTGTAGTATGAACATGGTGTATTCTTATCAGATGAAAATTTAGCTTCTAAAGGGAAGCTAACATTTTATTTATTTTTATATGTATATTTGTATTTTACTTTTATGTTTAGAGCCCTTTTAAACCCAAATGAACAGGCCTTTACTTTGACTATTTTTTTTTGTAGCTAAATTGGATTCATCAACACTCGATACATTAGCTTCTCTAATATAAAAATGTGGGCCTGGTGCAGTGGTTCACGCCTGTAACCTCAGCACTTTGGGAGATCAAAGTGGGTGGATCACTTGAGGTCAGGAATTTGAGACCAGCCTGGCCAACATGGCAAAACCCCGTCTCTATTAAAAGTTCAAAAATTAGCTGAGTGTGGTGGTGGGCACCTGTAATCCCTGTTATTCAGGAGGCTGAGGCAGGAGAATCGCTTGAACCTGGGAGGCAGAGGTTGCATTGAGCGGAGATCACACCACTGCACTCCAGCCTGGGCAACAGAGTGAGACTCCATCTCAAAATACATATAAATATAATTTTTTAAATACAAAAGGCAACGAATATTCTGAAGGGAAAGGTATCTAGTCATAGTCTGTCTGTTCTTAATATTCTGATATCTAGTCTTCATGGACATTTTCAACATTTTACCTATTCAGAGTCAAATCAATGATTTACTCAGCATTTTTAATGTCTTAAATGTTTAGTTTAAAATATTATTTAAATTGCAGCAGTTAGAATCAAACAATCCCACAGCCGGGAAGACTTTGTGCACTCAACACCCCCCTGGTCCTTCTGTCCTCACCACAGCAACTGCTTTCTAACTTTCTGGCTTATTCTTTTGGTTTTTGCCTCCATCGCTGTAAGAAACTTATGTTTT
This sequence comes from Pan paniscus, assembly GCF_029289425.2. Classification (NCBI taxonomy): domain Eukaryota; kingdom Metazoa; phylum Chordata; class Mammalia; order Primates; family Hominidae; genus Pan; species Pan paniscus. The sequence goes on along the minus strand of NC_073266.2, from coordinate 77,218,470 downwards.
AACTTTTTCAGTTTTTGAGTCCTCCCCCCTCCTTCTGTGGTAGGAGAAAATTCAGCTATCAACTGTTGCACACACTTATAAGCATTGTACATGCTTACGACCACCGCATCCGCTTACAACCATCGCACACGCTTACTTCCCATCTTTGCATCTCCCGGTATGGTTGTGTTGCTGTTTGGGATAAGTCAGTTTTCAGTGTTGATGTAATGACTGTGGAAATGCTGTTGACTTTAAGCCCGGTTGTGTATACTAGGATTGCTTTTCCTTTCTTTTACTGTATCTTACCTTTCCTGTAGTTAAGAACTTAATTTTTTTGTACATATATAATCAAAAGCCATCCCCACTCACTCCCTTTTGTATGAAGTTTCTCTCAATGTATTCAAACTCATTAGATGTTCTGTCATTTCAACCTTACATTTGGCCCAGAGCATTGAGGCCTGCACTAATCCAGTTGGTTTCTCACCTTCACTCTGTCATCCTGGGGAATTTTTTTTTTTTAAAGAGATAATCTTTTAAAAAGACTCAACTCCTGAGTTCAAGTGATCCTCCTGCCTCCTGAGTATCCTGGAAAATTTATCTTTCTCTGTGTTGAATTCTGGGTTTCCTGGATCTCACATTTTTCCTCTTTCCTGATTTATTCCTTTATTTTGGTGGCGTGTATAGACTAGTTCTTTCCTGAGAAAGGATCTTGGGAAATGTATCTTTTGATCCTCAGCAATTCACATATCCAGTTGCCTACTTGATCTTTGCTTGGATGTCTCCAAGAAATTTCAAAGACGACAGGTCCAAGTAGAGATGGTGATTTCTACCCCCGACCAGCCCCCACTCACAGCACAGTCTGCAGCTCTAGCTTGTGGTCTGAATGCCTGGAGAGTTGCTCCAGATACAAATTCAGAAGCAATTTTATATTATTCCATTTCACATTTCCTTTGCATCAAATCTTTTATCAAATGTATCCAGTTTGGGACTTTTTGGGCTATCTCTCTCCACGACATCATCCTGGTCCAGGCCACTGTCATCTTTGGCCTGGAATATTGCAACTGTTCTTTGCTTCCTGTCTTAACTTCTTGCAATCTATTCCCATGTAGCAGAAGGTATGATCCTGAACCTTAAAATACCCAGGCTTAAAATCCTTCTATGGCATCTCATCACTCTGGAAACAAAATCCATACTCCTTACCCTGGGCTGTGAGGCCCAGCCCCTGTCTTCCTCTCCACCTTCATCCTACACTGTCCTCCCTCAGTTGAGCTCAGTCGTTTCATTTCTTTAAGACTCTTTCCTGTCTCAGGCTATTACCTGTTCTATTCCCTGTACCTGGATAAAAGGTCTTCCCCCTACTTAAATCCTAATTCTGGTTCCTAATCTTTCTGAATTTAATTATGATGTCACATCCTCAGTAAGAGGTCTCCCAAACTCCACCACTGACACTTCCCTCCATCCCTATCTGTGGTTGTCCATTTCAGGTTTTTGTCTTTGTTGTAGTACTTAAAATTGCTTGTACTTTATTTCTTATGTCTTTTCCTGACTAGATGTCAGAGCAGGGGCTGATCTGTCTCATTTTTGTATGCCCCGTGTCTAGTACGGTTCCTGATGTTGCAGAATACATATTTGTGAAAGAATGAATACATATTACTGTATGGTAAGACTGTCCTCTGAAATAGAGGCATGTTTATTTGATTTAATTTATACTTAGTTTTATTCCATATGTAAGGCAGTTATATATAAGAAGATAGCATAAATTGAAAGAGAAAAGGAAAAAAGATAAACAGGGCAGGAGACATATGAAATAGAGCTGGCATTGAGGCTAAGAGCCTACAACATAAAGAGCCATAGACTTGCCATGGGTGGGCACTTGCTGCTCAGCTTTCTAGCATCCGATGAGAAAGTTATCCAAGTCCATGTGGCGAAAACAACAGTGCCCAAGAGAACAAAGACTGTTCCTTATTAAGACCAAAGAGAAGCTTTTTCCAAGCATTGCTGCAAAAAGAACAGTATATAACATGATAAAGATCATTCCTATAATAGACATGGTGAACTTGCTAGGAATTGTTCCTCTGGTGACCTTCAAGTATAGACCACTGCTGTCCTAAGTACAGTTTGGTCAAAGCTAATTTACGGGGGCTATAAGATGACGTCTGGGCTATCTGTGCTGGATTATAGTTCTTGCTGTTTATGCCACTGTTTGCTTCTGGAGATGGCCTATGTAGGTGGGGTGGGGGGTGTAGTTTTTGGCTTTTATTAACTGTAGCTTCCTTTATTTGTCCTAACCAAATACTGATTTTTAACACTGCATCATTTACTTTTGCTTGCCTCTGTTGAACATCTTAGAGACCTTGCCTCTTTTCTTCCAGACATTACTGTTAGATTCCTTCTATCCCATCACTAGGTCTGATGTATACCTCCTCTAGCAGCACCCTCTAGTGTAAAAGGGACTAGACTCTCAGAAAGTATTTTGAGAACGTCTTCCTAATTTTTGTATTTGATAACTGTTTCTAAACCCTGGGCCAACCTTCTCTGCTCTCTGATGCATGTTTTCCTCATCTCCTGAATGTTGTGGGGGTTTTCCTTTAACTCAGTAATGCTTGTATGTTCACAATCACTGGGGATTATCAAAAGAATGGAGTTGAGAGATGGAGGAAGCTTATCTTCCTTGGCTTTGTAGAAAAGTCTTTTAACACGGGAGCTGTCCACTTAGAGGGAAGCTGCTCAGAGGAGCAGAAAATTTCATTTTAATTCAGTAGTCCCGTGTGTGGGGGAGAGAGATGTAAAGTTGCTGTAGGTTTTAGTTATTGTTGCTTGGTTTTCCCCATATAGTGCTCAGTCTGCAACCAATTATTGACCATATCAATCATACCAATCATACCAATATTATAGATGATTATAGAACTATTTAGTACCATGGTTGGTACACAATGCAGAAATTCCTGCCGAATCAGTTTTTGTGCTACAAATTGGGCATAATGCACATTACTAGAGAACACCATTGGCAGTGAGGCTTCTGTCACTGGGCACTAGAACTGCTCATAGGAACAAAAGCTGCTAGTGACACTTTGGGCAGCTGACTAGGTTACTTTCTTCAATACTGTTCTCCAAGCTCCAACTTATCTTAACTTTGGGTGTTGTATTATCCATCCTGTTTCAATGTTGTGCCTTATGAAAAGCCATGGGCGATAAAGATAAGGATGTTTACAGGAGAGTGCCAGTGATAGTCTTGGTGGAAACAGAAGAAGAAAAGACTTTTGAGCAAAACCTGGATATGATTAAATGCTGGATTTGCCCAGGAATTGTTTAGGTTTTACAGCTAAATGTTATTGTTATTTATTAAATTCCTGTAGAAAATAACTTCTATTGTAAATCTGAAATTTTATAGACCCTAAACCCCTTTTCCCTTTGAGAGCAGTTATATTTTATAAAAGTTGTGGATTACACAAGATTTCTTAGAAATGCAAATATTGTGTAATAGCAGAAGAGATCATGCTTGCTAAATTTTCCTGGATCCTGTCAAACAAACACTTAATAACTTATATTAATTTTGGTTGTGCTCAAATATGTTCTTATTGACCTTGTTTATTTTTCACATTTTTAAAAATTATACTTTAAGTTCTGGGATACATGTGCAGGACATGCAGGTTTGTTACATAGGTATATACGTGCCATGGTGGTTTGCTGCATCCATCAACCTGTCATCTACATTAGGTATTTTTCCTAATGCTGTCCCTCTTCTAGCCCCCTACCCGCCGACAGGCCCCAGTATGTGATGTTTCCCTCCCTGTATCCATGTGTTCTCATTGTTCAACTCCCACTTATAAGTGAGAACATGCTGCGTTTGGTTTTCTGTTCCTGTGTTAGTTTGCTGAGAATGGTTTCCAGCTTCATGTCCCCACAAAGGACGTGAACTCATCCTTTTTTATGGGTGTGTAGTATTCCATGTTGTATATGTGCCACATTTTTCTTTATCCAGTCTGTCATTGATGGGCATTTGGGTTGGTTCCAAGTCTTTGCTATTGTGAATACTGCTGCAATAAACATACATGTGCATGTGTCTTTATAGTAGAATGATTTATAATCCTTTGGGTATATAACAAGTTCTGAAATTGAGGCAGCAATTAATAGCCTACCAACAAAAAAAAGAGCCTGGGACCAGACGGATTCATAGCTGAATTCTACCAGAGGTACAAAGAGGAGCTGGTACCATTCCTTCTGAAACTGTTCCAAACAATAGAAAAAGAGGGACTCCCCTCTAACTCATTTCATGAGGCCAGCATCATCCTGATCCCAAAACCTGGCAGAGACACAACAAAAAAAAGAAAATTTAAGGCCAGTATCCCTGATGAACATTGATGTGAAAATCCTCAATAAAATACTGGCAAAACAAATCCGGCAGCACATCCAAAAGCTTATCTACCACGATGAAGTTGGCTTCATCCCTGGGATGCAAGGCTGGTTCAACATACGCAAATCAATCAACGTAATCCATCACATGAACAGAACCAATGACAAAAACCACATTATTATCTCAATAGATGCAGAAAAGGCCTTCAATAAAATTCAACACTGCGTCATGTTAAAAAACTCTCCATAAACTAGGTATTGATGGAATGTATGTCAAAATAATAAGAGCTATTTATGACCTTGTTTTTAATAACAATGATTGTAAGAAGTATGTGCCGAGCACTTACTATGTTCCAGGCACTGTGTTAAGCAATGTGTATTTTCTTTAATCTTCTTGACTATCTCAAACCATTTTTGTTTATTTTTTGAGATGGAGTCTCACTCTGTCACCCAGGCTGGAGTGCAGTGGTGGGATCTTGGCTCACTACAACCTCCATATCCTGGGTTCAAGCAATTCTCCTGTCTCAGCCTCCCAAGTAGCTGGTATTACAGGTGTCTGCCACCACACCCAGCTAATTTTTGTATTTTTAGTAGAGACAGGGTTTTGCCCTGTTGGCCAGGCTGTTCTCAAACTCCTGACCTCAAGTCATTCACCCACCTTGACCTCCCAAAGAGCTGGGATTACAGGCATGAGCCACCACACCTGGCCTCAACAAACTATTTTTAATCCTCATGTTCCAGAAGAGATGATTAAGGCTTAGGTTTGTCAAGCAGCTTTCTCACAGTCACATAACTTACCAGCGGTAGAGCCATGTTGGAGTCATGTTTCCAGCTGACTTTTGATTATTTCTTAGTCTTAAATTTTTTTTTTATTTCCATAGGTTTTTGGGGAACAGGTGGTACTTGGTTACATGAGTAAGTTCTTTAGCGGTGATTTGTGAGATCTTAGTGCACCCGTCACCCGAGCAATATACACTGAAACCAATTTGTAGTCTTTTATCCCTCACTCCTTCCCACCCTTCCCCCCACCGCAGTCCCCAAAGTCTTATGCCTTTGCATCCTCATAGTTTAGTTCCCACTTATAAAATACAGTTTTATTCTTGTATCCTTCATCTGTTGCAGCATAACAAACCACTGCAACACTTAGTAGCTTAAAACAATTATTCTCTTGCTCACAATTCTATGGGCTTGCCATTTGGGCAAGGCTCGTTAGAGAAGGTTTGGCTTGGTTCCAGATGATGCAGGCTGCAGTGGTTCAGCTGGCACTGGAGGAGCTGAGAGGGCCTCACTCATGTGTCTGAGGTCTGGGTGCTGGATGCCAGCAGAAATGCTTCAGTTCTCCTCCAGCTGACCTCTCCACTTGGTCCCTCATCAATCAGTAGTCTAGGCAGGGCATCTGTTTATGGTGTATAAGCATTCCAAGTGCAGAGACAGAAGCAGTCTGAGGCAGCTTTTGAGTCCCAAATTACTGAAAACTGGAACTAGCACAGGCTGCTTTCATTGCATAATATTGATCAAAGCACGTGACAGGGCCAGCCAGTCTAGATTTGGGACAGCGGCAGCTTGTGCCCAGGAATGGGAGGATTATTGCTTACTGCAGGCAAGTTACCATCTACCACTGTCATCTGCACTGGTGGTCTCTACCCACCACCCCATGGATCATGATCCTCCTTCATGTGACCTCTTTCTGTCCTGGCTTCTGGTCTCATGATACTATGATTTTCCAAACAGCTACTCCAGCCACATTTTTATTATATTTTATTCCCTTTTCATAATAGTTTAGAGCCTGTGGCCCCAAGTTCTACTCTGATTGTACCTATGTTAATGCACATAGAATTCTATGTGAATGGACAGTCGCCACGTCCATGGCTGAAGTCCTTGATCCTTTCTTCTGTTCTGTTGAGGGTTTTGCAGGCTCTGCCTTAGCTGAATTTGTCATCTGTATGTTATCTGCAAACCAGCGTCCTGCCAACTTTCTTGTTATTGCCATTAGAGCCAGCGTTTTTCTAGCTCATTAAACCTGCTCTCTAGGAGTAAATACTGACTACCCCCCCCCTTTTTTTTTTTAACCTTCCCACCATCCTTTTATCTAATCTGACACATAAAGCAACCTTTGAGAATGCCTTTCCCCTTCCCTTCACTGCTTGTATTCAGGCTTGTATCACCTCATCCCTCACTCAACACAGTTGTTCCAAGTGACCACCCTCCTGCCTTATCTCTTCCTACTGAGCTCTGTTCATCCCACAGCTGCTGGTCTTTGGAAGTGCCATTAAGGAAACCTATGTCCTATCACTTTTCTTGCTGAAGACTGTCTCCTCCCTGTCAGTGACTGAAGAAGAAGTCAGTTACTTCTTTTTCTTACTTTTTTTTTTTTTTTTTCTGAGACAAGGTCTCACTCTGTTGCCCAGGCTGGAATGCAATGGTACAATCATGGCTCACTGCAGCCTCGACCTCCTGGGGTCAAGCAGTCTTCCCACTTTAGCCTCCCAGGCAGCTGGGACTATAGACACCTCCATACCTGGCTAATTTTTGTCTTTTTTGTAGAGATGGGGTTTTGCCCTATTGCCCAGGCTGGTCTCACACCCCTGAGCTCAAGTGATCTGCCAGTCTTGGCCTCCCAAATTGCTGGGATTATGGGTATGAGCCACCACACCCAGCCATCACTGGTCACTTCTTATTGTAGGGTACTCAAATGGCTTTCCTAGCATTCAGGACCTGTCAGCAGCTACTGCCTCCCTTTCCCCAAACCCAGTGATACTTAAGTCTCCCTTAATATGATCATTAAAGTATATTCAACTGTCCTTTGCCGAGCTTTGCTTGAGGCCAAGTTGTGGCATAGCTTTGAACGTCAATCATGGGTTTAGATTTTGATGAACTTCTAAAATGCCTTGTACGATGGAGTGATAGGATTGAAAATTATTATTTTTTTGAGACAGTTTCACTCTTTTTGCCCATGCTGGAGTGCAGCGGTGTGATCTAGGCTCACTGAAACCTCTGCCTCCCGGGCTCAAGTGATTCTCCTGGCTCAGCCACCCAAGTAGCTGGGATTACAGGTGCTAGCCACCACACCCATCTAATTTTTGTATTTTTGGCAGAGACGGCATTTCACCATGTTGGCCAGGCTGGTCTCAAACTCCTGACCTCAGGTGATCCTCCTGCCTCGGCCTCCCAAAGTTCTGGGATTACAGGTGTGAGCCACCATACCTGGCTGGGTTGAAAATTATTTAGGATAATGGAGTCCTTGGTGTAAGATATAGAATCACTTGCTAAGGAAGAGATAGACCGGTCCACTTTGAAACTTTCATATGGAGGTGGTTACATGGCAGGAGTTGTATAAGCAATGGGCCGTCCTATTACTGGGCACACGCATGCATGATCATGAGACAAATCCTCATTATGAAAGAAGCTGGTCATGTTTCCAGGCTCACACGCCTTCCCTTAGGAACATCCTGTTGATCCTAAGCCCACGCCTCTTCTCAGACATTTGCCATCCCACTTTCTTATTCCTTCTCCCACCTTGAAGAGGAATGAATTAGTTAACCATTTATATATTGACTTTTCTTCCCCAAATCATTCCTGCAAGAGTGTCCATTTCTTTAGTTTGTGGGATAAAAAAATTGTAATGAAAACCACAAGTTTTTATTATAATTTTTCACTTTTATTATAATTTTCACTCAAAAGTTTTACTTCTGAGTTTTGCCACTTATGTAATAAGGCACATGCTTCTCTTCCACCCTTCCCCCACCCTCTCCTGCTTTCTGAAACACAGACATGCTATGGGAACTAAAATAGAAGCACATGTTGAAGATGGAAAGGCAAGAAGCAGAGGTCCATGATTGCATCAGCCCTGTGCTGTTTACACGAGAAAAACATCTATCTGAAGTCACTGTTACTTCGTAGCAGCCAAATATTCAGACAAATGTAGCATCAGTAATCATCATGGATGCAATTTTTTTTGAGTGCCTATTCTGTGCTGCTACACACTGTGCTGGGTACATTTACACAACAACCCCATGGCGTTAGTAATTATTTCCCATGGAAATGCAAGCCAGATGTAGTTAATCTATCCTAGGTCCTGCAGCTGAAAGGTGGGCCTGACCCCATGTTCAGGTACTTCTCATTGTACCACCCTAACTCCAGTGCCCCTCCGGAAGTTTGGGGAGAGATGTGAGGGAACCTGAAGTCATCTCCAGCACTTCATGATGTCCAGGTTGAGAGCACAAGGGCACCGCGGGTGTTCCTCCAGTCTAAGCCTGGAGACCTGGGCTTGAAAGCAGCTTTCTTGCAGCCACAGGGACAGCCTGGAGCCACGTAGGTGCACATGGGCCCTGAGGAGCGATGTCCATGTGTTCCCCAATAGTGACTCTCTTGACTCCAACTTTCCTCTCAGCCACAGATATTCCCTGTTCCTCACCTTCTAGTGCTGTGGTCACAGCCAGGATGTCCTATTGATTCAAGGAGGAAGCCAAGGAGCTGTTGGTCAGAACCCTCTTTCCAGGGAAAGGAAAACGAGATGGCTGGTGGGAGTAGGTTAGACACAGGCAGTATCAGCCTGTAGCGGGGCATAGCTAGCATGGAGCCTTGTTATTCAGGAATATTGTCCAAGTCTTTTAATGTTTATAAACAATATCTGTGAGGGGTTATGGGAGCTAGAGGGGAAGGCTGGCGGAGGATACTGGTGATACCATATTGGAAAATAAGTGTAGCTAAAAAGGCAATACTTCATCTTTATAAGTGACTTATGTTGGCCGGGCAAGGTGGCTTATGTCTGTAATCCCAGCACTTTGGGAGGCCGAGGTGGGTGGATCACTTGAGGGTCACAGAAGTTCAAGACCAGCCTGGCCAACATAGTAAAACCCTCTCTCTACTAAAAATACAAAAATTAGCCAGGTGTGGTGGCGTGTGTCTGTAATCCCAGTAATCCCAGCTACTCCGGAGGCTGAGGTGGGAGAATTGCTTGAATCTGGGAGGTGGAGGTTGCAGTGAGCCGAGATCACATCACTGCACTCCAGCCTGGGTGACAGAGCAAGACTCCATATCACAAAAAAAAAAAAAAAAAAGACTTACGGAAAACCATCATCCAGCACAATGCCTGGACATATCACACTTACAAAGTGCCCGGTAAACTAACTTTGCACAGAGGCAGCCTTAGCCATGTGAGAAATCCATGTCTAGAAATTTATCCTAGGGAAATTAAGGATGTGCAAAGAGGCATCATTTGAGGCTGCTTAATCTCACTTTTGTTTTTAATATAAACTGAACAAAACCTAAATGTGCAATGATAAGAGTACAATTTTGGGTCTGTCCATAGAATGGAAGCTATTTCAATGAATATTTTTCTGAGATGAAAATATGCTTATGATATATTATGTGAACAAAGCAGGTTACATATGAAATATATATTCATTTTTATAAAGCATGTATATATGTAACACCTAATTATTATTATTATTATTATTATTATTATTATTATTTTGAGATGGAGTCTCGCTTTGTCGCCCAGGCTGGAGTGCAGTGGTGTGAACTCAGCTCACTGCAACCTCTGCCTCCCGGGTAACAGGAATTCTCTGCTTCAGCCTCCAGAGTAGCTGGGATCACAGGCACCCACCACTGTGCCCGGTTAATTTTTGTATTTTTAGTAGAGACTGGGTTTCACCATCTTGGCCAGGCTGATCTTGAACTCCTGACCTTGTGATCCACCTGCCTCAGCCTCCCAAAGTGTTGGGATTACAGACGTGAGCCACCATGTCCGGCCAATTTTTTAAAATTATACTTTAAGTTCTGGGATACATGTGCAGAATGTGCAGGTTTTTTACATAGGTATACACGTGTCATGGTGGTTTGCTGCACCCATCAACCTGTCATCTACATTTATGTATTTCTCCTAATGCTATCCCTCCCCTAGCTCCCCACCCCTCGATAGGTCCCGGTGTGTGATGTTCCTCTCCCTGTGTCCATCGTAACACCTAAATTTTTATCCAGTTTTACAGAAATATTCAGTGACTCCATGAGTCAAAGTTTCTGTCTTCTGGTAGTGGGGTTCTTGCAGGTGAACAGGGAAAATTACCGTTTCTTGTGCTGCATATTCTCTGCCACTCTACACCCACTCCCCATTCTTTCCTGTCCTGCTTTGTGTCCTGAGTTCTGTAGGCTGACTCTGTGGAATGAATTGAGTGCCATCTGGCTTTCTGTTGGGTACAGCCAGTGACACACCCAGCAGCTGATCAGGGGATGAGGGGAGAGAGGCTGGTGTATTTCCTCCTCAACTTTCTCCAGAGCAGTGGGTTGGTATTGGCTGCGTGCTTCTAGGAAGGGCCACAGTCATTGTCAGTGTCCCTCATGACTTTAGCCTCACATCTCATTGCCTTCCTGCACCGGCTCTTTCCCCTTACCCCTTCAGGTGATGGGGTAGCAGCTTCCTGCTGTTGCCAGCCCCTCAGTGCTTCATGTCCTGGGTTGGCATTCTTACCCCTGTGCACACCTTTGTAAACAGCTCCATCACAAAACCTTCCTCCTTGGCCCTGGAGAAATACATCTGCAGTTTCTAATTTTTCTGCAGTGTACAATCCTTATGAAATAGAAAAATGTACCCTGTAACTTTATTTATTTATTTTTTAATGTTTTTGAGTCAGGGTCTCCCTGTGTCACCAGGCTGGATTGCAATGGCACAGTCATGGCTCACGGCAGCCTTGAACTCCTGGGCTTAAATGATCCTCCCACCCCAGCTTCCTGGGTAGCTGGGACTATAGACGTATGCCACCAGGCCTAGCTATTTTTTTTTGTAGGGACAGGGTTTCACTATGTTGCCCAGGCTGGTCTCAAACTCCTGGCCTCAAGCAATCCTCCCACCTTGGGCTCCCAAAGCACTGGGATTATGGGCATCAACCACTGAGCCTGGCCTCTTGTAACTTTATTTATTTATTTTTTGAGACAGAGTCTTGCTCTGTTGCCCAGGCTGGAGTACAGTGGCACGATCTTTGCTCACTGCAACCTCCGCCTCCCAGGTTCAAGCGATTTTCCTGCCTCAGCCTCCTGGAAAGCTGGGACTACAGGCACGCACCACCACACCGAGCTAGTTTTTGTGTTTTTAGTAGAGATGGGGTTTCACCATGTTAGCCAGGATGGTCTTGATCCCCTGACCTCATGATCCATCCACCTCGGCCTCCCAAAGTTCTGGGATTACAGGCATGAGCCACCGCGCCCAGTCTCCTTGTAACTTTAAAAATGTGCCTTGTGTACATTCACAATGTTGTTCCCTGCCCCCACCCCCCCACCTCAAAAAAAAAGTGTCTTGTAGCTTTGCTGAAACTTTCATGGTAGCAGCAAACCCTCTCCATATGGTTGATACAGCAGTTTCCACAGGCCCTGAGTGATGCCTTTTGTCCTGGGTGATCGCAGTTGCTGGCTTATGCTGCCAGCCTGTATCCTTATGTAGAATGTCATTTGCTCCTGGTTTGCACAAAAATGGAACTTTCACCGACAAGCCATTAAAGTGTCAGTGCTTTTGCCAGCTGTGACAGGATTGGAGTCTGATATGGTTTGGCTGTGTCTCCACCCAAATCTCATCTTGAATTGCAACTCCCACAATTCCCATGTGCCATGAGAGGAATCTGGTGGGAGGTAATTGAATCATAGGGGTGGGTTTTTCCCGTGCCGTTCTCATGATAATGAATAAGTCTCACGAGATCTGATGGTTTTAAAAACAGGAGCTTGCTATCACAAACTCTCTTTGCCTGCTGCCATCTATGTAAGACGTGACTTGTTCCTCCTCGCCTTTTGCCGTGATTATGAAGCCTCCCCAGCCATGTGGAACTGTAAGTCCATTAAACCTCTTTCTTTTGTAAATCGCCGAGTCTCGGGTATGTCTTTATCAGCAGCATGAAAACGGACTGATATAGAATCTGTCCGTGGGTAGACTGAATCATTCACTCCCTGTTCCCAGAGTTGTCCACAACAGTGTTTTGTATATGATATATTCTATACATGTGTGTGAACTGAAAAATTAACTTGGCCCACACAGTGTTCCTGCTTGGTTAAAGCCAAGTTTCTCAGCTGACAGTAATAGCTGCAAAGCAAACACAGACGCACTAGACCCACTTGCTCTGCTCTTGGTGAGCAGTGTGCTTTTTAGTGGGAAATGCTTACTCAGGAATAGCGTGGCCTGGGGTACATCCATCACCTCGGAGCTGTAAACAGTGCTGCTGTTGAGTGCAGTGCTTCCTGATGTTAGAGGCTTTTACTTTGCTTTCAGAAGAAAAGCACATTTTCCTCTTGTCCACATGCAGTGAAGTCATACCCAGTTGTTTCCGGGAGCAGTGAGATGTTGCAGTTGGATCTATAAAATATGAACAGCCAGACAAATTGCTGGTTAAAATGATGTGGTATACCCCTACTTTCTGAAGAATTTTCCCGTTAAATTGCTTCATTTAGTAAACTCAACAATGATTACCCAACACTTATTTTAAATGGGATAAAAAATTCCTGTGGATTCCTTCTACCACAATTCCCAACCATCTAGCCTGGCTGTTAATCACTGGAGGCCTTTAATGCGAATGAACAGAGCTGAAGTCAATACACCTTCTGTACCATAACCAGTAAAATCAGGATAAAAATGCTGAGACAGGGAATCTTCTCTGTCACCTGAAGTTGCAGTTATTAGCTCATAAACAGACTTTTGCCTGCATCCTCTTGCGTGAGCTTTTGTCTCAGGGGGGACTCTGGTTGACAGGGAACACAGGTTTTTAGGAAGTTGTACATGCACTAAGAAGAATGCCAGCTGACGCTTGGAGCTGCCTTGGCCTTGTATCTGATTATTCCCATGCAAGCAATGAGGAAAAAATTGCACTAGGGTCCTGTTTGAAGTCAAAGCTGCCTTTTGCTACCAGACTTACACAAGAAAATGCAGCTCCTAAGAGGGGAGGGCGGTGAAGATGGATCCTCCTCTGCCTGTTGATCAGTCTTTCACTTTACTTCTCCCTCAGCTCACCTCTTCAGTATTGTCCTGATTTGCCTGAGACAGTGCCAGCATTTGCCTATTTTATAATTGTGATTATTAATAGTGCCCATGAATGAGACAGTCGCATGAATTGGATCTCTTCTAGCCATCCCTACTGCCACTCAGCTTATCTCTTGCCCTGAATAATGCCCTCTGGTCTCAGCCTCTGAATTGTCTTCCTTCTGACTCTCATGTTGCTGAAAGTCATCTTCCTGAGACAGATCGGTAGAGGGTCAGCAGTTCCTCAGTAGAATGAGGTGCTTAATGGTAGCAGCCTGGTTTAAAGGGCTAGGAGTGGACATGACTAAAGGGTTTATGTTGAAGCTACTTAATGTGTATGTGTAGTAGGCCCTTTGTTTATATTTAGGGCTGAATGTTTATTGTGGGTGTCTTGCAGTAGGTGGGGTCATGCTCAGGATTCTCACAGCATGTCTCTCCTCTGTTTATGCCCCTTCTCTCCCATAGCAATCTCTTCTGTTCCCATTTACTTTATCCTCAGTTGCCACATACATATGGACTGTCCTTTCTCTCTGATGTCAGTCACCTGCTGCCCTTCTCTCTTTGGAGGCCTTTGCTGTGGTCTGAGTGTGTCTCCCCAAAACTTATATGTTGAAACCTAACCTCTAAGGTGATGGGATTAGGTGGGGTCTGTGGGAGGTGATTAGGTCATCAGGGTGGAGCCCTCATGAATGGGATTTGTGCCCTTATAAAAGCCCCTATAGGGCTGCCTTGTCCTTCCGTGTGAAGATATAACGAGAACTCAGCAGCCCACAACCTGGCAGAGGGTCCTCACCAGAACCCAATCATGCTGGCATCCTAATCGCAGACTTCTCAGTCTTCAAAACTGTGAGAAATCAACTTCTGTTCCTTATAAGTTACCCAGTTCATGGTATGTTGTTAGTGCAGCCTGAACATGCTGTGCAGGCTCCATGAACAATACATTCGAAGCAGAACTTATTTCTCCTGCTGTTGTTCCTCCTCCACCTTCGTGTTTTCGATCTTAGTTAGTGACTTCACCAACTTCCCAGCCTCCCAAACTGGAATCTTGGGAGTTATCTGCTTCTTCCCTGCCTTTTCATAATGTAATTGATTACCAAATCCCATCACTTCTGCCTCATGACAGTCTCATGAATTGGAACTCCTGTACATCCCTACTGCCACTCAGCTTATCTCTTGCCCTGAATAATGCCCTCTGGTCTCAGCCTCTGAATTGTCTTCCTTCTGACTCTCATGTTGCTGAAAGTCATCTTCCTGAGACAGTCCCCCAAACGTACCCAGCTCTGCTTGACTCTGCTTACAGAGACATCCTCCTGGCTTGGTCTACCCGCTGACATCAATCCATAACTACATCTCTTCCATCCTCCCTGCTCTCAAGGCCCAGCCTCACAGAACTCTGCAGCATCAGTGAAGAATTTGTCATCCAAATCAGGATGATTTTAAAAATGAAAGGGGCACTCTTCATAATCACATTGATAAAATAGGCAAACACTGGCACTGTCTCAGGCAAATCAGGACATATGTTGACTTGATGTTCTCTCTTCTGTTGGAATGTCCTTCCAGCTATTCCAGGAAGTTCACACCCTCATTACTAAAGCTCAGATATTACCTGCTTTGTGCATTTTTCACAACCACTCTAAAGAAAAACCACTAGTTACCTCCTCTCTGACTGGCATTGCTTTTATGAAAGCTTGCGCACAATCTACTTCCCATTAGGATCATCTTCTCTCAGCAATTGCTCCATGATAGTAAGAAAAGTATCTTATCCTTCTTCCTATCCCTAGCACCAAGCCTGGTGCCTAGCACATGGGAAATATTCAGTAAATCTTTGTTAAAGTAATTTGTTGAATTGTATTTCACTTTTTTTAAAAAAATGAAGCACATTGAACTTGGAGTCATTCTCTAGGTTTTGTTTTGCTATTGTGAGCCTTTGTGATAGAACCTTATATATGTTAATTTTTTTGAGACAGGGTCTTGATGTTTTGCCCAGGTCGGGCTTGAACTCATCCTCCTGCCTCTCAAGCAGCTGGGACTACAGGTGTACACCAAGAAACTTATGTTTGCACAGGATTTTAGAATGTATAAAGCACCTTTCTATGTATTACCTGGATGAATTACCTATAAACTCGCTTTAGAGCATTTGCATCTATTCTGCCTGCCAGCATGCCCTCCTCTCCACCTGGCTAACTCCTGCCTGCACTTTATGACTGGGCTTAGCTCTCATGGTCTCCCTGAACCTGCTGTTAGACTATGGCCTCCTTCAATGCATTCCTGTGGCTTCTACATCATGCAGTAATCACATTTTGTAATTATACATTTGGATGACTATTTGTGTAATTTCCCCCCTCTAGGCTATTATTGCAGTGAGGAAGGAACCTGTCTGTTCTGGTCACCTTCCTACCATGGTGCTGGCATTGAGGTGGGAAAAAATATTTAGGAAATGACAAAGTGTAACTGGTCTCTATTTGTAGAGTACAAATAATGTAATCCACCTTGTAATATACATTGTAAGTTTGCAGATTGATGTACTTGCTGAAATATGTGTGTAATCTCCAAATCAGTACAGAACTTTCATGGTCATTCAAGGACACATCCAGAGCTGTGAAAAATGAGTGTCCCACTATGCACGTTCCCAGCTGAGGTCACAGAATGGGACTATCTTCTGGTGTCAGCTGTCATACAGTAAACAAGTACCCTTCTGCGGTCTGTGCAGCTCTGTCTTGTGTTTTTGTTGTTGGTGGTGATTTCACTGTTTTAAAATGGCCCCCAAGAGCAGTGCTGACATGTCTAGTGCTCCTAAATGCAAGAAGGCTGTGATGTGCCTTGTGAGAAAGTGCATATGCCAGATAAGCTCTGTTAAAGCATGAGTTACAATGCTGCTGGTTGTAACTTCAACATGGATCAATCAGTGATTTTTTTTTTTTTTTTTAAGACTGAGTCTCACTCTGTTGCCCCAGCTAGAGTACAGTGGTGCCATCTCAGCTCACTGCAACTTCTACCTCCTGGATTCAAGCGACTCTCCTGCCTCAGCCTCCCAAGTAGTGGAGATTACAGGTGCGCAGCATTGTGCCCCGCTAATTTTTGTATTTTAGTAGAGACAGGGTTTCACCATGTTGGCCAGACTGGTCTTGAACTCCTGGCCTCAAGTCATCCTCCTGCCTCGGGCTCCCAAAGTGCTTGGATTACAGGCATGAACCACCATGCCGGGCCAGCAGAATCTATTAAATAAGGTGTCTTTAAACAGAAATATACATAAAACAAGGTTATATATTGATTGGTTGAGAATATTGTGGCCAGAGGCTTATGGGAACCTCACGCTGTGTTTCCCCAATGACTCAGTATTTGCCAACTCAGTTTTTGAGGTTACCTTCTAGAATAAAACTACCTGAGTAACGAGGATTGACTTGTTCTCACCCCATTTCATTAACTATGGAAGTTAAAGTTCCAAGAATTAAACGTCTGGCATCAGAACAGTCAGCTAATGAATATAAGACTCAAAACTCATTTGTTCCACAAATATTTATTGAACCCCTATTCTGACTCAGGCACTGTGTATATTTGGCCCTCTGGATTCTTAACCCCCAGACCAAATGCATGTGAACAGTGTCCCAGCTTCTTCAGTGAGTTATTGTAAATAAATAAGCTCAGTTGCACAAATTACCAAACTCCTTTTGTGCTAGACCAAAAATATTTACTGTGTTGTTGGTCTCCAGTCTGCAGATCCATAGAGACGCCTCTCAGATGGCTGAGATGTTTTCTTAAGTTGCAAAATTTTCCAGATGAATTCCACAATGGAAGTATGTTAGCTTAGCTCTATATTGTTGGACTATCTCCAGGGAAAATGCGTTGGCCAAGGGGAGAAAAAAATACATATTTTAAAAAACAAAAACAAAAACAAAACACCTCCCAGTCCATGATCATTGAGTAGTCATGGGAAGAAATAGTTTACAAAGATGTATTTATTTATACATTTTCCCTTTGTCCCACAGTCTGCCAGGTATTGGTATGTCTGGACAAAAAAAGGGACATTTGTAAATATGTGGTTGACCTTTTGGCCACAGAATTATAGTTATTCCAATGAGAGAAGAGTTCTTGCTGATTGCTTCCGTGAATCACATTTTCTAAGTATTTCAGAAAGTATTTTTGAATTACTTTATATCATATTTGAAAAAAAAATGTGTTGGGCTTTTGTTTGAGGCAGAAAATGGGAACAGGCTGTTTGACTTAGGTGGGCAGTACTGTCTATAAATCCCTCTATCAGGGAAGCAGTAAAAAGCACACATACAGATGTCAAAGCTGAGAACTTGGGCAGTATTTATAGTGTGGTCCAAGTAGTTTGTTTACAACAAATGCTTAAACTTAGGCTCAAAAAGGCTTTGCTCTCTATGCAAACATACCCAGAATATCACAAGGGGGAATATTCTGAAAAGAGCAACTAAAGTTGGTGTTTAGGAACTGGAATACCGTACACCGAGAATGAAGTATGAAACTCTTTTGCCTTGCTAAGCAAGACCGATCAGTGTAAAACGGGAAGATTGGGATGTTATAAGGAATCAGCCTCTATTTAAAGGGCATTTAAATCTTAACACTTTTACATGTTGGACTAAATGACCATTTGCTTACTTATTTTTATATTTTCTGTGTTTGTGAAAAGGTTCGTGTTTCCAGATAGGGCTGTAGCTACTGTGTATGATGCTTTATTTTTCAACTGGGAAAAGATATCCCTTCCTTTAGGCTGATAGAGGGAGTGCAGGCTGGATTTCGGCCCCTTTCGGCACTCTCAGCCGGGTGCCCACGTACAGGGCAAAACTATGCAATTGTATGCAGGGGTCCTGAGCCCTGGCGAGGCCACTGAAATGTGTCTGGAGAACTACACATGAGCTCCAACAAACTCACGCATTGTCTGTGACCCGGCTTTAGGGACACAGCTAGACAGAGAAAAGGAAAGCATTGCATAGCGAGGTCCTAGGGATAAAGGGAATCAGTGACACAATCTTAGAAGTGGGAGGGGGGACCTCTGAGCTCTGCTTTGTCCACTCCTTCAATTTACAGATGAGCAAACGGGGGTCCAGGAAGCTTTCATCCATGTGTTTGATCACGCAGCTCATTGTTGGCAGTGGGAAAACTTTCTGCTTCAGTCGGTTCCGGATGGATTTTATTATTTCCTCTACCTATGTATGACATAGCTACGTGTCACTGGGCACTGTCATCAGGCTCAGCTCTGCTTCCCTGAGACCCAGGCTCTCTAGAAATCCTGAAATTGTGGTCAGACACATCCCTGTCATGACTCTCTTTTCTGGCTGTGCATTCGATAGCTTTGAAGATGTGATGGATTTTGTTTCGTGATGTTGTTCTTTCTTTCAGTTTGGCATGCGGTGAATTAAAATTGCTGTAAGTGCGACCAAATCACTTCTCAGAGCTCTTAGAAATAACAGGGAGGTTTCTGCCTGCCCACCTCCCCACCTTTTCATGCCTGAGAGAATGCATAAAGCACTTCTAAGAATTAGTTGGTTGTCTGAAAACAATGTAAGATGCCTGTATTTTTGGATGTCACAGTGTCTGTATTGGCTCCTAACATTTAAAGTTGGTTCCTGTTTGAAAAAAAAAAAAAAACATGTAAATTCTTTTAATGTATTAAGAGTGTTTATGGAATATGCCTCGACTTCAGTGTGGGAGGCCCCATTTCCTTATACGATTTCTCCAGTAACATAATCCTCAGTACTTACATAGGACGTTTCTCCAAGGAGGTCAGAGTACTTGTAGTCATTATTTCATGACCCCCAGCAACTTACACATAATGTGTGTGGAAGTCGTGCAAAGGAACGCGTGGCATGCACGGGCTCTGCTTGCTTTTCTTTTCCATTTTCAATGTTATTTGTCGGGATGTGGTGCTGATGGAAATGGAGATTAGTTGAGCTTTTCTGATTATAGAACCCTGAGCATCACATCTCATTTCATGGAACATGATGATTTATATACAATAAAGATAATATCTGGTAACGGTTTTTTTTTTTTTTTTTTTTTGAGACAGAGTCTTGCTCTGTTGCCCAGACTGGAGTGCAGTGGCGCGATCTTGGCTCACTGCAACCTCCACCGCCCGGATTCAAGGGATTTTCCTGCCTCAGCCTCCCAAGTAGCTGGGACTATAGGTACACGCTACCACGCTCAGCTAATTTTTGTATTTTTAGTAGAGACAGGGTTTTACCATGTTGGCAAGGGTGGTCTTGATCTCTTGACCTCGTGATCTGCCTGCCTCGGCCTCCCAAAGTGCTGGGATTACAGGCATGAGCCACTGTGCCCTGCCAATATCTGATAACTTTTTAAAAATTATTTTTAGAGGTAGGGCCTTGCTCTGTCACCCAGGTTGTAATGCAGTGGCACAATCACAGCTCACTGCAGCCTTGAGCTCTTGGGCTAGAGCAATCTGTCTGCCTCAGTCTCCTGAGCAGCTGCGACCTCAAGTGCATGCCACCACGTAGCTAACTTAATTTTTTTTTTTTTTTTAGAGACAGGGTCTTGCTATGTTGCCCAGGCTGGTCTCAAACTCCTGGCCTCAAGGGATCCTGCCTCGGCCTCCCCAAAGTGTGAGCCACTGTGCCCTGTAATGTTTGTTGAGTGCTTATGTGCCAGGTACCATTGAATGGTCTCTACATGTATTTGTTCATTTCATCCTCACAGTAGCCATATGAATCAAGTCATATTGCTGTCCACCTTTTACAGATGCATAAACTGACACAAGAGGTGAATACACCCTGCCTAAGGTCACACAGCTTATAAGTGTCAGAGTAGTTCCGAAATTGGGCCCTCTGCCTCCTCAGCCCACACTCTTGGCCTGCTACTCCAATGTGCTGCCTCCCGTGGCTATAATGTGGCCTCCTTACAACCAAGTTATCAAGAGCCTTTAATGTATCTGTTTCTGTTGTTGTTGTTGTTGTTGTTGTTGTTGTTGTTGTTGTTGCCCAGGCTGGAGTGCAGTGGCACAATCTGGGCTCACTGCAACCTCCACCTCCCGGGTTCAAGCAATTTCTCCTGCCTCAGCCTCTTGAGTAGTTGAGATTACAGGCATGTGCCACCACGCCCAGCTAATTTTGTTTTTTCAGTAGAGACGTGGTTTCATCATGTTGGCCAGTCTGGTCTCGAACTCCTGGCCTCAGGTGATCTGTCCGCCTCAGATCCCAAAGTGCTGGGATTATAGGCGTGAGCCACCACGCTTGGCCTAATGTATGTTTTTCCCTTCATCAGAGTTTTTCTCAGTTGTTGAGCCTAAAGAGTGGTGTCATCAATGATCTTAAAACTCAAGAATGAATGAAAGCAATCCTCTTTTTTAAAAGCTCCCTGGGACTCTGAGGGTTGGGTGCACTGTGTGCAAAGAAAACTGCATAGGGCCCTGCCCTGTCAGGGTTGGATACAAATGGAGGCAGGGACGTTGGTCTTCGGGATCTCTACTCTCCTCCCTTCTCCCTTTAAGTGTGTAATTTTTCAGTCTATAGTCACAGCCTTGGCATTCCCTGGCTGTTCAGCCTTTCACACTGTGGAACCACCTCTCCATCCTGGGCATGCCTTGAAGCTCTGACACCTTCTTCTCTACCCTCGCACACATCTGTCCTAGGTCTCATTGGCTGGATGCTTTTCTAGGTAGCATGAGTAAATCTGAAACTATTTGTTGTAGCATACGCATGCAATTTGTAGCTTTCAGGGTAATTTAATTTTTACAAAGGACTTCTAGAGATGCAGGGACCAAGGAAATGGAAGGCTCAAGGCAGAATCTTAGGCTGTGAAAGACAAAGGGTGGAGACATTCTGGGGTCCTGGCCTGTCCATTCCATTGCTCCCAGGGGATGAATTCTTGAAGCCAGTAAACTGCATCTGAGACCGTATATTCATCTTCTTAGCAGTAAGTTTTTTCTGCCTGTTGGGGTTTCTGGGCTTAGCTAATGGCAGATTACAATGGTGGTCTCTAGGTGCTGAAGCACCCCAAGACAGATGTTCTTGACCCTCTCTACACTCTGTAACCAATGGTTGTGGTCATATTAGTGTAAGATAATACTGAGAAGTCTCTATCGTAGAGGAAGCCTACAAAATTAGCATTTGGTCTTTAGACAAAATAAGTCTTGTGTTTACAACTCTATCACTAAAAATGCTGACCTCTTAAAATATATTAATTAGCCAACCAATTGCCCGCTAGATGCACATGCAAATAATTAGGCCCAGATGTTGTTTCTGGCCATCAGGAACTGAAACTAATGACCTGGAATTCATGTTCTCAGAGCGGCGTCCTTAAATTCTTCCTTTAAGACCAATTTAAAGCAGTGGCTCCGCGGAAGGTAAATTAACCCCCTTCCACTTAAAATATATTGCAAACTAGCAATCACCAGGTACCCAAGAAAATAATTCATTGTTCGAATAGTTGCTCTCCTAAGATTTAATAAAACTCAAAACCCTTCATGTTCTGCAGTGAAATAAGCCACAAACATGAATGTTTTATAGGGTGATTAAAATTTCTGCTCTATTTATGTATAGTACAAAATATACTTTCTTGTTTCATTAAGTAGTAGAAAATTCAGTCAACTCTAGTGCCCTCAGAAATCTTACCCCATCCTATTTAACTTAACTCTTTTTCTGATTCAATTGAAGTGGATCTGCTTATTTGATAATATAATTGTAAAATTATAGCATGCACGTTCACTTCTTTGGGAGTAATCACGAGGCTTTTGCAAAGATTCAAAAGCAGAAGTTATATTGAGGATAACTTCCTCTTCCTTGCCTTTTCCTCCCACCACCCCTTCATGTTTTGGTAACCCTGGTCACCACAGTCACAGAGAGTCAACATTTAGAAGAAATTGCCAGCCAGGCCAGGTTATTTACAGGTTTGTGAAAACATCCTAGACTTGCTGTCAGGCTCATGAAAAGTGAATGTGGTGTTCTGTCTGCTTTCCCAGTGGTGGTATGTTAACTTCTAGTGCATTCAGATGGGGCTTCAGCATCTGATGGGGGAGGGAAAGTCCTCTGGAACTTGTGTACAGTGGCTTCATGTGCAGATGGGCTTTGGCCAGCAGCTGTTGTCAGTGGGCCCTCCGTAGCCCTGCCTGCCTTTTGTGGGATGTTCTGATGGAATTGTCTTCTTTCTTGGAGGTTGGCAAAACCAGCTCATTAGCTGAGTCTGACTGCTGTCTATTCTTGTAAATAAAGTTTTATTGGAACATAGCCACACCTACTTCCTTACATGTTGTCTATGGCTGCATTCCTGCTACAGGAGCAGAGCTGAGGGGAAACAGAGACTTCATTGCCTGTAAAAAGCCCAAAGGATCTCCATCTGGACCTGTACTGAAAACCTGTGGAGAGAAACTGAATTCAAATGTTTTTTTAATAAGCCCTTGAAGCTTGTCCCTCATCTCCTCATGACACTTGACATGTTTCCACTCAGTGGCTCAGCCTCCATCTCCTGGACCCTTCCCTGACATTGCCCCAGCCAGTGAGCAAGACTTGTGCTCAGGGACTGGCTCTCCCACTCCTGCATGGACTTGGTCCTTGGATTTCCATGTTGAATGGAGCATGTTAATGTTACAGTCACAAACCAACATTATCTAAAAACGTGAAACAGTTTTAGAACCAGAAAAGGAGGCCCTCATAGTCAAGCCCTCTTGTTCTTCAGATGAGGATGCTTACTCTGAGGGCATTGCTTGTAGTCACAAGGCTGGGTCATGGCTGTTTTTTTTTTGACATAGTCTCGGTGGTGTCGCCCAGGCTGGAATGCAGTGGTGCGATCTTGGCTCACTGCGACCTCTGCCTCCCAGGTTTAAGCGATTGTCCTGCCTCAGCCTCCCAAGTAGCTGGGATTACAGGTGCCCACCCCCATGCCTGGCTAACTTTTGCATTTTTGCCATGTTGGCCAGGCTGGTCTCAAACTCCTGACCTCAAGTGATCCACCTGCCTCGGCCTCCCAAAGTGCTGGGATTATAGGAATGAGCCACCTTTTCTGGCCAGGCCTTTTTTTTTTTTTTTTTTTTTTTTTTTGGAGACGGAGTCTCACTCTGTCACCAGGCTGGAGCGCAGTGGCACGATCTTGGCTCACTGCAACCTCCGCCTCCTGGGTTCAAGCAATTCTTCTGCCTCAGCCTCCCAAGTAGCTGGGACTACAGGCGCGTGCCACCATGCCCGGCTAATTTTGTTTGGTTTTGTTTTGGGACAGAGTCACATTGTGTCACCCAGGCTGGAGTACAGTGGCGCGATCCCGGCTCACTGCAACCTCTGCCTCCTGGGTTCAAGTGATTCTCCTGCCTCAGTCTCCCGAGTAGCTGGAATTACAGGTGTGTGCCACCACATCCAGCTAATTTTTGTGTTTTTAGTAGACGGGGTTTTGCCATGTTGGCCAGGCTTGTTTCGAACTCCTGACCTCAAGTGATCCACCCACCTTGGCCTCCCAAAGTGCTAGGATTATGGGCATGATTCTCTGGGCTGTTTTTCCCAGTTCTTTCCACACCATATTGCTGCCACACATACGCGTGTGCCCAAACAAAACCCGTGCTGGGTAGGCTTTTGTTTCATGGTGAAGGCTTTCTTCCTTTTTTATTTCCATCATACATTACTTTATACCAGGCTGGCCAGAGAGAAATGATCTGTGATCAAAAGAAAAAGTCCTGGATAGGCAATGGTGTTTTCCTTCTTCACTGTTTATCCCATCAGTACTTGGCCATTAAACAGAACAGAATGTTTCACTCTTCTGTCATTAATTATAATGCTAATCTTTTTTTTCCAACCTACTTTTAAAACATTGAATGATGCTTCTTTCTGTCTCTAATGTGATATTTTAGCAATGTGTAAAGCCTTCTAGCTATAAATACCTCTAGCATCAGTAGTTTTATGTATCAGTGTTCCTTATTAATCCAACATTTTTGCTTATGTTATGTCCATAAGAATTTGAATTTTATATGCAGTCATCAAATAACCTATCTCTGATATGATTTCCTACTCTCATCAGAGGGATCAATAACAAATTGGGTTGTAACTAAAACTTATTTTTGGTTTTGAATTAAAAGTCTAGTGAAAAACAGTGCTGTGCCTGGTTCTGAATTTAACCCCTGGATGTCAGCGTGGGATTTTTAATTTTTTAATTTTTTTTTAACTCTATTGGGAGGCATAGAGCAGCATCAATGTTGAGAAAATGGATTTGGGGATTTACTGGGTGACCTTGGTCAATTTTCTTAACTTCTCTGTGCTTTAATTTCCTCAGCAGAAATCATGGCACTAATCTCATAGGGTTGTTGTGGGGGAAAAATTCGGTAGACAATGTGAAAAGCACACAGTCCTGTTTGGCACAGGGTGAGTATTCCAAATAGCCTTTAAGCTATGTGATTTGTTAATGATTTTTGTCTCGTGAGTGATGAGTCCCCAGATATATTGGTTGTGCCAGGCAGATGGATTAAAAAAGTAGCATGACCAGATTGTTTAACCTTAACTGGGTGTGAACAATTTTGATATCTGTCTCCTTTCTTGAAGGAAGGACCTTCAGCCATGTTCAAGAGTCATTGAGAAGCCTGGTTTGGTTCTCACCAGACCCCTGGGTAGGGGAATATTTGCCAGCTCTCTGGGATAGGAGGCAAGGACAATGTCCCTCTTGGAGAGGGCTGGAGGAAAGGGCCAGAGATCAGAGGGAATATGTTGTCCAGGTTTATGCCACACATATACATGCTGGCTTTTTGGAACATGGTAAGTGAGGACTGAGAAGTGAAATGTTTAGAACAGTCCAATGCCACTGCCTTTTCATAGAGTTTTCTATAAAAGTAAGTTCCTTTAACAGGGGGCTGGCATCAAACTACACTGGGACTGAAAATCCTTTCTTTTTTTTTTTTTTTTTTTTGAGATGGAGTCTCACTTTGTCGCCCAGGCTGGAGCGCAGTGGCGCGTTCTCGGTTCACTGCAAGCTCCGCCTCCCAGGTTCACACCATTCTCCTGCCTCAGCCTCCTGAGTAGCTGGGACTACAGGCGCCCGCCGCCATGCCCGGCTAATTTTCTGTATTTTTAGTAGAGATGGGGTTTCACCGTATTAGCCAGGATGGTCTCGATCTCCTGACCCCATGATCCACCCGCCTCGGCCTCCCAAAGTGCTGGGATTACAGGCGTGAGCCACCGCGCCCGGCCGAAAATCCTTTCTTTAGCTGGGAAAAATGTCTTTCCCATTTGGCTCTGAGTCTGAGCGGGACTCCGAGTGCTCTCTCACAGTGGTAGCAGCTTCTCCTCTTTCTTTCTCTTCATTGTTATAAAATGTTAGTTTTATAGACCTAAGCTTTCTTAAATTTATAGTATTTTATTCTGGGCTATGGAGTTTACATTAAAAAAAAGAAAAGGGAGTCAGTTTGTGTTACCTTTACTGATCCTACAAACCATGCCGAAGGAACTGGAGGAATTTACCCCATTCACCTTTGGGCTCAGGCTGGTCCCTGCCTAAGTGGCAGAGTCCCAATGGTGCTATTGATGAGCAGTACCTGTTGATAATCAGGTGGCGTCCTCAACTTGTGTAACCCATGAATTGGCTGAGTTTTGCTTGATTCTTCGATTCCAAGGCTGAGATTTTTAAAGAAAGGTGTAGTATGTAAGTGAAATGGAATATTATTCAGCCATCAAAATGAAATCCTGCCATTTGCAGTAACTTGGATGAAACTGGAGGTCATTGTGTTAAATGAAATAAGCCAGGAACAAAAAGACAAATATCACATGTTTGCATTCATGTTTAGGAGCTAAACAAAAATTTGAACAGATGACAGAGTGGAAAAATAAGAGACTGGGAAGGGTGGGAGAGGGAAGGATGAAAAGAAATGGGTTAAAGATTAAAAACATACAGTAAGATAGAAGGAATAAATTCAATGATTGATAGCAGAGCAGGATGACTATACTTAACAAAAATGTATTGTATCTTGATAATGGACACCCTGAATACACTGACTTGATTGCTACACACTGTATATGTGTAAAAAATTTCTCACGTACCACATACACTTTCACAAAAAGCACTGGCTTTCCACTTCCCTTTCCCAGGACTGATATTTACATGAACTACAAGGTGGGGCCCAGTGCCTTTCTCTGGAGTTTGAAGACACACCGCCACATCACTAGTTCTACTTTATTTGTAGATGGAGCATGTCCTTTTCTCTGACGGTCTTGCCTAGAAAAATGCCATATTTAGAGCTGCAGAAGATTAACTCATTCCCTGTCAATCACGGTCCATCTCAGGAAAGATCCTTGCTAAGGTCTGCTGAGCCATAGCTAACACATTCTTTGATTCTCAGAAGGAAACTAATAGTGCAGAAAAATCTTGATTTAGTTCTGTGAATGACTGCCAGCCTAATCCCTCACAGAAAAAGGAGCTAAACTGAGCCCAAGAGGATGAACCAGCGTTTGGCACGCAGTCTTGTTTAAAAACCTGTCCCAAAAAGGTGGTGGTAGTTTTCCATTCAGAATTGCCTGGTTTTGTTCCCATAACCCGGTGGTATGGACGCTCATTTTCCAATGCCAGCAAGAACTGGGGCAGGAAACCCCAGTGCCTGCAACAACTCATGTGTCTCAACTTGCTTCATGGTGCCAAGGAACACTTCCTAAGTAAGTAGAATGTATTTTCCCTGGAACACATTGTAATTGGTGAGATCCTAGGTTCTTTTCTTTCTATAGGTTAGGCTTGTTGCTTCTATTCATACCTTTGGAGAAAGGGAATTGGGTAAAAAGTCATCACAATTTTGGATGATATTAAGAAATCCCACCCTATATCCAAGTTGATTAGCTGGCTGTGGCGAGGAAAAGGTTAGTTCTTAATAAACTTCAGCTATTTACCTTGACCCCTAAGTGATGGAGTTTCTCAGGCTATGCCACAGTCTGTCTGTCTTGAAGCTATGTGGATGATGTTCCTCTCCATTTTCCCTGGCATCCAGGCACAGGAAAGGAATCTTTGTTTCCTTATCACTCATCTGTTCCTGCTTCTGCTTGGCCACCGAGGACTAAGCCTATTTCCAACTGCAGAGCCCCTTGCCCAGGTACAGGATCGGCAGGGAGGATGGGCTTGTTTTCAAGTACAACACGCAAGGCAGTGAGAGTAGAGAAATTCATGGTAAATAAAGATGCTTGGTAACCAGAAGAGGCGGCTGTAAATTCCAAGCAGAGAGAGACTTAGAGGGAGAAGTGCGGTTCTGGAATGCGTGGTGAGCTTTCCCAGGGCATCAGAAATACTTTACAATTCAAATTCCAGCTGGGATAATAACTTCAGAGGAAATTGCACTTAGTATAAGCTGGTGCTGAGGTCTTCTCTGAAACGATTATCCCGCACACTAACAGGATTAGGTACCTTTTAACGCGCCAGACTTTCTGAACCCAGTCACGTTGGGAGTTTCCCATGGGATCGTGAAAAGCTGAAGGGAACAGGAGGCTAAATGTCATTCACATGGAGGAACCTAGGGAGGAAGGGGGTCACCCTAGAGGTCTGGAGCCTCTTCTGCTTGGAGTGGAGAGCTTGGATGCTGCTTCTTGGGTGTGCTGGGCTTGGTCTCTCCCATCTCACCTGACTTTGTATCTGGGCAGGGGTGGACAATGGAAACTGCCTTAGTGCTGTATATCTGTTTGTTTATTTTTAAAAGAAACAGTTCCCTCTTATGATTCTGAGAATAATTATGGTTCTGTGAGCAGAAGCTTCTGAGAATTAGTTCTGTCTGTGGATTCTGCCATATTTGAAGTCACACCTGTGGCCTTGAAGCTGGGAACCAAGTGGAGGAAGGAGAGCAGACTTTGGAGGGTGGCTCCCAGCTGGGTGGAGATGGCTCACCTGTGCTCCCCCACCCCCATGTGCCACTAAAACAAGTGGGGAAGTCCTGTCTGGGACCCCTCCCTCCTTTCCCATGTGCCCCTTGAAGACACTCTTCCATAGTCATTTCTGGTCAGTGGGACCCCAAGGCTCAGAGCTCCAGGCCAGAGCCCCAGCCTAGTGACTCTTAGAGTGTCAGCACCTAGACTGGGATGGCCCCAGCCCGTAACATGAGCTCTGTGAGTGCTGGAGCATGTGGGCTGCTTGCATTCATCCACCCCCACTTTTATTTTTGTGTTGTGAGACAGGAATGAAAAGGGCATAGGTTACTATTACAGTCCAACAGCAGCCTGAGATGGCAGGATGTTACAGTTGAAAGAGCATGGGCTTTGGATTCAGCAAGAATGAGGAATGGGAATCCACATTCTGTCCCTTGCTAAAGTGTAGGCAGAGGGTCCTTGCCTTGACGTCTCTGAGGCTATTTCTGCATCTGTAACACTGGCTGTGAGAATGACGTAGTTGATCTGTGTAAATGTCTGTCTGTTATTATGGTGCTTTATTAACAATAGCTGCTATCATTACATGTAAAGCTTTAACTTATAAAGGACTTTTTCATTTTGGTAAACTTGAGGGCTGGGTGTGGATTTTTGTCTTGCATGTCAGTCTTGCACCCCATCAACTGTTAAACGTTAAACTGCTTCCCAGGATGTTTGACATGCACAGTGTATTTGCTGTGCTCACAAAACTGATGGAGTCCCAGTAGGGAGGGGCAGGAGGGGATGAGCCCAGAGGTACAACAACCAGATTCCAAGGGGCAGTGCGCAGATCTCCACATGGCCGCTGTTGCCTATAAGATAATGGGCAAGGATGAAAGTTTCTCATGTCTAATAACAGTCCTGTGCTAGGTTTCATGGGATGCTTTCTGTCCACTGTTAGAAATACACATTGAACTTTGTGAAAAATAGTGTTGATGGACCACTGAATCGTCCTCTCCTCAGACACTCTCCCCCTTTCCCTGTGTTTAAATGCCTGCAGTTAGTTTGAAGTGTGTCAGTAGGGATCAGATGTAGATGTATGCATTATCAGCTGATGACACCAATTAGTATTAGATTCTCACAGCTCTAACCTGGGCATCTCTGAGAGGAGCTAAACTTGGTTGAAGAAATACAAGGAGATGAAAGAGGAAGGGACGCTGGACAGAGCCTGGCCAGTTGGGCCCTGTTCAAAGCCAAGGTCTGGGCTGTGGTGCAGGCTGCAGCCATCACTAGCTGAGTTGGTCTGTGCGCACCAAAACTTGTCCTGTTCCAGCTGCTGATACCTGTGTCTTTTTGTTCTTTTGAGACAGGGTCTTGCTCTGTTGCCCAGGCTGGAGTGCAGTGGCGTGATCCTGGCTCACTGCAACCTCCGCCTCCTGGGTTCAAGCAATTCTCGTGCCTCACCCTCCTGAGTGACTAGGACTACAGGCATGCGCCACCACGCCTGACTAATTTTTGTGTTTTTAGTAAAGATGGGGTTTTCTCCATGTTGGCCAGGCTGGTCTCGAACTCCTGCGCTCAAGTGATCCATCCGTGTCAGCCTTCCAAATGCTGGGGCTACAGGTGTGAGCCCCCATGCCTGGCTGCTGATACCTGTGTTTACAAACTCATCAGCTAAAGGGTTCCAGAAACTGAGGTTAGTCTGTCACAGGGTTCTGTGAGGCCCAGCCACCCGGTTCTCCAAGCATTTATGTATCCAGGTCTTTAAAACAAACTAGCAGCTCTGGCTGGCTCAGTTCTTCTTTCTTTTCTCCACCATTAAATGGAGGGAAAAAGGGAATGTGTGTGTGTTTATGCTCCAGCTGCCTCACACTTACTGAGTAGGCTTCTAACTTGCTCTGCTCAGCAAGCTATTCTTATTGAGGGTCCACAGCTCCCTGTGTTTTATGGGGAGACCTGACACAGGGCAATCTGGAATTTTTTCCATCGTGTTCATATACTTTTCTCATTTTGACCTTCATTTAACTATGTTCTCTTTGTCACATAGTTTTGATGTAAGGATTTGTTCACATATGGTAGCTCTCTGAGATAGACTGGAGAAGACAGTATATGCAAAACTCCCAATATTTTGTAGTTTCGGGGAATAATCTAGTAGATAACTTACTGTCTCTGTGTGTCTCCCTCCTACACAATCATGCAACATGAGAACACTTTTTAAAATAAATTTTTACTCAAAACTCTAAAGTTGAAAGCTTTGTGTACTTATTTATTCAGAACTGAATTTTTATTCCATCGAAACAATTGAAATGTGTACCAAATAACAGAATTTGAAAATTCTGTCCTTCTCTCCTTATAAGTACCTAGATGAACATTGCACATTTTGATAAATTGGAGGTAATTATTCACAGGTGGAGGGAAAGTTCTAATATGCGTGCATTTCCTTTGACTGTAGACTGTATTATACGAACTAGACAGAATATTCTTGTTGAAAAAGATGAACACAGTTTTCTGCCAACCCAGTTGTTAGGAATAAGCCTTGCAGAGTAAATTGATTACAAAGTCTGATTACAAAAGCAGAAAAAAATCTGGAAAATACAGAAAACTACAAAGTATGAAAACAATACAAAAATAACTGCATCAGACAGGTAATGTTATTGCTGTTTTAGTGCATATCCTTCCAGTCTTTTTTCTATTTATGTATTTCTTATTTTTGAGATCCTGTGGGTACATATTTTTTTCACATAACATGGTCATTTCCTATGCCACTAATTATACAGCCATTTAACTAATGGTATAATTATATTTGGAGATTACGTTAAACTCCACTTCATTGCTGAACACTTAAGGCTGAATTTGTTCTGTTGCTTAATGTGGGTATTTTTACTTAATGTGGGTATTTTTAGGCAGAAATGAAACCAAATGTAAATAGAGATTAAAGGAGAAAGTCTGGGAAACTATTACTAAGATTTTCTTGAGTATAGCATCAGCTTTTTGCTTTAGTCACTATTTCTATTATTAGATAACATCAACTCAGCAGATTCCTTCTGGAATTTAGGTTCCCATCCTTAGGCCCACGGAAAGATCAGAGCCTGTTGCATGGTTTTAGTGAGGCTGGTGGTGCCCAGAGTTTGATTAGGGGTTATCTTTGTATCTTGGACTAAAACGGCTTTCTGGGAGGAAATGCTGCAGCGACCTGATCATTGTCTTAAGTTCCGTGTTCATGTGATGCTGGTGGTCCCATTCAGTTTGGCTGATGGTTAAAACACATGGACCAGCATCTCATCAGCAGTGCGGCTGGCTGCACACCCAGATCTCATCGGGAAGTACCGTTTTGAAATCATTGCTACATGAGACCTGTCATGTCTCTGCTGAGAGATTTTATGGGGAGTGTTTATTCCTCTAGGGCAGCTATTCTTAACTGTATTAGGTTAGACCCATTTAAGAGTCCAACCTGGTCACATACACACGAAATTCTGTGTTTAATCTCGCAGGGGTTATGGTTCCCTAAAGCCCAAACTATTCCCAAGTTGAGAAGACTTATTTTAGATGCTGTAAGCTCTGTCCCAACCCAAGACCCTCATCCGTCTCTCCCAGCATGCCCTGGGTGCAGCCATGGCTCCTCTAGATGGCGTTGTAGATTTCCCCTCTTAGAAGCTAGTTCTGGGCCATCCACTTCTGGGTTGGGATTGTCTCTTCCACCAGGCAGTCCTCTTGGGTAGAATCCCTCTCAGGACAATCTAGTCCTGCTCCCATTCCTAAGTCCTTATCTGACCCACAGGAAACTCTCACTTGCTGGGTCCCAACAAATTCTGACAGTGATCGTCCATCGGGATAGCCTTTTAAATTTTCCATGCGTAGTTTCCTATGCCTGACAAACACCAGTGGACTCACCTGCAACTTCAACTTATTCCCTGGAGACCCTCTAACTTGGTTTGAGGCAAAGGAGGGGAGGGTAGACCCCATTAGCCTTCTCCAGAGAAATTCTCTACACCTTTTAAACTGCTGCCTTTTGATACCTTTTTTTTTTCTTTTTTTCTTTTTTGAGACAGAGTCTTGCTCTGTCACCCAGGAGGCTGGACTGCAGTGGCGCAATCTCGGCTCACTGCAAGCTCTGCCGGGTTCACACCATTCTCCTGCCTCAGCCTCCCGAGTAACTGGGACTACAGGCACCCGCCACCACACCCGGCTAATTTTTTGTATTTTTAGCAGAGACGGGTTTTCACCATGTTAGCCAGGATGGTCTCGATCTCCTGATCTTGTGATCCGCCCACCGTGGCCTCCCAAAGTGCTGGGATTATAGGCGTGAGCCACCGCGCCTGGCCTGTCTTTTGATACTTTTAAGGCAGGTGATGGGCAGCAAAGCCTGGCTGAATTGGTTTCAAAACCTACAGCTTCCTTAGAATATGGGGGAGGGTGCTGGCTACACATTATTTTTGTCCTAGTTCATGATGTCTCTGGAAAATCTGAGATGGCAGATATTCCATTTGAACATCTTAATGTAGGTTTCTCTTTTCATGGCTGAGAGTAGAGAGACCTTGATGGAATGGGATATAGGAAGGCTTTGGATTGGGACAAAGTACCATAGATAAGCTGTGGGCTTCTACAGGACTGATTCTGAAGGGAAACAGGTAGTTTTAAAATCTGGCTTTTTTTCTCACTGAGAAGCAGGAGGGACTTGTCTGCCGTTTGTGTGACGTTTTCTGTTACCTGTCACACTGAATGTATCCAATGTCCAGATGTAAAGTGCTGGTTTTCAGAAGTCATGTGTGGACTTGTGATATTCTTACAATCCCTAAATCAACAGATGACAAATTGGGAGTAAGTGTAGCTTTTTTGTTGTTGTTGTTGAGACGGAGTGTCGTTCTGTTTCCAGGCTGGAGTGCAGTGGTGCGATCTTGGCTCACTGCAGTCTACTGCCTCAGCCTCCTGAGTAGCTGGGATTACAGGCATGTGCCACCACACCTGGCTAATTTTTGTATTTTTAGTAGAGACGGGGTTTCACCATATTGGTCAGGATGGTCTCGATCTCCTGACCTCGTGATCTGCCCACCTCGGCCTCCCAAAGTGTTGGGATTACAGGGTGAGCCACTGCATCCGGCCAAGGGTAGTGTTTTGATGGGTATAACTTTTCATCCCTGTTTATGTCTAAAGAGAATTGAAAGAATTTGAGATAATCTATTTTTCACTGTTAATTTCTGAGATGCAGGAAAATCTTTTATTTGAGATTCAATTTGCTTGTAAATGACTTTTTTAAAATGTAGGAATTGGCAAGGATTTTTTATGGGGAGGCATTGTGGGTAGAGTTTCTGTCCACCTGTTCCCCCAAAAGCTGGGAGTTAGTGATGGTGTGGGGGGAGAAATAGGAGGTATTAGGGGGCGTGTGTACACACAGACATTTCCCCACACGTTGTGCCAACTAATTAGAATAAACTTTTATTCACCAAATTCTTTAAAATGGCAAATAGTACTTGAAAAGATTAACTACTGCAGCATTCAGTTAGATAAAGCATTCTGAAGGTGGTGGTTCTGAAGTAATGGTAAGTGTGACTGGAAAAAATTGTCATTTTGGAGTGTGCAGCTGTTTACCCGAGGACAGGTTAAAGTGGCTTACAAGGAGAGGGTCTGGGAGGGATGCTTTGTAAGCTGAAGAAGACAGGGAGAGCAGAACTTACACATCGAATCAATAGAGAAGCCTTAGGTGAGCCAGGCCAGTGTATCTCAAATTGTGTTCCATAGACCAGGGGTCCCCAACTCCTGGGCTGCAGACGGGTACTGGACCGCACAGCAGGAGCTGAGTGGCAGGTGAGGGAGCGTTACTGCCTGAGCTCCGCCTCCCCTCAGATCAGCAACGGCATTAGATTCTCATGGTGGCAGGAGCGCTGTTGAGAACAGTGCATGAGAGGGATCTAGGTTGTGGGTTCCTTGTGAGAATCTAATAAATGCCTCATGATCTAAGGCGGAACAGTTTCATCCCAAAACTGCCCCCCTGGCCCTCCCTCAAACCCTCATGGAAAAAATTGTCTTCCATGAATACCAGTCCCTGGTACCAAAAAGGTTGGGGACCAGTGCCATAGACTGCTAATCCTGTGGGAGGCTCCAGAGGTGGGGGAGAGGGCCTGGGCCAAATACATGAGGGAAAGGCTGCTTGTATCCCTGAGGTGGCTTTCATGGTAGATATTTGCATGTTAAAGGTTCTGAGGAGACTGCAGTTTCGAAACCTGCTCAACCTCACCCCACCCCCACCCCACATTCTGAGACAGTCTCGCATTTTTGCCTAGGCTGGAGTACAGTGGCATGATCTTGGCTCATTGCAACATCTACCCCTGCGGGTTCAAACGATTCTCCTGCCTCAGCCTCCTGAGTAGCTGGGATTACAGGTGTGCGCCCCCACACTTGGCTAATCTTTTGTATTTTTAGCAGACACTTGGCTAACTTTTTGTATTTTTGGCAGGGTTTTGCCATGTTGGCCAGGCTGGTCTTGAACTCGTGGCCTAGAGTGATCCACCTCGGCCTTCCAAAGTGCTGGGATTATAAGCGTGAGCCACCACGCCTGGCCTAGAAACTCGTTCAACTTAAAGAAGCATTTCCCTAAACCACTTGAACAAAGAACACCTTCCACCCCAGATGTTAGGACCTGCACGTTTGGGATATCGAGTGTCCTACCCTTTGGGAGGTTTAAACTTCCAAAACAGTTGCTTTTCAAAAACACTCTTTGAAGTCCCACTAAATTGCCTTCAAATCAATGGAGCATTTGCTCAAATAGTGTCGATGGTGGCTTGTTTTCTTTACTGTGAACATCAGTTTGAAAATTAGAGTCAAATATTTAAGGTCTGATTTAAAAATAGGATGAATAATACTAGATTGGGATAAATAACATGAAACGTGCAATTGGAAAATGTATTTGTGTCTAATGGCAGATGAATGACATCTGGGAGGAGGCAATAAAAGAAAGCAGTTGATGAGGAGTCATCAGAGTGCAGACTGGTACCATCCACCCAGCCATCCAGTGGGGAACTGCTTAATTTTTAAAACAACCATTTGCCTAGAACATTTTCTGTACTGTAGCCCTCTACTTTTGACATACATTTATCCTTCATTGTAATTTTTTTTTTTTTTTTTTGAGGTGGAGTCTCACTCTGTCGCCAGGGCTGGAGTGCAGTGGCACGATCTCAGTTCACTGCAACCTTCGCCTCCCAGGTTCAAGTGATTCTCCTGCCTCAGCCTCCCGAATAGCTGGGATTACAGGCACCTACCATCACGCCTGGCTAATTTTTTGTATTTTTAGTAGAGATGGGGTTTCACCATGTTGGCCAGGCTGGTCTCGAACTCTTGACCTCATGATTCACCCGCCTCAGCCTCCCAAAGTGCTGGGATTACAGGCGTGAGCCACTGCGCCCGGCCCATTGTATTCTTGAGAATCATTCCTTTGATGCAGTTGACTATTTTCACTGCAGCCCAGTATTCCATTGCATGCAAATGTCTATGTTGATAGACATTTGGATTGTTCCTAGACATATGTTTTGCATTTATGACACTGCTGCTGTGAACCTTCTTACAGGTGCTTCCTGGTATGCATGCGCAAGTTTTTCTAGAGGATGTCTCCAAGGAGGGACCTACACAGTCATGGAGGGGGGATGTTTGATTTTGCTGGAGAACTATTTCTCCAGTGGTGGTGTCAGTTTACACTCCCACTAGCAATGGAAGAAGACTCCCATTATTTCACCTTCTGGACAGTTGGCACTGTGATCATTTTTTCCATGTGGGTATAAAATGGTATCTTTGGAGTTTTAACTTGCATTTCTCTGATTCTTAATGAGATTAAGAACATCTTTCTGGGTTAATGGACCATTTGCATTTCCTTCAGTGAAATGCCTTTTACCTATTTCTCTATCAGATTGTTTTTCTTTTATTGATTCATTGATTCTTTACAGATTTTAATACTAATACTTTGTCAGGTTATGTGCTGCAGAAAGTTTATGGTGTTTTTTTGATGAAAAAAATTTGAATTTTAATGTAATCGATTTTATCACCCTTTTTCCTTCATGGTTTATACATTTTTTTCTTAATATCTACCTGCATTCTCTCCTAAAGTTTTGTAGTTTCACCTTCTCCAATCCATGTAGAATTTTTTTATGTAAAGTATGAGACAGGAATCCAGCTGCATTTTCTTCCCCTTATGGGAAGGCAGGGTCCAAGCCTCTCTGATATTAATGCTTTCTGTCCTCCACACCATCGAGCCTCACCGATTTTAATGCTTTCTGTCCTTCCATGCCATCAGTCACCTTTTCATGTGTGCATGTTATCCCTTTGGACTTTTGATTTTGTTCCATTCACCTGTTTGTCTATTTCCTTACCAATATCAAACTATTTTGATTACTATATGTTTATGTATCTTTGGTAGAAAGTGATCTCTACTTTGTTTTTCAGGAATATTTTGGTGGTTCTTGGACATTTGCACTTTTATTTCTAACTTAGGTTCAGGGGTACATGTGCAGGTTTGTTTATATGGGTAAATCTTGTGTCACGGGGTTTGGTGTACAGATTATTTTATCACCCAGGTAATAAGGATAGTGTACCCAATAGGTAGTTTTTCGGTCCTCACCCTCCTCCCACCCTCCACCCTCAAGCAGGCCCCAGAGTCTGTTGTTCCCTTATTTGTGTCCATATGGACACGATGTGATGTTTAGCTCCCACTTAGAGGTAAGAACATGTAATGCTTGGTTTTCTGTTCCTGTGTTAGTTTGCTTTTAGCTCCATCCATGTTGTTGCAAAGGACATGATCTTCTTCTTTTTTATAGCTATGTAGTATTCTATGGTGTGTGTACCACATTTTTTTATCCATTGTAATGTTGATAGGCATTCAGTTGATTCCATGTATTTGCTATTGTGACTAGTACTGTAATGAACATACGTGTGCATGTGTTTTCATGGTAGAATGTTTTTTTATTTGGGTATAATAGTAATGGGATTGAGGGGTCAAATAGTAATTCTGTTTAAAGTTCTCTCAGAAATCAC
Source organism: Pan paniscus (assembly GCF_029289425.2). NCBI lineage: Eukaryota > Metazoa > Chordata > Mammalia > Primates > Hominidae > Pan > Pan paniscus. The sequence continues at coordinate 77,181,375 of NC_073266.2, read as the reverse complement.
TAAATTGCTTTCCACAATGGCTGAACTAATTTATATTCCACTAGCAGTGTAGGAGCGTTCCCTTTTCTCTGCAGCCTCACCAGCATCAGTTATTTTTTAATGATAGCCATTCTGACTGGTATGAGACGGTATCTGCTTGTGGTTTTGATTTGCAACTCTCTGATGAGGGATGTTGAGCATTTTTTCATATGCTTCTTGGCCATGCATCAGTCTTCTTTTGAAAAGTGTCCATTCATGTCCTTTGCTCCACTTTTTAGTGGGGTTGTTTGGATTTTTTGCTTGTGAATTTAAGTTCCTTATAGATTCTGGATATTAGACTTTTGTCAGATACATAGTTTGTAGATATTTTCTCCCATGTTGTAAGTTGTCTGTTCTGTTGATAGCCGCTTTTGCTGTATAGAAGTTGTTTTTTCTCCCTAATAGTTTAATTAGATCCCATGTGTCAATTTTTGTTTCTTTTGCATTGCTTTTGGCATCTTTCTCACGTAGTCTTTCCCAGTTCCTGTGTCCAGAATGGTATTTATTAGATTATCTTCCAGAGTTTTTATAGTCTTGGGCATTATGTTTAAGTCTTTAATCCATCTTGAGTTGATTTTTGTATATGTGTAATGAAGGGGTCCAATTTCAGTCTTCTGCATATGGCTAGCCAGCTATCCCAGGACCATTTATTGAATAGGGAGTCCTTTCCCTATTGCTTGTTTTTGTTGACTTTGTTGAAGATCAGATGGTTGTAGGGGTATGGCATAATTTCAGGGCTCTCTATTCTGTTCCGTTGGTCTGTGTATCTGTTTTGGTATCAGCACCATGCTGTTTTGGTTGCTGTAACCTAATAGTTTGAAGTCAGGTAATGTGATGCCTCCATCTCTATTCTTTTTGTTTAGAATTGCCTTGGCTATTCAGACTCGTTCTTGGCTCCATAATGAATTTTAAAATCGTTTTTTCTAGTTCTGTGAAGAGTGTCATTAGTAGTTTCATAGGAATAGCATTGACTCTGTAAACTGCTTTGGGGAGTATGGCCATTTTAATGATACTGATTCTATCTGTGAGCATGGAATGTTTTTCCATCTGTTTGAGTCATCTTTGATTTCTTTGGTGTTTTGTAATTCTTTCTGTAGAGATCTTTCACCTCCCTGTTCAGCTGTATTCCTAGGTATTGTAGTATTTTTCTGGCTATTTTGAATGGATTGTATTCTTTATTTGGCCTCTTGGCTTTGGATGTTGTTAGCATATAGGAACGCTACTGATTTTCGTACATTAACTTTTTTTCTAACCTGAAACTTTGCTGAATTTATCAGATCAAAGAGCTTTTGGGCAGAGACTGTGGGGGTTTCTAGGTATAAAATCATATCGCCTGGAAACAGGGAAAGTTTGACTACCTCTCTTAATATTTTGATACCTTTTATTTCTTTCTCTTGCCTAACTTCTGGCCAGAACTTCCAGTACTAAGTTGAATAGGAGTGGTGAGAGAGGGCGTCTTTGTCTTGTGCCAGTTTTCAAGGGGAATGCTTCCAGCTTTTGCCCATTCAGTATGATGTTGGCTATGGGTTTGTCATAGATGGCTCTTATTATTTTGCAGTACGTTCCTTCAATGCCTAATTTGTTGATTTTTTAACATGAAGGGGCATTGAGTTTTATGAAAAGTCTTTTCTGCATCTATTGAGATAATCATATGGTTTTTGCCTTTATTTCTGTTTATATGATAAATCACATTTCTTGATTAACATATGTTGAATCATCCTTGCATCCTAGGGATAAAACCTACTTGATCATGGTGGGATTAGCTTTGTTTCTTATTTTTTAAGACAGGGTTTTGCTCTGTCGCCTGTGCTGGAGTGTGGGTTGTGATCAAGGCCCACTGCAGCCTTGGACTCCCGGGCTCAATCCATTCTCCCACCTCAGCCTCCACTCCTGGGACTGCAGGTGCACACCACCATGCCTGGCTTATTTTTGAATTTTTTTAGAGACAAAGTTTTGCCATGTTGCTCACGCTGGTCTCAAACTCCTGGGCCCAAGCAGACCTGTAGTTTTGGATGCCGTTTACCCTCTTAAATTTTACAATTAGTCAAGTTCTGCCAAAATAAGATGCACCAAAAGTAATCCAATCTAAAGGTTAAAGTAAACCAGTTACTCTCAAATTAGATTTCTTGTTATCTATGAACATAGTGTAGATCTACTCTTAAAAGTTCTTTAATCTTTTTATGAAATGTTCTAACTTTTCTGTAAAAAGCATGTCTTTTGCTAGACTTACTCCGAAAACCTAATTTTAATATTATAAATGCTATCCTTTTAAAGTTGTATTTGTTGTTTCTTGAAGACATTTGTGAATGAATTTAAGATCTGGGCTATGTGTGTGTATTTTGGTAGCCTGTGATTGTGATAACTTGTAGATTGTTTTGGGTTTCTATAAGAGCAAGTATATCAACAGGTGAGTTTGTTTTTTCTAAGTTTTATATATTTTTCTTATTAGTCTACTTGAAATCTGAATGGTTCTCAAACTTCAGTGTGCATCAGAATCACGTGTAGACGGCTTATTAAAACACAGGCTGCTGAGCTTCACTCTGAGTTTCTGATTCAGTGGGTCTAGGGTAAAGCCAGAAAATGTGCATTTACAGCAAGTTCTCTAGTGGTGCTGATGCTGCTGGTCCAGGACCACACTTCAAGAACCGTTGCTCTAGTACACTGTGCAATAGAATTGGTGAAAGTTGATATCCTTATCTTGTGCTGATCTTGAAACGCTTTAGACATTTCACCATAAAGTTTATTTGCAAGCATGTTTCTATGCGTGTGAAAGTTCTCTATTGGTTATAAAAGCATAAATCCATTCTTTACTTGCTAAGAGTGTGTTATTTTGAAATCACTGTCAAATTTTATTGATCATCTTTTCATTTTTTGAGATAACATGATTTTAAACAAACTCTGCATTCCTAAGTTAAACCCATTTTGTTCATGATGCCTTACTTTTCTTGTACATGGTGAGAAACAGTTTTCCGATATTTTATATCTATGTTCCTAAAATTCTCCTGTAATTTTCTTTTCTCATGGTGTCTTTGGTTTTGTTATCCAGGTTATGCCAACCTCAAAGCTAGTTAAAAATTGTTTCCTCTTTTTCTATTTTTTGAAAGATTTTTGTGTAAACTAGGATTATTTGTTGCTTGCATGCTTGGTTAGAGCATGCCTAGGAAGTGATCCAGGCCTGGTTTTTATTTTGTAAAAAGATTTTTAATTGAATTCACTTTAATGAATGGTTACAGAAATATTCAGGTATTCCATATCCTCTTGAATCACTTTCATTAAGTTGTATTTTGCTAGGAATTTGTTCATTTCTCTACAATTTTTAAATCACAGTTTAAAATTTTATAGGCATGAAATTCATTATATTTTAAATCAGTCGCATCTGAAGTTATGCTCCAATTGTGATTCCTAATATTGTTATCTTTTTGTTTCCTCATTAATCTCTCCAGAGGTTTGCCTGGTTTATTCCAAAGAATAAACTTTAATGAGTTGTTTTTTTCATTCCTTTGTACACCTTAGCTTTCTTTATGCTACTTCTTTATCTGTAGGCTAATTTTGTTTTATCTGTCCTTCTGGGGTGGATGGGTGAGGGTGTGTGTGGTGTGTTTTACTTTTGGATTGAGATTTTAACACACCTCTTTGTAATTGATGGATAAATCAGACTATTAACATGGTTTATCACTTTTCTTCTGTTGTGTTTCATTTTAGCAAAGCGTCTAATTTTAATTTCATTGGATCAAGAATTGTAACATCATTGAACATTAAAACGTGAGAGACTAATAGTGAAAGATATAGCACCAAGGATAGAAATACTAAAGATCATGAAAAATTAAGATCATGTTGTTTGTCATAAGATAAAGTGAACTTGATTTATAATTGTTTGTATAAATTCCAAATGTACTGCTGGGATTCAACCTTTTGAATTATGTGTGCAGATTATTTACATAACCTCCATTCTTGATCTTTTCTTAAGGTAATGCATTGGGAGAACTCTAATTACAGTTCCAGCATTTGCTGAAAATTCTGCTTCAAAAACTTGTAGAATTTTACCCGGTGGAATGTTCACACAAACCTCATTAGAATATTAGAAGTCACACCAAAGATTAATGATAATTATTTGCATTTAAAGACACTATCAAGGTAATCACTGCTTCCCAGTGTAAATGCTATCGTCATCCAGTATTTTAATTATATCTTATTCTCCTTCCACAAGTTAGATACTATTGTTTATTTTACAGTCAGTATCTGTTTAGTTGTATCCATGTATAAACAGATTCTTTTTTGCTTACTATTCCTTCTATCTTGGATCTTTTATGTTGGACAATATTTCTTCTGTCCAAAGTATGTTGTGAAGACTTTCCTTTAGTGTGAGGATCTGTTGGTAAACATTCTGTTTTGTTTCTCTATAAATGTTGGTTTTACTGTATTCTTGAAAGAGGCCTCTCATTCCTTGGAATATTAAATGTGTGGTAAGTCTTGCTCTGTCTAGGTTTCCTTTGTGTTTGTGACTTTTGACTGTAAGTCCTTGTCCTTGGATCTTTATGTGTGAATTCCTTGGAACTCTTAAGGTCTTGGATAAAAGTTGTTAGAGAGAATTTCTGAACTCATCTCCAGATGCCTAGATCTGGGACAACTTCAAAATGTATTGCTGTGTGCATTTCACATAGACCTATTTGAGGCAGGGTCTACGGTTAAAAATGTTCACCTCTTTTCTAGGTAGTGCCAAGATGTAAATGACTCTTTATCCTAAGTGCTTTTTGCCTTTTTGCTTCAATGTCTATTTTGTCTTGTTGTAATATAGCTTTTTTTCTTCCTCCACCCCTCTCTTCTGTGTCTGTGTTCTGTATTTTAGATATGCCTTATGTAAGGAGTTCAGAGCTAGGGCTTTATTTTTTTTTAGAGACAGAGTCTCGCTCTGTCGCCCAGGCTGGAGTGTGTTGGCATGATCATGGCTCACTGAAGCCTCAACCTCCTGGGCTCAAACGATTCTCCTCCCTCAGCCTTCTGAGTAGCTGGGACTACAGGTGCCCACCAGCTAATTTTTTTTTTTTTTTTTTTTTTTTTTTGTAGAGACAGTCTAGTTATGTTACCCAGGCTGGTCTTGAACTCCTGGGCTCAAGCTATCATTCCCACCTCAGCCTAGTAAAGTGCTGGGATCAGAGGCATGAGCTATCACATGCAGCTTAGAATTTGGCTTCTAAAATCTAATCTCTTTTCTAAAACTCTATTGGCATTTCTGATAAATTATTTCTGCCATGTCATTTTGTGCTTTTTCTATGCAGCTGCTGCCTTTATTTTACTTTCCTATCTTGAGCTTTTTTTTTTTAATCTAAAAATACTCTTCCTGTACAGTTTTTAGAAGTTAGACATTCCATTTGCAGATGTTAGTGGGTTACTCTTAGGTGAACAATCACCTTCATGTCTATTGTTCACAAATATCTTCTTCTCTTCCTGAATAACACAGTATTTTATTAGAATATTTTAGCTTTGATCATCCCTTTCTATTGTATCTTTGATTTTTAATCAGTATTTTGGATATATCTTTATTCCAATTCCCGGAAATTAGATTTTTTAAATTACTGTTTCTTCTTGTTTATTTTTTAAAAATTTCTCCACATTGATCAGTTTGCTTGTTTTTCCTTATTTCATTTCAGTTTTCCCTTATTTCATTTCAGTTTTCCCTTTGAGATAATTACCCTTTCTGATGAAATACATCCTTTAGCAAGTCCTATGGTGACATACTGTTTGTACTTTACTTTCTCTTTTTGTTTGCTAAAAATACTATTTTGCTTAATTTCTTGAATGTCAGTTTAGCCATATGCGCAATTCTAGATTGCTAGGGGCTTCCCATCAATACTTCGAAGCTATGATTTCATTGTCATCTGGCCTCCATTTGTAGCTGCAAAAGTCTAATATCAAAACGTCGTTGCTTTGAAGTAATCTCTTCTCTGCCTTTAGAGTGGCTTTGCTGTCTCTACTTTTTACTTTGCTTATATCTAGGTCCCTTCTTTCCTCAGTTGGAATTTCTTGTGCTCTCAGAATCTGAAGATTTATGTTTTTCATCAATTCTGGAGAATCCTCAGCTGTTATCTTCTGTTTCTTCTTTCTCTTGGGTTTCTAATTAGACATATGTTCAACCTTCTTATTCCATCTCCCTGTCTCTTAATCCCTCTTTCATTTTTTTCCTCTTTGTGCTGTGTACTGGGATGTTTCCTCAAGTAGGTAATTCATTCTTTAACTGCGTCAACTCTATCTGACCTATTTGAGTTTTTAGTATCAGCTATTATGTATTTTGCATATGTAGAAATTGTTTCTTTTTCAAATCTTCCTGGCCATTTAACTCTTGTTCCTTGCTCATGTTTTAGTTTAATTATTTTAAATAAATGATATTTCTAATTTAGTTATTTTATACTATGCATTTGAAGATGCCGATCTGATATACTTGGGTATGCTATTTCTCTCTTTTGCTATTTCTTGTTTTTACCAACTCTAGCTCAGAGTTTTGCTTTCCTCGGTATTTTTCACTTTTTATTGGGAACCCATATTTAACTGTCATAATCTGTGGCAGTCCAAAAGGCCCTGGCTTGAGAGCAGGCCTCCACGGGACCCTTGTTTGCTTCTGCCAGATACCTGGAAGTGCCTTCTGAGACCACTTTTGGTTAATGTTGTTGCTTTAGGGATCGCAGGTCACGCATTTAGTCTAAATGCAGTCCCTGAAGCTGTGTGGACACAGATCTGTGATGATAGATTCACAGTGCGGGAGGCCTTTTCTCTGTCTACAGCTAAGGCCCAAATGAGTAAGTTTCCCTGCTGCTTCCCCTTGCAGAGCTTTTTTGTTTTGTTTTGTGTTTGCGGTTTTTTAAAGCCATTGTTTCATTAAGAGTATAGCCCCTTTGAGGGCCTCATTTCCATTTTGCAAAATGATTATACTTGGCTTCAGTTTGAGTTTTAGCTTGTCACATTTATTCCAGATTTGTCTCTCCAGTTGGATTCAGGTCCCTAGTATGTTTAGGCTGTTGAGACCCCAATTTCTGAGAGGTCCTTCACTTCTTCCTCACATTTAATGCAGTTCCTGCAATTTTGTAGGTACATCTGCCAGACCTGCCTTAGTTCCCATATTGGCCATGTCTACCTTGGGGTCAACACATATGTATCTATAATTTGATAAACATTTTCCTATGTTAAGTCAAGATATCACCTTTGTTTTGGAGTTTATGCAATTATAAAATTTGTCACTTATGTTTGGGTCCCATGCCAAGTGGAATGTTGATACCATAAGATAATTCTAATATTTCAGTATAAAATTTTATGCATAGGTTTTATTTTTTTTTTTTAAAAAAAAACCCTAAATTTAGGAAGAAGCAGCCTGTCTTTGAATAGATTGGCTTCGTTCTGTTGGCTATTTGACCTCTTAACAATGTAGACAGTTCTCTCAGTTTTGCCTCTAGGGTCACTGCTGGCTGAGTATCCTTTATTATCTGCGTGAGGGATCCAGAGGAGCCTGAAAACATGGCTTAATGAAATGTACAGATGATGATAGAGGAAGGCCATGTTCTGTTCTCGGCATGGGCCCGAGCGCAATAGCAAGAGGAAGAACTAGTGCTGTTGGCAATAAATAATGAAACAATACGCCTGAATTTGGACCAGAGAAAACTAATGTCCCCCTGGAAAAATGATCTGCAGTGATTCTCAGAGCAGTGATCTTGGAGGGAGAACTAGACCAGAGAGGAAATGTAAGAGCTGGGAATGGAGAATTATACCATTGTTATTTTCATGTAATTGGTCGCGAGCTTAGCAGCATAAGAATAAGGAAGTTTTAGTCTTTATTGTTAATTAAAAAATATCATCCTTGTGTAATTGCATAAATACTTGTGTGGTGCTTCACTGCTTCAAACTTGCTTTTTACATTCATCACCACAGCTGATTTTACAAGATACTCTCCCTGCCAGCTCCCAAAGTGTGAGTTATTGAGAGCTGTGCCCAGGGAAGGAGGAGGAGGCTGTTTGGATTGTCCCCTCTTACTAATTAAATCACTTAAGCGTGGAATGCTTAAAGGCAGTTTCAAAAACATTAGTCTCAGAAGGGAATGCCTGACTTGTCCCTTGCGGTCCTCCCCTTGGTCTACTCTCCTGTGCCCTTCTGCTTTAGAAGATTGTTCCTCGCCAGGCGCGGTGGCTCACACCTGTAATCCCAGCACTTTGAGAGGCAGAGGAGGGTGGATCACCTGAGGTCAGGAGTTCGAGACCAGCCTGGTCAACATGGTGAAACCCCGTCTCTATTAAAAAAATAAAATAAAATAAAACAAATGAAATAAAAATTAGCCAGGTGTGGTGGTGTGCACCTGTAATCCCAGCTACTCAGGAGGCCGAGGCAGGAGACTAGCTTGAACCTGGGAGGTTGGAAGTTGTGGTGAGCCAAGATCGTGCCACTGCACTCCAGCCTGGGCCATAGAGTAAGACTCCATCTCAAAAACAAAAACAAAACAAAACAAAAATTTAAAGGCTGGGCACAGTGGCTCACGCCTGTAATTCCAGCACTTTGGGAGGCCGAGGCAGGTAGATGACCTGAGGCCACGAGTTCAAGACCAGCCAGGCCAACATAGTGAAACCCCATCTGTACTAAAAATACAAAAATTAGCCAGGCATGGTGGTGGATGCCTGTAATCCCAGCTGAGGCTGAGGCATGAGAATCGCTTGAACCTGGGAGGCAGAGGTTGCAGTGAGCCACTGCACTCCAGCCTGGGCAATAGAGTGAGACTCAGTCTCAAAAAAACCAGATTGTTCCCAATTGTCAGGTCCCAGCCCAGAATGCCTATAAATGAGCCCTTCCTTGCCTGCTCAGCTGTCAGTGCCCTCGTGATCCTGAGGCCATTGTGCCATTTTTGGGGGCCTCGGTTTCCTCATCAATGAAGTGAATAGCTTGGGAGGACTCCAACACTGAGACTGTGGAGATCCCTACAGCCCTTTCTGCCTAGAGCAGAAAATTCAATTCTTAGTTATTTGTTCTCTTGTTTTGAACCTTAAAGCTTTTGCAGGTTGGTCTTGGCTTCTCAGCAATATTTTAATTCTTAAGGACATCTGTGTTGGATTTTGTTTGAATCTACAGGATACAGCAGCCCAGTGCTAAATACAGAGTAGATACTAAATGAATGGTTGACTTTTCTAGGTTTTTGGCATCTTACATTTCCTATTATCTTCTTACTCTAAGATGGCATCCAAACCACCAGTACTGCGCTTTTAAGGGTCCTAATTCTAGTCAGTTTGTCAGACCCCGAATTTCTACCTCCCTGATGCAGAGCTGCCACCTAGTGGGAAAAGGTGGCAACTCTAAGCTATTTAGTGCCCAATGCTTCTTAAGTTGGTGTTATTTGGTTTAATTCAAGAAGCCAAGAAGTAGGCATTTTGGAGTGAGTTGCAGCAAAGTGACTTGAACCATGCTACTCTCACATAGTCCAGTAGGCTACAACCTGCATGGTGTGATTTGCAGGTAGCTGATCTGGGCTCTACTGCTTAGAGATCCTTATTTCAATGGCCTTTGACATCTAGCATTAGAGGCTCATTCCATAAGTGCCTTTTAATCTTTTGGAGTGTTTCCATTGATCCCAATACTATGTTGTCCTCTGTCATTGTTTCCTGGATTCAAGTCAGCACTCTCGGTAGCAAGTGAAAGAAACCCAACTCAGAATTGTTCACAGCCAACAAAGGAAGTTTATTGGCTTATGTAACTACAAATTCTAGGGATAGGCTGGCTTCAGGCAGCCTGAAACCCTATCATCAGGATTCAGCCTCTTTCCCTTGGTTCTGCTTATGAAATTACTTTCTGGTGCTCCCCTCTCGCTATCCTTCATGCCTTTTTTTTTTCTCCAGATCATAGAAAAGTACTGGAATTTACTCTTGTTGAGCTACATATCAATATTTGAACAACTGCCATGCTGAGAGTGGGCAAGTAAGTTGTATTCTGCTTGGCCACATCTAGGTCATGGGACCACCTGAATCGCATGAGATGACAGGAAAAGTCATCATTCCCCAAAAGAAAATGGAAGTACCATTTCCAAAATAAAGCTTGGATGCTAGGCAAGCTAAAAGAACAGATGTCTATGACCTTGGCCATTGTATATGTTCACTCATTGCAAGCCATGTGCCATTTCCTTTGATATCTGCCAGTGTTTGCATATTGCTAGATATCTAAACGGGCTTAATTAATGGCTGAAATGATTGAGTTGTTAGGTAGGGAGGCCAGTGAGCACCTGAATCCCACTGTGGGTACAAAATCAAAGATACATTGTGTAGGTAATCTAGGAACAACCCTGTGATGGTTTTAAAACATGAACATGCAGCCTTGTTCATTGGGACCCTTAATCTTGGAGCCTAGATCCACCACTTAGGAGGTTCAACCTGAGACCATCATGCTGGAGAGGTCACACTTACGTGTTCTGGTGACAGTCCCAGCTGAGCCTTCCAGCCATCCTTGCAAAGATACCAGACATGAGAATGCCTGCTTGCATCCTCTAGCCCAGCCCATCTGCCAGTTAAGTGACACAATGGGACCTTTAATGCCACACCCAAACAGAAGATCCTCCCAGCTGAGCCCTGCCCAAATCCTTGACCCACAAAAGTGTAAGATATCATAAAATGGTGGTTTTCCTAAGCCACTAAATTTTAGAGCAAATTGCCAGCGCTTCAACACCTTAATGAGAAAGTAAAGACCAAATACATTTCTAATTACCTTGACTATGATCTCAACACAAATGTGTTATAAAAAGAGCTGTTTATGAAGGAAGATTAAATGACTTTTTTTTTTTGCCCAAAAGGCTTTCAAATAATAAATTTATCTTCCTCCTGCCAGCAGTTTGTTGGCGAGCTGCCCCCTTTAATGTCAGAGCCTAACAGAGCACGAGCATGAGGCGGAGGTCAAAGTCTTGCCTGCTTGTCACAGCTTTGCCGCACATGGTGGCTGGTTTACTGGTCCCCAGGGGGCCTGGAAAACTCCTGTTTCCTTATACAGCTGGATCTTGGCAAGCCAGTAGAGTGTGTTCTGTCAGTGGTATTGCAAAATAGAAAGTAGGCTCCTTTTCTGGAAACTTTCTTTTCCCTGCAGACTTCAGTGTGTCCCTGCAGTATGTCCATTCTTCAGAGCCTTGCTAATAAATGGTCACGCAGAGAACTGGGATGAAGTTTGTGATCGGCCTAAAAACTTGGTGTACACATCCTCCATGGGCTCGCCTGCTACCTCCCCCTGAAGGCACCGGCCCACCTTCCCCCGACAAGCTGTTGAGAACCTCCAGGCACATGTGCCTGTCTGTTTTTGATAATCCACCATCTTCTCAGGAAACCGTCTCCCAGCCGGGGCTCTCGGAGACTACTCGAGAATACTATGCTGTTTTCTATTCCTGACTTCTCTGTTAGCAAAAAGCAAGTGACTTCTTGATGGAAAGTATGTCTTGAGATGATATAACTTCCCTTTACCCCTCCTTTCTTAATCATGTATTCATGGAACTCACTCTGTGCTGGGCAGTGTTCTAGATCCTGGGAATGTATTCATGAACAAAACAGACAAAAGTCCAGTGGTTGAGGAACTTACTCTCTAAAGGAGAAAGGGAGAGAGGCACATAAACAGCACACTCAGTTGAACATACTATGTATTAGGAAGATGAAATGATGAAAATGAAGTGAAAAACAGCAGCATTGGAAATGGCTGGGACAGGGAGTTGTAGCGACACAGTGTCTTCTGAGGGGGTCTCCTTGAAGATGACCTTTGAGCAAAGACCAGAAAGAGATGAGGGAGTCAGTTACATGATACCTGGGGGAAGATGATTCTGGGAAGAAGAAATTAGCAGTGCAATGGCCTTTAGTTAGTAGCAGGGAAGAAACCTGAGACTCACTGAGTATCATGAGTAGATGAGGTCAGTGGGCTTTATGAGCCATTGCAGGCACCTCTTACTCCAAGAGGCATGGGAGCCCTTGGAGAGTTTGAACAGAGGAGTGACAGGATCTCATGTATGTCCCAGACTACCCTGGCTGCTGGCTGTGCATACATCCTAGGGGAAAAGGGTATAAATGGGATCCCTTAGGAGGCTGTGGCAGTGATAATGATGAGAGGGTGCTGGCTGAGCTCAGAGGTAGCAGAGGAGAGGTGACAAATGGTTGGATTTTGAGTGTTTTAAAAGTGGTACTAATAGGACTTGCTAATTTGGGGTGAGGACAGAAGTCAAGGATGGCTCTGAGTTTTTGGTTATAGCTAGGCAGGTCGGTGGCCTAGAAAGCAGATTTGGGGAACTCAGTAGTTCAGCATGGATTTTGTTCCACTTGAGAGGAAGGACTGGCACTTGGACATACAGGTCTGGGGCCTCGGGTGAGGAGCTGACTTGAATGAAGAAGCCGTTTCCCAAGGCTACTTGATTGTCTCAGGTTAGATTAGAAGGCCTGATCCCAGGTTTTGGAACGTGTTCTATCCCGTCATATCTTATGACTCCCATCCATCCCACGAAGCCATGGACATCGCGGTGGTTACAGGGAATGTCCGTGGCAGCCCTGTTGGTCTGGAGCATGAATTGGACTATTGACATGAACAGGTAAAAAGCTGCCATCTTTAGGCTGGAAGAGCATTAAGATAGATTTTTTCCATCACCTCATGTCTCTTGGAGTAGGGGCAATAAGACTGGAAGAGAAAAGTTAGGAAAAAATACCATTTTGTCCCAAGAGAATCCAATATAAGAAAAAGCATATTTTCCTTATTTTTAATGAAAAATAGTAGCTTCCACTTAGTGGATCCTTGTGTAATATTTACTAATTAAAAATAAACAATATCCAAAAAGATGGAAGTCTGAATCTGGATTTCTTTTTTGAGGCTGGATATCACTCTGTTGCCCAGGCTGGAGTGCAGTGGCACGATCAAAATTCACTGCAGTCTCAGCTTGCCCCCAGGCTCAGGTGATTCTCCCACCTCAGCCTCCCGAGTAGCTGGGACTACAGGCATGCACCACCACACTCGGATAATTTTTTGTATTTTTTGTAGAGACGGGGTGTCGTTATGTTGCCCAGGCTGGTCTTGAACTCTTGGGCTCAAGCGATCTGCCCACCATGGCCTCCCAAAGTACCCGGATTGTGGGCGTGAGCCACTGCACCTGGCAGAATCTGGCACTTAAAAATCCACTTTGAGTATGGTTTTCAATATGCCTGTATCAGCTTCCTAGGTTTGCTGTAACAAACTTAAGGCAACAAATTGTGTCTTAAAAAAACAGAAATGTATCCTCATAGTTCTGAAGGTTAGAAGACAGAATCAAGGTGTCTGTGGGGCCAAGTTTCCTCTGAAGGCACTAGGGGAGCATATCCTTGCTGCTTCCAGCGTCTGGGGGTTGCTGACAAGCTTTGGCGTTCCTTGACTTACAGCTGCTCACTCCAGTCTCTGCCTCTTCTGTCACATGGACTTCTTTCTGGGCTTCTGTGTGTGTCCAGATTTCCTCCTTATGACAGTATTCATTGGATTAGGTCCCACTCCAAGCCAGTGTGACCTCATCTTAACTTGACGGCATCTGCAGAGACCATGTTTCCAAATAAGAAATAACACCTATTTCTCCGGTACCAGGAAGTAGGACTTGGATATGTCTTTTTGGGGGACACAGTATTATCCACTCTGATACTGAAAGAAAAGAATGAGGTGTAAAAGGTGGTATAAACTAAGGAAGTATACTGCTTTAGCAAAATAACTCAGTTACAATCGTTTTAGTAATTCATATTTCTTTCTCCTTTTGTAAAAATTTAGACTACTTCACACAAGTTTTGTCTTCTAATTTTTGATATTTCAAATGAGATTATATTCTGTATAATTACTCAGAATACGGGCAATATGGTGCATATATCACTAGGAAACTAAGCAGGATTAACATGAGAGGGAGTGACTGGAATTTGCGGTATCCTTACAATATACCCCATGAATTGCTGAACTGATGAACGATGGATTGTTTTATATTTTTATGAAATGAAGAGTATTCAAAAGAATAGTGATAAGGAAACTGAGCTCTAGAACAGGATGATCAACTAAATCAACATGAACTAGTTGATCTCTAGAACAGGATGGACACCCAATCCCAAGACCATGGGCACAGCTGGGAAGCTTGTGGAGAGGCTGAAGACATGGTGACTAAGAGCACAAGTTCAGGACCAGGATAGTCCAAACCCAAGCTCTGCTGTGGAATCAAGGGCTCAACCCTTAACCCCTCCAGGCCTTAATTTTCCTGTCTGCAGAATGGGAACACTGTTCTTATCTCACAGGGCTCTTTGAGGATGTGATAAGTAAATTCCCATAGAGGTGGCATAGCACAGTGGATGAGAATGGATTCTGGAGTCAGAGGGCCACAAGGCCAGTCTTGGCCTTACCACTTGCTAGCTTTATGGCCTTGGGCCAGGTGATAAGCCTCTCTGGGCCTCAATTGCTTCCTCTGTAAAATAAGGATGATGCTAATACTCATTGTTGTTAAGATTAAATGAGGTAAATGAGCTAACACTTGGGAAATTCTTAGAGCAGTGCCTGGCACAGAGTAAGTGGTATTTGAGTATTTTCCATATTGAAGTGTGGAATCAGTGCCAGGGCTACATAAGCCTGATAAGTGTTCATTGCTCCTGTCATGTTTATAATCTCCTCACCCTCCTGCCCCTGAAAATACCCCCACGTCAGCTGCCTTTTCCACCTTTATCTGGATACTGAAAAATGCACGTAAAGGGACATTTTACCTTAAGGAAAGCTTGGACTTTCAAAACAGATGCATTGCGAGGTGGTTTACTTTACCAAAGGACTTACTGTGGGGTTCCATAAATAAACGAGTACTTTAAGGTGGAACTTTATTTACAAAACCACTTCCTTCTTTTCAGGAACATTTTGCTTAAAGCGAAATAGATACTAAGATTGGTCAAATTGAGTGCCCTCTGTTTGTCCATCATAGATCTTGGACTACCCACTTCTGCGCTTTGATGCATGTCTATGTAGCATTTTTAGCCCCCAGGATTTTCTTATGTTACTGTCTTAGTCTATTCATTCTGCTATAACAAAATACTTGAGACTGGGTAATTTAAAAATATAGTAAAAGAGATTTATTTTCTTGCAACTCTGGAGCCCGGGAATCCCAAGATAAAGGTGTGGGCAGGTGCGGTGTCTGAGAGCCTGTTCCTTATAGGCTGGGTAGGTGTCCTCACATGGGCTCTTTTACAAGTTACTAATCATTCATGATGACTTAATCACCACCCCAAAGACCCCACCCCTCAGTACCAACACAATGGGAATCAAGTTTCAACACATGAATTTTGGGGGACATTCAGACCATAGCAGTTACCTAGGTGTGATAATGATTGATTTTAGAACTACAGAATGTAAGAATTGGCGGGTGACTGGGAGATTCTCATCTCTGTCCCAGCAGCCAGTTCTGCATTCAAGAATGTTGATTCAGACAGGGAGAAGGTGGTTCCCCTTTTCAGAACTAATTCAGTCTCCTTGATTATATTTTAAAGGTCTCAGTTTGGTGCTTGCTTTTAATTTTTCTCTAATACAGCTTCCTTTCAAATAAGATGATGAATCTCCAGAAGTCCCTGCAAGCATCAGTATATGGCTACAATTTTTTTTTTTTTTTTTTTTTTTTTGAGACGGAATCTCACTCTGTAGCCCAGGCTGGAGCGCAGTGGCGCGATCTTGGCTCACTGCAAGCTCCGCCTCCTGGATTCACACCATTCTCCTGCCTCAGCCTCCCGAGTAGCTGGGACCACAGGCGCCCGCCACCACACCCGGCTAATTTTTTGTATTTTTAGTAGAGATGGGGTTTCACCGTGTTAGCCACGATGGTCACGATCTCCTGACCTTGTGATCCACCCGCCTCAGCCGCCCAAAGTGCTGGGATTACAGGTGTGAGCCACCACGCCTGGCCTATGGCTACAATTTTTATACCACTGTGTTGACCTTACCTTGTCTTTATAGCAGGGGATTTTGGTTTCCATTTGTTACCATGGTGGTCAAACTTGGTAGCATATTAGAAACGCCTGAGAAGCTTTTAAAGCCATTCCCACTTTGGGGCTCCCATCCTCCAGAGATTCAGCTGTGTGAATTTTAACAGCCCAGTTGATACTATTGCATAGCTATGTGTGAGTGTATCAACTTATAAACATGACTGATACTTTATCCATGCTAATGTTTGCTGTTTTTAAGGTTAGTGAATTATATTTAAGAAAACCCAAAGAAACAGCCCAGGTGGTTACAGGGATAACTGAGGTTTGGTAAACACTGAAGCTGGGGAGGTAGAATCACCTTACCTAGCCAATGTCACCAAAGTGGCTGGTGACAAGAGTGTCTCTGAACTCATCCAAGGCTCTCTTTTGTTTTTGTTTTTGGTATGTGAAGTTTCTCACCCT
Organism: Pan paniscus; assembly: GCF_029289425.2. Taxonomy (NCBI): domain Eukaryota; kingdom Metazoa; phylum Chordata; class Mammalia; order Primates; family Hominidae; genus Pan; species Pan paniscus. Next base: position 77,164,972 of record NC_073266.2, on the reverse strand, counting down.
TGAAACAACCGCACTTGTACTTGCAGGAAGCTGAGACTCCCTTTGGACCTAGTCATCCTGTTATGTGGCCACCACCGTCATAGCAATATTTAAAAACTCCATTGGGCCTTCAGCCTCAGTGGCAGGAAGCCTAACTCTATTTTGTTGTCTTAGTCCCTGGAGTATATTGAGGCTGCAAAGTTATGTTCACCAGATCTTGGTAGTTCCAACAATCACAAATATATTTTTAAAACTTTTAAAAACATAAATCTATTGCATGTATCAGTACTGATGCTCACATTCTCTCTTCCCTGCCCCCCCCCCAGCTGTCCCCTCAATTGCAACTTTAGTATGCCCTTGCATTTGCAGCAGAGTCCCAAGCATACTGTCAGAACCTTGGAATGGTTATGTCACAGGCCAAAGAGAATTTGAGGCTAAATTGTGAAGGTCTAGCCAGTAAGAATGAAACATCAATAGTGTTTCCTTCCAGACTTGTGGCCTCGCAGCAAAGAACGAGGCAGCTAGAGTTGAAAAGCACTTCCATACCAGAAGCTCCGCAAATTGGGCAGGCAGCTAGATGTCTTCTTAAATTGCATTTCTGGTGACCTCAGCCATGGCCCAGGCAGACCACCCTCCTTTTCATACAGAAAGGTAATTCCGCTACTAAGTTCAGTCACTCCCATATTGTTTGGAACAGGTTACTCCTAGTGGTCTTGTGGTTTGGGTGTTTGCACCGGGGAACATGATTAATAAAAACCACACAATTCATTTTGACAGCCTTGGCCCATCTCTCCCAAAGTGAGGAGCTGCTCGTGACTTCTTCTATTTTCAGCTTGTGTTTTTTTATTGCAAAATCAGGCATTCCTTTGAATTCATGTGTGTCCTTGAAAACAAAGCAGCTGTGTTTTCAGTAGTGCAGACTCTCCCCTGTCTGTTGCTGGTAGATGCACCTAATGGTAAACAATTTATAAACAAAATGTTCTCCCCTCAGCCCCCTGCCCCCCAACCCCTTGCTTTTGTGCTGATCTGTAGCAAGGGTCTCCTAGCACGTACAGGATAAGACTTGTGAGAGTTTGAAAGAAACTCACGGCCGTTGATTATTACCTGGGCTTATGCATTATGTGAACATATTCCTTCAGAGAACCCAGGAAGACATCCTATCCTTGTCCAGACTTTGCTCAGTAAGAGGCAGGTGACCAAGTGCAAACAGCACAGTGGGTGGGTTCGAAAAGAAGCTGGTTTGAATGTTTATTCTGCCATCTGACAATTTGGTGTCTTGGATAAGTGCCCTGACCACACGCCATGCCTCAGTTCCCTTTTGTACAATGGGAGACCAGGATAGAGCAGACCTGACTGATTCAGGGAGGAGAAAATGTTTCTGAAGGACCCAAGATAGACACAGAATGGCAGCTGTTAACTGACAGCAGAAGAAGTAACCAGGGAAATCAGGGAGCTTGTCTCATCCTTAATTCCTACATTTTTTAAAAAAGGATTTTTTTAGAGCAGTTTTAGATTTACAGCAAAACTGGAAGGAATAGTGATTTCCCATATACTCCCAACTCCACATGGATAGATATTTCCTCCTCACTACCAACATTCTGTGCCCCCTTTCCAGAGTGGTGCATTTATTACAATCAGTGAACCTAAAATGACACATCATTATTACCCAAAGTCCATAGTTCATGTTAGTTTTCACTCTTGTCACTGTATGTTCTGCGGGTTTAGATAAATGTATCATGACATGTATTTTCCATCATAGTATCATCCAGAGTGTTTCCTGTGTCCGAAAAATTTTCTGTGCTCCCCCTATCCCTTCCTCCCTCCCTCCCCCAGACCCTGGCATCTGCTTTTTTTTCCCCCCCTTTTTTCTTTTTCTTTCTTTTTTTTTTTTGAGATGGAATCTCGCTCTGTCACCCAGGCTGGAGGGCAGTGGCACGATCTCAGCTCACTGCAACCTCTGCCTCCCGGGTTCAAGTGATTCTCCTGCCTCAGCTTCCTAAGTAGCTGGGCTTATAGGCGCATGCCACCACGCCCAGCTACATTTTGTATTTTTAGTAGAGATGGGGTTTCACCATGTTGGTCAGGCTGGTCTCGAATTCCTGACCTCGTGATCTACCTGCCTCAGCTTCCCAAAGTGCTGGGATTACAGGTGTGAGCCACCACGCCCGGCCTTTTTTTTTTTTTTTTTCTTTCTTTAAGATGAAGTCTCACTCTGTCACCCAGGCTGGAGGGCAGTGGCATGATCTCAGCTCACTGCAAGCTCTGCCTCCCGGGTTCAAGCGATTCTCCTACCTCAGCCTCTCGAGTAGCTGTAATCCCGAGATTACAGGCACCCGCCACCACACCCAGCTAATTTGTGTATTTTTGGTAGAGACAGGGTTGAAATAAGGATGTAACTGCAGGTGACTTCTACCCTCAAGGGCAGGCTGCTCATTTGGACAGATCATTCTAAAGGGTGGTGCTCATTGTTCCATCTGTACAGTATTCATGGGCAGCCTCATGTCGGCCCTGCAAGTGAAGGTCCTCTTGAACACCCTTGTAACAGGCAGGATCACCCTTGGAGGTGGCCACGGAAGAGAAAATCACTTGGGTGAGCAGATGCAGAAAAGGTGCTGAGAGAAGGTGGACTTTGAATTATTCAATGCCAGGATAGTGAGAGCCAGGAGTCTGAGAGGACACATTAAGCAGACTTCTTTGCATAGTAGTTTTGAGGGTGTGAAATAGTGCTGGGGTGTCGTTTAGATGGGGTGTGAGGGTAAGTCCACGGCTGGCCTCTGTCACCAAGGATGACATCTGTATGTTGCCTACTGTTGTCACTTGTGCAGCAGGCTCCCGAATGGAGTTAAGTTGCTGATGTTCCTGATGTTTGATTTCTGACATTAAGGCAAAGACTAAAAGAAAATAGACTGAAAGAAAAGACTAAAGAAAATAGGCCTTGCCTTTTTTTCATCGAGGGCTCTGGCCATGTAAGTGACAGAGGGTGGTTAGGCTGCAGAGTCGGAGAGATATGAGTTTGCTTACTACTGATGGTGTGACTCTGGTAGGTTAGTGACATCTCTGAGCCTTTGTGCTCGCCTGTAAACTGAAGACAATCCTGTATTACTTGAAGGATTGTTTTGGGATTCAGTTGTAGCCCATGTAATGCCAGGTATGAATAGATGCACGGTAAGTTGTAGCAATTATTAGTGAGGGTTATTTATCCACATGTCTGCCGCCTCTGTGTACAAGGAATGGCTCAGGAATCTCATCTATGAGCAGCTCCACTGGGTGGATGTGAGGATAAAACCAATGACTCCAATGGCCCCAGAGCAGGTGGTCAGGCAGTGGGGACACCTAGAAAGATGAGTGTGATTAGTTCAAGCCCAAGTCCAAGGGGAATGAGGGACTGATTCATCTTGCCTGATGAACCGTCCACCTGCCCATCTGCTGATGAAACACAGCTGCAGGAACTCTTTCACCTCCTTGGTGTGAATGTGTGGGGAGTTTGCTTTTAGCTGTTTCTTTCAGAGCTGGGTGCCCCAGTGAGTGATACATCATTTCCTGGCAGCCCTGGGGCCCCAGTCACATGCTCTGTTTTGCTGGAGTCCTGGGAATCCCTTCTAAGAGAGATGTGGTCTTTCAGAGCCTTCTAGACAGGTTACATTTTTGCCACAACTTCAGATGCCATTCACATGCCAAGTTGAACTCTTTGTGCTCTGTCACTCCTCCTATGGTCTTCCCTGCCTTACCCTTTGTGGTTTCCTTTATGGCAAATTGAAGTCCGATTGCCTGGACAGCCCTGGCCAGTGCAGGGATGTTATTATTGGAAACTCTTCCCATTTGGCACCTGTATTAGTCCATTTTCACATTGCTGATAAAGACACACCTGAGACTGGGCAATTTACGGAAGAGGTTTAATGGACTCACAGTTCCACATGGCTGGAGAGGCCTCACAATCATGGCAGAAGAAGAAGGAAGAGCAAGGGGATGTCTTATATGGCATCAGGCAGGAGAGCTTGTGCAGGGGAACTCCCCTTTATAAAACCATCAGATCTTGTGAGACTTATTCACTATTATGAGAATGGCATGGGAAAGACTTGCCCCCGTGATTCAATTACCTCCCATCAGGTCCCTTTCACAACACATGGGAATTGTGGGAGCTATGATTCAAGATGGGATTTGGGTGGGGACACAACCAAACCATATTAGCACCTGTCCTGGGATCCTGCTACATATAGTATTAGGATAGACAATCTCATGTAGGTCAAAAATAACTCATTCTAAGATAATGAGGGTCTCAGCTTTCTCTCTTGAGGGCTTCAGGGCAGTGGCCACATTCTAGCCCTGCAAATTTCCCCTTTTCTACCTCCTCCAACCAAATTCTTCTCCTCCAACCAGGTAAATGCTCCTAGAAAGTCCTAGAAAACAGCAGGGTTGTCTTGTTTAGCCAGGGTAATCTCTCCCCCCACTGGAAGACAGTGAGAATGAAGAAGCACTGAGGTCAGAGGTGAAGGGAGAAACTTCTAGGCTACCTAGGAGGGTGCTCTAAGGGGCCTGGAGTCAAGGCTCTCACGTGGGGAAAACTGTGTCTCTCTTTCTGCATGTGCATGTTCCTTCTCCCCTCTCTCCCTCCTCTTCCCTCCCCAACTCTTTCCTTTCATATTCCCCTCCCTCTTTTGACTTGGCTTACAATGGTGAAGATCAAAAGCTGTGGAAGTGTTGAATGGGACAGGGAATACTGCCCTCTCTTGTCCAGCTTTCTGCCGTGAATTCCCTACCTGCTTGTCTGGCTTGTGTTGGAAGAATTGAGGTCCCTTTTCTTCAGTGGTGTGAACCACTAGGAGTTTATAAAAATGGTTTCATCAAAAATGAAGTTAGATATAAATTCAGCTGGAATAGTTTAAGACCCCTTTACCTCATCAAAACAAGAGGAGTTTTAAAAAAATCACTGAGTTTAAAACACATTTAAAACTCACTTGGAACCATAAGCCAATGAGATTTGGAAGAAAATTCCAAACAAGGATAATGAGATGTGACCAGTCTGACCAGATAAGAACAAAACACTAAGATCACTTTTTAAAATTAAGTCTGTGTTGGCTAAAATAAGTACAGTTAAATGGAACCGGATAAATCATAGAAAGAACTTTACATCTGAGACTTTATATAATAAAGCACATATTACAAACCAATGAGGAAGGAAGTATTATTTAACATGTACCTTTACAACAACTTGCTTTCTGCTGGCCACAGTGGTGTGCACCTGTAGTCCTAGCTACCTGGGGAGGCTGAGGCAGGACAACTGCTTAAGCCTAGGAGTTCAAGGTTGTAGTGTGGCCTGATTGTACCTTTGAACAGTCACTGTGCTCCAGCCTGGGCAATATTAGCAACACTCCGTCTCTAAAAAACAAAATAATAATGATGATAAATAAATACACCTGGCTTTCAATTTGGAAAACATAAATATTTAGTACCCCTCCTCACATGATAGTCCAAGTAATTAGAGATGGAAAAATAAAACGTTTTAAAACTTTCTTTTAGCATTCAAGTAAACATGTACTATATAATGGTGGCATCATTTTTAATATGATTGAATCATTTATGCTTTTGAAGTAAACAGATACTTTGAGGCTAAATACATATTCACATCTTCAGGTTACTTTCTATTTTCCTTTAACTTCATTTTACAGGAGAAACAGTTAATTTCTAACTGCTAAAAACATGAAAGTTTTATTAGATGATTTGTAACTATGAACAGTTAGCAGTCCTAATATAACACTGAAATCCAATACCTGGAGTAGCAGATATTCTCTCTCCACTATACATGAAGTAAAATATAGTTATGTAAACTTTCTCAGCCTCCAATAATTATAGTTATTAAAAAAAACTGGGTAGTTTACAGATGTACATAATAAATTCTGAGCACTTCCTCTTATCCTAAGTAGAGATACAGATACTTTTTAATGGCCCTCAAGGTTTAGCTGCAAAGAAACTTTTCTAGGCCGGGTGTGGTGGCTCATGCCTATAATCCCTGCACTTTGGGAGGCTGAGGTGGGTGGATCACTTGAGGCCAGGAGTTTGAGACCAGCCTGGCCAACATGGCGAAACCCCATCTCTACCAAAAAATTAGCAGGGTTTGGTGGCACGCACCTGTAGTCCCCGCTACTCAGGTGGCTGAAGCAGGAGAATCTCTTGAACCTGAGAGATGGAGGTTGCAGTAAGCCGAGATTGTGCCACTGCGCTCCAGTCTGGGTGATAGAGCTAGACTCTGTCTCAAAAAAAAAAAAAAAAAAAAAACTTTTCTAAGGAGGATATGTTAGATGTATGTGTCTGAAGATTGCAGACTTCTGGGAATAAGAGTTGGCTACTCTACATTTTACATCTCATTTTTTTTCTTTTTTAAACTAGATTCTGTGGAAAACATCTTAATTTATTAAATATTTTTTTCAATAGCAGTGGGTCTCCTGATGTTTCCCAAGCTGGTCTCAATTTCCTTGCCTCAAGTGTCCCTTCTGCCTATGCCTCCCAAGTAGCTGGGGTTGCAGGCATGAGCCACTGCTCTCAGCTCAAGTTTTACATCTTGAAAGTGCGTGGAAACCACCCTAAAATTAACATAGAACGTTAATCCATTGTTATGGGGGACATATACCTCATACATAATCAAGTATAGTTCAAAATTGATTATCTTTCTTAGATTTCCAAAGTCTTAAATTACTTTGAAAGAGTAAATGGATTCCACATCTACTTTGTCCTCAAATCTTACTTTGAGGCAAGTGGCACGAGCTGTCAATGTATGGAATTTCTGATTAATTCTGCATGATATGAAAGTCACATACTGGCTTGATTAGTTCAGGCACTGTGCCTTGTCTTTTCAGCCTGCAGTGGTAATAAACAGGATTTTCGGAGGTGGGGGCCTGTGATAAGCATGGCTCAGGTCTGGCTTCAGTAATCCCAGAGTCAGGGAAGAATTGTCTTGAAAACTGTTTCTACTAATGCAAATGCCTTACAAGCTTACAACCTAAAGGGCTGTGTGGTAAAATTCTCCAGGAAAAGGTGTGTATCCTGAGTCGAAGGCCAGCCAGAGCGGCAGGGGCATTGCTTTTAACCCATCTCTGAAAAAGTAGCCCCAAGCAGTGTTTGTCTCTGGCTTTCATCCAAGCTCCTGCACTGTGACTGGCTCCTGGCCGGACAAAGACAGGCAGTTACCTCCCTGGTGGAAAACTGCAGTTTCTCTCCATTTTGATTAAAGCCACCTTTCTCACATTTCCTGTTTGTTTCTCTGAAGCTGACCTTTGGGCAAGTTTTAAGACGATGGCTTTGCTGTAGGCTGGGCTGATGGATGGTCATGGAGGTGGCATCTCCAAAGGTAGTTTTAGTAAACAAAGAATCTAAGACTAGGATTTGTAAGGATTTCAAATTTGCATTTGATATCAAAAATGTTACTGGATGCCTAAAGCTTGCAGGTAATAATGGCACATGCAAAAGAAACATGGGTTTTGCTCCTAAGGAGATTTCAGCATAACTTTTTCAACCCCAAATCATATGATGCCATGTTCCAGTGATGATGATCTTGGTTATTACTGCCCTCTTCTTTGTACTGTACACTGGTATAGTGCAGAGGTTTCCTACTTTGGCTGTTTATTTGAATAACCTGGGAAGCTATGTGACTACTAAATCTTGGGTGTCAGTCCCTTATCTAATTGGTTTGGGATGAAACCTAGATAACTAGATTCGTATGGCAAAGGCTGAGAGTCGGTGGCTCATGGCAACCCTGTGAAGCAGGCATAACAGGCAGTATCCTTCCCATTTAGCAGATGTGAAAGCTGAAGTCTGGAGTGATGAACTGACTTGCCCAACATGACACAGTTGGTCTGCAGGAAAGTCAGGATGAGAAAGGCTTCCGTCCGAACAGGCTTTGAAATTAAATCTGGCAGTCCATTTACCACATTGCGGCCATTGTGTGAAATTCCTTGGTTATTACCTTAAGAATCCGTTTCTGGGAAACTTAATGCAACTTGTCTAATCCTGGCACCCCTCCAACCTTAACAGACTCTTTTGTGTACCGAACTTCTGACTTGTAGGGGGAGAAGCATAAAGGCAACTGGGTCTTAGGGCCAGGACTGAGGAATGGGTTTGGCGCCTAGCCACTAAGGGGAGTTTCACAAGAGACAAGTTCCAGCCAAGATGGCACTGCCTGTCTCTAGCTTGGGAGACCTGTTTCCTCCTTGGGGAGGCATGTTCTCTGAGAAGGGAAAGGGGCAGCTTTTTAGTTGGTCATGTGCTTAATATCTATACTTGAAGCTGATCCAACTTTTTAAATATGTTAGACAATGCCATTTAACCTGAAATCTCTTACTTTGGAACTTGTGTTAATCACATCTGGGGTCTCCCATGAATCACTTAGCCATCATTTTTCAGGGCCGCCTCTGGCTCCTCTTTGTTTTCTTTTTCCATTTTGCCAACTTTTTGTTTAAGATGAGCATTCCCTAAAGCGGTCATCTCTTGATCTCTCTCCCCTACTCTGCCCACTATGACCCCACAGCAGCCCTCACTGGTTTGACAGGGCTGCCCTGCACTCTGCAGCTCTGGAGGGTTCTTGAGAGCCCATTTCCCTCTAACCCAGATCCTCAGGTTGGGATGCCCCAAGAATATGCTAAGCAGGAGGAGGCCAGAGCGCCCATCACATTGGATCTGTAACTTGTTATAGGACCACAGCCGAGCTCAGCTACTAGAGATTCTGTGATGCCTTTAGACTTTCCTCTTGATCCCAATATGGCCATGGTAGTAGGATTTTTTAAAGTAACCTAGGTTTAATAATAGTCCCCTTGGTAAGTGTCCTCTTTGCTCTATGAGTGCTTGCTTACTTTCAACCTTCTTATTCTTTCCTTCTCTTCTGCAAATATTAAATGCCTACCATATGCACTGTTCTAGCTATGTCCGTGAACAAAACAAAGGTCCCTTGTAAATCTTGCCTTCTAAAGTGACTGGGAGTAGGGGGGATTAGTGGAGAATAGACAAAAGAAATAACCTCATACCTTATGGAACGAGGCAGCTGGTTAAATAAACTATATGCCAAGTATCATATTGATAAAGAATAAAGCCACTCCTGGCCCTGTGCTCAAAACCAATTTAGGAGAAACAAACTTATAATTAACCGTAGTATAGTGTGATCAAAATATATACCAAATACAGTGAAAACACCTTAAAGTTCTCTTCTCTCTTTTTTTTTTTTTTCTCCGACAGTTGGTCAGGACAGGCTTGACCAGGAAAAGGCAGATGACATTGGAAATGACTCGGGAATGGGAATGGCATCTGAGTAGACAGAAAGCTACTTATTCAGAAAGAATTGTGTGGGTGAAATTACACAGCGCGAATGAGCATGGTGTTAGGGAACAAAAGCAACAGATTCTGGGTGAGAATGAAACAGGAAGTAAAGCTTTGAACAGCCTTGCAGATCCTAAGAGATGACCCTAGAGATGGTAGGAAACCATCCAGGTTTTCAAGCCCAGCGGTTTATACCATCAGAGCAGTGTTTTCCCCTGGTCACTTCCACGGAGTGGAAGACAGGTACAGAGGGAGACTAGGAGGCTCAGCCATGGTTAGTCTCCTAATCAAGACTTGATGAAGTTCTGGTCTCCATCGACAGGGCAGGTGGAGAAGAAGGAAGGAGAAGAGAGAAAAGTGGACACATAGTTGTCAGGCATTTGTCATTGGATGTATTAAGTGGGAGAAAGAATGGAGCCATAGAAGACTTTAGAGTTTCTGGCTTGAACATCTAGATGTGCTATTGACTAAGAAATGGTACATCCTATGGTTTGTTGTAGAGGTGTGGGAGGACATAATGAATTGTGATTGGACACATGCTTCTCATATATTAACATTTGTTCTGAAATAGACATATGTAGGTTGGGTCATGTCACTCCATTTAATAGCATATTAACAGAAGTCAGGAGGACTGCGTCCTCAGCTCAGCTTTAGGACTGTGACGACAAAGTCTTGGGGATGGGTTCAGAACCAAAGAAACAAACTCTAAACTAGGCTTGAAGGAAGTGAATTTCAATCAGCGTTTAGACTAGATCAAGATTGAGAGCTCAGGATATGCTTCTGAGGCCCTTCCTTCTGGGCTTCATTGACTAGCCGCCATAGCATGGGTCTTGAGAAAAATTGCCCCGGCCGTCTGCTGCTCCTGATCCTGGTCAGTGTGCAAAACCAGCCAGTGAAAAGTGCCCTCCAAAAGTAGCTCGGGAAGGCAACCCAGACATTATTTGGGAAGACACCATTGTTTTATTAGTGGCTAAGTGTGTTTTAAATTTAAATTAGAACTATGTGAAAAAACAATGGTAAGTAAATCACTTTTTGTTAAAGACCTTTCTGGGTACATCTGTTCTTTAAATATATTGATATTTAAAATAGAAAATATTGCCCACTGGAGAACCAGGCACGATGGCTCATGCCTGTAATCCCAGCACTTTGGGAGACCGAGGCAGGTGGATCGTTTGAGGTCAGGAGTTTGAGCCGGGCCAGCATGGTGAAACTCTGTCTCTACCAAAATACAAAAATTAGCGGGGCATGGCGGTGTGTGGCTATAATCTCAGCTACTCAGGAGGCTGAGACAGGAGAATCTCTTGAACCTTCGAGGCAGAGGTTGCAGTTAGACGAGATCACACTACTGCACTCCAGACAGTGCAGAGCGAGACTCCACCTCAAGTGTGCACCTGTAATCCCAGGTACTCAGGTGGCTGAAGAACGAGAATCGCATGGACCAGGGAGGCAGAGTTGCAGTGAGCTGAGATTCTGCCATTGCACTCCAGCCTGGGTGACAGAGCAAGACTGTCTCCCCCTGCCAAAAAAAAAAAAAAAAAAAAAAAAAAAAAAAAAACCCATCAGAGAAAAACATCTTTGTGCTTCAATTTTAAAAAGATAATTAAGAGGTTTAGAGTTACAAGTGTGGAATTGTGAAAGTCATTAAGAACTAACCATATTGATATCTTCTAAAAATAAAAAATAAAAAAATAAAGATGGGGTCTCACTATGTTGCCCAGGCTGGTCTCAAACTTCTGGGCTCAAGTGATCCTCCTGCCCAGCCACCCAAAATGCTGGGATTACAGGTGTGAGCCACTGTGCCTGGCCTGTATATTGATATTTTTAATTAAAATTCCAAAAGTTAGACAATTGAAGTCTAAAAAGAATGGAACATACAAAATTTCTGAGTGCAGTTTTAAACATTGAGTGTAATTTGTAAGTTTCCCTTAAAATAATTGTTTAAAATTTGCTTACATAGAATCAGATTTGTAAGTTGAACTATATTCTTCAGAGAAAAACAGGAATTTGAATTTTAACTTCAATACATCGAATACTAATTTTTAAAATCAATAAGACAAAACAACTCTTGAATCTTTTCTGTATACAGAAATCCCTCTCAAGGGTACAAAAAAAATCACACTGACAGAAAACATATTTTGCTGTTTGTACCTTGACACGGCTTAACTGGTGGCAAAATGATTCCTGTGTTCTGCCTGCTACTATGTAGTTGCGTAGTTATCCTCTACCACCCCCCACCCCATCCATGCCCTGCAGCTGGTGTAGATACACAGGTGTGTAGAGCATGCTCCTATTTTTAACCCAGTTACTTCCGATAAGAGCAGGACTTTGCCCTTTCCACCCCACTCCCCACCTCAAGCCCCTGATGAAGGAGTTTCCTTTAGGTCTGTCTTCTCCGAATTCCTTTAGGATTTAAAGTCCATACCTTGCAATTTAGCACTTAATGATATGCCCTCTCTTCACAGTCTCTAATACTTTCAACATGTGTGAGTCTTGCCTTCCCAAGCAGACTAGGAATTCTTTTCTTCCTTATTCCCACATCTTTGTTCCAGCCAGCCATCTAACAGACATTTAAAAACAAAACAAAACAAAAAAAAAAACCCTTGAGATTGGCTGAGTTCTTTTCCCTACTACTTTGAGTGAAAGGAAGTCACCCAAGGCCAGCTTTAAGAATTGTCTGCATGGGGCGGCTCCCGTTGCATAGCACTGAGCTTAGGCTTCAGATACCTTGGTTTGCATCTTGGCTCCATTATTTATTGGCTGGTGTGATCTTGGCTAATTTATTTCAGCTGTCCAAGCCTCAGTTTCTGCAGGCTCTTAGCCCAGTTCCTGACAAATAATAAAGCTCCATAAATAATCATGGTTATTGGTAAAGTCAGCTGCCCAGAAAACCTCTACTTTCTAGGGAAGAATAGAATGACACAATCTCTAGCAAGAGTCGGGGGAAGCACTCTCCATCAGCCCTAGAATTGCTGTAGCCTTTTTGCTGCCTTGGGGAAGACAGGAGGCTGGGGCCCTCTGAGCATTGTTCTAAGCTGCCACCACAACACTGCCTGGAGGGAGGATTGTTTGTTTTTTTTTTTTTCTTTTTTGTCTTCCCTTTTTTTTTCTTTCTTTTTTTTTTTTTATTATACTTTAAGTTTTAGGGTACATGTGCACAACGTGCAGGATAGTTACATATGTATACATGTGCCATGTTGGTTTAAGGGAGTATGAAGAGCCAGTGCTTCTGCCAAAGAATTAAGATCTTATTTGTCACTTGAGATTTGCCCCAGTGGCTCTTAACCTGTTCAAAAATGTGCAAAGACTTGTTGACTGAGACACCATTCTCTATCTAGGCCTATGCTGTAGGCTTCCTGCTTAGACCTGTGAATTTTGGAAACTGAGTAGAGGCATTCACTGGCTTAGGGGTATAGTCATGCCAAGCCCAGCAGCATGTCACTTCTGAGTTGGACTCCAGGTATGTAGCTTGAAACCAGCAAACAGTAGACTTTACCCTGCTCTTAAGACTTTATGGACATCTGTTTTCCCAGTGGCTCTATATTTCAATCTATAACTCTGAACTTGATGCGTAAGTCTCAGGCTCAGTTTCAAAGCCTTTAGTTTGGTGTCATGAATGCTGTTTTCCTGCATTTGGTATACAGAAAAATGCTTCCTTTTTTTATTTTTATTTTTTTAAGACAGAGTTGCACTCTGTTGCCCATGCTGGAGTGCAGTGGCACAATCTTGGCTCACTGCAACCTCAGCCTCCCTGGTTCAAGTGATTCTGCTGCCCTAGCCTCCCAAGTAGCCGGGATTACAGGCACATGCCACCATGCCCGCTAATTTTTTGTATTTTTAGTACAGATGGGGTTTCGCCATGTTGGCCAGGCTGATCTCAAACTCCTGACCTCAAATGATCCACCCACCTTGGCCTCCCAAAGTGCTATGATTACAGGCATGAGCCACCGTGCCTGGCCTGAAAAATGCTTCTTGACAGTCCTCTGCTTCACTCATGTGTGGGCTTCTCCTAAAATGTGTTTTGAATCATGGTCTTTCTGCTTTCTAAAACTTTGGCCATGCATTTCCTTTTGAGTGGTGCTCAGTGGCTCATAAAGAAAGGCTATGTACACATATGCATCCCAGGAGGCCTTACCTTTCTTTTCTCTCTAGTCCTGGCTGGCACTCTTGCCAGCTCTTACTCGGAAGCAAGGGAAGAAGCTGAGTGATACTTAATAAATTACGAAGGAAAGAGCTGCAGTGTGATACTAAGACTGCGTTGCTCATACATTGGAATAGGCAGAGCCGGTGGTGAGATCTCTTCTCAGAACCATGCAGGTGTGGAGCTCCCAGTCCTTTGAAAGCAAAGCATGCTGTTGCAGACAGGTTAATTTCCTCACTCTTTGTGCTAAAGCATGAGGTCCCACATAGTGAAAGTATTCAGGAAGCTGAGTGTACCTGATTCAAAGGGCATGGGCTTTGGGGCATCTCAGTTGACTGTTATGCATAATAGAGGTGTTGTGGGCTGTGCCCACATCAAACCCTTGCCCTTTTGCTGTTGGCAGCCTGTGAATCCCCAGGGGCGCTGGTGGAGCAGATGGGAGCTGCATCCTGAAACCCACTTTGCTAGCTGGCTCTGTGAAGAATGCACTGGTTCACCTTTGGCCTCCCTGTGAGGCTCCGTTCCTCATGTGTCCACCTGGGGCTTGTTAGGCGTATTTTCTGAGTGAACTCTGGAGCCCACTTAGGAAGTAGCTGCAGGCACCCATGCTCCTTTCCCTGTTGGAAAACAGGTCAGACAAGGCCAGATATGCAAGGTGTGTGAGATGAGCCCTTCTGAAAAGGAGCACTCAGACAATCTGTTTAAAACACATTATATTCTGGTGGATTCCAGAATCTTTTTTTGTTCTGAAGCTTTGTTCTATCAAGTACTGCTTGACGATAAGATTTTCTCTGCCTAGAGTCTAGCAACCTTTTCTGTTCTAGTGGTATGTTGGCCTGTTACTTTATTGGGGTATTTGGGGGGCAGGAGGGGTAAGGGGCCATAGAGCCTAGAATGATGTTAAGTGGTCTTTATATTAAAATCCATTCTTGGAAGTTAATTTTGGAACAATATCTTAATACCTGCAAAAAAGTATAAGGACACATAAATGACTTTGTATCCAAAACCCAGCTTAAGATATGAGACAATGAGACGCTTCAATAAAGCTAATGCACCTGCTTGGTCATCCCTTCCTCATTTCAGCCCTCTCCGCTCCAGCCAGATTTAGCCACTGTTGCAAACTTGGTGTTCATTGCTCCCATGTACTTTCCTCTACTTTTAAACTTAGGCATGTATCCCAAAGTGAGAGAGTAGTATTTTTCATGTTTATAAACTTCATATATTTTGTGTGTCTTTGTATGACTGTCTGCTAAATATTAGGGTTGTGTGCTACATCCATGTAAACCAAGCAGTTCTCATTAACTGACACTCACTTTTCTATCATATCCCATTGCATGAATAAACCAACATCAGAGAAAGCACTTATTAATACAGAAGCAAATGGAAATCTTGCCCAATCACATTGAATATTATCCCTGGTACTTACCCAATCATCTTGAAATAACTGGGTCATTACTTGTATGGGTAGGTTTTCTGGTATGTTTTAAGAATTGAAAAAGTTATGCTTTCCTGATGTTTATAGGAGAGGAATAGACCCTCTATAGAAAATGCCTTTGCAAATAGACTTAAATAAACATAACACATGAAGAATGGATTGAGTAAGGGTGAAACTGATCATGAGTAAAGATACTTTTAGAGTAAACTAGGCCAAAAAGTAAGAAGTCCATGACTAAATAGTGGCAGTAAGGATTCAGGGAAATAGATTTAAGAAACACTGAGAGGTAGAACCTATTGTACTTGGCTGACCAGATGTGGAGACTGAGGTAAGGGAGAAGCCAAGGATGATTCCTGTCTAGGTTTGGTCTACTGGTTGAGCAATGGAACTGTTCTGTAGCATGTGGAAAACCTAGGAAGGAGCTGTTCTAATGGTGATGAGGGTGGATGTTAAGATAATTATAGATTTGGACCTACTAAGTTGGACACATCTGTGATATATGCAAGAGGAACTGTCCAATAAGCCACTGCATATGAGTCTGGGGCACAGAGATTTGTGAGCAGGAGATCTAATTTTGAGAGTCACTGGAATATGAATGGTGGTTGAAGCCAAGGAAGTAGATGATGCTTCAAGATGTGTGTGCAGTGAGAAGGGAAGATGGTTGAAGACAGAACCCAACAGAACACTAAGGAATCCAGAAGCAAGTATGGGGAGTAGTGACCAAAACACGGAAGGAGAAAAGTGCTGTCTCGACGATAGAGGGGGAAGTTTCAAGAAGGAGGAGTTGGTCAACAGATGCACATATGACAAGTCACATAATGCAAGAACTCAAGTCTGTTGGGTTTCCCATCACAGAGCACACTGGTGACCTTCAGGAGAGCTGTGTAAGTGGAAGGTGGGGGATAGAAGCCAGATTATGGATGAGCAAAGACTGGATAATGAGAGAAGAGATGACACATATAGACGACTGCTTCAAGAGATTTGGACAGGCCCAATAGAAACAGATGGGCAGCAAGGATCTAATGTGTAGGTTTGAGGAAAATCTTTTATTTTGAATATAGGAGAGGCATGAACACTTTCATGTGCTAAAGGGAAAGACTCCGTGTAGAAGAGAAACTTGATTATGAACAAGAGAGACGTTTTCACTCATCCACAATAAACATTTTCTATTAAAGCTCCATTTGAAGTGCTCATAATCCAGTCTTCAAAGTTTCCCCTTGAAAATTCTTACCTCTCTTGAGTAGTTGACAAATTTGACTTCAAAGAGTCTTCCCTAGATCATTTCATTGCTGATGTGAAAATTAAAATGGGGGCTTGTTCTCGTGCCTTCTCTAAAACACATCTCTCAAGCAGGTGGTAAGGGCTGAGGGTGGCTCTTCTTAGAAATGCTAAGATGCTATTTGGCAGGAATAACACTAAATCATTTTGTCTTGCATCAACACTTTGGCCCAAGTTTCTTAAATAATCTCTGACATGATTAGGAAGTAGGGATCTAAGGGGTCTGGAACACAAAGTTAAATTGTAGTGTTGACCTGTAAGGAGTACAGAGAAAATCCTGGAAAAGGAATTGTGTAAATAACAGTAATAGCTAATGCTTATTGAACACTCGTGACAAACGCTACTGAGTAGCTTGTTTCATATATTTCTCTTTAATTTTCAGAATAACCCCATTACGTGTATACTTTTTAATCCCCATTTGTATTTATTTATTATTATTTTTTGAGATGGAGTCTCACTCTGTCACCCAAGCTGGAGTGCAGTGGCACGATCTCAGCTCACTGCAACCTCCCAAACTGGAGTGCAGTGGCGCAATATCGGCTCACTACAACCTCCGCTTCCTGGATTCAAGAGATTCTCCTGCCTCAGCTTCCCGAGTAGCTGGGACTACAGGCGCACGCCACCACACACAGCTAATTTTTAGTAGAGACGTGGTTTCACCATGTTAGTCAGGCTGGTCTTGACCTCAGGTGACTCCTGACCTCAGGTGATCCACCTGCCTCAGCCTCCCAAAGTGCTGGGATTACAGGAGTGAGCCACTGCGCCTGACCGTTCATCCCCATTTTAAAATAAGGTAAATCCAGAACCTGGGGTTTGAAGAAATTAATCAGTGTCACACAGGAAGTAGTTCCGATTTGAACCTTGGTTGAGTCCAGAGTCCATGTCTAACCATTGTGCAACATTAGCTTTCAAGCTCAGCGAGGTGCCCTAGGACAGAATCTGAGGCTGCCGAGAGCAGCTGAAGGGAATAAGAGAAGAATGAATGTCTAAATCCAGCTATGCCCAGTTCCTTTTTGTGTAGTGTGATTTATGGGACTATGTCATGATGATGCTTCACAATTTTATCTTTACAGTCAGTCCCCAACTAAGGAGTTGTGCCCCATAGTTCATTATATGTCTGTTGTTTGAAATTTGGAATGATTCTGCACCTGGAACAATAATGGTAAATAGTGAGTAGGCTCCAGTCTAGCTCATCTGAGTCTGTGGAATAATCCACCCATAAACTGGTTCAGATTATCAGATTCTGGACTCTAAGAGGGCTTTCATGCCATTCATGAACTCATGGGCCGTATTCTACATTGCTGACTGGTACATGCTTATCTAAATGTCAGCCAAAAGCATGCAAAATTAGAGAACCAAATCTGCATTGTAAAAATGCTATGTTTTCAGCTGTACCGGACAGGACTTTTGGCTCAACCTTTGTTTTCAAGAGTAAGTACCATGCTTTCCTTTGATTGGACTGACTGATGCAGTGAGTACTTGTGTGCTTTTTTTTTTTTTTTTTCCAATTCAACACACCTTTTATGGAGTACCTACTCTATCGTACTCTAGGCCAGGCCCTGCACTGGGCACTGGGGATACAGACGTGACTCGGACAGTCTAGCTTGGGAAACAGACTCATGTCCGACTAATTATAAAACAGTGAGATAAGTGTCACAGCAGAAGCATGAACCAAGAAAGCACAGCACATTTGGAGTGTAGGCATTTATCAGAAAAGGTTTCTTTGAACAGCTGTCGAAATATGTAGTGAGAGAAATAGCATTCATGTTGCAAATATAAGGTTAACCCATTTTGGTTAACCAAGGCACTCATGCTCAGATTTCTCAGATAAAAAGATGATTGGTTGTTTTTTTTCCTTCTAAAACAGCAGGGGTAACAAAAGATTCAAGATTAAGATACAGCCTCCAGAGATGATTCTTGTGCTTCTTGACACTCTTCCAAGGTTTGTTTATGTCACCCTGGGGCCCCGTGGAGATGCTTGGTTTGTAAATGATCCGTGCAAGATGCAGGGAGTCACATACGGACGGGATGTTATCTTTGAAGAGTAAAGTTATGTTTACTACTTTCTTTGAAGACAGTTTGTAATGGGATGTCATGACAGCCCTGTTAAGTATGCAGATAATGAAAATCAACGTCTGACTTCTAAACAAAAGTGGGGGGAAAGTGCATAGAAAGCCAGGATTTCAAGCATGTGCTTTGCGGTTTGCCATGTGGACATTGTCTTTGTCCCAGATGCCTCGCTGCTTTCCCTGAAAGGGTCACTGTGTCCTTCTGTCACATCTGAGGAATTCCATCCTAAGGAAGTAAAAAACCAATCTGTGGGAGTTCTAATGTCTCTAAGGTCTCTCATGGAGTATGCAAAACATACACAAATGTGAGCTCTGCCTTTGTCCGAAGCATTTTTCCGAAACAATGAATGGACAGTTAAGAATTAAGCGTGTATTACTAAGAAAACACGACTTGTTTTGACAATCATTAAACTTTGGGGTAAATGGGAGTTGAATCGCAAAGCACCATAGGGGTTGAGATCATCGTGGTTGCTTGAGAGCAGTGACATGCTTCAGGCAGAAATCTACAGTTCGGACATTCGAGCCTCGCGATTTCTCTTGGTAGATTTCTGACTGTGGCCTAGCTCAGGCATTTCCCCCAGTGGAGCAGCTCACTTCCACCCTCACCTTTTCCTCCCAAAAACTGCTAGAGGGAGGATAGCTCATCCCAAGGCCACCCCTAGCAGTCATCCACTTGGCTCTGGAACGTTTCTCTGGCAACAACTCAAGTACTTGTTATGTTTCAGTCTGAGGGTTTGCTGGGAACATGAGGTATTTTATCATCCACCTAGAAATGTTCCTTTGGGAGAAATGAGAGGCAGAGTCCCTGCAAGCTCTAGGTGGGTAGCCATCTAGGCTTTTGAGAGGTCAAAGATGCTCCTTGTCATCTTTAGTTCCCCTGGTTTTCCAGCAAAGCCTTAGCATATGAGAGATGATCCAGGAACACCTAGTAATTATGCAGAATGGCTGGCCAGTGGGGAATGCTGGCCAACCTAAGAGTTATCCACCTGGACCACATTCTTTTTCAGGCTCACTTGGCACAATGCCTCTGCCATAAAGCCCTTCTCCTGGTAGGGTGAGATGCCCCCTTTATTCTGTGCTACACCCCAGCTAGTTCATGCCTTATTCCAACCATCGACCCACCTGTTCTCTATAAGGATAAAACTTGTCATCTTCCTCTTGTTATCACTGTGACTGGCTTTCAGCAAATAGAGGAAAGATCCGGCTTTGGTGTTCTTAAAGACTTTAGCTGTTCCCTAAAACATGTTGTAGAAGATGTTTTATCAAAAAGATCAAAGTTCATATCACTGCCAGACTCCCTCCTCCTCCATTTCTCCCTGCTGTGCCTCCCAGGGGGAGCAGCCTCTGTTAGGGCAGAACCACCAGCTCCTGTGTAACAGATGACACTCCTTCTGTGGGCACTTTTCCCAGCCTTGGCAATCAAGTCAGGCCAGAACATGCTCTCAGGAGGGCATTGCTTTAATCTTCAGGCATGATGAACGCGGTGTAGGTGGCAGTGACTGTGGACACTGAGCTCCTGTCTCCAGTTTGAGGTGGGCCTGGAGCTGCTGGATCCCCTACTGATCACTGGATAAGATGGCATCTTGCCCCATTTTGACCCTACCTATCAAGCATCTTAGCAATAGCTGACCAAGAACAAATGATACATTTTAAGAGACTTGGCATTTGTTTATTAAAGTACATTTACTGCTAAGCCAACAAAACTAGACAGTGTACATTTCAGGTTTTGAGAAGCAGACATCCTGGTCTAATGCATCTCAAAATTATCCATCTGAAGAGTCGTCCAAATTGGACATGGAAACAAATGCCTATTGAAGCAATCACATACCATGGAAATTTCCTTCTTTACTAAATCTCCCATATCTGCTTGTTTAATTCAGGTTTTTCTGTTACAGAAGTAGATGATCAGCTCTCCTTTTAAATACAGGTGACTGTAGCCAGTTACTTAGTATGTTGGCTTATATCAAGGGAGTAGTAATTTGACTTTATTATATCTGATCAGTAACATGGACTATAGAGACGGCCAGTTTGAGACCCTCATCTGCTTTTTTTTCCTGGATAAGTATCTCTGTTCTATGTGTCCTCCTACCCCTAGCCCTGTGAAAATGGAAGATGATGCAGCCTAATGGTTAAGAACTCCGGTGTGAAGTCAGACAGACTTGGGATCAGACTCCAGCTTCACATGCACAGGCTCTGCACCCTTGGACAACTTACCAAACCTCTGTGTCTTGTCTTGAACCTATGAAGAGGAGTAGCATGCTGCTTCCTGACTCTCTCCATAACTGTTTTGGCCTTATGTGACCCTCCGTCAGCGAAGCTCTTATGGGGTGAAGAGGGGCCCTCCTTAGATAAGTTTTCCAGTTTCTTCTGCCTACTTTCTCCATTGGATCCTTCCTTATTTGCCTGCCTAAGAGGAGATAAAGTACCAGAGAGAAACAACAGATACCTTTTCCAACTTCTCATTTTTAAAATAAAGTAGTAGATTATATCAGTGGTCACATGTATTTTGTGTCAGGCTTCCCACTTCATTTTTACAACAGCACTACAAAGGAATCCCTTTTGGATATGGAAACAGAGTCATCGAGAGGTTGAGGACCTTTCGGCCTGAGGAGGTCAGGACAGAGCTTCAGATGTCCACCTCCAACACTTGGCACTTCCTCAGATCTCCTTCCTAGCTGCTTTGTATCTTCCTCTTCTAATGTACTTGCCTGGTCTGCAGTATTTTAACAAGGATAAGAGGTACTGTTTCTCCTAAAATAAAATTGGTGTGTCTCTTTATAGAAAGATAAGGGAAGGTTTTCTGGGGTGGGAGAAAGAAAGAACAACAACTTTGTAGTAGGAAGATAATGCTAATTTCATTTTGTATTCTTGCCGGATTTAATAACAACACAGGAACATATAATTAGTAGATAATTCTGTAATTACTTAAAGATGAGCAAAACCTTGAAAATGACCCAGGATGTGAAAGGTCTTGAAGCAGGGAGGTATCTTCCCTGGAGGAGGCCAGAGACTATATTTAAATCAGATGTTTTACAGAGAGATGAGCCATCTTTATCTTTAAAGGCCAAATTCTGCCTCCTCACAGGGGTAGAGGTGAGTGATTGTTTTAGAAATAATAATAAAAACTTTATTTACAAGAACCTTATGACCAAGGACCCGAATGGTCTAGATGAAATTAATTCATGAATCCTCACAACACTTAGCTTCTCTCATTCCTTCAACTACTTAAGAATTTCCAGCCCCAGGAGCCAAATTCTATGCTCTAATATTTGAGGCTGTGGAAGTCACAGCTTCTTTTCTTCTCATGGTCATTCCAGAATCTTCTGAGCAAATGATTAGCATTTGGCTATGGCGGATACACACACTTGATTTTTTTCAGGGACAATTTAAGAAATATTGTCCTATTAGTGCTCTATGTGTAACAGCTAACAAATGGAGTTTGCTCTTCCTGGGAGCATGTGAGTGTGATTCCAGGTTACCTCCTTTAGTTTCCATGACAGCCCTAGGAGGTTGGTATTGTCACTGCATTTTATGATTCGAGACAAGGCACAGAGGCTTAGCAAGTTATCCAAGGGTGCAGAGCCTGTGCATGTGAAGCTGGAGTCTGATTCCAAGTCTGTCTGATCTCACACCTGAGTTCTTAACCACTAGGCTGCGCCATCTTTCATTTTGTCAGAGCACATAGAAGCTTTGATCACTCTGTAGTCTTCTGGCACTTAACCCTTGTTCAGGCCTTGCTTTTCTCTGTGGGGTCCTCTTCCCTATGCCTCTTGCCTTCCGAGTCCTACTCATGCCTCAAGGCTTCCCATAAGGCCTTTCCTGGTTATTACAGCTTATGGTGATCACATCTTAAGATTTTTTCCAGCTCAGGACTCAGAGGACTTTTCTCTTTATCCAATGTCTTGTTACATATATATATATACCCTTTTTGTATTATATGTATTTTCTGTTTACAATGTGGTTTTTAAAAATCTAGATCTTTGTAGATGGGAAAGCTTATTTATCCAATGGTTTTATATTGAATTTATACTTTGCATACATACTAGGGATACAAAAGAAATATAAAAGATCAGTGCCTTGAATCTTTGCAATTCTAATGAATTGATAGAAGGAAGAAACAGAGAACCACATAAGGATGATGATGATAATAGTGTGTATAACTTCATGATCTCTCTTCTGATATGGTTGTTGAAAGGCAGAAGCAGAATAAGACAGACAGTCACAGGAAAACTTAGCTCATTTTGCTGCTGCAGTATCCTCTGCCATTGTATCACCCTAAAGAAGGATCTTGGCATTATCTGAGTTTGCATTTTTCTTAGGTTTTCATTAGCTTCATGGGACCCCATTTGTGGTGTTAGTAAAAATATATTTTTAAAAAAAGAATTCACATTTGTAATAACAAATGGTCTCTTGCAAATGATGGGCACTTGAATTGAGGTGGATCTTTTTTTGGTATTTCTTACTCCAGTCTTGCTGTACTATGTCTATTTTTAAATGTTTCAGGTTTGTGGATGTTCTAACTAATCAGTTGTTGAATTTGCTAATCATTTAAAGATGGGCAAAGTAGAAAAGAAAATATCTTTTGGAAAAACTAATAGTGACAAGGAGGGTGTTGAAGGGTGTGTATGGTGGCAAGGCACAATTTCTTCTAAAATTTCAAAGATTTAAATAGAGAATCTGGCTCAACAAAAGAATGCACTCCCCTCACTAATTCCGTAATGTCCTGTGCTGGACATACACTTTCTCCACACAAGTTTTGATGTTAGATGATAATAAAAGCAATTAAAAGAAATCTGAGGCTGGGCATAGTGGCTCATGTCTAATCTCAGCACTTTGGGAGATCAAGGTGGGTGGTTCACTTGAGCTCAAAACTTTGAGAGCAGCCTGAACAACATGGTGAAACCCCATGTATTCATCGGTTTTAATGCTGCTAATAAAGACCTACATGAGAGTGGGTAATTTTTAAAGAAGAGGTTTAATGGACTCACAGTTCCACATGGCTGGAGAGGCCTCACAATCATGGTGGAAGAAGAAGGAGGAGCAAAGGCACGTCTTACATGGTGGCAGGCAAGAGAGTGTGTGCAGGGGAACTGCCCTTTATAAAACCATCAGATCTCGTGAGACTTACTATCATGAGAACAGCATGGGAAAGACCCTGCCCCCATGATTCAGTTACCTCCCACTGGTCCCTCCCATGACATGTGGGGATTATGGGAGCTACAATTCAAGATGAGATTTGAGTGTGGACACAGCCAAACCACATCACCCTATCTCTACCAAAACTACAAAAAATAAGCTGGGCATGGTGTTGTGCGCCTCTAGTCCCAGCTACTCAAGAGGCTGAGGTAGAAGGATCACTTGAGCCTGGGAGGCAGAGGTTGCAGTGAGCTGAGATTGCACCACTGCACTCCAGCCTGGGAGACAGAGTGAGACCCTGTCTTACAAAAAACAAAAAAAACAAACAAACAAAAAAAAAAACTGACACATAGCTAATAAAATAGATCCCTATCCATATACAGAATGGGCCCCTTCTTCCCTCTGAAAGCAAGGGAAATGGGTTTAGAAAAGTTGCTAAGGAAAAATTATTATGTATACTCTCCTCCCTGCCACCCCTTACCAACCTTAAAGCCTTCTTGAAGGAAGATTGGTTCCAAGGCTAGGGGATGAGATGAAGATGCTAACTGAAGAATCAGGACCACATTACTCTACATGAAGAAAGAGAGGGAGTGGCTGAGAAGGGAGGAGTTGGTGGTAACCAGCCCCAGTGGGCAGGAGGAGATGGGGATGGTTGGAAAGAGAAAGCTATGAAGCCACTGTCTTTGAGAGAGGAAATTTAGCGGCATGGAGGACCTTTGCTAACCCGGGTGAATTGTAACCCTCTCCTTCATCTTCCCACATATCCTTCAGTGGAACCTACATTGTTCATTGAAAGTGGTGGCCCCCAACCTTTTTTGGCACCAGGGACCAGTTCTGTAGAAGACAATTTTTCCACAGACCAGAGGTGGGGGATGGTTTGGGGATGATTCAAGCACATTACATTTATTGTACAGTTTATTTCTATTATCACATTGTAACATACTTACACAACTCACCATAATGAATCATTGGAATCCCTGAGCTTGTTTTCCTGCAACTAGATAGTCCCATTTGGGAATGATGGGTGACAGTGACAGATCACCATGCATTAGATTCTCATGAGGAGTGTGCAACCTACATCCCTCACATACACAGCTCACAAGAGAGTTAGCCCTCCTGTGAGAACTTCATGCTGCCGCTGATCTGACAGGAGGTAGAGCACAGGTGGCAATGCTCACTTGCCCACAGCCCGGTTCCTAACAGGCCACAGACCTGTCCATGGCCCGGTGGTTGGGGACCCCTGATTTAAAGGAACAAAAATAATATTTTTTCTGACATACACAGCAAAAGCAATAGTTACAGGACTAGGGGCTCTTACTCTGGAATGACGCAAAAGTTTTGTTGGAAAACTCACCATGGTTCTGTGGGATTAGGGTGAGTTTTTGCTCTGAATGGTGGATGGAATAGAAGTGAGCCAGGGGTGACAATGTCTTTTTTTAAACCATTAGTCCAAAGTCATGGAATATTTTGTTAATAATTTGCTTTAATTGCCACCAACTACTGTTTCCACTTTAGAAACGCCTAAATCTGTTTAGGAGCCTGTCATGTCTCTGAGTCTAGTCTATCCATAGACCCCCGGCTATGTGTGTTGCCTGCATTAATTCTTCAGGTAGGAATTATTGCTCCTGTGGTACAAATGAAAAAGTTAAGACACAGAGACAGTAAGTAATCCTGCTCAGGATCTCATGGTCAGAAAGAGACTTTGAACCCAGATCTGATACCAAATTGTGTACTCTTAGCCATTGTACCATAAGCGATAAGAAAATTCAGTAATGGCCAGGAATGATATGTGACTATATGAGTGAGCCGTATTAATGATTTCCATTAATTATACAGTGGTGATGAGGATTAAGGAAATGAGCTGCAACAGAAGAGTTGCTGTTTCCATTTTAGTCTTCATATAATTCAGGGCAGCTTCTGTTTTATCCAGGTATGGTAATTACATTAATTCTAGATGCCTGATGGATTCCAAACTGCATGTTTTCTCAACTGAGTGCTTGCATATATATTACCTTTTAAAATTAGTTCTAAATAAGATTATGAATTAACGGTATCCAGCATGTTACCTGGCACATAATATAATTTATAGATATTTATAATGTGACTTATAAGTCCTTCACCCAGTCTTCATCTCTCTTTTCTTCCTCTTTTCCCATCTTCTTCCTTCTTGCTTCCTCTCATTCTTTCTATATGACTCAAGACTCATTGGGTTGACGGTGGGACGAGAAAAATAACTAGAAAAAAAGTAGTAGTAGAAGAAGAAAGGTGGGTTGATTAACGAAGAAGGGAGGAGGAAAAGTAGCAGTAAAGTGTCCACCTAGAAGTGGGTCTGATATCGGCCATGGCTGAATTTAGGGACTCTGCCAGCATCACAAGGATTTGATGTTTCTCCATCTTTGGTCTCTGCCCACCTCTGTGTTGACTTCCTTCTCGGGAATGGTTTGCATGAATTGTATCAGTTGCATGGCTGTGGGGATTCAACAGCCTCCAGAAACGCCAGGTTCTCATCCTTGAAGCCTCAGATTTAGTAGAGAGGGTTTTCAAAAAGATCATGGAATTGAGCCCGATCTCCAGCTTGGGTCATATGCCCATCTGAGAACTGCTCACTTGGGTCAGAGGAATGTAGAGCTCTGACTGGCCAGGTCTGGATCATGTTCTGCCCTTGGCTACAGGAGTTAGGGCCACACCTACCTCAGCTACATGGATAAATGGTGGAAGCAGTGACTCTTCAAAGAAAACGGGCACAGAAGTAGTACTGTAGGTTGGTTAGCTCAACAGCATTTCCAGCCTCCACCTGCTGTGCCTCCACATTTCAGAGGATGGAGAGCTAGAAACAGCATTCCCAGATTCCTCAAACCTGGCATTCTGGGTGTGCTTTAGGTCCTGCCGGTCATCTGCACTCAGGTGAAACCTGAATTCAGAACTGAGTGAGGACGTAAAGGAGCAGCACATGTGGCTGGTGCAGACCATGTTTGTGGCAGTGCGATTCTGCTTCCGGCAACTTCATATGGCAGCTTCCCACAGCGGTGAGGGGGCGACTTTCTGTATCACAACAGAGGTGGTGTGATTCTGGGGTGAAGGGACATTTTGGCAGCTTAACCTAGTTCCCACTACTTCAAGCTTTGTAAATCACTGGTTTTGAAACTCCCTTGATACTCGGTAATAAATCCCTTTGTGCTAAAGCTAGCTGGTATGCTCTCTGTCATCTCTGCTGATCCCTAACCAGTGCTCTCACTGGAAGATGAGGGCATGATACTGGTTAAGCACCGCAACCTGTGTCCACAAATGTTCCTAACCTCCATTTTCCCCACACTTTCTCTTTTCTGTCTCTAGTTTCCCTTCTTTCTTCTCTCCCTCCCCATTCCCTTGAAATTCAGGCTGTGAGTCTCCAAGCTCTGTTCTTTGGGAGAGATTAGAAATAAACTATTTACCCTTTTCTTCAAGATTGCTAGGAAGTATCCTCAAATATTTTGGAAACTCTCAGTTATCCTGACGTCAGGTAACCGTGTTCAATGGTTTCGAGACTCAATTATCTGGATGGTAATAAGACCTCATGGTCTTATTACTGATACAATTCATGCAAACCATTCCTGAGAATGAAGCCAACACAAAGGTGGGCAGAGACCAAAGATGAAGAAACATGAAGTCCTGGTGATGCTGGCAGAGTTACTAAATCCAGCCATGACTGATACCAGACCTACTTCTAGGTGGACACTTTACTGCTACTTTTCCCCATTTTTTCTTCATTAACCAACTCACCTTTCTTCTACTACTACTACTACTACTTTTTTTGTAGTTAATTTTCTCCTCCCACCCTCAACCCAGTGAGCCTTGGGTCATACAGAGGGGACCGGAGGAAGCAAGAAGGAAGGAGATGGGAATTTCTCATGGATTTGCTGTGAAGATTAAATAGCAAGTTGTATGTATGTGTTTCACTCAGTAAATTCTGTAAATGCATCCTTGCTCATGCCTTATTCTTACCCATTTTGTTCCTTTCCTGACTCCACATTACAATGACTAATAGCTAATATCAGTGGAGCATGTATTGCATGCCCAGGCATTCAAAGTGCTTTTTATGAATTACCTTGTTTAATCCTCACAACCTCATGAGACAGGTACTTCATTATTTTTCAGATGAGGAAACGAGGCACTGAAGGATTGTGTAACTTGTCTGTTCATTCAGCTAGGAAGTGGCAGAGCTGAGATTTAAGCCCCTAGCCTGATCCCAGAGCCAGGCTCATAACCACCGGCTGGCCTGCTGCTCTATTCCTAGTGCCCTGGCCAGCTCAAGATTAAATGCATGGGGAAGCTTTTGATGATTGAATAAAGTATACTGCTTTTCTTCTTTGATTCTTTGCTTGCTGTATCTTCAGAACTTCTGTTTCTTTCTTCATTACTTTGCTGTGTTGGTCCATTGGCATTTAGCCATCCACATGTTCTCCTGGTGCTGTCTTTGTGACTAGTGGCTTATGTCTGGAAGTTGTAACTGGGTGTGTGTCCTTTGGCTGTGAAACAAAAGTTTTGACGACGTGATGCTCATTAGCCCCCTCAGAAGTCACACCTGTGGCCCTCTCAACACTTCATTGTTGGTCGGGTCACAGTCAAGCCTTTGCTACGTGATGGAAATGGACAGAAGGTTTCTCAGGACTCTTGCTGTCTCAATTGTGTAAAACGAGAGACGTGGATATGAGCTGTCTTCTCAGCTATCAATTGTGAGAACCTGGGCTGAGGCATGGGGAGGACACTGGACACAGGAATTTGGCTTCTGTAGTTAAGACTGAAGTTATTTGCTGCTTAGCAGCTTTTTTCCCCCACCGTATATCATAGCCAAGACCAAAGTCTTATCAGTCTAGACCTAGCATGCTTCTGAAATACCATATTCTTTCATCTTAAATACTACTAAATGATCTAGGTATTGAAAAAAATACTTCCAAAATGGTCAATTTACAGTCCCATGACACCTTCAGTGTTGAACAAGGAAGACTAATGATTATTGGACAAAATTATTTTTAAAAAGTAGACTTCTGCCATTGTGTGCTGTTCTCAGCTGGTCTAGGGTCAGGGTGAGTGGACCCTGACATTGGTACTTTACGTCCAAGCAGCTTTCTCTCCCCTGTGTCCTCCTTGCTGCCAAACACTGAAATGGTTTGAGCTACACTTTTGAAAAAGAGACTCTGCTTCCTTTATAGGGATGAGAGGAAAGTTATAGGGCAAACAGTCACTCTGTTCAGACCCCTTATTTCCTGCATTCTTTAGCCATTTGTTTTAAACAAAATTGTTCATGTGGGGATTTGTTTATAGAATAAAAAGTCCTAGAGAATAGGCACTACCATGTGGAGCACCTTGTAGATACGTTTTTAGTTTAAAAATGTAGATTTTTTAAAATGGACATTTTCAAGAAGTCTGCACATCATCATTCACCCATACTTTGCTTTTCAGTCACTTCTTGGAGGTAGCAAAGTCCTTGGAGTATCTGATGGAGAGGGCCACCACTGTGGTACCCACTTGATAAAGCCTTAACTCCTTCATCCTGGTATTAAAATGTAATCATCCTGAAAATCTTCACAGTACCTTTGCTCTGCCTGCCAAAGAACTGATATATTCAGTTACACTGAGGCATGGAAAATAGTTTATTGTTTGCAGATATTTAACACTATATTCATACATGTTTACCTTTTAAAGTTATTTGATAAAATTTGAGAGCTGATAATACTCATTCACTGTAGGAATTTAAGGCAACATGGCCAAGAAAATGGGAAAGATACTTTCAGTTGAAGGAACTTGATCTGGCTTTTAGACGGACTCAGGTAATGGTGATGGTAAAAGGGGAACATTTATTGAATTTACAATGAGCAGTCTCAGTACCAAGCAGTTTTCTTGGATTTATTATAGTTAATCTTGATAGGGACACAAGGTTGGTATTGCCATTATTTCCATTTCTCAGATGAGGAAACTGAGGCACAATAAGAAAGGTTAGTAACTTGCCTTTTATCGAAGGCCAGAGATGGGATCAAAATCTGGTCTGTCCGACACTGGGACCCACAGAGGTGAGCCCAAATGTTGTGAAAGCTTACAAAATTGTCTGGGGGAAAGGATAGGTCCTTGTCAAGAAAAAAAAAAAAAAAAAAAAGCAAAAAACAGTAGATACTGGCCAGGCCTGTGCAAGGGAGGAGTCTGAGTTTCCAACTTCAAGCTTTTGGTAACCCACCTTAGAGAACGGATTTTTTTTTTTTTTTTTTGAGACAGAGTCTCGCTCTGTTGCCAGGCTGGATGGAGTTTAGTGGCAAATTCTCCGCTCACTGCAACCTCCATCTCCCGGGTTCAAGCGATTCTCCTGCCTTAGCCTCCCAAGTAGCTGGGACTACAAGTACACGCCACCATGCCTGGTTAATTTTTGTATTTTTAGTAGAGACGGGTTTTCACCATGTTGATCAGGCTGATCTCGTTCTCTTGACCTCGTGATCCACCCTCCTCGGCCTCCCAAAGTGCTGGGATTATAGGCGTGAGCCACCGCGCCCGGCTGAGAACTGCTATTCTTAATGACTTCCTTAGGGACTGTCTCTGGGACTGCACATAGAATGCCGCCTTTCATCCCTACTCATAGGGTGCAGACTCGGGTTAAAGATGTACTGTTGACAAAGTGAGTAGCACTGAGGAAATGAGTATCTACTGCTAGGCTAGCCGGTTGAAGATATTTCCCCTTTAAGAAAGTTCACTTTCCAAGCAGAACTAAAAGATGATTTATGAAACAATTTTGTTTTGCCCAAGGGTATTTTTGATGCCTTAACTTTGTAGAAAAACATACATAACAGAAGCTTACTGCTTTCACCATTAAGTGAGCAGTTCACTGGCATTAAGTACGCATGCAACCATCAATCATCATCCATCTCCAGTACACTTTGAGTTTCCCCAACGGAAACTCTGTACCCATTAAATAACAACTTCCCATTCCTTTCTCTCTGCAGACCCTGGCAATCCTCATTCTATTTGCTGTCTCTCTGAATTTGACTACACTAGCCCTGGCTGTGTTCTTTTAAATATTGTAATTAGATCTCTACATGCTTTTTAACATTTAGCACTCAAATTTTCAGGAACCCATCCGTAGCGGATTCATTTGTAGAAGGAGGACGGAGGGAAGGCATTGGGATCATTGTTAAACAGCTATCTAATTTTTAATGAGGAGGATAGGTAATCAAGCTTGCCTTGGTTTTGGGGGCCCCAAGATGGCAAGAACCATAGAAGGAGAGAGAACTTGGTATTTTTCATGAAGCTGCCTTGGCTTGCTGGTGAAGCAAACACTTGTACCTTCATCTAGACTTCTGGGGAACTTGACAGAGGGAGACTGTGCAGTTCTGCCTGGCTTTAGGGGGACATGGTTCTTGAATGCACAAGGTAAGAAAGAATATGTCATTGCTGATGGAATGGGAGGTCACCCCTCTTTGGGATATGGACCCCGTGCAGTTCCCCTGAGACCTACAGCTACTTGATTTTTAGTCCGGAGGCTGCTACTTCCAGTGACCAATGGGATGTCAACTCATGTCCCAGACTTAATCAGTTACAATTTATACAGCTAACTGAAAGAAGTTGGACAATGAGAACAGCTTTGATTTTGCTTTTTTTCTCCCACAATGTTGTGAGTGTTTGAATGTCAGCACAAATAATCTTGACTACTCAAGCCAAAACTGCCTGCAGCCAGGATGATAAGTGTGTCCGGGGAGTTCACACAATTTCAGCTCTTATGTAAGAACACTAGGCCTTTTTTATACCTTCTCACAGATTTAGCTCAAGAAAATGGGATTGTATTTTCATTGTCTGTGCTACTGAAGGAGGATGGCAATGGAGATAATCTAAAACAGCTGATAGAGAAGACAGGCTTTGGAATTTACAGTTGGTACTGGAATGCATTACAAAAGTTATTGTTGGCAATACTTACAATCTCCTATTCATGTTTTTCTTAAGCTAATATAAAAACTAGAATGCACTCTCTGATCACACGTCATCTAATGGAAGGAATGTATTATAGAATTGTCCTGGGTGGCAAGAAAAATGTGAACTGAAGATTTAAGGATGCCTGC
The DNA here is from genome assembly GCF_029289425.2 of Pan paniscus. NCBI lineage: Eukaryota > Metazoa > Chordata > Mammalia > Primates > Hominidae > Pan > Pan paniscus. The sequence goes on along the minus strand of NC_073266.2, from coordinate 77,133,562 downwards.
AGATGGACATCACATGGACAGCTGAAGAATGGCCAGGCATTTAGTCTTTTTTCAAAAAGCTATTTATTAAAAACACAGATCTAGAATACCAAACGATTATGCCACTTAGTATAAGTCACATGCTTTTGTGGCCACCACCCAGGACAATAAATACAACTTTTCAGCAACCTTAGATGTCCCTCCATGTCCTAAAGCACAAACCCTTCCATATCTCCCAAATTAACCACTATCCTAACACTTCCTTGCATTTCATAGTTTTATTGCCCATGTATGCATCACTGATCTCTAAAATTTGCCCATTTTTAATTCAAAATGCTTTTTAAATCTTTTTTAATCTGCAGGTTTCCTTCCTTTTTTTTTTTATTTTTAAACCCCCCTTACAATTTGTCTGTTAAAGATCCTAGGCCCTTTGGCCTGTATTGGTTCCTACAATTTGAATTTTGCTGACTGTGCACTTGTCCTTATGGAGGTGATTTTTGAGCACATGAAACATTAACATGGTTCCAGAAGGCAAAACTAAACAAAACTATATGGAGAAGTGTCACTTCCTTACTCCAATATATTTTCACCTGTCCACCAATCTCATTAGTTTATCCTTCCCATGTTCATTTTTGTGAACATAAGTAGATGTATCTATCTATAGTAGTATATATATCTATCTATAGTTTTGTCCCCTATTTTATTATAGTAAAGTTGGCATACAGTGTGTGCATTTGCACTTGGCTTTCTTTGCTTATCAATATATTGTAGATGTCATTTTATATCTGTAAGGATCTTCTTTTTTTGCAGATGCAAAGTATTGTGTTATGTTGATATGCCATAGTTCATTCAATCTGTCTCTTAAATACAGGTTTGAGTTGCCTTTTTCAAAATGCTTAGAACCAGAAAAGTTTTAGATTTCAGATTTTTTCCAGACTTTGGAATACTTGTATATACATAATGAGATTTCTTGGGGCTAGGACCCAAGTCTAAACACAAAATTCATTTGTTTGATATGTACCTTATACACATAGCCTGAAAATAACTATTTATTTTGTTTTTTCGAGACGCAGACTTGCTGTGTTGCCCAGGTTGGAGTGCAGTGGCTGTTCACAGGCAGGATAATAGCTCACTGTAGCCTTGAACTCATAGGCTCAAGTGGTCCTCCTGCCTAAGCCTCTTGAGTAGCTGGAACTACAGGTGCACATTATGATGCCCAGCTTCATATAATGTTGTTAGTAATTTTGTGCATGAAACAAAGTTTTGACTGCATTTTGACTGGGACGTGTCACATGAGGTCAAGTGTGGCATTTTCTATCTGGGGCATCATGTCAATGCTCAAAGTTTTAGATTTTGGAGCATTTTGCATTTTTGGTTTAAGGAGGCTTAACCTGTATAGGTATTTACTGTTTCCAATGTTTTGTAACGATACATAATCCTGAAATTAATAGCCTTGTGCACACACATTTTTATTGTATCTGAAGCACGAATACCTAAAAGCGAGACTGCTGGGGTCAAGAGGTAAATGGACTTGTAGTTTCTGTTTTAGGTATTGCCTATTTCCTTTCTGTAAGGATTGAACCAGTTTGTATGCCCACCAGCAATGTATGAGTGTGCCTGTTTCTCTACAGCCTCAGCAACAGAGTGTTTTCGAGCTCTTTCATTTTTGCCAGTCTTCTTATGAGTAGACTTGGAAATCTCTTAACACACTTAAGATCATTTTTATCTTATGAACTGTGTGTTCATGAATTTTGTCCATTTTTCTCTTGGGCTTTTGGAGTCCCTCCAGTTGTTGACTTGATAAGATGTATATATGATATATGTAATTATTAATACATATTAGGGATATCAGCCTTTAATTTGTGATACATGATGCAAATATTTTCTCCCAGTTTTTCTTTTGTTCTTTGACTTTGCTTATGGCATTTTTCACTATGCAAAAGTAATTTTATGTAGCCAAGTTTATTCTTTTTAACAGTTGCGTCTGGAACTTGATCATACTTAGCAGCTTTTTATGCCCAGGTTACAGAGGAATCCCTGTTTCCTTCTAGCACTTTTGTAGTTTAAATTTTCACACTTACACCTCAGATCCTTTGAAGGTTATTCTTATGTATGGAGTGAAGTCTGTATCTAATTTTATCTTTTTACTAATGGACTATTTAGTTGTCCTAATACAACTTATTAAAACCCATTTGTGCCCCAGTGATTTGAGTTACCATGTTTCATATACAAAATTTCCAAAGTAGTCAGGTCTAATTCTGAATTTTCTGCTCTAATCCATTGGTCTCTGTCCTCTTACTCATGTGCAACACAACCCTGTTTTAACTTAAGATGCGGTTGTATGTTTTAATATCTGTCTGGGATATTCCTCCTGTGGCTTTTCTTTTTTGGTGTTTTATTAACTATTCTTGCATGTTCACTTTTCCATATGGAGTTGGTATCATCATGCCTAGCTCCATAAAAAACAAAAATTTGATATTTTTGGAGTTTGTAATTTTATTGAAATTTATAAATTAAGGAGAACTGATCCTTACTGAGTCATCTTGGCCAAGAACAAGGAATATCTTTTTATTGTTTACCTTTTTGCCGTTCAAGAGTGTTTTAAAACATTCTTCATTTATGTTTTTCAAATTTCTTAAGCTTTTTTCTAAGCGTTTTATCTTTATATTTTATATGCTTCTTTACTAAATTTTTTGCTATGGAGATATTCATTGTTTTTCTAGATACACTGTCTCATTTGCACATATAGTTTTACTACTGTTCTAATTCTTATGCCTCTAATTGATTTGGCTAAATAGAATGTTAATGTTAAGAAGTAATAATGTTCAGTAGTAGTGGGGGTAGCGTCTGTGTTTTGCTTCTGACTATAGTGGAAATTCACGTTTCACATTAAGAAAGGTAAGTAAAGATGCTGACTTTAGGATTAATTACATATCCATCAATTTCTGTTTTCTTGGTGTGTGTCTTTTAATCAAGAATGGGTGTTGAATTGTCAGAAGCTTTTTTTTAGCACTATGGAAATAATCTTATGGTTCTCCTTCCTAATAATATGCTATGTTATATTGATACGTTTCCTACTGTTGAGCAAATATACACTCCTGAAGTACATCCTAGCTGGTCAAGGTGTGTAACTTTTTTTTTTTTTTTTTTTTTTTTGAGACGGAGTCTCACTCTGTCGCCCAGGCAGTGGCGCGATCTGTGCAGTGGCGCGATCTCGGCTCACTGCAAGCTCTGCCTCCCGGGTTCACGCCATTCTCCTGCCTCAGCCTCCTGAGTAGCTGGGACTACAGGCGCCCACAACCACACCCGGCTGATTTTTTTTTTGTATTTTTAGTACAGACGGGGTTTCACCGTGTGAGCCAGGATGGTCTCAATCTCCTGGCCTCATGATCCACCCACCTCGGCCTCCCAAAGTGCTGGGATTACAGGCGTGAGCCACCGTGCCTGGCCCATGTGTGTAACATTTTTAATGAGATTGGATTCTGTTATTGTCTTTTGGAGTTTTACATCGATATTATTGTGTGATATTGGTTGAAATAGTCTTTCGTGGTGCTATCAGTGATATTGGACTTACTTAGCTGGTCTTTGACTGTTCTGTAGAATACTCAGTAAAACCGTATGGGCCTGTTGCTTTTGTAAGAGGTAACTTTCTCTATTTTTTATGTAAAATTGGTGAGTTTAAGCTTTCTATCACTAATGTGACCCATATTGATGAACTATCCTCTCCTAGATAACTATAATGTAAGTTTGTGAATTGGCAATCTAGGAAGTAGATATACTGCCCCTAAGGCTGAGATAGAGACCAGGAAAGAGATTCACTCTCCCTTTCCCTGTCCACAGGGATCCCTGAGGGTTGAGTTCCAGACCTTCCTGGAAGGGCATGGCTGTGCTTTAATGCGTGGTTACATTGCTAAGATGCTGTGCTACTGGAACTTGCAGGACATCCTCCCTCTGGGATGCTGGGAAAGCCATCCGTCAGGAAGTATCACACCTTACAAATCACTGTGAAGCTACCCAAGGGGTTACTGGGGAAGTTGTGCATGGGATGGTTCCTCACCTGCAGTAGCCTGCTGCAAAGCCTCCCGAGGGGGCATCAGGGGAGCCTTTGAGGTGCCTCACAGGTGGTCTTCCACTGAGCAGCTGCTTGAGAGGATGCTGGGGGAAGCTGAAAAATGCTGGGCATTGCTGGTCACTTGGCACTGCTGGAGCTTGGTTCTGAGAAGCACTTCTGGTTCAGTGCATGAACCAGATGCCAGAAGAGCTGTATACTGCCATTGCTAGCTCTCATTGCTAGAGCTACCAGGGGCTGCATTAGCCCAGCAAGAGGGGCCCTCTAGAATCAAGAAGAGAAATACTTCTTGCTATCTGGTAGAAAAATTACCTACAAGAGTTAAACCAGTCAAAAAGAAAACATACTGCGTGGTTCCAATTATATGAGGATCAAAATCAAGCAAAACTAATCACTGGTGGGAAAAGTTCAGTATTAGGAGGTTATAATCTGGAAAGGGCACAAGGAAACCATACAGAGTGCTGGAAATATTTACCTCTTCTTTTTCTTTCTTTATAATGAGATGGGGTCTCACTAAGTTTCCCAAGCTGGTCTCAAACTCCTGGACTCAAGCAATCCTCGCATTTCGGCCTCCCCAAGTACTAAGATTACAGGCATGCACCACCACACCCAGCCAATATTTACCTCTTAATCCAAGTGGTGGTTATGTGGTCTGCACACATGTCAGAAATAATCAGGCTATACACTCAGATTAATGTAATTATAGAATTTACTTGTATATAGGCTATACCTCAAAAACCAAAAGTTAATCTTGGCTATTCTTGCCCCTTTGAGCTATGTAAATTTTAGCATCAAATTCTGCTAAAACAATCTATTAGGATTTTATTCAATCTATAGATGAATTTAAGAACCAACATCTGTATAATACAAGTCTTCCAACTCATTATCAGGATCCGATTTCTTCTTAGCCTTCTCTAATTTATTGCAAAGCTTTATATTTTCTTTGTAGAGTTCTTTTCTCCAACTTACTGCTGGCTCCTTGCTATCAAAAATAGTATCTTCAAAAATTCATTTGTTGCCTCTTTACAAAAAGTACAATTGATTTCAACTATAAATTTTTATCTAGCAAACTTGCTAAACTTATGTTAGTAATTAACTTCAAGATTCTTTTGGGTTCTGTTTTATAATCTTATCTGTGATTAAGATAAATTTTATTTTTCTTTCATATTTCCTTTTCTTGCCTAACTCAGTAGCTGAGACTTTCAGAAAAATGCTGAATAGGAGTGGCAATAGATTAGACAAATGTGTCCTAGATCTGAGTCGCTTCTTGGAAGACAGCTACTCCAAAAAGCTCATAGACCATAAGCAGACTGTGTATGAGCAAGAAATATACTTTATATGTTAAGCTCTTGAAAATGGAGTCTGTTAGTTCCTATAACATGTTCTGTCCTGACTAATACAACGGGATTAAAATAAATCTCTTCTGTTCCTGGTTTGCTAAAACGTTTTTTCATACATGACTGTTGAATGCTAGCAAATGCTTTTTGGTACCTGTTGAGATGATTATGATTTTTCTTCTGCAGTCTGTTGAGGTGACAAATCCTATTTATTGTTTTCAGTGTTACACTTCCATTCCTGAAATAAACTCAAGCTGACCACAATATATTCTTTGTTGCTAGATTTGGAGTGTTAACATTTTGTTTAGGATTTTCACGTTGATATTCATGACTGAGATTAGCTTCCTTTCTCGTAGTTACTGGGCTTTAAGGTTTATAAAGCAGTTTGGGAAGTACATCTTAATTCTCCAAAAGAGTTTCTGTGAAGTTAGATTATTCTGTGCACATTGGTAGAACTTACCAGTGAAGTCATCTTCAATTCTTCCTTCATGTTCACCAGTTTTTCTTCCTAACGAAATGAATATCTATTCTTTTATAACTTAAAGATTTTATTTCCATGTTCATGGTTTCCATTTCATTCTGTTTCATATCTGCCTTCTGTTTTTTTCTGATCTCCAGACTCATGGAAAGTTTGCTATCCCTTCTCAAAGAATAAAGAATGTTTTTAAGGTACTTTGCAGAATGCTTTATCAGGTTGCATCACATGAATTCTCATCTGTTGTGCCTTTCAGGTGTTTCTTACTGGATTTCCTATTAAGCTTTTATAATTTTTATGTGAAATCATCTTAAGTGTTTTCATGGTTTCTCTAGCCTGTCTATGAGGGGTGCACAGCGTTGAATGGGTCTGAAACTTTTGTTGAAAATTTTGGGCTTTGTCATGCAGAGGAGGTCCATTCTGGATGCTGAGCTCCCTTGCAGTGCTGGCCAACTTTTCTTTCCCATCGCAGATGTTCTTTCCTCCTTGGCCGTAGGAGAGTATTACATTTCTGATCATATCTAGGTTTTGATGAAGGGATATTTTAGGTTTAATATTGGTCTAGTCCTAGCTCATTACTTCTTCCAGGGAGCTTGGTTCTGGTTGTGTCCCAAAGCATGCTTGTTGAAGCTAAACACAGTGGGGGCCACTCTCCATGGGCCAGAGGATTTCAGCCACTCACCATTATGTTTTCCTATTTCCAGACATGGAGATTATCTTCTTCTCAAGTGTGTTTGTGTAGATTTGATTCTTCCCACCCACATACACACACTATTTTCATGCTACTAGCCTCCCTGTGGTTGAAATGGAAAGAAGAGGGTAATCCAGTGGCTCATTCCCTCTTCTTCCCAGGGAGTATCATGTGACTTTTGTTTTAAAAACTTTGAGTCCTTTATTGGACTGAACTCATGAGAAATCTCTTATGACTAAAGTGGAGCATTAAAGTTAGGCTGAGCATTTCTCATGTCCATGATACTAGTTTTCGTGTACTATTTTACATGTACCTATGTCACCTGTATTTTACATGCATCAAATTAAAAGTGAAATTACTAAAAGGCCAATATTATTACTAAAAAGAAAGATTTTCCTCCATTTTGATCTGAACTTTGTAGCAAATTTTTCCAAACCCAAAGTTTACTCCTTTGATCTAAAATTTTATCGCTAGACACTTAAAATCATGGCAGCAGGTTTAGAAATAGTAGTTGAAATACATGTAAGCAACTTAAACTTATTTAAATAGGACATGCCACTTTGACTTAGTGACAATTTTTAAATGATATTAATGCCTCTGTGTGTGGATTAAGCTGTTTGTACAAGCTTGATGAAAAGGTATGGCTATGATGCACACAATGAAGAATGCAATACTGGATGAGGAGTGGATCAGGAGGCCAGACATCTTCAGCATCTCTTTGTAATTTTCCTTCCACTTGGGTTTATGATAGCTAAAAAGTTGTTTTGCTGATACTTAACAAAATAAGATATTTTGCCACTTTTCCACCTCTGACTGGAGAAGCTAGAACTTGAGGTACCTGAAAGTGGTTCTCAGAAAATCCCAATGGATTTGATTGAATATTCACTCATCCACCAGTTATTTTCTGAGTTTCTGGGACATGTGAAACCTTGAGCTTGATTTTGGGAATTCAGTGATAGCCCAACAGGATTCTTATTTTCAGGAGCCTGCAGTCTTGGTGGAGAGGCAGATAATAATCAGATGTTCACCAAATAAATGTAAAATGGCCAAAAATGTAAAATGGCCATTGTGATTTCAGATAGCATTGAAGTGCCATGAAGGTGATTACATGGGGGATAAGAGGGCTTGTAACAGAGAGACCTGGGTACCTTGGGAGTAGAGGGGGCATCAGAAGGGGTTGCCTGGAACAGATGACACTTATGAGATCTGAAGGGTGAGCCAGGGCTATTCCATATTGAGGGAACATGTTGAAGGCTTTTTGGCTGGAAGGAACATGGCGGGCTGCTGCAGAAACTAAAGCAGGACAGTGTGACTCCAACTCGGACAGCTGGGAGGTCATGAGCCATGGTGCATCTTGCAAGCCAGGTGAAGGGCAGAACATGTGTGTTGCATTCTGATCCTTTGCCTTACAGCAATAGGAAACTGTTAACTTGCCAATCTCAAGCAGGAGAGTCATAGAATCAAACTTGTCTTCTGGATGGATTCTCTCAGGGCACATACAAAGGCTTTGAGTTTGTGTATTAGTCCGTTCTTGCATTGCTATTAAGAAATACCTGAGACTGGGTAATTTATAAAAAAAAGAGGTTTAATTGGCTTGCAGTTCTGCAGGCTATCCAGAGAGCATAGCAGCTTCTGCTTCTGGGGAGGCCTCGGGAAACTTTTACTTGTGGTGGAAGGTGAAGGGGGAACAGGCATCTTACATGGTGAAGCACAAGCAAGAGGGACAAGGGGAAGGTGCTAAACAGTTTAGACAACCAGATCTCGCAAGAACTCTATCACAAGACCAGCACTAGGGGAATGGTGCTAAACCATTGGAAACCTCCCCCGTGATCCAATCACTTCCCACCAGGCCCCACCTCCAAGACTGAGGATTACATTTCTTTTTTTTTTCTTTTTTATTATTATACTTTAAGTTTTCGGGTACATGTGCACAATGTACAGGTTAGTTACATATGTATACATGTGCCATGCTGGTGTGCTGCACCCATTAACTCGTCATTTACATTAGGTATATCTCCTAATGCTATCCCTCCCCCCTCCCCCCACCCCACAACAGTCCCCAGAGTGTGATGTTCCCCTTCCTGTGTCCATGTGTTGTCATTGTTCAATTCCAATCTATGAGTGAGAACATGTGGTGTTTGGTTTTTTGTCCTTGCTATAGTTTACTGAGAATGATGGTTTCCAGTTTCATCCATGTCCCTACAAAGGACATGAACTCATTCTTTTTTATGGCTGCATAGTATTCCATGGTGTATATGTGCCACATTTTCTTAATCCAGCCTACCATTGTTGGACATTTGGGTCGGTTCCAAGTCTTTGCTATTGTGAATAGTGCCGCAATAAACATACGTGTGCATGTGTCTTTATAGCAGCATGATTTGTAGTCCTTTGGGTATATACCCAGTAATGGGATGGCTGGGTCAAATGGTATTTCTAGTTCTAGATCCCTGAGGAATCGCCACACTGACTTCCACAATGGTTGAACTAGTTTACAGTCCCACCAACAGTGTAAAAGTGTTCCTATTTCTCCACAGAGGATTACATTTCAACATGAGATTTGCACAGGGACACAGATCCAAACCATATCAGTTTGTTTAAAGGGTCCTAAGAAAAAGGCAGCCCTTAAGACAAAAAAATTGCCCTTCTCTGTGTGGAAAGATCTCTTCTTCAACTCAATAGTGGCAGACACACACACACACACACGCAAAGCAGTGACAGGGTAAGGCCTTAGGCTGCTATTTATAGGGGAGAAGCTTTTTTCCTCCTAATAATAAATCTCGACGAAAATTGATTTATATCACCCTTTAGAAAAAGGGCATTGGCCATTTGATAATGAAAAGCTAAAACCAAAGGGCATCACATTCTCATCTTGCTGTGCTTCTCACTTGGGCACAGTTTTGCCCTCTACCTCCTCCTACCCCCAGGAGAAGTTACGGTCAGATCAATGGAAGAAATGTCTGAAATCGTGGGCATTGAAATGGACAGCTGGGGAAGTGCCTTGAAGTTCCTTTTCATCCATGAGAATCTCTAATTTTGTATCTTCAGTAGAGTTTAGGCTATGTGTTCTGGGTTTTTTTGTTTGTTTTGTTTGTTTGTTTGTTTTTTTCTGTGGGCTTACAATTAAAGTTGAAAGTGTAAGTTTCAATTTAGTAAAAGTGCTTAACTGGGAGAACCCATCCCTGTGCTGAGTTCAGGTGATGAATCCAATACAGGGTTAGAAATTAGCCTTAAAAAATGGTTACCAGCCAAGCACATTAGCTCATGCCTATAATCCCAGCACTTTGGGAGGCCAAGGTGAGAGGATCACTTAAGCCCAGGAGTTCAAGACCAGCCTGGGCAACATAGATCCCATCTCTACAAAAAAAAATTTTTGTTATTTAGTTGGGCATGGAGGTACATGCCTGTGGTCAGTCACAGCTACTTAGGAGGCAGAGGTGGAAGGATTGCTCAAGCCCAGGAGTTGGAGGCTGCAGTGAGCTATGATTGTGCCACTGCACTTCAGCCTGGGTGACAGACAACCTGCCTTAAGGAAGAAAAAGTTACCATGTCTCCGAAAGTTTGACTTTTTCCTTTGTAAAATTACATAATCTCTTTACAGTTAGCAAACTGAGTATTAGTTTTTTTACCTAGTTAAAAAAAGAGTTTGGGAGCAGGGTAGATAGTAACTGAAAGAGGTTGGGTGTGGACTGGGGGGTGGCTGCCGGCCACCCTGAGCTATTGGGGCTGATCTTGCTGCTGTCAGGCTCAGCAAGGGCTCCCTTCCCCCGTCTCTACTCCAGGGTGTGTATGATGCGGAGTTGAAGAGCCTGAGTTCTTAAGCCAAGAGTCTCTTGCCTCAGTCTCTGGCAAAAGTCTCCAAATAAAATCTTAGTCTGTTTGCACAAAACATTTAAGTTCCAGCTTTTTCTCATCAAGTACTTGGCATTCATGGTGTGGTCTGGTGATTATGATTAGACTGGTACCTGCTCAGCTGAGTAAAGCCTCAGGCTTGGACAACACCACCTTTGAAGTCTAAGACCCTAGAAGAAATCAGTGAAAGTGGCATGGTCTCAGGTCACCATGCAGTTTTCTCTTTTGTTTGTCACAAGTATATGAGTTCAGGAGAAAGTATAAGAAAGTTAACTATTTACATATGTATACATGTGCCATGCTGGTGTGCTGCACCCACTGACTTGTCATCTAGCATTAGGTATATCTCCCAATGCTATCCCTCCCCCCTCCCCCCACCCCACAACAGTCCCCAGAGCGTGATGTTCCCCTTCCTGTGCCCATGTGATCTCATTGTTCAATTCCCACCTATGAGTGAGAATATGCAGTGTTTGGTTTTTTGTTCTTGCGATAGTTTACTGAGAATGATGATTTCCAATTACCTCCATGTCCCTACAAAGGACATGAGCTCATCCTTTTTTATGGCTGCATAGTATTCCATGGTGTATATGTGCCACATTTTCTTAATCCAGTCTATCATTGTTGGACATTTGGGTTGGTTCCAAGTCTTTGCTATTGTGAATAATGCCGCAATAAACATACGTGTGCCTATGTCTTTATAGCAGCATGATTTATAGTCCTTTGGGTATATACCCAGTAATGCGATGGCTGGGCCAAATGGTATTTCTAGTTCTAGATCCCTGATGTGCACATGTACCCTAAAACTTAAAGTATAATAATAAAAGAAAAAAAAAACTTAAAAAAAAAAAGAAAACTTAAAAAAAAAAAAAAGTTAACTGAGTGGGGAGAGGTGGCGGTGAAGACCTCATAGGAGAAGTTGCTTTTGACTCGAACCTTAAACAATGGGTAGGATTTAGCCTGGTGAAGACAAAGGAAGAGAGCTTTCTGGAGGGAACAGGAGCACCCTACTATGAGGCGCAGTGGCAGGCCAGTCAAGTGGGTCCACAGGTTTTGTGAGAAGAACAGGAGCCCTGTACCTGGGGGGTGTCTTAGGGGTCAGGTGCTAACCTCCAGTTCTCCCCTTTAATCTTCACACTTAGCCCATGATTCCTAAGGAGGGTTAGGATTGTCAGCAGCAAGACAAGGCAGAGAACCCAAAACACTAAATGGAACTGCTGCTGTGGTTGGATAAGACACTTGAGTGCAGTGGTTCTCAGTGGGGAGATGGGGGCTTTGGGCAATATCTGAGACATTTTTGGTTGTCACAACTATAATAAATGCTACTAACATTTAGTAGGTGGATACCAGGAATGCTGCTAACCGTCCTACAGTGCTTAGAACAGCCTTTCCAATTCCCCAGGGAAGAAATATCTGGCCCCAACATAAGTAATATGGAAGTAGACAATGCTGTAGTGGTTGGTGTATTTGGAGAAACCAGAAAGCCCCCTTTTATTCTTCTTTTCCTTAGGTTACTGAAAATGTTAGGAACCATGAGCTATTTCTAAGCATTGGAAGAGAAGAATGTGCTTTATTACCCAGTGGATCTGGGTATTTCCAAACTAGGGTCTGTTAGTTACCCTTGGGCATAGCTCCTATTCCTGGTATCCAATATCTGTTATTTTTCTTTTATTTTTATTTTTTTTGAGATGGAGTCTCATTCTGTCGCCAGGCTGGAGTGCAGTGGCGTGATCTCGGCTCACTGAGATTTCCACCTCCCAGGTTCAAGCCATTCTCCTGCCTCAGCCTCCTGAGTAGCTGGGATTACAGGCATGCACCACCACACCCAGCTAATTTTTGTATTTTTTACTAGAGATGGGGTTTCACCATGTTGGTCAGGATGGTCTTGAACTCCTGACCTCGTGATCCGCCTGCCTCAGCCTCCCAGTGGGCTTTTCTTTTCAAGAGAGCCGAGGCCACATGAGTGGGAGTGCCTTGAACATTTTCCACAAGAATAAAACTCTGTCTGATAAGTTTATATTTCTCTTGTCAATGTATATTCTACTCAGCCTCCCCTCAGTGTCAAGCGGTATGAAAAGTTGTCACTTCAGTTTCAGATGTGTTGGCGACTGATGCTCAAGTTAAAGGAAATAAACTAATCAAAAGAAGCAGCACAGAGCTCTGGTGCCTCTCCTCATCCACGGGAGCGATGGCTTCTAATGGAAAGCACACAGAGGTGCATTAAAGTCGCAAGCCAGGTCCCCCAGTGTGGCCAGCATGTCAAGGCCACTTCAGCATTCTCTAGTCACCCACAGATGTGTGGTATCAACATATGGGCTAGACTTCTTCCACAGGAAGTTTTTTTCCCCTTTTATTTTGTTTTTAAAAAATTTGACTTAATGTAAAATGTTGGAAGTGACCAAACAGTCCCATGGAAAAAAGAACTGGGTCAGGATCCCCCACCCTCGTCCAGACACCAGCTTCTACTTTGGGCAAGTCGCTTTACATTTTGGGGACTCCCTTGCCTGATATCACAGATAAGAATGTTGAACTAGATTATTCCCAAGATTTTCTAACCCTGAGACTTTCGATTCTGATCCCTGAATATCTGAGACAAGTCTCAGTTAATTTAGAAAGTGTATTTTGCCAAGGTTGAGGACTCATGCCCATGACACAGCCTCAGGAGGTCCTGACGACATGTGCTCCAGGTGGTCAGAGCATAATTTGGTTTTCTACATTTTGGGGGCACATGAGACATCAATCAACATATGCAACATGAACATTGTTTCGGTCTGGAAAAGGCAGGACAACTCAAAGTAAAGCGGGACAACTTGAAGCAGGGAGGGGGCTTCCAGGTTATTAGGTAGATAAGAGGCCAACGGTTGCATTATTTTGAGTTTCTGATTAGCATCTCCAAAGGAGGCGATCAGATATGTGTTTATTTCAGCAGAGGGGTGACTTTAAATAGAACAAGAGGCAGGCTTGCCCTAAGCAGTTCCCAGCTTAAATTTTCCCTTTAGCTTAGTAATTCGGGGCCCCAATATTTTCCTTTCATACTACAATAGAGCAACAACTGCCTTTACCCTTAGACCCAAAGTTTTCCCTCTCTGGCTTTCACAGAAGATACATCCTATTCGAATCAGATGTGATTTGTTCTTCTCAAATTATGGAAAAGAGAGGAGCTTCAGGATGATTTATTCTTAATGCCGTTCTTCATATCCCAGAGGCGTCTTTTTTTTCATGTGCTCAGCAGCAGCAGTTGTTCTAGGGGTAAAGGTGGTGGCTCAGTATGTTCCAGGTGTGTTCTGTCTCAGTCGGGGAAGTCAGGTCAGCATGTGCCAGTAAAGTAAATAGAAATCCTGAGACGAGGAATTGAATGCTGCTGTTCAGGGACAGTCCAGGACAGATCTCAGGGACAGAGACACTAACACAGTAAGAGCCTAACATTCCGTTCTGTTGGCATGCTCCAGGCAGGTGGCTGCCACCATAGAGCATGTAGGGACCGCCGAGGGCCCTCTGGAATTGTGTGTTGTCTGATGTAGAACCGTTGTCATAAATGTGGACAAATGCATTACAAAATAAAATCTGATTAAAATTGTCCTTGGTTGGAACCAGAATAATGATAGTAGTTTCCAATCTTAGAGCACATTGAAAAGCTTTTTAAGTGCCCAATGCTTAGGTGACATACCAGGACCTCTGAATGAGAGTGTCTGGGGCTGGGACGTAGGAATCTTTTTTTTTTTTTAAAGATCCCCATGTGATTCTAGTAGTCAGCTGAGACTGAGAATAGCTGTTCATAGGAAATGTTTGTCAGGTGCATGATCTATGTCCTGTCTGCACATATATGGAACTGTGAATTGTTGCTTTTTTCATTTTCCTGCAGTATTTCTTTTGTTTTCCCAGCTACTTTTAGCAAATCTAGAGGCAAACAGGTGCATTTATCAAATACACAGTTATAGTAGTTGTCAAAAAAGATAACTCACCTGTCAAGGCTTTGTTGAGGGGATTATTGAGTTTTAGGAGAAGTTGGATAAGAAATCATCTAGTATTCTGAGAGCGCAAAACTCAGTGATTTAGACTTCAACGGGGCTGAAATCTGTCTTTAAGCCGGTAATTTGACAAGCATCTATGTTTGTACTGTGACTTTTATGTCTTTACATTTTTTTCTGATAAAAAGTATCTTTTTTAAAAAATTATTATACCTTAAGTCCTGGGATACATGTGCAGAATGTGCAGGTTCATTACATAGGTATACTCGTGCCATGGTGGTTTGCTGCACCCATCAACCTGTCGTCTACATTAGGTATTTCTCCTAATGCTATCCCTCCCCTAGCCACCCCCAGCCCTGACGGGCCCTGGTGTGTGATACTCCCCTCCTTGTGTCCATGTGTTCTCATTGTTCAACTCCCACTTATAAGTGAAAACATGCAGTGTTTGGTTTTCTGTTCCTGTGTCAGTTTGCTGAGAATGATGGTTTCCAGCTTCATGTCCCTGCAAAGGACATGAACTCATCCTTTTTTATGGGTGCATAGTATTCTACGGTGTATATGTGCCATATTTTCTTTATCCAGTCTGTCATTGATGGGCATTTGGGTTGGTTCCAAGTCTTTGCTATTGTGAACAGTGCCGCAGTAAACGTACGTGTGTATGTGCCTTTATAGTAGAATGATTTATAATCCTTTGGGTATATACCCAGTAATGGGATTGCTGGGTCAAATGGTATTTCTGGTTCTAGATCCTTGAGGAATTGCCACACTGTCTTCCACAGTGGTTGAGCTAATTTACACTCCCACCAACAGTGTAAAAACATTTCTATTTCTCCACATCCTTTCCAGCATGTTTCCTGACTTGTTAATGATCGCCATTCTAACTGGAGTGAGATGGTATCTCACTGTGGTTTTGATTTGCATCTCTCTAATGACCAGTGATGATGAGCTTTTTCTCATGTTTGTTGGCCGCATAAATGTCTTCTTTTAAGAAGTGTCTGTTCATATCCTTCACCCACTTTTTGATGGGGTTGTTTTTTTTTTCTTGTACATTTGTTTCAGTCCCTTGTAGATTCTAAATATTAGCCCTTTGTCAGATAGATAGATTGTAAAACTTTTCTCCCATTCTGTAGGTTGCCTCTTCACTCTGATGAAACTTTCCTTTGCTATGCAGAAGCTCTTTAGTTTAATTAGATCCCATTTGTCAATTTTGGCTTTTGTTGCCATTGCTTTTGGTGTTTTAGTCATGAAGTCTTTGCCCATGTCTGTGTCCTGGTTGGTATTGCCTAGATTTTCTTCTAGGGTTTTTATGGTTTTAGGCCTTATGAAAAACAGGCATCTTCTATTGAAGCTATTTTAGCTCTGTAGATTGGCTTTCCTTTGTGACTAATTCACTTTGGTCAATCCATGTTATTGATTTATTTTTCTCTATTTACATCTGTTCAAAATTTCATACAGTAACACTACAACTACCTCGTTTGTTGAACCACTAATACACATGGGGTGTGTGCCTATGTACAGGCATCGGTTTGTCTTTTATATCTCTGCTCATTTATTCATGGATACATATGGAATTGATTCTTAAAAATCCACAAATTCTTATTAACACCTCTTTCTACTGGCAGACAAATTTGAGCATATTTTCATCAAATGTGATCTCATATGTCTGGGGTAGACTTTATGATTCAGCTTAAGAAACTGGGGAATAGCAGAAGTGCCATCAATCAGGGGCAGCTTAAGCTAGTCCCTTGTGTCTTTCCAGGGGGCTTTCCTTTTATTAAATTAATCTTCAAACCCCTGCTGCACTGCCAGACTTGGTTTTTGTTGGAGAGAAAACCAACTCCAGCTGGAACTGCTGCCTGGCGACCTAGAGCAGCCTCTGAGGTTGAGCTGCCATCTGGTGACCCCACAAATGCTTTTCTGCCTAAGTTCGCATGGCCCCAATCATATGTTCAATGCTCAGCCTTTTCTCTCTCAAACTTCGCCATCCCTTTCCCATTTTCTTCCACATCCAAGACAGCTAAACACTCTCAGAAACAGACCCACCGCAAACACTTCTGCGTCTCCACGAACACAAGTTTACATGAGGACCCTTCGGAGAAGGAAATAAAGTATTGGATTTCTTTTATGTGCCAGCCAGCTGGCCTTTAGCTTAGTACCATGTTTTCTTTTGGTCCTGAGCATTTATAGGCATATCTGTGTCTAGAGTTAAGTTCAGAGAGAGAAGGGATTAGGGAGGAGTCGGAAAAAAAATCTCTTTCAGGTAGGCAAAACCCATTATGCAGACTTGCTGGTATTCTCACTTCAGAAGACAGCAAACAGATCTTTAGGGAAAGGCACAGTCTGAGCGAGACATGCATGGATTCCAGACACACGGATGCATTTCAGCTCCTCTGTGTTTCTGAAGTCATTTGTTTCGCACCAAGACAGAAGCATTGGAGGGAGTGGCAGGTTGGCAGAGCAAGTAGACGGGGCATGGCTGGGTAAAGAAACCACATGCAAGCCTCACTCACAGCTCATTGTTGTAGGGGAGGCAGCAAAAGCAATTTAATTCCACATTTTGTCACAATCAAAATAAGGGCAGGCAGAGGCAACTTTTAGTCTTATGCCTTTGTCCACTACAGCTTTGCCCCAGTCATAAACACCTAGGTTTTTCACAAGTCTTAGGCATTGTCCACATTTAACATTAATATTTCTACTAAAGCTGTTTATTGACAAAAATATTTACAGACTTGAATATTTTCCTGAATGTCAAGTGTAATGAGCTACTTTAAAAACAGCCATCTGAATGGTACAGCCATTTCGGAAAACACTGATATTCTCTTATGAAGTTCAATTTCACACTCATCAAGTGACCTGGCAGCTCTGCTCTTGAGTACCCAAGTGAAATGAAAACTTTTATTCACACACACTCACAAAACTTGTATGCAAATATTTATAGCAGCTTTACCTGTAACCTCCAAAACCTGGAAACAAGCCAAATGCCTTTCATGCGTGCTGTTGTGGTATATCCACAACGTGAACACTAACTTGGCAATAAAAAGGAACATACACTCATGAATGGATCTTAAATGCAAGAATGTGAATGGATCTTAAATACATGATGCCAAGTGAAAAAGGCCAAATGCAAAAAGATTAGTAACTTTCCTTACAAAGGAAAAACTAGAGAAAAGCAATCAATGTTTGCCTGGGGCTGGAGGGGAAGGGGTTAACTAAAGGGACATGTGGGATTGGGGTGATGTTCTGTATCTACATTGTGATGGTAGTTACTGGCTGTATACTTATCGATTCCAGCAGAACTCCATCTATGCAAAATTGGCGAGGTGGGAGGGGCTCTTACCCAGTATGACCTGCTCTGGGCATGAGAATTGTAGCTGCGAATGTGGATTATGACCAGTCTTCCAGATGATTACCTCTAGCCACTGCAACTTAGGACCCTATCAATGATGGTCAAATGATTGGTTAAGAAAGACTGAGGAAAGACTGCATGAAATGAGAACTTTGCAGCGAACTTAAGCATAATATTCACAAGACTCTACAAGGGTCAACTGGTCTTTATTCTCTTGCTCCTCTCTCAAATTCTGCCATCCTTTGTCAGCATTGATCATATTGTGTTAGTCTGTATTAGATATTAATTTCTAGTATCAAAATCCTGACTATAATTTGAACATTCTCAGTCTGAGGATGCTTTTATTAAAATATCTCATCATTATTCCTGTAGGTTTGTCCCAAATGCTGGCTGGCAGCTTTGTGGATAACCTAGAAAAGTGCACTTTCCCCTTGACCTTGTTCTGCTCTTTCACCTTTTGCCCTGTGATCCACACCTGGTGCAGTCTGCCTCCTTGCCTGTTTCGCATGAATTCTGTGGTAGGTAGGAGTGTGGATTAGTTTGCTAGGGCTGCCATTAAAAAGTGCCACCAACTGGGTGGCTCATAGAGGAGAGATTTATTGTCTCATAGTTCTAGAGGCTGAAGTCTGAGATCAAGGCATCAGCAGGGTTGGTTCCTTCAGAGAACTGCCTGGAAGATTCTGTTCCAGGTCTGTTCCCCACCTTCTGGAGGTCTGCTAGCCATCTCTGGTGTTCCTTGGTGTGCAGGAGAATTGCCCCGATCCTCTGCCTTTATCCTCACATGGTGTTTTCCCTGTGTGTGTGTCTCTGCATCCAAATTTCCCCTTTTTATATGGATTGGATTAGAGACCCACCCTTCTTCAGTATGACTTCGTCTTACTAATTACATCTGCAACAACCCTACTTTTCAAACCTCACATTCTGAGGTCCTGGGGGTTAGGACTTCCACATATATGAATTTTAGAGGGACATGATTCAACCCATAATGGAGTGTATTAATTCTTTTTAACAGGAGGAAGAGTCATCTACCTAGAGGTATAAGCTGAAGTCTGTCCTCACCCCAGGCAAACACATGGATGCCACAAGACCTATGTAACAAAGCTAAACACCTTGCCAGGCTACAGTATAACAGAGAATATCCCTGCAAATCTGCTTCATGAAAGTTACATTAACCAGCACATTTTTTATTTCTACTTTCTTCCTCAAAAATACAGTATAGAAGTTTAAAGTTATATTTTTGTGGAATATATGTGTAGAGTTAAGATGAAATAACTTTTGGGAGGAAGTTTGTGAAATCAGCTCGTGGTTTTGACTCAATTTATAACAAGTCATGTTAGGCCAACATAATTTCTACTACAGTGTTGTAGATATAGACCCCGTTTCTCTAATACACCCCATTGGCCATTCATTTCCTGTAAGTGTGGCTTATTAAGTAAGATGTTTTATGGTACAACTGTGAGCTTACATTTCACATCTTCAGTTTCTTTCAACTAAATTATTGGAAGTTCTAAACTAAAGACACTTTTTGGGCAACTAACCGTATTATAAATTCTTTGAAAATATTGCACTGGTCAGTTTCAGAATCACTGTGGTCTAATCTAGACTCAGTGAAAAAGCCATCTAACATTATTATAATCAGATCGCATGGGAGGCACTAGTGTGAACCAGTGATGCCTAAACTCTGAGTTATGTCAGGAGTTACTGGGCAACTGGGTGTAGCCTTTTTAGTCCCAGCTGCTGTTCCATTTATGCCTCGTAGCACAGATAGAACATGTCCTGTTTGAAATGAGGGAAAACTGAAGAACCAGAAGAGCATTTAGAATGGTAATTATTTTGAAGATTTTGACAGTTCATTCATTTAGGAAAAACATATTTCATACCTATTACATGAAACTATTTTTAAAATAGACATTTCCTGTCCTTGAGATGCTCCTGATGAAATGGGAAAGCTAAGCATGTAAATAGCTGAATCATTTAATATACCAAATGGAATCATGGAAGCACAGGTTAAGTTCTGTAGGATTCTGGATGTTTAAGGCAGTGACTCTAACTGGTAGTAATGATAGTACAGCAATAACTCCATTTTCTGCTTGTGAAGGTGTAGGCAGTAGGATTTAAGATAATTCTTGTAAGTTCCCTGATTTTTTTTTTTCTCTGCACTTTGAACCAAGTTTTTTCAACTAAAATGGTGAGAAAAGAGTGTGAATGTCTTGGAGACTCTGGGTTAAAAATTAGGGTTGGGGACTATATGTTGGTCAGGAGTCCTCAGAGAAACAGAGAAGTTTATTTTAAGAAATTGGCTCACACAATTGGTGGTGCTTCGTAAGTTAAAACAGTGTAAGCTGGAGATTGAGGTAAGAGCTGATGCTGCAGTCTTGAGTCTGAAGACTGGAAACACAGGCAGATTTTGTGTTGCCGTCTGGAGGTAGGAGTTTTTCCTCAGTAAGCCTCAGTGTTTGCTCTTAAGGTCTTCAACTGATTGGATGAGACCTATCTCATATATATATATATATATATATATATATATATATATATATATATATATATGACGGAGTCTCACTGTATTGCCCAGGCTGGAGTGCACTGGCACAATCCCGGCTCACTGCAGCCTCTGCCTCCCAGGTTCAAGCGATTCTGGTGCCTCAGCCTCCCGAGTAGCTAGGATTACAGGTGCGCACCACCTTACCTGGCTTATTTTTGTATTTTTAGTAGAGACAGGGTTTTACCATGCTGGCCTGCCTGGTCCTGGAACTCCTGGCCTCAAGTGATCCACCCTCCTTGATATCCCAAAGTGCAGGGATTACAGGTGTGAACCACTGTGCCCAGCCTTATGCACAGTATTAAAGGCGGTATACTTTACTCAAAGTCTACTGATACTGGATGTTTATCACATCTTAAAATATCTTTACAGCAACACCTAGACTAGTGTTTGTCCAAGCAACTGGACACCTTGGTCTAACCGGATTGACACATAAACTAAAACCATCTTAGGGGCACACACGTATACTCTTTAATGTCTTCAAGACATTGCATCCTCAATGAAGCACAAATGTTCTGAGAAGTCGTAGTTTATTCTTGTGAAAATGGTTCTGGGATTCAGTTTCAGCTGCCTGCCCTCTGAAGACTGTCCCTGCCTCCCTATTAAGCAAACTTATCTCTATTTGCTGAACTTTGAAAGGGAATAAGGCTAACCAACCAATAGAAATTATCCTGACTGATTTACATATTTTGACATTTCTCATAAAGCAGATTTTTTGAACAATGTGATATAAAACTGTGATAGAGGATATTAAGGAAAACTATTATCTAGTGATTTTCTTGAAGTATTTCATTTGGAAGCATGATCATATCAATCTCTGGTAAAGTCTATGTTGTGCCATTTCACATGGTTTTAATTATGTTATAAAAAACCCATATGATATTCTAGAATCTCAAAAAATCGATCTGTAATAACAGGAAATCCAGGACCTTTTTTATTTAGTCTCTTTATAACAACAATTGGTTCCAGCTTCACAGGGCAAGGGGGAAAAAAACCCATAAAATTTGTGACAGCTACAATAATACTGCCTTGGCTCGATTAAACTCAAAAGCAAGCTGATTGAGGGATTGATTTGATAGTGCAAGACATTTTGAAAAAACATGTGTTCACTCACTGTCATGGGCTTCATGGTTTATTTCTTTTCATGCTCAGTAACTATGAAAATGCCAGCAAATGTCAAGTAAAAAAATTCTTTTCATTTTTGTTTTCTTCTCCAGATACCATGTCTACCAAAACAACCACAATAAAAACCCACTTTGGTGTCAATCTTTGATCATTCTGAAAAGGATGTAGGCTGTTCTTGGATTTCTCCAGAGATTAAAGACTAGACTAGAATTTCCAGTAGTCTAAAGGGTGAACTGTGTCTAAACAACATTTGCCACCAGCTCTCGTTAAAATCCAGATTGATGAGCCCCTCCCCTAGAGTTGCAGATTCAGTAGGTCTTGGGTGAGGCCTGAGAACTTGCATTTCTAATTCCAAAGTAAGGATCATACTTTGAGAGAATGACTCTTCTGTACGTATGAGATAAAACATATTAAGAGATTAAATCAACCTCATTATAAGCCCTCCATATATGTACAGATTTTCCATTTCATCCGTATGTTTATTCATTTATTCATTTTAGTACTTAATGGGACTACTATAAGGATAGATTTTGTTTTTTAATTATTATACTTTAAGTTCTAGGGTACATGCGCACAACGTGCAGGTTTGTTACATATGTATATATGTGCCATGTTGGTGTGCTGCACCCATTATTCATCATTTACATTAGGTATATCTCCTAATGCTCTCCCTCCCCCCTCCCCCCATTCCACAAAAGTCCCCGGTGTGTGATGTTCCCCACCCTGTGTCCAAGTGTTCTCATTGTTCAATTCCCACCTATGAGTGAGAACATGCGGTGTTTGGTTTTCTGTCCTTGCGATAGTGTGCTGAGAATGATGGTTTCCAGCTTCATCCATGTCCCTACAAAGGACATGAACTCAAGGATAGATTTTTTTAAATCACTATTATCGAAGACCTTAAGATCTAATTTTTTTTAAAGCAAGAAGAAACACATAAGGAAAAGTTACATAATAATGTAAAGCAATAATATACGATTACTTGCCAAATGCTTCAACCTTTCCTGATGCCATTAGCAAGATGACTTCTAAAAGGGCTGAGTTAATTCTGGCTTGCTCTACTGTTGACCCAAAAAAGGAGCACATTTCACTCCTAGGGACTGACTGCTATTATACTCAGAAGTGGGAGGGCGAATTTCTGGCTGAAGTTCATACGTTACAACTCAGCAGTCGACTTACTCTTGTGATGGAGCATGAAATTGAAGCAATATGGCTCCCAGCTGAAGGACCAGCTTTGTGGGATTCAGGCCCAGGGCACTGCTAGGGGACCATGTAAATGACAGAGGCTCTGATGTCTCGATTTTCATCCTGGTTGGTGGGCAGCCTAGGGGACGTCCGGCTCTCCTGGAGCCAGTGTGCTGGGATTCTGCTCTGATTCCTTGGCTCAGCAGCAGTTCTGTCCTTTGTCCTTTCTGAAAACCTCACACACAGAGCAATTTAATATCACGTTAATGAGCTGCCTGAGGCCCTTGGGAGGTCCTGCCCCACCCCCGCCGGCACATCTCCAAGGATGACTTCCCTTTCATTTTCTTGAGAGGTCACTGCCCTGGCAGTGTCGCAGAAAACTCTCCTTCCCCTCACTATGATCTCAGGGATCCTGGTAACAAGTCTTGCTCACTGCTGTCTGGAGCTTACGTCAAATCCAAGAGAATGTATGCAAAGTCTCGCAGAATCCAGAAGTGTTACAGCCAGCAGACCAGAGACAGGCACTCCTTAGACATGATTGATGCCCCTCATCAAAAACTGGTGGCTGACTATCTTAAGTACTGGCTTTGAGCCCTGGCTTTCAAAGCCCCTCCCCACAGAGCAGATGGTCTGAGGGTGGCCCTGCTTGACCTCACTAAACGTTTTGTGTCTCTTTTGTTTGGGTTCATGTTCCCCAGCACCACCTTATTGTTCCTCTCCCTTGTGGGTTGTGCTTGATGGCAGCATTGGTCAGTGGTGTGCAGCTTCCTACTTAATTATTCATATCCGAGTGATCTAGCAGTAACTCCCTCTCCCAGGCTAGATCCTAAGCTCCTAAAGGAAATGAGTATTCTTTACCCTTTGCTATTTCTCACCACATCTAAAACAATGTGGAGCGTGTGTTCAGGAAGAGCTTGTCAAATGACAGGCAAATGAAGAGTAACAGATCTTCAAAAGTAGAAAATGCCTTTGCCTATTCTGTTTAAGAACGAGAGAAAGAAGTTGTAGAATCTGGCATTATCTGGGTAGTGATACCTGCCTAAGAAAAGGGAGCTGAGGCCGGGTGCAGTGGTTCACTCCTCTAATCCCAGTGTTTTGGGAGGCCCAGACAGGAGGATCACTTGAGGCCAGGAGTTTAAGACCAGCCGGGGTAACAGAGCAAGACTCCATCTCTGCAAAAACAAAATTAGCTAGGCATGGTGTTGAGCACCTGTAATCTCAGCTACTTAGGAGACTGAGGTGGGAGGATCGCTTGAGCCTGGGAGTTTGAAGCTGCAGTAGGCTATGATTGATTGTGCTGCTGTACTCTATCCTGAGCCACCGAGCAAGACCCTGTCTCTCTTTTTTTTTTTTTTTTTTTTTTTTTTTTTTTTTTTTTAAGGGCAGGGGGAGATGAATTGCTAAAAATAACATCTGTGTTCAACATTGTGTAAAAAAGAATTTGGGCTTTTTGCCTCATTTTGACTCTAATTTACTAGCTGTGTTATTTCAGCTACTTCCTCTTTGACATTCTGTTTTCTTATCTGTAAATTGGGAGTTTGTATCTGGCTTGCAGTGCTATTGCAAAAAATAAAGGAATTGATGAATAGATGCAAAAGATAAATCAACTAGTGAATAGTTCATGGCATCTGAAATCTAATAGGTGCTCAAAATATCTGTTTTTATTACCAGATATACCATTTTTAGGACAGACTGCTAGTAAAATCGGCATCAGGTGAAGCAACAGATTTAGAAGGAGTCTTGGGTTTCTGGCAAGCTGGTACAATAAAGTGCTTAATAACTTCTTAATGAACCACAGCCAACCCAGCCCTTATGAGGCAGATGCTATAGCTTTCTAGAGTGGGTTGCTGGAGGGAGAGCCAGACTTGCTGGGGAGCCACTCAGGTGAGGAGAATTGTTTGAATAAAAGGAGAGTGGAATCGAACATCGTTCGGAGATAACCCGAGATGCACCCCTCTGCAGAGAGGAAAAGGAAGTAGGTTTGAGAGTGGAAACAGCCAGTGAACAGAGACACAGAGACATCCGTGAAGGTAGTGGGTGAGAGCACACTCAGGCAGGACTAGGGTAGAGGTGGCAGGTGGGAGGTTTAGTTGGCAAGATGTCCCTGGATGGAGAGAACTCATGGCCTGCCCATGTCCTTTACGTGTGAATCAGCTTGCTGTGGCACTGCAGCCTACCACAGTAGTAAGCATGCTGTTCACTCTCACAGATGGGCAGAGGTATCCAAGTGATCACCTGCAGGGCTCACCTTGGCTCAATACACTCCCTTCTGAGAAGCTGAGGCCAGCAGTTGAGGAAGGAGACACATGCCCATCTGATGAAATTCAGCTGGACTGGGCCGCCTACAGCATGCACTGTTTTTGGTCTGCGCAGGTAAACTGAGCAGATGCAGCCTATCTTCTGAAAGACTAGCTCCAAGTTGCTTCAGTTTAGCCATCTTCTCCCTAGTTCTCATGATCAAGAAAGGGAGTAATCAGAAGACTTATGTTATTAGAGAGTCTCTTGAAACCTTGCTAAGTAGAAAAGTAAATAGTCCATTGGTTTCTTCTTGGAGGCCACATAGAGAAAGGTGCTCAGAAGTCTGTTCACCAATACTCTGTGCTAGCTCCTTTCGAGAAGTCTTGGGGAGAAGTAATACCAAGTGTTTTCAGTCACATCTGTACTAAACTTCCCACTCACCTCTCTGGCTGTCCTGTCCATTTACACGGTCTGTGCAGTAGCTAGTCATTGAATAAAGCAGAGTCAGGGATTGTGGGTTATCTTCTTATAGGGCACATGAGTAGCTTGTGAGAAGACAGCATTGTTACAACAGGGCAGAACCTCACATTCTGCCAAAAAAAAAAAAATAGGCCTCTTATTTCTGCCAGATAATTTGAGATATCAGGACTTGGAGACATTCAGGTTTGGAAAGTGCCAGCAGAACCCCTGCAGAAACCCACTCTTGCCCTGAAAAGGATTCTCCTAACCGTGGTTCTCTCTATATGAATTCGGACTTAAAAAAATAGAAAAAGAATAGCTACCACAGCGATTTCTAAAAATCTATGAGCAAGAAGAAAGTTCAAAAACAAATGAAGAAAATTTTAAAATACAACAATTTAAAAATAGCATTAGGAAAGGGATGGATGCTTCTGTATGTGATATGTGTCTGCTGATAAAACCTGGAAGGAGTTGTTGGGTCTGCTTTAAATCTGCACACTGTTGGCAATGACTTTTAAGTACAATCATCTTTTTCCCTGTCAGTAACAGAACAGTGTGGTGGTGGTAGTGAGCAAAGTCACGTAGTTGGCAAGTCATGAATAGAGTTTCAGACAATTTTAGGCAGAACGTAGGATATCATCAGCCCTGGAAAATGACACACAGAAGGGGTGTCAGTGACCAGCAGAGCATGGGTCACTGATAGAATTGCTACATTAAAACCCGATCCACTTGGGTTGCAGCGTGGGATGGGTCTTGAGGTGGAGTCAAGGAAAAAGCATGACTGCAATCATTTGCTTCCCATCGCTGTCTGCTGGATTTCCCCATTAGCTAACTTAGGCACACAAGCAAGAAATGTCTAATGAAATAGAGTAAATAAAAGAAAATGCAGCCAGGCGCAGTGGCTCACGCCTGTAATCCCAACACTTTGGGAGGCCAAGGCGGATGGATCACCTGAGGTCAGGAGTTTGAGACCAGCCTGGCCAACATGGCGAAACCCCATCTCTACTAAAAATACAAAAAATTAGCTGGGTATGGTGGTGGGTAGGGTAGCTGGGTATGGTAGCCTCCCAGCTACTTGGGAGGCTGAAGCAGGAGAATCGCTTGAACCTGGGAAGCAGAGGTTACAGTGAGCCGAGGTCACACCACTGCACTCCAGCCTTGGCAACCAGAGCTAATCTCCATTTCAAAAAAAAAAAGAAAAGAAAAAATGCATTTAAAACCTCTTTCAATAAATCCAGGACATCATGATGAGAGGAGACCTTAGAAATCACCTAATCCTCTCACCTCTTTGCTTACAGATAGAGGGGAAATAATCTGCAGAATGATTTGTGGTCCTAACATGGTAGCTTTATGAGCCTCGTTCTTTAAAAAGAATTCTGCATAGTTTATCTTAATTGTTCGTTTCACCCCGACTTTCATCTTTGTTCTCTCACAATGTCTTATGAGGCTTTAGAGATTTTTTTGGTAGCTAAACATTCCAGGAAGCAGCCATCATTTTTTTTCCTGGGGGTTGGGGCAGCAGCGGGTGGGGGGTGGACAAAAAAAGAGAGTGGTGATAGCATTTAAGAAGCAAATGTTAGCCAGCTGCACTGTCAGTGGTAGTATTTCTTAATAGGAGGATTTAGGGACTTTATTAATATGTTCAGATAAGATTAGCAGCATTTGCAAACATGATCTTTGGCAATCTACACCAGAACAGAACAGCTCAGTTCCTTTCTCAAGACAGTTGAGTACTTCTTTCCTACTTTATCAGTGCCTTTTCCAAACAAATGCCTGAAAACCATGTATTAAGGATAAATCTGGTGATTTAAAGTTACAGTTGTTTCATGTCATGGTACTTCCATCATCTTAGGTTGACTTTTAATTTTTTTTTATTTTTGCTTCCATTTTATAGCTTTTCTAAAGGTAGTTTTAATTAGGGTGAGTGGTAGATTATGCATATGAGCCTATTAAGCAAGCCTGTTCCATATTGTTTCCTTGCTGGAAATTTTCTCTCAAAGATGGTCACAAGAGACAAGTGACTGACCCAGGGACTTTATTTAAATAATGAAAATGGATATGTTATGAATGGCCCTGGAAGAGACATTGTGTGCCACCCTGTGGGTGGAAAGGAAATGATACTGTGGTAGAATGATGTGGAAACCATGCATCTGATTGATTTCCTGACCTGCTGCCTGTGGGGCACCCTGGTAGCCATGGTTGCTGTTGCAGTGTGTGTCCTGGGTATTTCACTCTCAGTTACCAGATATGGCTTTTTCTTATTCACTGTTCTCTTATGCAAGATAATAGAGCCTATTGCAGTGAGCTTTAACACTGCCTTTTGGGTCTGCAAGGTCAGAGGTAGTGATTTGGGGTCTTTGGCAATGCATTTGGGGGATGGGGGAGTTCAGGAGCCCTGATGTAGCAGCCTGAGAAGATGCACCTGAGACTATTTTATGCATTAGGTTGAGTTTTGCGTTCGATTTTCTTTGGGGAGAAAAAAGCTTGAAAACCCAGCCGTGTGTTTCAGAAGAGAACAGGCTGTTTATCTGTACTGTTCTTAAAAAAAGAAAAAAAAAATCTAGTGACAACCCGTCTTCCCCTCTTAGCTACAGGGTCTGGGTTTTTGCACAGGGCCTGATGCTTAAAAGGGCCCTGTGCTTAGTTTAATGCTTTGCTGTCGCTATCTTGAAAATTCTTAATTTTTTAAATGAGGTGTCCCATAGGTTCATCTTGCACTGGGCCAGGCAAATTACAAAGCTGGTCCTAATTCTAAGGTCAGGCACTATGTACAATAGGCCTCAGTGGGGCCAGGTGTGGGGCTGGGCTGTAGAGAGTGAGTTATGGACATTGTGGCCCAGCCTGCCCCTCACCCCTGGTTACCCAGCCTGAGTGACAGCCCTTTGTCTACCTCGTACCACATCTTTCTTGCTGTGGACCCAACAAAGCCCTTTGCAGCCCTTCTCTGATGCTCTTCATTGAGGGCCAGACCTTGTTCCCCAGTCCTGTGCCATTGGTTGGAGCCCTGTTTTGAACAAAACACTTCCTAGAACTCTGACAGCCTTCATCTGACTAAACCCCAGCCCTGGCCATTCTCTTTTCTACTCCCCTTCCTCCCTCCCTCCTCTACCTACCTACATTTTTGACACTCAGAGTCAACCAAGAAGACCACAAGCATGATAAACTCCAGAGTGGACTCCTCGTGCTCCCCTAAAGGGTGGCCCTTGCCTCTACCTCACTGTCTGTTCTCCCCTGTGCTCACCTTTCTCCCTCAGGGGCTTGTGTTAGCCAAGCCCATCATGAGCAAGGGAACAAGGCTGACTACTCAGTTCTGTTGCAGTGATCATGCTGGATTTTCCAAGCCATCATGTTTATGGGTTTTAGCTGAGATTCATGTGACTGATGCTTGAACATATACTTTGCAGTCCCCCTGTTGATGGCCTTTAAATCCCTCCTAGATCTATTCTTTATGTTCTACTTCTACCACCATGGACCAAGGCCAGGCTGTCATCACTTTGACCCTGCATTAGCAAATGATCAGCCTTTCTCAATGGTTTTCAGTTTCTCCTCTCCCCAGCCAACCTCATATGGCCTCAGTGTTCATGGTCTTCATTCCAGCTGCAGTATTTGAACACACCCTCTGTCCAGAAGACTGTGCCAGATGCTATGAAAGACATAGATGTTTCACACGAATCCCAAAGACTTCATAATATAGTTGGTAAGATCAGTGAAATACAAGCCAGTTAGTAATAGATACCTTTTGAAGGGTACAAAGGAAGTACTGAAGACACTGTCATATATTTAGGTTGTTTCCAGTTTTCTCATTAAATATACTAGTATAGAAATGGTTTAATGACCATAATCTAGTCATATGATGAAATAATATGCAGCTATATGTACTGACAATGGAAAATATTCAATATATGCAAAGTAAAAACACAGTGTTTATGTGTGTGTATATATATAGTATCTCATTTTGTGATCTCATTTATATAATTAGTGCATAGGAAGTATAAAGTTGAGAGAATGATGTCAAATGACGATTGTCTGGATAGGATTAAAGAGGAATTTATTCTTCATTCTTTATGCATTTCTATAAAATATGAATTTTGTGTAACTTTGTATTAAACTTGTAAATATAAATGAAACACTTTCGAAAGGAAAGTTTTAGAGTTAAGAGGAAATCAGGCTTTAAGCTGCTGATAGTTATAAAGATTGTCTTTATGTGGCTCCTAGAGTCAGATTGCCCTGGGAAGAATGTGTCACCATCTCAGGCTTGTCCTGTTTCTGCTGTTCACACACCTCCCTTATGCAGCCTTCTGGAACTTTCTACTCAGCATAGGTTCTTCACTCCAGATGGTTATTCTCACGTCTATGCTGCTGTTCATGCTATTCTCCCTTCCTGAGACGCCTCCCCTCCTCCACTTCACTTATTCCAGCCCACTGTTCATCACGTTCCCTGCCCCAGCTTGCCCAGCCAATGCTGTTTCCCCTCTAAACATCGAGGTACCAATGATTTGGGGTTATGATCACGAACAACTCTGGTACATTTCTGGAAATGTTGCACATGTTTTACTGATTTGTAAATCCTAAGTTCCTTTGTTGGGAAGATCTGGCTTCTGATCATCTTTTATGACCTCAGTGGCATGAGAATTCTGTGTTGCTAGTAGGCATTCAACAAAGACTTGGTGACTGGAATCATAGCCCTGGTGCTGAGCTTCCAGGCGTCCACTGAAGCTGATCCACTTACACCAGCAGGGGCCTTGCCCTGTAGGGTCTACTGCTTCTCAGCCTCTGTTGCCCTTTGAGCCTGTCTGAGTAGGCCCACAGCCAGAATCAAATAGTGATGTTATCTTCCTGATTCACAGAAAAAAATATGGCTGAATTTTTACTTCAATTTTTCTATAATTTCGTAAATACCCTGGATGCTTGCTACTGATTGTCTGCTTCCAAATGTTGGCCAGATGGCCAAATGAATGCACAAGTAGCAAACAAATAGTATTTTAAAAAATCAAGAAAAACAGATTGTGCTTATTTTTAGCAGATTTGTTCTATCCTTTCCCCCAACCCCCATCCACATGTATTCTAACAAGCAGAGTTGGGGTTTTATATTGGAAACAAGACAACATTCCATCTTGTGTCTCTCACTCAGTCCATGCCTGGACCTGCACCTTTACCTCTGCAGTTGCCATTTGATGTTCTGGGAAGCTCACCCACCTGGTGGGGTTGTAAGGGTTGCATTGCTCTCTGTTGTTGTCCTGGTCTAATCGTGGATACAGATTTCATCAGAGAACAAAAATACATAATCTCATAAACATGCCAACAGTCTTGTTTCTGTTTTGGGCTTAAGCAATCCATGACTTATATGGAAGAGTCCTTTCCCTGAACACCACCACTCAAACTTGGAAACAAACAAGAGAACTGAAACAAACAAGAGATCGAAACCTCTAAGGCGGCCTGGCCGCAGGCTCAGCGATGGCACAGAGGACATAGAGACACATGTGGCCACAACATGTGAGGGAGGCTTTCCACACCCCCTGTGTGAAGGCCACTGAATTAGGGACAGCTGAGTGATCAGGGGATTTTCAGTGACCCCAGATGAGGGGGTGTGCCAGTAGTTCATGAGGTAGTCTTGACCCCAGCCAGAACTAGGATGGGCCAGGGAGTAACAGGTAACAAAAGTGTACTGTGTGGATGGGAAAAACACCTGGATTCCAGCCAGAACGTACGCGTGTGCACATCCCCTCAAAGTAACTCGGGTAGAAAGCAGGTTTATTATTGAAAAGATCAGGGGACTGTCATGGAGATGGAGTGTAGGAAATCAATTCCCATGTGGGCCCACATTATGTTCATTTCTCCACCTCTCTGGAGCCACAAGATTTATTGTCCCTGCCTCTCTCTGTGCAGCTGGTTGATTTTCTAGTCTCTGAAGTGTATCAGTTTGTCTGTGGTGGGAGAGGATTACCCTCCTCTTTAATTCTGATTCACATTGCTAAATTTCTTAGATAATAATCTAAAAAGATAGGTTCTGATTGGTTCCTGGTTTACCAATGGATTGGTTTTTCTGTGGGTCAGGTGTTCATGCCTAGCCAGTCAGCTTCTGTGTTTGCATGTATGTATACACACACGCATGAAAGACCATACTAAAAGGACTAAGGGAGGTAATGGATTGTTGATAGAATTTCACTGTTTTAACCTTATCTTTATGTGTAAGTATTATTTAAAGCAGTCAATAAATAACTCAAGTTTACAGATCATGACCTTGGCTTAAACCTAGACCTATCTTCTCTGCCTACGTACTTGTTAGATCTGGGGATTCGGATCCAGCTCCTGCTGAAGTCCGAGGGGAGAGGGTGGGTGAGCAGAAAGAACACCTGGGGGGGCAATAGGCAGGTAAAACATGATTTTATTCAGCAGCAGCTCTCTTCAACAGCTTTCTCAAACTAGCTTTCTCAGCAGGAGCTTACTCTCACACCATCCACCCTGTCTCGGCTGCTTGAGCTGGCCGCCCTCACACACAGCTGCACAGCCGGCTCTCCCTTGCCTTCAGGGTCAGCAGCTTAACTCTTTCTCTGGGCATAAGCAAGCCAAGCTGTGTCCTTGCTCCCTCCTGTCAGTCTTGCAGATGTACCTTACATTCCACTCTCTTACTCTGGGCGCTAGCATGCCTGCCATGCCAAACCATGTTTAGCTGAGCCAAGCCAAGCCCCAAGAGCCCAAGAGCACCTGTACAGTGTCAGCAGGGCAGTTATACCTTTTACAGATAATAGTGGCATAGGGCCAAGGGATGGCCTTCCCATGTTATGGCTACATGGCTGTGATAACAAGTGGAGTTACACGCCTGTGCTCTAAACTCACTGAGTCACTGTGGCCGGATGTCTGCCTCGGTCTGTTCCTTGACCAAAGCACGTCCATGTAACTTACACTCCACCCCCTAGGCTGAGGGAGACATAGGGTTTAGACACACAGGTTTGATATACAGGTTTTGCACACAGGCCTGGCGTAATTTTGGGCATGCAGGCCCAATACATACACATAAGCTTGACATATAAACCTGACACATAAGCTTTGGGCATGCAGGCCCGATACATAACTAAGCTTTTGGGCACACAGGCCCATTACATACATGAGCTTTGATAAACTGCCTAGCTATTGGCACAGATTACCATAGGAGTTACCCTTTTGGTGATTATCATTTATACTGCCCTGAGCTTAGCTCATTCAGTACTCTGTTTCCACTTGGTTTTAAACCATATGGTGTCAGTACTAGGCTGGATCGCACCAGCAGACTTATCTGTGCACCATGCCCCATTTGGAATAGGGGGACGCTCTTCCTATCAGTGAAGGCTCAGGGTCTAGGAGCGCCTTAGGCCCCATGGCCTTATCTTGCATTAGGACTACAGGTCTCAAGACTTTTTGTAACTCTGCTGCTAAGGGCCTTGTACTTTAGTATACTTCACTGCTCTAAGTAGGTGCCCCACTTCACTGAAGTGGATGTCTGTGCCGTCCCTGTCCGGGGAGTCGTTATCCATCAACACACCCATCCTGCTATTGGGTAAGTTGTCCACGTGACAACTGTAACCCGCCCTGCCACACTCTTATGAGCCAGAAGGGCAGCATATGCAGTTACTAACTGCTTTTCCAGTCCAGGGAGTGGTTACTCATGAACACACCCTGCTTTTGTTTTTGTTTTGTTTAATCCCATGTAGGTCTTTTTTTCTTTTTAAGTTATGGGATACGTGTGCAGAACGTGCAGGTTTGTTACATAGGTATACATGTGCCATGGTGGTTTGCTGCACCCCTCAACCCATCATCTAGGTTTTAAGCCCCGCATGCATTAGGTATTTGTCCTAATGCTCTCCCTCCCCTTGTCTCCCACCCACTGACAGGCCCCGGTGTGTGATATTCCCCTTCCTGTGTCCGTGTGTTCTTATTGTTCAACTCCCACTTATGAGTGAGAACATGCGGTGTTTAGTTTCCTGTTCCTGTGTTAGTTTGCTGAGAATGATGCTAACTGCTTTTTAATTAAGGAATACTGGAGTTCAGCTCCCTTCCACAGGTGGGACCAAAAGCCTATGGGCATACCCATGCACTGCAATAGGTCCTAGCCAAAACTATCTGTGGTTACATGCACATCCACTTCAAATGGGCATCCCTGGCTAACTACCTGTAGGGCTTGTGCCTGCTCTATAGTCTGTTTGGCTACCAGAAAGCCTGTTCCAGCCTTGTCATCCCAACTCCCAGGCAAGAGGGGCACTGCTGCTTCTAAACCTGCAAGAGAATCAGAGGTTAGCATAATATCAGTAAGACCATGACATATGGTAGGGCTATGCATATAGCCCTGCAGCAACACTGTGAAAGTCCATTGTCACCCTCCCATGAAGGCAAACCGTTCCTGGCTCTTGGTGGACTGTCCCGGTTGCATTGTCCAGCGGTCCATCAAGTCCATGACAGAGAGTACAGCTTCCAAGCCGTGTGAAACATCCACCCCCAGAATATATTCAGGCATGGGAGAGACATGCACAGTGCATAGGCAGAGAACTAAATGGCTGATGCCAAGACGCAGAGACACAGGTTTCACTTCCACTGACTGGCCTTCATAGCCGTTAATAAATGCAGCTCTGCCCAGAAACTTATCTAGGTTCAGGGACCTGTAGATTCCCAAGTCCACACGCGGTCTTTGGTTATTTGGAGTCCCCCAAGCCAAGGACCTTGGCCAGTTCTGTTATTAAACACAAGAGGCTTTATGCTTCCGCCAGCTGTAGCAGGTATTCTTTGAACCGGAATGCTTGGGTGGGACTGGGTTGTGCAGCAATGTCCTTCTTCCGAATGACTTGCACTAACTCTGTACATGACTGCCGACATTACTTGCTTAACTCCCGCAACTTGGCGGGGCACAGGCACCACAGGAAGTATGCTCCACCACAGTAGGGGGCCTCTGGGTCCACCTGTGGGGCCCAAGAGCTGCTTATGCTCTATTTTCTGACAGATCACTGGGTAAGCCTGCAACAGAGGTTTTTCTTCTTCCCTGTGCTGCGTCCTGCAGGGACTGGACATGCACTTCCCACAGTGCAGTCAGAAACACCCATCCAACTCAGCCAGTAAACGCAGCTTGTTGCTGTGCACTTCCAGATGCTTCAGCGCCATCTCCCATCTTGCTGGAGACCCATCTACTGCCTCCCATATTTCCACTGGGGCTCATCCAAGCAGCACCACTGCCACTGAGTACCATAGCCCATGCTGCAGCCACACAGCTAACCTAGGAGCCCTCAGGGACTGAAGACCCACTCACCTCATCCCATCCTCATCACCAATTGTCAGATCCCGGGGTCCAGGTCCAGCCCATGCTGAAGTCTGAGGGGAGTGAGTGGATGAGCAGAAAGAGCACTTAGGGGGCCGTAGGCAGGTGAAACGTGATTTTATTCAGCAGTAGCTCTCTTCAACAGCTTTCTCAAACTAGCTTTCTCATCACCAGTTTACTCTCCCACTGTCCACCCTGTCTCGGCTGCTGGAGCTGGCCACCCCCATACACAGCTGTGCAGTCAGCTCTCCCTTGCCTTCAGGGTCAGCAGCTTAACTCTTTCTCTGGGCACAAGCAAGCTAAGCTGTGTCCTGGCTCCCTCCTCTCCATTTGCAAGATGGACAGCTTTGGCTCTCTCGTTCTCTGGGCACCAGCATGCCCGCCATGTCAAACCATATTGAGCCAAGCCAAGCCCCAAGAGCCCCTGTACAGCATCAGCAGGGCAGTTATACCTTTTACAGGCAATAGTGGTGTAGAACCAAGAGATGGTCCTCCCATGTTGTGGCTACATGGCTGTGATAACAAGTGGAGTTATACACATGTGCTCTAAACTCACTGAGTCACTCTGGCTGGACATCTGCCTCAGCCTATTCCTTGACCAAAGTACATCCATGTACCTTATGGTACTTTACAGACTTAAGCATTCATGAGTGAATCTGAAAGCTCTCATAATCTAGTCTCTGCATTCTTTGACTTTCACCATTTTGTGCAGCTGAATAGCACTGTGCAAGGAGTCCTGTTCTTCTGAAGTCACACTTTCAACAACCTCAACTAACTAGAAGACTGCTGAATTGAGAGAAACTGTGTTCATGCTTTATTTCAAAGTGGACTTCAGTTTCTGTGTAAAATTATGTTCCCTGATTCCATAAGCCAAGTGATCTTGCTTTACTTCAGCTAGCGAATTGCGAATGATGTTAAGAAAGGGGCCTTGACAATCCCTTAGAAAGGAGACATAAGAGACACGTGAGTCACCAAATAGAAAGCAGTCTTCGGCTCCACCTCCAGGGAGTTTTAGGGGTTTCTCTTCCCCACACTTACCGTGTTATGTCTTTGAAATGCAGGAGTGGTTATGATAGTGACATGGTCATCAAAAACAAAACTTTATATCCATGCGTAGTTTAATAAGGGTATTGTTACCAGTGGAGAGTCTTGACTACGAGTGGTCCAGGTTCTTGGTGTTTTGAACAAAGAATTGGACAAAACGCACAAAGCAATGAAAGAACAAAGCAGCGAAAGCATAGATTTATTGAAAAGAAAGTACACTCCACAGAGTGGGAGCAGGCTCAAGCAAGTGGCTTGAGCACTGGTTACAGACTTTTCTGGGGTTTAAATCCCCCCTAGAAGTTTCCCATTGGTTACTTGGTTATACCCCATATAAATGAAGTAGTGGCCTATGATCAAACAGAGGCTGAAGTGAAGTTAAAAAGTTGCTACACCCTATGCAAACGTCTGACTGGTTGCAGGAGGGGACCAATCAGAGGTACTTTGTATTTCTCATCTGCAACACAGTGGAAATGGGGGGATTGCAAAGGGAGTAGCCCCTGATCCTTCTGTTACTTGGGTGTGGAGAGGTGGGGTTTTCCTTTTGACTCAGTTCTAGGAAGTCAGTGAGAATCGGCCTGAAGTTCCCTGCCTCAGTATGTGTATCAGTTAGGGAATCAGACAAGCAGAAACTGAGTGATGAGGGATGCTCATGCAGTTGTGTGGGTGCCGACCCTCAAATCAGCAGGGCTGGTATTTGGAGAAGAAAGATGAACTCACAGTGGGGAAAATCAAGGATGAGCTCAAATCTGGAGGACAAGCTAGTATACATGCCAGTCTCCCAGAGGCTCTAGGCCTCTAACTTCCATGTTGCCTGTGACATGCATGGGAAGCTGGAGTCCTCTGCTGGGAGCTTCACATGCTGGCCTGGGATGCAGAGAAGTTGAGCTCAGTGGGAGTTAGAGGGATTGGGGCCCAGCTGCTGGCCTGTGAGCTGCACCTGGTGCCCTACACTGACCTTGAGAGGGTGCAAACCAGGTTGCTGCTGTATATCATCTTCCAAATCACACACAAGATACCCCTGGTGGCCAGCACTAATGTGAAACATGGCAGGGCTGGGAATTCTGAGAAATACAATTCCAGCTTAGCTGGACTGATGCAGCACAAATGCAGCAGAGTTTGAAAATGTATAAATATTCCCATAAACAATGCAAACAGCTTTGTCTATTTTAACCTTAAACTATTCATAAAATTGACTTGTACGGAATACCTCTTTCCTTGGACATTTCCACTTCAGTGGGAACAAAAAACCTCAGTGTGGGTTGGAAGAGTTACTATGACAATGTATTGATTTTTTTCCCAAATAATTGTTAATTTCAGAACTGATTTTATCCTACTAATAATACCTGGTTCTCTGAGCAGAAAAGCACCCTTTTAATTAAATTTGGTCACACAGGTCATTGCCTGCCCTTCTACTTGTGCCCTGCTGCGGGGACTCTGCTTCCAGCTGCCTTTAATATTGCATAACCCTTTGTCTTCTGCAGCTGGATCACATTCAATAAGTAATTACAGCACATCTGATTAAGGTCACTCCCAGAGCGTTCATTAGTCATCTGCAGGAAAGAATGCTGAGGAGGCATATGTTACTGCAGGTCACTTTCCCCTGTCCTGCTGATTGGAGTCCTCCTCGCACTCTGTACTCAATCAAGGCCTCCACTTTAATCACTCCTGGAAGACAAAACACAGCTGGGCCCTGAGAACCCCAGGATTTGTCTACAACTCCAATTTGGCTCTGCTGAGATCTCAGGGGCTCATTGAGGACAAGACACCTTGTCTGTATTTCATGCATTTCCCAAAGCAGCCCATGACAATGCCACAGCAGGTAGGTCAGCCAAGGTGTCATGCATGGCAGGAACCAAGCTGGAGGCTGGATATCAGGAAGGAGGAACAGAGGTGCTGGGCCCCGTTAAGGCTGACATGGGAGCTTGCAGAGCTGAGACCTAGATACCCTCTTCTGCACGAATCCTGAAAAAGATGAGAATCTGAAAGCTCTGAGATCTGTAAAGTGTGCTTTGTCATCAAAGCTACATATAGCACAGCTTCCCTCCGGCACTTTCTGTGACACCCCCAATCTCCTGAGCTGTGGGTTTACTGCCAAGGTGAGACTTCATTTATAACGAACAGAATTGGTCTGTTTCTTCAGGATGTTTCAACTGTGACGGTAACATTGACCTTCTTTTATGCAATATAAAGACCCCAGGGCTGTTGGCATTCTTATGTGATATGACAGCATTTATTTTAAACCTCTTAGATTTATGAAATGGAATCGGTCTGTTTCTTCAGGATGTTTCAACTGTGACTGTAACATTGACCCTCTTTTATGCAATGTAAAGACCCCAGGGTTGTTGGCATTCTTATGTGATATGGCAGGATTTATTTTAAACTTCTGCACGTTCTGAGCAGCACTGAAGACTTCCACTGTATAATATCTCCATAACCATTTTTTTTCTAAGGAAACTGCATGGCTTTCTTCAAGTCATTGTCTTAATTTTCCTGAAATAGAAATCTAAGGCTCTAACACAACCAAATTCCTGAATTATGACATTGGACCTGGGCTTATGGAGCAGAGATGGAACATGACACCTGTTCACAAACACAACTGGAAGAGACAGCAAAAGCCAAAGATGTAGGTCTTGGGGCAGTTTCATAGCCTTGACTATAATGTATCTATTAAAATGTGCCATCAAATTCAGCTCCTTCCCTCCCAAGAAAGCTAAGGACCCATATGGTCTTTTAAACTTTTAGTCATTTGAGCACTGAGCAATCTGTGTTTCTCCTTGTCAAAGTGTTTTTAAAATGTAATTTCAAGAAAAAAGTGTTCCAAATTCTGAGATTATTTACCACCATATGTCTCATTATTCATGTGGAATGGGTCACATTTTCAATTTACATGTTGAAACATGAAGGACACATACATGCCTGTCTAGCAAGTTGTTGGGGGAAGAATACAATGAATGTTAGAATGAGAGAAATCTAAGGAATCATGTCCCCTGACCACTAAGTGGCAAAACCAGTTCTTGGCTTACTTCAGGTCTGCTGCTTTATTCTCTCCAGAAAATGGAGCATTCTGTCAGAGACCTGCGGTCTGACTACATTCTGAGTACATTTGCAGGTAGTGGCTAGGCAAGGGGAGAAGGGCCATGACCTGCACTCTGGAACCTACCCCTTCTTTTGTCTCCACGGGGTTGTCCTGTCTGGCTGGAGGAGGCTGGTAACCCCTGCTGGACTATGGGACCCTTTCTCAACCACCTTCTCACATAAAATCTCTCATGTAATAGGGAGAGAAGAGAGTCGAGTAGCCCATGAACATTCAACAGATCTGCCTTTTGAGTCCTTAAGAGTTAGCCAGTGTTGGCCTGTTCTATACTAGAGTTCATCCTTTTATCTCAAGTCCTCTGGCCTCCCTGCTTCTTGGGACTAGTGACTCAAAGGCAAATGGGGACAACATAACCAGTCAATACAATATAGCTATTTTGGTTACTCAGAGGACCTTTGGCTTAATGGCAAAATCAAGAAACACCTTGTCTGTGCTGCATAATCTAGTTTTAAGTCATACCATCATGTAGAAAGACTGTGTGTAACATGGGATGCATGCACATGGTCTTAAAATCAGAAACAAGAGGTAGAAAATCATGAAAGAGAGCCAGCTCCTCTCCCTGAAGCCATTACTCCAGATTCAAGCTTTTGACCTGGACAGAAGTATGCTCTGGTTCCAGGCTGGGCATGGTGGCTCATGTCTGTAATCTCAGCACTTTGGGAAGCTGAGGTGAGAGGATCGCTTGAGTTCAAGACAAGTCTGGGAAACATAGCGAGACTCCATCTCAACAAAAAATAAAGTTAGCTGGGCATTGTGGGGAGTGCCTGCAGACCTCCCTACACAGAAGGACGGCTTGAGCCCGGGAATTACTGGTTGCAGTGAGTTGTGATCGCACCACTGCTCTCCAGCCTAGACAACAGAGTGAGACCTTATCTCTAAAAAAACAAAAAGTACACTCTATCTTCATTAATTCGAACATTGATCATTAACCAGACCTGTCTTCCAGATGTTATGTCCACAGCAGTGACTTCTCTAAAATCTGAAAGGAAAGGGAAAGCTATTGGCCATGCTTTGTAATACACAAATTTATTTTAATTACACTTGCAGAACTAAAAGGATTGCTCTTCCTCTGGCCTCCGGGTCGCCGTAGTGGTGGCAGAGGCTGCAGTGTTGGAGGAACACTTTGGAGTCTGTGGCTGACCCGGGTAGCTGAAAACAGCAGTGGCATTTCAGTACCACTTGTCAGTTTTTGGCTCAGTAGCAGAAGGCTGCCTACAGAGCACCTAAAGTGTATGTTTCCCAAATTGGAGTGGCACTGCGGCTGGTCTGGATCATGTACAAAACTTCATCCTCTTTCCTTCAACACAGGAACAGGAAGGATTTTAATGGCTTGAGTTTATGATGCTATTGAAAAGGCACTATCAACATTTCCCAGCGGCTACGACTCCATACCCATTCAGGGACCAGCAGCCCATCTGTTGATTTCCAAGGCAGGGCTGTTAACTGCATCTGGGTTACATATGCCTGGCCAGTTCAATGGTTGTGTGTGTGTAGCAATCTTTGGTTGTGCATGACTGTAACAACCTCTCAGGGTCTCAGTTTCCTCTTTGGTTCAGTAAGAATGTCCCCTGTGCTTTTGAAGTCTGTTACATGTGCTCATGCTTGAATGAGACTGTGTTGCATCAATTGAGCTATAAAGCAAGATCATTAAATTAATGACTGTGATGAAATGAGGGTAAACTCTTTCTCCAGGGTAGACTGGCTGAGTAGAACAGGGACTTCTTAAAATTATGTCACATTAATTTGGCCAGAGGTTTGCTGTCCTAATGATCTCAGGATTAGGATGGGCAACCTTCTGTACACAGGCTATAACCAGCGTGGCTAGTGGTGGTGCATCCCAACACATGGAGGAGGAGATCCTTCTCCTCTTACACCATAAAAGATTGTGTAAGTGTAGCAATGCAACTAGAGGAGACTACCATTCCATCTCTGCCTTATCTCCTCAGTGTTACTGTTTTATATCTCTGTATGGCTGGACAGGTGGGACAGCTACATTATAGATCAGAGGAGGTTTAGCATCAATTCAAGGAGGAAACTCCCTCCTTAACCAAATCGAAACATTCATTTCAAAGACATAAGTGTATGGTGATTTTGTTTTTCAAAGTGATTGATTACATTTGTTCCTTTCACTAGAGAGGCCAGTGAAAATACTCCAGACACATCGTCCATCAGCTGCCTCTTCACATTATGATAAATGAATTTGACCAGGTGTTTCCCTTTTTTATTTAGACTACTTCCCACAGTAAAGTGATCTTTCCAAACCAGGTTTACTGATAGAAAAACGATGTGGGAACTATTGCCAACTTTGAAATACTCTTCTTTTGGATGATTAAGTCAGCAAATGGATACTTGGCGAGTGGAAGCATAAAGAGATGTTGGGTTGGCTCCAGGTGCTGCCAAAACCTAGATGTAGGCTAGTGGGAGGAAAGTCTTTGTTAAGACATATAATCTTGACAAAAGCTGGATGGAGACAAGAGAAGTTCTTTTTGTGTGTGCCCCATATAAGTTCATGAACTCACCCTCCGACGAAACACTCTACGTGTGTTACTTCATAATACACAAAGGCGTGAACATCCTGGGGGAAAAATGCTCACAATAATTTGCAGGCCTTTAAGAGGGAGAGTCCATTTCTTAACTCCTTGTGGCTTTCATTGACTGGTAGAATGTGCCCGAAGAGATGTTGTGTGAGGTCCAGGGCCTGAGCCACAAAGAGCCTTACCACTTCTTGGAATGTCCCTGCCCTCATTTGAGGAAGTCCAGGCCAGACTACTGAGTGATGAGAGGCCCATGGAGAAGGGCCAGACGGTAGCTGGCACCAAGGTACCAGTTGTGTGAATTGAGGCCATCTTATACTCTCCACCCCCAGGCCAGCTGTGAGCCAGTTACAGCCATGAGTGGCCAAGGCGTGTGTTGCCCAGCTGAGCTTAGGCCACATGGAGTGCAATGAGCAAATAATGGGTGCTGGTTTTCAGCCACTGAGTTTTGGGGTAGTCAGTTACACAGCAATTGATACCTAATGCATATTCCCATATTGCAGACGAAGAAACTGAGCACCAGGAAGACTAAATAACTTGCTCCAGGGTTCTAGAAGCCATAGATGACAGTCAAGATTTGAACTAAGTAAGTCTTTCTGACTTTGAATTCCCCTTCGCTTGTCCATGTCAAAAGTATTCCACTTCAACAAAAAAGTCCTGAATCACTGGAAATGTTAATAGTTTTTTAAAGGACTAGTCTCTTATAAACAGATGGTGACCAACAGTAGTGAAAAAATAATTAGTATTTAGTCATGTGCTACATAATGGTGTTTCTGTCAAGGATGGACCGCATATAGGACAGGGGGTCCTGTAAGGTTATAATGTAGCTGAAAAAATCCCTATCAAGCTAGTGATGATATAGCCATGGTGGCATCGTGGTGTGCTTTACTTTTTAATTTAGTGCAGCCTAAGTGTAGAGTGTTCATAAAGTCTACAGCATTGTACAGTAATGTCCCAGGCCTTCAGATTCATTCCTCACTCACCCATCCAGAGATTCTTCCGGTTCTGCAGGCTGTACTCATGGTTAGTACCCTCTATAGGTAATAGGTATATCATTTTTTATATGTTTACTGTACCTTTTCTATGTTGGACAAATACTTACCATTGTGTTACAATTGCATACAGTATTCATTATCACATGTTGTACAGGTTTGTAGCCTGAGAGCATAGGCCACAGCATACAGCCTACATGTATAGCAGGCTATGCCATCTAGGTTTGTGTAAGTATGCTCCGATGTTTACACAATGATGAAGTTACCTAATGATGCATTGTTTAGAACTTATAATGCATGACTGTATTTTTCTTTTTTCTTTTTTCTTTTTTTTTTTTTTTTTTTGAGTCTCGCTGTGTTGCCCAGGCTGGAGTGCAGTGGCGCGATCTCAGCTCACTGCAAGCTCCGCCTCCTGGGTTCACGCCATTCTCCTGCCTCAGCCTCTAGAGTAGCTGAGGCTACAGCCGCCCACCACCACGCCCGGTTAATTTTTTGTATTTTTAGTAGAGACTGGGTTTTGATCTCCTGACTTCATGATCCTCCTGCCTCCGCCTCCCACAGTGCTGGGATTACAGGCGTGAGCCACCGCACCCAGCCCACATGACTGTATTTTTCTGTCTCCATGAGTTGGAAAATGTTTTCCAAAACACCTTCAGAGAATGGCACCTGCTGTTTGGGGTTTGCATTAGGATTCTTGAGCTGCTAATGTTCTAACGTCACAGGGCTCACAGCTTGGGCAGGCCTAACTTGTC
Source organism: Pan paniscus (assembly GCF_029289425.2). Taxonomy (NCBI): domain Eukaryota; kingdom Metazoa; phylum Chordata; class Mammalia; order Primates; family Hominidae; genus Pan; species Pan paniscus. The sequence continues at coordinate 77,090,612 of NC_073266.2, read as the reverse complement.
TGAGGTGCAGCTTTTCCTTTCCTGAGGGAACCTATGAGTACTTTTGAGTCCAGTCCACTTGAGGAAGGAAAAGATTGACCAGGGAGTCAGCCCACTGCGAAGGGTGGTGTTGTGAAGGCTTCTGAGTGCAGATGAAGGCCCTTCTGAGCAGCGACGCCACCAGTTAGGATCCAGAAAACTTTCTCTAAAGGCCAGATAGTTATTTTAGGCTTTTGAGGCTAGATTGCCTCTGTCACAACCACTCAGCTCTGCTGTTGTCACTCGAAATCAGCCATAGGCAATGTGGAAACAAATGAGTATGGCTGTGTTCCAGCACATTTTATTCATAAAACAGGCAGTGGACTGGATTTGGTCCATGGGTCATAGTTTGCCAATCCCTGAATTAGAGGAAGCTTGCCCACCAAGAGGCTGCTCCAGAGCCTGTGGTGGTTTTGCTGGCTTGGGTATCTATAGGGTTTGAATGATGACACAGTATCCAGGTAACTTTTGTGTAAACAAGCTAAAGCTGGGGATAAACAAAGCAAACCGGATTGGACCCAGAGATGCTTTAAGGATTCCTTAAAGTGCCTATTCCAATAATGTCCTTGCCAGTTGGCTCCAGAGAAAGCCAGGCAGCAGTCCAACAACCATCTGGCACAAGGTCCTCTATTGTATCCTTGGGCAAATTACTCTGAGTCTCAGCTTGCTTATCTGCATGATGGGGAGGATAATGGGCAGACTCTGCAAAATGGGTGGGCCACTAATGTCACATTGCTGTCCTCTTTACCCCATGTCTATTGAGAAGAATCAATTTCAGTGCAATCACTGACCGATGTGGATAGCAGCTGTAGATTATAAGTGCTTTGTTGTCCACAAATTTTGCTAGGGACAAGTTAATTGCCCAACTGGGTACTATATCACTGCAGCACATTTGACTGCTGGGCCTGCCTGTTCATCATATAATAATTGGTGTGTTCTGGCATCTCCATCCTGACAGTTGCTCAGGTATTAACAGAAGTCAGTGGGACTTGGAGTAAGGTCTTTGCTGTTCCCAAGGTCTTAATCACCTGACTGACCGAGGTTACCTTCCTGAGCCCCGGTGCACCAGATGGAGTTTATTTTAAAAATCAGCTTCAATCACTGCAATAAAATATTACATGCTCTTAATTCGGTTGGCTTTGGGGACCTGTTTTTATAGCCCTTGGTGGGGTGCTCATTTGTGTCATTTGCTCCTTCAAACTGGAGTTTGACCTGAAATTCTTAAGGAGATGGCATAATAAGAAAAACAGAAGAATAAGAAGAATGGCTTAGCTAAAATTTGCATTCATCCTGATGGATTATTTTTTTTTACCAATGTTACATTTCTAGAACACTGCTATATTTGAATCATACCTTGCTATTTTGCAGTGTGGAATATTTTATACTTGATCACATGTGAAACACGGTGTGGTCTATGTATCCAAGTGAAAAGAAGACCCTCACCATGCAAAGTGAATTTTTTTTTTTTTTTGAGACGGAGTCTTATTCTGTTGCCCAGGCTGGAGTGCAGTGGCACGATCTTGGCTCACTGCAACCTCTGCCTCCCAGGTTCAAGTGATTCTCCTGCCTCAGCCTCCCGAGTAGTTGGGGTTTCAGGAATGTGCCACCATGCCCGGCTAATTTTTGTATTTTTAATACATAGGGGGTTTTGCCATGTTGGCCAGGCTGGTCTTGAACTCCTGGCCAGGCTGGTCTTGAACTCCTGGCCTCAGGTGTAACTTTCCTATGTTTAGATGCACAAATACTTACCATTGTGTTACAATTGCATACAGTATTCATTAGTCATATGTACAGGTTTGTAGCCTGAGAGCATAGGCCACACCATATAGCCTACATGTATGGTAGGCTATTTGAACACCTATTGAACACCTCAGGTAATCTGCCTGCCTCAGTCTCCCAAAGTGCTGGGATTACAGGCACGAGCCATTGTGCCTGGCCCAAAGTGTATTTCTTTGCTTGTGGTATTCTTGGTTGTAAGGGTTTTCTGCAATGGGTTTGTCAGTTGGTGATTTCATTTGCATGACAGCAGCTGATTTTCCTTATGTAGGGTCTCTCAGGAGGGCTTCCTAGATTTCTTTTTTATATGATTGTGTCTTGTCAGATCATAGGAAATTTAAGTTGCTCTGTTCTTGTTCTTGAAAGGAATCCTGATGACCTAGCCACACCCTACAATCTCTATTCACCCTAACCCACCTCCTTCATAGGCTGGAAGATCAAAGCCATCCTCTTAAGTTTTCCTTTAGATATAACTCACTATCTTTAAATAATGGAAACCAGAGAAATCAGAAAGTATCCATATAATTTTATTGTCTTCATGTCAGTACAAATGTTCCCACTTGCTCTCCTAACAAAGATATCTTTCTTTTAAAGGAAAGACCACTGAGTGAGAGTGAAGGGGCATAGTCTTGGCCCCAACAAACCACTGGCCAGTGATATGATCTCGGACCTCAGTTGTCTTACTCATAAGACAAAACTGTCTTGGATAAACTCTTGGTCTCTCTCCAGCACTCTTGAACATTTGATCCAGCAGATAGTTCACATCACGTGATGGCACTGTGACCACATTTTCAGTTCTTTAAAGCACTTCAATTCACTGAGTGTCTATTTCTTCATTCCAACCACAAGGAGAATAAAAGTGCAGTGTGTGAAAGTAAAATTCTTCAAAATCCTGGCCAAAATGCCCGTGTGTTCTTATTTCGGTCAGGTTGCACTTTCCTGTGAGAACAGGATGATCTCGGTTTTCTCCTGCTGAATCAGCTGTGGCAGCCAAGCAGGAAGAGCCTTCCTAGTGCCCCAGCACTCTGCTTCTGTCAGCATGCTTCTGGGCTGCCCAGACGTAGCCCACACCACTGGAGGTCTCACTGTTTGCATTCATTTCCTTTGTCTCGACCATTTCATGAAGTGTAGCCAGAAGTACTGTCAGCACTCATTAGACCAAAATTGTCTTCAGCTCAAAGCAAATATTTTGTGTGTTGAAATCTTTATCAGGTGTGTGATCCACGTCCCAGGAGTGCTTTTAATGAGCTGTGAGATGTTGGTCATCTGTCACCTTCAGTTTTTTGTGCTAATTTAAATTGCTCTGTTCTTGTGGCTGATGATGCCCTAATCAGAATCTTCAAAGCTGCCCTCTCCCTGGGGCCAATTTTCTGTCTGCTATTGCCTTCTGGACATGTCAACTGCTAGTTGACATCTTGAAAACAGGGCTCTTTGTCTTATCCCCCAAATCAACTTAACTTGCCCAGTTTTAATTTCTGCCAGGAGCTCTACTGTTTTCTCTAAGGTCAACTCAAACTCCAGATCTATGACTGCTCTGTCTTATTTTTTCCACCTCCCTGCTCCCCTCAGATAACCCTCCCCTCACCTGACCTCAGGTGATCTGCCCGCCTTAGCCTCCCAAAGTGCTGGGATTACAGGCGTGAGCCATTGTGCCTCTCTCTCCCTCTCTCTCCCCTCTCTCTCCTTTCCTCTCTTCCCCTCCCTCTCCCTACCTCCCTCTCTCTCCCCCTCTTTCCCTTTCTCTCCCCCTCTGTCCCCCTCTCTCCCCCTCTGTCCCCCTCTCTTCCTCTCTCCCATTCCTCTAACCACAGCCCTGATGGTCGTGCTTTAAACCCCATGTAATTCTCACCTGGGCTTTTACAATATTTTACTAACAACTTCACCTACCTTTCTTCCTTTAATCTGTTTTACTCCTAGAAAAACAGAAAAAGAATGGCCAAGCTCCACAGATTGGATGAGATTGCTATGGATAACTCAAAGTTCTGTTGATTTAGATAAAAGATTGTTTTAAATTACTATAGACACAAAGCCTAGAAGTAACATATTTGACTATGTCACTTTTGCCATATAGAAGATTAACATGTTTAAAATGCAAAGAACAGACTAAGGAAAATATTTACCAGATATAATGTGGGAAGGGATTTGGATTTCTTAACTATAACAGGTTTCTACAAATTAGTAAGAAAATACAAAAATAGATCAAGGCTTTTGTTTCTTTTATCTATTGCTGTTGAACAAACCACTTCAAATAGTTTGTTCAAATGGTTGTTCAGCTCTTTCTTCATATGGCCTTTCCTGCAGGGGACTGGGCCTCTGTGAAATGGCACAGGGTTCTAAGAGGGAGCTACACAAAGATAAAAACCCCACTGTACAAACCCTTATCAAGCCTCAGCTTGGGCTATGATGACTAATTCACTATTGACCAGAAAGAAGTTACATGGCCAAGCCCAGAGCCAATGTAGGAGGTGATAACATTAGAGTGTGAATATGAGGGGTGATTCATGGGAAGCCCCCGTGTAACAGTCTACTACAGATACGAACAGGCAGTTTATTGATGAAATGGGGATGACTCATAAACATAAAAAATACACAACTTCATTAGTCAAAGAAATGCAAATGAAAATGAAAGGCTATTTTCATTGGAAAATCTACAAATATTCAGCATATAGTTTATATCTAGTGTTAAGCTTATAGAAGAATGTCATACGTTTTGGTGAGAGAATAGATTGACCCTTTTAAAGGGTTGTCAATGCATTTCAAAAGAGAAAAAGTTCATGACTGGGCCAATTCCACTTCTACATATAAAGGTATTCCTATAAGCTCCCTAGAATGCATTATATAGGGATGTTGATTGTATTAGTTCATTTTCACGCTGCTGACAAAGAGACGTACCTGAGACTCAGAAGAAAAAGAGGTTTAATTGGACTTACAGTTCCACATGGCTGGGGAGTCCTCAGAATCATGGCAGGAGGTGAAAGGCACTTCTTACATGGCAGCAGCAAGAGAAAATGAGGAAGATGTAAAAGGGGAACCCCCTGATAAAACCGTCAGATCTCATGAGACTTATTCACTACCATGAGAACAGTAAGAGAGAAACTGCCCTCATGATTCAAATTATCTCCCACTGGGTCCCTCCCACAACACATGGGAATTATGGGAGTACAATTCAAGATGAGATTTGGGTGTGGACACAGCCAAACCTTATCATTGGTATTTCATTATTTGTAATTGCAATAAACTAGAACATGAAAGTCCATGAGTCAGGGAATGGGTAAATGATAAATCTATACTAGTAAATATTTAGAAGCCATAATAAGATGAGTTAAATCTGTATATACTGATGTGGAATGGTATCCCAAATATTTTGAGCGGAATAATATGCATTATGTGTGACCATTTCCATGAAAACAAAAATGTTGTGGGTGCTCACACCTATATAGAGAAAAGGGTCTGAATGAGAAGTGAAATTGTGTTGAGAGTGCATACTAGTTTTTTACGTACTTCTGAATATTTGGAGTCTTTTATAATAGGTATTTACTGTCATTATAGGGGGAGAACTGAAGTCTCCTTTAAAATGTGTGTATATGGATATATACACACATATATAGAGATGCATATATTTACAGCGAGATACCGTATAAGAGAGTCCAGGAAGGTCCATGGATACCTGAAGATCTGCTCATGGAACCTTTCTTTTTATGCCCTGTAGGCTCTCTTCAGCTTATTTTCTATTCTGGAAAAATTAAGGCCTGTGAATAACTAGTAATTTAAATAAAAGGCATATCTTATGACCTAGTTTTGAGCTCTTTCAATTGTATATTGATTGTATTAACATAAAGCTTCATATATTCTGTTTTGTCAATGTCTGGAACTAAACTTCCTATTAGGTGTGAAGGTTTTCAAAAGTCAGGACTCTACCTGATATTGAGCTAAATGTTCCAATTCGTTATCAACTATTCATTGCATTCCCTAACACTAATATAGAAATAGGTATAAATCAAATCAGGGTTTCCTCTTAAAAGGTATAATGGAAAAAGAGACCCAGGTGAATTTCTGTGACATAAGTCTGAACCAGCCCTTTTAAAATGCCCTTTCTTTGTCATACAGACGAATCTTTGTCATCCATTTTCCCACCTCTTTCCCTCTTTCCCTCATCTCCTTACTAAGAAAGACAACGTTACTAACTTTTCATTTTGTGCTGTGAAGCTCTTGAAACCATACCAATGGAAAAGAGGACCTAGAAAGGGAAAAGGAAGGACCTGAGAGAAAAACATTCCTCTTCTAGTTTAGAGCACCTGCAATACATGGGTGCATGTGAGCTGCAAAAGTACATCTTATGTAGTTTGAAAAGATCATTTGCAGGATGGTATAAAATCATGTCCTTTTTGTAAGGAAAAAGCAATTGTTCAGAAATACAGAGTTTTTATTTCATAATGGTGAGGGTTAATTTTAAAATTTCTTAATAAAAAGCAGCCTACAGGAATGGATTTTTAGCAGACAAATACAGTTAGTGATTCTATTTTGCTTTAGGGTTCCGTGGAAAGGATCAGTTAAGCTTCAAGGAGGCCAAAAAGGAGCATAGTAAATCAGCTCTCCTTTTTGGGAGTTAGAAAAATCACCTACTATGTGGCTGATACAATTAAAATATTCCTGTAGTGCTTTGAAATCAGCTGCTTATTTGTTATCTTCTGATAGATATTTTATAAATTATTTTAGTTTTTGTGTGTTACAGAATGAATGTAGATAAAATTTAAATAGAGCACTTAATATTTTACTTTCTAAGGAAAGTCTGTTTTCATAGACTACAAAAACCAAACATAATAAACCCCTGCTTCCAGAATACGTGTGTTTGAAATTTGACATTTTGCATGAAAGGTGGTGATGCTCGTTTAAACACAAACAGAATCCCAGAACTGCGAGTGTCCCTCTCATTGCTTTCTGATTCTCGCATTAGTGTTTTCTGTTTTTTTTTCTTTTTTTTTTTTTTTTTGAGACGGAGTCTCGCTCTATCTCCCAGCCTGGAGTGCAGTGGCGCGATCTTGGCTCACTGCAAGCTCCACCTCCCGGGTTCACGCCATTCTCCTGCCTCAGCCTCCTGAATAGCTGGGACTACAGGCGCCCACCACCACACTCGGCTAATTTTCTGTATTTTTAGTAGAGACGGGGTTTCACCCTGTTAGCCAGGATGTTCTCGATCTCCTGACCTCGTGATCTGCCCGCCTCGGCCTCTCAAAGTGCTGGGATTTCAGACGTGAGCCACCGCGCCCGGCCTCTCGGGGCCTCTCGCGGCATTAGTTTTATAGATACAATCCTTGTCTTCAACTTAACCAGCATCATTTTTTCTAAGTTGCACAGCTTACCTGAAAATCATATGTACATAATCAAACTGTTTTTACATCCTAAATATTAGCCGTATAGAAAATTTTAAGTCTTTTTCTGGGAGGAAAACAATAAAAATACTTTAATGCCGTATATTTCACTTAAAACTTTCCCTAAATAATATTTAATGAATGTTTGCAGAGGCCTGGCACAGAATTCTAGATTCGTTAGCAGGATTTCTTCAGGTATGGTGCGGGGATCACCTACATTAAGTCAAGGAGGAGGTCATTTGTGTAGAATCCTAGGCCCCTGCGAGTCAAGGGTGGGGCCCTGGACTCTGCATCTTAACCAGTTCCCCAGGTAACTTTCTGTGTAAAATATGGAAAGCATTGGGATCCAACTAGAGCAATCCAAGGCTTCCCGAGAAGGAAGCCAAAATTTGGAGAGAATCTAAGTTATACTTGTTGGCTTGTTACTTTAAAAATTTTTAAGAATTTTTAAAAAGAGGGAAAAGGCAACTTTCTGGGTGGCCTGGGTTTGGCGAGATCTTGGAGGCATCAGCCTTCATCCCTAGTGGGGTTCGAGAGTTCAGTAGTCATGGGGGAAGCCATGTGTGGCCGGCCATGAGAAAGAGGGATGTTGGTGGGTGAGAGCTTCAGAGAAGGTTCAGCTCTATGAGGCACTTCTGCAGTGGCACCAGAAGGGGAGAGTAACCTAGAATTACTGCCTGCGGGGAGGAAAGGTTGTGTGGGAAATGGCACTTCAGAGCCATTCCAAAGCACCCTCAGTCCCGTACTTTCTTGGACTCTTGGCCAGGCACATTTTAGCAGTGGTACTAGTTTCCCAGCACTATTATATAAATTCTTTAAAACAGTGCTTGCCTTTTTTGATATATTCCATTTTTTCAGATGCATATGGTGCAATAGAACATTAAGGATGACTTTCTTATCAGCCCTATTAAGCTGATAGTATCACTTCTTCTGATCTATTACAGGAATTCTTTTTAAGTGTCTGTTTTTATAATTTTAAAAATCTGTTGCTTTCATTTTATATAATTTCTCATCCTTGATGCTTTAGCTTTGCTTTGAGAAACAGAATTCTGCCTTTGTGGAATGTAATTTATCATGCCACGTGTTCATAGAAATTCTAGAATCTCGTGTTGTAAAAGGTCATTAGATTTCATACTGTCTGGATACCCCTTAAATTCAAGAATTTTAATACTAGCATGTAGAAGACATTCAGTTTCTACCTGAATATCTCTAGCAATAGGGCACCCAGGCAGCACTGAGAAAGCATAGTTCTTTTAAGGTTAGCTCTAATTGTAGGGAATTTTTTTTTTTTTTTTTTTTGAGACAGGATCTCGCTCTGTCACTTAGGCTGGGGTGCAGTGGCACACTCACAGCTCACTGCAGCCTCGACCTCCTGGGCTCAGGTGATCCTCCCACCTCAGCCTCCGGTGTAGCTGGGACTACAAACGTGCTACCATACCCGGCTAATTTTTGTATTTGTTGTAAAACAGGGTCTCACCATGTTGCCCAAGCCAGTCTTGAACTCCTGGGCTCAAGCTATCCACCCACTTCAGCCTCCCAAAGTGCTAGGATTGTAGGCATGAGCCACCATGCTTGGCCACAAAGATTTTTTTTTTTTAATTAAGCAGAAATGTCTCCTAGCATCTGGACTCTTTAATTCTAACCTTGCTTGGTGATAGCAGCTGGAAGAAGGCTAATCTGTCTTCTCCATCACATCCCCTCACCAATTTGAACACAGAGTATGTTATCTTGTGTCTTCCTTTTCCGAAATCTTTCCCTTCAACTCTTCCTCCAATGGCCCAGTTTTGTGGCTTCCTCACTCCTCCTGCTGATCTCCATGGGATGGCTCCAGCTATCAGTGACCCTTAAATATGGACACCTAGGACTGACTCCTGTTTCTAGGAAGATCTGAATAACAGCATTCAGAACTATACCCCCCTTTTCTGGAAACTCCACATATCTACTGGAGTAGCCACCAGGCTAATGACCCTCTCCAAAAAGATGGTGAGGTTATTTGAAGTGCCTGTCCTTAGTGAATCCATTTTGATTCCAAATGATCCCTGTATCTCTGCCTCATTATTACAAGGCTCTACTTAAATTATTTAATGTAGAATTTTTTGCCTATGTTTGGTATAAACCTCCCTGACATATGGTGTTGAAATTCTCCTGTTTGTCCTTGTTTTCAGTTTCCCATCATCAGAACATTTGTCATGATTTTCCCTTCTTCTCTGACTTAGAGTACTGAATAGAATTTAAGCGAACAAAGTCTCTCAAAACAATTCTACTTAATTCAAGTGTAATAGTAAACATCATCTTACTAAACAATGAAAAGGTGAGTGTTTTGCAAAGCTACCGTATATAAATTATAATGTCATTATGGCAACTCTAACCGATTAATGACATGATGATCTCATTGTATAAGTGAAGAACAATCTCAGACAGCTTAAATGAATTGCCCAATGTTCCCACGTGAGAAGGAATGAAGGAAAGATTCTTATGTGATTCTTCCTGCCTCTAGGGACTAGGTCTTTGAGTTGATATTTTTCCAGCAGCCCAACTACTTTCTTCTAAAGCACTGGCTGGACAGACACTGTTAGTTTCTTAGGGTCTCTATCATGATTTTTGGGGCAGGAATTGATGAACTTCTTCTGTAAAGACCAGACATTAAATATTTCAGGGTTTACCGGTTCTGTAATCTGTTATAAGTACTTAACTCTGCTGTTGTGACCTGAAAGTAGGTAAATGATACGGAAATAAAGGGCATGTCTGTGTTCCAAACAAAACAGAGAGCCAGTTTGCCAACACCTGTTTTAGAACATGGATTCATTTGGGAAGACATAAAATCTTGCAACACAAAAAGATTGGGTTCATTTGTGGAAGCAGCCATGTTAAGAAAATCAGTGGGGAGAAGAGGACTAAACCACTGCAGTTTGAAACTGTAGGAAGTCCAAAAGGAACAAAAACAAAAAATAGAATGACAGCAACACCCCCTATTTCCCTCCTCCCTATTACCACACACACTTCATACCAAGGTTGGCCACAGTTCAGCTAGAACATGGACACATGGGCTCAGCTTCACTGGAACATATTTGACCCTGAATTATTTCAATTTATTTATAAGGGATGTAAATTGTACTGTCTTTCTGGGTCCTATGTAATATTTCTATATATAATTTTCTCAGATAATGGATGAAAATTAAGCTGTTGGCTTCTTGGGTTTGATCCATTATGAATACTAAAAACCAACAAAAAAAGGTCTAATGTTTAATTGCCTTCTATAATTTATTTCTCTCAATGGAGGAAATGTTAAGGAGTACTTATAATAAGTTTATCAATTTTTCAGAGATAGTATTAGTGAATTGAATATATTCTAATCATTTATAAATGCTTCCTATTTCTTATTTATCAAAGGAAATGAAAGGTTTATTTTGGAACTCAAAATTTTATGGGTCCAAGATTATACACTGATCTTCAAGTCAACTAAATTCATCAAAGAGAATTCTGGAGATTAATGGGTAGGGAGAATTTACCAAATAGAATTCTCCATGGGGCAAGAACATATAGAATTTGAAAAAAGCTTGTTTATCATAAATTGTTTTTCAGAAGCAAACAAGACTCTTTGTGTTTAAAATGTAAACTATAGAAAGTAAAATTAAAAATATTAGTCTGGAAAAACATGACCAATTGAAAATTTTGGTTGATTCTTATGTGAGTTTTGGAGCATATTCATGCAATGTAAATTTTGGAAGAAAAGGAATTTTTCATTGTAATTTAAATGGGAGTTTTAAGGAACCAGAAGATAAGGTCAGATTCATCCAGCCTTAGAGAATCACGATGATGTTACTGCCAATAGCCTTATGCCTTGTCTGATTTTTGTCATTTGTGTTAGTTATCTATTGCTGCATAACAAAATGCTCCAAAACTTAGCAGCTTAAAATAACACATGTTTCTTGCTCTTCGTTTCTGTTGGTGAGCAATTTGGGCCCTGTTTAGCTGAGTCCTCTACTTCAGAGTCCCTCATAGGCTATAATCAGGTGTCAGCTGAACCATAGCTGTTCTAAGGTTGAAGGATTTGCTTCCAGGCTCATATGGTTGTTGGCAGGATTCAGTTTCTCATGGGGCGTTGGACAAGGGCCTCAGTTCTTCACTGACTGTTGCCCACTCTCAGTTCCTTGAAATGTGCCTCTTCAGTGTGGCAGTGTTCTTCATCGAAGCATGCAAGCCACAAGGCCCCAGGGAGAGCCAGCAAGATGGCAGTCACGGTCTGTCATTATTTTCTTGCTGTTTTTTTTGTTTTGTGTGTGTGTGTGTGTTTTTTAAAATATAGCAGAGTCCTGCCCTATAGCCCAGGATGGAGTGCAGTGGCACAATCATAGGTCCATGTACCCTTGACCTCTTGGGCTCAAGCGGTCCTCCTGCTTCAGCCTCCTGAGTAACTGGGACTGTAGGTGCATGCTACTGTGCCTGGCTAGTTTTTTACTTTTCTGGAGATGGTATCTTGATATGTTGCCCAGGCTGGTCTCAAACTCCTGGCCTCAAGCGTTCCTCCTGTCTCGGCCTCCCAAAGTGCTGGGATTACAGGTGGGAGCCACGAACCCAGCCTAGTCTTTTATAACTTAATCATGGAAGTGACTTCTTGTCACCTTGCCATATCTGCTGGTTAGAAATAAGTCCCTACCCTCCAATGGGAGAAGATGACACAGGGACATAAATACCAGGAAGTCGGAATCATTGAGATCATTGTAGATGTCTGCCTATCACAGACCTCTAAATTCTGTCAGGCTCATCCAACTTAAGAAGTTGCCTGTAAATGTCACCAGCATTTTTACAACTTATGGCCCACTTTTGACTGTTTTCTCTTGTCCCTCCTCACGTCAGGCATTTTTTTTTTCCCCAGGATGTCATGTGTAGCACCCTTTGGTGAGTAATTCCCACAGTGAAATACATGTATTTCAATGCCATTAAACTGTCCTTTGACAAATTTGTGTTACTTAATCTGATGGCCAAGAAAATATGTATGCTCTATGGACAGGGCAAGTTTGGGAGACATCAGCTGATTGATTTGCTTCTTGGCATTGCATCACGCCTTTTCAAAGTATCCCAGTAATAGATACAAAACTGTTTAATGGAGCTCAGCTGTTCCAAGGAAAATTAACTTTATCAGAGACATTTAGAAATGGAAATTAAGAGGAAACAAATGTGCATGTATATTTTGGCAACTGAAGATGAACATATCTTTGAAGTTCTTTGAAGTTTGGGATACATTGGGAATTTACTATGGAGTTTTTGAGAATGAACTCACCCGTTCTATAGCTTTTACTGTAGCTATTCAATAATAGAGTTAAATGTACTCATGTTGTTCTTGACATCCTTGATTTATGGGACCATAAGTCTTTAGGTGCGTTATCTTATTGGACGTATTTAGTGACAAGCTGTTTTGCTTAAGTACCACCTTGTTTTGACAATGTAGCTTGTTTTTAAGCATATTCCAAAAAATAGATTTTTCATTTACTATGTGCTATGTACTCTTCAAGGAGTTTTAAAGTAACTCGTTTAGTCCCCATAATACCCCTGGAAAATAAGCACTGTTATTATCTCTACTTTACAAATGGGAAAGTGACATACAAGAGGTTAAGTGACTTGCTCAAGGGCACACTGCTGGGAGAGGGCGGAGCTGTGAACCAGATTCTATTGAGGTATATCATGCATTCAAGTTTGAATGAGATGGAAAAATGTGTTAAACAGAAGGAGGAGTCATCAAATTCCTTTTGAGGTGACACACTGAAGGCTGTACACTTTATATACTTGCTGAAGTAAGAAACTTGTCAGCCACTGTATTAGTCCATATTCACACTGCTGATGAAGACATACCCAAGACTGGGTAATTTATAAGGAAAAAGAGATTTAATGGATTCACAGTTCCACATGGCTGAAGAGGCCTCACAATCATGGTGGAAGGCAAAAGGCACATCTTACATGGCAGCAGACAAGAAAATGAGAGCCAAGCGAAAGGGTTTTCCTCTTATAAAACCATCAGGTCTCACGAGACTTATTCACTACAATGGGAACAGTATGGGGGAAACTGCCCCCATGATTCAATTATCTTTCACCAGGTCCTTCCCACAACACGTGGGAATTATGAGAGCTACAATTCAAGATGAGATCTGGGTGGGGACACAGCCAAACCATATCAGCCACACTCTGAGTATATGTCACCTTGCTTTGGCTGGCATTATTCTACAGAGACTATAAATATGATAGAGGACTCCAGAATCTGAGTTTGAAATTTAGAGACAAGATTAGAAAGTGGTAGTCTTGAAAACAGATCAGAACTATCATAAAATGGATTGAAAAACCCCAACCCAAAAGATAGTTCTTAAGTCTTTAGCTGATAAGATCAGAGGTCTCCTGAATATACCCAGGGGCTGTATGCTAAGCATTAACTTTGCTTTTTCTAGTTTATAAGTGAGCAGAAACACGAAAAACATCCTTTTTTTTTTTTTTTTTTGAGACAGAGTCTCACTCTGTTGCCAGTCCGGAGTGCAGTGGCACAATCTCTGCTCACTGCAACCTCTGCCTCCCAAGATCAAGCGATTCTCCTGCCTCAGCCTCCCGAGTAGCTGGGATTACTGGTGCATGCCACCAAGCCCAGCTAATTTTTTTTGCATTTTTAGTAGAGATGGGGTTTCACCATGTTGACCAGGATGGTCTCCATCTCCTAACCTCGTGATCTGCCCACCTCGGCCTCCCAGAGTGCAGAGATTACAGGTGTCACCCATCGCGCCCAGCCAAATGTTCCTTTATTTTCTTGACAAGAAATGGAGTGTCAAGAAATGGAGATGCCTGTTGAATACGTGTTGTTTTCATGGCTGTTGCATTGGTCGTTCTTATTTGTCATGTACACTATGACCATTGCCAAGTTGCAATTCCCCTGGCACTTTCTTATTCTTACTTTTATTTTTCTGGGAAAGTTGACATTTCCCAGCCCAAGACAACCTTCTCTTCCTTTGAACATAGAAATCTTTTTGAAATTGTCTTTGGTATTTCCAAATACAAGCCCGTCTCATGCACATGCTGCAGAATTTGGAGGAGTGAGTCATTGAAGGAAGAGCTGGAGGTGGTGCTCATGGTGTAGAAAAAGGAGAGGAGGAGGAGAGAGAGCCCAGGGAAATGATATGCAGATGGCCTGAGTGCCTGCCATGAGCTGTCCAGGCTCTATGTGGATGCTGGGCACCTCGCAGATGGCACACCGTCAGACTCTTGCACACCAGATGAGAAGATGGAAGCTCATAAAGGTCAATTTGATCAAAGTTTCACTATTAGTAAGAGCTAGAATTGAGATTCCTATCTCTCTAGACTCAAAACCTATTATGGTTTTTTAATGAATTATTTCAGACCTTTACAAATGTTAAAGAATATCATAAAAATACTTTATATTCATCTGAAAAGAAAATGAAACATTACAAACAAAATTGAAGCCTTTGTTTCTTTCTCCTCCTCATAGAATTACACACCAGCCAGGCACCGTGGCTTGTGCCTGTAATCCAAACACTTTGGGAAGCCAAGGCGGGAGGATTGCTTGAGCTCAGCTGTTCAAGACCAGCTTGGGCAACATAGACTTTTCCTTAGGAAAAAAAGAGTACACACTATCCTAAATCTTGATTTTATTATTTCTGATAAATGTCCTTATATATGTACGTTTTTCTTAGCAATAAATACTGTTTTTCAAGTATTTAATCTTTGACATAAATGGTATCATGACTGTACCTATTCTTGTACAACATTTTAATGCTTTACATTATTTAATACATGTAATATTTCTCTGTATGAGTATGTCATAATTTACATATTCTGTTGAACATTTGGGTTGCTTCCAAATTTTTCAGCTATTAAGAGCATTGCTACAGTGACCTTATACTCATATACTTGAATTTCTCAGTTTTCCCATCCCCTCCCATACTTCAGACTGGAGCTGCCAGGGGTAGTGTGCACACTTTCACCTTGGCTATGCATTGCATGTTACTTTTCATGGTGATTATGCTAATTTTCACTTGCAACAGCAGAGTAAGAGAATTTCTGTTCCTCTCTACGTTCACTAACACCCGGTAATGCCGGGCTTTTACATTTCTGCCAGTCTTGGTGTGAAATAATTCACTGTGTTTTTAATTTGGATTTCTATAATTACTACTGAGGAAATTATCAAAAAGTGCCTCCCCTTCAGTAAGTCCATGCTTGCTGAATACCATCTTCTTGTCAAGTCTCCAGCACAGTCTCAGCTCACCAGCGTTGACAGTCTCAACGTTTATCTTTCCAGCATCAAGGCTTCATGATGCTGTCAATCTCATTACTGCTGAAGGCAGAACTACAGCATGCTGAATGCCTCGTCTAAGATCAAAGACATTTTAGTGCAGTTTTCACAAGTTTTCTGTTATATAGACTTGAGATATTATTTGGGGAAATTGGGGATTCGAAACTGGTGTGAAGGAGCTATCGTGTAACATTTTATTCGCCTCTCTAAAAGTCAGTAATAATAGTTTTCAATTTGGGAATTAAAAATGAGGGAAAATGAGTTTTGTTTTGTTTTTTCTTCTAAGCCTTGGCACCATTACTTATTACTACTTTTATCCTTCCCTCCTCATGCTCAAGAGAGCATTTCTATATGCATGGTCTGTTATTGGGAGACAGAAAATGTACAGGCTGTGAATTCCAGGCTACGCAGCTCTAGATCTGGGGCCAGAAGTTCTCCTTCTGGAACCAAACAATTTAGATGGAGCCTCATTCTCTACAGTGGACATCAGAAATGACCTGGACAGCTTGTGAAAACACAGCCTGCTGGCCCCACCTCCAGAGTTCCTGATCTCATAGGTCTTGGGTGGAGCCGAAACTTTTGCATTTCTAACAAGTTTCCAGATGATGCTGATGCTAGAGACCACACTGTGAGAATCACTGCTTTGAAGCAATGTACCCAAAAGTAGGGGAGGCACTGGACCAGGAAGCCCCTCTCAGACGGAGGATCAAATTCAGATGCAGGTTGTTATGTAATATTACAGCCCAAAGGCCTGGCTGGTTAGGTGTATGGCTGACTTCTATATTCTTCATGCTTTTAATAATATCCCACTTATTTTAAAGTCAGCATGTGTTTTAAAATATTAAGGACAAGACAAAAACCTCAGGGCCTTACAGATTTGGGATTCAATACGTTTTTACTTTGATTTTCAACTTTTAAAATTCTAGCAAAGGTTTTAGTACATGATACCGAAGTTATAGGTGTGTTATTTTGAGGTCGGTAGACTTCTAGGAATGTATGACTAACCAAACTATTTCTAAGATAGAGTCAAACATTCATTTATCATTAGCCAACATTATCATTAGCCAACATCTTAGTAATCTATACAGTCTTCCATGTATAGATTACTAAGGCGGAATCGAACAGTTTTGAAAAGGAGGAACAGGGTGGTTATGGGGATTCTCCAAGTCAATTTTTTTCTTTGGAATCTCTCAACAAAATGGGTCATCTCAGGTTTATGGAAACACAGAGCACAGGACATATGATAGTAGAAACGCTTGGTGATTGCCATTATGAAGTACATTTGTGCTTATTTAGATAAATGGATAAATGTGTTTTTACCCATATTGTATACATATGAATATATAAATTATATGCACATATAGCATTGATATATGTGGATCACCTGAGTAACTTGGACATCACAAGCAAGATGATCTTTCTGTATAAGCAAAACAATTTAAAGAAAATAACAATTGTGAATTAATGCATGGTACAGGGGAGGAATTTTGGGGTGCTCATAAAGGTTTGTTTTTAACATGGATGATACTTACATAGGTCTTGATAAACGTTTGTTATAATGAATATATAGCTTCTGTGCTAGTTTCTATGTGTATTTTATTCACAATAAAATGCTTTATATATGAATAAAGTTAAAACTAATTACATTATTTTCTTTACATATTTCTAACATAAGAGTTATACATAGTCAAAGTTGGTATCTATATGTGAATATAAAATTTTGAAAAGCATGCACTAAAAATACAAGAAAAAGTGTTCTCTTTATAATCTCTATTTTTATAAATAACTGGCCTTTTATGGGAGAATTTAGTGAAGCTATTTTAAGTTTTCTAACAAAGTTTACCTTGGCTTAAGTTTCAATTTTTGTCTATTTCAAAAGACAAATGCAGATTCATAATCGGGAGTGATGGGAAATTGTTTACACTTACCTCTAATATCACTAGCATTTAATTTTAAACTAACAAAATTCTAACATGAAGTCTTGAACTTTTGTGTTCAGAATAAATGTGATTTCTAGTTGTGATCTACTTTGTTTTGTTTCTAAAGATTTTGTTTGAACATATATTAACTATAATGAAATAAAAGCCAAGAATAGCTTGAAGAGGGGGAAAAAAGAGAACTTAGGATCAAGGTTTCAAAATATTATGAAAAGGAAATAATCAAATGCAATACTTTGCTTTTATGTTGACCTTCTCATTCTGGTTCCTCACCCTCCATACTCCGTGAAAGGTTCTAAAGCCTGTGGCCATTGGTGACCTGCCAGGCAGGAGGTCACAATTCCCAGGCAGATGCAGCAGTCCTGTGTACCATTGATGGGATTCAGTAAAAAAGGACAAGGCCTAGATAGCCTCCAGAACAATTTTATTGTATATAATTGTTTTCAGGAGGAAAGATTCATTTGAAATCTCCGTATTTTTAATTCCAAAGTGACTTCACATGGTAGAAAGAACATGAACTTTGGAATCAGATAGCCAGGCATGGAAGGGAGATTGTCATCATTATAATTAATCCAAGTTAATTAGCTGTAACATCTGCAAGAATGTTTCTTCAGTCTGTGGAGTGGGTAACATCATAGGATTTTGAGGATGACGTGGGACAACATATGAGAAAATGGGAGGCAAGTTATTGATACTCAGTAAATGTTAATTCCTGTCTCTTCCTGCCCAAACTAGTCTTCAAAGCATAACACCAGTAGCCTTCACAGCCAGCGACTTTGTAGGTGAAGCGAGCTATTGGTACAGGTCCACATTGCCTAGTGCTGTGGCTGGAAGGAGTCAATGTAATGCGAGGCAAACCACATTTATCAACACAGGTCCTGCCTTCTAGACATTCTCCATATAAAGAGACAATGTGGCTGGGTGCAGTGGCTCATGCCTATAATCCCAGCATTTTGGGAGGCTGAGACAGGCAGATCACCTAAGTTAGAAGTTCGAGATCAGCCTGGCAACATGACAAAACCCCATCTCTACTAAAAATACAAAAATCAGCTGTACTTCTAGCTATTTTGGGAAGCTGAGGCAGGAGGATTGCTTGAATCCAGGAGACAGAGGTTGCAGTGAACAGAGATCATGCCATTGCCCTCCAGCCTGGGCAACAGAATGAGACTGTGTCTCAAAAAAAAAAAAAAAAAGTAAGAACATTAAATGTAGAGATACATAGATGGTCATGAGTATGTTTATTTGGTGTCCAGTAGACATGGAAATGATAGAGAAACACGTGTTGCAAGTAAACTCAATTGTTGTGATACATGGTCATTTTAGGGACCAAGGTGAAAAGCGATGCCTTGGGTCCCTTTAAATTGAGGCTGATCTTCACAATAGTTGATGCTTCTACTTGTTTCAGTCTTGAGTACCTTTCCCACCCCCATTTGTAGAGTCTAGAAAGCACTTATTCCTAGAATCCCCTACAGTTGAGTGAATGATCTGTAGGCTTGCAGGAGCATATGTCTGTATGTTTTGTTTTTGAGACAGGGTTTCTTTGTGGCCCAGGCTGGAGTGCAGTGGCAGGACCACAGCTCACTGCAGCCTCAACTTCCTGGGCTCAAGTGATCCACCTCAGCCTCTCAATTATCTGGGACAAAAGACATGTACCTCCATGCCAAGCTAATTTTTAAATTTTTTGTAGAGATAGGATCTCGCTGTGTTGCCCAGGCTGGTCTTGAATTCTTGGGCTCAAGCAATCCTCCTGCCTCAGCCTCCCAAAGTGCTTCTGAAATTCATAGTAGGTGTCTCATAATTTTTGTTCCTGGGGACAAAATTTTTTTGGCTCCTCTCTCACATTTGTTTCTGTTATTCTTTCTAATAAGAGACCTGCTTTGATAGCCCATAAGACTGTTGGAGAAGAGGAAAAAAAGATCACATGTGGTTGAAAGTAAATTTGGTTTGTGTTTTTATCTCGTATGTGTCTCTTCTCATCTTTCACACTGGCTGGGGTATTGATGAGGCAGGATTTCCAGTGTCTGGGTCATTTCTTCTCAATGTCGGGAGTTCTCATTCAATTTCGGTAATCACATGGCCAACAAGCTGATTTGGGGAATATCAGATCATTCAGCTCACTCTGTGATCCATTGTTATGCTGGAAAAACACGGAGTACTCAGATGTATTTGAAAATACAGCCCTTTCTAGAGGATGCTCCAACTGAGTTTTTGGTATTTTACTTTAACAAGTTTAAACTCCTCAATTCAGGGCCACCACTTAGATAACTGACTTGGTCTAAATGGAAGAATTTGCTCATTGTCATAAAACATCCTATTAAATATTATATTTGAAAAAACATTATAAATAATTTAAGAAATAGTATAGATCCAGTATTAAGATGTCAAAATAGTTATTGTTGAAGATGATAGCTTTCCTAATAGTATTGATTAATAAGATATTTAAGAAAACTGAGAACAATGGGGATGTGGTGTGTAAGGAAATTCATTTGTATGTGTTTATCACTGTTTTTGTTGTTTGTTCCTTTATTATGCCTTAAATCATAGCTAAAGCCAGATTTTCCAGAGAATTACAGAAGCTCTGTCAATTTTATGAACATCTTTACATAGTCACATGTGAATGTTTGTGCCTTTTTCAGAACAGTTGGGATCATATAAAGGGGAGCAGATATCAGTGTACAGGAGAGAAAGACTGCTCAGTTTCTAAGAGATAATGGCATGTCCTGTAGGTGCCATGGAATTAAAAGTGAATGAATGAAGATGATGAACTTTAGAGTGAGGTTCAAGGAGGCAGGAGGAGAGTGTAAAAATGTCAGAAAAGCAGTGATATGACCAACCCAGAATTATACATGGGTATTGAGGCGATCTAAATATTAAAGGAATTATAAGTGGCATCACCTACTTCACAACTCAATGTTATAGATCCTGCCATCTTTTAGCATTTTTTTTTCAGTTGAGAACTCATGAGCCATAATGAACAGAAAGTCCTGAGTGCTGCCAACACCCACTTTGACTCCAGACTTCCTCTCCCCACGGGGCTGTCTTCTTTGGCCACCTGGTGCCTCTTCTCTGCCAGTGGGCCTCAGTCAGGCCTATCCATCTCAACTTACTAGATTATAAACACACAGAATCCACAAAGGGAAAGGGTGGCTGTAGACCTGTGATTCTCAAACTAGAACAGCAGCATCAGCATCACCTGGGAACGTCATAGAAATGCAGATTCTTGATCCTTACTGTATAGCCACTAACTCAGAAACTCTGGGATTGGGGCCTAGCACTTTGTTTTAATGAGCCCTTCAAGTTGTTCTGATACTTGCTAATGTCTGAGAACTTCAGAACAAGACCCTATGCATTCAAGACAGTATAGGTTTGAGAGCACAATTTTTTTCCAAAAGATCCATATGGTTTTAAGCTTGAAAAACTTTAGATATTTCAATGCCATCAGGGGCTAGGAGGGGCCAAGATCAATGACTAGAAACAGCTGCAGTTGGAGGCTCCCACTGAGAAGAACTAAAACTGTGAGTGAATCCTGCACCAGCAACTGAGGTACCAGGTTCTCTCACTGGGACTGACTAGGTGGTTGGCGTGACCCATGAAGAGTGAAAGCAGGGTGGAGAGACCACCCACCCAGGAGCCGCACAGGGAAAGGGGAGCTCCCACCCCACCCCCAGCCAAGGGAGGCAGTGAGTGATATTGCTGCCCTCCCCAGGAAACCATGCTTTTTCCACAGATCTGTGCAACCTGTGGATCAGGAGTTCCCCTCATGAGCCCACACCACCAGGGCCTTGGGTCCCAAGCACAGAGCTGTGCAGATTCTCCATGGCCACTTGGCTGTAGACTGCCTAAGACTATGAGTTCCCCGGGGAGAGAGGTGGCCATCATAATTGCGACTGCCTGCTGCCTAAGGCAACTGAGCCCCAGTCTGCCATTTTCCCCTGCCAGTGCCTGGGAGATTGGGTGGTTTGGACCTGGGAGGAATTCCCCACAGCGCAGCACAGCAGCTGTGGCAGATCATGACCAGACTGCCTCTTTGGGCTGGACCCTGACCCATTTCTCCTCACCGGGCAGGGCCTCCCTGTAGGGATTTCAGCAACTCCAGCCAGGGGTTTACGGACAGAACTCTGATCTCCCTGGGACGATGTCCCTGGGGGAAGGAACAGCCGTGGTCTTTGTGGATCAGCAGTCTTAGTCTCTTCCCCTTGCTGTCTCTGAGGAATCTGGGCAGTCCAGACAAGTGAGATTTCCTTCAGCACAGCACACCCCCGCCGCCAAGAGGCAGCCAGAGTGCTTCGTTAAGCAGGTCCCTGATCTCATGACTCCTGACTGGGTGAGAACCCCTCCCCCAACAGAGGTCACAAGATACTTTATACAGGAGCATTCCCACTGGCATCAGGTCAGTGCCCCTCTGGGATGGAGCTCCCAGAGGAAGGAGCAGGCAGCCATCTTTGCTGTTCTGCACCCTGCCTTGGTGATGCCTCCAGGTGCAGGAGGAACCCAGGCAAATAGGGTCTGGAGCGAACCCCCAGTAAATGTCAGCATCCCTATGGAAGGAGGGCCCTGACTGTTAAAAACAAACAGCAATAACAACAGTAGCATCAACAAAAGTCCCCACAGGAACCCCATCCAAAGGTCAGCAGCCTCAAAGATCAAAGCTCGATGAACTCATGAAAATTGAGAAAAAATCAACAAAAAAACGCTGAAAACAAAAATCCAGAGTGCCTCTTCTCCTTTAAATGATTGCAACTCCTCTCCAGCAAGGGCACAGAACTGGGCTGAGGCTGAGATGGATGAACTGACAGAAGTAGGCTTCAGAAGGTGGGTAATAACGAACTTCACTGAGCTAAAGGAGCATCTTCTAACCCAATGCAAAGAAGCTAAGAACCATGATAAAACATTAAACAAGCTGTTAACCAGAATAAGCAGTTTAGTGGGAACATAAATGACCTGATAGAGCTGAAAAACAACATGAGAACTTCACAAGTATCAGTAGCCAAATAGACCAAACAGAGGAAAGAATTTTAGAGCTTGAAGACTATCTTGTTGAAGTAAGACAGGTAGACAAGATCAGACAGAAAAGAATGAAAAGGAATGAACAAAACCTCTAAGAACTATGGGATTATGTGAAAAGACTGAACCGACAACTGATTGGGGTACCTGAAAGAGAAGGGGAGAACAGAGCCGAGTTGGAAAACATACTCCAGGATATCATCCAGGAGAATTTCCTCAACCTAGCAAGATAGGCCAACATTCCAATTCAGGAAACCCAGAGAACTCCAATAAAGTACTCCATGAGAAGATCAACCCCATGACACACAATCACAGATTCTCCAAGGTCGAAATGCAGGAAAAAAATGTTAGGGGAGCCAGAGAGAAACACTAGGTCACCTACAAAAGAAGCCCATCAGAGTAACAGCGGATCTCTCAGCAGAAACCCTACAAGCCAGAAGAGATTAGGGGCCAGTATTCAGCCTTCTTAAAAGAATTTCCAACCCAGATTTTCATATCCAGCCAAACTAAGCTTCATACTTGAAGGAGAAATAAAGTATTTTTTAGTTAAGCAAATCCTGAGAGAATTTGTCACCACAAGGCCTGTCTTGCAAGAGCTCCTGAAAGATGCATTAAATATGGAAAGGAAAAAACATTACTACAAAATCACACTGAAGTACAAAGACCAATGACACTGTGAAGCAACTACATTAACAAGTCTGCAAAATAACCAGCTAGCATCATAATGACAGGATCAAATTCACACATAATATTAACCCTAAATGTAAATGAGCTAAATGCCCCAATAAAAAGACACAGAATGGCAAGCTGGGTAGAGAGTCAAGACCCATTAGTGTGCTATGTTCAAGAGATCCATCTCCTGTGCAAAGACACATGTAGGCTCAAAATAATGGAGAAAAATTTACCAAGCAAATGGAAAGCAGAAAAGAACAGGGTTGCAATCCTAGTTTCTGATAAAACAGACTTCAAACCAACAGAGATAAAAAAAGAAAAAAAGACAAAGGGCATTACATAATGGTAAAGGGTTCAATTCAACAAGAAAAGCTATCCTAAATATATATGCACCCAGTACAGGAGCACTCAGATTCATAAAACAAGTTCTTAGAGAACTACAAAGAGACTTATACTTCCACACAATAATAGTGGGAGACTTTAACACCCCACTGTCAATATTAGATCATCAAGAGAAAATTAACAAAGATTCTGGACTTGAACTCAGCTCTGGATCAAGTGAGCCTATTAGATATCTACAGAACTCTCCACCCCATAACAATAGAATATGCATTGTTCTTAGCACCACCTGGTACTTATTCTAAAATTGATCACATAATCAGAAGTAAAACACTCCTTGGCAAATGCAAAAGAACTGAAATCATAACAAACATTCTCTCAGATCACAGGGCAATCAAATTAGAACTCAAGAGTAAGAAACTCACTCAAAACCACAAAACTACATGGAAACTGAAAAACCTGCTCCTGAATGACTCCAGGGTAAATAATGAAATTAAAGCAGAAATCAAGAAGTTCTTTGAAACCAATGAGAACAAACAGACAACATACCAGAATCTCTGGAATGCAGCTAAAGCAATGTTAAGAGGAAATTTTATAGCACTAAATGCCCACATCAAAAGGCTAAAAAGATCTCAAATTGGCCGGGCATGGTGGCTCACACCTGTAATCCCAGCACTTTGGGAGGCTGAGGCAGGTGAATCACGAGGTCAGGAGTTCGAGACCAGCCTGGCCAACATGGCGAAATCCCATCTCTACTAAAAATAAAGAAAATTAGCTAGGCATAGTGGCGGGTGCCTGTAATCCCAGCTACTTGGGAGGCTGAGGCAGGAGAATTGCTTGAACCCAGGAGGCAGAGGTTGCAGTGAGCCAGATGGCGCCACTGCACTCCAGCCATGCCAACAGAGTGAGACTCCAACTCCAAAAAACAAAAATCTCAAATCAGCATCCTAACATCACAACTAAAAGAACTAGGAAACCAAAAGCAAACAAACCCCAAAGCTAGCAGAAGACAAAAAATAAACAAGATCAGAGTGGAACTGAAGGAGATAGATAAACGAAAAACCCTTCAAAAAATCAATTTATAAATTCAATGCTATTCCCATCAAGCTACCATTGACATTCTTCACAGAACCAGAAAAACTACTTTAAAGTTCATATAGAACCAAAAAGCCCATATAGCCAGGACAGTCTTAAGCAAAAAGAACAAAGCTTGGAGGCATCACACTACCCAACTTCAAACTATACTACAAGGCTACATTAACCAAAACAGCATGGTACTGGTACAAAAACAGACACATAGACCAATGGAACAGAATAGAAAACTCAGAAATAAGACCACACATCTACAACTGTCTGCTCCTGGACAAAACTGGCAAAAGCAATGGGGAAAAGATTCCCTACTTAATAAATGGTGTTCAGAGAACTGGCTAGTCATATGCAGAAAATCGAAACTGGACCCCTTCATTACACCTTAAACAAAAATTAACTCAAGATGGATTAAAGAGTTAAATGTAAACCCCAAAACTATAAAAACCCTAGAAGAAAATCAAAGCAATACCATTCAGGACATAGGCACAGGAAAATATTTCATGACAAAAATGTCAAAAGCATCTGCAACAGAAGCAAAAATTGACAAATGGGATCTAATTAAACTAAGGAGTTTCTGCACAGCAAAACTATGAGTGAATAAACAATCTACAGAATAGGAGAAAATGTTTGCAATCTGTCCATCTAATGAAGTTCTAATATTCAGAATCTACGAGGAACTTTTGCAACCTATCCATCTGACAAAGATCTAATATCCAGAATCTACAGGAAAAAAAAATCTAATTAAAAAGTTGGCAAAGACATGAAACAGACACTTTTCGAAAGACATTTATGTGGCCAACAAGCATATGAGCAAAAGCTCAACATCACTGGTCATTAGAGAAAGGCAAATCAAAACCGCAATGAGATACCATTTCATGCCAGTCAGAATAGCAATTATTAAAAAGTCAAGAAATAACAGATGCTGGCAAGGATGTGGAAAGAGAGGAATGCTTTCACACTGTTGGTGGGAATGTAAATTAGGTCAACCATTGTGGAAGACAGTGAAATGATTCCTCAAAGACCTAGAACCAGAAATACCATTTGACCTAGCAATCCCATTATGGTGTATGTACCCAAAGGAATATAAATCATTCTCTTATAAAGGTACATGCACATGTATGTTCATTACAGCACCATTCACAATAGCAAAGACACGGAATCAACCCTGGATGAAGAAAATATGGTACATATACCACTGTGAAACACTATACAGCCATTAAAAGGAACGAGATCATGTAGTTTGCAGGAAGCCATTATCCTCAGCAAACTAACACAGGAACAGAAAACCAAACACCACATGTTCTCACTTACAAGTAGGAGCTGAACAGTGAGAACACATGGACGCAGGGAGGAGAACAGCACATACTGGGGCCTATCGAGGGGTGTGGGAGAGCATCAGGATAAATAGCTAATGCGTGCAAGTCTTAATACCTAGGTGATGGGTTAATAGGTGCAGCAAACCACCATGGCACACATTTACCTATGTAACAAACCTGCACATCTTGCACATGTATCTTGGAACTTTAAAGAAGGTAATGAAAAAAATAAGTAAATGTAAATTTCAAGGTTACCCTAATTTTAAGGTTACTTATCTATGTTTCTTTTACACTTATTTAACCTTGCAAGTTTTGAAAAATTCTTGTTTCTATCCTTCTGGTTGAAGGATAGAATGCAAAGGTTTATTACAAGAAACATCTTGCAGATGTTTATTACAATAAATTAAAATTTTATTTTCCAAATTTCACAAAACAAAGTGCAAAATAAATATAAATAGTCTTTTGAATAATAGGGTTTTTCGCTTTGTTTTGTTTCGTTTTTGAGACAGGGTCTTGCTCTGTTACCCAGGCTGTAGTGCAGTGGTGCAATCTTGGCTCACTGCAAACTTCGCCTCCTAGGTTCAAGCGATTCTCGTGCTTCAGCCTCCCTAGTTACTGGGATTACGGGCATGTACCACCATGTCTGGCAATTTTTGTATTTTTAGTGGAAACGCAGTTTCATGATGTTGGTCAGGCTGGTCTTGAACTCCTGACCTCAAGCAATCTGCCTGCCTCGGCCTCCCAAAGTGCTGGGATTACAGGCATGAGACAATAAGCCCGGCCTGAATAATGCTTTAAAAGTTTATAGCCATAAAGTCTTGTTTCGGTAAAGGAGTTGGACTATTGTTACCTTGCTCCTGGGTGGAGAAGTTCAGATAGTCACAGAAAGATTTCTTTAAATCAAATACATCTAGAAGTACAAATATCTTAGGGCTTATCATAGTATCACATCACCAATGCAGAAGGCTGTCCTGCACAAACATGTGACATTGTGCAGTGCAGAGGGCCCAGGGGGAGGAGACGCAGGATCTGAAACTTTATCCTGGCTCACGCTTTGTGAACCATAGATGCTTCACTTCTTTTAGCTTCAGTTTCTCAATCTCCAAGCGTTTAACATTATCCAGCCCTGACCTACTCCTGATTGTCTTCAAAATAAAGTGAAATAAATTTACATGAAATAACCTTGACAATCAAGTGCTAATTCGTTATAAGGTTATTACAATTTATATTTTATAGCAACCATAATAGAATGATAGCTGCTATTTAGTGAACCAGACACTGGCTCACTGCTGTGAGCCACACACTGTTAAGCATCTTATATGCATTATCTAATTTAACTTCACATCTTGAGATAGGTACTGTTATACAGTTGAAGAAATTGAGATACAGAAAGATTAAACATCTTGTCTAAGACTACCTACCCAGTAAGAAACAGACCCAGGTTTTGAATCTAGAATGCCTGACTTCAAAGGCTGTATCCCTATCAACCCACACACTGTCTCTCTGTCACAGTAGCTTGCCCACCACTGGGCTCTGCCCAACCATTGTCTCTAAGCTGGGAATGTAGCTCACCCCCACCTCTGTACTGCACCAAGTCTCAATACACTCCTCTTCAACTGTCCATGTTTAAGTCAGCACTCAATGCTCATGAGGATAGACACGCTTACATCATGCTTATAGGAGTAGTCATTGGTAGAAATTTCTGGAGAGTGATTTGGCAATCAAAAGCCTCTAAGTCCTGTTCAGGAGTACAGCAGGTTTTTGAATATCATTTTGTTCAATGTCATTTCGTTATAACATTGAGAAATTTTTTTTTTTTTTTTTGAGACGGAGTCTCTCACCCTGTTGCCCAGGCTGGAGTGCAGTGGCATGATCTCTGCTCACTGCAAGCTCCACCTCCTGGGTTCACACCATTCTCCTCCTGCAACCTCCCGAGTAGCTGGGACTACAGGCACCCGCCACCACGCCCGGCTAATTTTTTGTATTTTTCTTAGTAGAGACAAGGTTTCATTATATTAGCCAGGATGGTCTTGATCTCCTGACCTTGTGATCCGCCCGCCTCGGCCTCCCAAAGTGCTGGGATTACAGGCGTGAGCCACCGTGCCCGGCCGAGGAAAAAATTTAATTCCCAGCTGGGGCTACTGTGAGAATCTGCACATTCTCCCCATGTCTTTGTGGGGTTTCTTCGGGTATTCCAGTATTTGTTACTGTTTTTGAACTGTATTGTCGTAGGAGGCACTCCTTAAATTTTACTTTGCAAACATTTATTCCTTGATTTAACCCACCACCACTACAATCCCAGTCACGCACTAATTCTCCAAAAATTGTGTACATGATTATCTTACTTGTTTTTATTAACTTTTCTTAAATGTGTATATAGCTGACATTTATTTCAATGTTTAATTTTAGAAGTATTTCAGGTCTTTACTTAGAAGTTTGATGTTTTTGTGACCAGAAACATGCCATAGAAACTTAACTCTTCTTTATGTCAGTTAGCCGATGGTAAAATTGGTTTCATCTTACGTTGTTTCACTTAATGTTGTCATTTCCAAGAACCCATCAATGATGTGAAGTGAGGACTTACGATATATACTAAAGAAATTACCAAGATTCATGTAAACAATGTCCACTAAAGGATTGTATGTATTAGCATAGAAATTTAGATTATACAAATGTACAAAAAAAGAAGAAAAATTAAGCCATGGTTTGTCCGTCTGATGGAATATAATGTAGCCAATGAATTTCCTGTGTTCACAAAATATTTAATAGAAAAGATTTATAATTCAAATTAAAGCCAGGAATAAAATCGTATAAAGAATACAGCCTGGATTTTGTTTATTGTGTATAGGCATTATACAATAAAATGTAAACAGCATATATGAGAATTAGGATTAAGGAATGTGTGTCATTTATTCATGCTTTACATTTTCCAAACTTACCCAACCAAAGTATAGTTTATTATTTAGAAAATAAGTATGACTAAACTTTTTTTTGTCGATGTCCACCAAGTTCAATGAATTTCTCTTTCAATAGAATTTCTCACAAATTTTCCATTCTACACTGCCTGCAGGTTTCCTGTAACATTTTTTCCATGTTAAAAAGCAAACAAAAACAGATCGAGTGGCATGATGTTTTGGCTTGTGAGAAAGGCCAATGGCGATATTTGATTCCTTTGTAAGTCATCTGGTTTTTCACCTGAGCCTCGAACGAGGTAAACACAGAAGGAAAATCCATGACTGGCAGAAGTATCCAGAGATGTGTGGGTGGGAAGAGGGAACAGACTCCACAGAAGAGGCCTTGGATCTGCTGCTGACTGCAGAGGCCGTGTGTTTTCTCAGAGTCCTTCTGGAATTCTCTGCTCAGTGTTTTGGGAAATGCTTCCTGAAGAAAGAAAAAAAAAACAAAAAAACAAAGAATGTGTTCAATCCAGAATCATCTGCAATCCACGTAACTCATGGATACATTTCTTTATTGTCACCACAACCAAGAACCAGGGAAGTCTGTACTGAAAACACAGTTGTGTTGAAATCATGAAATAAATCCAAAATCTGTTGTGATATATCTCCGTGTCAGAGTTGGGGGATTTTTATGGGTGTAATGCTTTTTAGAATTTGGCTCTTAATTTTCAACTTTGTAAAAATTCTTGTTTGCTTAAAATAGCCATCTCAACTGTTAAAGCAATATTTGAATGCAAATATATAATACAAGAGATTATTGGCAGTGAGGGTTAATGATTCCAGTTAGGACTGTAAAATCTGCACTTCTGGCTGAGGGATGAGGACAGATGGATTAAGTAACTGGAGAAGTTCAGCATTCAGAGAATATCATTCCAATAAATAGCTTTATAGTTATTTTGTGACTGATGAAAACCAACAAAAATGTATTAATTTTTTAAAAATCACTATATCAACACAGCACCCAATTACATCCACTGCTGCAGGTAGGAGGCATTGTGCCAAATTGGGTTAATTTGTGTCTGTGTTTAGTGTCAGGATCTTATGATTTTGAAAAAACATGTTTCAGAGAAGAAAACAATGCTCATTTTGGCAATCAGCCAAATTCAGCTCAACTCAAAATCATTATGGAAATTGGATATACATGGTTCAGATGGATGATATACTGTCAGGAAACATGACTTCAGATATTCTGAATCTTAGAGTCAACTTTGTTGCCTTCTGTAGGTTTTGTCAGCTAATTGGCATGTGTGTGTGCACGCGCGCATGAGCATGTAAAACTGCAACACGTTTCCTTTTCCTGTATGCATACCTTGACGTTCATTTGAAAAGTTCACCATGCAAGAAGTTGTTTAGCAAACATCTGAACACATGGGTTTTTTTTCTTAAAAACTACCATTGCTTCATTGTCAAATCAAGGAGGTCAACATAACCTGTGCTGAATTCAACTTAACCCAAGAACTCATCTCTGTTGGTGGACCAAGGGATGCAAAGGAACGTCTTCAAGAAGAACTACAAACCAATGCTTAAGGAAATAAGAACACAAACAAATGGAAAAACATTCCATCCTCATGGATAGGAAGAATCAATATCATGAAAATGGCCGTATTGCCCAAAGTAATGTATACATTCAATGCTATCCCTACCAAGCTACCATTGACTTTCTTCACAGAATTAGAAAAAACTACTTTAAATTTCATACGGAACCAAAAAAGAGCCTGTATAGCCAAGACAATCCTAAGCAAAAAGAACAAAGCTGGAGGCATCATGCTGCCTGACTTCAAACTATACTACAAGGCTACAGTAACCAAAACAGCATGGTACTGGTACCAAAACAGATATATAGACAAATGGAACAGAGCAGAGGCCTCAGAAATAACACCACACATGTACAACCATCTGATCTTTAACAAGCCTGACAAAAACAAGCAATAGGGAAATGATTCCCTGTTTAATAAATGGAGTTGGAAAAAAACTGGCTAGCTATATGCAGAAGACTGAAACTGGACCCCTTCCTTACACCTTATACAAAAATTAATTCAAGATGGACTACAGACTTAAATGTAAGACCTAAAACCATAAAAATCCTAGAAGAAAACCTAGGCAATACCATTCAGAACATAGGCATGGGCAAATACTTCATGTCTAAAACACCAAAAGCAATGGCAACAAAAGCCAAAATTGACAAATGGGATCTAATTAAACTAAAGAGCTTCTGCACAGCAAAAGAAGCTATCATCAGAGTGAACAGGCAACCTACAAAATGAGAGAAAATTTCTGCAATCTATTCATCTGACGAAGGATAGAGATCCTTTCACACCATTCTAACAATTTGACAAGCAAATGAGTGCATTTTTTTTTTTTAAGTTTTAAAACAAAGACTCTGGAAAGCCATATGTTTGTGGCAGGATACAATTTTCTAGCTCATTCAGAATTTCCATTAGTTGTAACTTGGCATCCAGAGGGCTCAGTCATTCTCATATTTAGAGTGATATTAGTGTGCAACCTCATAGTACCTAAACATTTTCTCCCCCCTCTTTTATTTTATTCTTCTTAGCACTGCTCTTTTCTAAGTAAGTCCAGGGACCTCCAAGCTGGTTTTGATCTGTGGTGAAACTCCAGGAGTGGGCTAAAAAGGTGGAGGGGCTAAAAAGCTGGACCACAGCTGAGACCCAGGAACAGCCTACCTGGTCCCATTTTGTCTGCCACTGGCCTGCTCTGAGAGCTGGCTTATAATATGGGTGTACTCAGTAGTGGGCTTTAGTTTGGGTTTCCCTGGAAGCCACCCTGAGACAACAACTTAAGTTCATGAAGTTTATTTGGGAGGTTATCCCAAGGAGCACTTGGGGGAAAGTGAGACAAGGCAGGGAAGTCAGCCAGTAGAGTGGTCAGAAGCAAGTTACTTCTGTGGGTTTCTGGAGCTTAATCCAGCTGGGAACTCTGGGAATCATATAAAGTTAGAGCCTGGGGCAAGGGAACTGTCAGTCATTGATTCAGGGCTGTTCCCAGGGAGGTATTAGTTCCCAGGCACTTTCCTCTTTCTCACTTTAGGCTGCCAGCGGGTGTGCAGACTCTGGTAGCCAGAGAAAGCCCTCAGGCGAAGTGATGCAGAGGCCAGCTGTGGGCAGTTGGCCCCACAAACATGGAAAGTGTGAGGACAGAGGGGATGTGGGTGGGTTCCCAATAGTGTCTGCTGCAAGCATCTCCTGTAACTTAATGTCCACTTCATCCACGTCTCGCATGTACTGTTCTGTGCCATTTTAAGGGGAGCTACCTTTTCCTGATCTGCCCACTGATTAGAAAATAGCCAAGTTTAACATAGAGCCAACATGAGTTATAGCTGAAGACAGCAGTGAATATGATGACAAGAGAAGATCCATTAACAAACAATTGATTTAGAATTCTGTTTAGTTATTTTATGAATGGCTTGTTCTTGGCTCACTGCAACCTCTGCCTCCCAAGTTCAAGTGATCCTTTGGCCACAGCCTCCCAAGTAGCTGGAATTACAGGCACGTGCGTCGTCACACCCGGCTAATTTTTGTATTTTTAGTAGAGATGGGGTTTCACCACGTTGGCCAGGCTGGTCTTGAACTCCTAACTTCAAGTGATCTGCCAGCCTCGGCCTCCCAGAGTGCTGGGATTACAGGAATGAGCCACTGTGCCCAGCCAGCTTTGTTCTCTTAATCATTACTTTAACATCAAAATGTGTGTAAAAACTGACTGAATACTGTGCCTGCTATGGGGGTGGAAACAAAGTGTTGATCAACACTGTTTTATGCCCCAGTCCACAATGTATCATCTCCTCCTTTCTCAGGACACTCACCAAGGGCCTAGGAATGGGTGCAAGTTTCCTCCGCCCCCAACTTCCCAGAGAATTGCCCAGCTGGGTTCAGAACCACGGACAGTGACATAGGAGACAGCACACCCCTGTGCCCAACAATTCTGGACATGCTGATCTTGTGACAGATCCCTCTTTTGATCTTGGGAATCCCCAGCCCCCTTGACCATGTTTGTTGAATGTTCAGGAAAATGTTCATTATCTCTTCCAAACTCAAGGAGTGAGACTTTCAGTAGTTGTGGCTCTGAACCCCCTTCCAGCCTAACTGCTAATGGCCAGTGGAGAAACTCGGTGCTCTGAAAACTTGCTGCTTTGTGTCCTCACTGCTAGTGGCATCTGGTTTTAAGTGGTGCTTATAAATGAGTCTAGGAAGAAAGGGATAGAACTGACTGATGGCTTTGTCAAATCAATTTAGACACTCTTAAGCTTAAAATGTGGCTTCCATATGACTTCGGGTCCAATGATGCTGGCAGATGAAAATGAGATGGAGAGTCAGTGAGCTCTGGCTTAGGCTGTACATACATTTATGTAGTGCCTTCATGACGTGATATCCTTTATATGTTACTAAATGAATTTTTATCTGAAACAGAGCCAAAATTGCCATCATGGAGGCTTATCCTTGTGAGCGCACATAGAAACAGGTGAAAAGTTCTTCTCCCCCAGTTAAAGGGAACTTGGACCCCAAGGTAGCTAAATAGAATATTCCAGGAATGCCAAATAGCCAGGATTCCTTACAAATAACAACAGTGTAAAGGCACAACTTGTTCATGGGTGAATCAATAAAAGCCAGTTTGATGCCCTGTTCTTAGCTTCTTTTTCTCAAAAGGGCTTTAGCAATCTTGTCTACACCCATTTTTCAAAAATGAGAAAACAGAAGCACGGAAGTCAAAAATAATTTGTGTAGTACCAGAATTCCACCTCCAATGACCTGTCCCACCTGCTGTGCCACACTAAGAAGTGTGCATTCTTAGCTTCCATGCTTCTATATTGTGTGGTTTAAGGGAAAGTGCAAGGAAGAAGAAGTGATATACAAGTGATCTGGCTGGCCCTGGGGAGCTTAATCAGTATTTGGTTTATTTCAAGATAACCTGAACTGGAGATAGTGATAAGAAAGGTTACCTGGTGTTTTCCAAGGAAGAGCTGAGTGGAAAGTTGAATTTGGACAAAGGCTCTATCTATCCTGGCAGAGAGTGGTGTGGACAGCTTGCAGACACTCACCTGTGTGTTCTGTGTTTGCAGTGATGTTCTGGCCGCTGTGCAGGTGATCTTACACTCCTGCCACATTCTGCCTTCCAAGAGTCTGAAGTCTCAGGAACTAGGTCATGTTGTAAAAACCAATTAAATAGAAACTTGGTTAGCAAGCCAGGAAGGTCCGTGGTAATGAGCCAAATCATCTCCTAAGAAAAGAAACAGACCCTGAAGATGAGTCATAACAGGAGGTAAACAAAGATAAACTGCAGTGACCCCCTGGACTTTCCTTTTCAGCACAGATTGTTTTGCCCCTATCAGTGGAATGTTAATGACTCACGTCCATCCACGAGGTCCTGTTGCAACAACAAACACTGGCAGCTACTATCGGCCACTTGACATATTTGCTGGCCCTTCTCATTTTCACTGGCTCTTTCTTATCCCCCAGCCTTAATGAAAAGTTGCAGATACTTGCATTCCTAGCAAGGAAGAAAAAGTAGAGGTCTTTTTGAAGAGGAAAGTCTGTGTCCTTGTCCCCTTTCCTTGGCATCATGGTATCTATGTATAAAGACAACTTTGCTCTCCAGAGTTGATAAGAAAAAAAAAAAAACTGTAATCCCAGCACTTTGGGAGGCTGAGGCGGGTGGATCACTTGAGGTCAGGAGTTTGAGACCAGACTGGCCAACATGGCAAGACCCCATCTCTACTAAAAATACAAAAATTAGCTGGGCGTGGTGGGACATGCATGCAATCCCAGTTATTCAGGAGGCTGGAGCACAAGAATCGCTTGAACCCAGGAGGCGGAGGTTTCAGTGAGCAGAGATCGCACCACTGCACTCCAGCCTGGCAACAGAGTGAGACTCCATCTCAAAAAAATAAAAGTAAAAGCACAAATGTTGCTTGAGCATCAAAATAGGGCAAGCACAGTTCTTCAGCTTTACTTGGATTACCCCTTTTGTCCTCTCTTCAAACCTGTAAAGTAGATCCTCTTACTATGCCCATTTTGCAGATAAGAAAACTGAGGTTCGGGGAGATTAACTTCTTGAAGTCATAGCTGGAAAGTGGCAGAGGCAGGAAATGAACCAAGGTAGCCTGACACCTCAGCCTGTCTCCTCTGCTGCCTCCTCCCCTGCCTACCTCTAAAGATGACTTTATGAGAGTTAGAGGGGAGCAACATAGAGCCAGCAGAGCTTTTAAGGTAGTGTTTATTGCCCCAAAATAATTTTTCTTACTATTTAATTAATTTTCATCAAACTTAAGGATTACTTTGGACTTGTGACAATCCAGGTGCACTGCTGCTCAAAGATAGACTCAAAATATCGTGCGTTTCAGGTCTCAGAAACTTGGAACATAGTAACTCTGAGAAGACATGAGCAGAGGAGAATCTCAACCCAGATTTGGAAATGATACCATTTATGGACACATTGCAGCTCAAGGCCATGCTTAGGAGAAGTGGCCCCCCCTCCTGGGTGTAGAGACAGTGCTTAGTACATGCCTGGCACATAGTAGGCATTTAATAAATAGATGCTATTTTTAAGACTCATTGTGTTTATGCCTGAACAATTGCTCTTCAAATAAAACATGACTGTTATTTGTGTAGCTACAATGCCAGCTAGCAAACTTTAGAGACAGATGTGTGGCTCAGCGCAAAGAATGTGTAGGTTGCGACCGTGTACATTTTCTACTCTGGGCCTCATTCTAGTTCTCCTCTTTCTTCCTACCCTTCTTTTTGTTGCACCTCTGCACTTCTTACTTCTGTTCCTTTGTGTTTTATGTATTACTTTACATATCCTTATATCATCTTTGGAGATAGCTAAACATGCATAAATTTAAAAAGTAAAATAAACATCAGAGCTTCCTGCTTCTCAGCTTTGCAAACATAAAAGTAAAACCATGTGTGTCGGAACCTGGCCCCTTGGGTTATTGTAATTCCAGGCGTAAACTGAGCTAGGATCAGGAAAGTCGGAAATCGGAATTATAGAGGTTTATTGATGACCACTGAAAAACCTAAGGAATTGTGGCCAAAAAAAAACTTAAAATGTGTCTGCTGAAACTGATGACTTGTCCTTGATGTTTTAGTGATTGGAAAGGCATTCTGTGTCGTGGCAAAGGGTACTCTGGGGCAAGGATGAAGTGTTTGCTCTTTAAAGTCAGCAGATGCCACTTAGATTAGAACTGTAGCCTCCTTTCTTTTTTTCAAGGAAAGGAAAGGAAAAAAAAAAAAAAAAACAGGAAAGCATGCCTGAATTCCCCCAAAGGAAGTCTGTATTCCATAGAAAACAAACCCCCCACCAGCAGCTACCCTCACACGCACAGGGCTCCAACCTCGGAGTCTGAGCCAGCCGAAAATGTCAGGGTGGCTTTCCAAGTCAGACTAGCTTGTGAGGTTGCTGGTGTTGGCTGCATGGAAGGCTGAACTGCAGGAAAACAAAGTGCCAGATTAAAGCAGAGTGACAGCCGCTCTCAAAATGACTCACTGGGAGGGCCATGTGTCGATGGAGGAGCCATGTCAGGGGCGCTCCCAAGAGTCCAGGCATGGCAGTCAGCACTTATTAAATGCCATTGATTTAGCATCAGTGTATTGGATACGGTAAAAGATTCAGGTCCAGCATCTTTGAGCCTCAATTTTCATATCGGTAATATGGGATCCGTAACTGTTTGGGATAAGGCTTTGTAATCTAAATGTTGCTGTGTAAAAGATGCAGAACTGGTCCCTCCCTTGAAGGGCTTATGAACTGATTTTACAAATTTGCAATAGGCAAATGGTGTGGTGTATATGAAGGTTCATTGGAAAGGATAATAAAGCCACGGCCCCATGCAAGATGGTGATGATACTGCTATTCTTGTCGTGGCTACTGGGGTCCCTGCAGGCTGAACTGCATATCAGTTGAGCTGTGCAAGTCCCCCGTTCCCCGAGTAGCTAGCCCGTGATGGCCCAAGTGTGGCATAGGGGGTCTTCCCTCCCCCTGCTTCCTGGGAGACAGCCTGGCATAACAGAAGGAGCACAGGCTTGGAGCCAGTCAGACATGAGTCTGAACTCCAGCACTGAGCCCCCATTTCCATGTCTCTAATATGAGGTACAAAGCACTACTTGAGATAAGCCCTCTAATGTTACCATTGCCAGGCCTGTCCCCGTTTTCTCTAAAGTGTAGCCATTGCTAATTTTCAGGATAGCCAGAGGCTGTCTTCTCTGTCATCTCCAGATTCATGGGCTATCTCTGCCACCAAAATTTCCCACCCAACAGGTCACCCCCGTCTTCCTTGATGGAACTGGGAGCTGGCCACCTGTCCTGCCACCTGCCTCCAGACTTACCTGACTGTGGTGTCAGAAGTTCCACACTGAAGTTAGGCCTGAGCAGCCTGATAAATTGCCACAAAGGAAGCATACAGTTGAAAAGGGTCCTTTCCTGGACAGCCAGACAGGAGGGACACCTCAGTACCTGGACGTGTCCTTCCTTTGGGGCCTGGATTACTTTCCCGCTAATTCTTCCCAACACCTGCACCTGTACCCTCTTTTGAATTTTTTTGTTGTTGTTGTTTGTTTTTTTGAGACAGTCTCTCTCTGGCGCCCAGGCTAGAGTGCAGTGGCACATTCTCCGTTCACTGCAATCTCTGCTTCCCCAGTTCAAGCGATTCTCATGCCTCAGCCTCCCGAGTAGCTGGGACTACAGGTGCCTGCCACCATGCCCAGCTAATTTTTGTATTTTTAGTGGAGATGGGGTTTTGCCATGTTGGCCAGGCTGGTCTCGAGCTCCTGACCTCAAGTGATCCACCTGCCTCGGCCTCCCAAAGTACTGGGATTACAGGCATGAGCCACTACTCCTGGGCTCTTTCAATTTTCTTAAGCAGACAAACCTCACCCTCTGCTTTAAGAAAACCACACATCCCCCAAAGAAGTCTCATTTTCTTTTTTCCCTCCTGTCATAGAGGTGCTCTGATGTCTCCTGCCCAGGTTTCTTAGGCTGTGGGTGCAGGATGGGCTCTGAGTGGGAGGTAAGAGGAAAGGGGTGCTGATGTTCCCACTTCTTCATCTCTAGTGACAGCCATGGGCCTGCTCTTTGTCTTACCAGGCTTTGTTCCCTAAACACGTCTCTCAATAATACCCTTTTCCTCATCAACAGCCAGCCAGCTCCATCTCATCTAGCAGACAGTGTGCTGTTTCTAAGAGCAGGACCCTGAGAAAGTCCCTGAGAGTGGAGACTCCCCACTATAGGATCTTTCCTGCCCTGGGCCTGCCAGCACCACAGGAAGGCGCTCAGCACTTCGTGCCTCTCTGTCTGTCATACAGGGAATGGCACGTGGCCAGCACATTCTTTAGTTCTGTTCCTCTAATGGATGAGTTGAGGGCAGTGGGGTTTCTAACTCCTGCTGAAATGAGAAAGGTTCCCTTGTCCCCCCTTGCAGGGCCTGCGGCAGGCACTGTCGCTCGCTGCTTCAGTGCCCCACTGCTCAAACCTCGAGGGGAGCATACAGATGGGCAGGTTGTGGGGCTCCAACCCCACGGCACTGTCTAGTAGTGGATGTTTACAGCTCCTGAAGCACCAGTGGGCATGTGCTATCATGTGCTCTTTCAGTTTTGCCATCTATAGGTGGCTTGTGTTAACCAGCTCAATTAGACCCTGGGCACAGGCCCAGGGGTGGAGCCCTAGCCAGGGACCACACCCTTCTCTACCCAGCACTTCCCTTCTTTGGTATCATTTAAAGGGACCACACCCTTCCCAGCACTTCCCTTCCTGCCTTCCTTCCATATCACACCGCTACTGTAGCTCTTACGATTGCTGGAAGTAGAAACTTGTGTAAACTACCTCAGGTGAAAAAGAAGATTTATTATATGGCTACAGAGGAACTATTAAGCCCAAAAACAAAAAATGAAGGATACGTGAGCCTCATGTGAACAAGAAATGGAAATCAAGGGCTAAGGTCGTTTTCTCCATCTCACGAAATGCCTATTCTGTCTCGATGGATTCCGAGTCTGTTCCATTTTGCCTTTTTTTGATCATGTTCCTGTGCTTTTCAACTTACATGGATTCCCCCAAATGGCTACATCAGCTATAGAGTGGGTAGAGCTGTGCTCACAACAGCCTGCTGATGATATCGATCTCTTATGAAGAGAGGTTGGTTAATGGTTACAAATATGCAGTTAGAAGAAATAAAACCTAATGTTTGACAGATCAGCAGGGTGACTATAATTAGCAATAATCGATTGTACATTTCAAAGAAGCTAGAACAGAATAATTTGAATGTTCCTCGTGGAAAGATAAACGTTTAAGGTGATGGATATCCCACTTACCCAGATTTAATCTTTACACATTATATGAATGTATGAAAATATGTACATCTGCTGTGTATCCATAAAATAACTTTCAAACCTCCTAAGCAAATTTGATTGGCTCAGCCCAACTGTAAATGGATCTCTTCAAGGCTGGTGTTCACTAATGATGGAGCAAGAGGTTCTAAAGTGTGATGTGGGCAGGGGCCTTTCAGGAGCTCTGAATATGTCAAGTTCTCTAGGACTAGAACATAATCGTTATCATTCTGATTAAATGCCATCAATTAGTGCCATCATCAGTGCTCCACTGCTCATCTCGAACTTCTCTGTCTTCTGTATCTTTGTATCTCTGAAGTTGGAATGCGTTTTTATTGGCAGTTAGTTAGGCACCAGTTAGGGTATAGTTGCCAGTACTTGCAAGTGCACAAACAGCAAACATAGCAGCATAAAAACGAAGTCAGGGTTTCAGCTGCTGGAAAGAAAGTCCTGAAGACACAGGACTCTGGTAGGGAGTGGTGAATCCCTTGTCTTCAGCAGCATTCTCGGAGCAGGGGTCAGACATAGGCTCTAGGTCCTTCCAGAGCCAGCTGAATGGGGCTGGTACTAATGACTGGTAGCTCTCACCACCGATGCTCCTGATGGTATAAAGGACAGTGTTTTGTGATAAAGCTCAGGAGCTGATGACGGTAAAAGAGATTCAGGAGAATCAGAATCCATATGCAAAGACATTTTAAGACCATCTTAACCAATCTATTTTTCTTTATGCATACATGCAATATACAATAATCAGGAAAAAATGTATTTTAATCAATATGGAAGAATTTTAGTGATAAGCATTTATGAAAGTTGAATTGGCAACTGGCCAGTTGTGGTGGCTCATGCCTGTAATCCCAGCACATTGGGAGGCCAAGGCAGGTGGATCACCTGAGGTCAGGAGTTCAGGACCAGCCTGGCCAACATGGTGAAACCCCGTCTCTACTAAAAATACAAAAATTAGCTGGGCGTGGTGATGGGCACCTGGAGGCTGAGACAGGAGAATTGCTTGAACGTGGGAGGCAGAGGTTGCAGTGAGCTGAGATCACGCCATTGCCCTCCAGTCTGGGTGACAAGGGCAAAACTCCATCTCAAAAAAAAAAAGTTTAATTTGCAACCTTAAAATTATTCATATTATAAAAACTAATGATGCATCTTAAAATTGATAATGTCTCAATGAGCTACCATAACAACAGTAGAGGTGGCAGAATTCTGAACTGCAAATATCATTAAATCCTAATAAACATAGCACCCTGCTCCCTCTGTCAGAACTCATGCACACAGTGAAATATGGCTAATGGCCCCAGCATCCTCTGCCATTCACACAGCAGCAAGGATCAATGGACTTGCAGGAAAAATAGATACCCAGATAGATTTGTCTCTCACAATCAAAGGAGAAGATGTTTCCTCCTCTTTGCAGCTGGCCTTCCCAGTGTTGGAGGTATTTGGATCTGCCATGATGATAGCTCACATTTCACAATTTGAACTCCCAGCGCCAGTGCAGCTTGGTGTTTGGGTTCTGTGATGTTTTTTTGGCTGGCTTCTCGCCTCTGGCAGCCTGGTATCCCTGTACAACAAAACGTGCACGGTCACTCCCCTCCCTGGCCTTCCCCTTAGACCATCCCCATGACATCGCTTTGAAAACATGTTGGGTCGCTTAAATAGTTATTCCTTTTCTCACCCAGCTCATTAATAATGGCATTTAGTAAATCACCCCGATCTAAAAATACTTTTTAGAGGGAAGAAGCCCTCTGGATTTCAAGGTCAGTGCAGGGCGCACATGAAATAGTTGTTTTCCAGTTCCCTCCTGTATGAAGATGGCTTGTTTCCACCGGGCACTGAAGTTCTTCTTTTATGTGGTGTGCTGCTGTCAACTTAAGACATGTGCTAGATTCAAAATGTGGCCACAATTTGTGTTTCAGTGTGTGCCCCTGAGGGTTTCCGGTTAAGGACCAAGTTTCTTGCTTTTCCTTTTTTATCCCCTTGTATTACATTCAAAATAGCAATATGAACATTTTCCTAGTGTTTATCATGCATCTATGAATGCACAACAATCAGAATAAAAATATAATTTCCAGGATTTTGTTTTGTGGTTAAATGATAGCAGTTTATAGATAGTATCATTAAAATTCTTGATCAGACTAGATTGCTATCCATTGTAGCCACTGTGCGTGTGTGTGTGTGTGTGTGTGTATATATACATTTATGTGTATATATATGATTTTTATTCATATCTGCATTTTTACATAGACCTTTTGTTAGCTTTTGACTTTGTTAGGCAATGCCCAGGAGTTAACTACCAATGTTGATAAATAGGGAAATAATGTGGCAGCCCCTGCCTTCTGTGGCCAGTTTCTCAGTCTGTCTGTCGAGGACATTAGAGTTTGAGGACCACAGAAGCACTGATTCCAGGTTTGGTTATTAAGAAAAACTGTAGTCTCAAAGCTTATTTCTGCTTGCTCTCAGAACCAGCATGATTAAGTAAAAATCTTGCCTTTAAGAAGACAAGGTAAATGAGAATAGGGACCACAGAATGCAACCCAGCAACAAACTGCTTATCTGTGGGCTGCATACTATTAAAAACCTGCACTCACTTATTGGCCTTGAATATAAGTTGCATGACCTTGCCGTTCATTGTTTATATTAAGAGCCGTGTATGTGGTGGCACATGCCAATAGTCCCAGCTACTCAGGAGGCTGAGGTGAGAGGATTGCTTGATCCCAGGAGGTCGAGGCTGCAGTGAGCCATGATGGCCCTACTGCACTTCAGCCTTGGGAAACAGAGTAAGACGCTGCCTCAAAAAAAAAAAAAAAAAAAAAAAAAAGTGGAACTCTATGTGTGTACTGTGCTAAACCATTTTACATAAATTATCTCTTCATGCTTTTACAAGAACATTATGGGCTAGTGTCTTTTTCTTTTTTTTTCTTCTTCTTTTTTTTTTTTGAAACAGAGTCTCGCTCTTTTGCCCAGGCTAGAGTATAGTGGTGTAATCTCAGCACACTGCAACCTCTGCCTCCCGGACTCAAGTGATCCTCCTGCCTCAGCCTCCTGGGTAACTGGGACTACAGGCATGTGCCACCATGTCTGGCTAATTTTTTGTATTGTTAGTAGAGACAGGGTTTCACCTTTTTGGCTGGGCTGGTCCTCACTCCTGACCTCAAATTATCCACCTGCCTCGGCCTCCCAAAGTGCTGGGATTATAGGTGTGAGCCACCACACCCAGTGAGGCAAGTTGCAAATTGCCATTTAGCAGATGACAAAACTGGAATTCTAACTCTGGTCTGACTCCAAAGCCAAAGCTCTTAGTCACTGTACTATATTGTCTTTGTCCAAGAGAAGTACTAATTAACGGCGGGGCGCAGTGGCTCATGCCTGTAATCCCAGCAATTTGGGAGGCCGAGGCGGGCGGATCATGAGGTCCAGGGATTGAGATCATCCTGGCCGACACGGTGAAACCCCATCTCTACTAAAATATAAAAAAATTAGCTGGGTGTGGTGCTTGCTTCCCTGTACTCCCAGCTACTCAAGAGGCTGAGGAAGGTGAATCACTTAAACCTGGGAGGCGGAGGTTGCAGTGAGGTGAGATCGTGCCACTGTCCTCCAGCCTGGTGACAGAGGGAGACTCCATCTCAAAAAAAAAAAAAAAAAAGGAAAAGAAAGAGGAAAAAAACCTAATTAACATAACACACTGCTTGCAAATTAATCTTGAAAATAAGGATACAGAGAAAGATGTAAATGTTTATGATCAGGTATATACTTACTGTTAATCACAAAGGAAATGTTGACTGCATATATTGTTAGAAGGTGAGATTTTTAACAAATGCTTTCAGTTCATTTGGATTCATGGTGGACCCTGGTACCTGAGATTTAGGTAACTACTCTCATGTGACAAAGGGACAGGCATAAGCACAGCATGAGGA
Organism: Pan paniscus; assembly: GCF_029289425.2. Classification (NCBI taxonomy): domain Eukaryota; kingdom Metazoa; phylum Chordata; class Mammalia; order Primates; family Hominidae; genus Pan; species Pan paniscus. The sequence continues at coordinate 77,047,603 of NC_073266.2, read as the reverse complement.
TGGGGACAGCAAAGGAAACAGCCACAGCACAGTTCTCATCAACACTTTCTGGAGGTGGGTTGGACAAGTACAGAGTCAGAAGCTGAAGATCCTCAGAAGCCAGACAGAGGGTGGCGGATCTGACAAGGAAGAACATGAGGCAGAAGGAATCATTGAACAATGTCACCCTGGGCGTGGCACGAGGAAGGTCATATTGCCTTGGCTATGGCAAAGTTGGGAGAGCTGGGAAGCTCCAGTGAGACCACCAGCTCAGAGTTTATTTGCCATTATTCCGGGCATGGATGGGATGTGACCTCGACACAGGTAGTGGCAGTTGTAGAAATGGAGAGACATAGGTGAGAAGCAGCATGTTAAAACTGACAGGGCTTGATCTTTGGTAGAGTGAATGAATTGGAGAGCTGAATCCTGGATGGTTTAGGGGAATGAGATGAGCAATTGCAAGGAGGATGTTGGTTTTGGAAAGAAGATATGGTTGATTTTCAGATGTTTTGACTTTGAACAGTGTGAGGTATCTTGGTGAAGATTTCCAGGGGTCATTGGAAAATGGGACTTGGGCTGGAGTAAGAGGTTAGGCTACAATAGATGTGGGAACTGGCACTTACAGTAAATGCCACCATGAAGGCTGAGCATGGAGACAGAAGGAAAGAGTAGAGGGGCTGAAAGAGAGGCTTAAGATTGGAGGAAAAGAAGACCCAGTACAGGACAGAGAATGGGACTTCAACATCTTCTATATCTGGGGAGACTAATAGTCACTTTATGGGAAGCAAAAATTTAGGTTGATACTTTCCAGTTTTATTGTCCCAGAGGTGACAGTTGTAAATTTAATCTTTTGTTTGCTCCATCCAGATATAAACACACTTTCCACTCTTCTATCTGCTCCTCTCCACCCCAGGAGGCTGGTCTGGGTGCACTATGTTAGTAGGGCTCCCCTGCCCCTGGCTTCCTGTTGGGTGTAGCCAGTGAGGGACCCATAGGTGGAGACTGGAGAGAGGAAGGAAAGAGATTGAGGTTGGGACACAGGTATATCAGGCTCCATTTTTACAAGGTTCTTACAGATGGGCTCTATCCTTTGACCAAAGGTCTTTGCTCAACTGAAAGTGGTCTGCCCAGCACAGTGTTTTCTTCTGCTGGGGTTGGTTACCTCTCCCTCCCTTCATTCCTTTAGCAAGTGAAGTGGTATCTTAGTTTTCTTGGGCTTCTATAACAAATGGCCACAAACTGAGTGACTTAAAATAACAAAAGCCTGCTCTCTCTTACAGGCCAGGAGACCACAAATCTGAAACCTAGGTATCCTCAGGGTTGGTTCCTTCTGGAGGCTCCAGAGGGAGAAACTGTCCCATGCCTCTGTCCTAGCTTGCCATGGTTGTGACAATCCTTGGCATTTCTTTGCTTGCAGATGTGTCACTCCAATCTCTGCCTCCATCTTTACGTGACCACCTTCTCCACGTCTCTGTGTCCTTTCTTTGTCTCTCACAAAGACACTGTTATTGATTTAGGGTCCATCCTAATCTAATAATTATCTCATCCCAATTCTTATTTACATCTTCAAAGATGCTATTCCCAAATAAGACCACATTCTGAGGTTCCTGGGTATATGTGAATGGGGAGACACTGTTCAACCCACCCAGCTCCGCTGTGGTCAGCCCTGAGTTCCTGCACCTGCCGCCATGGTTCCCTACACCCTGCCCACATATTTGTACTTTAGTCCCCTTGTAAACAACCCTTCTTTAAATTACCCTAATTTTAGTGTGCCTTCTATTTCTGTTTATGATTCTGACTGGCGAACATCCCTTTAGTAAGTTTCTTACCCCCCATACAAACCTGTGTAAGCATGAACTTATCATATCTCCCTCTTTGGGCTTAGCTGCCAGGAAAATGAGCCCTAAATGTAGTGTTTAACTGTAGAAGCTCTTTAGCCTAAATTTCTGCTATATTTATCTTTTATACTAAATAACTCTTTTGTTCCAATTTTAACATGTCTTTATAAATTATTTTAGAAGATATGAAATTGTGTAACACAGTAAGAAAAGTGCTGGTTCTCCAAGTCTCCCTTTCTCTTGCCAAATTGCTTGGAGTTTAAAGCTCATCCTCAGAGGAATCAAATTTTAGCATCTATTTTTTACATTCTGGGGGATATTCAGTGGCTAATCTGAATTCATATGGGTTGATTATGACAGAAGGGAATGTTTAAGTGGTTTTCCTCTGTGTGTAATTCTGTGTATACAATTGCAATCACCCAACTTTATCATGATGAACATTTCACAGGTTAGTTAATAAGCCTATGGCCTCAGCCTCAAGGATGGCGTCCCTGGTCCTGCTGGGGTATCTCTTGGTTTCATGTTAAGTTTGAGGATGCCATCATGTGGTCCTTTGGCAAAGGAAGAGGAACACGGTAGTCACTGTTTTCAACTATAAATGGTTTGAATGTGGCCCAAAGTTCTATACTTTTCCACTCCTCCCTCCACCCCAATGGGGAGCTTTCAAATGTTATCAAGATATTTATCATTTTTATCAAATTTTAGAGTTGGAAGCTTAGAGGCCATGAAATCCAAGTAGTCTAACTCCCTCACTTCGCAGTAAGGAAGCAAGGGTGCAGAGAAGTGAATCCACCACCCAGGGCCCCATGATGCATTTGTGAGATGGCAAGGGGATGGCCCAGGTTTGGACTTTTGGGGGTTTTTTTTGCCTCCCATGGCAGTGTCCTCTCTGCTGTGATTTGCTACCTGTGACCTTCATGAGGCCAAATGGCACAGAAAGCAAATGCCATGGAAGTTCAGGGGGAGAGGAGGTCGCTGTATGCTTGGCTTAGAGAGCCAGAGAAGGCATCAAAGAGGAGGAGGAAATCAGTATAAAATCTGAAGGGTGGGCAGAATTTAGATAAGTTTCATTTCGCATGTGGAGGCAGGAGGACATCGCAGACTCCAGCAGGTTAACATGAGAGCATTTGCCATGCAAAATGTACTGTCTAGGACTTCTAAGGCACATCCACTTTAATTTGTTGGTCACTTATTTATAGATGCGTTGCTCTGATCTCTGCCCCCACTTTTATATGTCAGCCTTTTCTGTGTCCTTTTCTGTCTCTCACAAAGACACTGTCAGTGGATTTAGCATCTATCCTAAATCCAGGATGTGTATAAATATAGGCACAAGCTCTTAATTTAAACAAATAAGGACACCTGTGGTCAACCAGAATTTTCAGTTACTCAAGAAAATTGCATCTGGGCTTAAAAAAAAAAAAGGAAGACATTCTAGGATCAGATACTACTAACAATAATAGTAAATCTTTACTGAGGAAAATACTTTTGGGCGGAATAAATCTAGATTACAATGTCAAGAAAATGTGTATAGCTAGAGTGTAATTTTAAAAATCTATTTTCTTGGGGATTATCACAAAGATTAATAGAAGATATAAAGCTATAGCATGGAGATTGTGAAGATGAGATGATTTACACAGAGACCCCATGTATGTATATTTAGTTGTCAAAAACTCAATGATGTTTCATCATTTTTGTTCTCCAGTTTTGAGATTCTGTTCACTCAGGCAGTGAGTGAGTTGATGATTAACACATTCAGCGCTCACTTTTGGCCAGATCCTGGGGAAATGACAAAGATGAACAAGGCAAGCCTCCTGCCTTCTAGGAGTTCACAGCCTGGATGGAAAGACAAACACGTAAACCAACGGGCTAAAGGAGGAGACAGCAATGTCTTACAAAGGGATCTTCTGAGTTGTACCCATAGGTGGAGAGTAAGGTGTGAAGATGAGGTCCTGTCCAGGAACATGTAGACATTTGGTGTGTGACTGGGTCATGATGGGAAGTTAGAGAAAGTCCTGAAGAAGTGGGGCCTGTTGTGCTTTGCAAAAGAATTTGAACTTGACTTGGAGGTGATGGGAGCCAAGAAATTATATTAATAGGATAGAAAATACATATATATTTTAAATATCTGCACTTGATGGAATAGGAAACAAGATTGGAGGCAGAAAAGTAAATTAGGAAGCCATAAAAAGGGTGAGGATGAGCCATTTAGAGGTCTGAATGAAGGTAGGTGGTAGCAGGGATGGAGATGGGAGGCAGACTGGAAACATTTTCAAGTGTCAGTCCTGGGACTAAAGAGGTTGTACATATAGCATAATTAGGAACCCAGGCTTAGAGTAAGGTAGATCTGGCCTCCAATTTCAACCCTGTCACTTACAGGTTGTGTGACCAGGCCATGTTGCCTAACCTCTCTAAACCTCAGTTTCCTGGTCTGTAAAGTAGCATAATGCCTCTCTGTGATACCACAGTTCAGAGCACTCGGCAGGATGATCAGCTCCATAACATGCACTGCATAAATGGTAGCTGCTGTTACACCCAGGTATCCTGATGTCCAGCGGAACTGTCCCCAGATTTCTAGCTCGCTGCCTAAGACACTTAATGGCTAGGGAATGGGGACTGGATTTCCATATGAACAGTTTTCATTGCTCACTCCCTGGCCTCCAGCTGTCCTCATGTCACAGTGGGCTGTGTCACATCTGCATCACAGGCCTGTCCTTTGAGGGAACAGGCACAGGCCCACCCCCAGGAAGAAGAAAAACAGTTGAGCACACTTGTCTGATTGCATGCCAGGAAGCTTGTCTTTGTATAGGAGAGACAGCCTTTCCTCTGGCCATGATCGCGGATTGCTGTTTGTTGGTCACTGTTCCTTTGTAAGGGGATTTATTATGCGTTAGTGATCTAGAACGTATGCATCCTTTGATAGGAGAGACTGCAAAACTAGAAGGGTTGCAGCAGGCCTCCCTCCTTGCCAGTGAGTGAGGACTGTTTGATTTAAGTGGCCTAGCAACAGAATCACCATCAGTTGACAAGCACAGTGCTCTTACAGCTCCGCTCTGGCATGCTTTGCCTTTCTGCAATGGAATTTATGACTTTGTATCTGCTGTGCCTTTTTTTTTTTTTGCGGGGGGAGGGGGAGGAAATTAGATCCACGAAGCCAAAACATGTTAGCTTGAGAATTCCAAGGGCTCAGAGTTGGGCTCAAGTTCACCAGGCGAGTGTTTAATGCTGCCCTCTGGCTCACCTTTGTTTAGATAAATAATTGAAAGTGTGCCATGTACAAGGCTTGGGACTCAGTCGCACAAAAGAATCTGGCTGACGGCTCCTTAATTAAAAGCAGGAGATAATGGACACCATAGCCTGTTCCTCCCTTGGGATGTTAGGGGTAGTGGGGGTGGATTATTTTCTTTGGCACTCATGTTCTTGGGTTGCCCAAATCAGAGGATGACACACATATGGCTCTTACCTCACACACAAAAAAGCAAAACCCGTGCCTGTGTCCCACCAGGGATTGTTCAGGTTTCAAGGCGAGGGTGCAGTTGCTCAGCATAGGTTTGATGAGCCCTGACATTGTGCAGGCCTGGGCTCGGTGCTGAGCACTGCCCACAGCTGGACCTTGCCCTCGGGCAGCTCAGCAAGGTGGGAGAAAAGGACATGCTCAGACCCCAAGGTGACACAGACAATGCTCTCAATCTTGGCTGCCTTTTAAAAATGCTGACTCGTAGGCCAGGTGTGCTGGCTCATGCCTGTAATCCCAGCACTTGGGAGGCCGAGGTGGGAGGATCACTTGAGTTCAGGAGTTTAAGATCAGCCTGAGCAACATATGGAGACCCTGTCTGTGCTAAAAATACAAAAATTAGCCAGGCGTGATGGTGCACGCCTGTAGTTGCAGCTACTTGGAAGGCTGAGGTGGGGGGAGTCCAGAAGGTCAAGGCTGCATTAAGCTACGATTGCACCACTGCACTCCAGCCTGGGCGACAGAGTGAGACCCTGTCTCAAAATAAATGAAGGAATGAATGCCCCAGAGATTCTGACTTAGTTGTTCTGTGGTTTGCCTGAGCATAAGTACTTTTCATTAAATGAGCATTCCTCTAGTGGACTCTAGCCTGCAGCCAGGATTGAGAACCAAAGATCTTTAGTTTTCCTAAAATATCCTGAGACCAGCACAGGTAGTAGGAATGTGGGTGTTCAGAGAAAGTGGAAATCCCTTCTTGGTGGATAGGAATTCAGGAAAGGCTTCCAGGAGGAGGAGGAAGCAGGTTAGATGTGTTTGGGGTTCAGCAAGGGAGGAGTGTCCACACTTAGTTCAACAGATAAAGACTTGAAGACGTTCCCTTCCACACAGCTTGTCAGGTTGTTAGTGACTCCACTCTCACTTCCAGCCTGGCCACTCACTCAGTTTTAACTGCCCCACAGTCCTGATCTATATCTTAGGAAGGAGGAACTGGCTTTCTCCACTTTTCTTTCCCAGTTTGGGAAGCACAAGCCTGGTGCTTCCCCTCTAAAGCCATAGGGGTAAGTAAAAGGAGATGTGCTGTCCCTATGGAGGACGGAGCAGCCCCAGGACAGGGTCCCCAAAATCACCATCAACTTGACGTCCCAGCTGGCAGCCTTGACGCTTCTGGCTCAGAGTGGGCTCTGCTAAGGATGGCATCACCACATCCATGTCTGCATTTCTTCTCATTCAGATCTCTTCAATGAGCAGCTATCCTTTGCTAGACACTGTGCTTCACACTTTGGGGATTGAAATCCTAGGTGTAACCCATCTTCACCTTATGACCTTGGCAGATTCTTGCGCTGTCTGACACTCCCTTTGTCCACCTGTAAACTGGGTATAATCACAGAACCAATGTGTGGGTGGTTGTGGGGATTCAGCGGAGCTCTGTATGAGGTGGCAGTTTCTTGCCTGTGACTCAGCTCTGGGGGACCATCAGTAGCAAAACCCTTCCCCACCTTCCTGTGTTTCCATTGTTACAGGGAGGAGGGATCCAACAGCAGTAGGAACAGTCTTTGGAAGAAGGGCAGCAGGTCCTGAGTGTGTGGTTTCCCTTGGGCTTCTCTGCCTCTCTCTGCGGAAGGCCACGATGGTTACAAACTCAGGTGCACAGGGAGTGAGCAGTAAATGCTGGCCACTGCCATTGCTGTTTCTACCACAAACCCTCCAGGGAAAGGCCCCTCCCTGCTGGATTTCCAGGTTTTATCAAATTGTGGGTCTAGGCAGAGCTCCTCATTAAGAAGGTGCCATGGGGAATTTGGAGGGTGTCATTGACAGTTCTGGATGAAGCCAGCTGTTACCCCTGGGCCTGAACCTGCTGGGAGGCTTCTACTAGAAAGATACCCAGGAGAGCATGGCCCACAGTTCAGTACTCGCTTCAGCAGAAAGACACCAACAAGCCAAAGGGCAACTGCCAAGACCTGCCTGCCCTTCCTCCGAAGACTTCATTCCCACTGCTTTGAGGGTCAACTTTTCTGTAACAGTGCAAATAGAGAAAGGATCATGAAGAGTTTTATTAACAGAGGTCTCCCAGACCTGAGTCCCAGGGTGGGAAACCAGTCTCCTAGGATGTGTGGGAAAGCATCCTGCTGTGTGTCTGGCTGATCAGCATATATCAACACAACTGCAGAGTAGAACCATGCTCTGGCCAGCATCAGTGGGATATCTTTGGACCTGTGGGTGGCCTAAGAGGTCCTTGGGATAGTCTTGCTACCTTCCTCTGGGACTTATCTTTCGACTCAGGCAGCCCCTGCTGAAGAGCTAAGCCCTACATTGTGGAACTGGGTCTTCTAGAAGTGGACCCCGATTGCATAATACATACTCCCCGACAGCTTTTTCCACGGTTGTCCAAAGCCCCCTGAACTCCAATCCCCAGGAAGGTACTGGCCTAAAAGGGAAGCTTCTACCACAGCTGGCTCCTTTGGAAGACCCTTCTTGTTCACAGCTGGACTCCCACCACCACACACAAACAGGTTTTAGGCCTTGGAGAGATCTCAAAGTCTGCCCACTGTCAAAGTGGTATCTGAGGTCCAGCAGGCCACTGTTGTGCCTAGAGAAGACAGTGCTTACCTAGCGATATGGTTTGGCTGTGTCCGCACCCAAATCTCATCTTGAATTCCCACGTGTTGTGGGAGGAACCTGGTGGGAGGTAATTGAATCATGAGGGCAGTTCTTTCCCATGCTGTTCTCATGACAGTGAATAAGTCTCACAGGATCTGATGGTTTTATAAGGGGGAGTTTCCCTGCACAAGCTCTCTCTCTCTTTGCCTGTTGCCGTCCATGTAAGACATAACTTGCTCCTCCTTGCCTTCTGCCATGATTGTGAGGCCGTCCGAGCCATGTGGAACTGTGAGTCCATTAAACCTTTTTCCTGTATAAATTACTTAGTCTCAGGTATGTCTCTATCAGTAGTGTGAAAACGGACTAATACACCTAGTGTCATTTATTGGACTTCAGAAAGCACCCCTACCTCCTTTTCCTCACCACAAAAGCATCACTCCCACCACAAAAGTGTCACTGCCACCACAATGTCAGGATTCTTCACTTTATTATAGTGCCTGAAATTCCATCAAAATGTTGCTCCTCTTAGTTGAATGCCATCCTTTTTACAGTCAATGCACTAACATAATGGTATCTTCTTATGGTGTCCATTTCTTTCGTGGGCTCTTGCTTGACTGTTCCCTGGAATTAAATGAAGGAATCCTTTATCACTGGACTTTCTAGCAGTGCTTAGGATGTATGAGTAAATGACACTGAAACCACTATGGCAAGTTTTCAAGGTTACATATGTTATTTAATCACATGGCACTATTTGCTCTTTATCTTAAATGCCATAGTCAGGACAGGGAGGAAAAACTGTTCTCTCCAAATTCCGAGAGCCACTTGGCCTTAGGGTTTATCAGGAGACCAGATTAAAAAGCATTTCAAAGATCTGAGGGAGGTGGGTCAGTTAATAATATAACTGAAAGGAATGGCCAACCACATGAAATAGAAATGCATCTGTTTATCAATCTTATCACTTCTCTCTCATGGAACCCACAAATGGATTTCTCTTTTTTTGGCTGGGCACAGACCTCAGAAAAAGCCAGACAGACAGAAAGCAACAAGGCACGGAAAATGAATTATGCACTAACGTTGCCTACAACACTAAAACTTCTGCTATTTAGAGCAAGCTCATGTTTATGAAACATTTTCTTACTCTTGCCTGCTTTGCTCTGTCTGGTACAGATGGTTTCTTGTTGCTTAAACTCAAGCTCCAACTCTTTAAGGTTACCAGTAAATAATTCACTAATTCCATAAAATGCATAGAAATTCAGCTGTTACTGTTAGAATGCAAGTCTCAATATGGTATGGACTGAATCTACAGGGTAATAAAAAAGTTTACATTTGAACCATTTATGAAGGACTTCTGTCTGCAAAACAGAAATTTGAGCTTTTGATAAAACACATTCATGGAAACTCTGATTAACACCCAAATCAAAGCCCTTTCTACTATTATTATTTCTCAAAATTGTATCAAATTGTATAATTTATCAAATTAATGCAATTGTTTCAAAATTGTATCTTTTGTCACCAGTATAACTGGACAAAAAAAAAAAAAAGATCTTGGTTGCAAAGAACAGAAATGCCACATGAATCTCCATAGTGAAGGAAGTGGTAATGGGGACACCTGGAGTTAGAACGTGAGGAGCTGGCAGAAAATGAGGCAGTCCTAGGCGTGGTGCCTCCCTCATGGCATCTCCTCTCAGGAGAATCACCAGTGCTGATGTCCTCTTCTCACTTGCATTATTGGCTTACTCTGGTCTCTCCAGACCCTATCTTAACGACCAGTCAGCCAGCATGATCCACAGGGTTCATGTTTGTTTAGAGCCCTGGACAGGGTTTATAATTGATCTGGCACATGGATTTGTCCTGGCAGAGGTGGCTGGATTGGCTGGGAGATACCCCTCTCTGTCTTTTTAACCTGGAGGGGCAGGAGCGTTGCCTCATGGTACAAAGTCAGACCATCCCAGTGACCCCATTAGGAGGACTGCGGGCTGGGCAGTTTTCCTTAGGAAGGGCCTGTGGACCACAGGAAGTGATGGACACCACTGGTTTGAGGGGTACCTGGGCGGTTGGAGGTTCTAGTTAATAAAGCACTGGTGTTTGTCACCACATAACAAAAAGATCGAATACTGCAGTGTCCCTAGGCCGAGATAACCAGAGCCTCTGCATGCTTTTCTGTGGGCCTTCTCTCTGCCCTAAGTGGCCTTATCTATTCTGTGAAATCCAAATCACACTGTACAAAGATGCCTCAAACCAGGCCAAGCTGGCCCTGCTCTATTTTATGGTAATTTTTGATGGGCTGAGTGCTTTTTGATGTCTTGGGTATTTTCTTTTTAAAGGGCGTGATGTTGTTAGACACTTATGTTCTTTGCTCAGTATATTACTCAGTATGATCTGTGCTCAGTGATACCATGAGTTCTTCTTACCTTATAACTCTTTCTACTTCCCCCACGGCATCTATCAGTGAGTTGCTCAGGGTCAGCATTCAATTATCACTTGATTCTGTTTGGCTTCCGAGTATTTCACAGAGCTTCATCGTAACTATTATAAACATTCATTTAATATATACTTAAACCCCTGTATTGAGCGAAGACAGGAGATGATAATAATAGCTACTATTACTATCATTACTACTGTTCAGTGGACATGTATTATATACTAGGTGCTATACTAGGTACTTTACGTATCTCATTTAATGTTCAAAATAACTCCACAAGGTACATATTGAGATACCATCTTGCCAAAGAAAAAATTAAAATGTAAGCTCATATATAACTTACATCAATTCATCAAAATGAGTAAGTGGTAGAATCAAGCCCTAAACTCAGGTCTGCCTGTCTTTAAAACAGCTGCCTATAACCACCATACCATGTGACGTCTCCACATTTTATACTTGTTAATGATTCTGATTCAGTCAGGCCTCTTGAACATAGAAGCTTATGTGACCACTCAGCAGGGATACAAAATGGATGTCCTAGGTCGGCTGCTTAGCTGGACAAGGTGGCTGAGTTGCCGAGCAGCCCCTGGATTCTGGATCTTGGACATCTTGCCTGGACTGCCTGAGTCTCCCAGTTCTTCATCACAAACAGAGTGAATGGTATTTACTCCAAATAAAGTTGAATATTTTCAGTCCCATTAGGCAGAAGATGGTAAAGGTGATGGATCTGTCACTGTTTTATACAAGAAACATGACTGAGGTTACACCACATGCCAGGCACTGTTTTGAGTCTGTCCTTTGCTCCTGTCAATCCCTAATTCCTTCTATACCCTGTAATACAGCAAAGGAGACAGGCAGGAAGAATGAGAGACTGGAGAAGATACAAAGAGAAAATTATGACACTTATTTTTATAAATAATATCTTGGATAGGTTCTTCCCAAGGAGAGAATTCTTGCCAACTTCAGGAAAAACATGTTGAGCATGTGTGATTTGTCAGACACTGGGCTAAGTGCTCAAGATAGCGGAGACTCAACCCCTGCCTTCTAGGTGTTCATGGTCAATTAGAGGAGACACAGTGTGGATGTACAATGGTAGACATCTGTATAGCCTCCTGTAACCCATAAGATATTCTCTACAGAGCCACCCTTATCACAGAGACTGAAGCTGTAATTATCAGGGATCAGACTTAAGACACCAAGGCACTATCTCTTAAAATTTGCAAAAAGGAAAAAAAATTATGATAAGTGACAAACTCCATAGGACTCAATATAGAGATGGGGTAGTTTCTCTCTTCTAATTAAACAATGCTTCCACTATCAGAGAGCCTAAGTTGTTTTAAAAGAGTACACCCTACACCAGGAACATCTCTTCTTGGGCCTTGGAAATCCTGGTTGAGTTTAGTCACGTGTTGACCAGAGTGTGATCTACTCTTTGAGAACCACCACTTGTGTAGGTTTGTCCAGAGGTCATTACCACCCGAGAGCGGCAGGTGCCTGGAGAACCAGGGCGGCTGCAGTGCCCCCTCGTACATCTTGGGCTGTCATACCGAACTTACTGTGCGTGCCACATCTAAAGGCACATCAGAGGGTCATCTTCCTTTTCCACGTGTTTGCAAAAACACTTCCAAGTCATAGCCGCTCGCATATACCAATGTGTGGAATGACCAAGACAAGTTTCTTAAAAAAAAAAAAAAAAAAAAAGGCAAGCACCCAGGGATGGCGTGGGCCAAGGACATGGCTGGGGAGATGTCCACGTGGCCTAACTGGGCACAGTAAAGAAGCCAGAGAGTTAAAAAGGGAAGAGCTAGTCAGGGAAGTGATGTCAAGGATGCCAACAAACTGGCTGTCTGAACCTGAACAAATCACTTTCCTATTTTGAACCTCTGTTTCCTGCTCTGGGAAAAAAAAAAAAAAAAAGAGGCCCTGGACTTGACTGTTAAGGTCTTCCCTTGCTCAAGAATTCTCTGGGTCTGAATAATTATCCAAACCAATTATCCAAAGTACATAAACGGTGATTAACCATGTTAATCACAGTTATGTAATTGTTATATGAAAGTGTGAAATGTTCCATGAATGGCTATTTTTTTTTTCAGAGAAAAAGTATAGGTCAAAAAAAGTACACCTCCATCCTCAGGGGAAAAAAAGAAACATGAGCTAGAAGGAATTATTTTAAGACAGATCTTACCTGTTGCCCCAGACTGGAGTGCAGTGGTGTGATCTCGGGCTCACTGCAACCTTCGCCCCCCAGATTCAAGCGATTATCCTGCTTCAGCCCCACAAGTAACTGGGACAACATGCCTGGCTAATTTTTGTATTTTTAGTAGAGACAGGGTTTCACCATGTTGGCCAGGCTGGTCTCAGACTCCTGGCCTCAAGTGATCTGCCTGCCTTGGCCTCCCAAAGTGCTAGGATTACAGGCGTGAGCCACAGCACCTGGCCCCCTCCCTGGGTGCATTTATCCACTGTTGGCTTCATCTGCCATGCTGCAGGTCGTCGCTAGAGCTCCATGCCCTGCCTTGCCCTTGAGCTTCCTATAGCCTAAAACATATTAAGCAGCATGTTCAAACTGAATGTAATACCTTCTAGTCATCCCCAACTCTGTGCTGTAAAAATCTTTTGTAATTAGCTCTCTTCTGATTTAACTCATATTCATTCATGGCAACCTCATCCCCCAGGCAGCTCTACAAAAATAAATCTCTAGTCTTGGACTTCTCTGATTTTTTTATTCTGTATATCCAGTGCGTTAGGAAGTCTTACAGATTTTAACCCCAACATTAAAAAAAAAAAAATCTGTCCTCATTTTTCAACTCCATGCTCTTATCTCTAGGCTGAAATATTTTAGTAGCCTTTTTAACGAGTCTATCTGTAGTCTTTTATTTCCAGCCTCTTATGCCCTACAGATTAAATTAGGTTCAGGTCTGGGAGAGACATCCTAAAGGTTGTCTAAGGATCATCTGAACCAAGGACGGAGAAAATTATTCCCCAGAGGAAAGCTGTGCTTGCACAACAGAGAAAGTGGATTTGGGCCACCCTGGAGGGGCAGGGCTGGTAGTGAATGAGGATGGGTGCCCCTTATGTATATCTTTCTAGGGCAGAGGCAACTCCAACCTATGTATTTCCCTGGCTCCTGAAATTGAGTTTATCCTCTGTACTGAGAGGACACATTACACTTCTGTTACGTAGCTTGTATTGCTCTGTCTTGTGTGTCCCTAGCCAGGTGTGTTAGTCCATTTTCATGCTGCTTCCCGAGACTGGGAAGAAAAAGGTTTGATGGACTTACAGTTCCACATGGCTGGGGAGGCCTCACAATCATGGTGGAAGGCAAGGAGGAACAAGTCACATCTTACATGGATGGCGGCAGGCAAAGAGAGAGAGCTTGTGCAGGGAAACTCCTGTTTTTAAAAAATCATCAGATCTCATGGGATTTATTCACTATTACTATAATAGCATGGGAAAGACCTATCCTCATGATTCAATTAGCTTTTACTGGGTTCCTCCTATGACATGTGGGAATTGTGGGAGATGCAATTTGAGATGAGATTTGGATGGGGACACAGTCAAACCATACCACTAAGCATAAACATTTCTCCCACATTGCTCGTTTACCAAATGTAAATCTTAATAATCTGTGTCTCCTGTAACACACAGTTCAGGGAAGAGGTGGGCTCTGGAGCCCAGCAGCCTGGGCTCATGTCCTGGCTTAGCTACTAATTTTAACAAGTGAAGTGCTCTATGCTCCAGCTTCTCACCTGTTAAAAAAAGAAGTTTTTATGAGAATTAAATAATCTATGGAAAATGCTTATCTTGGTATATACTAAGTTCTTCTTTAAGTCAAACTTAATATTTCCAGTTTTTAACTGATCGGAATAGAAATTTTTACTGTGATATTGGGTCACTGTGAAGTTCAGAATTTAAAACAAATAGAAGGTTCCTCCTCTCATCTGTAAATGATTTAAAGTAGAAATCCTACTTTCGGTGTTACATGAATTTCTCCTTCCAGTGACTTAGGCCTGAATTAATGTCCATTGTATTTCATTGTCCTTGAGGATTTTATGCATGTGAGGAATGGGATCTGTCACATCATGATTTATTAACCTAAGAAAGACTATCTCAGATCACTTCCCTTTTTGTCTTCTCAAAGTCATTACAAGTGAAACTCTCTCCTTTAAGACTGTCCCATTAATTTCTCAAGTGACTGACCTGCAGACAAAACTTGGAATCAGCAAATTGTATTTACAGATTCCTGTACTGATCTATCTCCCTGGAAATGCCACATTTATACAGTGAACTGCAGCAGAAAGGCTGAGCGCCACTGGAACTGCCCACAGTGTGGTGGGAGGAAGGATCACAGCCCTGTCCAAGCAGAGCCTCCTTTCACATTGGGTAATTTACAAGGAAGGCTCTAGACATTTACACTTCAAGGGTCAGCATTCTGTAAGCGTCAAGGGCTCCATGCACAGTTGTTACTGGGGCAAAATAAAGGCCACATCTTCTCTGGGCCTCTTTAGGTGCACTGACTCTGCATTTCAGTGGCCTTTCTTCCATTTCCTTCTGTCATTTTGGCTTTGGATGTGTATTGGGCTTCTGTAATTGAAACCAAAAACAACAGCTTAAATAAGATGGAAATATTTTTCTCTTACGCACAACTGAGTGGTGTCACGGACACAGGTTTCTTGTGTATTGATCCACATCACTAGGGCATTGACGTCACATTGTCCAAAATGGCTCATCACCTCCGCAATCACATTCCCACTCATGGGAAGGAGAAGGGGAAGGAGGGAGGGCATGTGTCCCATCTGTTTAAGGGCACTGCCTGGAAGTTGCCCACCATCAGTCAGTCACATCCTGTTGGTCAGTCTAATCCATAAGACCATACCTGGTGGGATGAGAGGCTGGGAAATGTTACCTTAATTCTGGGTGGTTATGTGCCCAGCTGTAATTTGGATTTCGGTTACCATAGATAAAAGGGAATAGCAGATATGGGAAAACGGCTCTGTCACACTAGTGACCTGAAAACGCAGCTGTTGTAGGTAATTTGGGGCTTCTACCAGAGGGAAAAAAAAAAAAGAAGGCAATATTTTAAAATATGCATGTGGATTATTTGCCATAGACCTCTGGCTACATACACCAAGAATGCTTTTCTTTTCTTTTTTTTTTTTTTTTTTTTTTGAGACAGAGTCTCACTCTGTTGCCCAGGCTGGAGTGCAGTGGCACAATCTTGGCCCACTGCAACCTCCCGCTTCCAGGTTCAAATGATTCTACTGCCTCAGTCTCCCGAGTAGCTGGGATTACAGGCGCATGCCACCATACCTGGCTAATTTTTTGTATTTTAGTAGAGACAGGGTTTCACCGTGTTGCCCAGGCTGGTCTCGAACTCCTGAGGTCAGGCAATCCACTCGCCTCGGCCTCCCAAAGTGCCCTCCAGAATGCTTTTCTTTTCCACCTTAGCTGGGGAATAGACCATGAAACGTTTTGTTTGTTTGTTTGTTTGTTTGGAGACAGAGTCTCACGCTGCCGTTCAGGTTGGAGTCCAGTGGTGCAATCTCGGCTCCACTGCAATCTCCACCTACTGGGCTCAAGTGATTCTCCTGCCTCAGCCTCCCGAGTAGCTGGGACTACAGGCATGTGCCACCACACCCAGCTGATTTTTGTATTTTTGGTAGAGATGGGATTTTGCCATGTTGCCCAGGCAGGTCTTGAACTCCTGAGCTCAGGTGATCTGCCCGCCTTGGCTTCCCAAAATGCTGGAATTCCAGGCATAAGTCACCACAGCTGGCCATTTTTATTTTTTCTATTAGTTTCAAAATATAATGTTTTCTCATTTCAACAGTAACAATGTAATAATTATTTAAACAAACTTAGAAATACAGGCAAGAAAAATGAAGGCAATTAAAATGCCCACATTTGCAGCTTAGGAGGGAGCCATGAACAGTAAGGTGAGGGTATAAACCCTACAAATGGATCCACCCTGTGAGGAAGGGAAAAAGGTGGGGGAGCAATGGCAGACTTGCAGAGAAAATTTACAGGGTGAGAGGGCGAGGCGGCAAGGGGACAGTTCAGAAACTTTCCGGGATGCTTGGTAACGAGTGAACAATTTTTGTTATATTGGTCAGTTTATCGTGTATCATGCTAATGCTTGAAGCTATGATTTGCTTGATAAATGCCATTGTAGCATTACTAATAGTCATTCAGGTATTCCTAAAATGCTCAGAGAGCTAAGGATAAAATCAAAATAAATAAATGCCCAGGTCTTTGGATGTTGGATCCCACAATTGTTACTGTTCGCAGTGAACCACATTGCTGCCAAGGAATAGTCTTTCATGCGCTGTCTCCTGACGATGACCTCCAGAGTAAGAGTCACAGTCATCAGTGCTTCCAAAAATTAGCCACCATGGAAATAAACGAGAGCAGAGATTTGTTGGTTTAAACATGTCTTACAAAGGAGAAAATTGTTCCATTAAAATCTTATGTAAAGTAAACCTCTAGTAAGCCAGTAATTTTAGGTGAAAAAAGTAAAATTAATGAATATCCTACTAAATGATACTATGGTTTCCTAAAGCAGTTTCTTAATAATTACCATATGTTGGCTCCAGGTGACTTGGTCAAAAGCTGTTTGGTTAAAACATAGCTGGTCACAACAATGACTTTGTTTAAAATGTTGCTGTTTTGGGTTGGCGAAGTGAATCGTGATTGGCGCAGACATGCCTGTATGTAGTCGTGCCAAACATGCATTCATGAACATCATTCCTTACCCAGTTTCAAAACCAGAAGTTTCTGAAGCCATTGCCAAGCCTGGCATTAGAAATAAACCAAAAGACTTTGAAAAATAATGATTATTTTATTATTTCCTTTATTTTTTCTTACAAAATCAATTCATGCTCATTATAGAAAATTCAGAAAATATGCAAAAAGGGAATATCCTGTCTCGCACCTGCATAAAGAGAACCACTTGTGAATACCTTGGTGAATCTCCAAACTAGCCTTTATTTTGTTATGTAAAAATAAGTATCTCGGCTGAGTGTGGTGGCTCACGCCTGTAATCCCAGCACTTTGGGAGGCCAAGGCAGGCAGATCACCTGAGGTCAGCAGTTCGAGACGAGCCTGCCCAACATGGCGAAACCCCGTCTCTACTAAAAATACAAAAAATTAGCTGGGCATGGTGGTGGGCACTTGTAATCCCAGCTACCTAGGAGGATGGGGCAGGAGAATCACTTGAACCTGGGAGGTGGAGGTTGCAGTGAGCCAAGATCACGCCACTGCACTCCAGCCTGGGCGACAAAAGGAAACTCCATCTCAAAAAAAAAAAAAAAACTCCTTATGCGTATATAAGTATATACATGTACAATATAATCATATTTTATTTTTTACAAAGGTAATATCAAGCCTACCTTTTTTAATTTGTTACATTTTTTCCTTATGTTTTAGTGATGATCTTCTTCTCATTTGAACTAAGGCAAAGGCAGCCAGCAAGCAAGATAATGAGGGTTGACAAGGTAGAAAATTCATTTAGGGAGATAAAGAAAGAGCGAAGACTGGGTTCAAAGAGAGGTGGAGTGTGTAGCACCGACTTAGTTGCCAAGAGAAAGTTAATCAGGGCTGGGCGCAGTGGCTCACGTCTGTAATCCCAGCACTTTGGGAAGCCGAGGCATACAGATCACTTGATGTCAGGAGTTCGAGACCAGCCTGGCCAACATGGCAAAACCCCGTCTCTACTAAAAATACAAAATTATGTGGGTATGGTGGCACATCCCAGTAATCCCAGCTACTTGGGAGACTGAGGCAGGAGAATCACTTGAACCCAGGAGGTAGAGGTTGCAGTGAGCTGCGATTGTACCACTGCACTCCAGCATGGGTAACAGAGCGAGAGTCCATCTCAAAAAAATAAATAAATAAAAAGAAGAAAAAAAAGAAAGTTAATCATTCCAGGGTTCTTGTCTCCAAAGCCCCTTGGGGCTCTGGCCATCTGAGTGTCTGTGTCTGCTGAGGACATTGACCCTGTGGGTCTGAAGCACACTGATATGCCAGGGAGATAGAGAGGACTGTCAGAACCAGCACGCATGTTCTCAGCCTTGTAGTGTGTGCTGCTGTTGACATCTATAAGTTCTGGGCCTGCTTTCAGTAAACAGAGAACCAATCATATGCCTTTAATCATTGAGATGGATATCGCATTGATCATAAGACGTCAAATGCTTCAGCAGCCTAAGAGGTTTCACTTCTCTTTCTAGCCAGTAAAATTATTGTGTCTTTGAGCAGGAGTGAACGTGGTAACACATATGGTTGAGACCCTGGTCCCTGTTTTACTGTCACTGAGGACTGGCAGCTTTTCACTTCAAGCCAGGCCTGTGGGAGTTAGACTATAGCAGGGGCTCCTTGTGTCCTGATGTCCCTGCTTGCAGCACTCAGTGTCCTTCAGGTGGGCTCAGTGGGGGAGACACAACAGGAAAAACAGCAGATGTCTTTTTACATTTGCTGTTGGGCTTGATGCATGCCAGCGCTTACCAAGCTCTTGATGCCTTTAAACTCATGTAACCCTCACCCCAAGCTTGTGGAGTGGATAGTGTTACTATCCCCTTTTACAGATGAGGAAATTGAGTTAGAAGAACTTAATGTCAGTTATCTAAGGACTGAAGCCGGCAAGCAGCAGAGCCCGGATTCTCACCTGGGGAGTACATTCCCAAGGCCCAGTGCCCAGACTTCCAGGTCTTCTGGTTTTTGAGGAGGTATTTGATTAATTTATGAAAAGATCATCGCTTGCGGCCTTGTTGGAATGAGTACCTTCTGGTTGTTACCTTAGCCCCATTTAATAACTCTCCCACATATACCTTTTACTTTTCTGTAATTTGAGCAGTTAAAACCCAGATGATACCATGACCAGGGTTTTAATGATTAGAGGAATTACTTCAACTGAATTACTTCTTCACTTAATTGTTGCGTGTATGTGTGTGTGGCAAAAATAACTGTACATTTTACCATTTTAACCACTTTAGGTGTAAAATTCAGGGGCATTAAATACTTTCACATTGTTCTGCATCCATCACCACCATCCGTCTCCAGAATTTTTCATCTTCCCAAACTGAAACTCTGTATCCATTACCCAGTAACTTCCTACTAACTCCCTCTTTACAGTCCCTGGCAACCACCCTTCCACTTTCTGTCTCTTTGAATTTGGATACTCTAGGTACCTCATATAAGTGGAATCATGCCGTATTTCTCCTTTTGTGTTGGGCTTATTTCACTTAGCATAATGTCTTCAAGGTTCATCCATGTTGTAGCATGCATCAGAATTTCCTTTTTAAGGCTGAACTGCATTCCATTGTACGTATGTACCACCTCTTTATCCGTTCATCTATTGATGGACATTGGGATGTGTCTACCTTCTGGCTACTGTGAGTAATGCTGCTATGATCATTGGTGTACAAATATCTGTTTGAGTCCCTGCTTTCAATTCTCTTGACTACATATCCATTAGTGGAGTTATTGGATTATATGGTAATTCTATGTTTAATTTTTTTCAGGTGTCACTATATTGTTTTTCTCATTTGATCTTGACCATCAGTAATTGTACATGTTAGCAAGTTATGCCTAACAAGCTTTTTGTGATTCTCTTAATACTGCCACTGAGATTTGGTAATAACAAGCTTACATGTAGATGAACAAATAGGCAGGTTTTGTTGGTGGTGGGTGGAGGGGGATTTTGTTTTTAGTTTTATCTTAGTGGTTGCTGTAGTGACCATGATACTCTTACATTTGCCTGGGAGGAGCAGTCTTTCTGGCTAAAAGGCTGGAACCAAGCATGCTCAGATGTGAGACTGATTTTATTCAGTTCTGTTCTTGGGGGATGTAGTGTAAAAGGAATTCTAGTAGTTCACACAAAGTCATGCAAAGCTCAATAAAGATTTCAGCAAGGGAAGAACATTGAAAAGAAAGATTCCTCATACTAAAGAACTTTGCAAAAAAATTCAGGACCACTTTTAAACCCTCAGCCTTTTAAAATTAGCCCCAGGGGATCATGTTCTCTGTACTTTCTGGCAAAAAAAATCTCTTCTAGACTCCCTTCTTAGGCATGCCACAGTGTGGCTGGAATGATGAAAATTATGCAGATTGGGTTCTCCGGTTTTTATGTCTCGGAAGTCTCCATTTAGGCCTGAGTAGTTGACAGTGCGAGGAAGCCACCATCTAGTGTGCCTTTAGAAGCCTTCATCAGAAGGAGCTCGTTGCTTTGGAATGAAATATTAAATTGAAGAGGTTCTTTAAAAACATTTGGGACTTCTGTGTGCCTGACCAGGATTATCTACTAGAGGGCAGGTTCTACTCAGCTCTCTGGCTTGGTAGCCCAGAGTCTGGAGTTTCTTGGATATGCTTTTTATGATTCTCTTAATATTGTCACTGAGATTTGGTAATAACAAGCTTACACGTAAATAAATAAATAGGTAGGTTTGGGGTTTCCTTGTTTTATTTGGGTATAGTTTTCCAAAAGAATATACCTCTTGCTTCTTGTTGCAGTAGGAAAATGATAGGGGCTGCTTGCTTTGGGGTTGGGGAGAAAGATGGAAGTCTTCCTTCTTACCAGACTTGGAGATCATCTTGCTGCACCCTGGTCTCCACTTTCCTTAATAGCTGGTGCTTCTGGTTTCTAAGCCTTGCTGAGGTTCTGCAGGGAGGGCTGGCTGGCTTCTCCACGGTAGCCACCCCTGGAGCCTCCCAGGTATGAAGTTATTCCACCCTGCACAATCCTCTTGCCATGTTCATACATTGTGTTTCAGGGTTAGAGAAGTCTCCTAAATCCATAGGGTGTGGGGCTTGCATTTTTATTTCTGGTTTTCATTATTTGAGGTTAACTTGTAAAAGAAGAAAGCAATATAACATTTCTTTTCCGGCCTCTTGAAATCAAAAATTTCTCCCCCTACTTTTCTTCCCCCTATTTCTTCCCCTATTTTGTTTGTAGAAGAAAAGATTTGTCAGCCATTAAATAAGAGGTGGAAAGAAAGAGATGAGTCATAAGATGAAAGCAACTGGGAAGAGTTGCTTTTGCCATTTGCTTGTTGTATTCACAAAGCTGCAGCTAGAACATATTCTGACTGCAAGCCAGGCCCTGTGCTAGGCACCTTTCTTATATTATCTGTAATACTGTCAATTATCTCATAAGGCAGATACTATTTATTCATGTTTTGTCCATGAGGAGTCTGAAGCTCAGCAAGATTAAGGAGCAAGGCCAAGGAGCAAGGCGCAAGCAATCCCTAGCTCTGTAAATGTCAGAGCCAAAATTCTAGCCCACATTTGTTGACCCCAAAGCCAATGCTCCATTTGTTACACATTACCTTAACACCAAGAACTCTCAAATACTCTCAAACATGCAGTTTTCTCTCTCATTAAAAAAAAAAAAATCTGGCCGGGCACGGTGGCTCATGCCTGTAATCCTAGCACTTTGGGAGGCCGAGGCGGGCAGATCACCTGAGGTCAGGAGTTCGAGACCAGCATGGCCAACATGGCGAAACCCTGTCTACCAAAAATACGAAAATTAGCTGAGTGTGGTGGCAGGTGCCTGTAATCCCAGCTACTCAGGATACTGATGCAGGAGAATCGCTTGTACCTGGGAGGCAAAGGTTGCAGGGAGCCGAGATCATGCCACTGCATTCTAGCCTGTGCAACAGAGCAAGGCTCCATCTCAATAAATAAATAAATAAATAAATAAATAAATAAATAAATAAATAAATATCTGATATATCTGGCGCATGAATAAGCAGCCATGCAAGGAAAACCCCAAATAAATAATAGAAAAATGTACCCTTGCATTGCAGCAAGGGTGCAAATATTTGTCTGCTAATTCACTTGGCCTTTCATGGTCACTTTTAGTCTTCTAATACTATATGAAGTTATTTTTAAAATTCTTTTCTAGTCTCTAACATAATGATCAGCAGACAGTCTGATGATGCAGTCTCTGTTATCTTCATTTTTCTGATGTAGTTTTTCCTTCCAAAAGCTCACACACACTCCTGGCTGGAGGGCTGTATTTCTGCCTGCACAACTTTTATTTATTTATTTTTTTTACATGTGTTAATACTCAGGGGCACCCAGGGGGAAACTCCACAGACTTTCTTGATTACAAGATATCACCCTTTCTATGTAACAACCATCTAATCACTTCCCCTTGCCAAGAAATGAGAAAAGTATTTGTATTTGGAAAACCAAGCTACAACACGTGAAGTGTATTAAGAATGATTGTCTCCCCAGAATCCACACGAGCTTTCCCCATCTTTGTTTTTCTAAAGATAAAAACCACACAGCAGTGTTTGTAGTTAGATCTAACAAGTGCCCATGCTTGCGTAACAAGATTTCACTTTGGCTGTCTCAACTTTATTGTACGTAAATACTGTTGTAACTAATCTTTGAAACAGTATAACGTGCAACCAGTGTTTATTTTTTTAATACTTCAGAATATGTCATTATTTATTTTAAATGGTGATTTATGATTGATGGATGTTTCACATGCAAAATAATGTATTCCCAGGAACTCTAGGGAAGACAGAAGGGCGCACTGGAATCTCACAACTGCTTCCCTTGAGCAGAGAGCTGGGGTCAGTTATGCAATTAAAAAACCCAAAGGGGAAATTCTTAGCTAAGCAGGTATGTAAATGATGCATGCCCATCCTGAAACTCAGATCTTCTCTTGATGGAGTTCCATAGCCTTTTGAAAGCATATCAGATCACTTCATTATCTGATTTCATGAAAAGGCAAATGACAGGTTGCTTCTCACTCCACTGCGTGGACAGTCCTAAGCCCTTGAAGTGCTCATAAAGGTCACAGTGCCCAAGTTTAATGTCTTGGATGTGGAAAGAGAGATTGTAAGGGATCATATTGATTTGCATGAACTTTAAAATGCCATCAAACAGCTCAGAGGTTGTATCTTAAATGCAGCATTAAAATAGAAACAGACAAATAAAACCATATGTTTAAATGTGATGTTCGATTTGAGTATCAAAAACACGTGGGTTTTTCCCCCTTGTATCCAACTTTCTCATGAATCACTGGAGTTTCAAATCATCTAGTACACTTTTCTTCCTCTTATAGTTTTCTGTAGGACAGCCTCAAGTAATGGAGTAAGTAATAACCGTAAAATTTTAGTGAATACTCAAGCCAGTTTTCCTTCTGGTTGTTAGGAGCTTGAACTTTTTTAAACTATGGAAAACTAGACAGAGTTTAAGTTTCATGCAATATAAAGGTGGACCCTGTACTTCTGGTACCTCATCATAAATTTATATCTTCATGGGCTTCTCTTGGTATGTAAAATTATAATTTGGTTTGAGAGGTTGGAAAATTATGTCTAATAAGAGCACTCTGGACACTGCCACACATCATTCATATTGGTAAATTGGATGGATGATTTCCTTCTAACATAAAATGTCAAATTAATCTATGCTGGGAATTCCAGTACAGGCAGGGGGACCTTAGCTGTATCACTCAAGTCTGTTCTGATAGCATCCCAAATGCCACTGTTTTTATATTGAAAGCATACTTTATATGCTTTTGAAGTAAGATATCTACCACCACTGCATTGCATGTGAGAAATGTTACAGGGAGAGGAATGAAGTGGAGTTGCTGTTCCCAGTTATGCTTCAGAATTTCTGTTACCAAATTTGACTTTTAACAATTGTATGAACTTTTCAAAAATTTCACATAAAACTAATTAGGGATTTTATAAAATTTTTATAAATTTTGTTTCAGGAAGAGATTACTTAAGTTTCTCCTAGGAGTGGTAATTTACCTGGCAGACCAAATTGTAGTGCAGCAAATTGATTTGACCAATACAGGTTGAGCATCCCTAATCCAAAATTTTGAAACATTTTCAGAAGAAATGCTCATTGAAACATTTCAGATTTCAGATTTTTGGACTGGGGATGCTCAGCTGGTATTCTGCAAATATGCCAAACTCCAAAATAATCTGAAATCCGAACACTTCTAGTCCCAAGTATTTCAGATGAGGGTTACTCAACCTGTAATAAAATCAGATTATACTAATTTGCAAGAGTAGAAAATAATGATCTTAAATTATTTTTTATTAAAATGTGATGAAAAAAATTAAGTGTACCAAAATTCTTAGAAGACCTTATATAACCTACATGAAAGTTCTAATTATTTGACACAGCTGAAACTTGTTTTAAGACACAGATAATGTCTAATTTCCCAAATCAGTGGTTTGTGCTCCTTTCTCCACCATGATGTGTAAATGGTGTGTTCACACAGGTGACATGATAGGCTGTAGGTGACGTGCAGTTCCCAGCTGGTAGACCACGTTTAACTCAGTTTCTCTTCCTAGAAAGCATGCCCAAACACAAATGAGCGAGAATGATGTTGCAGTAGGAATAACCTTGAATCTTATGTCTTTAATAGTTACAAAAAAAATACTTCTTAAAAACGGTAATTTAACCTTTATAGTCAAAATATCTTGGGGTATATTCTTGAGATTTGCAGATCCACTGTAAGCTGGTTAATTCTCAGCTTCTCATATATGATGATGGAAGTGGTGAAAGCAAGGAATGGGGAAAGTAATGCAAGCAGGAGACAATGAGACAAAGGGAACATTAGCTCCAGCAGAAATGCCAAGGTTGTGCTATTTTACATAAAATGTAGAGACTTTGTAACCATATAGGTCCATTTAACCAACTGCCACTTTTTCCTACAGTTGTCATATTTATTGCAACTACATGCATTATAAACCTTGTAAGACAATGTATGTTATTATTTTTGCTTTAAGAAATTCAGAGCAAGTCTTTGCTATTGTGAATAGTGCTGCAATAAACCTATGTGTGCCTGTATCTTTATAGTAGAATGATTTATAATCCTTAGGGTATATACCCAGTAATGGGATTGCTGAGTCAAACAGTATTTCTGGTTCTAGATCCCTGAGGAATTGCCACACTATCTTCCACAATGGTTGAACTAATTTACACTCCTACCAACAGTGTAAAAATGTTCCTATTTCTCCACATCCTCTCCAGCATCTGTTGTTTCCTGACTTTTTAATGATCGCCATTCTAACTGGCATACACCATGGAATACTAAGCAGCCATAAAAAAGAATGAGTTCATGTCCTTTGCAGGGACATGGATGAAGGTGGAAACCATCACTCAGCAAACGAACACAGGAACAGAAAACCGCTTGTTCTCACTCGTAAGTGGGAGTTGAACAATGAGAACACATGGACACAGGGACGGGAACATCATACACTGGGGCCTGTTGAGGGATGGGGAGCAAGGGGAGGGAGAGCATTAGGACAAATACCTAATGCATGCAGGGCTTAAAACCTGGACGACAGGTTGATGGGTGCAGCAAACCACCATGGCGTATACCTATGTAACCTGCACGCGCTGCACATGTATCCAGAACTTAAAAATTCTTTATATGTACTCAGATATTTACTGTTTATAATGCTCTTCATTCCTTCCTAAAAATGTACATTTCCCTCTAGTGTCATCTCCTGTTAGCCTGAAGAACTCCCTTTAACACAGGTCTGCTGGTAATGAATTTTTAGTTTTTTTACATCTGAAATGTCTTCATTGCACCTTCACTCTTGAAGGATATTTTCACTGGATATTCTGGGTTGCACAAGTTTGTTTTCTCAGCACTCAAAGGATGTCATATCACTGTCTTCTGGTTACTGTGGTTTTCTGATGAGAGGTTCGTGGTTATTAAAATCATCCTTTCCCTGTATATCATGTGTAATTTTTCTCTGCTTTCAGGATTTTCTCTTTAGGTTTCAGCAGCGTGACTATGACATCTCTAGGCATATTGTGTATGTGCGTAGTTAGGCGTTTGGGGCTTGCTAAACTTCTTTAATCTGAAAATTTATGTCTTTCACTCAATTTTGGAGGTTTTCAGCCACTGTTTTTTCAAATATATTTTTCTGCTCCATTTACTGTCTCCTCTCCCTCTACAACTCCAAGTACCAGACCTTAGACCTCTGATATTAGCCCACACGTCTCTGTTCCTTTTTTTAAGTCTCTTTTTCTCTTTCCTTCAGATTGGATAATTTTCATTTATTTTCAAATTCACAAATTATTTCCTGCATCATTCCCCCATTCTTCTGCTAAGCACATCCAGCAGCATGTTTAAAAATTTCACATCTATTTGTCAGTTCTATAATTTCTGTTTTGTTCTTTTAGTAGTTTCTCTGCTGAGATTTTCTGTTTTGTTCATTGCAGGTATATTTTCCTTTATGTAGTTGAACATAGTTAAATAGCTACTTTAAAGTCTGATAATTCCAACATATAGGTTATTTTGGAGATTGCAGCATTGATTGTCTTCTCTTTGAGAATGGGTCACATTTGTACATGTTATGTTGTGGAGAGCCTGCATCTGGCTGTATTCATTCAGAGAGTGTAAATATTTTTCTTCTAGTAGGTAGTTAACTTGGTTAAATTAGCTTGGTTGAAGTGGAGTAAATATTGAATATTTATGTTAGTAATGACCTGTTTGCTATATTTTAAATTCAGATCATTTAGGTACCTTTCAGTTTCTTATATGGTACAAGTGTTTTAAAAAAAAAAATCACTCAAATGAGAATCAGAATGCTTGGGTTCCAGTCTTGGTCTTAATAGTTGACTACCTAATTATTGTTATATTACAATTAACAATCATTATGTTATAATTAGCCAAGTATTGTTATTATGATTCATTGTTATAATAAACAAGTCGTATCTCTTTGGCCTGTGGAATGAGAGGCCTGGTCACCCTTAAAGGTCCTTTTCCTATTTATGCCCTATACTCCTTTAATTGCTTAATATAAGTATCTTGAAGTCTAAGTCAATTATTTCATTTCATAGGATTCAAAATGTTGATTTCATATATTATGTAGCAGAAAGAATATCCCGGTATTAGAAAATGTCATGTATTATTGATATTTTTTCTTTTAATCTCAGATTGCCTTAAAAATACTTCACCCCTACTTTGCTTTATGCCTCAATGTTTCCTGGGCACAAGTTATTTCATTCAAACAACAATAACTGAAAAGAATTTTATTTTTAGCCTAATTATTATATTTTAAATGTTTGTTTGTCTCTTAGGAAAAAGTGCTGCAAAGGATATAAATTTGTTCTTGGACAATGCATCCCAGAAGGTATGTAATATAAAAAAGATGTTGTCTCACTTTATTCACAACTAATCATTCAAAGTCTATCAACTTTAGATGTTCATGGAATATAGGTGTTATCTGTGTCTGATTATCTGTGTATCTGTCTGTGTATCTGTCTGTGTATATTTTTTGGCATCAAATTTTTCTGACGCCAATTTTGTTATATGTAGCGTGCAGTGTCTGAATCATTACATGATGTGTTTGCACACATTGAGTCATTCTTATGTAGTATTTCAGGTTTTATGATTAATGGGCTATAATCCCCCAATTAGCCCATTTGTGTAATTTTACACACAATTAGAACCAACCCTCCTCCCTTGACCTCTCTACCTGCTTTCTTTACCTGCCTTTCACCTGCTAAACTTTAAGTCCCTTTACATGACCATCAGCAAACAGTACCTGAGTGTTCAACCCAGCACTCAGATACAGATACAGAGCAAAGTAAGGCGGGGACCCAGCTCTCAAGTTGTATGCATTCGAGTTGAGAAGCCAGGATGGGGAGCAGATAGAATCAGAGAGACCTAGATTTTAATCATGCTTCTATGTCCTACTAATAGCTTTGACCTTGGGCAAGTTCAGGTTACTTTCTAAGCCTTAGTTCTTACAGGGTAGTATTAGTATGTGGGTCAAATGATGGTTTTAAGAATTTTGCCACATGTCAAGCACTTGGAACAGAGGCTGGTTCTTATTATATGCTTGACAAATGGTGGCTGCTGTTATTGCTGCTGTTGTCATTGTTAGTAATAACTGCAATATGTGCAGTAGAGACATTCAAAGCAGAAAGTGTTCAGAGGGGACATATACACAGAGGCCCAGGGCAGTCAAAGAGGGTCTCAGAAATGAGGGGAGAAGTGAGACCATGTTATCAAGGAAGACTGCCCAGGACTTAAACAAGTAGAAAGTAGAGGGCTACAGAGGTTTCCAGGCAGAGCCCTGACACAGAAAGCAGTAAAGACTATTTGTTTGAAGGGCATGGGGTTAAGCTTGTTCAGGGCTGGGATGAGGTGGGTGGGGAATGTGAAACAGTTTTCTTCACCTTTGCCCAAGAAGCCAGATCTCTATAGAAGATCTAGAGCCCAGCCAAGCTAATTCTGTTGCATTATCTCATAGAGCACCATTTTTGATCAGTTAGAAACAGATGAATCCCTCCCATTTATTGCTGTTTTCTGTGGAAGGTTGGGACAGTTCATTGAACCATAGCTGTGACCTTTGAGAAAGCTGCCATAGGAAGGCTGGCTGGGAATCTCTCCACATGTGATGGTTGATGTGGTGTTGGGTTTCTCTAAGCTGAATTTCTCTCTGCCAGTCAATTCTGTTGGGTAAACCCACAAAAGTCACAATAATTGCATTTCTTTCTATAACAGCTTTTCTCAGTCACCAGCTGTGTCCTTTATGTTGCAGTTTGGCAGACTCGAAAGAAAATTAAGTTTAGCCCCTTTGGTTTAAGATCTTATCTGAAGACCTTGCCCAACCTAATTAAAAACACATTGCATGGATACCACATACTTAGAGTTTCTTTCAATATTAGTGGTTTCAAACATCTAGGCCTTAAAACTATTCTCCCTCATCCTAAAGAGACTACAGCACCTATAATTAACATAACCCAGAACTGAATATTTTCAGGAAAAGTGGTCACACATGCTGAAAGTTGTTTTGCCAGAGCTAATTCTCTGCTCTGTTGCTTTTTGCTAGAACACTTTTCATAGCATATTTGTTTTAATCTGTGGGAAAAAGTCAATGATTGTTTCTTTTACTAAAGGTATCTTTAGTCATAATTGTTTCTATCATGAAAGAATGCAAAGTACAAATGCAGTATTTCAGAAAATATTGTATATTAGGGTTCTCCAGAGAAATAGAACCAATTTTGATTTCGATTTTCTATGTATGGAGAGAGAGGGAGAGACTGAGACTGAGTGAGAGATTGAGACTTTTTTAAAGGGATTGGCTTATGAGATTGTGGAGATGCAAGTCCAAAATCTTCATTGTAGGCAGGCAGGCAGGCAAGAGATCCAGGGAGGAGTTGCAGTTGGAATCTGCTGGCCAGAAGTCCCCCTTAGATTGGCGGGGTGTGGGAGGGGGGGTCAGGTTTTTTCTATTAAGACCTTCACCTGATTGGATGAGGCCCACCCACATTATGGAGGGTCATCTGATTTACTGAAAGTCTACTGATTTCAATGTTAATCTCATCTAAAAAATAGCTTCACAGAAGCACGTAGAATAATGTTTGACCTAATATTTGGACACTTTGGCCTAGCCAAGATGACACAAAAATTATCACAAATCTATGCCTTGTCAACTTGGCACCCATATGCATCTTCTTAAACCATACCTAATCTCCAGATAAAGGCAATAACAAAGTTGTATGTTCATCTGACATGCTGCAACTATGCTGCATGAAACACACTAACCCTTTCCCCAGAAGAGGGTATGAAGTCCTGGGGCACTGGACTTTTCCAGCATCTCCTTGATATGCTTGAATGTAAATACTGTGATGTAAAGTTAACAGTATTTAAATACTGTGATATAAAGTCACTACATCTTATGACATATGATAAGAAGATAAAAGAAGGAAGAAAACAAAGATTGGCATGCAGGTGCACACACACACACACAGAGACATGGAAATAATCCATGGAAAGATAAGAAATACTCATGACAATTTACAGGGCTTTTTTCTGTAACTTGTCCCGTGGTCATAGCTGATACATGTAACCTGCCACCTTCTACCACACAACCCATATTCCCTTTGCCCTCAGCAAGCACCTCGCCTGATCGTGGTTCTTTCTCTACCTGGTAAGGTGACCCACACCTTCATTCCTGAAGGATCTGAGACGTTAGCCCTGCCTGAATTGAGTTGTTGTCTTCTGTTGACTTTTTAATCACAGGGTGTGACAATACTAAGGGACCACCTAAGGTGTTTCTGGTGTTCCAGAAATTCTTCCTTCCCTCTGTTGTGGAGTAACAGTACAATTTCCCCTTGGTAGCCAGGATCAGTCACCCCAGCTAGAACAATAACTCCCTTTTTTGCCTGCTGATGCAGAGGCATGAGGAGACCAAAGTAGCCAGGTGGCACCTTAATTTTCAGTTCAATGGAATCATTTTTGCTTCTGTTGCTAGAAGTATTCCTCCCTTTGAAACTAGGCCCTCTAGGCCAATATAACATAAAGTTATAGGAACAGGAAGCCAAAATTTTGCTAGTGGATCAGTAGGGATAACAGTGAGTGGTGCCACTCCCACTTCCACCCCTTGATTCTGGGACCTGTGAATCCTGGTTATGGGACAAACCATACCATATGTTGGATACTGATTCAGAGCATATACATCCTCCTGGTGAACCTGACTCCAGACTAAATAGCTGGGTACCATGGCCTAGCCAAGTTGACATGTAGCACTAACCATCACAGATGGCAAAAAGAAACTAGAATGTCTAAAGAAATACGTTAACTAATGAGTGGAAGCTATAGTTTTTAAGCGTTGCTGCTTCGTATTTGCTGCTCTAAGTCAGGGCTCAGTGAACTATGGCCTGTGCCCTAACTCTGATTCTGTAAATGAAGGTTTATTGGAACACAGTCAAACCTATTTATTTCAGTATTATGTGTGACTTCTTTTGCACTACAACAAACTACAGCAGAGTTGAGTAGTTGCAAAAGAGATCTACAAAGCCAAAATATCATCTGGCCCCTTAACATAAGTTTGCTGACCCCTGCTAGAAGTGATGTCTTGATTGGCCAGGTGATAGGATGATCTCATTTGTTCTACTTCAGCAATTATTAATTCAGCATAAACTGTGGGAAGGGAGCAGTACTGGTTTCTCGAGGGGACACAGTCCCTGCCAGGTAGCTGAGCAGTCATAAGAACCAGCAGCAAAAGAAGCAGAAGAGCAGGTAAAGCTTGTACTGTGCATCGAGCACAGTGCTTAATGGCATCATCCAATTTAATCTTCATAAAAGCACCATGAAGTGTGGGTATTATTATCTTTATTTTGTAGGAGCTGAGGCATAAAGAACCCAGGATCACCGAGATATAGTGGCAGAGATGGAAGGGTTGTCCCAGAACCTATACTATGCACCCTAAAGCTACATACTTCCTGGAATAGGGCCTGGCACAGAGTAAGCATTCCGTAAATGTGGAAGAGTAGCCAGCCGCAGTGGCTCACGCCTGTAATCCCAACACTTGGGAGGCCAAGGCGGGCGGGTCACCTGAGATCAGGAGTTCAAAACCAGTCTGGCCAAAATAGTGAAACCCTGACTCTACTAAAAATACAAAAATTAGCCAGGCCTGGTGTCTGGCACCTGTAATTCCAGCTACTCCGGAGGCTGAGGTAGGGAGAATTGCTTGAACCAGGGAGGTGGAGGTTGCAGTGAGCCGAAATTGTGCCAGTGCACTCCAGCCTGGGTGACAGAATGAGACTCCATCTCAAAAAAATAAATAAATAATAAATAAATATAGCAGAGCGTGGGAATAAAAGAGGTATAGAGTCCCATGGTCGGTGAGAGGGTAGACAAACTAAACTCTGTTGAGGAGGTCAAGGAAGGCTTCTTGAAGGGGTAGCATTTGTATCAACTCTTGAAAAACTGGATAAGATATCAACAATTATAAAAGGACGTTGCAAGAGGTAAAAACAGAATAAACAAAAGTATGGAGGTGAGAAGGCAAGGATGTGAATAAGGGATGAAGAAAAAGAGAAGTTAGTTTTGCTGCAGTATAAGGAACTTACAGATAAGTCTCAAGGTTAGAAAAGTCTCAAGGGATATAATGCCAGAACTTAAATACAAGAGCGAACCATTTATATTTCATGTTGATTAGTAGCAAGTTGTAAAGGTTTTTAAACAAGGGGATGGTGTACACAGTGCTATGCTTTGGGAAGGTTAGCCTGGCAGTGTTATCCCAGATGGATTTAATCTTGGGATGGTAAGAATCTTGGGATGAAGATCTTGTTTACAAGGGAGTTTCTGAAGGTCTGAGTTAGAATGGTGCCAAAAGAAATAGGACAGAGAGGATAGAAAATAGATACATTGTAAAGATAAAAGCTACATGACTGAAAGCTGGTAGGCTCTGGGGAACAAGCATCAAAAATGTAGGACTGAATAAATTCATTAATCTTGCCTCCTCCAGAAAATGCACAAAATGGGCAGGGCAGGAGGAGGAGGCTGGAAAGATTCACAAAAGACAAACCCACGAGGACAAAATGGGAAGAGGAGATAATAGCAATAAAACTTTGGAAGCTGGAGAACAGACAGGGAGGTGGTAAATAGCTTAGCACAATCCGAAAGGTTGAATTCTAGCCAGCTTAAGGAAACCAAGGAGCAACCCCAATTTACACCAAAACAAACAGTAATCAGTAACACTACAAATAAACTAGAAAAAGGGGTAAAAGTAGTGTGAAAACAGGATTGATTAAAAGTTTAAGAAGAAGTCAGACTCCTGGATCTTGTCCTCTGCTCCATACAGACAGGATATTGCCTTTTCCACAACCAGACAGAAGACAGAAGATATATTTTCTAAGAGAGTACACCAGAGGTTCAAGGATCTGAAGGAGACCAGTCAGCTGAAAATGAATGCCCAGTACTGAAAAAGGAGGGTTTCGGTAAATGCTCACACAATGAATTTTGAAGCCCCCAGCCTTCTCCCTTCACTTGAGTTCCAGAATGACTTCACTCTCAGGCAAGGATTTGGAAATGTCTTCTGTGGGCATTCTAGACAACCCAAGGAAAAGGTCTTAAGAAACTGAACTTGTAATGCACTGGCCAAATCACTTACAGTGATACCCAGATGTCATAAAATCATAAAACTATATGCAAACAGATTCTATTAATCTGTTTTAAATACACCATGAATAAACTAGAGCAGCCATCTCAGGATCATCAGATATTAGAGGGAAACTACCATTTGGCCCAGCAGTGGTATATATTCAAAGGAAAATATATCATTACACCAAAAAGACACATGTATTTCTATGTTCATCACCATGCTATTCACAATAGCAAAGACATGGAATCAACCTAGGTGCCCATAGTAGTGGATTGGATAAAGAAAATGTGGTACATATATACCATGGAACACTACACAGTCATAAAAAAGAATGAAATATCTTTTGCAAAAACATGGATGGAGCTGGAGGCTATAATCCTAAGCAAACTAACATAGGAAGAGAAAAACAAGTACCACATGTTCTCACTTATAAGTGGGAGCTAAACATTGTGCACACATGGACATAAACATAGGAACAAGACACTGCAGACTAGTAGTAGGGGGAGGAAATAGTTGGAGGGTTGGAAGGTGAGTAGTCGGGGGAGGAAATAGTGGGAGGGTTGGAAGGTGAGTAGTAGGGGGGAATAGTAGGAGGGTTGGAAGGTGAGTGGTGGGGGGGGAAATAGTGGGAGGGTTGGAAGGTAGGTAGTGGGGGGGAATAGTGGGAGGGTTGGAAGGTGAGTGGTGGGGGGGGAAATAGTGGGAGGGTTGGAAGGTAGGTAGTGGGGGGGAATAGTGGGAGGGTTGGAAGGTGGGCAGTAGTGGGGGAATAGTGGGAGGGTTGGAAGGTGAGTAGTAGCGGGGGAATAGTAGGAGGGTTGGAAGGTGAGTAGTTGGAGGGAGAAAATAGTGGGAGGGTTGGAAGGTGAGTAGTAGCGGGGAAATAGTGGAAGGGTTGGAAGGTGAGTAGTGGGGGGAATAGTGGGAGGGTTGGAAGGTGAGTAGTGGGAGGGTTGGATGGTGAGTAGTGGGAGGGTTGGAAGGTGAGTCGTGGGGGAGGAAATAGTGGGAGGGTTGGATGGTGAGTAGTTGGGGGGAAATAGTGGAAGGGTTGGATGGTGAGTAGTCGGGGGGAAATAGTGGGAGGGTTGGAAGGTGAGTAGTAGGGCGAGGAAATAGTGGGAAGGTTGGAAGGTGAGTAGTAGGGGGAGGAAATATTGAGAAGGTTGGAAGGTGAGTACTAGGGGGGAAATAGTGGGGGGGTTGGAAGGTGAGTAGTAGGGGGGAAATAGTGGGAAGGTTGGAAGGTGAGTAGTGGGGGGAGGAAATAGTGGGAGGGTTGGAAGGTGAGTAGTGGGGGAGGAAATAGGGTTGGAAGGTGAGTAGCAGGGGAGGAAATAGTGGGAGGGTTGGATGGTGAGTAGTGGGGAGGAAATAGTGGGAGGGTTGGATGGTGAGTAGTGGGGAGGAAATAGTGGGAGGGTTGGATGGTGAGTAGTGGGGGGAGGAAATAGTGGGAGGGTTGGAAGGTGAGTAGTGGGGGAGGAAATAGTGGGAAGGTTGGATGGTGAGTAGTGGGGAGGAAATAGTGGGAGGGTTGGATGGTGAGTAGTGGGGAGGAAATAGTGGGAAGGTTGGAAGGTGAGTAGTAGGTGGGGAGTAGTGGGAGGGTTGGGTGGGGAGTAGTGGGAGGGTTGGATGGTGAGTAGTGGAGGGTGGAAATAGTGGGAGGGTTGGAAGGTGACACTGAAGAAGTTTTCCAAGCACGGGAGCAAGAGATCAAAGAAATTAACAATAGGAAAAAAAAAGATGAGAATATTAGACATAAAGTCCAGGGGATGCAACATCCAAATAATTTAAAATTCCACACAGAGGGAGTAAGTTCTTAAAGATATAATTCAAAAAAAGTCTTCAGAATTGAAGGATATTAATTTCCAGATTATAAAAAGGGTTTACGAAAGATTGAAGTGGTACCATATAAGTCCTAAAAATTTTTAGGGAGGAGAAAAAATGTGATTCATACAAAAGCTCAAGAATTCGAATCTCACAGGACTTCCCTACAGCAGCATTGAAAAGCTGGAAGACAATGGAACAATGCCTTCAAAATTCTGAGGCAAAGTTTTCCAACCTAGAATTATATACACAGACTATCAGTAGTAATCATAAGGGTTGATAAAGTATATTTTAGACATGCATGATCTCAAAACTTTTACCCCTTTTATGACATTTTTCAGGAAGCCAATGGAGAATATTCTCCACTAAAATGAGGGAGTAAACTGGAAGAGAGAAAGACATGGATATATGGTTTGGTTGTGTCCCCACCCAAATCTCACATCGAACTGTAATAATCCCCATGTGTCAAGGGCAGGGCCAGGTGGAGATAATTGAATCATGGGGGCAGTTTCCCCATACTGTTCTCATGGTGGTGAGTAAGTCTCACAAGATCTGATGGTTTTATAAATGAGAGTTCCCATGCACAAGCTCTCTCTTGTCTGCCACCATGTAAGACATGACTTTGCTCATTTGCCTTCTTCCATGATTGTAAGGCCTCCCCAGCCATGTGGATCTGTGAGTCAGTTAAACCTCTTTCCTTTATAAATTACCTAGTCTCAGCTATGTCTTTATTAGCAGCGTGAGAACAGACTAACACATGAGAGATCCAGGAAACAGGAATCCAACAAAAGAGAGAGGGAGGTGATGGGCATCCCTAGGTTCATGGTGAATGCACATTCATGGAGGCAGCTATAGGCTGGGCGTGGTGCTGGTAATCCCAGTGCTTTGGGAGGCTGAGACGAGGATTATTTGAGGAGTTCAAGACCAAGAGTAGTAGCTGCTGTTCAGCAGACCTACAGAGTCCTGATTAGAGCAAGTTGAGATTAATTTGAAAAAATGTCTATAAGAAGAGATTTGCAAAATTGAGGGATTCTCTGGTGATGAATCAGTGATCAATTTGTAGAAAACTGAATATGTAGATTGAATTGTCCAGAAACAGAGCCTTCACCACTTATTTAACAGAAAGCAATTAATATGAAGAATTGCTAACTAGTAATTGAGAACCAAAAATGCAAAGGAAAATTAAGTATCATTGAGGTAACAACTGCAGGAAGCAGCTACCACCTCTAGGTTAGGGAAACAAAGAGAAGATACTGGGCCAGTGAAAACTTAGAAGTTTGGAGGACCCAGCACTCTGAGGAAGAGGTACTGACTAGCAAGCCCTATTTCTCAGAACTCAGAGGAAGTTACTAGTGGATCAGGGACCCAGACCTTTGAGGAGGGGCTACCAGATGGCTGGCTGGTGCTGATGTCTCTGAAATGGGATACAGTGAGGCTGATTTTGCAAGTGTTGGAAAAAATACAAGCTGGATTTTGCTGCTACTGTTTTCTTTTTGGTAGACACAGGAGCTCACTCTGTTGCCCAGGCTGGTCTTGAACTCCTGGCCTCAAGCTAGCCTCCTACCTCAACCTCCGGAGGTGGCACATGCCACCATGCCCGGCTTGCAGCTGCTATTGAAACAGTCTGCTAGTGGGATGGAAGAGAAAGGCTGATATTAGGCTTTCATGAATAGGAAGCCCAGGAAGCAAACCAGAAAAAGGCAGATATCCTTTCTTCCTCTTCCAGCCTCCCTGTCTGTATCTGTCTGTGTCTCTATGTGTGTCACTGTCAGAAATGAAGAGGCTGGCAACTGACAAAGGAGGAATGTGGTCTCCAGAGCCCAAGTCACAAAGTAGCCCATGGAAGAAGAAGGTGGGTGTTTGAAGCTAAGAAAGAAAGCTCAGTAACTGGCACCCCAAAAATATACAAGGTAATTCTTTTAATTCCAAAGAAGACAAAAAGGTCTTCAAGAAGGTATAAGTAATTCAAGCATACTTCCAGGCTCAGCAAAGAATAGCTTTTATGTTGTCATTATGGTGCAAATACTAAAAATTATCACACCAAAATATCATCATAACTGTATTGGCCAGATGGAGGGAATAGGAAGTTATGGGTGTGACTGCAGGGGACAGGAGGCCATGAAAAAGTTAAATGCATCTCTTCTGTTACTGGAAGTCAATAGAGAGGATTTAAAATAAAAATAAAGAAGCAATGCAAGTCAGCTATTTAGAGATGCAGAAGTGAGTATAGAAAGAATCAGAAGAGTTGAGAGCAGTTCCTCAGGGAAGCAGAAATGGTAGGAGAGACAGGGAACTGCCTTGTTAGGCACCATGATCAACTCAAACACTTTGAGAGCCTCTCTGCCTCCTTCTTCCCCTTCCCAGCTGCTGCGGAATGGTGGCAACAGCCAACAGGGAAGCTCAGAGCCAGTCATGCCAGGATCACGCTCTCCAACAAAAAGAGCACAGAACCTTGGCTGCCTAGAGGTGATGCCAAGTGGGGGAAACGTGTAGCCAGAGACAGTTCGCAGGGTTGGTCAGAACACCATGCAGGCAAAGCAGGCCTGAAATCACAATCATGGGAAGGAGTATTTTACAAGGGCAGCTTTCCAGGTCATCGTGAGAGTGGCACAATACTTGTCACACAAACCCTCCCTGCATCAGGAGCTGACAGCCCACCCGTTCACCTTCATATGTGGTGGAGCAAAGCCAGACTCGCTCTGTGTCCAAGTATAGTTTATCTGTCAGCACCTGGAAGAGATAGTGCAAGGATTAATGAGGTGCTGGCTCCGGTCCGGGAGTCAGTGTTGTGCCTGAGCTACTGAATTAGAGCCAAAGTCCCTTCAGAGGCTCATTACATATCAGTTCATAGGAACTGAGAGGAGCAGATGCCCTAATTCTTTATAAGTAGCAGTGTATCCACCTCAGTTTGTACAGGCTGAGAGCTGGAAAGAGACCTCTAGCCATTCGAACTCACCCAACCCCTTCTCAGCATGAGAGATCAACCCCCCAGGATGCACACTTATACAGTATACACACATAAGCATCGGCCCTCTTATAAGTCATGCACATTTCTATTACAAAGTGATATGGTTTGGCTGTGTCCCCACCCAAATCTCGTCTTGAATTGTAGCTCCCAGAATTCGCTCGTGTCATGGGAGGGACCTGGTGGGATGTAATTGAATCATGGGGTGGGTCTTTCCCATGGTGTTCTCATGACAGTGAATAAGTCTCACGAGATCTGATGGGGAGTTCCCCTGCACACACACTCTTGCCTGATGCCATATAAGAAGCGGCTTTGCTCCTCATTCACCTTCAGCCATGATTGTGATGCCTCCCCAGCTCTGTGGAACTGTGAGCCAGTTAAACCTCTTTCCTTTATAAATTACCCAGTCTCAGGTATGTCTGTATCAGCAGCATGAGACCAGACATGTATACACAAAGCCCCCTTCCTACCTCTCTGAGCCTGCCTGACTTCCAGCCCTTCTTCCCATATGATGACACCAGTGCCCGTCACCCCAGCTGGCCTTTGTTTAGTATACTGCTGGGTGGAGTCACCTGCCTCTACAGCAGTTGATGAACAAGACAAAACAGCTCCCCCAAGCCCGAGGGAATCCGCAGAGGCTGGTCCTCTTAAGAGTCTTTTCTCTCTGGATAGTGACAAAGACCAAAGGATGACAAGGTGACCTAGGGGAAAAATCACGAGTGATGTGATACCATGTAAGTTACCCATTGCAGTACTCTTAGAAGGTGACCCACAGCCCTAAAGAGTTCCTGTCCCTCCAAGTATATCTGTCCACACTTCACATGTGCCCTTGAGCACAGCCCAGCCCAGAAAGTCCTTTCCAGGCCAGGGCCAGGTTACTCCGCCTCCTCCTGTAGTTGATGTGAGCTCTCACTTTGCTTTTTCAGATTATGACGTTTGTGCCGAGGCTCCCTGTGAACAGCAGTGCACGGACAACTTTGGCCGAGTGCTGTGTACTTGTTATCCGGGATACCGATATGACCGGGAGAGACACCGGAAGCGGGAGAAGCCATACTGTCTGGGTGTGTTGGGAATGTGCTTGTTTCCAGCTTCTGAACATGTGCCTTGTTCAGATGGTTCTGTCCTTGGTTGGACCCTTCAGTTCTCATACTTGTTGGATGGAGTTGGGTTTGATATTATCCTAGGGATAGCTTATCACTGCCCTTCATCACAATTACTAAAACCAATTAGGCCCAAGGAATTCTTCCGGGATTTGGTACCAGCAAGGTCCTAATTGGCAATGAGACATAAGAGCAGGAGAAGGGGAACATGCCCAAATATAAACTAGAATCATGTAAAACAGAGTATAAGTGGTCAGAAAAGTAAAAACGCAGACAGAACAAAACAAGAATAAACATTCTCTTAGAAGATGATTGGGGGAAAAAGGAAGTAGCCATATGGCAGACAGGTTGGGAGGAAGTCAGAGGGAGCTGAAGCCAGACACCTGGGCTGCAGCTGAGCAGAGCCTGCACCATCCACGGCACCAGCCTGTTTACTGCCACCCTCATGAACTGGCTATCCCAGCCGTGCACTCCTTGAGGTTCTAAGGCAGCTTTATGGCTCATTTTCCATTGGAACCATGTGTCTGAAAGTGTGGTCAGTTCATAACTAACCCGAGAAACATCTGGGGTCCTCGTTTGGGAAAAAAAAAAAAACCTGGCCTTTTCTCCACACCTAATGAATCACAACTCTGAGAGTGGGTCCAGACGTGCATATTTACACCAATGCCTCTAATGATTCCTAGGCATGGTGAGATTTAAGAATCAACTGGAGGATGAACTGCCAGAGACTAGCAGGTAGACCTACATGGAAGATAAACCAGCTGTCATGAGTATCCCTCTTTCTCTATCCTAGCAGGGGCTCTAGGGAGCACCATTTCTGAGAAGTTCTAACCGTAGGTCCTCTGGTTGCTCCCTGTCGGCATTTGGGAATGGTGCCCCACAATGCCCAGACAATGGGATTGTGACTCCCAAGTGAATGGAGCAGGGATCTCTGGCCTCTCCTGCAGAGAAAGGTACAGGCCATTCCATGAGGCTCAGGTCCCAGGCACAAGGCTCTTACTTCACTTTATAGCAGCTACTGTACCCTATTCTTTATGCATTTATTTTTGAGACAGGGTCACACTCTGTTGCCCAGGCTGGAGTGCAGTGGCATGATCATGGCTCACTGCAGCCTCAACCTCCCATGCTCCTGTGATCCTCCCACCTGAGCCTCCTGAGTAGCTGGAGCTACAGGCATGCGCCACTACACCCAGCTAATTTTGTTCGTATTTTATAGAGATGGGATTTTACTATGTTGCTCAGTCTGGCCTGGAACTCCTGGGCTCAGCTTCCTGTCTTGGCCCCCCCAAAGCGCTGGGATTACAGGCATGAGCCACCGCACCCAGCCCCCTGTTCTTTTTGTTTGGGGGTTTGGGGACCAGCAGAACTTGGCTTCTACTAAGAGTTCTATTTCTATCTCTGATTTCAACTTCATCTCCTCTCTCTCTGGGCAGTACAGGCAGCATCACATGTAGGTTTAGGGCAGGGACACCTGGGGAAAGGCAGTGAGCCTGAGGAATTGCAGAGGAGGATGCAGCTGCAACATCTGGTCTACAGGTGACATAGTTGGTACTGCCAGGGGAGCGTCCAGATGACCACCCTCCCCTCAGCATACACAGGGACTGAGTCACTGGCAGCTTGTGCAGGGAGTGGCTGGGAAGTTGTTGCCATCCTCAAGTTCAGGGCTGGCCTGTGTCTACGCAGCACATGTGCACAGTCTGGGGCTGCATGCCACGGCTCCCACCCACTGCTACCCACTGTCTTCAACCAGTGAACAGGAAATGGAATTGGGCCTCCCACTGTCGTCGTGGTGGGAAACGTTTTTGTTTCCACCATGCGGCAGGGGAGCAAGTCCATGATGTGCATAGTTAACAGG
This sequence comes from Pan paniscus, assembly GCF_029289425.2. Lineage (NCBI taxonomy): Eukaryota > Metazoa > Chordata > Mammalia > Primates > Hominidae > Pan > Pan paniscus. The sequence goes on along the minus strand of NC_073266.2, from coordinate 77,006,682 downwards.
CTCTTCATGGGGACTTGTTTGATGGTCCCATGGCTCATTTCCACAGCTCATGAGGGGTCTGTCTGGGTTCTTGATGAGGCAGAAATTTCCTGGGGAAGACTCTTTCCATTAGACCCATTATGACTATTTTCTTTCATTAGAAGTATCTTTTCCCAGGTGCCATCATGGCTTTTAACTGAGAAGGAGCCATTCCTAAGTGACCTGTGGGGTCATCATCATGCTGTTTGGAACCTATACTATAAAGGGAAACTTAAAAATCCCCAGCACAGTAGGGCACTCGCAAAAAATCATCTCTATAATGTTTGCTTCTCTGAGTGTTGTCATTGGTGATCTCATTGTCATTTCTAAGCAGCCCTGTGAAGTGTTTAGGGCAGGCTTCATTGTTATTGTTCTGTAAGTGAGATCTCTGAAGGCTAGCAGTCTAAGCCACATGACTTGGGAGTGGCAGAGCCACAGCCAGGAACCCCATCACTGATCAGCCTGTAACAATGGCCACTTGGCCAAAAGTGCTGTTTTTATGGATGACCCACATTTCTAGCTCCCTACTTTATTCCAGGCTGCTCTGATCAAGGTCGGACCAAGTGTCCTTCATTGTTATTAACAGAGAGGCAAAGCCCAGTGTCATCTGTTGTATTAGAAGTGAATTCTCAGAAACTCAGTATTCTCTACATTTGGTTCAAACCAGATATTGATGAGTGTGCCAGCAGCAATGGGACGCTGTGTGCCCACATCTGCATCAATACCTTGGGCAGCTACCGCTGCGAGTGCCGGGAAGGCTACATCCAGGAAGATGATGGGAAGACGTGTACCAGGGGAGACAAATATCCCAATGACACTGGTAAGTAGGGCAAGTCTAAATATCTCCCTAATTACATATTTTTATATATTATATATATATAAAACCAGTTTGGGGGGTTATATATTATATAGATATGATTATATAATTGTATATATAAATATATTTATGTAATTATGCTATGTAATTTTATATACAATGTATGCCACATTATGTTTAATGTCTAAAGTTTCCAAGTGCCTATATGTAATTATACATAATTATTTATTGTATAAGTTCGTTCTCACACTGCTGATAAAGACATACCCAAGACTGGGTAATTTATAAAGAAAAAGAGGTTTAAAAAACTCACAGTTCCATATGGCCGGGGAGGCCTCACAATCACGGTGGAAGGCAAAGGAGGAGCAAAGGCACGTCTTACACGGTTGCAGGCAAGAGAGCATGTGCCAGAGAACTGCCCTTTGCATTGATAAACCATCAGATCTCTGAGACTTATACACTATCATGAGAATAGCATGGGAAAGACCTGCCCCCATGATTCAATTACCCACCACCAGGTCCCTCCCATGACACATGGGGATTATGGGAGCTATAATTCAAGATGAGATTTGGGTGGGGACACAGCTAAACCATATCATGTATTTTATATTCATGTAGTTATATGTAATATATATAACATATATTTTTATATATTCACTTAAGAGCACAATCAGGTACCTCAGAGGACAAGCAGGCAAGTGGGCAGGAAGGGGCACATATATGAATTGTAAATGGGACCTAGGGAAGAGAATATAAGTTCAAACTCCTTCTAAAGAGAAAGAATAAGAGTGATGCCCATTAGCTCAAGGGTTGTAAGCTAGTGTGTACTGGAGGAAGCTCTCCGCCAAGCTGAAGTGGTGTGCTCTTAGAGAAATGAGTAGAGCTTAGATATGTGTTTAGACAAACTAAGATGAGCAGAGAAGAGGCCAGAAATGCTGTGTTTTCCTAAAGAAAATGGGCTGAAATATAAATATGAAACATCTCCTTGTAAGGTAAACAATCTGTATCCATGCTACTCAAAATATGGTCTAGGGACAGGCAAGATTCACAATTGGATAAAAACAAAAATTGAGAGTGTTTAAAAATTTTTATATCAATCTGACAGAGGAATTTTGTTTAAATCCAAAAATTTATGCTTGCATTTTACATCTTATTTTTGTAGTGGTTCATCTTTGTGTTTCACAGAAGTATCAGTCCACAGGCAGTTGGAAAATTTCTGAAAGCTGGGCCTTTAGCACAGAGCTGAGAAGCTGATTTACATTATGTCAGCGACATTCAGCTGAGATGTCTGGTCACTCAAGCATATGATCAGCTGAAGTTTGGGTTATTTCCTTATTTGAGTTCGGAGGAAAAAAGAAGAACGAGGCAGAGAGGAAAAGGGGGAGGGATGGGGGAAGAGGAAGAGAGAAGAAGAAAGAGAAAGGAGAAAGAGAGCCCCTAAACTAATATCAATGCTCCAGGCAATGCCTTGTCATCAAAATACCACCACATGCATGTGTGAAGCAGCTCTGGTGCCCCTGCCAAGTTGTCAGTGCCAGCCTAGCCATGAAAATGTAGGATTTTAGCCTGAATGTCAAGGGCCTTTCTAGCCAGGGTGAACTTTGAAGCAAAATGGACTCCATTGACAATGGCTGGCAGGACCAGTTCCCTGGGGAGAAAGCCCTCAGCCACTTAGAGGGCCTGAGGCTGGTGCCACACAGCCACCAGCTCCTGTACCCACTACTTGTAGCCCAGGAAGCTGCTGTCCTCTTCCCCAAGCCTAGGGCTTAGCTCTTCTCTACTTACCTTGGGAAGGGAAGGTGGCTGGAGCTCTGTCGGGAGAGGTTGGCTGGGCCTGAACCTTCCTTTGGGGTTCCTAGGACAAATCACCCATAGCCAGAAATGAAAAAACCAGAGCTGTTTGGGCACTCAGGAGGTGGTGATTCTTGGGTGTAGCCCAAGCTTCAAAAAGGGCTAGAAGGTAGCAGCCATCAGCTGAGGACAGCAAACAGCTGAGGACCAGCTTCCGCTGCCTCGCAAGGGAGAACTACAAAGTGAAATTCTGACAAGCAACTGGGCTGAGTCACAAGGAAGCTGCCATATGTCGGAAGTAAATGCAAAATAAGTCTTTGGAACCAGTTTAGGATTGGGCGATTTGAATAATTTGAGTGAATTTGAGGACTTGGTGACACTTCTTAAAGCCTGAAGCATGTGGCATGTGCCTGCCCAGGGGTGTTCATAGGGCAGAGGAAACGGGCTTGTTGATCATACAGGTTGACTGGAGAAAAGTAACATTTACAGACCACTGTTTTGTTTTGTTTTGTTTTGTTTTTGAGACAGAGTCTTGCTCTGTTGCCCAGGCTGGAGTGCTGGAGTGCAGTGGTGCAATCTCAGCTCACTGCAAATTCAGCCTCCCGGATTCAAGGGGCTCTCCTGCCTCAGCCTCCCAAGTATCTGGGATTACAGGTGCCTGCTACCACGCCCTGCTAATTTTTGTATTTTTAGTAGTTTCACCATGTTGGCCAGGCTGTTCTCAAACTCCTTGACCTCAGGTGATCCGCCAGCCTCTGGGCCTCCCACAGTGCTGGGATTACAGGCATGAGCCACCATGCCCTGACTACTTTTTAAGTTCCAAATTAAAATCACTGAGTTTTGTCCCATGGTGGAGACAGTGGGGGAGGGGCAGGCAAGTGTAACTTACCTCGTAGATGATGTCCTTTACTGAAAACAGGAATCTCACTGAAAAACAGGGTGCAGCTATTTAGCCACTGATCTATGAATGTGTGGGGCCTGCTTGAGAATCAGTCACAAGAAAGCAGCTTTCTAATTTTTCATTTTGGGAATTGGATTTTCAGCTATGCTCTGAGCCAGGTAGCCCATGGGTTATGGACAGCCCAGCCTGGCAAGTCCATTGTCTCTTTGCCTCACGTTTATCTATAGGTGAAATCCCACTTATATGCTCATGAAGGGCAGCCTCCAGCAACCAAGGCTTATGCTTGAGCATAATCACCGGGAACCCCAACAACAAACACAATACTGCTGGGGGTCAGGTTGAGATTCGATGTTGGGATATAGAAATAATAGGACCTGGCCCCGCCCACAAGGAGTTCCTGCCTGCTGAGGGAGAGTGGCCTGCAGGGAGACCAACCATCACTAGCAATGACCAGAGAAGCGGGATGGAATTTCCAGAGACTGGTATCAGATTTTAAATGCTGAGTTTATTTGTGCTTTGGTCTCAGGTAGCCTCCACCTCCTGCAGTAATTCCTAGATCCTCCACCCACATTCCTCTTCAGTCCCCAAGGCAGCAAGCCCTGTGTATGGCCCTGCTGTGTGGTGCCCTGGTGGTGGCTGTAAGTCAGAGAAAATCAAAAAAGTTAGCTGGGTGTGGAGGCACATGCCTGGAGTCCCAGCTACTCAGGAGGCTGAGATGGGAGGATCACTTGAACCCAGGAGGTCTAGGCTGCAGTGAGGTATGATTGCTGTGGGTCAGAGTGCAGTGACAAGGTCTGCCCTGGTGAGAGACAGTCACCTGTGCCTCCAACCTTCAGCAGTGTGGGCCCAGAAAGGGCTGGGGGCAGGCTAGGGTGGGAAAGGGGGAAGGAAAAGGAAGTTCCCAGAAATTAGCAGTCTCTTGCTACGTCACCACTGGGACTACATGCACCTCTTTCCTTCCCTGAGAAATGAAATGTACTTCTTAAATATTTTTCAAGTAAAGTTTCAGATAAGTACAAGAAATCAAGAATTATTTTTAGTTGATGACCAGTGTGACCTCTGTGGCTAAGAATTCAGTAAAAATACCTGAGCAGTAGTAATATTAGAGGATCTATTTTACAGTGTTTTTTGGTATCTTCTCTAGTATTATTTGCATTAAAGACATATTTTATCTCCACCGTTTACTGCAGCATTTCCCCACATGATGTTCTGCAGATCTGTGGGTTCCTGTGAGCTGTTAATAAGCATATCTTTCTTAAGGTCCTGTGTTTAGGTGTTTGGAGGAGTGTGCATCACTGCACCCACTTCCTAAGGGGTCACAATTAGAATGCACTAAAAGCCCAGAGAGATTGCCATTTAAAAAAAAAAAAAAATTAGGTCAGGTGTGGTGGCTCAAACCTGTAATCTCGGCACTTTGGGAGGCCAGGGTGGGAGGATCATTTGAGCTGTTCAAGACCAGCCTGGCCAACATAGTGAGACCCCATCTCTACTAAAAATTGTTTAAAAATTAGCTGAGCATAGTGGTACATGCCTGTAGTCCCAGCTACTCAGGAGGCTGAGGTGGGAGGATCACTTGAACTCAGGAGGTTGAGGCTGCAGTGAGTTATAATTGCACCACTGCACTCCACCCTGTCTCAAAAAAAAAAAAAGAAAATAAACTTTGATTAAACCCAAAATTATTCCTACAGACACATCACAAGTGATGGTATCCTGAAAAACAGTTTAGAAAATATCAACTTAGCATCAAAGATCTTAGCTCTGGGGCCAAACAATAAGCCATCTGGTCAACGTTCAGGCAAGGATGTTGATATCAGCAGATGAAGCGGCCGGAGTCCAGAGAGGAGTGTTTTCTGTAGACTGCATGGCATCTGATGAATGGAAGTAGGATACTACCTTCCATTCTGCCATAATGAGAGACAGTTACAGGTGACTATAATGAGGGATGTCCTGTTTAATCAATAGCATTCTGCTGGTTATATCATTGAGCCTTACTGTAATTCAAAACTCATCGCAAAAGATGACACTTGGCAGCCGGGGATGGTAGCTCAGGCCTATAATCCCAGCACTTTGGGAGGCTGAGGCGGTAGGAACGCCTGAGGTCAGGAGTTCAAGACCAGCCTGGCCAACATGGTGAAACCCCGTCTCTACTAAAAATACAAAAAATTAGCTGGGCGTGGTGTCAGGTGCCTGTAATCCCAGCTACTTGGGAAGCTAAGGCAGGAGAATCGCTTGAACCCAGGAGGCTGAGGTTGCAGTGAGCCAAGATCACACCATTGCACTTGGCCTGGGCAACAAGGGTGAAACTCTGTCTCAAAAAAAAAAAAAAAATAGATTACACTTGGCTGGGAATCCTCTCCTCTTTCTCTTCCATTGACATCCTTCCCCAAATATAGCAATTGCAAATAGTCTTTAAAAGGGAAACCTGATATGACTCCACTAAGGGTGCTCTCCAGCAGCACCCTTCTACAGTATTTTCAGTAATTTGTCTCCACTGAATTTATCACCTATGCACAGAGGACTAGCATTTGATTTTATATTTTAGTAAAACAAAATTGAAACACCAGTAACCAGGAATATTTGAAAGTAGAAACTCAAGGGTAGAGAGAAGGGTAGAGGGAAGCGATTCATACACATAATTAAAATTATGAGAAAGGACAGGCCATTGTATGCCCTGAACATTAAAGTCATGATTCAAGAGATTGGACTGCTGGGAAGGTGGGGGCTGGCTTTGATGGTTCTGGCAAAAAAAAAAAAAAAAAAAGTGCCTCCACTCTTCAGCAGTGTGGCCCAGCAAGGGCCAGTGGTGGCAGGGAAGGGGATCATTTCTTTAACAGCTGTGATGCAGTGGAAAGTTCCTAGGCTTGAGAGTTTGAAGTAATGCGGAACCAAAGTTGGTTCAGTATTAACTGAGCAACAGTGAGCGGGTCTCTGGGCCTCAGTTGCCTTATCTGTAAATGAGAAGGTTGAACTACATGAGCTTTGAAGACCCTTTCACCCTTTCAGACATTTTTCATAATTTGGTGTGACTTAACATAAGTGATACAAGCCCTGTGATTCCATGTGCAGACCTCATTTTTTTATTTTATTTTTATTTATTTATTTATTTATTTATTTATTTATTTATTTATTTATTTTTGAGACGGAGTCTCCCTCTGTCACCCAGGCTGGAGTGCAGTGGTGCGATCTCCGCTCACTGCAACCTCTGCCTCCCAGGTTCAAGCGATTCCCATCCCTCAGCCTCCCAAGTAGCTGGGATTACAGACGTGCGCCACCATGCCCAGCTAAAACTTTTTGTATTTTTGGTAGAGATGGGGTTTCACCATCTTGGCCAGGCTGGTCTCGAACTCCCGATCTCAGGCGATCCGCCTACCTAGACCTCCCAATGTGCTGGGATTACAGGCGTGAGCCACAGCTCCTGGCCCACGCCTCATTTCTTAGTCCTCCATCTAAGAAATATGCCCAGCCTCCACACCTTCTAAGCAGAGAACTTTCCTCAAAATATCTAAAAGATGAATTATTACACATCCAAACATTCAATTCAGCAATAAGAAATGTCACAGGCCAAAAAGAGTCCCACATTCCGGAACATCAGAAGCTGATAAGCATTTTCATCTGTTTTGGACTAATTAGTAAGCTCAATATTTCGTTATGGTCATTTTGTTATGAATTGAGAGTGATTCTTGAGTATAACCACATGTGATCTGAAATCATCTCTTCCTCCTTGGTTTTCCTTTTTAACTTTGCATATCTAATGCCTGTATTGTTACAATCAGAGGAATTTGAAATCAAACACAACCTCAGCTGGTTGTTAGGAATGCAGGAGGAGAGAAGGGAGGGTGGCCCCAGGACTGCCTCTGAGGCTTGAGAGGTTGCAATCCACTGGCTTCAGGCTCAGTGAGACAAGCTGTCTGGCTAATGGACATTCAGTCACTTTGATTTTCTCTTTGAAAATATGTAGCCGGAGCCAGTTTAGTCACCCCAGGGAGTCTGTAGCCTCAATAGGGAGACAAATTAAGGAAATGTTGGCTCCAATAGTAATTAGCTTGCCAGTCTTTATTTTTCAACTTTTGTTTATTTTCTGATAACGTGACCGTGACCCCTGGCATCACTTATTACAGGTCAGTGTCAGATGGCCAGGTGTTTCATATTACTTTCAAGCTCCACTAATCCATAGATCAGCGGTTCTCAACCTTGCAATTACCTGGGGAGCTTTTTTAAAAATGCTGATACTGTTGCCTTGCCATCCCCAGACGGGTGGTGTGCAGCAGAATTCATATTTTAAAAGCCCTCCAGGTGATTGTAATGTGCCTCTGGGGTTGGATATTACAGCCAGAACACAAATCTGCACGATCAACTTTTAAACACAACCATGCTTTGTTCATTTCTAACACTGCCCATATAAAATATTTCAGGAACATTGTTTGGTTTTTCTAAGATATCTAAGGCATTACAACTTCTAATGCTTAGGATAGACGTCCTGGTCAACTTCAGGAAAAATTAGAGCTTCATGCCCCCATGTGGCTAATCAATAATATTGCACCTTTAAAATCTGAACAAGTTGAAGAAAAAATGTTAAGTGATACCATCCTAGGCTTTTCCCAGAAGTGTGACCACAGCATTAGTTGAGAGGATTGAAAACATGCAGCGATATCTACCCCAATTTCTAAATAAACTGTCAATGTAGCATATGTGAGATTATTTGTAGCTCCATGTTGACATTATTGCAGACAAATTACAAGGTGGATGTGACCCCGTCATCAGAGTAGGTTTTATGTTCCAGGTCTACATATACAAAAGGTATGAGTCCTTGTTTATCTTTAAACCCTTGAGAGCTGTATTGAAAAGGTGATGAGGTCCCAACCCCACATATCTGATTTTGTAGAGAACTGAATCATAGTAATACCAACAATAAATAACATAAAAATGAGTACTGTGAATAGAGCTCTTAACATAAGCTGGGCACTGTTCTGGGAACCTACATATCTTATCACTGGCTCCTCGTAGCAGCTCCAAGTGATAGGTGCTGTTACCTTTTTACCGTTCAAAGAATGGGCATTCACAGAAACCATGACTTGTCCAATTTAAAAGGTACTAGTTAGCAGCATCAGTATTCAAGTTCTGATCATGTAACTCCACCAGCGCCTACTCTCCTTACTACCATGCTGTGTACTTCTGCGTCAGAGGAGCTTCAAGTCTTCTGGATAATGTTAATCTTTGTTCACTGTGTTCTGACAATTCCACAAAGGAACAGAAAACAGCCCAGGAATTTGCATGTAACAGGTCACTCTGCAGAACTTCTGCCCTGGAGCCTGGCCGGCAGATAGCTCTCAGGTGTTCTCAACAGAATTCCCAATAGCAGGCTCACTGCGTGCACCCACTCCTCCAAAACGGCCAGCTGGGACCCAGTTGAGTTCGTGGTCTCTTCACACAGCAATCTGAAAGACCTAAGGCAAGTTACTGTCTCTCTCTGGATCTCACTGTCATCTACAAAAGAGATTGAACTAAAGATACGTTCTAACATTCCATGATCTAAATGAAATAGTCGAGAATCTGGTAAAGAGGTTTATCTTATCATGAAGCTGTTGAATTGGTTAATCACATTAACACTTGGAAAATTTAACAGTATGTAAAAGTAAAAGTGGACAGAAACATGAGCTTGTAACTTTTGTTCATGGCGGCCCAGCTCTGCCAACAGGGCTAGATTCTTAAAGATGAATTGAAAATTGTTAAACAGATATCCTCACTTATTTTGCATTCTCAGTGCCTGACACAGGACCTGGCTAACAGCAGATGCTCCATAGATGGATAAGAGGAAGGAAAGGTTGGATGGATGGACAGACGGATTGATAAGTGGTTAGGAAGATGGAATGGATGGGAAGATGGATGGAAGGATGGATGGATGGTTGGATGGATGGATAGATGGATGGATGGATGGATGGATGGATTGATGGACAGACTAGATTGATGATGGTATTCTATAAATTGACCAGTAGATGAGATGGAGTGGATGAAAGACTAGTTGGGAAAGATGGATGTCATTCATCTGTCCTTAGGTATTAACATAATAAACCTGGAGCCTGGGTCATCTTTTCATGCAAGAGCCCACCATTTCCTGCAGTCAGCACAACCAAAGTTAAGGCGTCAGCCCTTTACAACTAAGTATATTATTGCGTGGAAATTTGCCTGCCTTACTCTGTTGGAGATTGAGCTAAATAATTCTGATTCTCAGGAGTATTCAAGCTCCATAGGATTATAAATTGGTACATTGAACAGGGGTAAAAAACCCAAAGGAAACCATCTGATTTGTGGAAAAGGTATTGGACTTAATTTTCAGGACAACTCCATTCTAAACCCACCTCAGATACTTGCTAGGTGACCTTCGGGAAGTCGCCAGACCTCAGTTCCCTCATTTTGTTATTCATGTTCATACTGTTATTCTAGGGTTCTGGGATTATCAGGCAAAGGAAATTTAAGGGGTTTGGTGGGCCTGAAAACTGCTGGGCATCGCCTCCCATCTACCTACAACCAAGCTGTGTGCTGAGGGCTTTCCGTGCATTACCTTGCGCAGTCATCACAGCAGCCACATGTAGTGGGAATTGTAATTCCAGGGCTGTGGTCGAGGCAGGTGGGGTTTGTGGAGGCCAAGTAACCTGCCTAAGGTCGCTGAGCCTATTCAGTGACAGAGATGGGACCTGCACCCAGAACAGTGGGACTCAAGTTTGTGCTGGTGATCAGTTCACTCCACCATCTCTGATACAAGCCCTTCCCTATTCCCCCTTACTGCTCAGCTCGTTATCACACAGCTGCAGTGAGTCAAAACCATCCCTCCAGTGTGCCAATTGAAGGGAGTACAGGTGAGGAAGCTACGGGAATTCGCCTAGAAAGCAGGCATTACCAAGATGGCCCTGTTATGTTGGTTACACATAAAGTGGATTTTAAAAAACTGCCACTTTTGCAGAGGTTCAAGTGTTTTTCTCCGATGACACATTCAAAACCTGCCTAAAGAGCTAGGTTGACCCTGTATATTCAACAATTACACTGTCACTTGTGGAAACTCAACTACACAGCATGGCATCATTTGTGTCAACCTGCTGGCTTGAGAAATGTGTACCTAGCTTGGGTGCTGCCAGCCCCAGGTCTCCCATGGTGCAGGGATGGCGGTGCAGCGGGTAAGCTCTGAAACTGCCTGCTGCTGTGCTGAAGGTGCACAGTCTGAGAGCTCAGCTGCCAGATTGCCTCTGGGCCTGCTCACCTCCCAAAGGGCAGAAGCCCTGGTCACTACATATGTCACCAGGGAGAGGACTGGGCAGTCGGGCTGTGTCAGGAAGTTTTGCCTGCATGTGGGCTGCCCTCATGCCCATCTCTCCCTCCATCCATTCAAGTGTCTGTTTCCTAGGGTTGCCATAGCAAAATGCCACAAATTAAGTGGCTGAAACAGAAATTTGTCTCTGGTCTGAGGTTAGAAGTCTGAGATGTCAGCAGGGTTGGTTTCTTCTAACAGCTGTGCAGGACAATCCATTCCATGCCTTTCCCCAGCATCTGGTCATCAGCGGGCAATTTTTGGTGTTCCTTGGCTTCCACTGCCTCTCACCTCTGCCTTCATCTTCACATAGCATTCTTCCTGTGCACAAGTTTCTTTGTATAAAGACACCAATCATATTGGACTAGGATCCAATCCTACTCCAGTATAACTTCATCTTAACTGATTTTATCTGAAGTGATCCTGTTTCCAAATAAAGTCACATTCTAAAGCACTGGGAATCAGGACACAATTCAACCTGTAACAATCCATTTCCCAAAGATTTTTCGAGCATCCATTATGTGAGATACCAAGAAGTGAGCCTGGTTCTTAGGCAGCTTACATGGTGGCATGCGCCCTAAGAGACGCTCTCCAGGGAGGCCTAGAAGACCAGCCTGTGAGTGGGAGGGACACACGGTAAATGCTGCCTGATTTTCAGACTTCCGTGGGTAGAGAGCAGGCTTCATGGAACATTTGATCTGCGTCTTGGTGGGATTCAACAAGTGGAGATGGAACAGAGGGCTTTGCAGAAGAGAGGAACAGTAAGAAGCAAAGTATATGGGCCAGGAAGCACAAGAGATGGTCACGCATTACCCGATTTCCCCAGTCTGCGTTCTAGATAGTCGTGGTTATTATGTCACACAAAGAGCAAACCTGGCCCGACGCCAAAGGGCTGCTAAGCAAGGAGAGTTTATGCTTCCCTGGGTGTCAACTGTCCTGCCTGCCTGAACAAAACACCCTCAACCTAGCACTTTCAGCCCACACTGCTGCCACCTTTGGCACAGACCTTGGCAGTCTGTGCAAGGTCCTCAGCAGCAAGGTGACCCAGGTGTCTGGTCTCCCCAGCATGCAGGCTTAAGTAGGCCATTCCAGTGCCAGGAAGAAGAGAGCTGTCTGTATTCTTGGCCAGATCACCATTTACTTCACCTGGTTTTCCTTTAGCAAAGAATGTTTTTACAAAAAGCCCATGGAGCACCTAGTGTTCTACAGCAGGGCTTTGGGACCCTTTGCAGTGGTTGGGCCCGACTGCGTTTCCATTGCTGTCCTGAATGGCCCCAGATGGAGTGGCGAAGTATCTGGGGCATTTCCCATCCTGGCCTCACGCGTCAGTGAGGTCAGCTCCCGGCCCACTGCTGTGCTCCCTTTGAAGAATTGGACTAGCAGAGGTGATAAAGGCAGCTTTGAGGCCCAGTGCCTGCACTTGGGGAATATTGACAGTGTGTGAACATTAGCCCTTTAAGGGGAGTATAAATCATGTCAGATTTATAGAGCCTGCCTTCTGGAAAAGCACTGATAAAAGGCCATGGTACGCATTTTCACACATGAAAGGAAGATCAGGGTCTTCCTGGCATGTCTAAATAGGAACAGCTGAGCTGAGCTTCTAGCAGGGCCCCTCTCCCTCTGTCCTCCCCTCTTCCCTGACCCTGGGGCATGCTGGCAGGACCCGAGAGCTGTAAAATCACCCACAGTTGAGCCCTCGCATGTCCCGCTGTCAGCTACTCTGTCCCTGGGACCGCCCTTCCCGATGCTGTCTCTCTGGGTCTGGCTTCCATCCAGCCTCCCAGACAGGACTGAGCCTATCTCCTTTCTCAGGCCATGAGAAGTCTGAGAACGTGGTGAAAGCCGGAACTTGCTGTGCCACATGCAAGGAGTTCTACCAGATGAAGCAGACCGTGCTGCAGCTGAAGCAAAAGGTACGTGCCGCTGGGGTGGGAACGATGATGCCTGATGGAAGGAGGGCTTGGCCAAGGCCAGGTGGAAGGATATTTACAAATAAGAAAATATCCACATTGAGCATTCACGCAGTTGATGCCAGTGAGGTTTGCATGGACTTGGGATGCTTTGCCCACCCTCAGAGCCATCCAAGGGGCATCAGGACACAATGATGGCAAGGGATTGCAGAGGCAATTATTAAAATGGACACTAGGTAAGGGACACGTGGCAAAGCCATAGATAAGGTGAGCTACGGCTATTGCAACTTCTCATAAAATAAATTTCCAGCCGGGTGCAGTGACTCACGCCTGTAATCCTAGCACTTTGGGAGGCTGAGGCAGGTGGATCACCTGAGGTCAGGAGTTCAAGACCAGCCTAGCTAACATGGTTAAACCCCATCTCTACTAAAAAATACAAAAATTAGCTGGGTGTGGTGGTGGGCACCTGTAATCCCAGCTACTTGGTAGGCTGAGGCAGGAGAATTGCTTGAACCTGGGAGGCAGAGGTTGCAGTGAGCTGAGACCACTCCATTGCACTCCAGCCTGGGCAACAAGAGTGAAACTCCAACTCAAAACAAATTTCCAGGCATGGCCTCGGAAAGTCCATAGATTATGGAAATAATCTATGTGCCTTAGGGAATACATGTGCCTAAGTAATTCTATTTTATCTAAGATCTGTACATTATTTATAGAGAATATTGTCTCTATAAACTGCCATAAGCTGGTGAGGAACTTCTGCAGCAGCTTTCTTTTTCACTTTTGAAAATTATAGCCTATGCCCTTTCTGAGTTCCCTGCACCTAGAAAAGCAGCCCTGTGGGTACTTTGTGTCACCAAGGATGAGGACTAATGCACTTTATAAAAGGCTGTCCGAATGCCTGACGGTATAGCAGATTTCTAGTAACACCGTTCTGCTGTGAGTAATGCCCCGGGATGGGTGTGGCAATCTGACTTCTTGAACAACTGTCCTGGACCCAGATAAACAGTATTTATTCTACCTAAGATTGCTCAATTTGCTAGTTTGTCAGGGACTCAGAAATCACCCTTAAACTGATAAAACATCTTCTTGTTTTGTTTGTTTAACGGCTTCCAGTCAAGGCTCTTAGCACATCAGAGAGGTGTATCTGCCCTGTTGAACTTTGGCATCCAGTGATTCTAAAGGGCTTGAGAGTAAGCCTGAGATGGTATCTCTTTCCCATGTTCAACAAACATGCAGCCAGCCCCTAATGAAAACCACAGCTACCAGTTCAGTAGATCAACAGGCTGAGAAGAGAAATGGTTTGCAGGCCTTCTTTACGACACTGATGACGTGATCTGCTTAACAGAAACATGTATATATCTGATCGATAATTATGAATAAAACATAGATTTAACCCTAAATAGCTTATGATCCTAATAGGAAGACTAGGCAGAAAACCTTGTTTATCACTATAAACACAGAGACATAAATAAATACATCCAACATAGATATCCCCAGCTTGAGCTTAGGTTGATGTTAGTTGTATTGAACAAACCCAGAGAAGGGTTCGAGGAAGAAGTAAGTTTGCATTTCATAAGCCAGAAGGGCTTGGGTTAGGCAGTCGATCAATATCTCCAGATGTACCTCTCAAGGCATAAAGCTACCCTCACTTTCCTTCCCTGGAAATAATCTGTGTGCCTTAGGGAATTTATTTCCAGCCAGGATGATCTTTAGGAACAGGGGGCTAAATAGCACAAGTCATTCAGAAATTCAGTTGCTAAATCAAAGTGTGGTTTTCCCTTAATCTCCTTGCCATGTTTTTTTGTGATGTATAAAAATAAAGAAGTGGAGAAACTTGCATTGAAATACTTGTCACCCTCAAAGACCCTGCTGGAGAGCTACGTAAAAATCCACGAGGTCATCTTAATACTCCAGTAACTCTTATGCAATTGAGTTGGACTAGCATCGTTCTACCTTATACCAAAATCTTTCTGCAAATGCATTGTGGCAATCCCAAGCTAATGTAGACTTTCAAGGAATGTTATGAGGAGCAATTTATTTCTAAAGGTTCCTATTAGAATGTCTTGCATTCCACAGCCCAGAAAGCGTTATATCCAGAATCACATTTAATTAGCACCATGACCCCGTGGAAAAGATACTGATGGTCTTAGAGAGGTGCAATAACCGTCCGAGAGGGCAGGCCTAAAACCTAGGTCCTCTCATTTCTACTCCTGTGCCAGTGTTTGAACTGTCCGTTGGTTTTGTTGTTTTTGTTTTGTTTTGAGATGAAGTCTCGCTCTGTCGCCCAGGCTGGAGTGCAGTGGCGTGATCTCTGCTCACTGCAACCTCTGCCTCCCAGGTTCAAGCAATTCTCTGCCTCAGCCTCCCGGGTAGCTGGGATTACAGGTGCCTACCACCATGCCAGGCTAATTTTTTTTGTATTTTTAGTGGAGACAGGGTTTCTCTATGTTGGCCAGGATGGTCTTGAACTCCTGACCACCTCATCCACCCGCCTCGGCCTCCCAAAGGCCTGGGATTACAGGCATGAGCCACTGTGCCTAGCCTGTCAGTTGGTTTTTAATGTCGTCTTGCTGCTGCTAATGCCATTTGTTCACAAAAGAACATAGGACATCTGCCCAAATAAACATTAGCCAAGAAGGAGATGCTAGCAGTCCTAGACCATGGCCAACCCCACAGCATGAAACGGTGTTTAAACACCTTGAACCACACCACAAACATCCAGTTGGCAACATTCCAACCATGGGAAACACGGCAGGTCAAATGCCCTGGGTTCCGGCAGTCTGCAGACAATAGGAAACTTAAAGGACCTATCACTTTTTAAATGAGCAACACTAAACCATATTATCTAGGCATGCACAGCTGGGTAATACATTATTTTTTAAAACATAGGAAGTTATTACTATGAAAGGAAAGTGGTGACTTGTTGGGGAAGAGAGGAGACTGATTGGGATGGGGCACGTGGAAGGAGGGGGTCTGGGGTGGCTGGCAAAGTTCTGTTGGATTGATTTGGGAGTTCTTTAAAAGGGTGCTTACTTTTTTTATTTTTAAGTTCTGGGGCACATATGCAGGATGGGCGGGTTTGTTACACAGGTAAACATGTGCCATGGTGGTTTGCTGCAACTGAAGAGGTGCTTGCTTTATAACAATTTGCTAAGTTATATATTTGTGTTGTGAAGTTTCCAGGTTCTTTGCTTTATTTTGCAATAAAAACATGTTTTTAAATGGTGTATAGACCTCAGTGCCTCCACCTCCACCACTTCTTCTGTGGTGTGGGAAGAAAACAAGTGATGTGGTGAGAAAGGGAGAGTGTGGGGATAGATTCGATGCCTGTCATTTAACTTTTAGATGGGTCTCTGTCCCGCGAGAGCGCTTAAAATTCAGAGCCAACTCTACTGTCCATTTTTTTTTTTTAAGTTGCTTGTGTTCTGGCAGCAGGGACTATCAGATTTGAGAGTGAAATTGCTGCAGAGAGTTCCCTGGGAAGGGAGACTCCACAAAGAGAGGCCTGGCACTCAAGCCTGCACTCAGCCTGTCATGGGTTGACTGGTGTGCTCGGCCTCCCTGGGTGGCTGCCTGGAGAGTTGAGAATCTCTCTCTCTACTCTTAAACCAGTGACTCTCCCCACGTTGAGCAGTTGAGGGAAGTGTGGATAATCATTCAGGAAGTGCTCGTTGAGCACCTACTGTGTGCTGGGAAATGGGGAAATACAAAACACTATGGAGAGGATTCTGCCTGAAATAAACTTACTATCTTATGGGGAAACCATGCCAACGGTGTTAAATCAGCAAACAATGGCCAAATGAAGTGGGGCCAACAGTTAGGCCTGAGAATTTAGAGGCCCCTAAGATTTCAAGTGAGTACATTTGCAACCCGATGGCTGCACCTGCTCGGTCTAGCATCACCTTTGCCTCAGGTGGTTATATGGCCTCTCAATAATGTGTGGTTTCCTCTGCTACTCTATAAAATGGGTCTTCCCAGGATTATTGGGAATCCATATTAAACTGACTGTAGGCTGGGTGCAGTGGCTCATGCCTGTAATCCCAGTACTTTGGGAAGCCAAGGCGGGCAGATCACTTGAGGTCAAGAGATACAGACCAGTCTGGCCAACATAGTGAAACCCCATCTCTACTAAAAATACAAAAATTAGTTGGGTGTGGTGGCGGGAGCCTGTAATCTCCATCTACTCGGGAGGCTGAGGCAGGAGAATCACTTGAACCTGGAAGGCAGAGGTTGTAGTGAACTGAGATTGCACAACTGCACTCCAGCCTGGGTGATAGAGTGAGACTCTGTCTCAAAACAAAATTTAAAAAGTGACTGTAGGTTGCCGCTTGGTTTAATGGTTAGGAGCACAGATTCTGGAAGCAGACTGGCTAAGTTTAAATTCTAGACCCACCATTTGCTGGCTGTGTGACTCTCGGTAAGTGACCTAACCTCTCTGTGCCTCAGTTCTACTTTTAAAAAACGACAACATTAATACCCACTGCCTAAGGATTTTATGATAATCAAATGCGAATATTTACAAAGGACTGAGAACAGCGCCATCCATCTAGAAAGAGCTCTACAAATGTTTAGCAAGTAAAAATATTATTTATTAGCACTCTTTACAAAGTACCTTCAAGAGGCATCTCATGGATTCATCCCGACAGCTCTTTGAGGCAAAAGCTCTCTAACAAAGGCTAATATGAGATAAATGATATGCATAATTCCATTGACTGGAATCCGGGAGAAATGCAGACTCTTTTTACATTACTACAACCTTCCTCCCAAACTCCTGCCATTCCCACAGCCCATCGTCTGCTGTGTTTATGCAGAAAGTGGGGCCAGAGATTCTGGACAGCCGCCTCTAAAGTGCCAGTGCCTTCATTCTGCACTCCTGCTGCCACACAGAGGGGCTGAAGGGAACCAGGATGCAGCCACCCAGCCAGGAGGTCAGCCGGGACACTGAGGTCAACATTTGCCACCTTACCTCATCACTTTTTCAAGAGGCCAAATCAAGCAAAGAGGACTGGGGGAAATAGGTGGGGAATAGGGGAGCATCTCTGGAGCCCATCTGTGTGCAGGCCTCATCCTGAGGTTCTGTTTACAAAATTTTAAATACGAAGACTTGATCATGTGTCGAAACTGCACATTTTGTAGACTTGGAAGGATGAAGGGACTTACCAAAGTCACACAGCTACTTAGGAACAAAGTCAGGAGCAGCCCCCAGACAGCATTTCTTTTTTTTTTTTTTTTGGACAGAGTCTCACTCTGTTGCCCAGGCTGGAGTGGAGTGCAGTGGTGCGATCTCGGCTCACTGCAACCTCCACTTCCTGGGTCCAAGCAATTCTCCTGCCTTAGCCTCCCAAGTAGCCGGGACTACAGGCGTGCACCACCATGCCTAGCTAATTTTTGTATTTTTAGTGGAGATAGTGTTCCACCATGTTGGCCAGGCTGGTCTCGAACTCTTGACCTCAAGTGATCCACCCGCCTTGGCCTCCCAAATTTCTGGGATTAGAGACATGAGCCACAGTGCCCAGGCCCCCAGACAGCATTTCTGCTGGTCTATGACAATGGCTGGACACTGAGTCAGGCACGTTAAAGACAACATCACTTTAACCCTCCAGCAGTGCCTCTAGGTGGCCGTTACCATCCCCATTTTATAGATGAGGAAATCCAGGTTGTGTAGCTTACCCAAGATCCCACAGGTAGAAAGTGGCAGGGCTCAGATTTAAAGGTAAGTCTGCCTTATTCCAAGGCCCAAGAGTGGGACCCACATTTCAGTTTCTTAGTTGGAAGCAGATGATAAAATTGGATCAGGCTTCAGCTGCCAGTGTTGACCCACTGCCTCATGGTTGCAGTAGATTTACTGATACATTTCCCTCACTCACTGAGGGAAGAGGCTCACTCCTTTCCTCCCCAGGGCCACAGGTACCCACCTGCAGGTTGTGGTGGTCTATTACTATGACACAGTGATGTCAGCACCATTTTAAATATATCCCAGGCACACAGTGGTGACTCTGAATCATGAGCCCTGACTTGAAGTTGTACAAAGCTGGCTTTCAGATTGCACAAGATTTTGATTCTTACAGTCATCCCTACTGAATTCTGAGTAACAATCACAGGGGAATTGTATTAGGGATCTCTAGAGGGACAGAACTAATGGGATAGATGTGTATATGAAAGGGAGTTTATTAAGGAGAATTGACTCCCATGATCACAAAGTGTCAAAGAATTTGTGGACACATTTTACAGCCACCACAGTCACGATTGCCCAGTTGTACTGAAGGTCAGCCCTGAGTGTGCTGGGGAACCGTCAGCCATGTTCTCGGTCCTAACTCCCAAGGCTGAGAGTTCTTTAAGGGCAGGAACCATGTCTTGGTCACCACTGTAGCCACAGAACCAAGCCAGGACCTGCACATAGTAGGTGTTCAATAAATGAGACATAAAATAGGTCATTGAAAAATTGAGAGTATGAAATAAGTAGATCCCATTAATTATGGTAATAATGAGTTCTAGTGATATCTAGGCCATCTGGAGCTTATCTAAGCTCACCTACTAACTAGCTGAGTAATGTCATACAAGTTATTTGCCCTAGAAGGCCTCTAGGTTTAGAAAGAGGCTCTTTATAGTTTCTCTGAGCTCTAACTAGCTCTAGTAAAAAGTATATACATAAGTCTCATGAAAAGGCTTTGCAGCTTCTCCCACCAAGACAAATGCTGAGGCTCTCTTCTGCCATTGCTTCCTGACCGAGGCTTCCTCTTCTCCTTGCAGATTGCTCTGCTCCCCAACAATGCAGCTGACCTGGGCAAGTATATCACTGGTGACAAGGTGCTGGCCTCAAACACCTACCTTCCAGGACCTCCTGGCCTGCCTGGGGGCCAGGGCCCTCCCGGTGAGTGTGGAGGAGGGCACAGGAGGGTGATCACCAACAGAAAAAGCCTGCCAAAAGCTCACATTTGCTGGGGCCTGGACAGTGTTCTCCAGCTTCCATCGAGGAGAAACAAGGCAGGTGTCCATGGGACTGCCACACACCCATGCAATGAGAGAGCCTGGGAAATAGGCCCTCAAGCCTGAGAAACCCTCATAGCCAATAGCAATGTGGGAGAAAAAGCTCATTGTCCTGGGATTGGATAAGATTCCTAAAGATCATTTTAAGTTAAAAAAACCAAATGAAAACTATCTTAAACCTTTTTCTGGAAAAATTTTAACATATACAAAAATGGAACAGTATTATGAACCCCCCCTGCTTGGGGCTCCTCACCCAATTCTAACAACTCAGAGCCAGCCTCTTCCTACTGCTCCCCAATCTTCCTTCCACCTTTCCTTATTTGTTCGCATATTTATAGCTATATTTATTTTTATACCTAGCTATATGTTTTTACAAGTCAACTGTATTGACATACAAATGACATGTAATGTACTCATTTAAATTACCGTTCAAATTTTGACAGATGTATTTACCCATGTAACTCCCATCCTATATTTCAAGATATAGAACATTTCTATCACCCCAGAAATTTCCCTTCTGTCCATGTGCACATGTCCACTTCCCCAACTCCCAGTCTAGGCAGACGCTGACCTGCTTTCTTTCACTGTAGTTTTACCTGTTCTAGAACTCCATATCACTAGAATCTTTATATATATACACATATATATACACACATATATGCGTATGTGTGTATATATATGTGTGTATAAAGAAATTCTTGTGAATGTGTACTTTCAGCTTCTTTCATTCAGTATACTGTTTCTGAATATTCACCCTTATCAACTGGATGAAAATCCCGAACATCCTATCATTTCATCAGGAAATATACAATGAGAACTTAAAAAAATAGTTCCAAGTTATTTTATATTTTTAGTACCTCCATAGATAGAGCAATAGACTTTTTTCTCCACACTGGTAAGGGAAATGACTTTAGTGTTAGCAAATGATTCTAAACCTTTGAGTGCCTTATCCCTGGCTATCATTGCTTAGCAGTGTGCTAGGCATTATGAATGACCTCTTGACATCCTAATTGGGAAGACCAGACACATAGAGCATATGCAAATAGAATAAAACAGTACCCACATGCCCTCCAGGTAAGTGCACAGATGCTTCCTGCTGTGGGAGCTTGAAGGGAGTGAGCACTGTAGTCTGCAGTGGTCAGCGGCATTTAGGTTTGATCTGGACATGGCAGACTGGTAGAATTTGCCCAAGGAGGAAGGACACAGGTGGGTTTTCGGTTGGAAAGTCAGCAAGAACAAAAGCTCAGAGTTCTTCACGGAGGATTTGTGTGTTTTCTCTCCACTTATGTCTTAAACTCTTCAAACACAAGCCTGAGTCTCCGTCCATCCAGAGAATAAGACGATTCAGGATTTGGCTTATCCTCATTCATTCCCTTGGCCTGAGGTACTCTGGGTCATGGTGGAGTTTTCACCAGCAAACACTTCACACAGGCACCCTCTGGCTGCTTCTGAACAGACTGGGGTCTCTCCTTATAAACTGCTTCCTAGCATAGTGCTCTCCACCCTCCTCTAAGAGAATGCTCTTGCTTTGCTTCTCTGGAGGAAGTCAACTCCAGGCTATAGATCACTAGAACAAAACCACCTGTAGGAGCAGGGGAGCCATTGGCTGTCTTGCTTAATAAATGCCTTGCAAGCTTTCTTCTCCAATGCTGCCATCTGGCTTGTAACATGGTTTGAGCTGTCCAGGGTCCTTGATGGAGCAGAGAATGATTGAGGATGAATAAGCTTTTGCAAACAGACCCGGCCTTTGAATGGGGACATTCCAAACCCATTTCCTTCTCTCTCTTAACTTCTAGTGTTTGTGGTACCCACCACTGAGACTTATTAGGGAAGCTAGAATGCTAATAGGCTTTCTCCCACCCTTAAATAAAAGTCCAGTTCCGAGGCCTGTGGTGAATCAGACTGGAGCACCAATACAGGAAACTACTCTGGGTTGGAATCTGCTTAGCTTTGGTGGTAAGGGGGTGGCTGCTGCTTTCTGGCCTCCACTGTCATACGTAAGGTGCTGCCATTTGTACATTAAAGTCCCACATTTCAAAGGCACTTGACATACTGTGATCTCTGTAGTGTACTGATTGTGTAAATGTGGGTGAGATATTATTTCTGGCCTCTTTTTTGTGCTACTGGAGGTAAAATATTTAGTAAAAGGAGGGATCTGGCACCCTTCCCAAACTCATTGTAGATATACCTGGAACCAGTATTAAGAGTAGGGGTGTGAGACATGTTTGGATGGAACATCGACTGCTTTTAACTTTGGCGTAATTATTCTGTGAACTAAAAAAGACTTATCTAAATATGAAAAGTTTAAAGTCTCCGTTTCTTTGTTTTATTTGCTGGAGTCTGACTGTCATTCCATCTTGTCACTGCTCTGTCAGTACTAGGGGTTAGGTATGATCAAAAAGCAATTACTACGTGCATTTAAAAGAACAATTATGAGACAAGTATAGTATAACAATCTTCTCAGTCTCTTCAATGCAATCACTTAGTAAAAAACATTTACTAAGCAGCCCACTATGTATCCAGGACTATCTGAGGATATGCTAATAAATAAGACACAATTCAAGCTCTCACAGAGCTGATTATCTAAAATGGGTTAAAACACAATGTCCTTCTGCATGCAGAAGAATGAGGTTGGACCCTTACCTTACACCATCTGCAAAAATTAACTCAAAATGGATTAAAGAGTGAAATGTAAGACCCCAAAACTATGAAAATCCTAGAAGAAAACATAGAGGAAAGCTTCATGACATTGGATTTGGTGATGAGTTCTTGGATATGACCCCAAAAGCATAGGCAGCAAAAGCAGTAGATGAATGGGACTACATCAAACTTAAATTTCTGTGTCTCAAATCAAACAATCAACAGGGCAAAAACAACCTACAGGATGGAAGAAAATAATTATAAGTCATATATCTGATAAGGGGTTAGTATCTAGGATATATAAGAACTTCAATATTCAACAAAAAAGTACCTGATTAAAAAGATGGGAAAAGGACTTGAATAGACATTTCTCCAAAGAAAACATACAAATGGCCAAAAACCATATTAAAAGATACTCAACATCACTGATCATTAGAGCATTGCAAACCAAAACTACAGTGAGATGCCATCCCACACCCATTAGGATGGCCACTATTTTTGAAAAAATACAAGCTTGGGAGACATAGGGAGACCCTGTCTGTATAAGAGAAAATTTAAACTAGCCAGGCTATAGTCCCAGCTACTCAGGAGGCTGAGGGTAGAAGATCGCTTAAGCCCAGGAGGTCGAGGCCACAGTGAGCCATGAAAACAACACTGCATTCCAGCCTGTGTGACAGAGCAAGACCCCCTCTCAAAAAAAAACCACCGAGAAAATAAGTATTGACAAGGATATGGAAAAATTGGAACCCTGGGCACTGTTGGTGTGAATGTAAAATGGTTCAGTCACTGTGGAAAAGAGTGTGGAGATTCCTCAAAAAATTAAACATATCAGGAGGCTTAAGCAGGAGGATCACATGGGCTCAGGAGTTCGAGGCCAGCCTAGGCAACGAAGACCCTAACTAAAAAAAATGTATATATATGAATGAGATCCAGAAATGCCACTCCTGGGAATATACCCCAAAGAATTAAAAGCAGGATCTTGAAGAGATACACACGCATCTTCATAGCAGCACTTTTCACAATAGCCAAGAGGTGGAAGCCACCCAAGTGTCCATCAATGGATATAACCCAGGTGTCCATCAATGGATAAGAATGGAAAAACAAAATGTGACATACACTTACAATGGAATATTATTCAGCCTTTAAAAAGATGGAAATTTTGACACAGGGTACGATATAGATGAATCTTAAGGATATTAGGCTAAGTGAAATAAGCTAGACAAAAAATGACACACTATATAATTACACTTATATAAGATATCTAAAATAAACTCATAGAAACAGAAAGTGGACTAGTGGTTACCAGGGGCTGAGCAGAGTGGAAAATGGGGAGTTACTCGGTGGTCTGGAGTTTCCGTTTTACAGGATGAGAAAGTTATAGAGATCTGTTGCACAACAATGGGAATATACTTAACATTACTAAACTACATTTAAAAAATAGTTAAGATGGGCTGGGGGCCGTGGCTCACACCTGTAATCCCAGCACTTTGGGGAGGCTGAGGTGGGCAGATCACTTGAGGTCAGGAGTTCGAGACCAGCCTGGCCAACATGGTGAAACCCCGTCTCTACTGAAAATACAAAAAATTAGCCAGGGGTGGTGGCGGGCACCTGTAATCCCAGCTACTTGGGAGGTTGAGGCAGGAGAATTGCTTGAACCTGGGAAGTGGAGGTTGCAGTGAGACGAGATTGTGCCACTGCACTCCAGCCTAGGTGACAGAGCAAGACTCCATCTCAAAAAAAAAAAAGTTGGCAAATCTTGTGTATTTTTTATCACAAGTTTTTAAAAATGCTTGCCAGGTCCCCACTCTCTCTTCCCTCATACCCCCAGCTGATGTTCAAGGCCTAAAGCAGAGGTGAACACGCTGATGTCTGTACCCAGGTGCTGCCCCACAGACACAGCTGCGGCCCTCGAGCCAGCAAGGTGTCCACTAGAGTCCCCAGTGTGGGCAGAAATGCTGTGTTCCACACACAAGTGGGGAAGCGCCGCAAACCCAACCCAATACAAAGCGGCTGTTTACAACTCTCTGTGCTGCGGGTCAAGATAGATGACGCCTAAAGGTCTCTTCCCCATCAGCTTCCATGATAAGGTGGTATGCTGTATTCTGGCACACATGCAAACAACCATTATCAGACACAAGAGCAGATGACTTGTTAAACTCGGTATGGTCTCAGAGCCGTGTCGATACAGGCCTCTGAAAAGAATTGAAAAACAAAACAAAACACAACCCCTCAACCTCTACAGAGATGGGCAGGTCACATAGATACATAGAAGGGAGCTGGGCAGGGGAGCAGTTAGAAACAAGGGAACTTAACCAAACCAGAGAGCACTCACCCCATGTAAAGGGGCAGCCCCTACTGAGAACTCCAGTTGATTGTGCTGATGATGGAATTGTGGTTTTTGTGCTTCCTGTTTCAAACCAGAGCCAGAAACCCAGATTTTTGTATGAAATCTCCCAATTTTTATTTTTATGTATTTATTTATTTTTGAGATGGAGTCTCACTCTGTTGCCTAGGCTGGAAAGCAGTGGCACGATCTCGGCTCACTGCAACCTCTGCCTCCCAGGTTCAGGGGATTCTCCTGCCTCAGTCTCCCAAGCAGCTAGGATTACAGGCGTTTGCCACCAAGTCCAGCTAATTTTTGTATTTTTAGTAGAGATGGGTTTTCACTGTGTTGGCCACGCTTGTCTCAAACTCCTGACCTCAAGTGATCTGCCCACCTCAGCCTCTCAAAGTGTTGGGATTACAGGCGTGGCCCACCGCACCTGGCCCCAGTTTTTAAATGTTAAGAATGCTCGGAAGAAAATGATACGCATAAACAGAAAACACATACATGTACAGCGCATGAATGTATATAAACACACATACATTATACTGTAGATATACTGCAAGCATGTACAATGAAGAAAGCAGTTAATTCTTACTTTCAGAAGCCTGTATCGACACAGCACTGAGACTATACCGAGTTTAACAAGTCATCTGTTTTTGTGCCTGTCTGATAATAGTCGTTGGTACGACAGGGGAGATGTTAAAATGTTTTTGGAGATAGGTGATCTGTGGTGATGGAGACAAGACAGAACAGTGTGAGCTGGATTGTGTGCTATGGTATGGTTTATTCAGGGAGGATGGGACTATGGGGCGATTAGGAAGCAGGCAATCGTGGAAAAAATGCTTGGCAAGAAAGACAAGAATGAACAAGAATACTATGCTGAGGAGTTAGAGCTTTATTCTCTATGCAGAGGGGAGCCACTGTAGGGTTTTCTTTTTCTCCTTGGACTCCAATTACACTTATGTTAGATGGTTCAATATTATCTCACCTCTTTTGGATGCTTCATTTTATTTTCCTCTTTGTGATTCACTCTGAGTAACTGTTGACTTATCTTTAAGTTCACTGATTCTTTGCTCAGCTGCGAGCAGTCTGTTGATGAGCCTATATTGTTTTCATACATGATATTATATTTTTCATTTCCATTTGACTTTTCCCTTTAATTTCCATCTCTCTGCTGAAATCCCTCATCTGTTCAGACATGCTGTTTATCTTTTCCAACAGCACTGTTCACATACTGTTATTTTAAAGCCCATATCTCATTATTCCAACACTGGGTCCCCTCTGAGGCTTCTCCTGCTGATTGTTCTATCACTTGACAATGTGTTTTTTTGTTTTGATTTTTTTTTTTTTTTTGAGATGGAGTCTCGCTTTGTTACCCAAGCTGGACTGCAGTGGTACAATCTCAGCTCACTGCAAACTCCGCTTCCCGAGGTTTAAGCAGTTCTCCTGCCTCAGCCTCCTGAGTAGCTTGGATTACAGGTACCCACCACCACACCTGACTGGAGATGGGGTTTCACCATGTTGCCCAGGCTGGTCTCGAACTCCTGACCTCAGGTGATCCGCGCGCCTCAGCCTCCCAAAGTGCTGGGATTACAGGTGTGAGCCACTGTGCCCAGCCTTTTTCTCTCCATGTCTGAAAATTTTGGACTGAATGCCAGACATCATTTGCAGAGAAACAGTAGAGACTGAGGTACATGGTTATCACTCCTGGAGATGGGTACTCTCTTCTTTTGTCAGGCCACTGCCATGGGAAGCTGAGTCAACCTAATGAATAACTGAGCTGGGTTTTGGCTTTATTGTCACTATATTTACTTTGTGTTCCACAGTCTTCAAATAATTCCTCCAATGGTAGGATGCTGTTACCTTATGCTTAGTGGAGGCCTAGGTTACCAGTGGATTTTTCTCAGTGTTTATACTCTGAGCTTTCAGCAGCCCCTACACACACACCTGTGCCACAGAGGGGTTCTCTCCCCACACTGTAGATTGCTATTACTTACTCCATGCTAGAGTTGTGGGGCAAAGGGACATTTTCAGTTCTCCTGCTCCAGCTGCAATCCTAAGCATGACCTATGCTTCTGGGCCTTGGGATGAGATGATCTTCCCCACATCCCCCAACTCATCCCCCAGCATGCCTTGTACCTGTGGCAAATCTTGGCCAGAAGAACATTTCCTACCCCTCACTAAGAAGTAAGGGATATTTCTCTGGGGCCTGCAAGAGAGAGTGAGTTTGCTGACCCACCCAGTGCCTTGAGACATTTGCACCAAAAGGTTGAAAGTAGGTGGGTTACATAGTAAGACTTGTTTTAGATGTGTCATCCCTATAGAAATGTCAAAAATAGGCAAGGGGTGAAAAGACTGGTGAGGGGCAGACAGACTAGCAATGAGGCAAGAGTGAAAGCAAATATAAGGAAGGCCTAGCAGATGTTTTAGTACTTACTATGTGTGAAGTACTATACTAAGTGGTGTGTGTGTATCTGAAATCTCATTTCATACAACTACTCCATAAGGAAGATTTTTATTAGCCCAGTTTTACAGATGAGATGAGAAACTAAAGCTCAGATAGCTCAGGCAACTTGTCAGATTCAAACCCAAATCTCCCTGATGCTAAAACCTGTACTCTTAACTGCTCTCCAGCCATGATCACCACTTCTCTGTGGTGGTGGCCACTACTCTGCTGTGATCCAGTGGATAGAAGGGAGCAGACAGCTGTGAGATGTTAAAGAGGTAAAATGCACAGGAGCTGGCCACTGATTCAAAAAGGAGGTTGCAGAAACAGGGAAATATAGAGGAAGACTCTCCAGTTTTTGGCTTGAGTGGATGTGTGACTGGCAGTCCGTGAAAAGAGAGGAAGATGGGGAAGCCGCTTTTGATCGTGTCAAGTTTGAAATACCCGTGGGACAGCCTGATGCAGATGTCAGAAGGTAAAGGCAGAGAGAGTACAAAGAGAAATGGCTGCAGGGGCCCTGGACTCTTGTTAGCCAGGGCCCTTTGTCCTTCTCATGTGCTGTGAGCTAATGAGGTGTTCTTTGATTACAGGCTCACCAGGACCAAAGGGAAGCCCAGGCTTCCCCGGTATGCCAGGCCCTCCTGGGCAGCCCGGCCCACGGGGCTCAATGGGACCCATGGGACCATCTCCTGATCTGTCCCACATTAAGCAAGGCCGGAGGGGCCCTGTGGTCAGTATCTTATCAGAGATCCACTTCCTTTTTGGGGGAAAATGTGTTTTTGTCCCATGCTTTTGCCTGTGGTTAAACCAGATCCTTTTGTATTACAGGGTCCACCAGGGGCACCAGGAAGAGATGGTTCTAAGGTAAGCCTTACGAGTGGTCCTCACAAGCTAAAGGTCTCTCACTTTCGATTTTTTTGTTTTGTTTTGTTTTTGTTTTTTGAGATGGTCTTGCTCTGTCACCCAGGCTGGAGTGCAATGGCACAATCTTGGCTCATTACAGCCTCTGCCTCTCTGGCTCAAGCCCAATTCTCCCGCCTCAGCCTCCCAAGCAGCTGGGACCACAGGCGTGCACCACCACTCCCGGCTAATTTTTGGATTTTTTTTTTTTTCTTTTTGAGACAGAGTCTCACTCTGTCACCCAGGCTGGAGTGCAGTGGCGCGATCTCGGCTCACGGCAAGCTCCACCTCCTGAGTTCACGCCATTCTCCTACCTCAGCCTCCCAAGTAGCTGGGACTACAGGCGACCGCCACCACACCTGGCTAATTTTTTTGTATTTTCAGTAGAGACAGGGTTTCATCGTGTTAGCCAGGATGGTCTCCATCTTCTGACTTCATGATCCGCCCACCTCGGCCTCCCCAAGTGCTGGGATTACAGGCATGAGCCACCACACTCGGCCTAATTTTTGGATTTTTTAGTAGAGACGGGGTTTCGCCATGTTACCCAGGCTGGCCTTAAACTCCTGAGCCCAGGTGATCTGCCCGTCTCAGCCTCCCAAAGTGCTGGTATTACAGGTGTGAGGCACTGCTCCCGGCCTGAAGGTCTCTCACTTTCTACCTCTTGCACTGACATCCAGGAAAGCTCACCAGACACTGTTTACCAACCCCATTTTGCATGCAGCAGAAGTGAGACACAGATACCAGATAGAATTTTTTCCCCAAAGCTGGGAACAAAATCTGAAAAGCCATTGTCTTCAATTCCAAAACCAACCCCAAAGACAAAAACAACCACCACAACCACTCATAGGAAAAGTGACCCCTGTAAATTTTAAATGAGCCTCTGTGTTGTGATACTCACATGTGTTTTTCTCTTTAACCAGTGTTGCTTTACGGGATAGCTTTTTGTGTGTTTCCATTTCTGTGAGATTTCTCAGGAACAGGAGATGCTCCATTCTTTTTGCAAGCAGGGTGGTTCCCCTCTGAGAGCTGCCTGCTCTTTTTTGCCTCACAAAGAAGTCAGTGTGAGTTACTTCAGGGAGTTTGTTACTCCACATGCTGCTGGGAAATATGAACATTCCTCTTGCCAAGAAGGTTTGAAAATAGATGGGCTTGAGGGAAATCAGAATGAGAGACACTTGACCCAAGCAGTCCTGTTCAAATAAGTGGTCCCGTGAGTCCAGCTCAGTTTTACATATGTTTTCTATAGAAAATGTTTATTGTTTTGTGCAGGGAAGTGGTTATGGTGGGTGTATAAATAGAGACTATTCTTGTGATATCCATGTGCTCTAGAAAGCTAACCCTGGCCTTTCTGTTTTTAGGGGGAGAGAGGAGCGCCTGGGCCCAGAGGGTCTCCAGTAAGTAGCACTCTGTGTCCTGCTTCCCCAGGGGAACGTTCTCAGGGATGCAGCTCTGATGAGCCTATAGGTTGGTCTAGTAGCAAAAGCCCGCCCCTTCCTGATGCCACTCAGCCCACCTGAACAGAACTCTGTGGTTAGGAAGAGAGTCATAGAAGCCCTTAGCTGCTAGTTTGGATTTATTTTTCAAATTTGTTTTCTGTTGCTGTTTTCTCTTTTATCATGGCTAATCTTTATTTGAAATGTCTTTCCTAAAGCTCAAAACCCTGCTATGCCATGAGTCTGTTTCCAAGTATTATCACAAAACATTTGAAAGGTCTAGGAAGGAAATCTATGGGTTTAAATCATAACTCTGCGTACTTGAGAATTTAGCCACTGCTACAACCCTAGCAGGTCAGATGGCCATCTCCTCTTAAAAAGTGCAAAACCACGCAGGGCTGTTTAGGACCTGAGAAGAAATTAGCTGCATATATGCATAGTATCTGGGAGATTAAAAATGAGAAATAGTAGTATTCAAAAGCATAGAAAATTCAAACCACGTCACTGCTTCTGAAGAAGTATCATTTCTGAAATCCAACAGCTGTGGCCACAGAGGTAGGAGTCGTGGGTTCCCATCTCAACTCTTCTACCTGCTTGCTTTCTGACCACGGGTACATCACTGAGGGTCTCTGGGCATTCTTGCCCCCCACTGTGCAGTGGTGATAGTGGAATCTGACCTGCCATCCCTGAAGTGGCTATTGTGAGGGTCAAATGATATGAAAATACTGTGCCTCTCTTAGTGCTTTACGGTGTAAGCTCTGCTTCCACGGAGCCCGCTGCTGTAGCAGCAGTTGCAGGAGATGATAACGATTTTACTACAAGCTTCTGACAAGCCCAGAACATGCGTGTTTGTGCATTTCTTTTTTACCATGCCCCACACAGCGCTATATGAAATTAAGGCTTAGTAAATACTGTATGATGATAAAGGATACTCAATACACAGAACAATTAGGAAGATTTTGTTTGGACCTTTCCTAGTCAATGAGGAGTTGACGTCTTTACAACATCCTCTCAACTTCATTTAGTTTGTGCTTATAGTCAGCCATCTTATAAACATTTTAATAATTTTGCTTTAAAAAAAAACAGCATTTTTTTTTTTTTGAGACAGGGTCTCACTCTGTCACCCAGGCTGGAGTGCAGTGGCACAATCTTGGCTCACTGCAGCCTCGACCTCCTGGGCTCAAGTAATCCTCCCACCTTAGCCTCCCAAGTAGCTGGGTCCACAGGTGCCCACCACCACACCTGGCTAAATTTTTGTTATGTTTTTTGTAGAGACAGGGTTTCACCATGTTTTCCAGGTTGGTCTTGAACTCCTGGGCTCAAGCTATCCATCCACCTCGGCCTCCCAAAGTGCTAGGATTATAGGCGTGAGCCACCACACCTGGCCCAGATAACATTTTTGAATGCGTATTATGCTCAAAGCCCTTTACACGTATTTACTTACTTAAATCCTCACTTATGAATCCTACAAAACCCTATGAAGTTGGGACTATTATTATCCCCATTTTACAGTTGGGGAAACTGAACCACAAGAAATTAAGACGACACAGCTAGTAAGCGGCAGAGATGAGATTCAAATCCAACAGAACCCCAGTCTCTTAACCACTGCTCTGCTGCCTTCATAAGCATCTTCCAGACTGCTTTGGAAAGTAACCTAGGAGAGTTATTCTTATATCCTTTCCTCCACTGGATTTGATAAAGAGTTAGGAGGGAGGAAAGGTGAATACATCACCAAAGCTCAGCTGAGAAGTGAGAGAATTAGAAAACAATCTGGAGGACCCCCAGGCTCCTGTAGCAGTCCTCACATTGGCTCCATTTGGGGCACAGAGTTATTGAGAAAGTAGTTGCCAGCAAGCAGCAGGTCAAGTCATGGAGCCCCGGAGGCCATTGCTGTCTGTCGTATTCTAGCTTTGATTCCTCCCATGTACACAGGGACCCCCTGGTTCTTTCGACTTCCTGCTACTTATGCTGGCTGACATCCGCAATGACATCACTGAGCTGCAGGAAAAGGTGTTCGGGCACCGGACTCACTCTTCAGCAGAGGAGTTCCCTTTACCTCAGGAATTTCCCAGCTACCCAGAAGCCATGGACCTGGGCTCTGGAGATGACCATCCAAGAAGAACTGAGACAAGAGACTTGAGAGCCCCCAGAGACTTCTACCCATAGCACATCCCAACACCGTCACGCCAAAGGAAGAGAAAGATCAACTCACCTGCAGTTAAACCATCCTAAGAGAAAAAAGACCACTGGAGACCTAGAAAACATACATTTTTCTCTTCTCTTCTCCTGACGTCTCTCCACTCCTCTTCTTCCAAATACGACGCTATTTTCAGAGTCCCCTCCTAGGCCTGCAGACATGAGGGAGTGAATGATTGATTTACCTGCTTCTCACTAAGAGTCCGTTGGGGTGGTTTGCATTGTAACTTTTCTTTTACATCCTATTTTTCCTGGAACTTTGGATTTAAGTACTCTCACAGTGTCTTAAATCATAAATTCTTGAAGTTAAATTTGGCAGAGTATCAAAAGGTGGAAAATGACAAAGTGAGCTCTGAGAAAATGTGAGGCTACTTCTAAGATGTGTGTTCACAATAGACCATAACTCCTCTAGTATCAAAATTGGGGCTCTTCAGTTAAAAAGGGGTGGGGAGGACAAACGTGTCAATGTACTTTGGTGGAGAATTTTTTCCTTGTGCTTCTAGTAGACTTTAAATATTGTATCCCTTTGTCAAACCTTGTTTCCCAAATTCAATTAAAGAGAGGAGAGAATTGAATGGCGTTTAGAGAAGATAGAAAAGAATCACAGTCATTTATTTACTGTTATATAGATTGCCACATTCTAAAATTCAAATATGGTGCTTAAGGTTTCATGCCATGCTTATCTGTAAGTATCCTATTTAGGGAAGAAGATTAAACTCTCTTTTCAAAAAAAACAAAGTGAAATGCCTGGATTCACATTAAAACAATGGGCTCTGGTTTGCTAGAATATTTTAAAGCTGTTTAATCAACAGTGGAGTCTGCTCTATAAATAGAGATTATTTGTTCAATAAAGTGGCTGAGCTTAGAGAGTGGTGCAGAATTCCTGGTTCTGAGCAGGTGCCCAGAAGGTACCATTAGGTGCCATGATCCAGGCTGAACCAATATACAGTGGGGCTGAAGTCTGCAAGGAGGTTGCTGGCTTGGGCTGACCTCACTAATGCCGTCAGCAGCGGTAGGTAAATTTTCTCTCCTTGTGTGTTACAAGTTTTTGTCTGGAGCCAACCAAGCTTGCTACCAACATATTGAGAGTAATACACTATTGAAAGTTATCTTGGATGGGGAGAAAAAAAAATAGTGGTTTTCCTTGTTTGCAAAAACTTCCTTCCTGTTCCCATTTTTTCTTAATTTTCTTTAATTTAGTCCAAGTTCCAGTTCTTTTAGGCCTTCTCTTTGATTTATTTTCCCCTGCATGTGAGAAGCAGTTCAGAAAAAGGTCTATTTCTCCACCTCCTAGTGAGTTAGAGTGTTTTCTCAGAGCACCTCTGGGTGGCAAATGGAAGCATGTTCCTGCCAAGGTTTGCTGTGGATTCAGAAGCACCAGGAGCAAGAGACCAGAAGGATGATCTGCTCCTTTGTAACGTTATTGAGGGCCCTCTTGTTTCCAATGAGCAGCTTATAGGTTACTCACAGTCCACTTTCTCACTGGACACACAAAGTGGCTCTTTATCTACCTTTGCGGGAGATTTTCACTCTCCTGCAAATGATCGTTCTCACACTCATATTAGCTCATGTTGGAATTTCCCATCCTGCCACGTCCTTTCCCATTTCTTTTTGGCTTTTTTGCCTCCACCTTTTAGCCCACATCATTTAACTCCACTACTGTGAAAGCTTGCTTAAAGAAAATCCCTCTTGGCCGGGCGTGGTTGCCCACGCCTCTAATCCCAGCACTTTGGGAGGCTGAGGCGGGCAGATCACAAGGTCAGGAGATCGAGACCAGCCTGACCAACATGGTGAAACCCTGTCTCTACTAAAAATACAAAAATTAGCTGGGCGTGTTGGCACACACCTGTAATCCCAGCTACTCAGGAGGCTGCGGCAGGGGAATTACTTTAACCTGGGGGGCGGAGCCGAGATTGCGCTACTGCACTCCAGCCTAGGCAACAGAGGGAGACTCTGTCTCATAAAAAAAAAAAAAAAAAAAAAGGCCGGGCTTGGCGGCTCACGCCTGTAATCCCAGCACTTTGGGAGGCCGAGGCGGGCGGATCACGAGGTCAGGAGATCGAGACCACAGTGAAACCCTGTCTCTACTAAAAACACAAAAAATTAGTCGGGCGCGGTGGCGGGCGCCTGTGGTCCCAGCTGCTCGGGAGGCTGAGGCAGGAGAATGGCGTGAACGTGGGAGGCGGAGCTTGCACTGAGCCGAGATCGCGCCACTGCACTCCAGTCTGGGCGACAGAGCGAGACTCTGTCTCAAAAAAATCCCTTTTGTTGTATTTGAATGCCACCTTTCAGTCTTCTTCCTTAAGAATGATAGGAAGGGGCTTTGCAAATCTCTAGTGGCAACAGTCTTCCTTCGCTTCTTCCTACCACGTTGGAAATGCAGGACTCATGTCAGTCAGCAGGTGACTGAGTCTTTCATGAACACTTTGCTCCTCTGTGTCTCATTTATGCAAAATTCCTGGTGACTGTCCACTAACATTTTTAAAGTGAAAGCAAACTTTCACTTTAAAAAAAGTGAGCGAGAGGATCACTTGAGCCCAGGAGTTCAAGGCCAGTCTGGGCAAACATAGCAAGACCCCATCCGTAAAAAAAAATAAGTTTTATTAAATGTGGCACTTTCCCCTAGAAGGGCAGAAACCCCAGGAACCAGTCTGCCTCTTTTCGAATAAAGGAGACTTTTTAAAAAGAAAAAATTTCTTTTTAGGGTGGGGTGCTCTTTATCTAGCATCTTTTCTTCCTCCTTCTCTCTGCAAAATTCAACATTCATGACAGAGGGCCACGCCAACCACGGGTTTATAGAGAGAGGAACTGAACAGCTGTTGATTCCCATCTGGAATATATTTAATGTTTGCCTGCTTGTGGAGCATGGTATTTAAAGGGTGTGGATGGATGAATGTTTAAAAAAAACACACACAAAACTATGCACAAGCTGTGTGAGAGATGGCTAGGTCCATCTATGATTTTTTTTAAAAGAAGAATTTTAATACCTTTTCTTTGACAGTGAACTGTATTTAGAAATATGATCTTTATTGTGAAATGCTCATAAAATGCAAACAAACTGCATGTTTGGCCATAGGCTAGAATAATATATTAAAAGAATTAATGGAAAGTAGTATTGTCTGGGTTTCATGAAACTATTCCAGATAATATTCTCCAGCAAAACTTATGGTAACCTGTATTTTATAATGTCAATCTGCTGGACCAAGTTAATTTAGAAAATAATTTTTAATCCTCAGATTTTCAAAACTTGGACTACTGCAAGACTGATATGTACTTTTTATGCCCAAATCATATTTTTCAAAGATAGGACATCATAAGGCATCATTATTTCTAATGTATCTTTTAACTAGATAGAAAAAGCTTTACTGTCTAAATAGGACTTCTGCTCAAAACCTAATGGGAAAGCTATTTCTGGGGTAAGATTTGTAACAGTGCTTCTAGGTCATTTCATGTTTTATAGGGAAAAAGATCTTTGTACACCTCCTCAACCTGTTAGTAGAAATGTTGACTTCGATTTTTTGCACCCTCTTCACAGGACCTCATAAGTTGCCTCTGTTCTTGGAAAGCAATGGGAATAAAAATATGCTGTTGAAAATAGTGCATGGGGCCAGGCACAGTGGTTATGCCTGTAATCCCAACACTTTGGGAGGCTCAGGCGGGCGCATCATGAGGTCAGGAGATCAAGACCATCCTGACCAACACATGGTGAAACCCCATCTCTACTAAAATAAATTTAAAAAAAATTAGCCAGGCATGGTGGCGCACGCCTGTAGTCCCAGCTACTCGGGAGGCTGAGACACAAGAATTGCTTGAACCCGGGAGGTGGAGGTTGCAGTGAGCCAAGATTGCGCCACTGCACTCCAGCCTGGCTACAGAGTGAGACTCCATCTCGAAAAAAGAAAATAGTACATGGAGGGCATGCATTTTAGTTTAGGAAACCCCCCTCCCTTCCCAGTTCCAGAGGGAGAAATTATAAGCTATACTGTGCCAAAAGTGAGTGGGGCTGCAGAGAGGATGGTGCCTTTTCTCACCTTCTGAGTTAATGCCCGACATCTGCCATAGGATTCATTGACCAAAGGAAGTCATTTCTACTGTATAAACTCAGACAAGAGTGTCATAGCCCAACAAGTAAATAATAAATGTTCATTGGTTTTGGAAGGAAGGAAAGGTGAGTATTACCCCACCAAATACCAGCGAAGAGCACCCTGGCTTTGGCCATCTTTCCAAGGTTCATAATTGCTGTGGGCCTGGTGAGCCCTGTTCCCAGGTATGCAAGGGGAAGGCTTCTCCAGGCCAGACATTGCTGTAGGTTTTCAGGCAGCAACTCCCCCATCATATTTTGGGTGTCATTTCCCACTATCTCTCCCCACTTCTCAGCCTGTGCCCCAGAAACAACCACAGCAGCCTCATTCTGCAGACTTAACATCTGTCAGACAACCTTCCTGAAAAGGAAAGTTATTGCAGGAATCCAGGCCAAACAACAAGTAGAATAGAGCCATCTAAAGTTATTAATAATGAGTTCAGGGAAATAGATGAATTTTTTCCTGGCGTAGTCAATATTTATATCTCACAACAAGTCAAAAATAATTTTCCATTTGGAAAACAAAACACACCGTGACTGTAATTGTTAAGGCATATAATCATGAACTTCACATGCTCCCTCCGCAAATGTTACTGCTCTAGGGAAATCATAGAAAAGGACCCTCTTATTCCCCAGGGGATCAAAGCAAGTCCCCTTAGGAATTTCATGTGTGCCATGGGTCTGTTTTTATTTCACAGTGACTAGTCATATACTGGAGTAGCTCTGTTGTTCATTATTTGTAACAGGTCCATGTAACAGTCAAGTTAGCATTCAAACAATTATGGATGAGATACTATGATGTACTTTTGTTATGATTGTATATGCTTAATAACAAAGTTATTTTTCTTACACTGCTCTACTGTGTTTTGTCTTGACACCTGGTTTTGTGAAGCAAGTCATCTTTTTACCCAGTGAACAAGGAGATGGAGAGGTACATTTCTCTTGAGAGCTGGAATCTAGAATCTGGGTCAGCCACCTCCTGAGGTCTGGGTGTGGTCAGAGCATTTGAATCTGAATCAAGGTCTGAAGGCGCAGGTACCACTGCATGTGGGTCTCAGAGATCCATTTCCCTAGCTGAGATTCCCAGGGTGAGATTTTCAAACCGAGAACCCTCTAGACGCTCATTGGAGCTGCCTTAGGAGCTCACAAACGAGAGGCCTGTGAAGACTGAGTGCTCCCTGCCCCCAGCGCTGCACTCACAGTGACTCCATGTCCAACTAGTGTTCTGTTTGGGATTAGAATTCCATGTAAGATTTCCTCTGGGGGATGCAGTGGCTCACGCCTGTAGTCCCAGACACTGGAGCGAGAGGATCACTCGAGCCCGGGAGTTCAAGGCCAGTCTGGGCAACATAGCAAGACCCCATCCCTAAAAAAAAAAAAATAAGTTTTATTAAATGTGGCACTTTCCCCTAGAAGGGCAGAAACCCCAGGAACCAGCCTGCCTCTTTTTGAATAAAGCAGACTTTTTAGAAAGAAAAGATTTCCTTTTAGGGTGGGGGGAAAGTTGATTACCTTGAAAATAAAGTTGGAGGGAGGAACTCTCATGAACTGGTAGCTAAAGTCTTCTATGTAAAGATAAGAGGAGGGAAATTTTTGCCAATTGGGCCATATGGGAAGTGGAGTCATAGGATAAAATGGGAGCTTATTTCTAAGGGATTTTAGCCACCCTTAGCAGGGTGTGTTTAGTGTCCTGAAGTTCACCTGTATTTATACATCTCACTTCAGTTAGTAAATATTTAAGTGCCTATTGCAATCTGGGCACTGTGCTATGCACTGCAGACACATTTGGGAGCAAAAACATCTTAATCCCTGTCCTGCTGGGGATTTTTGGCAAAACAGATAAGGATCCTTCCAGACAAAATAATCACATAAATATGCGATTACAAACCGCAATAAGCTACGAAGTATTGGGCGCTACAAGAGCCAATAAGGGTTCATGCCAGGGGAGCCCACCCTTGGCTCCGTGATGCACTCCTTCCCAGAGCCACACGCTCAAAGCAGCCAACAGCATTCACGCCAGCTGCACAGGACCTCATGG
This sequence comes from Pan paniscus, assembly GCF_029289425.2. Lineage (NCBI taxonomy): Eukaryota > Metazoa > Chordata > Mammalia > Primates > Hominidae > Pan > Pan paniscus. The sequence continues at coordinate 76,968,898 of NC_073266.2, read as the reverse complement.
CCCCTTCCAGCCTTTCCCAGACAGCAGCTTTACAAAGGCTCTAGGTGACATAGCAGATTATGGAAATCTGGGAGACAACTTCATGTATAATTTTTCCAGCCCTTAATTTAATGAACCAAAACCTGGTTGAGCACTTACAGTCCTCATGGCCTCTTGACATCTCACTGTGCAGCTGATGGATAACGTCACGTGTTCCAGTCTTGATTCTCAGCAAAATTTGAGGCTTGTTTCTTCTCAACCAGGACACTGCAGTTTTGACAAAGCTCGCTATGCTTTTGAAGCCCAAAACCTTGAACACCCCAGCTCGGCTCCACGTGCAAATTTCCACAGCCTTGCTCATGTCTAGATGCAGGGTTACAGGACGGCCAAATGGGAAGTGGCGCTCAGCCACTGGGTGGTCCACAAGGAAAAGGCAACTCTGCCAAGATGTGTGGGTGATGGCAGTTTGATCATAAGATCTGGGGAACTGGTGGAGGGGTGGATGAGTTTCTTTGGCTGCCAAAACAGTACCGCAAACTGGGTGGCTTGAAACAACAGAAATTTATTGTCTGACAGTTCTGGAGGCTGGAAATCTGAAATCAATGTGTCAGTAGGGCCAGTGTCTTCTGGAGGCTCTTGGGAGCAACCATCTGATCCCTGTGTCATTTCTGGTGTTTGCCCACAGTCTTGGCATTCCTCGCCTCCAATATCATATGGTGTTCTACCCGCCTGCCTCTGCAGCTTCACTTGGTGGTCTCCAGCATTCTCTCTAAGTCTTCTGTGTACCTATTTTCTCTGCTTATCAAGACGCTACTAGTGGCCAGGCATTGTGGCTCACGCCTGTAATCCCACCACTTTGGAAGGCTGAGGTGGGCAGATCACTTGAGGTCAGGAGTTCGAGACCAACCTGGCCAACATGGTGAAACCCCATCTCTATTAAAAATACAAAAGTTGGCCGGGCGTGGTGGCTCACGCCTGTAATCCCAGCACTTTGGGAGGCCGAGGCGGGCGGATCACGAGGTCAGGAGATCGAGACCATCCTGGCTAACACGGTGAAACCCCGTCTCTACTAAAAATACAAAAAATTAGCCGGGCGTGGTAGCGGGCGCCTGTAGTCCCAGCTACTCGGGAGGCTGAGGCAGGAGAATGGCGTGAACCCGGGAGGCGGAGCTTGCAGTGAGCCGAGATCGCGCCACTGCACTCCAGCCTGGGCGACAGAGCGAGACTCCGTCTCAAAAAAAAAAAAAAAAAAAAAAAATACAAAAGTTAGCCAGGCATGATGGTGCATGCCTGTAATCCCAGCTACTCGGGAGGCTGAGACACAAGAATCGCTTGAACCCAGGAGGCAGAGGTTGCAGTGAACTGAGATTGCACCACTTACACTCCAGCCTGGGCAACAGAGCGAGACTCCTTCTCAAAAAGAAAAAATAATTTTGAAAAGGTACTACTTGTTGTCTTAATGGAATATGACCTCATCTCAGTTTAATTATATCTGCAAAGATTATTTCCAAATAAGGTCACATTCTGAGGCTCCTGTAGATATGAATTTTGAGGGGACACTTCAACCCAGTACAAGAAGGAAATTTTCTCCCTATTGACTTTTATCCTGCTTATTTCCTTTAATAGCATTTTTTTTCCAACTTGAAATTCTTATTCACTTCATTCAACAAAAACATATTGACAGTGAGGATAGAGTATTGAATGGTACAAAGTTCCTGCACTGGTGGAGTATAGCTTCTGGTCCAGGAAGACAAACAGAAGTACATGTATCAGTCATGGTTCTTGAGAAACAGCACCAAGAGACAGGGATTTATTTTCAGAAATTGGCTCATGCAACTGTAGATCTGGAAGTGTAAAATCTGCCAGGCTGGCAGGCTGGAGACAGAAGAGTTGGCATTGCAGTTGGAGTCCACAGGCTTCCTGCTAGAAGAATTCCTCCTTGCTTGGAAGGTCAGTCTTTTTCCATTAAGGCCCTTAGCTGATTGCATGAGCCCCACCCACATTATGGAGGTAATGTGCTTTACTCAGTCTACTAATATAAATGTTACTCTCATCTAAAAAGTACATTCATAGAAACATCTAGAATATTTGACCAAATATCTGGGTGCTTTGGCCCAGCCAAATTGACAGTAAAATTAACCACCACACTATATGTCAGTGCTAAGAAGTGCTGTGGGGAAAAGTACGTAGGGTAGAGGAGTGAAAAATAACAGAGGGTGGGAGCATGTACTTTAGATGGGGCCTTCTGGAAAGGTGGTGTATGAGCAGAGGCCTGAACAAAGGGAGAAGTGAGCCCTGTAGATGAAAGTGATCCACACAGAGGTTACAGCCAGACCCCGAGGCAGATCTGCTTGGTGTGCTCAAAGAGTAGCAATGGGGCCACCCATGTTGCTGGAACGGAATAAGTGAGGGAAAGTGGGGTAGGAGATGCCTTGCAGAGGCAGGCAGGGGCGAGGCAAGGCCTTAAGGCCCTGCAAGAGGACTTTGCATTTCCTAGTGGACCCATAGAGAGTTGCTGAAGGGATAAGAATGGAAGTAGGGAAATGCATTCGGAAACTATTGAAGCAGTGTACGGTCAGGTGCCAAATCTTGACATTGGAATCAATGGCAGATTGCATGTACAACGGTAGACCCATAAGATTATACGGGAGCTGAAAACTTTGTTCGCCTAGTGATGTGATAGCCATTACATAACATAATTTATTTTTAAATAAATTTGGTGTAACCTAAGTGTACAGTGTTTACAAAGTCTACAGTAGTGTAGCAGTGTCCCAGGCCTTCACATTCACTCACCGCTCACTCATCCACCCACGGCAACTTCCAGTCCTGCAGGCTCCATTCATAGTAAGTGCCATATACAGGTGTACCATTTTTTATCTTTATTCAGTATTTGTACTGTACCTTTTCTGTTTAGATACTCAAATACTCATCATTGTGTTATAATTGTCTGCAGTATTCAATACAATAACATGCTGTACAGGTTCATAGCCTATGAGCAATAGGTTATACCATACAGCCTAGGTGTGTAGCAGGCTATGCCATCTAGGTTTGTGTAAATGGTACATCCCATGATGTTCACACAGCAATGAAACACCTAATGAGACATTTCTCAGAATGTATCCCTGTTGTTAATTGATGCATGACTGTACTTGTTCGTTGACTGTCTGCACTATGAGAATTGATACTGTAATTGTTTTTTTGTTTTTGTTTTGGGGGTTTTTTTTGAGACAAGGTCTTGCTCTGTCACCCAGGCTGGAGTGCAGTGGCACAATCTCGGCTTACTGCAACCTCTGCCTCCCAGGCCCAAACAATCTTCCCACCTCAGACTCCTGAGTAGCTGGGACCACAGGCACGAGACACTTTTTGTATTTTTTGTAGAAACAGGGTTTCCCTGTGTTGCGCAGTCTGGTCTCAATCTCCTGGACTCAAGCAATCTGCCCACTTCAGTCTCCCAAAGTGTTGGGATTACAGACGTGAGCCACTGCACCCGGCAGATACTGTACTTGCTTATCTGCTTCCTTGCTAGGCTAGAAAATCCTCAGGAGCAGGAACTATTTTTCTACCATATTCCCAGTGTCTGCCACAATATCCAGGACACAATAGGAGCTGAATGAATATTTATATAGTGAATTTAATTCAGTTAATGCGTTTAGTCTTCTCAAAATCCTGTAAGGTAGGTACTTTTGGTATCCTCAATGTATACATATCCTAAGAGGTAAACATTCATAACACACAGGTGTATTTCAGAACATTAATGCACTGTGCTGGTTTAATCCCAACAGATAAACATAGCACAGACACTCAGCCCCACATTCTCTCCCACTTTGGAATCACACGTGACTTCACAGAATGGGCCTCCATGGTGCAGAAAGTCACAAGAAAATTGTCCAGACACAGGGCCTTTTGTTTCCCACCATCCAATTTTCTAATCTATGCTGGGTTGACAACCTTTCTGACCTCCTGCTATGAGGTGGCTAACAAGTATATAGTAAAACTATTAAGATGTTAATGGAAAATAATAAAAGAAGAATGTTACTAATATAATCACTGTTATAGTTGATTCCTAACACCCCATGCAGTCAAAAATCTGCAGATAACTTTTGACTCCCCAAAAACATAACTACTAACACCTTACTATTGATCAGAAGCCTTACCAATAATAAAGTTGATTGACACAAGTATTTTATAGGTATTATATGCTATGTTCTTCAAAAATAAGCTAGAGAAAATGTTATTAAAATCATAAAATATATTTACTATTAAGTGGAAGTGGATCATCATAAAGATCTTCATCCTCGTCTTCAGGTTGAGTAGGTTGAGGCTGAGGAAGAAGAGGAGGGGTTGGTCTCTCTGTCTCCGGCGGCAGAGGCAGAAGGAAGTCCACGTATAAGTGGATGCACCCAGTTCCAACCCATGCTGTTCAAGGGTCAACTGTACTTAGTATTCGATATGGCCCCAAAATAACTGGGAGTCTGTATTAGTCTGTTTTCATACTGCTATAAAGAACTGCCTGAGACTGGGTAATTTATAAAGGAAAGGGGCTTAATTGACTCACAGTTCAGCATGGTTGGGGAGGCCTTAGGAAACTCACAATCATGGCGGAAGGCGAAAGGGAAGCAAGGCATCTTCTTCACAAGGTGGCAGGAAGGAGAAATGCTGAGCAAAGTGAGAAGACTCCTTTATAAAACCATCAGATCTCATGAGAACTCACTATCACAATAACAGCATGAGGGAAACCTCCCCCCATGATTCAGTTACCTCCACCTGGTCTCTCCCTTGACACGTGGGGATTATGGGGATTACAATTCAATATGAGATTTGGATGAGGACACAAAGCTTAACCATATCAGAGTCAAAACTAAAAAAAAAAAATAGGTTAAATAACATTAGCTAATAAAAAACATGCTATTGTTCAGGAAAGGTTCTTTTCTAGAAAGAATATGGTAAATCTTTATTAGTCACAGATCAACATATATTTCTTATAAAGCTTCATGCTAAAAGTAAGGGAACATTAGAAGGCATGTTTTAATTCAAGTGTCTTTGCATAGAGATTAATGAGCTGCAAATATTAATCTGATGGGTGAACTTTGTTAAAGAATAAAACATAGACTGCCTTGATATGTAAATAACCAGCCATGTCATAAGATCAGCAGGCTTCAAATGTTTTTGACAATGACCCACTGGGAAAACATATTTTACGCGGTGATACAACATTCAAATGTATCCATATGCAATTGAGACATAAGTTTTACAATATTTACCTTTACTACATTGGGTGCACTCTCATTTTCTCTGTGCAATTTGCTTTTTAAAAAAAATCCTGGCTGGGCACAGTGGCTCATACCTAAAATCCCAGCACTTTAAGAGACTGAGGCAGGAGGATTGCTTGAAGCCAGCAGTTCAAGACCAGCTTGGGCAACAAAGTGAGACCCTGCGTAGCCCTACAAAACTAAAAGAAAAAAAAAATACCTGGGTGCACATCTATGGTCTTAGCCACTCAGGAGGCTGAGGCAGAAGGATCACTTGAGCCCAGGAGTTCAAGGCTGCAGTGAGCTCTGATCTGTGTCACTACACTCCATCCTGGGCAACAGAGTGAGACTCCGTCTTAAAAAAAAAAAAAAAAAGTCCTGGTCACAACCACTAAATTGACTTCTCGGGTAGCAGCCCACAGTTTGAAAACCACTTGCTTAGACTGATGTTCTCAAACTTCTTTGTGCATGGGAACCATCTGAGGATTTTATGACAGTGAAGATTCTGATTCAGGGGTCTGAGGTTTGCCTTCAGTGCTGCTGTTTGGGAACCACACCGTGAGTAGCAAAGTCTTCCCTCACACAGGAGCATGTGTTCTGGACTTTAGATGGGAGCAGGAGAAAATTAGATTAATTTAGAACTCTGACAAGCATCAGGAATTCACATATGGCTATAATGTCTCAATTATTTAATCCCTATGTCTTTGATTATTTAAAACATAGTTTCCCTGGGAAATGGCACATCTTAAACCTTATCTCTCCATTAACATGTTAGCAGGCAACAAGTTGATAGCTGCTAAAGGGGAAGAAGATGTCTGGAGGGAGATTCTGGGTAGGGAGACTGGGAAGGTGACTCCCTCCCCAGCATGGGCCCTGGCCTTGCCACAAGTTGCTAATATTTTGGAGGCTGGTTCCCCAGGTGGGAGGGCAGAAATGACGTCCATGCAGCACGTTGACCCGGGTAAGCTTCATTCACCTGTTCCCGCATGGTGTCGCTTTCACCAGCATCCCCAGGCGATTCAGGGACTCCTGATTCTCATCGATTCTGGCGAGGTGACAACTTATGTGCTGAATCCGCACTTCTCCTCCAGCCTGTTTTCTGTGGCTTCTTATCCTCTTCTGTCTGTAGCATCACAACCACACTGGGGATGAGAGCTGGGAGGGAAAAATGATTAAATCAGAGGGAGAGTTGTATCTATAGTCATTTTTTGCTTTACAAATAGTTTTTGTGATGTATGTGGACAGAACGGTTTCCAAAGTCAAGTTTTGTTGAGTTTAAAAAAAATGTAACCCATGGACGTTCTTGGCTGTGTTCCCCACCACCCCCTCACAGTAACGTAATCTGCTGGATCTGCCCCAACCCATCTTGGACATGGCTATAGACCTTTTTACCCCAGGGCTCTGGAGATGATACACAGAATCTTACTAACTGCCATCATACCATGTAATTGCAGGACCATGTAATGTGAAAGGAACACTTCTCCCATGTACCGACAGGGTCATTTATTTACAGTTCTGTAAAACTCTCAGCCAAAACCAGCAGATCATATACACAACTACTCATAGGCAGGTAATTTGCCTTCTGGAAAAGAAAAAGGTGCACAAATCGAATTAGGCTCAGATTATTCAGAAAGGAAATAACAGCTGGAAAACATTTCAAAAAGTGGTCCCTTCAAAAGAGCCTTCCAAGAATACCAGCCAAATACATTTTTCCTTCAGGGCTTATTCTATGTGGCTATTGACCACTGAGATCCAATACTACCAACCAGATTGACACAGACTTTGCATGTCAATATTCACATGAAGTGGGATGAAGGTCTTTGGGTTGCTGAGATTATGTGTGTTCCAAATAAATGAAGTTAGCCCCCAGGTATTTATTGGCTTTTCCAGCTACATAGGCACCTTTCTACCAAGGATAAAATCTGTGATCTGTGTAGAGAACTTTTCTTGCTAAGTCTTTGTGGAGTAATCAGCAACTTCATTGCATCTAAGCCTTCCTCTGCTAATCCCGTGATTACTGGACTCACAGTTTCACCTTGGTAGCTTATCTGTGGTCAGATGGTACTGGGAGCTGCTGCTATACTACCCTCACCCCCCACACACACACTTACCTTGCAAAGAGGTACACAGGCATCCCTCCCTCAGGCACTTCAGTTTCTTTCATGCCTTTTACTTGATTCCAGAAGTCCCCACTGAGGCCAAGAAATCTGAGTACTATTCTCAGGAGAAATTTGCTCTGGGGTCCCTCGGGGATAAAAGGATGGTGTGAGGGATCCTGGGTGCATGGAAGGGGCCTGAGGAAACTTGTTGCAATTGACAATCCTTCCAGTGTCTGCCTCAAGTCTGAAATTCTCACCACTCATTCCACTGCTTAGGTACCATTCACTCAGGTTACAGCTTTCAGTTACAAGAGCAGGTTCATCCATTAACCAGCAGGTACATGGAGAAGTTAGTCACTTGACTCCATATTAAGGCCCAAACAAAGCAATTTTGAGGGAATATGTGAAATATAATGAGGAGGAAGATAGAATTAATCTCAGAGCTAAACTTGGGCATAGCTAGATTCCAGGGAAGAGGGTGGAATTGTAAAATAAGCTGAAACAACCCAGGAGCTTTGTTCTCTCAAAAGCACCTTCTCCTGTAATACAATGAATGGTCTCTCCACCACCACCATTGTGAATTTCATGGTTTTTGAGTCACTTCCATTACTAGCTGGGTGACCCTCGCGTCATACTAGGGAACATGAAGACATGAATTCCACCTCATTTGGAACAGTTTGGATCAGGGCTGTGTCCAGGTAGGAGCTGTACCAGGGGCTTCCCCATTTCCCACTCCTTTCTGACTTCAAAGACAGGGTCCTTGCTTTCTCCCAAATGGAATCTGGAGGTTTTATTTGTAGGCAGTTGTGCCAATCTGTCTCCTACCCTTAGTCACAAACTACTTAAGGACAAGAGTTAACTATCTTCATAGTTGCTGGAGACCTACAGCAGTACTTGGTGCATATTAAGTGCTCAGAAAATGTTAACAGAAAGCAAGCGGTTGCTAAAGATACAGCCACCAGTGGCCCTCAGTTACTTCCATTCACTTAATTATTTAACAGATATGTATTGAATGCTCTCATATACTATGGTCAGCACTTGTCCCTGACTTAATGGGATTGTACATTTATTTATACATAGATTATAATCTAGTGAATGAAGTCACAGATCTGTACTGTACATACTGAAGCCCCATCTCCTTTTTATTTCTTTTTCCTTACAGAAGTTTGCTGAGCAATCTTTATTTTACAATTTGCAACTGGATTCTTCATCCTTGATACCCCCTATTCTGGCTTTTACCCTTCTTAAGGAAAAGCAAGTGACTTTGCATACTGGCCAATAACAGACAGCCTCTAATAGGTCTCCTATTCCCTCCTCTACGCTCAGTATCTATGAGCGTAGATATGTGGGTTTCACAACCTGCAAGTCCTTCCCAGGAAGTGGAATTTTCCTATTGAACCAAAATTGTGTTTTAGACTCAAAGCTGAGGGCAAAATGCGCTAGGCATCCCCAAGTTCTTTTTTTTTTTTTTTTTTTTTGAGACGGAGTCTTGCTCTGTCAGTAGGCTGGAGTGCAGTGGCACAATCTTGGCTCACTGAAACCTCCGTCTCCCGGTTCAAGCGATTCCCCTGCCTTAGCCTCCTGAGTAGCTGGGAATACAGGTGTGCGCCACCACACCCAGCTAAGTTTTTGTATTTTAGTAGAGACTGGGTTTCACCATTTTGTTCAGGATGGTATCAATCTCCTGACCTCATGATCCACCCACTTCGGCCTCCCAAAGTGCTGGGATTACAGGCGTCAGCCACTGTGCCCAGCCAGCATCCCCATGTTCTTAAGTGAGCATCATCAAATAGTTTGAGAGCTGCCACCTCCCCAGGGAGCTTAGTGAGCAGCTCCTGTTCAGAACTGTGCCTCTCCCACCTGACCCCAGCTGTGGGAGAAGAGGACCAGGTTGAGGGAGATGTAGACAGCCTTACAGAAAATACAGTATTCTTGATGACAAGTCTGTCCCTACTTAGAGTGTGGCTAGGGGAGAGGTACCCATCCCTAAAGCCAAGTGAGAGGGGGCTCCAAAAGTTTACTCATAACAACTTGGGGTGCCTTAATAATGTAAGAGGGCAGCATGTTCTCTGGCTGGATGTGTGCCAGGTCTATGTTGTTTGCCCCTGAAGCAAGACCTGCCACAAGCATTCTTGGGAGGATGATCCAAGAGTCTCCTCTTCACTAGACCTCCCCATGACCATGGGGAAGGAGAAAGGGGTGCTTGGCATGTGTGCCTTGAAAAGACGGACATACTTATTCATAGAGATAACACTTGTTCCGATGAAGTCAGAGGCCTGGTGGGAGTAGCCTCTTTCACAGGGCTTCAAGGGATTGTGGATGATTGCCCCTGGGAAGAAGTCGAGGCAACCATCTACTCCCTGATGTGTGAAAATGAAGGAACACAGAGGGGAAAGGAGAGGCAGGGACCCAATGCCAGGGACCGTTCCTTACTCTGATGTGTGCACAGCCACCAAAGCTGGCCCTTTTCTTCCAGCCTCTTGCCATCCCTCTAAAAGCTTGAATTAGCAGAGGCAGTTAAGCAGGAGGTAGAGGAGTGTCAGAACCAGACCTTTGCTTCCTTCCAAACAGCCAGGCCCACAGCCCCAGCCCCCCTGGGGTTGGGAGCAGGGAAGAGCCAAGCTTTAAATCAAGTTCAAGGCTCAGGTTCTAATAATGAACAGGGCTTGGTCTTAAATCTCAAAGGTGCCTAGAAAGTTAAAATTTGGGCAGGATTTCATGAAGGGAGCCACAGCCAAAAAAGAGAGGGTGAATTCCTCAAAAGTTAAATCCGGTTTTGATGCCCAACTCATTTACACTGTTCAGTAAATCAGTTAGGGATGAGATGCATTTTTTTAAACTAGGACTTTCAAGTCTACATTATAGTGACTTGGGGTTTTACTTCAATTATTTTTATTTTTACATGGAAGTGTATCTTTTCTTATCTTTTAAGTTTGCATGGGTTCAATGCAAGTGCCCACAAAGGTGTGGATCTGAAATTTTAGACACGTTCTTTTATCCTTTTGAGATATAGCATCCTATTGTCGTTACCACCATCCGTCAGAACTCTGAACTCCATTCTCAGAAGAAAAATGTCTATGCTGTAAACATTCTGGTATTTCACAACTAATGAAATTCCTCAGGGAATGCATGTGAGGAAATCCAGACACAGGCAAAAGATTTCCTTCAAATGCCATGGGAGAGTGAAAAGTGAAAGATGTTCATAGCAAACCAAATGTTGGGGTCATTTGGTTTCAAAATGGGAGGGAGAAACACATGCATGTGTGGATTTGTTTGCAGAGTCACAATTCTTTGACCTTGGGCCAATAATCAAATTACGCTGTTGGCATAGGGGATGTCCAAATTATCTCCATAATTATTCTTGATTGAGATGACTCATTCAGGGGCAGGTGGAGAGAGGTGTGGGAGGGAAAAATGGAAAATGGTTGTTTTAGCCAGTTTTTTCTAATTCTGATTTGTAAGCTTGTGGAGATCTGTTACTAACAGCATTAAAACACTCTATATGTATTTTATGATTTTGAAAATCTTTTAAGAATAAGTATTTAAAAGATGTCTTTTACATGATCTCTCTAAAATAATCTCACGGGGTAAGGGATGGGGTGGTAGTATAGATAAAACAATATTGCATGTGTGTTGATAATTGTAAAAGCTACCCAGTTTATAGTATTTTGTTGTAGCAGCCCCAACAGACTAAGACAATGATAATATTTCCCCCACTTCTGTATGGATGTAGGAATAAAAATATCTTTAATAAGTCTTTCAAAATTGCATGAGTTAAAAACAAAAAACATCAATAAGTAAACAAAAAAGAAGAAATAGCAAAAAACCAAAATTGCATGAATTTAGTAAGAAAAAAATCACTTGCTTGTTATTGAATGAAAGTGCTATCTATTCTGAGGTAGAGGTCACAGTCCAGTATCCACTTGGGTTGCAAACAACATTCCCTTGAGGGGAAGTTCTGAGCCATCTCCCTTTCTACAACAATTGCCATTTTATAGAATGGGCTCTGTGCTGGAGAAACCGGAGCCAGACACTTTGGATGAAATGAAATCAATGCTCTGTCTCTGTTTTTCACTCTTCATTTTCCTTTCTTACTCATGGGCCCAGTATTGGTGGAGGAAGCTGAATTCTGCAACCTTCACGGCCATTTCTGGGCAAGGTCTTTCCTCTGGAAATCGTTAGTGGGTTAATCTTCTATTAATATTTATCTGGGGATTTGGCAAAGTTGTTTCCTGACTCTCCCCATGGCCACAGGCAAAAAGCACTAGGATTAAGTTTGGGCCCTAATGAAAAGAATGTTTCAAGCTCCAACAAGCTAAAAATTTTAATGTGGAATTCTCTTCAGGACCCCTTCTATACTACCAGGCCCCATTAATATCAGCTTCTCCCCATTCTTTCTAGCCTTCAATAAAAGGGACATGGGTGAAATGGGACTACTTCCCCCACCTCATTGGCCAACTCAGTAAATTCCACTAAAATGAATTAGAGAATTTGAGTTTCATCAACAAACATAGTATCTACTGTGGGATAAGGGTATCTCTGTTATTGTTGATTACCCAACAATTCTTTCTGGTAAAAAAATAATAATAAATCTATCTTTTCTTTGGGGAACCCATTTGATAGGGTTAGGATATCCCACTTCCAAGATTTGGACATGTGTATGACTCAGGCCTATCTACATGGTATCTTTGATGCCCAGCAGTGCCTAGAACACAGTAGGTGAATAGTTATTATGTAAATGAATGAATGTGAATTTCAGTTGTTAGAGAAGTCTTGGCTACAGTGATTGATTCATTAGTGAGTATGTATCTCAGCAGTTCTCAAACTTTTTGATCTCAATCTACACCTTTTTATACTTTTAAATACTTTTAAATACTATTAAAGACCCCAAAGAGCTACCTTTTATCACAGCAAGCCATCTTTTCCACCACAAAGAGTGCTTTGCTTCATGTTCTGTCCAAGTCAAGGTGCTGCTCCAAGTCAAGGTGCTGTCTTTCAGAGAATCACAAGTAGTTTCAGAATGTGGCACTCGCAACCTCAGAAGTCTCCAAAGTGAGTTGCATGGAAGAATGTAAAGAATTAATAAGCAGCTGGGTGCAGTGGCTCACACCTGTAATCCTAGCCCTTTGGGAGGCCGAGGAGGATGGATAACCTAAGGTCAGGAGTTTGAGACCAGCCTGGCCAACACGGCCAAACCCTGTCTCTGCTTAAAAAAAAAAATATATATATATATATATATATATACACAAAAATTAGCCAGATGTGGTGGTACACACCTGTAGTCTCAGCTACTCAGGAGGGTGAGGCAAAAGAATCACTTGAACCCGGGAAGCGGAGGTTGCAGTGAGCCAAGATTGCACCACTGCACTCCAGCCTGGGCGACACAGTGAGACTCCATCTCAAAAAATAATAATAAGCAATTTAAAACTTCCTTGGCACCCCAGAGAGCCATCTGATTTATTGTAGTTGTTGAATCTAATTAGAAGTGAGGGAAAAAGAAGGTAAGTCTATCAGCAGAACTGGCCAAAAAACAAAACAAAAAACTTCAGGCTACAATTTCTGAGATAGACCTGGAAAGCCAGAAGTGGTGTAGGTGTGGTCTATGGCCCTTAAAATTGGACCTCTGAGGCAGAGACTTCTAATTGCCCCTAACTCTCTCCCTTAGTGTGTTTATTCCTGGTTTTCAGCTGGGTTCATGGCCATCCAAAATAAAGACTACATTTCCCAGCCTCCCTTGCAACTAAAGATGGTCATGTGACTAGGTATCAGTCACTGGATGTAAGCAAAAATTATGTGTAACTTCTAGAACATTCCCTTAAAGGAAGCCTTTCCTCCTTTCTGCTGGCTGGAATTTGGATATGATGCTGAGAACTTAAGCAGCCGTTTAACACTAGGAAGTGGTTTATTCAAGATGGCAGGGTGGAAAGAATATGGAGCCAGGGTGTCCCTGACAATCATGGAGCCAGTACCTCAATCATTGACCCCTTTCTAAACGGTGTGGGGAGTCATGCCCTACAAACCATAAATCTTCATCATATGGGTTTTATTTAGCCCTGTATATAGTGACTTACTTTCCAATCTGATGCTGGCATAACAAGGAAGAAAATCAAAATGTTTTACCCCAAAATATATTTCCTTACCATACCTTGAAATTGTCCTGCAAAGCCTCTTGTGGAAAAAATCCACATTCTATGGAGAATCCCCTCTCCCCTTTGTTTTTCTTCCTTCCTTCCCAGATCTAGGAGATAATCAACTAAGAGCCAGGCACCTTTTTAAGCCCGATAAGATACAATTTACAATCTGTTCTCTCTGAAGTCTGCTATCTGAGAGCTTCCTCTGCACAATAAAACCTGGTCTCCACAATCCTTTATCTCAACCTGAACATTCCTTTCTATCAGTACCAGGTCTTTAGATAAACTCCACCAATTGTCTGCCAGAAAATGTTTAAATTTACTTGTAGCCTGGAAGCCCCCACTTTGAGTTGTCCCGCCTTTCTGAACAAAACCAATGTATTTCTTAAATGTATTTGATTGATGTCTCATGCCTCCCTAAAACGTATAAAACCAAGCTGCACCCCGACCACCTTGGGCACATGTTCTCAGCATCTCCTGAGGGTTGTGTCACAGGCCATGGTCACTCATACTGGCTCAGAATAAATATCTTCAAATCTTTTACAGAGTTTGACTCTTTTCATCAACAACTGCCTGCCTCTGGCCTTGTATGTAAGAGAAAAAGGAACTTGAGTCTTTTTTAACCACTGGAATTACTAGTATTTTGAGTTTTCTGTAATATTCAGTCAAACCTAATCCAACTGTTAAAATTCTCAACAAACAAATGCTCTGCAAGTGAAGGTTAACAAAGTCCTCACTCCAAAACTCAGCCTCATTTCTGGGATGGACTACAAACATTCTATAACCTGTTTCAACAGAAATAAGATAGTCATTCATCCTCTCGTCCTTTGTGACTTAAGAGACCCCAGGGTTGGTGAGATAAATTCTGAAAAGGTGAAGACTAGAGATATATTGCTTTTTTTGGTTATGGCATTGAGTAGCTTGGAGTGGCTGTTTGCTCTCAGACTTGCTTTTTTTCTTGTCCAAAAACTCTAATCTTGGAAGAGGAGGCAGTGAAATGCTCACACTTACATGTTTGAATGCTTGCCCTTTGGAAATATGCTTTTCCTGTTGCCAGCATTTGTAAGAAGAGACTGATGCTTGTCAGCACCGCCAGGGGCCTCTGGAAGGAACTGCACACACGCCTGGTAAGAGAAGAAAGGTTAAAAAAAAGGCCAGGTGCGGTGGCTCACGCCTGTAATCCCAGCACTTTGGGAGGCCGAGGCGGGCGGATCACCTGAGGTCAGGAGTTTGAGACCAGCCTGGCCAACATGGTGAAACCCGATTTCTACTAAAAATCCAAAATTAACTGGGCATGGTGGTGAATGCCTGTAATCCCAGCTACTTTCGAGGCTGAGGCAGGAGAATCACTTGAACCCGGGAGGTGGAGGTTGCAGTGAGCTGAGATCGCACTACTGCACTCCAGCCTGGGTGACAAGAGTAAAACTTCCTCCAAAAAAAAAAAAAAAAAAAGAGACGTTAGCCCTTAGCCCTGCAGTTATCAAATGTGTGTGTGCCCATCAGAATCACCTGGGCCAGGTGCAGTGGCTCAAGCCTGTAATCTCAGCATTTTGGGAGGCCGAGGTGGGCAGATCACCTGAGGTCAGGAGTTCAAGACCAGCCTGGCCAACATGGTGAAACCCTGTCTCTACTAAAAATACAAAAACTAGCCGGGCATGGTGGCCCATGCCTGTAATCCCAGCTACTCGGGAGAATGAGGCAGGAGAATCACTTGAACCCAGGAGGTGGAGGTTGTAGTGAGCCAAAATTTCGCCACTGCACTCCAGCCTGGGTGGCAGAGTGAGACGCCATCTCAAAAAAAAAAAAAAAAAAAGAATCACCTGGAAAGACTGTTAAAATAGATTGCTGGCTCCACCCCCAGGGGTGTGAGATTCAGTAGATCTGGGGGGTAGAACTGGAACATTTGCCTCTCTAACAAGTTCTATGAACAATACATTGAGAACCTCTGTATTAGACTTGAAATATAAATAATATGTAGGAGGCTCCCTTCCATATTCATCCTCTCTTTGACCAGGGGGAAAGTGTAACCTGACAATAAAAACATGTGCCAATGTACTCATCCAGAAATAGAATTGAGGAAGAGAAGGGAGATGAAGAGAGAAAGAATGCTGCAGAATGCATCTCATTTTAAAAAGCAGTGACGGTGGGAGGAAAACAGTTCTTGCCAGGAGCACAGCCAGCGGGGCACAGGCAGGCCTGTGGAAGGCAAGGCATGAAGTTGGAGGGGAAGGAGGAGTTTGGGGAAAGAAGCTAGGTTTTGCTGTGCTGTTGTGAAAAAGGTGGGCGGAAAAGTGTAAAATCAATTTTTTTTAATGGCATGCTTCAACGAATCTCCGCCTAGTATTTGAGAACCGAGTTACTGTGAAACCATGTTTTGGCAGAAGCAAACACAAATCCTCTCTGTAAAATGTGCCACTTGAAAAATTAGCACATGCATCCAGGCTTTATAAGCATCAATCTACTTAAGTCAATCAAGCGACTAAGTAAAATATATTATTATGTTCAGATCTTATGTGTGGGCAGATAGTCTTCATTCTATAGCTCTGTAATTTGCTGGTGGGATAAAGAGTTATTGCAGGATTCTCTCAAACTTTTCAAAAAATATGTCAGGGGAAAGAAAACAAATTTGAATCTTTCCAAATCTATATTAGGGTCTCACCAGTTCAGGCAGTATACACAGTACTGCTAAATATTTTCTTTTTTTTAACATAGAATTCCTGCCAGGATTATATTTTGTTTAGTTTTCATCACCTTCATATCTTGTGCTTTTTTTAAGATGAGGAATATTTGACAGATTTACTCAAAAATGTTGGTCACATTAAACCAATAATTTGAAATTCTTGTTTCTTTCCAAGGAGAAATCATGTGGACTTCTACCTTGGTCTTACATCAAAAGTGGTTCCCATTTCCAGGTATATTTTGGACTAAATATTCACAAAAACTCATTCTTTTAATGAAGTTTAACATGATGATTAAAATTTTAAAAACATATTTTTAGATGCATGGCTGACTTGACGGGAAACTAAGGGGATTATTTGGAGGTCAGAGATGCCTGTAATCCCAGCTACTTGGGAGGCTGAGGCAGGAGAATCACTTGAACCTGTGAGGCGGAGGTTGCAGTGAGCTGAAATCATGCCACTGCACTCCAGCCTGGGCAACAGAGTGAGACTCAGTCAAAAAAAAAAAAAAAGAAAGAAAGAAAGAAAGGAAAGAAAGAAATGACAAATCCAAAGAGGCCAGTAGGAACTTGAGTTGGTATTTACCACTGCATGTCTGCTAGTCCCTTGTTATTTGGAGCCACCATTTAAATAGACATGTACATGTGTCTATGTACATGTAAATGTACATGTGGACTGGAAAGAAAGCTTGGGACAAAACAGGGATGTTATGAGTTGAATTGTGTTTCCCAAAATTCGTATGTTGAAATTCCAGCCCACAGTACATCAGAATATGACCTTTTTTGGAAATGGGGTTATTAAAGATGTAATGAGTTAATTTGAGGTCATTTAGGGTGGACTCTAATGTATGTAATGTAATGACTGGTGTCCTTATGAAAAGGGGAAAATATGGACACAGAATGTAAAGATGAAGGCGGAGATTGGGGTGATGCCATCACACCAATGAATACTAGAGATGGCCTGCAAACCTCCAGAAGCCAGGGGAGAGCATGGGACATCCCTCAGAAGGAACCAACTCTGCCAACGCCTTGATTTTGGACTTCAAGCCTCCAGAACTGTGAGATGATAAGTTTCTGCTGTTTAAGCAACGTAATTTGTGGCACTTTGTTATCCCAACCCTAGGAACCAAAATAAGGGAGGAAACTGGATTTAAGTCTTAATCCAAAGTCTGGATACTCAAAGTACAACATGCTCAATGGGTGAGTAGGGGTGAAAACATCCACAGAGGAGCCAGTGAATCCATAGGCATCACCAGCCTGACTTGAAACAACTTCTGTGACCTCAAATGGTCTGCAATGAAAATTTAGTTTCAAATAATCCCAGGCTGATAGTGTTCCCAGGCACCTGGCAGAAGCAAACACAAATCCCTCTGGATGCACATACTTTAAACTCAGGCCTCCAAGAAAAGTCTCACGGATACATTTCCAAGAAACATGAGCCCCTCGTCAAAAATCATTAAACACAGCAAAAAAAAGGAGTAAGAGTTGACGGAAGCAATAAAGTGCTGAAATGAACTGCAAAGAATGCAAATATGGAATTATTGGATACACCATCGACAATAAGTATGTTTAATACAATTTAAGAAAAAAAGGCATTGAAAAAAAGCAAGGAACATGGAACTATCAAATTTGATCAGACAGATTTGGAAGAGGATCAAAAACACTTCTCTAAATGAAAACTATAATTATTATTTTTAAATGAAGTGGATGGTTTAAACAGCAGGTAAGATACAGTAGAATTGGCGAACTGGAAAATGGATTTGAAGAAAAGTAAATTGAAGACCAGGAGGCAAAGATGAAAAATATGAAGGAAGAGACATATGGAACAATATGACAAGGATGAAAATGAAGCTAATTGGAATTCTAGATGGAAGCATTAGAAAGTGACAGGGCATGGCTGGGGGTGGTGGCTCACACCTGTAATCCCAGCACTTTGGGAGGCTGAGGTGGGAGGATCGCTTGAACCCAGGAGTCTGAGACAAGCCTAGGCAACATAGAACACATCTCTAAAAAAATTAGCCAGGTGTGGTACTGTACTCCTGTAGTACCAGCTACTTGGGAGGCCAAAGCAGGAGGATGGAGTCAGAGAGGTCAAGGCTGCAGTAAGCCATGATTGCACCACTGCACTCCAGCCTAGGCAACAGAGCGAGACCTTGTCTCAAAATGAAAAACAAAACAAAACAAATAGAAAAAGATAAAGTGACAGGGTAATAGAGAATGGCAGAGAATTTTCCTGAATTGTTGAAAGACAACATTTCAGATTCAAAAAGCCAAACAAAATGCAATTAAATGGAAAGGAGACACACTCATATATACACCGTAGTAAAATGGAAGAACACCAGGAGATCTAAAGACGCAAGTGTAGGAAAGAATAGACAAAACTATCCTGATTTGCCCAATATATAATAATCTATGTTTAAAAAACCAAGAGATCATAACAAAAAAGACACATAAGGGATTGCAATAAAGTGACCAGAGACAAGATCAAATTACAAGCATCCATAGTGTTGCCATGTACCAGCCATAAGCAATGAGAAAATTATTTTTAAAAGATTCTATGCACCATAGCAACAAACAATATAAAGGATCCAGGAATAAAGCTAACGAGAAAGGTATGTGACCTTTTTGTAGAAACTATAAACCTTTCCCAACAAACATTTAAAAACAAGCTAGACAAATGGCAATAAGTACCATGTTCTTTGATAGCAAGATTCAATGTTGTAAAGTTTTCTATTTCCCCAAAATTGATATATATGTTCAAAACAACCCCAAACAACATTTCAACAGGATTTTCTTGGAATTTGACACTCTCATTCTAAAATTCCTACAAGAGAGTAACAGCACAAATTAGTCATGCCAATTTTGAAAACAAAACAAAATAGAAAGATTTGCTCTAACAAATATTAAAACATAAATATATTATAAAGCCACCATAATTAAAAGGGTGTAATATTTTTATACCAGTAAGTAAACAAATAGAAAAGTCACAGATAGAATTAGGAATCAGGGGCCGGGCGTGGTGGCTCACACCTGTAATCCCAGCACTTTGGGAGGCTGAGGCAGGAGGCTCACTTGAGGTCAGGAGTTCAAGACCAGCCTGGCCAACATGGTGAAACCCTGTCTCTACTGAAAATACAAACATTAGCTGGGCATTGTGGTGGGAGCCTGTAATCCCAGCTACTCAGGAGGGTGAGGCAGGAGAATCACTTGAACCTGGGAGGCGGAGGTTGCAGTAAGCCAAGACCATGCCACTGCATGCGGTCCAGCCTGGGTGACAGAGCAAGACTCCATCTCAAAAAAAAAAAAAAAAAAAAAAAAGGAATCAGAAATGGACCTATGTGTATATTAAAATTTGGTATGTAATAAAACTGGCACTTCAAATCATTGGCTAGATCATTAATAAAAGTTGTTCGAATATAGGCTTTCCATTTGGAAAAACTAAGTTTAGTCCTTACTTCACACCACTAACATGGGTTAAATCCAATTAGATTAAATATGAACATAAAAACTCAAAAGTATTAAAAGAAAATGTTATATAAGAGCCTATGTAGAATAATCTTGCTCTATGTGAAGGATTTTTAATCAACCCATAAAATATTAAAAGCCATTAAGAAAAAGATTTAAATTTGACTACCTCAAAATGTAATACTTTTATTTAATAAAAGAATTCATATATCACAATAAGGAAAAAACTATTTTATAGAAAGAAGGGCATAGTAGGCAAATCAGGACAGGATTGATGAGTAAACAGAAGAAGAGAAACTTAGACTCTAAGAATCAGAGAAATGTAATTTGTTAAATTGAGATAATTTCACCCAAAATTAATGCTGAAGTTTTAGAGTAATAATAATAAGAGTTGATAAAGGCAATGGGAAGAGTGGATGTTGGTGCTGGGTACATACACTCTGGAAGCACAATTTGAGTCTATTCATACTTTTAATGCATATGCTCTACTACCTGGCAATTTCATGTCCTAGTATCTATCTTTAAGAATCTTATATGTGTGTACTATGAGGCATGCACAAAGATGTTCAATGCAGAATTGTTTATAATAGCAAAAAAAAAAAACCCTGGAAACAAAGCAAATGTTCATTAATAGGAAATCAATTGTATAAACTGTAATGTATTCATTCTATAAAATACTTTTTAAAATAATAAAGCTGATCTTTATGTTCTGACATGGAAAGAGCTCTAAATCATATTTTTAAATGGGGTCGTGGGGAGAGAAAGCAATTTGAAGATTTTGTATTATTTATGTAAGGATACTGATAATACAACAACATATATTTTCAAGATAGGAAAGCAAGTATGTAGAAAAAATCTAGACAGATATCATTACTTCTGGGGAGTGTAGTTGGATAGTGTGGAGGAGGGGAGTGTTGGGGAAGTGGGGGAAATGACTTTATTCTTATCTGTAATTTTTTATTCATATAAGGAAAACGTGAAATTTATTTTTAACTGCAAGCAAAATATGAAAACTTTTTTTACAGAAAAGCCTTTAGATTCATTTTTTTCTGCAACCATTCAATTTCCAGTAGACTCTATTCCAATCATGAGCTTTCTAGGTCCCTTATGAAGTGTCCAGTTTACCAAGATTCTACTTACATACATCTTTTCTCATCTTTATGTGCTATGTAAAGCTAAATAAATCTGCTCATTGGAAAGTGCTAAGAGTGGCAGTAAATCCAAAATTAATATAGGGCAGTGGTCTTTATTTATAGGTGTAATATTATTCTGTCTCTATTTGTCCACCTTCAACTCTACATTTCTGAGGGTCATAAGCTTTGGAACCAGAGAGAACTCTGTTAATTTCGCGACTTTGGAGCCCAGATAAATTACCTAATGTCTGTAAGTTTCAGGTTCTGCATTTCTGAAAATCAGGAAGGCTCCTACTTCAAAGCCTTGGTATACTAGATAAGACATTAAAAGTGAAATTATTTAACGTAGTGCCTGATCAGCAACGTTCGTTTCCCCTACTGGAGTTAGTGGGAGGCCTTGCAAAAGTCAAGCATGCCTCATAGCTGCGTGAACTTGTGGAAAGTTAATTCACCTCTCTGAGTCTCAGTCTCCTCAACCGTGGAATAAGAATAATGACATTTTCTTGATACAGGTTCCTCTAAGTCACAAATGTAAAAGACAGCAAGCTCAATATGCAGACCATATGGTCATATCAATCTTTGTTTCCCTTCCTTTCTCCGTCTTCCCCTCTAGCGTCTCCTGCAGTTCCAAGCTGACACGGCAGATGGTGTAGTTGAATCGCCCAGGGAGCCTCAGCCCAGCGGCCTCAGTCACCTCTCCACAAGGCAGCTGCCCCAAGCTGCATTCACTGGGACAAACCTGCCTTCCTTCTAGAATGTGAGTCAGATCCGGCAGTGGTCCTGCAGGCGGCAGCAATGGCAGTGTCACAACACAGACTGAGATTTGGCTTCAACACCGAACCGCTTGGGGGCTCTCATGGAGGCAAAGTGTGTCGTTTCCTTGTGGAAGGACAGTGAAGGCAGGTGTTTGCTGCTCTCCTGCAGGCTCTTGGGCATGCTTCAGAGGTACTTCTTTCGGGGCCAAGCTCTTATCAAATTAATATTCTGTCCGTAAGGGAGATTTTGTTAATTACCTCGGTTTAATGAAGTTTTTCTTAGCTTTTGGAAACAGAATGTGTTGGCTCTCCATTTTTTGGTCTGTTTGAGTGAAGGAAAGTTGATGTCCTAGGTTGGATACAAGACTGGAATAGGATATTCAGAGGCAGCTTCTTATAGACGACCACCTTTCCGTAACACCATTAGAATTATATGAGCTTTAATCCTGCACCTAACTTTCCAGGGTTTCCTCCTCCAAGAAGCTGGGTTAGCACTGGACCAACGACAAACAAGTGAAGGGCTTGGGTCAGGATACCTGTGTTACAGCTGCAGAATGTCAAGCACAGGGGCAGTGACTACAGCTTGCCAGGGCAGAGCCCACAGAGGTAATATTCCAAAACAATACATTTCCATGTAATTCCAGCACAGCAGAATGGCTGGGGGCTGCAAGTTGCATTTGAACAGCACTTCTCAACCTTATCAGACCTAATGCCCCCCTTTCATAACAAATACTGTGTAACTCTCCCCTCTAGTATCCTACAATGAGATGCGCAGATACTACAACTTGTCTATGCACATATTTAATCCCTCTAATGTCCTTGCAGTAATATCAAGAATAAATGAAAGCAAAGTCATTATAATGAATTAATATGTATTTCCATGTGTGAATATGCAGACACAACTATGTTGGAAGGCATAAATAGTCTGATGCTTATGTCTGTTCACAGCATTATCCTAAATATCATGGCCACAAATCCAAATTAAGTGTTGGTGACTCAGGTACCATGCGCTGCATTGAATGACTCAGTAAAATTCCAACCAAATGTAAGTATAATCTTTCTTTACTTTACATACAATTATTATAGATAAATGCCATAAAAATAAGTTGCATTTATATGCAAAACATAGGTAGGTTCTAGGCTCCCTAATAGTTGTAATAGCCACCCTTCCTACACACACAGACACACACGCTTCCTGAAAAATACTCTGGAAGCAAATATGGCTGCTCTTGAAAACCACTGGTATGGAGGGCCAGATAGGGCCGCAGGGCATGAAGAGGACCTGTACCTGCCTTCCAGAACTCTTAGGTTCTCCAGGTGATTACCCAAGACCTTTCCAACTGCCAAAATCAAGACCTTATTAGTGTAATTATGTAACCGATGCCAGATTTGATAACCATAAAGTAAAGACCTATCACTAGGGTGACTCTGCCCTAGATTCCTGTATGATGATGCAGCTATTGTCTCAGACCTGGGATGGAACAACACTGCAACACACCAAAACCAGCCTGGGAAATGCAGGCACAAAAGGACACCCGGTTCATTTCCTAAGCCACCCTCCACTACACTCCATCAAGACAGGCTTCGGAGGAAAGGCCTGGACGCAAGATTCTAGCAGGCCCTCATGCCACAGGGCCATCTCAGCTCTGCTCCAGCCACTGGGATTATTTGGTGATCAGGAGTATCGATGGACCACTGGTTTAGGCTCTAGTTAATTGAATATTCTGGTTACATGACAGTTAATTCACAGTCCTCTTTGCTTTGATCCTTATAAAACTTTCCTAAATTCATGTGTTCACCCTTCACCAAAACAACAATGTTTACTTAGTTGGAAAGACTCCTTTTTCTTTCCTCTATTTTACAAATTCCTATAATAGTGTTATAATACTCTGATATTAATAGCAATGCATTTAGTAAACACACGGCTCCAGTTTCCTGGCTTAATGCATAGTACATACTAGAGAATGGAGCTTTTGTTTTATGTTTAAGCATACTGTAAGGTTTCAAGCTTCTCTTTCTGAGCCATTTTCACTACAAAGAATGAAAGTGCCTACGTAGGCATCGAAGATTGTGTTTAATGTGGAACTTTTTTTATTATTATTATTATTTTTTTTGAGATGGAATCTCGCTCTCTCACTCAGGCTAGAGTGCAGTGGCGTGATCTCTGCTCACTGCAAGCTCCGCTTCCTGGGTTCACACTACTCTCCTGCCTCAGCCTCCCAAGTAACTGGGACTACAGGCGCCTGCCACCACACCCAGCTAATTTTTTGTATTTTTAGTAGAGACAGGGTTTCACCATGTTAGCCAGGGTGGTCTCAATATCCTGACCTCGTGATGTACCCGCCTCAGCCTCCCAGAGTGCTGGGACTACAGGTGTGAGCCACTGTGCCCGGCCTGTTTAATGTGGATTCTAATCTCAGGAAATCTCCTGAAAGAGTAATTGACTTTTTGGTTTCAGTCATTATGAATTTTTCTACTAAGTGTGTTGTGTGCTGTTTTAGTTGAGGGGCTTTGAAGAAGCAGATGCAAACATGGAATTCAATGCATTCTGTTACGGAAAAGGACTGAGGAAAAATGAAGAAGGAGCCAGGAGAGTTGAGAGCTGTCAGGCCATGCAGGTGTAACCCCAAGTACTTGTTAATGTAATTAATTATGTAGCCAATCCAATATTGACTAAATCTATAAAAGTGAGTGCACTGAAAATGAATCCTGTGTCTATCAGCACTAAATTGAATACACTGAAGAGACTTGGTAAAAAAAACACGTAGTCACTGCCCGAGTGCAGTGGCTCAGGCCTGTAATCACCTCAAGTGATCCCAGGGTGGATCATTTGAGGTCAGGAGTTCAAGACCAGCCTGGCCAACATGGCAAAACCCCATCTCTACTAAAAATACAAAAATTAGCCGGGCGTGGTGGCACATGCCGGTAGCCCCAGCTACTTGGGAGGCTGAGGTAGGACAATCACTTGAACCAGGGAGACGGAGGTTACAGTGAGCCAAGACTGCACTACTGCACTCCAGCCTGGGGCACAGAGTGAGACTCTGCCTCAAAAAAAAAAAAAAAAGTCATTAAAACATATTTTTTAATTAAATCAGAGATGGCCAAGATTACTATAAAAGTTTGGGGGATAGTACTTAAAATTTAGTATAATTCTACACTTTTATTCTGTTGCAGTGTCTCTGCAGTTTAAAGAAACCAAAACTGGAAATCATCGTCAATGGATTAAGGATGTGATTTGTGCAAAATAGACGATGCAAAGCTCTAATCAGTAGATCCCATCAAAGAAAAAAGATGATAGGCTCATATTTTAAGATTGGTTGAATATACACTTCTATGCTTTAAGCTAAATGAAAATGTTTGCTTTTTTAAAATCCTGTGTTTGATGGACTTTCTCAATTAACCAACCAACTACTCCTACATAAGGGGCTTCTTTTTTATGTTTTAAACACAGTACAATTGCATTTACCACTAATGTTTACATGTGTGACAATAATAGAAAAAACAAGAGGTTCCTGGGATGAAAGGAGTATGTAAAGGTCAATTCAAGGTTGGAGTTAGGTCTTTTCATTCAGTAATTTATTCAGAAGAGTTTTAGAACCTTGCCAAAATCATAGATGGCCTGCTTTGATTTCACATTTATGTTTGGCAAGACTAGATACAAACACACACACACACACACACACACACACACATTTATTATGTGGCAGAAATTTCTGGACCCCAAGTGATAGAGGTCAGGCAAAGGGGTTTTCTACTGTCCCTTATATTCTCTACCAAAGACCTGCTAGGGAATATTCAGCTATTGCCTACATTACATTTCAACTGTCTGCTAAGGAAGAATTAGTTTTAAATTTTGATTCATCCAGGCCCACCTCCAACCCCAGGCTATTTCTTTTGGCTAATTCATGCATGCAGAGGGAACACAAGGAGTTTGCCTGAAACTCTTCACTAAACTTTATGGGTACACCATAGTGACTTTTCCACAAAGGGGAGATCGTCTGGCCCTTTTTAAAATCCCTCCTGGAACTTAAATTATCGACGATTGTAATATCTGATCATAATTATCTTTCTTCATTTGATACAGGATAATGCAAACATGAAATCAGCAAGCAAGCATAATTTCTGGAAATGATAGAGTCCCACCGAGACTTGGCAAACAGGCCGTCCATTTTCCCCTTGTCGCACAGTGTCACAATGCCTCTTCTACAGATGTGGCCCCCTGAGCTGTGAACTCCTTGAAGACAAGGACTAGAACAGTGCCTGGCACAGTCCATGTTGTATACAGGTGGATCAATTGAATGAATGCACTGCTTTTATCCAAAAATATACTCATCACCATGCAGAATAGACTCGAAATATAACACGTTATCCCATACTTAACTAAACCCATGGCTTATTCACGGTTGATGGCACCTCATGCCACATAGAAAGGCTGGAGAATGTCCAGCCAAGAATGATGCTGTAAGCAACTAAAAGAGAGATGCCAAGACTTCAAAGGATAGGACTTTCCCATTTAAAAAGAGAAATCCCAGAGCAAGGAGAGGATAAGTATAAAAAGAATGTTATCCCTATAGGAGACATGGTCTAGAAAGCTCATGAAGCGCATTGCTTGTAGGCAGACAGTGGTTCTCAGACTTTACAAAATATCAGAATCACCTGCAGCCTTGTTTCAACACACTCTTGGGCCCTTCTCCAGAAACTCTAGTTGCACAGGCCAGGGTGGATGCCTGGAAAGCTGGATTTTTTTTTTTTAAACAGACTCCCAGATATTGCTGATGCTGCCATGGAAACATTATTTGAGAATAGTATCGTAAGAGATGGTAAAGGCTGGAAACCTAGTTTCTTCTAAGATTTTAAATTAATTTTTCAAATGCTATAAGTGAATTCTTTTAAAAATTTGTATCACAAATGTTCTCAAGCATGCACAAAAGTAAAAAGACTCATAAAAAACCCACACAGCACGCATCACCCCACTTCAAAAAAACCAATTTACCACTCTTGTTTTATATATCCCCCATCACCTTTTTTTTTTGCCAAAATAGTTTAATACATATCCCAGACATATCATTAATCTGTAAAGATTTCAGCATTTATTTCTTTTCTTTTTTTTTTTTTGAGATGAAGTTTCGCTCTTTGTTGCCCAGGCTGGAGTACAATGGTGCAATCTCGGCTCACTGCAACCTCTGCCTCCTGGGTTCAAGCTATTCTCCTGCCTCAGCCTCCCAAGTAGCTGGGATTACAGGCACCCACCACCACGCCCAGCTAATTTTTGTATTTTTAATAGAGACGGCGTTTCACCATGTTGGTCAGGCTGGTTGAGAACTCCTGACCTCAGGTGATCCACCCGCCTCGGCCTCACAAAGTGCTGGGATTACAGGCGCGAGCGACCGTGCCTGGCCTTCAGCATTTATTTCTAACAGATACGCACTCTTTTTAAATGTATTTACGTATTGAGGGAAGCTAGGATGTTTGCAATAATTGTTTATAAGACTGTAAGAGCCAAGGAAGACCGGGCTGCGTGGATCCCAGATTCTGACTGACCCAATGTTATTTTGACTTCTTTTTATTTTGGCAGTGACCACCCTCTGCTTCTAGGCCTTTGCTTAGGCTGTCTCCCCACCACCACCACACACACACACACACACACACACACACACACACACACACAAAATCTTGTTAACCCTTCTTCCCACCCATCTCCTTGTATCCAAATACTGCTCTCCCTTGGAGACATGTCCCTTCCTCATAGAACCTTCCTCCAACAGTAAACCACTCATCTCTCTGACACATAGCCCAGCCTTATGTCTCTCCTCACAGGGATCTGCAACTTTCTGCCTTCTGTTGCCCAGGGGACTGTCCCCGGGGAACGGCACATTCCTGGAAGGTGGCATGAGGAAAGGGTTCCAAACAAGCTCAGAACAGCCCACAGTCCTCACTTCTCTGAAGGACATTACAGTCCCTCCAGGTTGGAGACTGGAGGTAGAATCTTCATTTCCAAGAAATGGCCCTGGATGCCAAATGATTATCCACAACCCTACAAGCCCGGTCAGATTCCGAGTGTGGGGGGCACACGCTGTTGCCATGTCTCACTCACTGATGGCTGCCACCACAGTGCAAACCTGGGAAAACTATGGTTACAGCCAGCGTTTTGCCCAATCACCGCTCGCTGAGGCTTTTCAAGGAAGAACTGGGTGGAAATTGGCTAGGCCTGTGGAGGAATCTGCAGGTGGGGCAGGGGCAGCGGGTGACGGGGAGGTGGAAGCGGAAATGCTAAGAAAGCTAAATATTGTGGTTAAGTCGGAAATGTGGATTTCTGACCCTTTTAGGAGGAAGAGGATGTGGCTGAGTGTGGCACTGGGGCACGTGAATGCCCACATGCAGAGGGGATGCTTGACAATTAAACCACCCATAAAGCAAGGCATTATAAATGGCTGTGAGTGTGGCCAGCATTGACTTTGGGCAACAGAGCTCTGGATTTGCAAAGCCTCACGGGTGAGTGAATGGTGGGAGTTGGAGGCAAGCAGGTTACCAGAGATTCCTCAGTGCTCTGGGGGAGGTGTTTTCAAGCCAGCAAAACCAGCCTTGGTGAGACCTGACCTCTGAATAGGACAATATAAAAACCCACAAAGAGACTTTAGCCTAGTTCTCTTTTTAAATAAAGTCAGGTGGGCAGGGGCAGGGGGATTCCCATTAGAAAGTTTTATGGTATTTTGTAGTAGATTATGAATTATACTTTGAAACTACACAAAACAGTTCAAACACAGTGCTTCCTGCAGCTAGAATCACAGGCTGTCAGCCACGGCTCTGCTCACCTCCCCAGCTAAGCCACCTACCTTCTTGTGGGGGACACAAATCGCCCCCTGTGGTCTTGTTGCCCTGCCTCACCCCTTGAGAATCTTCTTTCTTTTCTTTCCTTCTTTCTTTCTTTTATGTACATTTAGTTCCCACAGGCTTCCTTTATCAATATTTCAATTGGTTGCTGCTGACCTATACTTGAATCCAAATATTTGCCCTATTCAGTATGAATTGTTCATTCAGCCAAATGCTTGATTATGTCTGTGCTCTTTTGAGCAAATTGAATGGGCTACTTGACTATGTAATGCCGATATAGCCTGGTCATTAGTAATGTTTGTTAGAATTGACCAGATGCAACAAGGAAGGAAAGAGAGAGAAGAAGGAGGTTTGTGTTCAGTTTTCCTTCCAGAGCAACCGTGGTGAAGAAAACGAAATTATGCGCTTTCCAGGGCACAGTTCTAAACTGCCTTCCTGTTCTTCCAAATGGGCCCGTAGTCTAATATGAATCAAATGGGTCAGGGTTCAAAAGAGATGGATGCTCCTGAAGCTCGCAAGTTTATGTATTCATTGGGAAACTTCCCCCTGTAAAATGAATATGGTTTTTTAAAATGATGACTGGCCTTCTTATTTTTATCGTTTAAATCAAGACACAAGAAATAAAATAAAGCTAACTACAAGACTTGCTCTTGGTTAATATTACTCCCTGCACTGATTGTATGACAATTCTTCCCATATTCAAACTATTATGAATGTCAAAAGCCACATGACTGGACAATTTTTAACTATCATATGTTAAACTATAATTCACACTTTAGGGGAGGAAAAGCCTTCTCCTCTATCCTCTCATGTTCAGTGACTGGGGCTCTGCAAATTAAAGTTACAAAAGATAAGGAAGAAAAAATAGTCTGTTTATACTTGCAGTGCACATACATGCTAGAGAACTCAGCGATGAATAACTCAAAGAGGTTATTAGAATTCAGGGGTTGTATACTGTGTCTTAACAAAGAGCAATAAATTGTGGAGAAGAGGCTAAAGGGAAAAGGTTTGGGGCTTGTGGGGAATGCTAAGTTATGGAAAGGGGACAAAAAAGTATGGTAAATAAGGGTCATTTAGTACGACCCTTATCAGACTCTTATCTGGTTTTTTGTTGTTGTTCTTGTGTTTTTGTTTTTGTTTTGAGACGGAGTCTCGCTCTGTCGCCCAAGCTGGAGTGCAGTGGTGCGATCTCGGCTCACTGCAAGCTCCGCCTCCCGGGTTCACACCATTCTCCTGCCTCAGCCTCCTGAGTAGCTGGGACTACAGGCGCCCGCCGCCACGCCCAGCTAATTTTTTGTATTTTTAGTAGAGACGGGGTTTCACCGTGTTAGCCAGGATGGTCTCGGTCTCCTGACCTTGTGATCTGCCCGCCTCGGCCTCCCAAAGTGCTGGGATTCTGTTATGCAGATAAGAGTCATCTCAGGTGATAGGAGTGTCTCAGTGGTTCTCTTCCTGTTATGGAAGAGTGAGATACCGTTCCAACAGATGTTACATTTACAAAGGGAAAATTATGCCCTGCTTTTTGACAGAAATGGAGAGAGCAGAGAGCAAATTGCTATAAGTTCAAAACAGTCCTTACACCAAAAGGGCATATTTTGGGGTGCCATACTCTGATTCTTTTCAATACAACAATTATTTGCTGACTACCTACGACATACACAGTACTGAGTTATGTTATGGAAACACTTCATGCACAACAAGGGTTAAAATTTGGCCCTGACCCAAGGAAGGAAACCAGCACAGATCCAGGAGAATTTTGCCAGGAACAAGAGTGGCTTTGAAATGTAGATTAATTTTTCCAGTGCTCCAGAGCAGGAAGTGGTAGTAAGCATGTACCTGTGCACTGGCGCTTGCCGTTGAGGAGTTCCTATCTTATTGGCAAAGGCAGGTATGTACATAATGTAGAAAAGATAGGAATGAGAATACTTGGGCCAAGGTACCAAGTAAAGTAATTGTGGACCAAAAAAACAAAACTGAATATGAATAGAAGGTACCCTTGCCCTCTGGGGGCTTACAGCCTGTTAAAGGAGATAATTTATAGACACAAATAAATGGTATCTAAGGCAGACTGCTTAAAGGAGCAAGCAACAAGGTGACGTGGGCTTTCAGGGCTAGAAGAGGTCATGTCCAAGACCACTGGGTATGTCCAGCCCACATTTTTTAAAGCCTTGTTTGAAACTCATGGCTCTGAAGCTCCTTCAAGCTCACATCATGTGTATTTTAAATTTGTCTGAAGAATTTACAAAATTCTTTAAACATCTTTCACATAACTTTTTGATTACAACAGGATTCGCTGCTTTATTTCCCTGCTTCGATAACACTGGTTGCAATGCCCCATTATATGAAAGAGAAGAGATGGAGGGAAATGGGTATTTATTAAGCACTTACTATGTACCAGCCCTTGAACTTGGTAGGCACTTTCAACTTTGTGTCCCACTTATTTATGAAGAAAATTTTCACTTGCTTCTCAGTTCTGCCTCATTCAAGATTCCCCATGCCTCGTAATCCTAAGTTCCTCTTCCCAGAAATCCCTGCTCACCTCCCTGTTGGCAGAGAAGGGACCCTTCACACTTACCATGGTGTCACTTGCACCAGCTCTTGCTTCTGGCTGAGCAGCCTTAGAGTTTCTTAAACTGTCAACATTACTTGATTGTTAGGATTATTTCTAAGATCAGAGGGTACAAATCCTGTTTTGACTTTTCTCCAAGCTTGTTTCCACTGAAGGGTTCTCCTCCTTCCTGTCCAGTTCCTCTAAGGCTGTGCTCTCCTAGCTGAATCCACACATCAGCCCTCTCCAGAGACCTGCTGGATGGTCCTCACCGCCGTGTCATTTGAAAGCGCTCTTGGCCTTTGTTTCCTCCTAGAACACACATTGTCCTGCAAAGAGCATGTGCTTCAGGTAAAATTGTGTTGGAATCCAGCTCTGTTCCTCACACACTGTGCAGCATTGGTAAATCCCTTAAGTTTCAACACATGTAAAAACGGGCATAACAATGCCTGCCTCACCAAGCTGGTGAGGGGACTAAAGAGGTAACGTGTCAAAGCACACAGCCCAATGCTCAGTCCATAAGTTGTGCTTATTAATATTAGTTTTCCTCCTAATATTAGTTTTCCTGCTTTTTGGTGGTGAGAGATAGGTAGGTAGGTAGGTATGTAGGTAGATAGACAGACAGACAGACAGACAGATAGATTGCTCTATGGCTGGGCACAGTGGCTCACGCCTGTAATCCCAGCACTTTGGGAGACCGAGGCGGGCGGATCGCGAGGTCAGGAGATCGAGACCATCCTGACCAACATGGTGAAACCCTGTCTCTACAAAAATACAAAAAATTAGCCGGCTGTGGTGGTGTGCACCTGTAGTCCTAGCTACTCGGGAGGCTGAGGCAGGGAAATTGCTTGAACCCAGGAGGCGGAGGTTGCAGTGAGCCGAGATCACACCACTCCAGCCGGGCGACAGAGCAAGACTCCATCTCAAAAAAAAAAAAAGAATGCTGTATGTAAATAGTATGAGAAACTTGCATTGCGGAGAAAAGCTAGCCATTGCTTTCAGCTCTGATTTGAAGGAGTAGAAGGAGGCTAGCATTTCTGGACAGGAGAAAGGCAAAGCTCTCAAGCTGGAGTTCTAGCTCGCTGTGTTGCATCGTAGCTTACTGTCACACAGAATGTCAACTCTCTGTGCCTCAGTTTCCTCATCTTTTAAGAGTATAATGATATTATAATGCCAGGGGCCTTATAGGACTTTCTGGAGAATTAAGTTGAGAAAATATGTGTAAAGCTGTAGTTTAGTTCCTGGTCATGGTGAGTGTTCAGTGAATGTCAGATATTATTTTTATCCAATGCTAAATATGTGTCATTGTTATAAATATATCATTTATCTTATATGTATATTTTAAAATGTATATATTATATTCATTTACCAATGAGAGATCAAAATAATTTCCTTTTAGTAGTGAGAAGGTCACGCTGACATCTGGCGTTCTCTCTATGGTCAAGAACACCATACAGTAAAGGCAAGATATTGAAGCAGCCTATAGATGACACATTTGGGAAGAAGAGGTAGGGAGGAGAATGGGGTAGGGAGAGAAGAAGGAGAAGGTATCAAATGAGTGCCACGGAAATATATTTTCTATCAATGATCAAACTGTTATTGCTTGAAGATCTTAGGAAGAAAAGGATTATACAAACAAAAAATAGGCCAGGCGCTGTGGCTCATGCCTGCAATCCCAGCACTTTGGGAGGCTGAGGCAGGCAGATCACTTCAGGCCAGGAGTTTGATACCAGCCTGGCCAGTGTGCCAAAACCCCATCTCTACTAAAAATACAAAAATCATCTGGGTGTGGTGATGTGGTACACACCTGTAATCCCAGTCACTAGAGAGGCTGAAGCACAAGAATCACTTGAACGCAGGAAGTGGAGGTTGCAGTGAGCTGAGATCGCACCACTGCCCTCCAGCCTGGGCACCAGAGTAAGACTCTGTCTCAAAAACTAAACTAAAATAAAAATAAAAATAAATAAATAAATATTGCTCTAATAAGGCTATATTATATATATATTATATAATTTATATAATAAATCACCCATATTCATGATGACTGTAAGGCCCATTACTTATAATGAGGTTAAATAATCAATTCTAAAAATATTTCTCTAGCCCCTATATTAGTTTTCTAGGGCTGCTAAAATGAAGAACCACAAACTGGGTGATTTAAAGACAGAAATGTATTATCTCACAGTTCTGGAGGCTATAAGTCCAAAATCAGGGCATTGGCAGGGCCATACTTCCTCTGAAGATGAAGAGACGGATCTGTGCTAAGCCTTACTCCTCGCTTCGGGTGGCCTGCCAGCCATCTTTGCTGTGCCTTGGCTCCTAGACGCATCCCTCCAATTCTTGCTGTGTGCCTTCACATTGTCTTCTCTCCATGCACATCTGTCTCTGTCCAAGTTTTCCCTTATTATAAGGACACCACCATATTGGATTAAGACTCACCTATTCCATATGACCTCACCTTAACTACTGTAAAATTACATCTGCCATGACCCTATTTCTGAGTAAGGTCACATTCTGAGGCACTGAGGTTAGGACTTAAATATATCTTTTCAGGGGAACACAAGTCAACTCATAATAGCACCTATTTTCCAATACCCGCCAAGCAAATTGCAATTTGGAATCATGTGGAATACTTTGCCAATATAATATAATATAATATAATATAATATAATATAATATTTCTAATTTTAGGACTAAATCATTGTGATTTATTAATATTAGTGATGTTACAGCAGAAAGTTCTAATTTAAAGAGGGAGTGCATAACTAGATTCTGCACGAATTCTTCTCTTTTAGTGTCAAAATACCAATGCCATATCTAAAAATGGCACCATTGGAATAAGGGAAAGGGGAGTAGGGTTTGCAGTGATGTGTCCATTGCATGTAATCCTGCATTTAATGGAGAGTGCTGTCTACATTGTGTAATCATTGTGTCATAAAAACAGGAAGGCTCACAAGCCAAGCCAGCTGGTGGGATTCTAACCTTTTGCAATCACACACACACACACACACACACACACACACTATAAATAGGAAAGGAGAAGGTCACTCTGCTTACTGAGGTGGAGGAATTCAGCAGCCAACACAAAAGAAACTTTCCCTGAGAAGATTTGCAGAGGAGGCCTGGTGTTTCCCAGCTATTCAATACCTGAATGTGTTTTCATGTTTTCAAGTCAAAAAATAAGGGTCTTGATCAGGAACACACAGGGGAGGGGCCACTTCAACAATGACCAAGCCCAGCGAATTTTGACCAAAGGCCAGAAAAATATTGGTTTTCATGTTGGCGTGATGGATTATTTGCTAAAACACTAATATTATATTAATTAAGGGAGCTATTTTGCCTTGCTGATGAAGAAAATTTTTTTTTGTAAATAACATGCTTAGCTTTAACAGTGATGAAGTTAAACATATGCAAATTATCTGATGAAGTTGCAATGACTCGATGTAAAAAATACATCCGTTTCCCATTGCTGGTATTTTCTAAAAGGTCAGAGCTACTTCTACTTGATGTGTGCAGGCTGAATATAATAATCTTTGCTCAGAAATGCACAGAGTATTTTAATAGCATGCCTAATATCTACCAATTTTGAAAGTTTCACTTAAAATTATCACTTTAAGTGATAATTAAGTTATCACTTAAAATATTATCACAGAAGCCATAAATATTAAATACTATATGAATCCACATAAAAATATAGGAACTGATGCATCTTAGGGCTCTTCCAATGTATGGAATGCTTTTCCAAGCATTTAGTTTGCTTCAATACTTGGTTATTATTACCATCCTTTCCTCACTCTGAAACTTGCAAGTCACTGTTTATTTCTTTGCCCTTGACAGATGTTATCTTATTTCATCCTTCCATGTGGGTTTTACCGTCCCCTTGAACAAGGAGAAAACTAAGGCTGAGAACATTAAAGTAGCACGATCATGGCAGAGGTGAGATTTTTAAAGCCGACCTGACACCAAGTCCCACACTCTTTCTGTTGAACCTCCATACCGCCTTGTTGGTTGTTTTTTGGTTTTGAAAGAAAAGAACAATCTGGTTTTATTTGTTTTTTACTATATTTATCCCATCACTGGAAAGCCCTATCTTGCCTGAACCAGACTGAGGTTTAGAAATAAACATACTTCTGTTGGTCTTTCCTATAAGGTATTTCTGTCTGCGTGTGTGTGTGTGCATGTGTGCGTGTGTGCATGTGTGTCTTTCTTTCAGCTTGTGCTCAATGATTGAACACCATTTTGGATCCAGAAAGACCTATTTGATTCATTCATGATTCACTGACACATAACCCATGTGCTGTATCATTTTATATAGAACATAGGCATTGCAGCTAGGATAGCAACACCTGGTGATGTAGACTGTCTTCTTTACATACAAATTGAGGTTGAGCCAATGTAAACACACTTGACCCTCTGGATGTTACAAAAAAAGCAGCTCCACCCTCAAAACTCAAAGTATTGTGTTTCCCCTGCATGCACTAGTGGCTTGGTACTGCATTTGCCACTAACCGTGATTTTCAGTAACTCCCTCGGGCCCCCCAGCCTCAGCTTTCTCACCGGGCGATTCTTACTATCTGAATCTCACTTCATAGGATTGTTGTCTCAAATGAGAAAATGTGAAGGAAGAATTTTTTCAAGGTTAAATTCCCCAGTGTGCTGTAGCTTTAAAAACGATGATGAATCCTGTGATTTGAGCTCATCGATCTGGTGCTACCCTGGCCAAGGTGTTATGTCAACCACCCACTTGCTCAGTCTGTGCACTTCAGGTTTTCCTGTTCCCCAGAAACTGTGACATGCGTGGTGCCCTTCAAAACTCATGTTAGAAAGCGTGGATAATAAATTATTCAGGGAACAAAGCCTGAGCTCATTGAAAAGCTATTGCTCTGTGGGTAAATACAACCCCACTGTGTATTAAACAAAAATTAAACCCCATTTTCTTTTTTATAGTGAAGTTGCCATCAATTCAAATCCCGAGAACAAGGCCCTGGACACAGTTAATAGTCCGCAGCCTGGCCAGCCCGGGCTTTGAAAGCAGGGAAGCCTTCCTGAAGTGCTGCTTGTGCCCAATTATAACTCACTACTTACCATCTTCATAATTTAAATCTGTCCACCCCTTTAGGGGGGGGGACATTTTTGCTAATCAAAGCCATGAATGCACCTTTTTCCTTTTGACAGCATTAAATTAAAGCTAAATGGTCGGTTTTGAATGAGTTACTGTGAAGAATAAAGGCATTAATGAGGTAATTTCATTATGGAGACTCATCCAGGCCTATGTGAAAACGAGGGAAGTAAGTGGAAAGGAAAGCTGCTGAGGAAATTAGGGTTCCTTCCACCCTAATTAATGTTTGGGGGCATTTAGTACAGGCACCAAATTAACTGCTCCAAAGAACTCTCATTGAAAAAAATACATTGTTGCCCTCCCTTGTAATTAGAAGACAGTACAAGGAGAACACTCTGGGAGTATAAAGCCAGCCTTTAACTTATTCGGCTGGCCGCAGAAAACACACCATTATGGGGCTGGAGTTTAAGGAAGCACTAGGCAGACAATATAGGATTGTTTAGGTCCTTGGACTCTGTGAGCTGTAAACAGGTAGCCTCTGAATGAGGAATTATGAGACTCCTGGGAGGCCTGGCTTCCCAGCAAAACAGTCTTAAATGCATCTAAAAGGAAGAAAGAAAGGTGAATAGGCCCAGCGTGGTTCGCAAAAAGAATGCTCAATGCTTGTCTTAAGTGATTACATGATGTTGCGCCGGCCCCTCTCACTGAGTTATCTTTACACTGCTTTTGTCTCCTCTAATTGGAGCTGATGAGGTGCTAATTGGAGGCCTTTTTAAAAAGCCCACTACTTTAATCATTGGAAAATCGAGGGAGGCTGAGGGAGTGGAGTTAATGAGAGAGGGGGAAGAAGAGAGAAAACTTCATATAGTTAGCTTGACAAAAGTGAAGCTGTGGTTTGTGTGTATCTAGGAGGGGTGAAAGGGAAGGTTTGAGGGGAGAAGAAGGGGAGCTCAGGATGTTTTATTTTAAAAATCTTTCTGCAGCATCTTCAAGGTCAGCTGGAAGAAGAAGAATCTGGTTAGTATGGCGGTTTCTGTTCTTTAATTCTCACATTAGGCCTGAATTCAGACTAAAGCCTTGATGGTCCAGCCCTCGACTCCCCTTCAAAATTGAAGGAAGAAATTATGTGGAGTCCGGCGTGCCTCCCCTGACCCTGTTCCTCTTCTCAGAATGAAAGTTTTTCTTGAACCCTTTGGATGGGTTTTCGCTGCTGCTTCTGGTGGCGGAGAGGACTCTTCATCTCAGACCTTCCTCTGTGTCACAGGCGGGGAGTGAAGCGTGGTGGTCATGTCTTCAAGGGATATGAACTGGGGGAAAAACAGAATTGACTTACCAACAGTGACTGTGAAGTTGGGTGTGTTCTGGTTTGGGGTTGCTTTTTTGTTTTCCTTCTCCTTTATGCTTTTCTATGCTTTCCAATCTCTAGAATGAGCCTCTATATCATCAGCAAAATAAAATTTTGGCCAGACGCGATGGCTCACGCCTATAATCCCAGCACTTTGGGAGGCTGAGGTGGGTGGATCACCTGAGGTCAGGAGTTCAAGACCAGACCGGCCAACATGGCAAAAGCCTGTCTCTACTAAAAATACAAAAATTAGCCAAGCGTAGTGGTGTATGCCTGTAATTCCAGCTACTCGGGAGGCTGAGGCATGAGAATCACTTGAACCAGAGAGGCAGAGGTTGCACTAGTGCAAGACAAGATCCTGCTACTGGCCTCCAGCCTGGGCGACCGAGCAAGACTCCGTCTCAAAAAAAATAAAATAAAATTTTAATGTATTTATTCAAGATCACTTTGTTACTTTAAGTAGCAAAGAAATAGAATGGAGTGTGTGGCAGGGAGGAGAGGTATGATGTGGAGAAAGTGGACTTCTAGAAACATCCTCTCAGGGGCACCGAGCCTGGGTCGCCTGCTCTTGCTGTGCAGCAGGACCCGTGGAGTGTCAGGACACCATGGACATTCGGAGAGAAGCATCACACCTGAGGGTTACACAGGCTCCCACTCAACTCTCCATTCCCTGGCCTCGAGAGGATTGATAAAGTATTTCCAGAGTATCTTGGAGGATTTATAAAGTATGCCACGGGATTTCGCACTTTATATATGACCTCATATTGTGTATAATAACCACCACGTCTTGAAGGTTAATTTCCCCATACACTCTAACCTACTTTAGGGCAATGACCCTGCAGTTTGTCTTCCACTCCCACCTAAGTGCCCAAGCTTAAGTTACCTTTTCCACACTGCCCCAATGTAAAATCAAGCCACACGCTGTAGCACATCAGCCAAAGAAATATGAAATTGACATGACACGGTTGGCCTGTAAATACGAGCATGTGACATGGGCAAAACCTAGTGGGATCGAATTTTATCCTTGGGAAATGAGTTGACACCTGCCAAGTGGTGGGAACAGTGCCTGGCACTCAGTTAGGGGTCAGTAATTTAAAGCTGACACAAGGTGACTGAGAGTGAGAGAGAGAAACCTGGGAAGCAGATAGTCTTAAAAGTCAGAAATGATTGTGCAAGGCAAGAGAGTCAGCATTTGGTTTTGAAAACTAAATCTACAGAAGAGTTTTGTGTAGGGTGGATACGTAGAATGAACATGTTGTATGTCATTCAGAGATTGAGAAGGCAGCCTGCCAGCATCTGAGCTCTATCTCAGTAAGTGACACAGCACTCCCTCCCCACAGAGAGAAACTTAGGATATTGGCACTAGAAGGAGCATTACAGATGCTCTGGCCCCAGACCACTGTTCTGCAGATTAAGTGATGGGCTCAAAACCATCCAGGTCATGGAGAGTGGCCGAGTCTGCAGCAGATTCTAGGTCTTTGACCTACCAAGCCAGTGCTCTTTTTCTTTTTTTCTTTCTTTTTTTTTTTAAAAAAACAGACCTGGGCTGGAGTACAGTGGCACAATCTTGTCTCACTGCAACCTCCACCTCCAGGGTTCAAGTGATTCTCCTGCCTCAGCCTCCTGAGTAGCTGGGATTACAGGCACCTGCCACCCAGCTAATTTTTATATTTTTAGTAGAGATAGGGTTTCACCATGTGGGCCAGGCTGGTCTCGAACTCCTGACCTCAAGTGATCCTCCCGCCTCGGCCTCCCAAAGTGCTGAGATTATAGACGTGAGCCATGTGCCAGGCCTGTTTTTCCTAATAGCACACAGACTCACAGGATGAAGAACTTGCCAGCCTCCTCCTCTGAAGTTTCTGAGTATGTTAGATTAGTACAGGAGACCCCATTGTATAGATTCATATATATATATATATATATATACACACACACACACACACACACACACATTTACACACATATATGGACACCTAGACATACACGTCAACCCCAAGTTCAACCTGATTCACTCAGTCACTCCTGCACTCATGCATTTAGCATCCAGGAAATCTTGGGATGCCCACAAAGTACTAAGTCCTGAGCTGATTGCCAGGGATACGAAGGTCAGCAAAACCTGACACAGCCTGTCCCTGTGGAGCTTATTGTCCAGTGCATGGGACAGACATTGCATAAAGATTTTCACAAGGATTGTGTTGATTCCTGATGCTATGTTCAATGTTGTGGAGAAGCACCGAGTAGACGAATACGGTCCTATTTACCGAAGACTCCAGGTGACACTAAGGCAGGTGCTTTGAAAACCCTGAGCTACAATCAGCAGGCAGCAGAACCTCCCCTCCAGCTGCTATGAAAGCAGCTTCTAATGAGTTAATGAGCAGCCTGAGGATGGAGGGCGACAGGGAAGGTGGGGGGAGGCGGAGGGGACACAGTAATCTGCAGAGCATTAGCAGATGCTTCAGCAGGAGGCTGGGGAAGCTATTTGCCAGTTGGCTGCAGCTTCTGAAAGAGCAGGCAGAAGGGTCAATCAATGTGGCCTTCATCAGTTCAGTGACCATATTTTTAAATAATAATAATATTTAAAAAGGACATGTAATCTAACAGTTTTTTTGTTTTACAAATTAATTTGATAAAATAACTTGCACAAACACAAAAATTAAATTGAACTTAGTTATACAATTATTCAATTGGCTCTATTGAAAAAAAAAAAACTTTTATATGAGGTCTGGGGCACATAGGAGCCAGAAACAAAGATCTCAGCATTTTAGCCCGACAGGGGGATTGGAAGACTATAGAGCCACACCTCTTAATTTAATAAGGAAGAAAGGAAGATCCAGAAAGATATGTGACTTTGTTATAGGTCATGCCAATGGCAAGATTAGAGAATAGGGCTCCTGGTTGATAATTCGGTGCACTTTTTTTTTTTTTTAATAGAGGCAGGCTCTCGCTCTGTTACCTAGGCTGGAGTACAGTGGTGTAATCATAGCTCACTGCAGCCTCAAACATCTGGGCCCAAGCAATCCTCCCACCTCAGCCTCCCAAGTAGCTAGAACTACAAGTGCACACCACCATGCCAAGCTAAGTTTTAAATTTTTTGTAGAGATGGGGTCTAGCTATGTTGCCCAGGCTGGTTGCTCAGTGCACTCTTGAGTGCAGCATGCCACATACTTTGATCCATGTACTGGTCAGCCGCACGCTTACGATACACCCAATTAAATACACGAAAAGCTCCTGCATATTGTTACTAATAAAAGAAATGCAATTTAATACTCAATAATATACCAATCTTCACCCAACTTGGAGAAGTTCAAAAAAGCAAGAAAACTGGCAAGATTACTGGGATTGCATTAACAGGACTCAGGAGGCAACTTGAAGAGGCTTCTACTAGAATGGTTTTGGCATTATCAAGGATAATAATTGGCACGGACTGAAATACATCAAATATGCTAAAAATCCATGAGTTCAAAATGACGTCAAACAAACAGAAAAACAATGACAGCCAACAACAAGAAAAATAATGTTATTTTAGGAGGATGCCTGAGAACCAACTCTGTAGTTTAAAACTAGTTTGTTTTTTTTTTAAGTAAAAGCATTTTCCTGCTTATACTGTACATCAAAGTTAATAAAAATAGTTGATGAGAGGAAATTACTTTTTCTAGAAGCATCCCACTAATAAATGAAGAGGACATGATGGAATTAGAATGTCACCATTTTATCAAACTTAATGAAATAACGAATCTAGGAAATGATGGTCAGTACCTGCTCATAACCAGGCACGATGCGCCTCCTAATGGAAGTTCACATTGCCCTCTGCCTATGAACTATTCTTGCCAAAAATTCCAACTGGGTTGGCCAGCGCTTCTGATGGCTCAGCATTCTCACAAACATGGCCTTTATCCAGGCCTCTGAGGTTCTCACTTGCTGTTTTGCAATAAACTCCTAACTGATCCTTCAGCATCTCATAGCCCTCCAGCCTCCTCACGTCAAATCACCAGAGTGATCCATGTAAAATGTGTGTCTGTCTGCAGCTCCCAGCTGCTCTAACTGGTCAGGCCCTGCTGTGGGTTGAATTGTGCCCTCCCCAAGAGACACGTTCAAGTCCTAAGCCCTGGTACCTATGAATGTGACCTCATTTGGAATAGGGTCTTTGCAGATATAATCAAGTTAACATGAGCTCATAATGGATTAGGGTGGACCTTAATCAGTGAGTGGTGTCCTTATAAAAAGGAAATTTAGACACAGAAACACAGAAGGAAGATGGCCACGTGCAGACGAAGGCAGACATTGGAGTGATGCAACCACAAGCAAGGAAATGATAGAGATTGCTAGCAAGCACCAGAAGTGAGGGGAGCTACCTTTCTAGCTTATCTGCAGAGGATCCGTCCCTCATACCCTATGTCAGCTCCACCGAGTCAATCACAGTTCCTCAAGGGAGCCAGGCTCTTACGTCTTTCTGACCTTTGTACAAATTGCTCCCTTCGCCAATAATCACTGTCATCCTCTCTGCTACTCAGATGCCCCCTGGTCTTTGAAATCTCAGCTTTCCCACTGGACAGAATTAAAGTTTTTATGGGACCCCAAAGAACTTGTGCCCACCTCTTCCTTTATGTTTTCCAAGCAGCATTTTAGTAGATTCCCACACCAGACATGAGCTCTGCCACAACAGGGAGAACATCTGATTCTTTCCACAATCCCAATGCCCAGCAGAGTAATAATAATCTTAATATGAATTAATGTTAATAATAATATTAAGCAGCTAATGGAATTGTGTGATTCCTAAGTTCCAAGTACTGTTCTAAGCCTTTTGCATGTATTGACTCAGTTAATTCGCATAATTCTGAATCATTATTCCCACCTTATAGATGAGAAAACAGAGGCGCAAAAGGTTAAGTGACTTGCCCAGCATCACTCACAGTAAATGTTGGAGGTGTGATTCGAAGCCACTCTAGATTCAGAGGTCATGCTTTTTTTTTTTTTCTTTTTTTTGAGACGCAGTCTCGCTCTGTTGCCCAGGCTGGAGTGCAGTGGCGCAATCTCGGCTCACTGCCAGCTCCGCCTCCCAGGTTCATGCCATTCTCCTGCCTCAGCCTCCCGAGTAGCTGAGACCACAGGCGCCCGCCACCACGGCCGGCTAATTTTTTGTATTTTTAGTAGAGACGGGGTTTCACCGTGTTAATCCAGGATGGTCTCGATCTCCTGACCTTATGATCCACCCGCCTCGGCCTCCCAAAGTGCTGGGATTACAGGCGTGAGCCACCGCGCCCGGCAGGTCATGCTTTTGACCACTGCTCTACGGCCTCTCCAGAGGTGAGTAGTGTAGGTGACCAGAAGATTGGATGGGGATAGGGAGTAGGAAGTAGGGGATGAACAAATGAATGAATATGCAATACCTTCTCTTCCTAAGTGTTAATATGTAAATCTAACCAATCCATGGTTCTTTGTTTTTCAGGTTACCAGGTGTAAACCCCAGAGTTGGAAGCACAATTTGAGAATGCAGGTAAGCGACGCTGAATGGAATGGCAAGGGAACCCAGTGGTTTCTGTGTGATCTGTGATTCACCCACGTATGAATCCAGTTACTGAAATTGACCTTTTGTCCACAGTGCTCTCTTCCGGATTCCAGTGGCCATGCTCCTGACTCCTCGATTTTTATCTCTTGCACCTTTTTTCACCTTCCTGCCCTTGACAACTGTTCAGTTCTTCTTTTCAAGCTTGCTGAACTGCATTCTACTTAATTTGGACCTAATTCAGCTTTGTTCATTTTCGTTTGAGTTTTCAACAAGATATTGACTAGGTCTATTAGCCTGGTGTTTTCTCAAAGCAATGTATGTGCATTTTAAAGTTTTTAGTATCCAGACCATTACTGAAGTGCTACAAAATTAAGACACCATTAGCAACCACCCACTAACCCCGCAATAGCTCTTGGAGAACTACCATTTGGTGTGTTTTTTGCCCTTGCTCTTTATAGTCTTGTTTTGAAAATTATGGTACAATACACATAACACAAAATTTACCATTAGTGACACTTAGTACATTGACAGTGTTGTGCAACCATCACCACTATCTAGTTTGG
Organism: Pan paniscus; assembly: GCF_029289425.2. Lineage (NCBI taxonomy): Eukaryota > Metazoa > Chordata > Mammalia > Primates > Hominidae > Pan > Pan paniscus. The sequence continues at coordinate 76,925,558 of NC_073266.2, read as the reverse complement.
GGTTTTCATCACCTCTAAAGGAAACCCTGTACCCATTAGTCAGTCTCTCCATTCTCTCCTCCCCGCTGCCCTTGGCAACCACCATCTGCATTCTGTCTCTATGGATTTGCCTATTTTGAATATTGCATATACACGGAATCATGTAATATGTGGCCTAACATGTCTAGCTTCTTTCACTTAGCATGTTTTCAAGATTTATCCCTGTTGTAGCACGTATCAGTACTTCATTCCTTTTATGGCTGAATAATATCCCATTGTATGGATAGACCACATTTGTTTATCTTTTCATCAGTAAATGAACATTTGGGCTGTTTCTACCTTTCGTTTATTGTGTATAGTGCTGCTCTGAATATTTATGTACAAGTTTTTCTTTGAACATCTGTTTTCAATTCTTTTGGGTATATTCCCAGAAGTGGAAATGTTCTAAGTGAGTAACTATGTTTGCATTATTGAGGAACAGCCAAACTGGTTTCCACAGTGGCTGCTCCACTTTTTATTCCCACCAACAATGTGAAAAGGTTCCAGTTTCTCCACATCCTCACCAACACTTGTTATTTTCCTTCTCAAAAAAAGTATAACCATCCTAGTGGGTGTACCATGGAGTCTTTTTAAAGCATAGATATCATTCTTGAAGTGCTTCTTCAAGTTCACGTACGCATGCAGCATTCAGAGATTTTGTAAAAGTATAGATTCTGCTGCAGCCAGTCTGCAGTGGGATCTGAGATCTTCCCGGGGGTGGTGGTTCTGCTGGTCCACTAGATTTGTGGAGCAGCAGAGATCACATAGAAAGATGATAGCAGCCTTTGCTTGAAACCCTCTGGTCACTTCCCACTGCAGTTAGAATATACTTCAAACCCCTTTCCATGGTTAGCAGGTCCCTGTCAATCCTTCCAGCCTCCTCTGCCTCCATTCTCCCACTTCTGACCACACTCCCTTCATTCTGGGCTTCTCTTCTGCCATGTTTTTCCCGCCACTGGGACGTTACATTGTTGTCCCTCTGCCTGGGACTCTCTGCCCCCGATCTTCACTGAGCTGCCTCTTTATCCCTCAAGCTTCAGCTCCAATGTCTTCCCCACCAAAAGGCTTCCCAGAGCCCTCTACCTAAACCACCAAGGTTTCCTGCCTACCAGTCTATCTCACCTCTCTGGTTTTTGTTTATTTGCTTTTACAGCACTTACCAATATCACAATTTGAAATTTTATCTTTAAAAGCTTGTCCATAGTTTTATTGTCTATCTCTCCCCTCTGGCCCATAAAACACTACGACGCCAAGGCCTTGTTTTTCTCATTCATTGCTCTATCCCTAATGCGAAAACAGTGTTAGGTTCTGTTCATCTAGGTGCACAATAAATGCTTATTCAATGAATGAATGAGTTGATTACAGTTTTAGGACTTCCTCTTGCATGTCCCCATGGTTTTCAGATATGGCCATGTGTATCTAAAATGTCACCCAGAGAATACTATATTGTCAGAATTATAGACATGGAACACCTTCCCAAAGACTTCCAGACCATTGAAACAGCCGTCAGACAAACTGCCACAGTTTAACTCAGCCTACCAATTGGCTTCTTCATTGTCTGCTTCCACATCTACTTTTCCCACCAGGGTTTTTCTATCTGTTTATAATTACTCTGAGAAAGGAAAATATGATGTCCCTTCTCCCCGTGCTGGTTCTGTTTTCCTTTGAAAGCACACAGAACTGTGTGAACATCTCAGATGAGCATCATAGTTTTTCTCATAAGCCCATCTAATAAGCAGCAGATTTCCCTGACTTCTTGTGTCTTCATTATATAAGGAGGTATTTTCCATTTCCCTTGGTGGAGACTGTATCTCATTTTCACTTTTTACCTTTGGGCTTGAAAACTCTAAATTTCTTTGAGGCTTGTTTGGGACTCTGCCCTGCCTCTTGCTCATCTGTCTTATTTGGGTTTCAACTCACCAGAGCATTTTGAGCTTTATTCTATCAGATAGATTTCCTTTTGTCTTTTCCACTTTTTGTTGACGTTGGGTGTTTATTTCTTTATCATTAATATAGTTTCCTACATAATCATCCATAGATCCAAATAGGTCCCTTCAGCCTTTATACTTCTATTCCAGAGAATTTTAAGATGAGTCCCCTACAACTGTGAAAGCAGTCCTTTCCCCATTTAGTTTCAGATTTAAAGTGAATCATCTCTTTCCATTCCCTGTGGTCTAAATCTGATCAGTTTAGCATCACTTGCCTTCCTTACACCCTCACATCTGTCCTGATGGAAGAATTAGCTCAAAAGGGCACGCACCTCATCAGATGCTGAAAACACACCACACTGGTCTTATTTTCCTGGGTAAGAAATCATAGTCAGTCTTTGCCAAAATGTCTTTGCTTTTTATCCTTTTCTGCCTTAACCCAGAAGTTTAGTCCTCTCTGCTTTCACTTGCTTCTTGAGTTGGTGATTATGGGCAGCCATACATTGGCCTTGGTGATAAATCATTCCGGCTCCTCTTTCTTGTTGCTCGATATCCAGGAATGTACTGTACCAGATGAATGTCCAGCTGCTTAGACGTCACTCTTATTTATTGCACTTTCATGCTGGCTTCTCTGCATCCTTCAGTAGTCTATGAGCTCCTTCTGGCAGACACTGTATTTTATTGATCTTTATTTCTCCAGCAGCTAGCATAGTGCTCACCTCACAATAGATTCTTAGTAAATATTTAGAGACTGCTGAATGAATATCCCATGATCCCTTACCTTACAAGCCGAGAGACACAATACCCAGGTACACAAGACTCTTAATGAACATGGAAAGAGAACATACAGGTAAGTGTGCAGTGTGGTTCAGTAAGTGTTCAAAGACAGGAAATAAATAAGAGCTCATAGAGTTTTAGAAGGCTTTGTAGAGAATGTAAGACCTAAATTTGACCATTAGAAAAAAGAGAGCAGCATTGAGGAAGTGACGAGGTCGCTTACATTTTCCACTCTGTCCCTCTCAAGTTTTCTCATGGGAATGCCTTTGTTTTTCTTTTCCTCTTATCATAGCATCTCCGTCACTGGGTCACCTGCAGTCTTCTCTTCCACCTTTACCAACCTGGTCTAAAAATCCTCTTATAGTGCTTCTCTGTGCAACCCTATCTTATTTTTTAGCCCAGCATGGAGTATCAAGGGCTCTGATGGACAATACAAGTTTTGTCTCCTCTTCCGAAACTCCCTTGGGCCACTCTCACAGCCTAGTGTACTAACTGAGGCTGCCCCTCAGGAAAAACCAGGTTGTGGGGTAATTAGGTCATAGGAAACACTGAAACCAGAAGATTCAGCTGGAGACTAGGCTAAAATTCATAAATACAGATTGGCCTGGCTTGAACTCACAATAGGCTAATTTTAGATCTGTGGATTTGGTCTAGCAGAACAGTGACAATTATATCCTTTCTCTAAACGTTTTGCCTCCACTGGCTTTGGAAGCATTTCTTTTCTATCACTGAGTCATTCAATAGCAATATAATTGTTATGTCCATTTCCCTGGCTCTAACAGGTTTGGGAGCCAGTTACCTTTCCCAGTTCATTAACCGACTGGCCTTCGCATTAACAGCCCCTCCATCGGGGGTTGCCTTGGAGACAAAGCTTCCTGTGGGTAATCCAAGATTATCTAGCTCTTTGTCCTACATGTGACCCTTAATTACTTGCTAAATTAGAATGGTTTTCTGAAAATCACAAGCGGAGGTTAATATGTTCTTCCAGAGCTGGTCAAGCTAAGATGACACTGAATTCACAGGGAATTCAAGTTACATGATCCCTGAAGGCGTCTCTTTGAGTAAGAAGATGAACTCTCCCCCTGGGAGGCACTGCCCCCCCATAAAGCCCCTGTCACTCACTGTCCCTCCGCCTGCTTTTCTAGTTGTGGTTTAATCTTCTCAGGACAATTCACTATGTCAATATTGAGCAGATTCATTCTGGTGCAGGATCCTGTATCCATTTGTCTTTGATAACTAGTTGCTTTAAATTTGAGTACATATTTATATCATAATTGCAGGTTTTTACTCTTTATTTACACAATTACAAGGCTTCATGTACCCATGTGGGACAGGCAAGGGAACTGAAGAAGCTATTAAAATACAGAAAGTAAACACTTTGGGTAAAAGAGTTTGAGCACTAGAGTGTCCTTCCTAACATTTGATAGGCCTCAAAGGGAGATTAGTAGAAAGGGGGACTCTTAGAATGCCCTTAACGAGCTGCCTCTTCAAATGCTTTTTGGAAGTAAGTTCTATATAAGTAATGCAGATATTGAATGAGAATTTCATTAGCAATCATAAATGTAGCTTTACTTAAGATGTTTAGTTATCTAGACTATAATGAAGCTACTGAGTAGAGTTCCAGAAGTTAAAAAAGAAAAAAACAGCAACAACAAAAAAACACTGTCTTAAAATTTAAAATATTATGGATAGATCTCAACATTAAAGTATCAAACTAATAATGGTATGTAGCCTGGAATCTCACAGGGATCCTTCCAAAAAGTGTTTAGGAAACCAAACTGAATGAGCTTGTGTTAGAAATAAACATAATCGGTGATTTAACACCTCAAATCATTCACTCAGATTTCCGAAGGAGTCGGTGGCAGATTGCTACAAACCTATTCAATCCAGAGGCTTGACTGAGTACGTATAAAGCTTTGAGTGTTTGTGGTTATATTCAACTGTGTGCCACCTTTAGAAATATTTAAGCATCTGTGGTGTATAAGGTGTCATATAGCCCCCGTTTTGTTGAACTGTAGTCATCTAAGTAGAAATTAGCAGAGAAGTCCTATGAAAATCGCTTTATGACATTTGGTCACATCTATCATTACATATGTGTAGCACCAGAAAATTGACTCTGCCTGTAACATACTTAAATAAGCATCAGAGTACATTTCTTTTAGAGGAAATTTTGGTAAATCCTAGAGTGGTTACCGAGGAAAACTGAGATTGTCTTTGATATTGTTTTAAAGTAGTTTCATTCAGCATTTTCTGAAGTATGATTCTCAAGATAAAAGTCCTGCATGTTAATAAGTGTTACGCAAAAAGGATTCTGTGATTAAATAAACTAGGGGAAATGTTGTATTAAAACGAAGTTACTTTTTTAAAAATTTAATTAATTGTTACCACTGAAGAATTTCCAGGAGCTTTTAACACTTAAACGTGCACTATGAAAATTCAAGTCTCCTAAATGTATTTACTTACATAATTCTCGTTCTCATAGTACCCCATAGCATCTCCTGGAAGCAGCGAGTTCTAAGCAGCACACTCTGGGAAACACCTTTATATATATTTCTTAGCCTGCTTTGGCTAATAGGTGCAGATATAACCAATAAAAAATTGATGATTCAACATCCCAATATCACACCCTCAAAACCTAACTTCAAAAAGATTGTTGAACTCCTTCTTCAATTATTATTATTATTTTTTTTTAGACGAATCTCACTCTGTCACCCAGGCTGGAGTGCAGTGGCGCTATCCCAGCTCACTGCAACCTCCGCCTCCCGGGTTCAAGCAATTCTTTGCCTCAGCCTCCCAAGTGACTGGGATTACAGGCACCTGCCACCATGCCCGACTAATTTTTTTGTATTTTTAGTAGAGATGGGGTTTCACCATCTTGACCAGGCTGGTCTTGAACTCCTGACCTTGTGATCCACCCACCTTGGCCTCCCAAAGTACTGGGATTACAGGCGTGAGCCACCGCGACTGGCCTGTTCAATTCTTTTGATAGTTTATGTCTTTCTGTTAATTCAGTGATTTCTACTAACTCCCACCTATAGGAGATTGTATAATTACTCCAAATATTTGCTGCCCCTCCCTGTGATTGGATTATATGTCCCTGCCCCATTGCTATCATGTGACCTCTTTGGGCCAACAGACTGTGAATAAAAATGACATGTGCTGCCTCTGAGCAGAAGCTCAGCAGTCATGGTGCGGCTCTGCCATGTTCTTTCTTCCGCCTGAGCAGCCCTTCCACTTCATCTGGCTGCTTCTTTACTTGTGTCCCAGAAGGAAGATGTGGAACAAAGCCTCACTGGCTTGCAATCAACATGTCACATGTATGAGAAGCATAGCCTTGTGCTCGTAAGCCACCACTTCCTGTTCCCCATTCAGCTCCTTCCCAGGAACAAGGGAGATAGTGATGCTGCTTCCAAGGAATAGATGATGCTTTTCCTGCCTCATTACCTTTACTCATGCTGTTCCCCTGGCTGGAAGCCCCCTCCTGACCCTGGCTGTCTTTAAAACTCGCCCTCATCTTTTTAAAGCTCAACTGAAATATCACCTCTATGATAAAAACATTTTTGATCGCCACCCCTGCCAAGGTAGCATTGATCATTCTCTCCCTTTTTATGCCCTCACTGTACCCTGTACCAATTTCCAAATTTCCGGGTGCAAAGCTTCACCTGGGAGCTTGTTGATGAGATTCCTGCACACCTTGTCCTACTTCAGTATGGTTCAGTGGGGTGTGGGGTTAGGGACTAGGAACCTGGGTTTTAAGTAAGCAATCCCATGTGATCTGATCAGTCTGTTCCAAGGACACTACCTTGAGAAGCACTGTCACTGGAACACCAACAGCACCTTTGGCACGCTTTGGTTTGCATACCTGTCTACATCTACTAGACTGTGTCCTCCAAGCAGAAACCAAGTCTTGTGCAGCCAAAGCTCCTAGATTGGCTCATGGTAAAGGCTCAGTAAAAGTTAAGTGAAATACACACCACAATTTGTCAAATTGAAAACTTTCATACTATCAAGGATCAACAGAAAGATAATTGCTCCTTTGTAAGCAGAACACACTAAAATAAAGCACAACGTAATGCCACCCCTAGGAATCAGGCATATTTTTTCCATATATAAATAGACTATCATTGTCAACAAGCTCTTCTGTTTTTCACTTTTCCCTAGAGAAGCACAGTCTATGAGCTCCCTTAGTAACCCATTCCAATATTTTGCCACCATTTTTTTAAATAGGCAATGCTTTCTTTACCTGAACTTAATTCTGAAGTTTTAAACTACGTATCTCATTCAGGACTTAAGCAGCAAAGATAAGGAATGATTTTCATAACAGAGAATGTTTCTGTAAGGAATCAGTTTTAATTTTGAAAGGACTACACTGAGACGGTGTCATTGTAGTGGCTGTTTATAGTTACCTCCCTGCAGAGTGAGGCCAGGCCACAAAGGGTGTGCTGGTTAGAGATGGGTGAGCATGAACAATTGGACTTTGCTGATGTTGCTTTCACTACCAGTCCAACAAACAGGTTTTACCAAGAATACAAGACATAAGAACTCAAATGAATGACTACAGCTTCCCAGTTCTCCCTAAGCTCCTCATGCATATATACATGAAGATCAGCAATCTGTGCAACCATTTGGGAACAAAGATGGCACTAGCCAGAGAGTCTCACTAGGACAGAGAGTCCCAAGAGCTTCAGGTGAGGGAGGGACTACTCCAGCTCTCAAGGATTTACATACCAACATAGAAAACATGTCCTGCTATATAAAGTTACCTGCTTTCCTGTTCTATTTCTCAAGGTATTATTGGGCCTAAGGCAGGCCTATCTCATCCTCCTTCCCAACAGTCCTCCAGTTTGTGTTTGGAGATCCGTGAAGTTAAGAAAGGCTATCGTTAACCTTGTACAAAAGGAGGAGCAAGTGACCTTGGCCAAGTCAGTCATCACATTCTATTCCCCTGCCTTCGTGATTATTTCAGGGAAAGACACATGATCTAAGCAGTCCATGAAGAGTGAACTTCAGAACATTTTAGGGAGTGATAAGTCAATCTGCTCTTTCTTCGTTAGATGTTGCGATGTAGAGATGCGAAGTCTGGAAGTGCTACAGTCATTTTGCTATCATCAGAGTGTGCCTGGAGATGAAGCTGACACATGGAGGAAAGCAGAGGCTGAAACTCTGATCCAACTGTACCTGACGCTGAGCCCACCTCAAGTCTTTTTTACTTATATGAGCCAATACCCTTTATTGCTAAAGCCAATTTGATTTGGGTTCTCTATATTGCCACTACAATCACCCAAATTGGTATAGGTCTTAATCCCAACAAGTGGAACTTTGTCTAAAACAGGATGCTGTCAGATCAGGTAAACTCCTCAAAGTATGAAATGTTACATAGGAGATCTGGCAAGATGGCTGAATAGGAACAGCTCTGGTCTGCAGCTCCTAGTAAGACCAATGCAGAAGGCGGGTGATTTCTGCATTTCCAACTGAGTGGTGCCTGGAACCCCAGCAAGACAGAACCGTTCACTTTCCTGGAAAGGGGGCTGAAGCCAGGGAGCCAAGTGGTCTTGCTCAGTGGTTCCCACTCCCATGGAGCCCAGCAAGCTATGAACCACTGGATTGAAATTCTCGTTGCCAGCACAGCAGTCTGAAGACAACCTGAGATGCTCAAGCTTGGTGGGTGGAGGGGTGGCCGCCATTACTGAGGCAGGAGTAGGAGGTTTTCCCCTGACATTGCTAAGGAGGCTGGGAAGTTCGCACTGGGCAGAACTCACCACAGCGTGGCAAAGCAGCTGCGGCCAGACTGCCTTTCTAGATTCTTCTTCACTGGGCAGGGCATCTCTGAAAGAAAGGCAATAGCCCCATTCAGGGTCTTGAAGATAAAACTCCCATCTCCCTGGGACAGAGCACCTGGGGGAAGGGGTGGTTGTGGGCACAGCTTCAGCTGACATAAACTTTCCTGCCTGCCAGCTCTGAAGAAAGCAGAGGATCTTGACAAGGAGGATTCTCTTAGCACAATGCTAGAGCTCTGCTAAGGGACAGACTGCCTCCTTAAGTGGGTCCCTGACCCCCGTGCCTCCTGACTGGGAGAGACCTCCCAGCAGGGGTCGACAGACACCTCATACATGAGAGCTCCTGCTGGCATCAGGCTGGTGCCCCTCCGGGATGAAGCTTCCAAAGGAAGGAGCAGGCAGCAATCTTTGCTGTTCTGCAGCCTCTGCTGGTGATACCCGGGCAAACAGGGTCTGGATTGGACCTCCAGCAAACTGCAGCAGACCTGCAGAAGAGGGGTCTGACTGTTAGAAGAAAAATTAACAAACAGAAAGCAATAACATCAACATTAACAAAAAGGACCCCCACACAAAAACCCATTCAAGGGTCATCAGCCTCAGAGATCAAAGGTAGATAAATCCACTAAGATGAGGAAAAAACACTGAATATCATCATCTTGAGGATAAATCCACTAAGGTGAGTGCAAAAATTCTGAAAATTCCCAAAACCAGAATGCCTCTTCTCCTCCAAATGATGGCAACTCCTCTCCAGCAAGGGCACAAAACTGGATGGAGAATGAGTTTGACGAACTGACAGAAATAGGCTTCAGAAGGTACGTAACAACAAACTCCTCTAAGCTAAAGGAGCATGTTCTAACCCAAAGCAAGAAGCTAAGAACCTTGAAAAAAGGTTACAGGAACTGCTAACTAGAATAACCAGTTTAGAGAAGAACATAAATGACCTAATGGTGCTAACTAGAATAACCAGTTTAGAGAAGAACATAAATGACCTGATGGAGCTGAAAAACACAGCATGAGAACTTCGTAAGGCACACAATACCCAAATCGATCAAGCAGAAGAAAGGATATCAGAGACTAAAGATCAATTTACTGAAATAAGGTGTGAAGACAAGATTAGGGAAAAAAGAATGAAAAGGAACAAACAAAGCCTCCAAGAAATACAGGACTATGTGAAAAGACCAAACTTATGACTGATTGGTGTACCTGAAAGTGATGGGAAGAATGGATCCAAGTTGGAAAACACACTCAAGATATTATCTAGGAGAACTTCCCCAATCTAGCAAGACAGGCCAACATTCAAATTCAGGAAATAGAGAGAACACCACAAAGATACTCCGCAAGAAGAGCAACCCCAAGACACATAGTCATCAGATTCTCCAAGGTTGAAACAAAGGAAGAAAATGTTAAGGGCAGCCAGAAAGAAAGGTTAGGTTACCTACAAAGGGAAGCCCATCAGATAACAGCAGAAACTCTGCAGAAACCCTACAAGCCAGAAGAATGTGGAGGCCAATATTCAACACTCTGAAAGAAAAGAATTTTCAACACAGAATTTCATATCCAGCCAAACTAAGCTTCATAAGTGAAGGAGAATTAAAATCCTTTAGAGACAAGAAAATGCTGAGGGATTTTGTCACCACCAGGCCTGCCTTACAAGAGCTCCTGAAGAAAGCACTAAATATGAAAAGGAAAAACTGGTACTAGCCACTGCAAAAACACACCAAAATATAAAGACCAATGACACTATGAAGAAACTGCATCAACTAATGTGCAAACTAACCAGCTAGCATCATGATGACAGGATCAAATTCACACATAACAATATTAACCTTAAATGTAAATGGGCTAAATGCCCCAATTAAAAGACACAGACTGGTAAACTGGATAAAGAATCAAGACCCATCAATGTGCTGTATTCAGGAGACCAAACTCACACATAGGCTGCAAAGACACACATAGGCTCAAAATAAAGGGATGGAAGAATATTTATCAATCAAATGGAAAGCAAAAAATGCAGGGGTTGAAATCCTAGTCTCTGATAAAACCGACTTTAAATCAACAAAGATTAAAAAAGACAAAGAAGGGCATTACATAATGGTAAAGGGATCAATTCAACAAGAAGAGCTAACTATCCTAAATATATATGCACCCAATACAGGAGCACCCAGATTCATAAAATGAGTTCTTAGAGACCTACAAAGAGGCTTAGACTCCCACATAACTATAGTGGGAGACTTTAACACCCCACGTCAATATTAGACCAATCAACAAGACAGAAAATTAACAAGGATATTCAGGACTTGAACTCAGCTCTGGACCAAGCAGACCTAATAGACATCTACAGAACTCTCCACCCCAAATCAACAGAATATACACTCTTAGCATCACATAGCACTTATTCTAAAATCGACCTCATAATTGGAAGTAAAACACTCCTCAGCAAATGCAAAATAATGGAAATCAAAACAGTCTCTCAGACCACAGTGCAATCAAATTAGAACTCAGGATTAGGAAACTCACTCAAAACTGCACAACTACATGGAAACTGAGCAACCTGCTCCTGAATGACTACTGGGTAAATAACGAAATTAGGGCAGAAATAATGAAGTTCTTTGAAACCAATGAGAACAAAGAGAAAACATACCAGAATCTCTGGGACACAGCTAAAGCAGTGTTAAGAGGGAAATTTATAGCACTAAATGCCCACATCAGAAAGTGGGAAATATCTGAAATTGACACCCTAAATCACAATTAAAAGAACTAGAGAAGCAAGAGCAAACAAATTCAAAAGCTAGCAGAAGACAAGAAATAACTAAGATCAGAGCCAAAATGAAGGAGAAAGAGCCAAAATGAAGGAGAAAGAGACGCGAAAAAACCCTTCAAATAGATCGATGAATCCAGGAGCTGATTTTTAAAAAACATTAACAAAATAGACTGCTAGCCAGACTAATAAAGAAGAAAAGAGGGAAGAATCAAATAGACACAATAAAAAATGATAAAGGAGATATCACCACTGATCCCATAGAAATACAAACTACCATCAGAGAATACTATAAACACCTCTATGCAAATAAACTAGAAAATCTAGAAGAAATGGATAAATTCCTTTACGCATACACCCTCCCAAGACTAAGCCAGGAAAAAGTCGAATCCCTGAATAGCCCAATAATAAGTTCTGAAATTGAGGCAGTAATTAATAGCCTACCAATCAAAAAAAGCCCAGGACCAGACAGATTAACAGCCGAATTCTACTGGAGGTACAAAGAGGAGCTGGTATCATTCCTTCTGAAACTATTCCAAACAATAGAAAAAGAGAGACTCCTCCCTAACTCATTTTATGAGGCCAGCCTCATCCTGGTACCAAAACCTGGCAAAGACACAACAAAAAAGAAAATTTCAGGCCAATATCCCTGATGAATGTCGATGTGAAAATCCTCAATAAAATACTGGCAAATCGAATCCAGCAGCACATCAAAAACTTATCCACCACGATCAAGTCAGCTTCATCTCTGGGATGCAAGGCTGGTTCAACATACACAAATCAAGAAACCTAATCCATCACATAAAGAAAACCAATGATGAAACCACATGATTATCTCAATAGATGCAGATAAGGCCTTTGATAAAATTCAACACCCCATTCATACTAAAAACTCTCAATAAAATAGACATTGATGCAACATATCTCAAAATAATAAGAGCTATTTATGACAAACCCATAGCCAATATTATATGGAATGGGCAAAAGCTGGAAGCATTCTCTTTGAAAACTGGCACAAGACAAGGATGCCTTCTCTCACCGCTCCTATTCAACATAGTATTGGAAGTTCTGATCGGGGCAGTCAGGCAAGAGAAAGAAATAAAGTGTATTCAAAGAGGAAGAGAGGAAGTCAAATTGTCTCTGTTTGCAGATGACATAATTGTGTATTTAGAAAATCCCATTGTCTCAGCCCAAAAACTCCTTAAGCTGATAAGCAACTTCAGCAAAGTCTCAGGATACAAAATCAATGTGCAAAAATCACAAGCATTCCTCTACACCAATAATAGACAAGCAGAGAGCCAAATCATGAGTGTACTGCCATTCACAATTGCTACAAAGAGAATAAAATACCTACAAATACAACTTACAGGAGACATGAAGGACCTCGTCAAGGAGAACTACAAACCACTGCTCAAGGAAATAAGAGAGGACACTAACAAATGGAAAAACATTCCATCCTCATGGACAGAAAGAATCAATATCATAAAATGGCCATACTGCCCAAAGTAATTTATAGATTCAGTGCTATTCCCATAAAGCTACATTGACTTTCTTCACAGAATTAGAAAACACTACTTTAAATTTCATATGGAACCAAAAAAGAGCCTGTATAGCCAAGGCAATCCTAAGCAAAAAGAACAAAGCTGGAGGCATCATGCTACCTGACTTCAAACTATACTACAAGGCTACAGTAACCAAAATAGCCTGGTATTGGTACCAAAACAGATTTATAGACCAATGGAACAGAGCAGAGGCGTCAGAAATAACACCACACATCTACAACCATCCGATCTTTGACAAACCTGACAAAAGCAATGGCAAAAGGATTCCCTATTTAATAAATGGTGCTGGGAAAACTGGCTAGCCACATGCAGAAAACAGAAACTGGACCCCTTCCTTACACCTTACACAAAAATTAACTCAAGATGGATTAAAGACTTAAACAAGACCTCAAACCATAAAAACCCTAGAAGAAAACCTAGGCACTACCATTCAGGACATAGGCATGGGCAAGGACTTCATGACTAAAACACCAAAAGCAATTACAACAAAAGCCAAAATAAACAAATGGGACCTAATTAAACTAAAGAGCTTCTGCACAGCAAAAGAAACTATCGTTAGAGTGAACAGGAAACCTACAGCATGGGAGAAAATTTTTGCAATCTATCCCTCTGACAAAGGTCTAATATCCAGAATCTACAAGGACTTAAGCAAATTTACAAGAAAAAAAAAAAACAACCCTGTCAAAAAGTGGGTGAAGGATATGAACAGACACTTAACAAAAGCTAAAATTGACAAATGAGATCTAATTAAACTAAAGAGCTTCTGCACAGCAAAAGAAACTATCATCAGAGCGAACAGGCAACCTACAGAATGGGGGAAATTTTTTGCAATCTATCTGACAAAGGTCTAATATCCAGAATCTACAAGGACTTAAAACAAATTTACAAGAAAAAAAAACCCATCAAGAAAGAAGGATATGAACAGACACTTCTCCAAAGAAGACATGTATGCAGCCAAAAAACATATGACAAAAAGCTCATCATCACTGGTCATTAGAGAAATGCAAATCAAAACCACAAAGAGATACCATCACACTCCAGTTAGAATGGCAATCATTAAAAAGTTAGGAAACAACAGATGCTGGCGAGACTGTGGAGAGATAGGAATGCTTTTACACTGTTGGTGGGAGTGTAAATTAGTTCAACCATTGTGGAAGACAGTGTGGCGATTCCTCAAGGATCTAGAACCAGAAATACCATTTGACTCAGCAATCCCATTACTGGGTATATACCCAAAGGATTATAAATTTTTCTACTATAAAGATACATATACACGTATGTTTACTGCAGCACTATTTATAATAGCAAAGACTTGGAACAAACCCAAATGCCCATTAATGACAGACTAGATAAAGAAAATATGGCACATATACAACATGGAATACTATGCAGCCATAAAAAAGAATGAGTTCATGTCCTTTGCAGGGACATGAATGAAGCTGGAAACCATCATTCTCAGCAAACTAACACAGAAACAGAAAACCAAACACTGCATGTTCTCACTCATAAATGGGAATTAAACAATGGGAACACATGGACACAGGGAGGGGAACATCACTCACACACCGGGGCCTGTCGGCGGGGGTGGGGACAAGGGGAGGGAGAGCCTTAGGACAAATACCTAATGCATGCAGGGCTTAAAACCTAGACAATAGGTTGATAGGTGCAGCAAACCACCATGGCACGTGTATACCTACGTAACAATCCTGCACATTCTGCACATGTATCCCAGAACTTAAAGTAAAATAAATTTTAAAAAAGGAGAAATGTTGCATAGACCTCAGGGATGCTTGGATCCCAGTTCTATGAATGAAATGTTATATAGGAACTCAAAATCACAGAGGATAAAAAAGAATATTAGGTCATTAACAGCTCACCGTGGATTAGGTTTCTGGCCTTTCATGGGGTGAAGAAGAATGCTTTAGGGTCCTGGGTGCCTAGAGCAACAGATAATAAAAACTAGTAGACTTGCTGACTCTTATCTATCAACAATGTCCAGTTGCTTTACCATATTTCACATGGTAAATATTCACAATGAGATTGTGCTCTTTCTTTGTAGCCATTTTTAATTGAACCCTGCCAAGGGGCTTTGACTGGGTTCAATATTTTAATATGTTTACTTTTAAATATCTGAAGTTAATATGGAAAGCTGCTAAAATGTTTGAAACAGGATTGTGTTTCATTATCTCTGTGATTTCCTTCAAGTTGAAAACATTGTAAAATTAAAAAAAAAAAAACAGGAGTCTTGCCTTCAGCATTTAGGTGATGCCCTACTGAAAAGGGTGTCTTTGATGCTTACAAAGTTATTTAATTATTTATTTATTTTGAGACAAGGTCTGGCTCTATCACCCAGGCTAGAGTGCAGTGGCACAATCTTGGCTCACTGCAACCTCCACCTCCTGGGCTCAAGCCATCTGCCTACCTCAGCTTCTAGAGTAGCTGGGACTACAGGTGCGCACCATCACACCCAGCTAATTTTTTGTATTTTTAGTAGAGATGAGGTTTTGCCATTTTGCCCAGGCCGGTCTTGAACTCATGAGCTCAAGCAATCTGCCTGCCTCAGCCTCCCAAAGTGCTGGGATTAGAGGTGTGAGCCACCACACCTGTCCAGAAGTGTTTTAAGAGGCAGAAAGACACTGAGAAAAATGACAGCTTGGTCGGGATCAAACCTTCTAAAATTTGTGATAATATGATTAACTCTTTGCTCCTCTTTTCCATGCTGGCAAAAGGTGTCTAGGATGCCAGATTAATAGAACTGTCTCATTTTTAAAACAAATAGACATCTCATAGCACATGCTGATACTGTCTTGGGAGAGCAGAAGGACAAGGAGCAGATTGGGACATTGGGAGACATCTTTTCTTCTTTGTAATCCCCGCTTGCTGAGGGAGCTCTGAGGATCAACGGATTGTTTTTTAATAATTGGTTATCAATTCCAATTTTCTTTGACTCAAGTGATTAAAGGTATTTGTGAAGTGTTATTCATAATAGCAAAAACTGGAAAACAATTCAAATGTCTGTATGAGATTAAATTATGATTATGATATGTTTTGTACAATGAAGTACTAAAAATAGTTAAGCACTTCTAGGGCTGCTAATATAGCACCTGTCTTAAAGTTAGAAAAAGGCACTTCCTCCTGATGGATGTAGTGTGGCAGACTCACAGACTGAGGGCTGATTTCCACCTCCTCTTGTCACCTTGGACAGGCATCCCTGCTCTGGACACAATCATACTGGTAGTACTGGGTAGATCCATGCTTACCTTATAGAAAGATAACTACTTTATGTTATGGAATGAAATATGTATATGCCATACATTTATATCATCTGATCCTATTTTTAAAAATCAGAGCGTATATATTTGTAAATGCACAGAATAGAAATTCTCTGGAAGGTTGGGTATCACACCACTAATCATTGGTTGACTCCAAGAAGTGGGGTTGCAGTTGGGGAGGGGGAGAGAATTGTTTTTACTTTATACAGTTCTCCACTATTTTAATTTTTATATTAGCATATTTTGCATTTGTGATTGTAATATATTTTAAATTTTATTGGTAGAAATTATAAACAGGACCCTAATTAAACTCATTACTGAAAAGAATTTAAACTCTTCACTTTGTAACTCTGCCTTGCAGTTATGCACTATACTTGAAGAGAAAATAATGACTCCATAAAGTCATGAGAAGAGATGAGTGGAGTGGCTGTTCTATCTACATAGTGGTTCAGTACACCTCTGTGTTCGTCTTCCTTAGAAACCTCATATATTGTATCCCTGTTGGTTGAAAACTGATTATTTGATCTATGGCATAACCTTGAACCGAAAAGTCTTTGTTCTTATCATATAATTATATCCTTCTAACTTGGATCACTACTGCATTTTGTAATCCTAATAGATAATCTATAAGGCATGATCATGTTCTTGATTAACTGTGCAGGACACACTGTTGGTTATATTTGGATCTTTCATTTCTGCCTTCCTCCTTCTGAACTGAGCCCCAGTTGAGTTCATACGTTCACTCCCCATCACACACACATAACCCTTGTGACTCAGGGGAAGCTAACTCCATCCCCAGGTCCCAGGGTAGATCAGGATTTGTCTAACTAGTGATTCTCAGAGTGTGGTCCCCAGATAAGCAGCATTAGTATCACCTGGAGCTTGTTAGCAATACAAATTATTAGACCCTATTCTCAACCTACTAAAACTAGAAATGTGGGTCTCAGAAATTTGTGTTTCAACCAACTCCAGAAGTGATTCTGAATGATATTAGAGTTTGAGAACCACTGTTCTCAATCAAGGCTGGTAATCTTGTACTCTTTACCAGCAACTGATTCAGTGCTTGGTCTTCCCCTGGCTACGGTTAATGTTCCAAAGATGGACATGTAACCTAGATTGACCTAATCAGAATGAAAGGCAGAAATTTTATCCAAGGATGAAAGAGATTTTCTGTCTCTCCCATTGAACCTAAAGAAGATCTGACATCTTAGAACCTTGAGAGAAGCTAACCTGAGGACAAAGTCAATGTGAGGTAGAACCAGAACTTTTCAAAGATAGAGAGAACCTAGTCGTAACTGCCTGGGCCCAGTCCTAATCTAACTTACAGTTCAGTGAGATAACAGATTTCTTTATTGTTTAAGCCACTTTGAATTGGGGCTTTTTTTGCTCTTGCAGCCTAAAGCATTCAACTTATTAAAACACATATAATAATTTTCTAACTGTTCAAAGTTAAATCTGAATTCCCCAAGCAAGTTGTATTCCTACTGCCTTGCCTCTAGTATAGCGGTTTTAACACTTAATTGTCTGATGTTGTGAATAAGAACAAACACATGTGAATGAATGATCATGCACTGAAGAAGCAGGCAGACAATATCGTTTTCATTACTCTTATCAAATACAATTTATTCAAAGTCATTAGGAGGCTCCAAAAATAGTTAATCCACTAATGCAAACAATGAATTGGCATGGTAACCTTAGTTTTAACACTATTTTTGCTGTAACTAAGTGAAATTCTTTCCAGCTAGCTTAAGCAAAACGGAGGTCTATTTTAAGACTACTAGAGTGGCTCACAGACCATGGATTTTACCCCAACTCCAGCCAACAATTATGTGTGCCATTGATGAGGGGAGTGTATCTGGGTCAAAGAAAATTGAAATTGATCACCAATTATGAAAAAAACAACCCATTAATCCACAGGGCTCCCTGTGAGTAGGAAGACCAGAAAGAAAAGATATCTCCCAATCTGCTTTTTGGCCTCTTCTTCACTCCAGAGCAAAACACCATTCTGTGCTATGGGCTAGAAGACATCCATGGGTTTTATAAATGGGACAGGCCTGTCAATCTTCTGGCATTTGGGATACTTTTTGCTAGCACAGAAGAGGCTGGCAATGAGTCATGGATATTGCCAGAAGATAGTTATAAGGAATCAGGCAGCAAACCAAGCCCTGGTACTGCCACTCCATCTCTCCAGCTCTGTGCAGGGACCAATGGTATGTTGAGGGACCCTCATAATTTTTATTCCCCTCCCAACTAAAAAATCTGAGCTTAATTTTTGGAAATTGCCTCAGGCACTAGAGGGTAGTAGGAAATCCCTCCTCATTGTGTTGTACAAAATTTGCAATATGGTATTGCCCTGAAGGTAAAACATCACTTAATTGTAAGGAATTTCCCCTACATGGATTACTTCAAAAATACAGATTTTAAAATTCACTGGCCCAGAGTTCCTGGGGCCTGGAGTAAAAGCATTCTGATCCTTGAAACTTCAGTTTGCCAGGCCCAGTTTCTCAATTTCGCTATTTGTAAAATGGTCTTATCTAACTCAAACCGAAAAGCTCTCAGTTCTGAAGGAAAAATGCTATAAAATTTAAAGTTTAACAACTTAGACAAAACAACAAGCAAGATTCCCAGACATGACACACAAAAAACCCTTACGGGGGAAACTAGTAAATTGAGCTATATTAAAATTATAAGTATCTATTCACTAAAAGACAACATTAAGAGAGTGAAAAGTCATCCCACGAAGTGGGTGCAAATATTGGCTATATGTATATATCCAAGCAGAGACAGGTATTCAGAATAAAGAGTTTCTACAAGCTAACAAAAAAAGTCAGACAGCTGAAGCCCTCACATACTGCTGATGGCAGTGTAAATTAGCACAACCACTCTGAAAATTTGGCAGGATCTACTATGACCCAGCAACTCTACTCCTAGTTACATACCCAATAGAAATTTTTTTTATTATACTTTAAGTTCTAGGGTACATGTGCACAACGTGCAGGTTTGTTACATATGTATACATGTGCCATGTTGCTGTGCTGCACCCATTAACTCTAGAAATGTGTGTTTTTTGAAAAAAAAGAAAATCTGGATGCTGGTTGCATGGGAGGTATTCATTTTGGGAAAAATTCATTGAGTTACATTCTTAAGGCTGGCATAATTTTCTCTATATAATATGCTTCAATAAAACAGTTTTTTTTTTAAGAAACGGCTTCACAGAACATAAAGATTTACATTTATGGTTCAGCAAAATTACAAATATTTACTTGTATTATGCTTGAAATTCAGGTCCCTCATGAGTTCAAATCATGCGTAATGAATTGAAAATACTTAATATACATAATGTTTAACATAAAACGGTTCTTAAGATTGAAGGCTTTAATGATAGAATGGCTGGAATTGAAACCTATCTCTGCCACTTACTGTGTGACATTGGGCAAATTATTTAATCTTTCTATGATTCTGTTTCCTCATCTGTAAATGGAAATATTAATGGCATCTACCTTAGAGGGCTGCTGTCAGCATTCAATAAGTTAACATATGTTGAAGGCTTAGTGCAGTTACTGACACACAGAAAGCACTCAGTAAGTGTTTGCCATTTTTATAACATTAATGTTTGTTTAACAAATATTTATGGAATCTTCACTCTGTGCAAGGCATAGAGCTGGTTGCCAGAGCAATGATAGAACCAAAGAAAATAAAATGATTAAATCCTATGGGTTTAAAACCATGGAGAGTCCAGGGCAATGACCCACATACACCATACAGTGGATAAATGTTTGTTACTGCTGCTGCTGAGATAGCAGTAAGTATGGTACTTTCATTTAAATTACATCTCGAGACTAGCAGGTGGAAAGCCTTAAATCCATATTCAACTTGAAGGTTTTATTTGAGCGCTAGAAAGAGATTTAACAGTAATGGCCCATGAATTCGAAGATGGGATTCAACTTCCAAAACTGGGAAGTTAATGAAAAATAAGTTTAAGTAATGCGGGTATTGAGTCCCTAGGGCTAGTGTGGCGTTCATGTAGCCCACACGAACAGAGCTAATAAAAAGCCATGTGTAAAAACAATATAAATCATACTGCTGTTTCTTGGACTTGAAAAACTCATATGACACATTTTTGAAAAAACAAAACTTTGGATTACCATGAATATTTTGACGATATTTTTTCCTAAGCAAGGGAAAGAGGAGTCCCCTTTAAAATATAGAACGTATTCATTGAGTGGAAGACCGATCCTATATCAAATGTCCAGGTTCTACAGACGCCTGGGTCCATAGCACATTATCCCTCTCACCAAAACCAAACCAAACCAAAGTCAGTTTCATTTGAATGCACTATTGCCATGGTTTCAAAATTTGGAAAGCTCTTGGAATTAAATTTTGAGATGTAAAGGCTGGCTGACAAATTCACAGAAACCCTCTTTCCGACACCAACTTATAAATCCTAAGGCATCCTACAACCCCGTGGGTGCTGGTTCCTAGTTTGAAACGCTCTAACACAGCTTGGTAGAGCTCAGTGGGCTGGGACCATAAGCATTCGGGATTGTGCCACTGAAAAACTGATGTCACATCAAAAGGAACACCTTTCTTCTAATATACTAAAAAGGTTTTGTATAGGCTGGGTCCAGAGGTCTTAGGGCTAGCCAATTCCTGCTCCCAGGTATTCTAAGAAGCCGGAGAAAGCTCCCTGCAGGTAAGGACCCATCGGCGCTTCCCGCACTCTGCCGCGCGGGAAGGGAAGGTTGGAGTCCTTTCCCCACCCCCGGAGGGTGGGCGGGGCCTAAGGACCGCACCGCCCCCGACCCGCCCCCTGCGCGTGGCCCCGCCCACAGCTGCTCCTGGCCGTGCGGCCGCGCGGAAAGCGGAGGCCGGGGGCGGGGCTCACCCCTTGCCCTTGGGGGTCCCCCGGGCTCTGCCAATCAGCGAGCGCCCTGTTGGCCATCCGCAGCCATCCGCGCCCCTCCCTCTCCCGCCCTCCTCCGCGTTCCAGAATCCAAGATGGCGGGATCCAGGCAAAGGGGTCTCCGGGCCAGAGTTCGGCCGCTGTTCTGCGCCTTGCTGCTGTCACTCAGTCGCTTCGTCCGGGGCGACGGCGTGGGAGGAGACCCCGCGGCCGCGTTGCCACATCGCCGTTTCGAGTACAAATACAGCTTCAAGGGGCCGCACCTGGTGCAGAGCGACGGGACCGTGCCCTTCTGGGCCCACGCGGGGAGTAAGCCGGAGCAGAGGGCTGGGGGCCGGGTTCCTCTCCCCCTTCTGCTGCCTCTTCGCCTTTCATCCGCGGCTACCCTGGTGTGCTGAGGTTCCCGTTCCAGCAGCTGCACACCATATGCGCTGTGGAGGGGACCCTCCTGGCAGCCCCTCCGCCGGGTCCCTCCTGGTTCGCACGGTTCCCTCCGCTTGTCCCCCAGTCTTTCCCTCACCCATTCTGTTCTCTCTCACCCGCCTGCTGTCTTCCCTTCTTTGATCTCGTCGGTACTTTCCGTTGGATCTAGAGGTGTTTGGTTACCTGCTACACTTCCTAGCACTCAAACTTGCTTCTAGGTATCATGTTTCACAACGCCACGTCTCTAGGAGAAATGTGCCCTACCCCCAGCCATCCCAACCTGAGACATGTTCTAGAAGCCCCCTTACTTCCTTTCCCGCTTCCACCCCCCACCCCCGATCCCCGATTTCTTTGCTCCGGTGTTAGCAATGGTTAATGCTTCTCTCGAACCCCATGCCCACTGACGGCTCCTGAGATGGCATATAGTGGTATTAGAGTAATTTTTTAAGTCTTTGTATGTCAGAAGACATTCTTATACTGTTGGAACTACACATTTTCCTCTCAGTGACTTGGTGTGGTCTTTGATCTTTTCTCTTGTAGTAACACATTATGTAACTTTTTAGGAGAAGGGATATATTTTTAGGGATTGATTGTTTCTGAACCTGAGACTAAGAATAGCATTACATTTTTAGCCCTTTAAAAAAATTGGAAGCATTGAAATAATCTTGGGTTCATATTTTATTCACTCTCTGTGTTTGGCACTTTTGTAGATAAGAGAGCCTTGCTAGAGCATTTACTTACGTGAAAGAAAACATCTGCACTTTTTAGTGCTGATGTGTCACTGCTGACTAAGGAGTCAATCGTAGCACTTGGCATGACATAAGCTCTGTTCAGTGACCATCAGATATACCCGTTGAACAAGTGGCAAATGCCTTTATATGAGATGAGGAGCTCTGGCAGTTTGAATTCTATCTTTGTTGTGATTAATTTTTTTTTTTTTTTTACTATAAGCTTTAGGGTACATGTGCACAACGTGCAGGTTAGTTAGTATGTATACATGTGCCATGTTGGTGTGCTGCACCCATTAACTCGTCATTTAACATTAGGTATATCTCCTAATGCTATCCCTCCCACCTCCCCCATAAGTAATCTTTTATATAAGGTTTTTATACAACATCACTTTAGATTATCCAGTTCTTGAAACAAAATGTTTCATTTCTAGAAAGTAATTACTGAATAGGAAGCACCCTTTTAGGAAGCGCTATTTCTCTCAAATTAATGTGTAATTGAAAGGTATAGATTTTAATTTGACTTAATGACCAAGTCATTAAGTAGTTGAAGTAGAATGCAGTTATTTCGTTACTCAGCAGTCATTTATTATGTGCCCATGCAGCAAGGGTATATTACTGGGCATTTCTTATCAAGGTATCTCTATTCTTGATACACAAAGGTGATGCAAATGATATCAGACACAAGTTTTTGGAGTTTTTGTTTCTATTTGTGGGATGATGATGAATTATTCAGTAGTGGTGATGGATTTGTTCACAGATTTTCACTTCTACACCTCTCCACTGCCTGCCTGTTCTTCTATCCCTTTTCTCTTTTTCTCACACTCACATACACTACATCAGCCAATTAGGAATGTTAATCAGCTAGTCAAATCAGCTACCTTGACTTCCTTTACAGAGCCGTAACCAACTAATCTATTCTGCTGCAGAAATGTCAAGATAATGTACCAGTAAATTAAAGCCGTGTGGCTAGAATGAATTTGAAACAAAGTATTAGTGTTTTAGCCATGATTTATCTGGCTATTGGCTCTGGGAATCTCTGCTATAGACATCCCTTGCTTTCATTGTCACTGTAGTTTTTGCATAAGCCTCACTGTAACTACATTGATCATTTTTTTCTTTTCGTTTTGCTCTGCAATTCATTACTTTAAAAAAGAAGTAGAGAAATTTAAGATCTAGTTTAAACACAGCCCTTTACCTTCAACCCCGAATTAAGACCAAATCTATGGTGTTTCTCTTTCTTAACTCTAATGTTCCTTTAGTACACTTAAGGCCATAAGGGCAAAAAATGATAATTTGTAACCCTTTATAGCTCTCAGAGTTCTTTCACTTTCATTCTCTGATTTGATCCTTAGTAGTCAAGGCGGGTGTTATCTGTTTTATAGATGAAAAACTGATGTTCAGAAAGGTTAAGGTTTTTGAAAAAGGATACATAAGTAGTAAGTGTCAGTGAAGTTGAACTCAAATCTAGGTCTTCTGATTCTGTGTTCAGTCTCTTTCCATGATGCCCACACCCCCATCCTTTGAATGTTTGTAAGTAACAGTGAACAGTGACTGATCGTACTAAGTATCTCAGCTTTCCTTTTTGTCAATTTTTTTCTACCTGTAAAGTGATATTACAGTTACAGTTGTATTTCCCAGCATGGGTTTCAGAATTAGTTAATATCTGAGAGCTAGAATTGTTCAAATTTTAAGTCTGATAGGCCTTTAGTAATTACCTAGTCTAATAATAGGAGAAATAGCTAACATTTATTGAAACATTTAAAGCTACTTGTTTAGGCACTTAAATACCTATGAGGCTGTTCAAGAAATGGAGTAACTTGCCTACAGATCAAACAGCTAGTAAATAGTAGAGCTGGGGCTTGAACCCAGCCTGGAGATGTAAACCACCGTTTTAGGGATCACTATTTTCTCTGAGAATCTTCTGAAGAATTGCTTTTTGAAGTTCAGTTGACCCTCTCCATGGAAGAATGTATATAAGTACAGTATTTTGCATATAACTTTTAGGGTGTTTATGGAAGTGATCGAGCCTAGCTCCTTCATTTTACAGGTAAACATATGGTGAATCCAAGAGAATAAGAGAATTATTTGCTCAAAGTCACACAGCTGAACTGAGACTAGGAACAAGTCTCTTGATTCCTAGTGGTATGTTCTTTTCACACTGAGCTTTCTAACCTTTGTAAACAGGTAAAATACGTTGCAGCTTTTCTAAAAATACAAATTTTTAAGGTTTTTAAAAAGAATGTTATGAGAATCAGATAGTTGCCTTTAAGTCATAATTCCCTTTCTCTCACCCACTGTCCCTGTAATTTTTAGTGTATGAGTGTAGCTTTAATTTTTTTTATTTGATAAGGGAGGTGTTAGCCCTAAACTTTTAAAGTTAAAACTGTCAACATGAAATTTTTTCCAAATCATTATTGTGCAGGTTACTAAGTCTCTGTAGGTATATTTAGCAGTTTGGAAATGATTCATTGAGTTTTACCTAATTATAACTTAAAGCTTTTTTCCCCTGATTTCTGTTCTAGATGCTATTCCAAGTTCAGATCAAATTCGAGTAGCACCATCTTTAAAAAGCCAAAGAGGCTCAGTGTGGACAAAGACAAAAGCGGCCTTTGAGAACTGGGAAGTTGAGGTGACATTTCGAGTGACTGGAAGAGGTCGAATTGGAGCTGATGGCCTAGTATGATCATTTCTTTAACTTAGAAAATGTGCATAAATGCATATACCACTAGCCTCTAACTGTTCCCTATTATATATTTTCAGGCAATTTGGTATGCAGAAAATCAAGGCTTGGAGGGCCCTGTGTTTGGATCAGCTGATCTGTGGAATGGTGTTGGAATATTTTTTGATTCTTTTGACAATGATGGAAAGGTATATTTATTGTCAGGACTGTTACCCACTTTAATATATCTATCAACAGAGTTAGGCTATGAGAAATAATAGCTTATTCAGTGCTTTCATCAGTTTGATAGTACAGAACTCCCCAAGCTATATGGTAAATATGATAATTAGTCTTTATATAGCTAGGAATGTATCAGTTTAATTTACATGTGCATGATTTTTTATACGTCAGCTTGAGGGCATAGTAGAGCCCTGACTCTCAGAACTTTGCAGTGACCCCTGCTCCCATGGCCCTATTTAATGGATAAATACAAATCCTTAGACGTAGGTGGTGAAAACAGTAGTGTTTAGAAGACTCTAACAGTTTACTTACATAAGAACATCCAAGTGCATGACTATTGCTAGCTCACATATTCATGTCTGGTCATATGTTAATCATTCTTTTTGATTGGGCCAATTTTTCTGATGATCTCTCCTAAAACAGTTAAGATCAAAATGTACTTACAAATTGGAAACATTAGCTTGTGGCTTAACAGCCTTAAGGTTGATGATCTTCCCATCAACTGGTTGTTTCTCTATTAATTTTCAGGGGTTATTGTTAGCAATTTAAAGAACTTTAGTAATTCCTTGAGTGCCAAGGCCAGGTTATTTTAAAATTTTGAGTCCTAGAATCTTAGATATGTAAGTCACTTCATAGTACATCAAGAATGATGTAGAATGCTTTGATTAAAGACATTTTTAAAAATGCTTTCTTTATTTTTAGAAAAATAATCCTGCTATAGTAATTATAGGCAACAATGGACAAATCCATTATGACCATCAAAAGTAAGTGTGTGTTTTTTACATTACTCTTGATTTCAGCTTCTTTTTGGAATCCTTATGAAATACATTGTTTCAAATCTGAACACCTTCCAAATGAAAAAAATACTGTTCTTTTTCTTGAGACATATTTTGTAACTTGGTAGAAAGGTTTTATTTTATTTGGTTCTGTTCTGAAGTTCTATCTGTGGACCATCTCAGATTCAAAGATGGTATGTGTTTTTAATTTAACCTCAAATTATTTAATAATAAACTTTTGAAAGTTTATAGACTGTTCCTGGCTCTCAGTGATGCCACTAATCATGCATTTTTATCTTCATTAAAAGAGATCTTTAAAAAATAAAGTTGAGCCTTGATTATTAAGGCTGATGATTAAGCAATTTATGCCATCTTATTTAACTTCAATATTGCGTTATTTAAAGACTCAGTGGTTTGCAGAGATTCTAAGTGTTCAGTACAGTCAACCCTCTGTATTTGTGGGTTCCGTATCTGGATTCAACCAACTGCAGATCACAAATAATACAAATTATTTTGTGTATGCAACAAGAATACAAATTTTAAAATACATTGTAACAACTATTTACAAAGCATTTACATCATATTAGGTGTGATAAGTAATCTAGAGATGATTTAAAGTATACAAGAGGATATGTGCACGTTATATGTAAATACTGTGCCATTTTATATAAGGGACTTCAGCATCTGAGGATTTTGGTATCCACAGGGGTCCTGGAACCAATGTCCTGTGGATGTTGAAGGATGACTGTATATTTATAATGTATATAAATTAGGTATGTACATTTTTTATTTTCATGTGTTTGTTGTGGAGGAAATAGCTTTTAACCAGTGAACTGTAAGAAAGGTGACTTATCCATGTGCCTGTTTACTGTTTTTCTGCCTTAGTGAGTTTCAGCCCTGGTAGTTCATCATAATTCCCTATGGAGCTATTTAAAATGGAGGTCCCTAGGCCACCTCCTTTTGATTCTGCTTCAGTTGATTTGGAGTGGAATCTACATGTTAAAAGCCCAGTGAGTGATTCATGTTCTGCCCTAGGGTAGAGATTCACTGCCTTAGTCTCATGCAGTCTCATGTAGTCTTTTGAGTAAATAACATAAAATATCTCAAGACTTTTTCATAACTTGATATTATTTTAATCTTCCTGAATTTTTAAATATTGAAAAGCTGAGTGTCTTGTTTGTTTTCCTTTCTCTTATACTATAGTGATGGTGCTAGTCAAGCTTTAGCAAGTTGCCAGAGGGACTTTCGTAATAAACCCTATCCTGTCAGAGCAAAGATTACCTATTACCAGAAAACATTGACAGTAAGTAACATTTATTTAGAGAGAATCAAATAAACAATGTTACAGTATCACTTTTCATTTTGAATTTTTGATAGAAATTAAATGCACTTAAATTTGGATATGCTTACATACTCTTTACAAGAGAACAGAGGTGGCTTCAAAGCTCAGTGTAAGTGGTCATCTGTTGTAAACCCCTGATGGTATGTTTCCATTTAGTCGGTAAATGTTTAAGCCCCCTACTGTATAGCACATGTGAGAGATATATATATCTATAGATAGATAGATAATCTCCAAGCCTTCAGGATACAAATATGAGTAAGACAGACAGACTTTCTCCCCAGAGAGCTTATAGCCTAACAGAGGACACACAAATGTAGCATTCCTATGCTGTGTGATAAATGCTGCGTTGCAGACATTATCAAGCGGTCCTGTGGTTAGAATCCTGTAACTGCCAGGTGGAGGTGGGGAAGGGCAGGAACATTTTCTCAGAGTTGAGCTGTGCCCTACAGGGAGATCAGGAAGTTCCTGGGAGTTGGGGGAAGAGGGTGTGTGTGTGTGCGAGTGAGTGGGTGTACTCCAAGCACAGAAAGCAGGCATAGGCCCTTGAGAGAGCTTGAAATATTTTGGAAAGGCATGTGGTTTGGTATGGCTGGGAGATAGAAGAGATCAGTGAGCAGTGAGGTTGAAAGGGCAGTAACAGGCCTTGCACAGCTTCCTGTAGTTTAACCCATAAGAAACGTTTAAAAATGTTTAAAGGGTTTTAAGCGGGAAGTGAAATTATCAGATTTGCAATTTAGAAAGATGACTTAGGTCCCAGTATTCTTAGTACTAGTTTTCTTGGGGTTAGGGGTGAACACAGTTGTTAAGTCAAGGAGAGTTCCTGAATATAGCCAATTGGACAGCTAATTGGTACTATTTACTAGCAAAGAAGCAGCACATTTGTTTGTGTTTTATCTGTTTGGGGGAGGAATGGGAAATCAGAGGGTTGGTAATTAGTTGTAGGTAAATTGAGGTTAGCATAATATATAGGTGGAGATATCTAACTGGCAGTTATGATAACTAAGATCACTATGCATTGTAAACTTTGCTTTTTAAAGATGCCATTAATACCTGGTTATATAATACTTAAAAGTAAAAAAAATAGTGTATGAATTTTTCTTTCACCTAAATCATGAGCTAGACTTACACTCCTGGGTCTAAATCTCTGAGAAAGTTAGTTCTGTGGAAAACTGTATTGGCTTAGTCTTAATTCCAAGCTAATTTAGAGACCTTAGAATAGAGCAAGTGTCCAATGTATTATGATTAGCTTGGGTTTGAATTCCACTATAATTATTCACCCTGTACAGTTTCATTAGAGTCATCAGTAAGTCTTGCTTACCTGCATGTAGCAAAGCCCAGACATCAAGCATGGTGGGTGCAGACTGTCCATGTGACCCAACACCGTGAGGCTGTGAGCCCTGGCAGCACTCCAAAACAATAGCCTTGCAAAATGTACTCCCCAAAAAGGGTTCCACAATTGATGAGATTGGGCACTACTCTGCATATTAGCACATTAAAGATTTCTTTATGAAGGATCCTTTATAAAGAAAGGATAAATAAACCTGTATTAAACCTCACATTTCCCAGACTGACTTAACTATGGAATTTTTTTTCACGTAATGTCTATGAGTGATCATGGAGCTAGTGTTTTCAGGTACACATTTTGAAGAGACTGGCTGGACACGTGACTGCTACTTACTGGTTTTCACCTCTCTGTACATCTGCTCAGTCTGGTAATAATTCCTTTTCTTTCTACTTGGTAAAGGCATACTTAGCTTTGAGCACACAAATTCAGATCCCTTTTCCATCACATTTCCTAAACAGCTCATAATGATCTGTCTCCCCTAAACTCTTAGAGTATTTTTTTTTCTCTAATGCTTATTTGGCCTTGAGATAGGTTGTACTGATTTGCTTATTAACTATATGTATATCTCTTCTTATCAATATGATTGTAAACTTCTCACAATAGGCATATCCTGTATTTCTCCTAGTTCCTAATATTGTGCCAATGTGAAGTACTCAAGAAGTATTTATTTTCATGAGTACTTGCACCCTATCTTGTCCCAGTTGTTTCCACATTGGAGGGAAAAACAAAGTAAGAGGAGGTTGAAAGCAATAAGTGCTGTTGGTGGGGGAAACACAGTCAAAGCAAGAGATCTTAAATATTGCAAGTGTAGTCTTTAACAATGGTTTGAAACCATAAGGTGAATAAGGAGGGTTATTGATGATCTCATAAAGAAGTAATAATCAGCGGACAGTTTGTACCTAGGCTTTCAGTTACAGTCCTTCCTAACATTCCTGCTAACTCACAGTACAATGAAATGTGTTATGTCCTTTAAAAAAAAATTGGGGCCAGGCGCGGTGGCTCACACATGTAATCCCAGCACTTTAGGAGGCCGAGGCGGGCGAATCACGAGGTCAGGAGATCAAGACCATCCTGGCCCACACGATGAAACCCCGCCTCTACTAAAAATACAAAAAAATTAGCCAGGTGTTGTGGCGGGAGCCTGTAGTCTCTGCTACTCGGGAGGCTGAGGCAGGAGAATGGCGTGAACCCTGGAGGCAGAGTTTGCAGTGAGCCGAGATCACACCACTGCACTCCAGCCTGGGCGACAGAGCGAGACCCTGTCTCAAAAAAAAAATAAATAAATAAAAATAATTGGAACTAGACAATGAAGACTCATGCTGGATTTTCAGTTTGTTAGAATTCAAGGAAAAAAATACTGAACAATTGGAGGATTTTAGTATTGTAATTTGAATGTAATAATCTACAGTCTTTTTAAGACTCAAAGGCAAATAACTTCCTGATTGTTGATTCTAATTTAAAAGGCTCTGTGGAGGAGGACCAGTTGTAAATGATGTAAAATGAAATAGGAATATTACTAATCACAGGAAACATATTAATATGAACCAAATGCTAAATGATCTTGTAAAATTAATTATTTTAAACTAATTTTTAGTTCACATGTTTCCATTCTACAGTATATAGAGAGTAACTCTTCATATTGACAGATTTTATTCTCTTGCTGAAAATTTGGACAGAATACCAGAACATTTTGCCTATGTGACTGAATCTTAAGTCTCTGACAAAATTTTGACTCTAGAAGTAATGACACAAGTTCCCTTACTCTGGTGCCATGGGCCTTCTCCTGCAACCACCCTGAACCTCAGTGACTGTTGTTTAGGGTGGGACTCGTGAGAGAATTATTAGAAATGAAATGTACTGAAGAGGCTGAACCACTGCTTGACTGGGATAATGAGAAAAGCATTCATGTGTCAGGTGGATTCCTGTGCTTGCCTAGGATTCTAAGATTCTGTTAAGAAATTTAGGGTCATTCCTTCAAATATACATTTTGCAAAGTAGAAACGTACATCTTTTTAGTTTTTTCCTTCTCTGCCTTGTCAGTATGACTTCTGTCACTTTTGTTCTCTGCTAACCTGTGACAGTCCAGATACCTCACTAATTTAATTAAGAGGAGCTCACTACTTGTTGAGACAATCTATTTAATTCTCAACCAGCTGCAGATAAAATTGTAAATTTAACCTCTTGGTTTTAGCTGTCACTGGGATCTGAGAACAAGTCTGATCCCTCTGCTGCATGAACCATTCCAAGGGAGTAATGATGACTCCCTAGGTCTTCTTGAGAGAAGGCGAACCATATTCCATTTTAGAAAGGTTTTCATAGAAAGTTATCAGATTTTTCTCTCTTTAAACTTTTGACACATAGCGGGGCAAAACTCATTTTTTTAAGTAAAATATATTGTATATTGACACCAAGTAGGAAACGTTATTTAAAATTACTCTTTATAATAATGAAACAAAACTGAATAGTAGTCATAAAATGGATCGATTGAAATTTATTTTCTAATGTCTTTTGCAAAAGCTATAGCTATGATATGTCTTTCTAGGTAATGATCAATAATGGCTTTACACCAGATAAAAATGATTATGAATTTTGTGCCAAAGTGGAAAATATGATTATCCCTGCACAAGGGCATTTTGGAATATCTGCTGCAACTGGAGGTCTTGCAGGTAAATCTTGCAGTCTGATGATATTAAAAGTTTGTGAGGTGTGTTTTATTGGGAATAGTATATTAGGGATATGTAGACTTGTTTATACTAATAACTTTTTAAGACTGTTTGGAACTTTCCCATCACCTCTTGTGCCAGTCTTTTGGTCTGTTGAGATTGCTAATTTTCTACTTACATTGTTCAGTAGGTGTACAGTTAACTGGGGCTGTATACAAGTGTGTCAATTACAGCATCAGTTTGGGTGCTATTTTATAGTGAAGGAGACATATTTAAAGTAGAGGCTATCAAAGTCAGCAGGCTTAAAGGCTGGAGATCAAACCACATGACAATTAACTAAAATAGCAGTCTTGGCTAGTCACATCCACAGAAAGGTAATTGCCAAGTGTTTTAGGATCCTGATCATTGTCACATCACATGTAAATGAATTTGGCAACCTAAGGAAAGGTTATTTGGTGACTAAACTTTAAACAAAACCATAGTTACCATTTTTTTCCACATAAGGTGATAAATTACCATTCAACGTCAATGACATTTTATGTTTATATGATACATTGTAGTTTTAAATATTTTCAAATACATGGATTGTTCCTGACAACCCAGAGAAGAAGGGAGGAAAGATCCTATTTTCCATATTTTTAGAAGAACTTGCCAAATTTTAGGTGAAATAAATTTCTGAAGATCGTATGGCCGATTGATGGTAAGCCCCAGGCAGGACTCGGCCTGGATTTCTGACTCCAGGTTCAGTGCCTTGTTACACAACACAGTTTCTTAAGTTACTTAGTCTACACTACAGTATTATAGTTTTCTTTTTAATCTGTCTACATCTCTAGATTCCGTAAAAACAGTACAAAGCATAAAGATTGCTGTACGATTGATATTAACTGCTCTTGATTGGTGGATGTGACTAGCCAGGATTGGTATTTTAGTTAAGGGTTAGGAAGTTTGATTTGC
This sequence comes from Pan paniscus, assembly GCF_029289425.2. Taxonomy (NCBI): domain Eukaryota; kingdom Metazoa; phylum Chordata; class Mammalia; order Primates; family Hominidae; genus Pan; species Pan paniscus. Next base: position 76,893,430 of record NC_073266.2, on the reverse strand, counting down.
TGAGCTGGTGCTTTTAGCATAAACAGCTTGAATTTGATTTTTTGATATGATTTTAGGTAAGATAAAATTATTAATATCTTCCATGTGAGAGAAACAAATAAGAAAGTAAGACAAAAAGTGGTATGCACTCTAAGAAAGGTTCAGAGACATATAGGTACCCGGCAGTATGTGGAGACCAGGATTTTCTCTCATTTGTCTGGGACGTTGTCCATGAAGGAGATTTGTGGGAAACCATGGAGGATCTTGGTACCAGAATAAGGAGTTTGGACTTCTTTTGACCCTTCATTTGTTTGTCCATTTCTTATCAAACATTGATTAAACATCTATTATATGTTAAACACTGCTAAATATTCTGATTTAGGGTTTTAAAAAGTGAGTTTTGGATTATTTCTAATATAAATCTTTCAGGTGAATTTTGGTCTCTAAGCTCACAGAGTGCCATTGCCTTTACCAAATTAGTGCTAATTTTTGTCAATTCCCTCACTGGTTATTGTTATTTAAAGCAATAAATATTGATAAAATACATTTACAATGATAAAAGTAATCTCCTGTGGAACTTTTTCAGACTTTTTTTTTTTAATTTGTAGATGACCATGATGTCCTTTCTTTTCTGACTTTCCAGTTGACTGAACCTGGAAAAGAGCCGGTAATTTTACACATTTTTTCAAAAACTTTATCAGTTTAGTGGTTTTACCTTTTAGCTGAATGTTTCGGAAGACTAACTTAGGTTTGGATCTTGTTTTTGCCAGTTACTGCTATATGGTCTTGTGCAAGTCACTGAACCTCTGTAATGCTTCATTTCTTTTTTTTTTTTTGAGACGGAGTCTCGCTCTGTCTCCCAGGCTGGAGTGCAGTGGCGCGATATCAGCTCACTGCAAGCTCCGCCTCCCAGGTTCACACCTGTAGTTCCAGCTACTCGGGAGGCTGAGGCTGGAGAATCACTTGAACCTGGGAGCGAGAGGTTGCGGTAAGCTGAGATCAAGACACTGCACTTCTCCTGCCTCAGCCTCCTGAGTAGCTGGGACTACAGGCTTCTGCCACCACACCCGGCTAATTTTTTGTATTTTTTGCTAGAGACGGGGTTTCACCATGTTAGCCAGGATGGTCTCGATCTCCTGACCTTGTGATCCGCCTGCCTTGGCCTCCCAAAGTGCTGGGATTACAAGTGTGAGCCACCACGCTCGGCCACGCTTCATTTCTTAATTGCTAAAACAGAAATGTTTGTACTGGCCACCTCATGATATTGAAGGATTGAGACAGTGCACGTATAGCAAGTGCTCAGTAAATGGTAGTGGTTATTATTAGAGGCAAGAGTAGGCCGGGTGTGGTGGCTCATGCCTGTAATCCTAGCACTTTGGGAGGCCAAGGTGGGCAGATCACCTGAGGTCAGGAGTTTGAGACCAGCCTGACCAACATGGCAAAACCCCATCTCTACTAAAAATACAAAAAATAGCTGGGTGTGGTGGTGCACACCTATAGTTCCAGCTACTCAGGAGGCTGAGGCTGGAGAATCGCTTGAACCTGGGAGGGAGAGGTTGCAGTAAGCGGAGATCAAGACGCTGCACTTCAGCCTGGGCAACAGAGTAAGACTCCATCTCAAAAAAGAAAAAAGGGCCAGGCGCGGTGGTTCACGCCTGTAATCCTAGCACTTTGGGAGGCCGAGGCGGGTGGATTGCCTGAGCTAAAGGGTTCAAAACCAGCCTGGACAACACAGTGAAACTCCATCTCTACTAAAAAATACAAAAAAAATTAGCTGGGCGTGGCAGCAGGTGCCTGTTGTCCCAGCTACTCGGGAGGCTGAGGCAGGAGAATTGCTTGAACCTGGGAGGCAGAGGTTGCAGTGAGCCGAGATCACGCCACTGCACTCCAGCCTGGGTGACAGAGCGCGACTCTTGTCTCTAAAAAAAAAGAGTAATTTGCTATCGTTTAAGTAAAGAAGGAATACGTTTTTATGTTAACCTTTCCGCTAGTGGTAGAAGAGTTAAAATGAGAAAAATAACATGTATAGAGATATCTTAATGATTTTCTTATCTTTTTAATGATCTATTCCAAAACTCCAAAAAAAAGCCCACACCAGATAAAGAAATTTCGGAAAAGGAAAAAGAAAAGTATCAGGAGGAATTTGAGCACTTTCAACAAGAATTGGATAAAAAAAAAGAGGAATTCCAGAAGGGCCACCCCGACCTCCAAGGGCAGCCTGGTGAGTTGTTGCAAAGCTGACATGGGTGCCGCAGCAGGGCTTGAGGCTGTTGATCATGGACGCTTGAGTCTCTGTGTTGCCTAGCTCATCCCTGCTCTCTGAACAGGCACATTCCAAGTGATTTCTGGAAACAGTTTAGGAGCAAATCTTTAGTCTTTAAGAGTCAAGAGATTGGCATTTTTACCAGTGAGAATGTGGCTTAGTCATGTATGAAATAAAGAGTACCATGGTTATTTGGAGGAATGGGACCGCTAGAGTGAAAGCTCCATGAGGACAGGGATTTTGTTAATATTCATTGCTGTGACCACTAAGCCTAAAAATAAATCCAAAACAATGCTAACCTAGTAGTTCAGGTTCAGTAAATATTTTTTGACTGAAATCATCAAAAGTGTATGTTTTTGGTTTTAGTGACACATAATTACCTTATAGTGTGGAGATAATCCTTAAAATCTATCAAAACTGTTATGAAAGTAATGTGACATATCTGCTTCTCCTCCCCATACTACTCAATAGAATCCTGGACTGTATACTTGAAAATTATAAAATACTAGTCTAACCCAATGTTATTAAGAACTTGAGTGTGCTAATGTCAAAAATAAAACATTTTAAGGCCAAATTGAGGGAATTTATATTATCTGCTAGCTTTTTATCTGAATTGTTCCCAGTCAGCATAAGTGATCAAAGGTGTACTTAATAAAGGCTGTGGCTAGCATTTGAACTCTATGTAGTATGCAGTTCTCTTAATGATCAACAGTATGAGTCAGACTTAATGAATTTAAAAATGAAACATAAAGGTCATTCTTATTTTGAATTTGTCTTAAACATCATCACATAAAATTTGTGAGTATATCCTGAAGCTGACTTTAGTGTTTGAAAAGTATGGTTTAGTAAATTTTGACAAATGTGTATACCCATTTAACCATCACCCCGATCAGTACACGGAACATTTTTATCATCCCAGAAAGTTCCCTCATGCCTCCTTAAAGTCAACAACCTTCTCCACAGAGCCCATCACTATTCTTATTATCACTGTAGATTAGTTCTGCCTGTTCTTATAAGTAGAATCACACAGTGTAATAAAAGAGAAATATTTTTCCATTTTAATTTTATTTAACTTTTTATGTATTTAGGAAGAGTACAAGTGCAGATTTCTTATATGCTTGTGTCATATAGTGGTGAAGTCTGGGGTTTTAGTGTACTCTCACCCTAATGAACATGGTACTCAATGGGTAATTTTCAACCTTCATTCCCCTCCCACCTTTTGTAGTCTCCAGTGTCCGTTATTCCACTCCATTTGTCCATGTGTACCCATTGTTTAGCTTTTACTTATAAGTGAGAATGTATGGTATTTGACTTTCTAAGTCATTTCACTTGGGATAATCACTTCCAGTTCCATCCATGTTGCTGCAAAAGACATAATTTCATTCTTATTTTATGGCTGAGTAGTAGTCTATAGTATATACATACATATATATACACACACACGCCACATTTTCTTTATCAAGTTCTCTGTTGATGGGCATTTAGGTTGATTCCATATCTTTGCTATTGTAAATAGGGCTGCAATAAACATATAAGTGCAAGTATCTTTTTGATATAATGATTTCTTTCCCTTTGGGTAAACACCCAGTAGTGGGATTGCTGGATCAAACGGTAATTCTAATTTTAGTTCTTTGAGAATTCTCCATACTGTTTTCCATGAAGGTTGTACTAATTTACATTCCCACCAACAGCATATAAGCATTCCCTCTTCTCCACATCTTGACAACATCTGTTGTCTTTTGACTTTTTAATAATGGCCATTGTGACTTGTGTAAGATAGTATCTCATTGTGGTTTTAATTTGGATTTTTTTGATGATTAGTGATGTTGAGCATTTCTTCATTTATTTGTTGGCCACTTGCATGTCTTCTTTTGAAAAATGGCTGTTCATGCTCTTTGCCCAGTTTTTTAATGGGCTTTTTGTTTTTCTCTTGAGTTGTTTGAGTTCCTTGTAGATTCTGGATATTAGCCCTTCGTTGGATGCATAGTTTGCAAATATTTTTTCCCATTCTGTAGGTTAGATTATTGTGTTGATTGTTTCTTTTGCTGTGTAGAAGCTTTTTAGTTTAAGTCCCATTTGTCTATTTTTGTTTTTCTTGTGTTTGCCTTTGAGGACTTGGTCTAAGTTCTTTACCTAGGCCAATATGCAGAAGAGTCTTTCCTCAGTTTTCTTTTAGGATTTATATGGTTTCCTATGTTATGTTTAGGTCTTTAATCCATCTTGAGTTAATTTTTGCATACGGTGAGAAGTATGGGTCCACTTGCATTCTTCTATATATAGCTATTCAATTTTTTCAGCACCGTTTATTGAATAGGGTGTCCTTTCCCCAGTGTATATTTTTGTTGACTTTGTTGAGGATCAGTTGATTGTAGGTATGTGGGTTTATTTCTTGGTCCTCTGTTCTGTTCCATTGACTTATGTGTCTGTTTTTATACCAGTATTATGCTGGTTTGGTTACTTTAGCCTTGTAGTATAATTTGAAGTCAGGTAATGTGATGCCTCCAGATTTATTCCTTTTGCTTAGCATTGCTTTGGCTATTTGGGCTCCTTTTTTTTCCATATGAATTTTAGGATTTTTTTTTTCTAATTCTGTGAAAAATGACATTGGTAATTTGATTGGGAGTGTCTAGAACTAGTAGATAGTTTTGGGCAGTATGGTCATTTTAACAATATTGATTCTTCCAATTCATGAGCATGGGATACTTTTCCATTTGTTTGTGTCATCTACCATTTCTCTCATCGTTGTTTTGAAGTTCTCCTTATGGAGAGCTTTCCCCTTCTTGGTTAAATATATTTCTAGGTTTTTTTTTTTTTTTTAGCTGTTGTAAATGGAATTGCCTTCTAGATTTGGTCTGCTAGATCATTATCAGTATATGAAAATGCTACTGATTTCTGTACATTAATTTTTTATCTTGAAACATTACTGAATTCATTTATCAAATCTAAGAGTTTTTTGGTGGAGTCATTAGGATTTTTGAGATATAAGATCATATCATTAGCAAACAGGGATAATGTTACTTACTCATTTCCAGTTTGGATGCCTTTTATTTTTTTTCTCTTGCCTGATTGCTCTGGTGAAGACTTCTAGTATTATGTTATTACACATAAGAGTGATAAAAGTGGGCATCCTTGTCTTGTTCCAGTTCTTAAAGGGAATGTTTTCAACTTTTCCCTGTTAAGTGTGATGTTGGCTGTGGGTTTGTCATATGTGGCCTTTATTATGTTGAGGTGTGTTCATTGAGGATTTTTATCACGAAGGGATGATGAATTTTATTGAATGTCCTTTCTGAGTCTGTTGAAATGATCATGTGTTTTGTTCTTAATTCTGTTTATGTGGTGTATCATATATATGGATTTTTATATGTTGAACCCTCCTTGCATCCCTGGGATAAATCCCACCTTGATCGTGCTGTATTATCTTTTTGATGTGCTGTAGGATTCATTTTGCTGGTATTCTGTAGAGGATTTTTGCATCTTTGTTCATCAGGGATATGGGTCTGTAGTTTTCTATTTTTTTGTGTCCTTGTCTGGTTTTGGTATCAGGGTGATACCGCCCTCATAGGATGAGTTAGGGGGAATTCTCTCCTCAGTGTTTTGGAATAATTTCAGGAGAATTGGTTCTTCTTGATATGTTTGATAGAATTCAGCTATAAATCCATCTAGTCCCGGCTGTTGTTAAGAGATTTTTTTTTTTTACTACTGATTCAGTCTTGCTACTCATTATTGATCTGTTCAGGAGTTCTGTTTCTTCCTGTTTCAATCTCAGAAAGTTGTGTGTTTCCAGGAACTTACCCATTTCCTCTAGGTTTTCTAGTTTGTGAGCATATAGGTGTTCAAATAGTTTCTGACGATCTTTTGTGTATTTGTGGAATCTGTTGTAATGTCTCCTTCTACTTTTCTGATTGTTTATTTGGATCGTCTCTCTTCTTTTCTTGCCTAGTCTAGCTAGTGGTTTATCAATTTTGTTTATCTTTTCAAGGAAGCAACTTTTTGTTTTGTTGATCCTTTATTAATTTTTTTGGTCTCTATTTCATTTAGCTTTGCTCTTATGTTTGTTATTTCTTTTCTTTGCTAACTTTGGGTTTGGTTTGTTCTTGTTTTTCTAGTTTGCGGAGGAATAATGTTAGATTGTTTGCGATCTTTCCACTTTCTGATGTGGCATTTAATGCTGTAAACTGCCCTCTTCACACTGCTTTTTTCGGTTTTGGTTTGGTGTTTCCATTTTCATTCATTTCAAGAAATTTTTACATTTGTGTCTTAATTTCTTCATTGACAAAGTGAATGTTCAGGAGCATGCTGTTTAATTTCCATGTGTTTGTTTAGTTTCTTAAGTTCCTCTTAGTATTGATTTCTAGATTCATTCCATTGTGGTCTAAGACACTTGATATGATTCTGATTTTCAAAAATTTGCTAAGACTTATTTTGTGGCCTAATATGTAGTCCTGTGTCGGAGAGTCTTCTATGTGCTGGTGAAAAGAATGTATATTCCATAGTTATTGTAGAAAGTTCTGTAAATGTCTAAGTCCATTTGGTCTAAAGTCCAATTTAAGCCCAATGTTTCTTTGTTATTTTTCTGTCTCGATCTATCTAGTGTTGTGTGTGTGGTGTTAAATTCTCCCACTATTATTGTATTACTGTCTTTCTCTTTCTTTAGGTCTCGTAATAATTATTTTCTGAATTTTGATGCTCTAATGTTGGGTGCATATAAATTAGGATTGTTATATCCTCTTGGTGAATTGATCCCTTTATCATTATATAATAACCTTCTTTGTCTTTTCTTTTTTAAGTCTGTTTTATCTCATATAAGTACAGCTACTCCTCTCACTTTTGGTTTCCATTTGCTTGGACTATTACTTTCTGCCTCTTTACTTTCAGTCTATGTGTGTCTTTATGAATAATGTAAGTTTCTTGTAGGCAGTATATAGTTGTGCCATGTATTTTAATCCATTCTGCCAGTCTGTATCTTTTAGTGGAACATTTAATCCATCTGCATTCAAGATTAATATTGATATATGAGGCTTTGTTCTTGTCATATTGTTCATTATTTTCAAGTTGTCTTATAAATTCTTTGTTCCTTTCTTTTTTCCATCTTTGTCTTTGTCATTTGATGAAATTCTGTCATGTTGCCATTTGATTCTTACATCTTCCTCCCCTGTGTGATTGTTTTATAAGAACTTTTATTTTATATTTCTGTTTTTATCATGGTGAATATTGCCCTTTTGTTTCCATGTTTAAGACCACTTTGAGCATTTCCTGTCATGCTGGTCTGGTAATGGCGGATTTCCCCAGCATTTGCTTGTCTGGGAAAGGCTTTATTTCTTCTTCATTTGTGAAGCTGATTCTAGCAGGATATAAAATTCTTGGCTGACAGTTTTTTTTTTCTTTTATTAGCACTTTGAGAATGCCCATTCCTTTCTGGCCTGTAAAGCTTCTGCTGAAAAGTCTGCTGTTAATCTGATGGAATTTCCATTATAAGTGACTAAATACTTCTGTCTTGCTAATTTTAAAATTATTTCACATTGACTTTAGACATTCTGAATATAATATGCTGTAGTGAAATCCTTTTTGCAATATATTTTTCTGGGGATTGCTGGGCCTCCTGTATCTGGACATCTAACTCTTTTGCTAGACTTGGGAAGCTCTCATCAATTATTTTCTTAGTTTTTCTCCTTAGCCAGACAACAACTGCAGCCATATCAACTTGAACTCGGACTAAGGATAGGGCACAGCCCAGCATGAAACTCTCAAAATTGTGCCTTGTGCCTGGGACCAGGGAGAGCAGGGCCCTTCCTAGTCAGGTGTCATGAGCAAGAAGCTGTAAGGAGTGCAGTCTGCTCACATCTCAGTTTCACAAGAGTCCATTGCAGGGCAGCGGGTATTGTCCTAGATATGCATAGGAGAGCCTGTTTCCTGTCTCTCCGTGAGCAGGTGGTAGCTACAGCCTTGTCAGCCCAAACATACCCTGAGGGTGGGGCACAACCCTCCATTAAACTCTCAGTATTTCACCTTGGGTCTGGGACCAGAGAGGGTAGGGTCCCTCCCAGGCAAGCAGCATGGGCAAGAAGCTGTGGGGAGTGCTGTCTACTCATGTCTCAGTATCAGCAGCACCCTTCAGCAAGGCAGGAGGGACCTTCCTAGGGGTGCATGGGAGTGACCAGTGTCCCCCCTTCTCTCCTTGGAACATTGCAGCGACTGCAGCCATGTCTGTAGATCCCCAGTATCTAGGCTATCAACAGTGGTGCCCAACTGGAGCTGTTGTAGGCTCAAATGCCTGTGGGATTCCATGTGGTTTCCCTTTATGGAGCAACATCTCTGTGCAATATTTAGGCAGTTCCATATGTCCAGCCCACAGCCCTAGTGGGTCAGAGGTTTCTCCTGTAGCCAGGATCATAAAAGCCCATTTTGGACTGCAAGGCCCTGGGGTTTTCTCTCTTACTGTTTCCCATCTAGGAGCCCTTCTGGTGCTCAGTCAGCTCCTGGCTGGGCAAGCTGCCTCAAACTCTCTCCTTATTTTGGTGCTTCCCATTTCTTTCTCTGATGAATCCTAGCATTCTCTCCTAGGCAATCTATTTGAAATGCAAGTATCTACTTACTACTCTGGTTTTTCTCCGTGGAGGAGGTACATACTACCTGCATCTGGTTAGCCATTTTGATCCCTCCTGAGATTATCCAAGAAAAATTGTTTTTAAATAAAAAAATTTAAACCCAGTTTGTAATAAGTGTTCAATCACCTGAAATGGCAGAAAACAAATAATTTAATCATTATTGAATTAATTATCTGCATATTTTCTGTTTGGGAGATTGTACCACTGTGATGGTGATGTCCTAATTTTGCTGAATGTTGGCACTTTGGTCACTTACGTTATTTCAAAAACTACATATGTGTAGGTGACTCTGATCATTTTTATTTATTTCCTTTTCAGCGGAGGAAATATTTGAGAGTGTAGGAGATCGAGAGCTAAGACAAGTCTTTGAAGGACAGAATCGTATTCATCTTGAAATCAAGCAGCTGAACCGGCAGTTAGATATGATTCTTGATGAACAGAGAAGATATGTCTCTTCCTTAACAGAGGAAATCTCTAAAAGAGGAGCAGGAATGCCTGGGCAGCATGGGCAGGTGGGCTTGCAGAATATGCAGATGTGCCCCATTTACCCTTTGCTGGAAGGGAAGTAAAGAAGAAGGGCAACTGTACTATGTGCTCATAGAATGTGGATTATTCAGCTTGCTCGTCATTGTTTCTTCCTCCAGATTACTCAACAAGAACTGGATACTGTTGTGAAAACTCAGCATGAGATTCTGAGACAAGTAAATGAAATGAAGTAAGTATGGAAAAGTAGCGTCTGTGTGTTATGTGATTTTTTTATCCTAAATTTGTGACTTTAGGTGTGCAAGCACTGTATTGCAAGCTTTCTGCATGAGGGTAAGAATCCCGTTCTAGATTCATTTTACAAATAGGGGACCATAAATACAGCAACTTTTAATATTCAAAAACTGCAAACATGTCTAAAGTTTTTAATTGTTTAGAGCTGGAAAAGAAAAAATGTTTTGGCATCTTTTAAAGAGATTTGTCAGTTACTTGACAGAGCCAGGTGTGTTCTTATATTTATAAAATATAAAAAGAATATGAAATAATATATAACACTTTTATGAAAAGTACTAGAGGAATAAATATGTGTAGCATTGTAAGACTATAATACAAGCAGACCTGATGCAGGAAATTCTTTTTGATGGAATGAAACCATTTTGAACGTAATATGTGTGACTACCTCTTTTTCATTCCCATCTTTTACTCTCAGAGAGACTGGACAGAGTTGGAGCAGAGAGGAGATAATTGTGTCCTTAGAATGCTGAACAATAAATTTCTAATGAGAATGATTGACTTATGCAGATAATTAATAGCTTTCAATGCCTGGAGCAGAGATAACAAACCATAGTGTCATGTTTCCATAACCTAACATTTCAGAGCACTGTCCCAACCGATAGAACCCTTGACAAACAAGAATGTCAAGGTGAGTTCTTTAGGACTGGAGAATTAAACAAGGTTAGATCAAACAGAAGGTGATTATACCTGATGTCTAGAGATTAAAGGCACTTAACTTATAACTGCAAATTTATATTTCTTCAATTTTTCTCTTTGCATTTTAAAAAATCTTCATAATCTGAACTCATGATTGAAATATTTATGATGCTAGATGAATAGTTTAGCTCTTCAAATAGTTTAGTTAAATGAATAGAATCCTTTTAGAAATAGACTGGATCATATAACGCAACCTTTTTAAAAATCTTTTTATTTCGATCTAATTTTAGACCTCAGAAGCTACAGAAATAGTATGGGAAGTTTCTGTACATTCTTCACCCATCTTTCTCTAATTTACATAACCATGGTATAATTGTCAGAACCAGGAAATTAACATTGATACAATTCAATCAACTAAATTAATGACCTATTCAAAATTTATCAGTTTCTCCACCAAGGCCTATTCTATTCCAGGATCCCATCCACAATCGCACATTACATTTAGTTATTTTTTCTCTTTAGCCTTCTGCAGTCTGCAGTAGTTCATCTTCCCTTGTCTTTCATGACCTTGACATTTTCCAAGAGCATTAATCAGTTAATACCTTTTGATTTGGGTTTGGTTGGATGGAAGTTCCACATTTTGATAAGAAGATATTATATATTATAATATGTTATATAATATAATTATATATATTATTATATAAGATTGATAAGATATTACTGATGATGTTGGCCGTGATCACTCGGTTATGGTGGTTTCCTATTGCTATCTCTACTTTAAAGTTACTGTATTTCCCTTTGTGGTTAGTATTTTGGAGAAGGTACTTTGAGACTATGTAAGTATCCATTTCAAACTTCTGCTCATTCATTTTAGCATCCATTGATGTTTCTTGCCTGTAACAAGAAAGTGGTTTTTGCCAAATGCTGATTTTTTTTTTAATTTTTATTTTTATGTATTTATTTATTTATTTTTTTGAGATAGGGTCTAGCTCTGTTGCCCAGGCTGGAGTGCAGTAGTGCAATCACAGCTCTCTGCAGCCTCAACCTCCTGGGCTTAAATGATCTTCCCATCTCAGCCTCCTGAGTAGCTGGAACTACAGGTACATGCCACCACACCCAGCTAATTTTTCTATTTTTTTTGGTTGGGATTTTGCCATGTTGCCCAGGCTGATCTCAAACTCCTGGGCTCAAGCAGTCCTCCTGCCTCTGCCTCCCATAGTGTTGGGATTACAGGCGTGAGCCACCACGCCTGGCCCCGATGTTTATATTTCGAAATAATTCCCTCCATATTTGTTCATTGGAATTCTGCTGTCAGGACCAACTATCTTTTCTCTCCCATTTATTTAGTTAGTTATTTATTTAGATCAGTTCAGACTCATGGATACTTATTCCATAGGTTACAGTCCAACACTCTCCTTATTTATTTTGCTGCTCAGATTGTTTCAGGTATGGTCATTCTGAGCTCCTTCATGTTGACATCTTTGTTCTCTCAACAAGCCCTCATCTTTTTTTGAGCATTTTAAAAATTTATGGTACTGCTCTATCTTCTAGGGTCATCTTGTATTTTCTCTGCCCTCAGTGAGCCCTGGTTCCTTTTTCTTGAGAAAGGTATTTGAAAACCAACCTTTGGGCACTAGGTATGCTCATTACTACCGCGGTGCCGTTACCTCTAGGCCTCTTACTGGACAGAGCTAGGGAATATACGTATGTATACCAACCCATGCATGTACATGAGTCTGTAGTTCCGTGTCTGTCAACCTACTTTTGTGTTAAACCATAAGATTATGCAGATATTTTGGGTTCTGGCTGGACTGAACACTACAGAGTTAATTTTTAACTTTCCCCCTTGTCTTATTTGAAAATTCTTCCTCCAACAGGGAAAAACCTGGTTCTTATTATCTGTATCTATAACATATTTACTTATCGGTTTCACTTGAGTATGCATATAAGTACACACAAAGTGGTTTCAAATTGTTAACTCGTATCCCTGTGAGAAAGACATTTACTGACAAGTTTATGTAAAGTTCCTTTTATCTCTAGCTTTACAGTATCCAGCCCAGATACTCTTTTCCAGATAGTTTCTTAGTGTAGTTCTCTTTTTCCCTACTCTTTTCATTATGGCTGATATTACTCATTTAGGATCCAGCTAGATTCTTTGTTAATGTTTATATTCCTCCTATATCCTGGTTGATTTAAATTGTTTGTATTTTGGGTATATGAATACTATGGTTCTAAGGGGCAGAGCATGTGTATATCGCTTCTTCATCCTTGCTACCACTTTCCCATCCTCCCCTTCTTTCCAGCTGTTTCCCACCCATTCCCTCTTGGTAACCAATTCTGTTAGCTTCCGGTTTGTTCTTCCTATATTTCTTCTGCATATACGTATTTTCTTTTTCTTTTCTTTCTTTCTTTTTTTTTTTTTTTTTTTTTTTTTGAGATGGAGTTTTGCTCTTGTTGCCCAGGCTGGAGTACACTGGTGCAATCTTGGCTCACCGCAACCTCTGCCTCCTGGGTTCATGCGATTCTTCTGCCTCAGCCTCCCGCCTAGCTGGGATTACAGGCACCTGACACCATGCCTGGCTAATTTTGTATTTTTAGTAGAGATGGGGTTTCTCCATGTTGGCCAGGCTGGTCTCGAACTCCTGACCTCAGGTGATCCACCCGCCTTGGCCTCCTAATGTGCTGGGATTACAGGTGTTAGCCACTGCACCCAGCCCATATTTTCTGAAGTCCCTTTCTTTCTTATGTGACGGGTAGCATATTCTAGATACTCTTTTGTGCTTTGCATGTTTTAAATAACAGTAGTACTAGGACATCCAAAGATGTAACTAGTTGTCAGGACGTCCTAGCTGTCCAGTTGTATTATCCATAGAATCCCTTTCTTAGAGGAGTTAACAATCCTTGCAAACTCCCACTTACTGAGAATAAATGTCATGCATACAGTAAGTTAATATAAAAACTGAGCTCAAGTTTCTGAACTAGTCCTCTGGAACTTTTTCTTTAGGATTTAGCTTCAAAAAAAAAATGTAAAGAGATAGAAAATATTTGCCTTTAATGGAAAGGGTAGTTTGTTTCTTTGTGGATTTTTATATTCTTAAGGAATCAAAGAAATTTTTTTTAGCAGAAAGAGATCTTAGAAAGCATGTAGCTTTTCTGTAGCAGTTGATGCCTCTTCCCACTTCTCCATCTCAAAACTTCCCTTTCAAGATTTCTGATACACCATTCACTCCTGGTATTCTTTGGCCTCTGCTTCCATTTAGTTATCTTCACTTGCTCTCCTTCCATCATCCCTTAAAAGGTATTCTTTTCAAGGGTTCTGTCCAGCCCTCTTTTCACTTGACCTGTTTCCTAAACCAACTATGACCTCCTTCAACCACAATTCTATCCCCATAGGCTCCTCTTCATTTTTTGACACTCAGCTAAATGCATCTTTCTTTGTAGAGCTCTAGTCGTGCTTCTGTCACATTGCTTTCCTGCTAGACAATTCATCTCCACAGGGCAGATACTTCATTCTTCTTGCAAAGTTTATATCCCTAATATTCCCTGGCTCACAGCACTTATGAAATAAATGTTAGCAGAATGAACAGGCAAATGAATGAATGAATGAGTAGGAGCAAATTAAGTGACTCAATCTTTGGTATATTAAAAAGACATTTATACCTAAGCAAGTTCATGCTTCTGGGAAGCAGAATTTCTTAAATACAAATATGTGACAACGTATTAAAATTAAGAAATTTTAATCAACACATGACATTGATTCAAAAGCACTTGAGATATTTTGTAACTACTTTTAAGTCTTCACTGCTCATGTAACTCAAACATAATTTTTTAAATGTTATACTTAACATTCTGTCTGACATATAGTGTTATTTTTAAGTAATTTGAGTCTTTCTCTTTTTTTTTTTCTTTTGGTAAAGCTCTTACTTTTTAAACTACATTTGACTCCAGTGAAATAACTTATTTATTTATTCCTCCAAATTGAACCATAACTGTTGAATGCACTCGTAGGAAATCAGAATTGTGACCCCCGTCCTCAGGGTCACAAAGCCATTAGCCTCCTACTATATGCTGTATGAGTGAAATCATCTATATGTGCAGCTACAAAGCGGACAAGTCTGTGTGTGTGTGAGTGTGCCTATAGGAAATGATTGCGTTTGGCACTAGTCCTTTACTGTACAGCTGAACACCTAGAAAGATTTATTATAACTTCATTAAAAATATCATCCATTATATTCAATATCCACTTATACTATTGGTTTTAACACAGACTACCTAGTAGTATTTTCTACATGGTATTTTTAGATGACCTTTAGTAAAATATAAAGGCATAGTGTCGTTTTATAAATTATTTTCCAATTTTGACCACAACTCGATTTTTAAAAATACTTTACCTGTTTTTTTTTAAATGATGTAATATATTAGACTTGAAAAGTAAAAGTATTGGAGATCTGTGACTGAAAAAAAAAACTTTATAGTGATTTTATTGTATCAAGAGACTTTCTGTTTCAGAAATTCCATGAGTGAAACCGTCAGACTGGTCAGTGGAATGCAGCACCCTGGCTCTGCTGGAGGCGTCTATGAGACAACACAGCACTTCATTGACATCAAAGAGCACCTGCACATAGTAAAGAGGGACATAGATAACTTAGTGCAGCGAAATATGGTAACTTTGTTTCCTTTTCCTTTTATAATTATAATCTTTAGGAAAGGAAGAACTCATACTCTACTGCAAGTATTTTAACCCTTTAGTTAATGCTAATGCTTATTTTTAATGTTTAAGGTAGAATTGTCCCATTTATTGCAGATCTCCATGTGTCCTGGTTTTCTAGTTATTGAAGGTGGAAGAACAGTTCCCATAGCAGTCATGGTTTTTTAATATGTAATATTTGTATTATCATTTCGTGAAAATATTTTCTGATTTCCATGTTAATGTCTTCTCTGACCCATGGATTGCTTAAAGTGTATTTCTTTGGCCTATTTTTCCGTCAAGGTTCTAATCTGGTAATTTCTTACTATCTTGTTAGCTTCATTTACCTTCACCCAGGTTTCGTGTGCTTGGATTGGATTGGATATGTTTTTGACTCTGCTGGTTGTCTTCTATAAGACATATTTGGGATATGGTTGGCCCATATTTCCTAGTCTGCTTTACCAGAAGCAGAAATCCCAATCCCTTATATTTTATATCGCGTTTTATCTTTTTAAAAGCTTTTTAAAACGTTTGATGACCTTTAGAAAATATACTAATAGATGAATAATAATGTTACATTAAACTGACTCTCCCAAGGTCAGTAGCTAGTAAGAAGGAAAGGGAGAAAACTTAGGTCTTCAGCTTCTAATCTTGTCTCCTTTATATTTTTTGATAACTCTCTTAACTATATTCCTGTATATGTGCCTTGAATATACATTTTTTTCAAAGATGGCTTAATAGTTTTCTTATTGATCATGACCTCTCATCCAAAGCATTATTATCTGTCCCCTTAGTTCTGTTTGAGGTTATTTTTCTCATACATTATCTTTGTTGCAATGACCAAATTGATAGTGTGTGTATCAATTTACTGAAGAACTTTGTCCCACAAATATAACTATATTGGGAACAACTAATCTTAGAAGCCATTCTCTCTGGGTACTTGGATGAAGTCTTTGTTCCTGGTATTTAATTGCCTCCTTATAATACAAGGAATACTCAGGGAAATAGGGAAAGAAATATTTTTCAGAACACCAGTGAATAATGTTGAATGCTATGAGATTGTAGAGAATGAAGACTGAGAAAAAGCCAGTCTGTTTGTCAAGTAGTTCATTGGTAGGGTAACCATGTAATTTATTGTCTGACCTGGGACACTTTTGAGAATGAAGGGGGTGCTGTTAGTAACCACACCACTACAGCAAGCGTGAACTGGGAGTATCCAGAGGAGTTGTCTGTGGTGACCCTAGTCTCAGTGACCTCAGGGACAGCAACATCATCATATACTGTAATGCAGACAGGAGCCAGGAGGCAGTGAGTTAGTGACTGGGTGGTAAAAAGGTGGAGGCCTTCCAGTGTCAACTACTCCTTCAAAAACAGTTGTCAGTAAAAGTTAAGGGGATAGAAGGTTTTCTGGGGGATGAAAAAATGAAAATACTTGTTTATATAGCAAACAGTTTTATAAAGATTTCACATTTATTTCTTTTTCCAAACTGCTATTTTGACTAACTGTAATAGAAAGTCATTTGCCTTACAGCCATCAAATGAAAAGCCGAAATGCCCAGAACTACCACCATTTCCATCATGTTTGTCTACGGTCCACTTCATTATATTTGTTGTGGTGCAAACTGTATTATTCATTGGTTATATCATGTATAGGTAAGTCTCTTGATAAAATGTGACCCAATATTTTTCTGCATCTGTTTAATTAGAAATATTCAACTAAGTTATCTATGTTCATAATACAATTTTCACCACCTATAAAATTAAGTTTATTGTGATTTCTGTTCATTTCAGTTCACATAAAGTGCATGTGTAGAATATATGTTTATCTTAATGCGTTGTATACTTCAAAAGGCATTGATATTTTAATTTTAAATAGTCCTGTTTCTTTCCAAAGTTAAGCATATAGAACTTCTTTAAGTGTTTGTTTCTTTTTTTCGTTAGGTCTCAGCAAGAAGCAGCTGCCAAAAAATTCTTTTGACTACCATTTTCCTGTGTACTTCATCTATTTGTGTACAAAATGATGTCGTTTTGAGGGAATTTAAGTATTTAAATTGCTTCATAGTCTAAATTATTAATTTTTTTAATAAAATAACTTTAAACATTGATTTGCAGTTAAGAATAAACCTTAAAGCAAAGACAACCACATTTTAATTTGTTCACAGTATGTAAATCTGTCTAAATTTCAGTGAATTTCTGGTCAGTATGATGCAGCCTCTGAGCAGAATATTGACCAGTAAGAGGATAAATAAAGTGGGGGCAACCCCTGGATATGAATGTTACCCCCTAAGTCTCCAATATTGCAGGTTTCCCTGTATAACGTAAACACACTTGCCCTCATGCCTCCCAGAATATGAGGTCTAATTAAGAAGTCCCATCAGGTTTATTTTGTAACCAAAGTCTTTTTTAGAGGTCAGACTTCCTAATCAAAGGCCTGGGCCTGCAGTCCTTTCATCTTAATGCAGCTTCCTTTGAAATCAAAGAATATTTTGTCTGAGAGCTTTAAGGATCTGGTAATAGACTTCAAAATGTTAAGTGAAATTTTTTTTTCCTCTATTGATCAATGGTATATTTCACTTTTAAAGGAAATTTTAGAGGAAAATTAATAGCTGCTTTTTGCCTAAAAAACCTTGTGGGTGGAAACATTCCTCTGAGAATGGCTTTTATAGGTATTTTGCCTGGTAATGTATTCATTCATGATTGCCCATATTCTTGAATGTCTTCATTCCAATGGTGTCAGGTCAATATTATGAAAATAATTTTTATATTTATATTTGTAACTTAAGGAATTTATTTCTCCCATTTACTACAGCATGTAAATTCAGCTCAAATTGCATGATCTGAGGATTTAAATTCACAAAACCTGCCACTACATTCTGGTTTACATTAGTTACTTCATGCTGGCTGGGGTTAGTGACCATTTGCATACTCCTTTAAATCAAGGAGGCTGTAGTAGAAGCAGTTGTAAGATTCTTGAAGGCAAAATTTGAAAAACAGTGAATACTTCTAATTGTTTCCTTTTAGTGCCAGAACTAAGGACATTGTGAAGCACTTGTTAGTAAACTTAACCTTGAAATGTCAGACTGGAAGGAGTTTTTATAGTCTTTGTGCATACTTCTAGGTATTATGGAAACAGTCTGTAAATGACATTTTAAGAGCAAATTTAATTCTGTTCACAGCTGATTTATACTGATTTTTGCTGCCTTCAAAATACTCTTTTACTTCTTTTAGCTAAAATGGTTGTCTTTCATTTGCCATAGAATTCCAAACAATACTATCTTATAAAATAGTGCTGTTGAATTATTCCAAGCCTCCCTAGGTTTGCTCTCAAATGTCATTTACAGATTGGTCTAACGACCTAAAATCTATATATAAAGACTTTCTGAAGAACTCTGTATTATAGCAATACCAAACGAGTGCTGTGTGTGCAAACAGTCTCGCATTGCTTTTTATGTTGATATTTATCCTAGAACACTGAAAGAGAATATGCCAGTGATAACTCACTTTACTTCAGTAATTTCAACACAGAAAATGCTTCTCTAGCATTTTTCTTTTGTAGTGTTAACATTTTGAAATTCATGTTTCAGAGGCTTCATCATCACAGAATTTACTCTTGCTCCATGAAAAAAAATTAAATACCTTCAGAGGAATATTTAAGTTGTAGACTATGAAACTTGAGAAATCCTCTTGAGATAAAAGGCTGTCAAATCCAGTATTATAAAGTCCATGGTCATATGTGCCTGTGCATTAAAGGAATACCAGATCTATGCAGTATACATTTTTCAGGCTGAAATTCAAGGGGAATCATTCTGATTATTCTTACTACAAATGGAGATGGCTATTATGAAACAGCATGAGCATGAGCCTTTTATCTTTTATACTTAGTGATATACTTTGCTTGAAAATCACTCAGCAAAGTAGTTCACACGATGTGTATCATATTATTTGAAGTGTGGTTTTTCTCAAAATCATTGACTTTAAGGAGCTCATTTCTGAACAAAAAGGTTTGCTCTGTGGAAAAATCAATCACTGCCAGGATTCTTTCGTTTCTGTACTGTTTTGTATAATTGAATTTGTTCACTTCTCTCACACCAGCAAGTGTTTTACAGGTGCCTTGGATTAAAACAAAATTGATTTTAAAATTTTTATGTAAGTCATTGTGTCTATGATGCCACTTTTAAAAGGAAAATGCAATTGCATAATGGCTAATATCCTTATTTAATGTACCTATTTGTGTTCTAATAATTGTTTGAATGTTTTATTCAGCTTAAAACTTTACCATGAAGTCATAAACAGTAAACAATGTTTTGTTATGTATTAAGGGGATATCAGTGTTTCTCAAAGTATGATCCATGGACCATCTGGGTCATGGTGCCTGATTTCAGACAACCTGAATCAAATCTTAGGGGTGGGGCTTTGGGATGTCATTGTTCAATAGGCACCTCAGGAGATTCTGAGCACACCAATGTTTGAGAACCACTAAAATGAGGAGTGGGAAAAAAAATAGGTGTTTTGTTAATTTAGAGCTGAGCTGAGAAGATAATATATTTTTATTGTCAATGACATTAACAGATATGCACTGATTCTTTTATACCTACAATTTACTTAATGTTCCTTATATTAAAATGCGTGGTTCATGAGCAACTACAGACTGAATCCAGATTATTACCTGTTGCTTTCAGTATTTTCGTGATGGCTTTTAATCTTATGAAATCATCTTGAGATCATTCATGGTCAAGCCATGAAAACTCCCATCTTCAAGCCTGCCTGCTAAAGCTTCTTTGCCTTCCTGATTGTGATTATGGTAACAATTTATATCAGACAGTTGTACTTTTTGATAACTTAGGGAAAACAGAAATGACTTGAACAAGGGATTGCCTGCCTCACTGCATTGCAGAGATACAATTTTTGTAAAGAACACAAATAGCAGTTGTGAATATTAAGGTGTGATTATCTTTCCCTGTCCATGTGCTTATCGAAAGAAGATAGTGAACAAATGATTATATTGAGGATTTTTTTAATTTATAAGATCTAATGTGAAATCCACACTTGGAACTTTTTAGATCTGTCTGTTGCTTGTTTAATATATTTCTTTTATGACATTACTTAAAGTTTAAAAGGGTTTTCTATCCACTGTCAATTTCAATTGGATAACATTTTGTCAAGTTTTTTTTTTCCTGATTATTTGATGCTAGCTGGAATTCAAGAAATGGCATTGACCTTACTCAAATAAAGAAATATTTTAGTAAATTTGCTTTTTCCTTCATTGATCTTGGATAATAAGTTGCCATTTGTTTTTCAGACAGAACCTGTATTGTGATAGCATTTCATTTATCACATGCTTTAGGCTCTGCCCGAGGTGGCCTGCTGCATGCAGAGGCAGTACATGGAAGCATGCCACGAGAACATAGAAATGGTCATGGATAACTGTTTACCCTTGCTGGTAATGAAAAATACAAACTAATTAAAACAATGTACTTGATGTTTTTACCTCTGATAACCAAATGATGGCAGAAGTGTAGTTAAGCTGGAACTCCTAGTCATTACTAATTAGTGGTAGTTTAAAAAATATTTTAATCTTTTTGACAAGTACCATTTAACCAAGTAATTCCAATTCTGAGAGTTAATGTGGTAAAAAAAATAAAAGAGTAGGGCTTTGAGGTTAGACAAATCTAGGTTTGAATCCTGGCTCTCTCACTTACTGGAGGTGACCTTCAGTTTCCTCATAATACTTATCTCGCATGGTTATAAGCATAGTAAAAGAGCATCTTTATAAGGAGGCTTCAAAAAATGATAGACTAATTGGTAAAGACAAATGGTGGATAAGATAAAAGATTTAAATACATAGATGGGTTCGAAAGAATTCAGAACTTAAAACCCGATCAGGAAGCCTACTAGTAGTAGGGAGTGGCAGAAACTAGACTACACATAGGCCCTAGGTACTGTCATTGAAAATTATTGACATTGTCATTGAAAATTCATTTGTGGCATTGAAGACATGGCTTTAGGCCTAGAAAACCCAGGAGGCTCGAACTGAGATAGTAAGATAAAGTGAGGACCCTGGAAGAGCTGCTCCTTCAGTGGAAATGGGCTGAAAGGACCTCTTATTTCCACCCCAACAGCTCTGAGAAGGCATAGGAAGCTCTCTCCCTGGAGCTCTGGGTAAGGGGACATTTGTTAAGAAATTGAAGCCCAGCTGTATGCTTTACCTATATGGTGTGGAATTCTCTAAGTCAAAAACAATGTATAAATTTGTTCTTGTCTGGGAAAATCCAGAAGGCAAAACAAAACCACTCATTAGCAGTAATTGCACAACAGAAGTACATTAGACAACCATAGGGACAGCCAGTCCTAACTAAAATGAGCTCTAAAAATTACAAACCAAACCAGAGAAATACGAAAGAGTGACAGTAGGTACAATAATGAAACCTGGCACCTCCAAGAATCTGAGATGATAGAACAGTCAGAAGAAGACAACAAATATGTATACTTGAAATGACATTAAAAATACTGAAGAGTTTATAAAACGACTGGAAATCACGAGGAAGGAATGAAACACTGAAAAATAAGACAGTTGGAGTTCCAAAGGACCACCCAAAACACAACTTCGATATGGGAAGTGGGGATCAAATTTGGATACCAGATTGGACAAAGCTCAAAAGAATTCTTGAATTAGAAGATAGACCTGAGCAAATTACCGAGAGTACAACACAGATATTAAAGTGGTGGAAAATGCAATAAATTGGCAATTGGTGAGAAGGTACAACATAAGTCTACCAGTAGTTGTAGAAGGAATTGGGAGAGTCATGATGAGGAACTGTTCAAAGGTGTAATCGCTAAGAATTTTTCAGAATTGATGCACACACGTATTTGAAGAATCTTGAGTCTGAGGCAGGGTTGTAGGTTGGAGAAGCTTCCCACAGAAGATGTTTTCTGAGCCATATGCTGAAGTATGTATAGTGCAAGGGGGACTGGAAGAGAACTTACTCCAAGCAGAAAAAATAACATGAACAAAAGCATGGAATTAAGAAACAGTGTAGTTTATGTGAGAACCTGTAAGCTTATTCTGCTATGCTGGGAAAAATGGTGGGTGGGATATACAGAGGCCAGATCCCAAGGCTCTGTAAAGGAGCTTGGACTTCATCCAGAGGGTAATGGAAGGCCATGAAAATCAAGCAGAAAGGCAATAGCATTTCAAACATTGCAATCTCTGTTTGCTTCACGGAGAATGGATTGGAGGAAGGAGACTTGAGAGAGACCAGCTGCAGTGCTCCCAGTGAAAAATGGTGGCCTGAATGAAGGCCAAAACTCTTATCAATAGTAGCATTGGACAATTAGAGTTAGTTTGGGCCACTCTAACAAAATACCATAAATGAGGTGGCTTATAAAAAACAAATTTATTGCTCACTGTTCTGGAAGACTGGGAAGTCGAAGATCAAGACTCTACCCTAATGACCCAATCACCTACAAAAGGCCCCACCTCCTAGTAGTAACACCTTGGGCGTTAGGATTTCAACATAGGAGTGCTGGGACACAACGTTCAGGCCATAGCAAGCATCTAATGACTTAGAAGTGCAGAGTGAATGAGAAGGAAGAATGTAAAACGATACTCTGTTTCTGGCTAGTGGAATTAGATGTAAGGTGTCCTAAAACAGGGAACACAAGAAAAAGGATGGGAATTGCAGACGAGGGAAGAAGAGGTTAAGTTCGATTTGGAACATAGATTTTGACATTAACTAGCCAAGTAAAAATGGCCAGAAGGCAATATAGGCTTGGAGTCAGGGCAGAGACATACCTCAATTTTTTATCTCTAAAATGGGGTGATAATTGAGACAACAGAGCACCATAAATAGAGCTTAGAAACAAGATGCTTGTGCCCAATAAATGTTAGCTATTGTTACTCTATGCGTCTGAAAATCAGAGAACTGACCCAGAACAGTACAACACAGGATTTTTGGCTCTTTACCTGCTCATGAGTTGTAAAAAAAAGGAAACGGTCCTCAGCAGTGCTGGGAGTCCCATTCCGTTTCTCAGATCCTCACAAATAAGTCCAGAAGCTGCCTGGTCAGCTGCCACATGGCATTTACTCTTTTTCTCTTCTCTGAATCCCTGTGATGTCCATTGGGTGTTGCTCCTCCTGATGGCGTCATCCCCTATGTTGGCCCTTAACTGCTCTTTATTCTGGATCTGCCATTTCTGCCATGTCAGCCCAGCAGTGGCACCGTTTCCGCCATGTTCCATCACACACACAAGCCCCACTGCTACTCGGGAGGATTTCACTGTCCTGCCAAACAAGCAGCCACTTCTGTCATCTGGACCAGGCACCCTCACGACTGCCATTGCCCACAGAAGCAATGGAGGCTTCCAGGAGCCAGTCCATGGGGTGGTGTATTAGGTTCTTCAGAGTAACAACCTTTAAATACATACACGCACACATATACACATATATACATATAAAATAAGTAAGGTATGGCTCACAAGATTATGGAGGCTGAGAAGTCCCACGATCTGCCATCTGCAAGCCGGAGACTCAGAAAAGCCAGTTGTATAACCGGAAGGCCTGAAAGCCAGAGCCAACGGTATAGAGTCCATCTGAGCCTGAAGGCCTGAGGACCATGAGTGTCCCGGGCAGAGGAAGATCAGTGTTCCCAGCTCAAGCAGCGAGCAAATCCAACTTTCCTCTGGCTTTTTGTTCTATTCAGGCCCTCACAGATTGGACGATGCCCACCCACACTGGGGAGGACCATCTGCTTTCCTCAGTCAGCCAATTCAAATGCAAATCTCTTCCATGAACAGCCTCACAGACACACCAGAAACAATGTTTAACCAGATAATCCTGGCATCCAGTGACCCAGTCAAGTTGGCATGTAAAATTAACCATCATGGGTAGTTTGTGGCCAAATGGAGAAGAATGACTCTCTCCCCCCTGCATGTTACTTTCTGTTAAGAAAATACTAAAGCAGTGATGCATGGGCCCCAGTGTCAGAGTTCTCAGTGAGAATGGCTGTTACTATTTAATTAAAGGTCTATCTCTAGGAAACAGTCCTAATGGGTTCATGAGCCTTGGCCAGGGTGAACCTGAGTGAAAGACACTACAGAATTCCGCAAGCCTCTGGGAACTAAGGCTTTGTAACTGAGGCAAACTTACTGTGTCTGCTCTGGATGAGTCTCTCCTAAGAGCCTCCTTAGTACTTAATGCAAATAGACTTACTGCTAGCCATGCCACGAATGTTACAATTTGCCAAATATACCTGAATTCCAGGCATGAACATAGCTCAGCTCAAACTGGTCAGCCCACTGTGTAAACAGTAAGTTAGTAAATTAATCTTTGGTTCCCAGCCCATCTTCCCCTTCCATGTAGAACCAGCATGGCAGTTTACAATCAGATCATGGAAGCCAGCATGTCCTGTTAGAAAATAACAACCACTGAATTGCCTACCAACTCAGCACTCGACTAACATGGAAGTTCTGTGGTAGAGAGGATACGGAATAGAATACAGTTATTACCTCACCAGAAAGTGATGTCTGTGAACTGAAATAGACCAGTCATACAGTGTTGGCAAAAGAAATACTTTAGGGGCTAGGCATGGTGGCTCACACCTGTAATCCCAGCACTTTGGGAAGCCAAGGTGGGAGGATCACTTGAGCCCATGAGTTTGAGACCAGCCTGGGCAACATAGCAAGACTTCATCTCTACAAAAAATAAAAAATTAGCCAGGTGTGATGGTGCATGCCTGTAGTCTCAGCTGTTCAGGAGGCAGAGGCAGGAGGATCGCTTGAGCCCAGGAGGTCAAGGCTATAATGAGCCATGGTTACGCACTCCAGCTTGGGTGACAGAGTGAGACCCTGTCTCTCTCTCACACACACACACACACACACACACACTCACACACAGATTTTGAAACGTTTGGTATAACACTGCTGAATATTTCTGGAAGACAGAAGAATCAGCCCGGGATACATTTCTTAAAATGGCCACTTTGGGAGACAAAGGATTGAGATGCTTTGAGTCTCCACAGAGTCACAAATGGTCTCACAATCTATCAGATAACAATGGGCCAAGGTAGTACTGAAGAGACTCTTCGGTCCTGTAGCTCAATGAAAACCATACTGTCATGATTGGGGAATTTCTTTGCACAGCTGGTATATAGCCTTGAGTTTGTATCTACAAGAATATTAACCAATCCTATAGAAATGAAAACAAACATGCTACTTGGCCTGGCATTTCAATACAGTTCATTAAATATGTATTAAGCGTCTATGATGTACATGACACTCTATTAGGTAAAACACAAACCACTAAAATGTCTCCAGTAGGCAGTTATTAGGATTAGGACTACGTGTTTAATTTCCTTTGTGGTTTCCATAATGGTCCTTCTATTTCCCAAGACTTTTTCCTCTTTTTATATTACCTCTTTTTTCCCAGTTAAAATAGAGGTTGAAAATTAACCCCAGTGAATCTCGTCTTTAGATCATTTCTACACTGAGCCAATTAGCCAAGTGTGGTGACACATGCCTTGGCGCTTGGTGACCTTTTTCTTCTTCAGTTCTGCTGACCTTCATGAGCACAGAGGTTTAGCTGCATGGCTACCCCTGAAATGTTGTGTCACCTGCTAAGAGGATATAACAACTGAGACAGGACAACCTAATCACCATGATTTCCTTGGGGAAGGTCAAAAAAGAAATGATACCACTAGCCGATTTTAATTACAGGAGCAAAATTTAGGTATTTGATGTGAAAAGAAAAATCCCAGGTGAAGGACCAAAATGGATTTATGCTGTTTGAATGTGATCTCTTTCTAAAATTTAATTCCACTAATGGGATTATTGCTTCTTTAGCAAATTCTTTGGGTCAGATACCATCAAAATTTTCAAGTTGAATAGGCCACAACGAATCTGTGTTTACAAAGGTGATCCATTAAATCAGAATGAGGCATGATTTTAAAAAACTATGGCAAGTAGTCTTGATCCTGGGAGCTGGCAAAGAAGGCAGCAACCACTATGAGGTGGATTTCTAAGCACTAAGATGCTACTTCTGTTATTGGTGGAGGGTGTCCAGGTTCTTGGCATTTTGAACAAGGAATTAGACAAAACGCACAAACAAAGCCAGGAAAGAATGAAGCAACAAAAGCAGAGATTTATGGAAAACAAAAGTAGACTCCACAGACTGGAAGTGGCCCCACCATAGGGGCTCAAGAGCCCCTTTGCAGAATTTTCTGGGGTTTAAATACCCTCTAGAGGTTTCCCATTGGTTACTTGGTGCACACCCTATGTAAATGAAGTAGTGGCCTGCAATCAGTCTGATTGGTTGCGGAAAGCAAACAATCAGAGACTGAAGTGAAGTTACAAAGGTTACACCCTATGCAAGTATCTGATTGGTTGTGGAAAGCAACCAATTAGAGGCTGAAGTGAAGTTACAAAGTTACACTCCTATCCAAATGTCTGATTGGTTGCAGAAAGCAGCCAATCAGAGATACTTTGAATTTTCCATCTGCCATGTAGAAAAAGTTGGTGGGGGTGGGGGTGGGGGTCGGGGTGGGGGTCGGGGTGGGGGTTGGGGGCCGGGAGTTGCAAAGGGAGTAAGGAAGTAGCTTCCAGTCCTTTTGTTACTTAGGTGTGGAAAGTTGGGGTTTTCCTTTTAATTTAGTTCTAGGAAGTCAGCATGAATTGGCCTTAGGTTCCCTGCCCCCAGACCCTATTCTCCTGTCTCCCTTTTGCCTGAAGATAACTCTCCAAGTGCCTCCATCATCCGATGTAGTACCTTGATTACTTCCATTGAAAGCGATTTGCTCAAAAATAAGCCATTAGGCCTAGTGGCAATCATTCATTCATTGTTTTCCCCCAAGATTCTTATTGGTCACTTACTATGTGCTGAGCATGATTCTCAGAGATGGGGATGCAAAGGTGAACAAAATTGCACTGGTCTCTCTTATGGAGCTTACATTCCAATGGAGTAGATGGAAAGGAAACAACTAAATCCAGGAAAATATACTTTCAGGTAGAGTGCAGTACTATGAAGAAAAATAGAATAGGATAGAGGATTAAAAGGTGGGGTAGTGGAGGCAGGGTATCTTAGGATGGTCAGGGAAGTCCCTCTAAGAAGGTGAATGAGAACAGAAACCTGAATTAAGCAAGGGTGAGCCACCTAGAGATGTGGAAGAGCAATACAGGCCAGGACGTCCCACAAGGACATAGGTGGGAGCAATCTTGGTTTAAGGGCCAACAAGGACATAAATGTGATTAGAATGAGCAAAGGGAGTGTGGCTGAAGAGGCTGGCAGCTAGGCAGTGGGCAATCTTGCAGCAAGGAGTGGGGATTCTATGCAAGGACAGTAGGGAGCCATGGGATGGGGACACCTAGAGGTCCCATTCATGAATCCAGGGCATTCATTTCCCCTTTCTGAAGGAACGGAAGATTCTACCACCATTTCTACAAGATTCTACAGCCAGGCTTGGTGGCTCACACTTATAATCCCACCACTTTGAGAAACTGAGGCAGGCAGATCACTTGAGGTCAGGAGTTCAAGACCAGCCTGGCCAATATGGCAAAACCCTGTCTCTACCAAAAATACAAAAACTTAGCCGGGCATGGTGGCGCATGCCTGTAATCCTAGCTACTCGGGAGACTAAGGCAGGAGACTCGCTTGAACCCAGGAGGCGGAGGTTGCAGAGAGCTGAGATCCTGCCACTGCACTACAGCCTGGGCAACACAGTGAGGCTGTCTCCAAAAAAAAAGATCCTACACACCAGCTAGTAGTTCCTGGATGTCCAAGGGCAAAGGTCATTGTAATAAATCAAGGAGTAAAAAGTTTTTTAAGTCGTGACCTCATTCTCAATGGAATTACCTGTTGAGGAAATAATAAGATATTTGATTTCATAAAGCACTCTCAGGAGACCTTCCACGGCGACCGTGCTGAAGCTACCACCGAAGAGTCCCCATAATGCATGACACCCCCTCTTCCTAACCCCCCTCCACACAAACATACATTCAGAAAAGGACTGGACAGGGAGAAACTCCTTTACACATGGGTGCTGGAGTTTAGAATTGACACCCTCACCATTAATATTTCCTAATTCCTCATACAATGGAATTTTTAGAATAGATTTTATAATAAATCTAAATAATTACTTATAATAAAATGTAGACCGAACAGACAGAAACACAAGGCTGTGGCTTTTATTTTATGGTTTGAAAAGTTCTATGAGACAACATTAATTAGTAACATTCCTCAATGGACTGCAATGTAGTTTATTATAAATGGTAATTTAGAGATAATGGTATGAACGTGTTAAGTTCCAAGCAACCCATCTAAAAGTGAAAGTGGAACTCAATATTGATGGACATTCTCCTCGAAGCCCTGAGTACAGCTTATATTTCACCCTAAATTATCTTTTTTAGCCTTTCATATTGAGACCATTTAAGCAGCATTTTAAAATAGATTACTAAAAGGGAAAGCAGACGATAAAATATATAAAGCAAGCATTTTAGGCAAGAATCCAGATTATGTAATTCTATATGATCAGAGAGATAATCACCTGGTTTCTGAGAGGACTCATGCCTTCAGATAAAATAACAATGGATTACATCTCTTCCTTCCCACCCCACCCTCTTTGGCATGCTTTAATTAGAAAGATACTAGTGTAGATTAAAGTCTTAGCCATACTCAATTCTTCCCTTGACCTGAAGAAAACCACAGCCATAGAGAATCTGGTGGGATACAAAACATTGTCAGTTTCATCCAAGTACACCAGTGAGCTTAAATAGAGCACCCAGGAGGTGCACTCTTTATGCAAGAGAAAAAAGGTGACCCCTTACATATTGATGATTTGACTCACATAATGGTCTTACCTTCTGGATCAGAGCCTTGAAGTGTCAAGCACATCATTTCCATATAGACAAGTAATATTTCCGTGCAGGAGAAGGCTAAGATAATCTTCCAGATGTAAACCAAGGACCTGCTGTCTGGGTCTTTGCATTTGTCAGTTGTGTATTTATGTGCGGGACACAGTAACTATTGAAGCAAACCGAATTCAAGCAAACTAAAAAGCAAATCCTTGCACAGTACTTAAAGTCCAATGAGATAAAATGATGGATCGAAAGGATTATTTTTGCTTAATGAAGCATTCTGGGTTTTGAGTCTCATTGGACTCAGTTTTTCAACAGGATGTTTTGCTCAAGGGCTGGAATTTGGAAATTCCACAACAGCTATATAATCAGTCAGCTCTGATTAATTTAATTGAAACAGGACTCTTGATGAAGCCCTGCTGTGCTTATAATTAAAAATTTAGAAAGGGGTAGGGAAAGGGGTAGATGATGTGGGGATTTCTTTTTCCTGTGAAATTAGCTGAGTGTATTAATTCAGAAGGTAGGCAGTTGCCTCTGATTGTATGCTTCGGTAATCTGAACCATCTGCCTCTATATACTAAGGAGTTCACCACTTTAATCCAGCTTACGGCCGACAAACCACTCTTCTCTATCAGTATGCCCTTGAATAGATGAGGCTGTGCAAAGTCCTTTGCTCTTAAATGTATTGCTGTCATTGAGAATATTTGGAGGTTTTCTCTTGGGTTTGTTTGGATTTTTTTTTTCAGCTTTTGTCTGAATTTTGGTTTTATTTTTCTGGGGCAGAGAAAATGGCTTTCCTTATGAAAAGTATGATAAGTAACCAGGTAAAGAATTTAGGATTTGGTGGTGGGTCTGAAGAAAATAAAGAAGAAGGAGGTGCATCTGATCCTGCAGCAGCTCAAGGGATGACTAGAGAGGAGTATGAGGAGTATCAAAAGCAAATGATTGAGGAGAAGTGAGTACATGCTATTTCATTTCCCTTAAAAAGCAAAGGAAATTCATTCTGGCCATACCTTCTTCAGTTCTCCAGTTTATTTCTCTTTGCTTTTTAAGATGCCTTTCCTTTTGCCGTTTACCTCTAACCCAAGGAAAGGTTGTTCTTCTAAAGTAAACGGTTCCCTAACATCAGCAGCTACTATGTTCTATGTTCTACATGTATGAATGGAAATGAACAATAATAAATGAATCTATATGTTGTTCTTAAAGCAGCTTAACACTTTCTGGTCTAGGCATGTTTTGATTGACCTCAATTTAATTATTTAGATGAAAAGTGGTAGGTTTAACTATCTTTACATTCTTTCCAAACTTCACCCTCTTAGCAAGTAGAAAGTCTTCGAATTGTAAGAATTCAGACCTTATACCTAGAAAAGGGCCTAAAATAACATAGAGGGCAGCTTCTTTGATCTTGCATGTGAGAAAAAAAAAAAACCCAGGAAGCATAACATGACAATTATGTCATAAGACTTGGCTTATCAAAGACTATGAATGGATTTGTGGACTGTTTAATATGGAAATTCTAAACATACAGAAAAGTAGAATAGTAGGACGAATACCCATATATACCTATGACATAAAATCAACAGCTTACAGTTTGCTACATTTGCTTATAGATTAAATAGATAGATGGTAGATAATAGTTTTTAAAGTAAATTACAGATGTCATGTACTTCACCCCCAAATACTTCAGCCACCTTCCTCCAAAAAATAAAGGCATTTTCTTGGCTATATAAAATATAACAAAAATAAAATATAAAATATAAGCAACATTTAATTGGGTATTACAGAATGTGAATAGCACCAACAACTTTTCACCACTTGAAGACTGATTCTGAAATAAATGTAATCTCTGTGTAATTTTTAAATGTTTAAGGTAGAATTAAGATTCTTTTAATAATCAGTTAAGAAATGAAACATCAATCTAGAGGTTAAATGTTTATCATATGTTTCAAAAGAAAAGTATTTCTTTTTTGCCACCAGGACTCTTTTGCTAATGATCAATTACATAATAGTTGCCTAAATCCTATCGCTAAGATGATTATAGGTGAAAAGGTTAATGACCTGGAGGAAACAAAGAAAGTACAAAGACTACATTTAGTGGAAACCTTGTCTATTGTATTTTTCTGAAAGAAATCATGGCTTATAGACTACCTAGAATACATTATGCTTGGCTCTGCAGTAACTTAAAGTTGGTTTTTAAAAAACAGTCAATGCAACTAGCAAAAATGATGGTGCTAAGACTTGGGCAAAAGAAGCAGCATTCCTTGAATATTGGCTGATTTTACCTATGGCATGCAAAAGAACAAAAAGCTTAAAAGCAAAATAAGTACTGTGTAATGAAGAATAGAAGACAAAAATCAGCATCAAACATTCTCAGATCAAGTAGGCTAATGAAAACAGAAATGTAGACTACAGTTGTGAGCATGCAAAATATCACCTAATATGTTCAAGCAGCAGATCCGATTGCAGATAAGGCATCTATTTGATTAACTAATGTCCTAGTTTTCCTTAATTTTATATCTGGACAGATCAAAGCTCAAAATGGCCAAATCATACAGTCAATCAGTAGACTGAGTTGTCAGCTACTCAGCTTTTTGCATATGTGTGTGAGAATATTATATATTTATGTAGTCACTCAATTTAAGAAATAGTGTCAGGACAATGGGGCATTTGGCTTCCCTATGATAAAGAGGGATGACTTTCAGTCCATTGTTTGAGTTTTCAAGAATTTCACCACCTAGAATGCAATATGTAGTAGGCCTTAAAAATAATTCATCACAAGATAAACGCAGAGAGAGCTACAAACAGTTTAGTATATATAATAATTAAAATCAATGTTAGCAAATGAAAGCCTCCTAAACCCATCCTCATCATTGTAGGAAGTGGGGAGACTATATGAATTGTAAATAAAAAACTATTTAGCAATGCACTCTATTTAATAATGCACATTCATTTTTATTTTCTTTCTGTGTTCAATGTGTGTGTGTGTGTGCGCACACGCGCCACTGGTAACATTAGTACTGAAAGAGGTCTAAACATAAATAGACTATCTGGAAAGGAAATAAAACAACAGTCTGTTTCTCCCTCCATTTTCTCAATTATGTTAAAATGCTTCTTTGCCATAGTTATGCTTCAACAGTCTCTACAATATCATTTGTAACTTGACTCTGACCTTTGTTTTATTCAGTAATTGTTTGGACCCCTAGTATGAGCATAGCATTGTGAGGAATGTACTGAAATGGAAGAGATGGGTTTTCTTCTGCAGGAATTTACACTTTACTTGGTGGGGGGAGACTAGCTAGCTGCATGTGACTATAAACAGAGCAACAAGCTTTTCTGCGTGATTTGTAGACTGGCTCTGGAGGACTGGAATGTAACTCTGCGTGGCATTAGTATCAACAAATCGATCAATGGGGTTTATAGTTATTTGATTTTCAACAAAGGCGCCAAAATAATCAGACCGGGAACGGAAAGTCTTTTCAACAAATGGTGCTAAACAACCAAAAAACATTGAACTTTGACCCCTACTTAACACTATACACAAAAATTAATTTGTCATGCATCATACACGTAAACATAAAAGCCAAAATTATAAAGCTTTTAGAAAAAAAAGTAGGAGAATATCTTTGCAACTTGAAAGTAGATGAAGGTTTCTGTATCATGACCCAGATTGGCAATGACCATATCAATGACCATAAAATTATTAAATGATAAATTCAACTCTAAGTTAAAAACTTTTATACGTTAAAAGATGCCATTTAGAAAATAAATGGGCAAGCCAGACTGAGAAGATATATTTGGAAAATATATCTGACAACTGGAATCTAGGAAATATGAAGAACTCCTATAACTCAATAATGAAAGCAAAAACAATGGGCAAAAGATTTGAAGAAATACTTCAGAAAGATAGATACATGGCCAATTAGTACATGAAAATCTTACTGGAAATTACATGAAAAGCTGCTTAATATAATTAGCTGTCTTGGAAATGGAAAAAATTAAAATCACAGTAAAGTAGCACTCCATAAACACCAGTATGGCTAAAATCAAAAAGACAAAAAATGTTAAATATTGGCCAAAATGTGAAACCACTAGAACTCTTGTTTCAATTGTTGAGGCATAAACTAGTATGACCATTTTGGAGAAAGGTCGTGCTGTTTCTTATAAAACTAAATGCATCCCAGTAAGTTACCGTAGAACCCAGCAAATTCCATGCCTAGTTATTTACCCAGTAGAAATTAAAATATATGTCCACAAAAAAATCTAGAACAATATTCATAGCAGCTTTACTTACTGTCACCCCAAATGGGGAACAATTCAGGTGTTCATTAACAGAAAAATGACTAGACAAACGGTGATTTTATTTGCGCAAACAATAGAATACTTACTACTCAGCAATAAAAAGGAACCAGCTACTAGTACATAAAACAACAAGGTTAAATCTCAAAAGTATTTTATGCTGAGTGAAAGAAGCCTTACACAAAGATGAACTGTATGGTTCCATTTTATGAAGTTCTAGAACAGGCAAAACCAATCTATGGTAGAAAAGGCGTGGTGGTTGCCTCTAGGGCTAGGGGGTAGGCCTTGATCAGGAATGGGGAATGGGGGAATTTTCCCAGGTGAGAGTAATGTTTTCTATCTTGAGAGGGTTTTGGGTTACACAGGTGTGTGCTTTTTGGGGAATCATTGAATGGTGTGCTTCAGAGGTTTGTGCATTGCATTGGATACAAATTTTGCTTCACAAGAAGAAAAGAGAAACTATAAACAAACATGTCACGCTAGTTAATGACATGCATATTGAAGAGTTTGGGGGAAATGTTACTGATTTCTGCAACTTCGAAATGTATCAAAAAAGTAAAATGTGGATAAAGAGAGGAATAGGTGTGATAAAAGAAAAAGTACAGTGAGATGCCAATTGTAGAATCTAGATGGATTTGATATCAAAATTCTTTCAACGTTTCTGTATGTTTGGAAGTTTTTACAGTAAAACATGGGGAGAAAAGGTCTGCTGCTTGTCCATGCCGCAGGTCGCTAATCTCCTGGACAGGTCACTTTATTCGATGTCCCTCTCCAAAACTAGAAGGTTGAACCCGATGTTCTCTCATGCCCGTTCCAGACCTGACATTCTGTGGATGGAAATGAGTTCAGAGAGCACCTGAGCCCAGGGCCTTTGATCAGTTTAAACTGATCATTTGCTGCAGCTCCTTCCTTAACACTCAGTTTTTTTGTATAATGGTTAAGATTATTTACAAACTCGGAGTCAAGACATAGAAACCAGTTTTCACCTGAAAATGAAAACAGGGGATTTGTTTTAAGCAGATAATGCTTTATGCAAAGACAGTTCACCAGATCCACAAGTAGAATTCCCATCAGGCCTCACGTGGGCCTAAACCAGAAAGCAGAAGGCTGTTGAGAGGCCACGAGCACGCTTTCCCTGTCTCTTACCATTGCTTCTATCTGGGCATGGCTGCTTTGTTCTTCCTCAGCCGCCAGACTACAAGGTTAGTGGAAAATGACAGACAATGGCTACCAAGTTCATCTGTTATTTTGACAGCCACTCTGCAAGTGTCTGTCATTCTTAGTACCAATCCCAAATTTTCAAAGAAGAGATTTCATTTACTGAGCTTGATCTAACCCAATATAGCCAGAGGGCAGGGCCATGTATATAAATTCAGCTACCAATAAAGCACTTCAGTGGGCAGCAGGGACGGGTGGTGGTGCTTGTGAGCCTTGCAGACATCCCCAAAGGTGTCTGCTTTGGTCTGAATCATCATTAGCAAGAACGTCCATTTCAAACCAGCAACATCATGAGTCCAGTTAGATCATTCACACAGCAGGACCCCAGTCTGACATTCTGGAAACATACCCTGCCTTGTTTGGGGCTACCTCCTTCCAAACTGGGAAGAAAATACCATGCCTAAATTGGGGTCTGGAGAGAGTAACAATGAAGGGAGACAAGTTTATATTATATCCCCCAACAACAATGGTCTTCAAAGAACTGCCTGGTTCTGGACACTATGGCCCTATTTTAGTTTGCATAAGAATCACTCGGGGAGCTTGCTAAAAATGTAGCTTCCCCTCCCCTGCACCCAGAGATTCTGATGCAGCAGGGCTAGGATCAGGCCCAGGAAGCTGCATTTGTCATAGGTGCACCAGGTGATTCTGAGGCTCATGGTCCCTGGCTGAACAGTCCACGGAAAACTCCATGTTAGGAAAAATCTCCTGGTTCGCATCACACAGAGATTCCTAGGACCAAATTGTCTTTGGGACTTAGAGGTATGTACTGAAAGTTATGACAGTAGAGTAACAAACAGAGAGGCAGACGTTTGGGGACCGAGGAAAAAAATCCCATAGTTCCCAAGTGTCTGCCAGCAGTGGCATCTCAGAAGGTGTAACCCTGTGTCTGGCTCGTCTGAGCACGGGCAGGAATGTCCTTAGCTCTCTGTATCCTTCTGATCCTTTATTCTTTAACTTTTAGGATGGAAAGAGATGCTGCATTTACACAGAAAAAGGCAGAAAGGGCATGCCTCAGAGTTCATCTCAGAGAAAAATACAGGCTCCCAAAGGTAAGACACTCTGGAAACATCTAATCATTTCTTAATTAATGAAAAATGGGAAGTCATGGTTGATTATCCACAAAGGATCATGTTCCTGAATATATATATATATATATATATACAATATATATATATTCAGGATATATATATATAAATATATATATTCAGGATATATATATACATATTCAGGATATATATATATTCAGGATATATATATACATATTCAGGATATATATATATTCAGGATATATATATATACATATTCAGGATATATATATATTCAGGATATATATATACATATTCAGGATATATATATTCAGGAGAGAGATATATATACACACACACATATTGAGGATATATATATATATATGCACACACATATATTGTAATCATAACTGAAATGTTTGATATAGTGAAAAGAGCACTGAACTAGGAGTTCATAAAAACTTGATTCCAGTTTTTAACTTAACATCTCTGAACTTCCACTGTTGCTGAAAAAAAACTGGAGTTAATACCTATAGATGACATTTTAATGTAAACTTATCTAAAGGTTCTAGAACTTCTCTATGTAAATACACAACAAGGACAATAATCATAGCTCACATTGGTTGAGCTCTTTCTAGGTACCAGGTACAGTACCTTGGCATGTATTAAGTCATTTAGGTTCTATTATCATCTCTGTCTTACCATAGAGGAAACACAGGCATGAAGAAAGTAGGTACCCTCATGCCATGGACCAGATAGCCAGGAAAGATAGAGCCCACGGTCCTGATTTCTATGATATTCCACCTCTATTTAAAAGGAACCATCGCTTGCTGGTTTGGGGAATAATGTAGTAGTGACAGTCATCACCTAGCACCATCTTATGCATCTCAGCACTGGCTGAGGGTGACTGCTGTAGGCTGTGCTTGAGTGAGTCGTTGGTCTCCTGGTGGGAAGGGAATGCGTTGACATGTTGTGGAACACGTCTTGGAGGTACTATTCCAGGGCTTGCATCCAGTAGTGACAGAGGGCCCACCACTTTGCTACTCTGACTCACACCACCTGACTCCACCTTCACTACCTGTCCACCTGACTAAATGACTCCACCTTCACCTTCTGAGCTGGTTATTCAATTTCATATTCCAAAGATGCACCATCCCTTAAAGAACATCTTCCATCTGGAGAAGCCAAAGTAAAAGATCCCTCCAAAGGGCATGATCCCAAGTATGAGAGCCATCTCCAAGTCTGGGTGGTCTAGAAAGTGCTGCTAAACCAATTCCTTCCATGGATCCCCAGCAGATCCCAGAAAAAGCTGATTTTAGAAACTACAAGCACTAGACAAGGGAGAAGCCACTGTCTATGCAAGGTCACTGATGAAATCACCAAAGACTTAAACATGGTAGAGGTTGATCCCTAAGGTGCCCAAGGAACCTGGGTTCTGTTCTTAATAAGGGAAGGAAAGCCCACAATAAAATGTAAGCTCATTTCATTCACAACCTGTGAACTTGGAAAAGAATGCCTTGCTTTTCCTACCCCCAGCCCCGTTCAGGTTTAATAACTTTTCCTCACTGTGCTTGCATTTTGGAAGAGTGAAGCACTTCTAAACACTGTCCTTTCCACTTTCATTGTCTGATGAATTTCCTGAAACTCCCTGGATGTCATTGGCTCACTTTAGCAATGTGGTCTCACCCTAGGCAGGAAGATTGAGTCGGATTCATGCTACTGCACTGAAGCCCCTGGCCTCTGCTCTTAGGCCATCTGATTAAAGCATCATCAACTTGTTGGGATGAAGCAGAAATTTCACACACACACACACACACACACACACACGATTGGCTGGGTGTGCATCGTCCAGAATGTAGGACTTTTTACAGATTTATTTTTGGCAACTGTTATTCTTCTGTAGGGATCTAGGGAGAATTGGGGTTCAGTTGTAGCTCTGTGATGCAATATCACATGGTTTTTAAAAATATCTGAGTCTCTTAATTTATGCAGCAGCAATAGAAAAAAAATCTGAGCCTCAGTATCCTCATCTATAAAATGAGGGCTGAAGTACCTAACTTCATAGGATCTTTGTCTGAGATAATGTAATATAAAGGACCTAGTACGACGCCTGACAATAGAGCTCTTATTATTGACATTATGATCTCTGGGCACAAAAGTCTTATTTCCTGATAATAACAACCAGGGGTCTTGAGGACCGCCAGTCCTTAGGTGTGTAATCAATGCAACAATGGAGGTTCCTGAGCCTCAAGGCCCCAAGCTTTTTATCTGTTTCTCCACTAATGGTAAATCAGCAGTCTTGCTGACTTCCAGATCTTCAGGGGTGAACACCCTTAGGCTTAGCAGTAAGGTTTAAGTACTCTTCCAAGAAAAATAATTCTTAAATCTCTGTGCCAGGGTATCCTTTGAAACAAGAGCCTTTCCAACAGAAACTATGGAAAGAGGAAAAAATGATAGCCATGAAATGCACAAATCCAGGTCCTCTCTGGAGAATGATTGTGGCTATACCTGCATAGGCTACTGCTCTCTAAAGCTAGCTAGGGGGAGGGACCGACATGAAGGACGTTGATAAATAACAGTAGAGCCCACCAGTGTCTTTCATTGCATGGCTTACTGATGTTCATATAGCCCCTTTTCTACAGCTGTTTCAAATGCATAATGCATTTGAGACCCCACCTGATTTTCTCATAGACCGTGAAAGAGACCATAAAGCTCATCTAATAATCTCATACCACTGCGTCATTTTACACCTGAGATAACTGCAGCCCAGGAGGGTTAAGTAGCTTTGCAATAAGCCACATCTCCTGTGACAGACTTAGGACTGGAACTCAGGCCCCACAACCATGAAAAAGAGCAGCTTGTTCACAGAAGGACTTCAACAGAGCTCCTCCTTTCAAGGCATTTGTTCTTTCTACTCTTTTTTTCTTTTTTTCTTTTTCTTTTTTTTTTTTTTTTGACACAGAGTCTCACTCTGTCACCCAGGCTGGAGTGCAGTGGCATGATCTCCCCTCACTGCAAGCTCTGCCTCCTGGGTTCACCCCATTCTCCTGCCTCAGTCTCCCGAGTAGCTGGGACTACAGGCGCCCACCACCACTCCCGGCTAATTTTTTGTATTTTTAGTAGACACGGGGTTTCACCGTGTTAGCCAGGATGGTCTCGATCTCCTGACCTTGTGATCCGCCCACCTCGGCCTCCGTAAGTGCTGGGATTATAGGCATGAGCCACTGCGCCCGGCCTCTTTCTCCTCTTAATATTTGAGCTGTTCCCTAAAATTTTAGGGCAGTTTTGAATTCCACGTGGCTTAAAAAAATGGGAGCATATTACTTCTCCTGTGTTGTCTAACGGTTTGACCCTAGATCTGCAAGTAGCTGTCTAAATTCCAAATACAATCCAAACAAACAGATAAGAATTTCACTTGAGAACATTGTACACACCATCATTCACTGCAGTTTACTTCCAGGTGGGGACCCCCTCCTCCAAGGGCGTTTTTATATTTGGTTGCATTTGTAACAATGGATTCTACACACAATGCTTCAAAACCGTGCCTATGGTATGGAAGATACTACAAATACCAATAATACAATTGCCTGCTTTTTGTAAAGCACATGAAAATTCTAATCCCGTGTAGCTAGCTATAAAAATAGCACCTAATAAAACTATATGATAAGAAAAATCGGCTACTCTGGGCAGACTGCCCTGCTCTGCAAGGAGCAGTTTAAAAACTAAAATTTAAAAGTTTAAAAAATCAGCTGGATCGTATTCCACTTAGTCCAGTTATCACCAGCTGTGGCTAACTTCCCCTACCCCAGTGCAACACTGGCGCTTGCAAACCAGCCCCACCCTTGGGCGCCTCCTCTGCCTCCCGCGCTGTCACTTGTCGCACGTTACCCTCCCGCCCGCGTCCCCGCACTGACGAGGCTCTGGGTACAGGGACCCTTCGATGGCCCATGTGGCGAAAAAGAGGCTGCGGGGGACAGACACGTTTCCCAGGCTAACGTCTGCCCAGGCTATGCAGAACAGCCGCTCCCGTCCAAGCCAGATCCTGGCTGGAGCGAGGAGGGCGCAGCCGTCGCCAGCGCGGGCCCCGAATCCTCGACGCCGGCGCCCCCTGGTGTTCCTAGCGCCGCGGCCACTGGCACCTGCGGGAGGCGGAACCCGGGCTGCGGGTGGTGGCAGGACCAGGGAGGGGCAGAAACCAATTTCTAGAGGTGACTTAAAAAAAAAAAAAAAAAAAAATCAGAAAAACACAGTGGGGATGCGAGGTGTAGGGTTTTGTCTCCTAGATGCTTCATTAAGGAGCAAGGAGACCCTGGAAGGCCAGACAGTGCCCATCTGGGTCACTAAGAGATGTGATTGACAAGCCCAAGGCATGGTGCTCTGTCCAAAGAACTGGAGGGAAGGAGAGGAGAGGCAGGCCTGCCAGTGTTGGCTCTTACTGAGGCCAGGGGAGGGCTGACTGAGGGCTGAACCAAAGGAACTGCTGTATTCGGAGGGAAACAGAGCAACAGATTCCCAAGTCCTTATGAGTCCCCTCTTTGGGGCTTGGCTTCCAAGGTCATCTGAGGAACATGCCAACCATCACTTCCCTCCAACCTTCTAAGTTCTTTTCCTAGAACAGGTTCAGGTTCCTGGATGACCACAATACTTTGGCTCCTCGACACCAATGTCTGAGTGCTGTTTCTCTTTTCAATAGACTTATTTTTTTACATCCGGAAAAGCACATACCATATGTGTGCACTCAATACATAACCATAAGGATCATGTAAATGTAGGGACGTTCCGAAGGTCACAAAGCTTGCTGTGACAAATGGAGACTCAAGCCTCCTTACTCTTCATCCAGGACTTTTTCGTGCCCCCTTCTCCTCATATCCCTCTAAACTGGGCATCAGATTCCTGGTGGTAGACTTTAGAACTGAACAGACTGTCTGACAAAGAAAACGGCACAAGACAGAAAGCAGGGGTCACTGGGACTCTAGTGGGTTCCTAATAACCGT
Organism: Pan paniscus; assembly: GCF_029289425.2. Lineage (NCBI taxonomy): Eukaryota > Metazoa > Chordata > Mammalia > Primates > Hominidae > Pan > Pan paniscus. The sequence continues at coordinate 76,853,108 of NC_073266.2, read as the reverse complement.
CCCCTCCCTGCCAGGTTTGCAGAATACTTAATCTGTGCCATCTTCTAAAGCCCATATTGGGTAAGCATTCATAGTAATAGTATTAACAGCCCACAGGGAATTGGACGAATTTAACATGTCCTCCAGCTAATGAGGGATGACCCCCTGGGTGCCTCATTCACAATTCCCCGGGGTCACTGCCACAGCGGTTACATAACAGCAGGATTCAGTTCTAGACCCTTCCCCTGACCAAGGCCCGACGGGGAGCAGATTTGAGAAAATGTCTTCCCGGGAGCTGTCAGGTCTAATGAGGATAACTATGTCACATTTTGGAATTAGAACTGTATTTTCTAAAGAAATTATTTGGCTGGTGTTTCCTCTGAAAAAGAGTTTCACTCTATTGCTGACAGGGAAAAGCAAATGTAGACTCTTTGAAAAGGAGCAACATAAGCCATAGCCCTCTAGATAAACAATAAAAGGTTTTGGGTCTCAAGTTTATTAATTGTTAGTGACAATACTATTTGCTATACCAATGTCTTTTGGTGACCATTGTTAATTTTGGTAATCAGATAAGTAATTAAATAAGGGCAGTAATCAAATTGCAGTAATCTGCAGTAAGTATGTATATGTATATGTATCTATACCAGTCATTATAATGTTCATGTACACATATCCAGATTATGTCGATTTCCTCTAGTTGTCAAATTATAGGTCATCAGAGGACTTAAAATGCCTAAAGTCATCCATGATGCTCACGTTAGATTTGGATCGCACACCACTAATTATTCCAGATCCTGTATCTTCAGTTTCTCCTTCTTGATTGGCCTCTCCTTAATAAAGGAGGTCAAATCTCTCCCATCTAAAACAAGGAAACAGTACTTTCTGAGTAAACATGGCTTTTTAGGTGTCTTCCCTTAAATGACTAGTTCTCACTGCTCTGCTGAAACCTTCTTCTTCCAGATGTTCAGTGTCTGTCTAAATACAGTAAGTGGTTCCCTTAATTTCTCTTGGGGCCTCTTTGTTTCTTCTAGCACTGGTGATCGCTTCTTCCTTAAAGCCCCCTCTCTCCTCAGCTTGCAGACATCACCCTCTGGTTCTTGTTCTCGTACTGCTTCTTCTTTATGAGTTATCTTTCTCTGTCTGCCTGCAAATTGCGGGATATTCCAGGGTGCCCCCTTGGCTGGCTCTTCTTCTCACTCGAGCCTGCACATTGTCCTCGAGGGCTGCACCTTGTCATTGCTTTTTGCTACCACCTACATGTTGATGATTCTCAAATCTATACCTCCAGACCACATCTTCTCCCGAAATTTCATAACTGCAGCCACCTTTCCTTGGACACTTCACAGGTAGAACCAGCTCATATCCAAAACTCACTTGTTCATTCTCCCCATAAACCTGCTCCTCCTATAGGCTCCACTTCCATGGGTGGCTGTCCCGACAAGCCCATCATCTCCCAGGCTGGCTACCAGATGTCACCATTGCCTCTTCCCTCCCTGCTCCAGCTGCACGTCCAGTATATAGCCAAGTCATCTTAATTCAGAGTTCTCAATTCACCATAGCTTTTCTACTTGGAGTCTTGTCCCCCTCCATACTGAGGTTTCTAAAATGCAAATCTGATCCTGTTTCTTTCCTGTTTTTTTTTTGTTTGTTTGTTTGTTTAAGGCCACTATGTCTTTTAGAATAAAATCCGAACTCCTTGTCCTGTATGCCATGATATGGCTCCTGTCTCTCCAGCCTCACCTCTTGCTACTACTCCCTGCCTGGACTAGCACTTCCTCCTGCTTCGTTCTCTGCTCCCTGTGGCCTTTCCTTTCTGTAAGACTCTGGTCAGTGCCACTTCTTCCAGGGCCTTCCATGATCTCCCTCCCTCTACCTAATTCTGGATTGGGTCATCCTCCTCCATGTCCCCATATATCTTGAGTCCATGTCTCCTACATCATCTTATGACCCTAAATATCTGCACCTACTGTGTGCTCCTTTTAAAAAGGGACCGACTTTTAAATCTCTGTGCTCAGTGCCTAGCAAGGTGCCTGAGATATAGAAAATTGCACACACACACACACACACACACACACACACACACACACTGATTGCTGAGTAAATGGATGTTATTGGGGAAAAAGAAAAGAAAGAAAAATGCCCGGCCGGGCGCAGTGGCTCACCCCTGTAATCCCAGCACTTTGGGAAGCCGAGGTGGGCGGATCACGAGGTCAGGAGATCGAGACGATCCTGGTCAACATGGTGAAACCCCGTCTCTACTAAAAATACAAAAATCAGCTGGACATGGTGGCGCATGCCTGTAATCCCAGCTACTCAGGAGGCTGAGGCAGGAGAATCGCTTGAACCTGGGAGTTGGAGGTTGCAGTGAGCCGAGATTGTGCCACTGCACTCCAGCCTGGCAGCAGAGTGAGACTCCATCTCAATAAAATAAAATAAAATGCCCAAAGAACAAAGTGTCAAAACAACAGAAAGAATTTACCTGCCATTAGAGTTACATTAAAATACAATTTTATGAAAAGAACTAGTCCAGATTGGATATTGTAGTTTTCTATAAAACAAAGGTTTCCTTGTTTTATAATTAAAACACCATATTTCTTCAAGTAGAGGAAGCAATATGTTTTAAATAAAGCTACAAGATTCTTTCTAAAAGCAAATGTGTTCCTCTCCCTGGCCAATTTAAAATGTATATGTAAGTCAAGCTAAATTAATAAGAGAAAACAGTTCCACAATGAACCCTAATCCTATTAACAGAATTGTCAATCTAGGTTAGTCATTGAAAAATAATGTTGTGACCCCTGCTGAGCTATATGATTTAGTTACACCTGGTGTTTGTCTGCCGTATTAAGGGCACCATTCATTTCGAATAAAGATGCATATAGGAGAAACTTAACAGAGTTTTCTTTAAATGTGTCACATTGAAAGCTCCATTACAGTTGAATGTAAAATTTGCCTCTTAAAAAAAATAACAAAGATGATTGTGTGAACCTTCCTTTGCCAGACCCCTTCAGATTAGGAGCTCTTGGGGCTGCCCAGCAGGGTCTGAGACACCGAAACCTCATGCTTTCTGAGCAGCTGTTTCTGGTGGCCAGGCGGTGGGAAGGCCATCAGAGGCCCCAGCAGCCGCCATCTCTTCCTTCCCCTCCTCACCCTGCCCCAGTTCAGTTTGCTCCTCCTACTCATGTCCTTGAAAGAGCAATGGACTACATGTCTACAGGGAGCATGGGGATGGGAAGCAGTCACTGGACACTAGTGAAGCAGGATTTCAAGACGTGTTGCTTGGCCACACCAGCTTTCTCACGTCATCTTCACAAGTGCCCTATGAGGTAGGTAGATATCACTTCGCCTTTACAGATGAGAACGCCTGCTCAGAGAGGGAAAGTGACTTTCCAAGGTCACACAGCCAGTAAATGGCAGAGCAAGATTCTACCATGAGACAATCCGAGCCCACAAGCCATGTTTTCTTGCTAGACCCTTCTGGCAGCTGTGCTAGGTTCTCATCCCCTAAAAAGCAGAATGACATTTTTGCAAGAATCTTTACCTCTCGAGACCTCACTTTCCTCCTCTGTAAGTGAGAGGCTTGGATATGCGGCCTCCGGGAGCTTCTTGAGTCCCTATGGAATGTCTTCATAAGGGAAAGAGGTATGAGATGTGCACAGCTGGTATCTAGAAATTCTCATTCCATGTAGCTCCCAACGCATGCACACTTTCAATCAAACTGAAAACTGATGCCTATTCTTCAAGAAGACAAATCCACACCATCTGTCCTACTCTAGGGGTGCTGAGGGCTCTTTAAGTAGCTAAAGAGGGAAGGGCAGCAGCGGGGCACAGCAGAAGGAGCAGCCAGCATGCCCCAGCCCAGGGCCTCCACACCAGTCACACACTAGCTTCTGAGGGCAGCAGCCTCACTCATAACCAGGACAGTGAGAGTGGTTTATGAAGACAAGTACCTGACTGCTCAAGTCCATGATCCTCACAATTATGTCAATCTCACGCTACATGAACTCCTCCATGTGAAAGAAATCCATTCTTCTAGCTTTTGGTATCCTGTGGACAACAATAAGTGAATAAACCAAAAACAAAATCAAATCTACCTAATATCAATCACACTGGTATTTGCTTATACAACATGCTTAGCTAACTAGACTCTGACAAGAGGAGAATGCTCAGCTTTTTGAAGACATAACCATCTAAGATAATTTATCATGGTATCTCAAGTTTGGTAAAAGAGAAGTCCAGTTTATCCAGGTCTAGGAAGTAGTAAGTCTTGAAATCCAGGGTCATGTTTATCCTTTGTTGAAAGGTCAGGCATCAGTCAGAGGAAATGACAATGGTAGGATATGGAGCTATTTAAATAATGGGGTACTCAGCACTGGCCATAAAGATAATAAGTCTGGTTAAAAACAAGAGATTAAAATGGATTCTCATCAGCTGGCATAAAAATAATTAGCTCTTAACTGCATTAAACAATATCCCAAATTGATAAGATTTCTAGAAATGAGAAGATCTCTGAAACAGAGCCTCTAAGAACAAAGTATAGCCTATAAGTCCCCTAATTATGTGCTGGCTCACTCATTCATTCATTCACGCCACGGTTCTCATCCTTGAGCCTTCCCTCCCTCCCTGGAGCTGCTTCCGGCCTGTAGTGATGCTGATTCACATTGGCTATAACTGCACTTGTATTTGGGGGTTGTAATGAGACATTACTTCTTTTCCTTGAAGTGTGAACTGTGTCCAAATATTCCTGGTCTCCCCAACCCAAGATTTGTCAATGGGCAGCAGAACGTGTGGACAAGACATTCATTGTTTGAATTGCAGACAAGGTCCTGTCAGCAGGGTGGTTCATTAGGAAGAGAGGAAACAAGGCTGCTGTGTCCACTGTATAAATCCCATTTATGCTTCTTAATTGCTTGCTGTGTCCCGGATCTTTCTGTTAAGGGCCGATACTCTCCCACCGTCTCTTTCACTGTCCATGCCTTCTTTATCCCAGGGATCCTTTCAGCAGGGATCTTGACACTGAGCTGCCCTCTTTCCTCTAAAATATTCATAACCACTGCTACCATTTGTCCAGAGCTTAGATGCTTGTGAGGCTGTTTCACAGCATGTCTCATTCAATCTGCTCAACAGTCCTCTAAGTGGCCCTTCCATTGGACATCAGAAACATAAGTTGACTTGCCCAAGGTCATGCATTGGTGAATGGCAGATCTGGGACTCGAACCCATGTCTAACTCCAAATCCCACAATCTTTCATTCTCCTAGGCTGCCTCCACCAGAAAACGGTTTGGATAGGCTGCAACTTTTTACAAAGGAGACACTTGAATACTTAGCCAGTTCTAGGTCTAGGGCTAGCTCAATTAGTTAGGATCCAGAGCTAATGAGGCTACAGGCCTACATTTGGTTCCAGAGGGCATCATTTTCTCCTCTAGCCACTCAACGGCCTTGTCTGGTTGTCCTACCTTTAGTCATAAGATGTCCATGGCACAGGCTGCAGCCCAGAGTAATTGGCTTCAAGACTAGAATCATCTCCAGAAGCAGCCATGCTCTGGTGGAGGGCCAGTAGCCTTGTACTTCTAGATCAATGGTGAGTGCAGGACTCTCTGACCACAGCCATTGACTACACCCATTGCTGCCTTTGGACCTGGACATCTGAGGCCACTGCCCTGGGGCCCATGTTTTAGAGGGCTCTCTTGGTCTCTCTTCTAGCCACACTCTTACACATGGGGTGAAGAGTCTGTGGGCCAAAGGGCCTAGCCCAGGCAGAGCCCACACCCCTCTTGTAGACTATGCTGAAGCTGCTTAGGACCCCAAACGCCCTGCCTAAGTGCATTCCAGAGCATTCTCAGGCCTCTGATGCAGATCTGTGCTCCTGAGAGTGGCCAGGCAGACTAGGCCTGAGGAGTGGGGTAGGGGCCATGCACCCAAGGTCCCAAGGCCCTTCCCAGTGAGGGCTGGCACCAGGAACTGGAAAAAAAAGAGGGCCAGGTTGTGAGCCAGGAACTTCTATCAGCACTTATGTTCTGCCACCCACAAAAATCAGGGGCGGGCCTGACAAGAGGTAAGGGGAGCTAGGGCTGGCTAGGTAGCTTTCTCCTGGAATAGAGAGCCTAGTGCTAAAGAGGAAATGACTAAGCCTGGCTTGTTAGAAAAACCAAGCCTTTGGGTGAAGGTAGGAGTCATTGCTAGGTCAGAGGTAAGGTGCCAGGACATCACAGCCTCCTGACAGAGCTAACCCCATGTGCAAGACTGCCCACAGCAAATTCCCCTGCCCACCTCTGAAGGTTATTATTTTTATGAATAGCTACTACTGGGTGAGTGCTTAACAGATTCTAAATAATTTAGTTACCATCTAATTAACCTTCCACAGCTCTAAGGCAAATAATGCAATTCTCCATATACAGACAAGGAAATAAAGCTCAAAGAGGCCATCTATACAAAGTGCCCCAGGTCACCCATCCTATAAGTGGTAGAACTAATGTGCTCACTCAGGCAATTTAGGCTGTGATGCCCCAATGGGATTATAAAGATAAACCGATAGCTATGAAAACAGAGCTCTTTACAGCAAAGAGGACCTACAAATTTGAGTATTACTAAGGCTGTTATCCTCTCTGACAATAGGTTCATTGAATCATTCAGCAGACATTTATTTTAATTTTTAAAAATATTTATTTATTTGTTAAGACAGAGTCTCTCTCTTTTGCCCAGGCTGGAGTTCAGTGGCGTGATCTTGGCTTATGGCAACCTCTGCCTCCCAGGTTCAAGTGATTCTCCTGCCTCAGCCTCCCTAGTAGCTGGGATTACAGGTGTGTGCCACCACTCCCTGCTAATTTTTTGCATTTTTAGTAGAGATGGGGTTTCACCAAATTGGCCATGCTGGTCTTGAACCCCTGACCTCAGGTGATCCCCCCGCCTCAGCTTCCCAAAGAGCTGGGGTTACTGGCTTGAGCCACCATGCCCGGCTATTCAGTAAACATTTAATTGTCTGTGTCTACATGCCAGAAACTTTGCTGGGTTATGAGACAGAAAGATGAGTAAGTTACAGCCCTTGTCTTCAAGAAATGTAGAGCAGGGGTTCTCAAACTTCAGCAAGCCCCAGAATCACCTGGAAGACTTGTTAAATCACAGATTGCAAGGCCCGACCCTGAGTTTCTGATTCAGTGGGTCTGAGTAGGGTCCCAGCAAGTGCATCTCTAGCAAAGTCCCAAAAGATGTTGATGCTGTTGTCCTGGAGAACCCACTTTGAGAACTACTTTGAGAACCACTTTGATAAAAGTTAGGGCAATCAAGATCCTCTCCATAAGGCAACGTAGAATTGTACTGCTCTCCCTTCCCTGAGCAAGAAGCACAAGGATAAAACGAACCTCAGAGTCACCCTTGAAGGAGGAAACCATCCCAAAGCTTCTTCAAGCACCGCAGAGCCATAGATGGTGGCCTCGCTGAAGTCTCCCTGTGAATGGGAGGCAGGCGAGCACCATCCCATGAGCCCTCACGAGTGTGTTCAGTGTTTTATACTCCTGACTGGCTGACACGCTTTCCTCTAGCCCCTCTAGCTGCCCATCCCTGCAAGCCCACAGCAGTTACCCTGTCCAGGTTCAAACCTGGTGACATGCTTGGGGATCTTACTACCAACCTGAGGGAAGGGGCCAGAATTCCCGGGAAGGTCTTTTCAGATTACTTGCATTTGATTTCAGGATGCATAAGAGAGGGCAGATGTCCCACATTGGCATGAACTGAGAATGAGTCGTCCACCTTGTGCTTTTCCTCTCCTTCCTGCAAAAAGTCCCAGAAGACGATCAGCAAGGAAAGCAGCCACTAGGGAAGGCAAATAAAAAATAAATAGAAATGCACAATTGGCTGGGAGCCCCTAAGGATTAACTAACTAATTAACCCCACAACAGTTTGACCAGGAACTAATTAATCCGTTAAGCACTTGGAGGGCCCAAGGCCCTGGCCAAGAGCAGGGAGAGGCTTCACTTATCTCCGGAGGCTGGCGCGGAGTGGGACTGTCCTCCAGGCTCTCCAAGGAGGGCCTGGGTGAAGACTGTCCTTCCCAAAATCAATGGTTCCTCCTGCATCAGAAATCTGCTTCTCAAGCTATTTCTTGAGCCAGACTCCTGTGTCACTCTGCCCAGGGAACCGAATCAAAGAAGAGAGCCCTGAGGAAAGGCAGCTGGGCTTCAGCCCCTCCAAGGATGGGAGCCACAGAGTGTTAGAACTGGAAAAGACTTCAGCCATCTGGTCCTTCCAACCCACTTTCCAGATGAAGAATGAAGTTTCCAGGTTACCTGGTGTGCTGTTTGGACCTAGAGACAACTGATGTTTCTTTCTGATCATTCCTACATAGCACCCAGACAGGGAGAATTCAGATCTCTCTTTAGGTGCTGTCTTTAACTCCACCTCAGAAGTCACCAGGTACAGAAATCTTTCTTAAAGCAATGTAGTCTGTTTGACTAAGATCGTCATTTTTTAATATGATTTTTCATGAGCTTTGGTAACAAATTTAAGGCTGGTCACAACATATTCAGGTGGCTCTAACATAGATCTTTCCTCTCATTAGCTTTTCTGACACTCTTTTTAATCTTCTGTTTCCCTGAAACCCAGGTCACCTCATGTTACAACCTGATCTCCAAAAAATCTGACAGCAGCCATCTGGGGATGTAAGCTACTGTTAACCTTTCCCAGAGAATATTTTTCTTTAGACTCCTCTCTCATTACAGAACAAGAGACTCTATAGCCTAAGTGGTAAAAGAATCTCAGCTGAGTATGGTGGTGCATACCTGTAGTCCCAGCTACTTGGAAGGCTGAGGTGGAAGGATTGCTTGAGCCCAGGAGGCCAAGGCTGCAATGAGCCGAGATTGCACCACTACACTCCAGCCTCGGTGAAAGAGAGAGACCCTGTCTAAAAATAAATAAATAAATAAAGGAATCTCAAAGACCAGGCAGCATGCATTAAGAAATTCTAGAACAGACACTCCTAAAATCACAAAATGAAATGTGCAAGGCGCTTGTGACAGCGTCAGCAACACCGAAGGCTAGACTGCCAGTATGCTGAGTGGGGGCCATGCCCTTGATGGTTCACTTAATACACGTGTGCTGTGTGCTAGACTCCAGTCCAGGTGCTAACGGTGGAAAGTTGAATCTGACAAGAGCCCATGAGGGGCTCCCTGTCTAGTGGAAGGGAGGAAAAGAGCCATGATTAAGAAAAAGTTGCCACTAAGGTGTGATGAGTGAATTAATGCATACTGTCTAGTTACTATAAACTGAGACCTCATCCTCTACAGTGGGGTCAACCAGGTGAGTGGGTCTTGGCATGGGGCTGATAGAATCTGCAAGACTTGCAAAGCTGCCCTTAGGCAGAGTTGGGGTGTGATGCCCCAGCTTTTGTGTGTATCAGCATCACAGAGAGAAAGACCTTCTTAAAAATCCAGATGGGGTTGGGAGTGGTGGCTCACACCTGTAATTTCAGCACTTTGGGAGGCCAGGGTGGTTGGATCACCTGAGGTCAGGAGTTCGAGACCAGCCTGGCCAACATGGTGAAACCCCGTCTCTACTAAAAATACAAAAAATTAGCTGAGTGTGGTGGTGCACACCTGTAATCCCAGCTACTGAGATTTACTGACGCAGGAGAATTGCTTGAACCAAGGAGGCAGAGGTTGCAGTGAGCTGAGATCGAGATACTGCACTCCAGCCTGGGCAACAGAGCAAGACTCCCTCTCAAAAAAAAAAAAAAAAAAAAAAAAATTCCAGATGGCTGGGCTCCATCTCCAGAGTTCCTGATTCAGTGGGTCTGGGATGGGGCCCAAGAATTTGTAGTTCCAGCAGGCTCTAGATGATGCTAATGCTGCTTGTCCAGGGACCACACTTGGAGAACCACCATGCTGGAAGGTTCTGATCGACACAAGGTGCCATGAAGAAAGGACCCCCCTACAGAAGCCCCCGCAACTGCCATCAGGACCAGGCTCTGCTGCAAGGCCAAGAGTGCCACTCACTTCCTGTATTCTCTAAAGACCTTTTCCTGCTGCTTTTAAAATTTATTTAGTTAGTGAGTTAGTAGTTTAGAGTTATTTATCTATCTCTATTTATTTTTCACATAGAGTGAAATGGATGAGAATCAAATCCAGATGGCTGGAGATGATGTGGATTTACCTGAAGATCTCCGGAAAATGGTAGATGAAGATCAAGAAGAGGAAGAAGATAAAGATTCTATTCTTGGGCAGATACAGAATCTCCAGAACATGGACTTGGATACCATAAAAGAAAAAGCCCAGGCCACCTTCACTGAAATCAAGCAGACAGCGGAGCAGAAGTGTTCCGTGATGTGAGGGGTGGGAGGGGTGGAGGGAGGGAACCAGCCATCCTTGGAAAAGACCACTCACTTGTGGGACGTTTCAAGCAGTACATGTTTTAATGTAGTGAACACAGTTAGGAAAACCACGATGATCCATTGACAGACAATAATTTGGTTGTTCTAAATATTCCTGGCAGAGCATTTAGCTAACACCTTGCAGCAGGGACCTTACTTTCCTTTTAGTTATAAATGAGATAAACTGGAAAATTTCAGTAGTAAATGATGATGCAGAACACATATCTGCTTAAAGACCTTGAGATGAGCCAGGAAGAAACAAAAGCAAGGGGCATTTCCTCTCCAACTTTCTTCCTTGGAGGCCAAGTTCTCACCCTGTCCAACTGTTCGCCGGACACCAGGTCCCTTCAGAGAGAAATGTGGAGAGTCAAGGTGTCCACTGGGAGCCGGGTTTCCCACAGGGAGCTGAGTCTACAGACTCCAGGGCAATCAAAGGTCACCACCCCCACCCCTCACCTCCAGGATCCTTGAATTTGTCAATGATACTCATCAAGTTTGGTCCTTGGATGCTTCTCAGCCAAGTGGCGGTAGCACGGATGTGGTGAACAATGACGAATTGAGGCAGGGAATAGACCTCACTAGCCCTTTGCAATGGAGATCATCATTCTAGTGGCCATGTGAAGAATGGAACCAAGGGAGGCACAATTAGAGGCAGAGGGAAACCAGGCAGACAGCTGCTCTTTTTGAGTTGAGCTTAACTCTCCTTGTCTGAACTTGGTGATAGCAATGGGAACAAAGTGGGTAGACTAACAGAGAGCGTTAAGAAGTTAAATCAATCTCTCTCTGTCTCCTCCCAACCTCTCTCTCTCTCTCATCCCCTTCTCTCCCTATCTCTCTTTTTTTTTCTTCTCCTGTCCCTTCCCATCCCACCCCTTTAGACTACCTTCCAGTAAATCACACTGTCATTTGGTGCCACAAGCTTTCAGGGTAGACACTGATTTCCCCCCCCTAATATCTGCTCTCTTTCAAAAGGAATAATTCAAAAGACTTAGGACAATTACCACTGAAACACTTCGAGCTATTTAGCTAAAGCCCACCAAACCAAAACAAAATACTGATTTTTTTTTTTTTTTTTTGGTGACTCTGTTCATACAGTGAATAAAGATCTATCAAAGGAAAAGGAAACTGAGACCGAAAACTTAGGGTCTAAGTTGTTCTAAACCCAGAGTTCTCAAATGTGTTGTACAAGAAGTTTCATGTAATAAAAATAAGCAAATAAAACAAATGAATAGAGGTCCAAAACCTATGGTCCTTGGCAAAGTTTAATCTGTCTTGGAAATTCCTGGGAGAACATTGGTGCAATGATTGAGGCTGATTAGCCTTCTAGTCCACAAACCCAGATGCCATGGGCACATTTTAAAACCATGCTTGTCTTTTATCAGAAATGGCATGTGAGTTGTGATTTGTTTTATAGCAGAAACTTTAAAAAACTCACTTTTTAAAAAACTACAATATAATAGATAACATTTATTTTCAGTTTAATGCCTGACTCTGCCCTGTAGTTGGTGAGGTGGGTAGTATGGATGGGTGAGAAGTGCTGTATGTGGCCTGATATCTGTACACTTTGTATGACATAAAATACTACAGCTGCCAAATTGTTCCACACTCTAGCCTCAGGATGACAAAGAAGATGTGCTTTCTTGTAAAAGATGCGGCCAGTTCTGCTAAGGAAATCACTAAATTGGCACTTCCTCTTGACTGCCAACATTACTCCAATGCAATTTGGTCGTTGTCTCAATGAAGCTGCACAGCTGCTAGAAGACTCTGACCATGATTCCTCTCATATCACACCATACAACCCCACAACACAGCCCAGTATATCACATCACCCCACATCACATTACACCAGACCACAACCTATCACACCACATTACACTACAACGCACCACCCCACACTAAACCACCCCTCACCACGCCAAACCACACCACCCCAATCAACACCAAATCACATGTGTATGGGTTGGGAGAGGGAGGACATGTATTAGGGCATCCAGAAGGCACCTTTCTCTCTAGAGGGTAGATAGGTGTCTGTGCTGTATGATGTTGAGGAGCACAAAAAGGTCTCCCATCATCAAAACCTAGAATCCAACAATTATTAAGGACTACGAGGGAATCTATTCCAATCTCCCATACAATAAAGGGACCCTTCCCAAACTGTCCCAGTTGAGCCTTATTTGAAAGCTTCCAGTGGTACAGAAGTCACTATCTGCTGCTCCAAGGAAATTTAACCACCAGCTCTTCCATTTGTAGACAGCTCTAGTTGTTAGAAAATCCTTCTTTGTCTTAAGCTGAAAATGGTTGCATCTTTAATCCATTGGTCATGGTTCTGTTGAATTAAACTGCACAGATTGTGCCTACATTCCCACTCAGACTTTGATATATCCCCTCTCAGTTTTCTCTTTTTCAGGAAGACATCCTTACTTCTTTTTGTCAATTCTTATCATACAGTAGGAACACTGTGAACCCACTGGGTAATTGAGTGCTGACTGCCCATGTCTAGGAGTGAAGTCAACCATGCAGAAGGCAGCAATGCTGTCCCCTTCCACACCCTGCCACTGGACTTGATGTTTGAAGCCACTCCTGAGCCAACTCATAGTCAGGAATGAGGATTTTAGTCCCAACCCCACTAGCACATGACCTCGGACCAGTTATTTATACTATCTGGAAATCCATTTTCTCAACAGTGAAAATGAGGGGGCTGGATTACTCTACCTTCTGTAATTCATTCTATGGTTTCAGGATGGTCACTGTGGAGATTTATCTTGTGAAAGAGAGTACATTAGCCCATTGTCACTGCCACAGAACTAGGTTTCAGTCCTTTACTAGCTTCAACTGAGGAAAGGGACACCAGGTTCCAGGAGTGGCGGGGAGGAAGAGAGAGTTTTGATAGATGCTAAAAGAGAGGAGAGAAAAATCTAGAGATCCAGGGGGGCATTTCTATTCAGGCAGAAGGAACCATAATGACTCTGGGGAGAGGTGCTGAAGAATAAATTCCAAGAAGACAAATTAAATGGACTTCCCAATTTTGCTTAGTCTAGTCCCAATTAGATATGGACTCCTACAGTACAATGAAGCAGGAGTTCTACTTTTGAAGGACTATTGATATAGTGAGCTCAGTTACCCAGAAACCAACTGATCTAGTTTGTGAGTTATGTAAGTACCTTGGTTTTGCTCCTGGCACTAGAAATTTAGCCAAATTCCTGCTTACAAACAGAACCATCAGACACAGGGAGAGGAGTGAAATTAAAAGTGAAAAAACTAGAGCTTACAGCTTCTGATAGTGGAGAATAAGCTCCTACTGGATCAACCCTCCTGCAAACAACAACCATAAACTATGAACAAAATACAAAGAAACAATTGCCTGAAAGCACTGGAAGCAGCCAAAAGCAGGTCCACACTGGAGAGAAATGAAACCTGAACTGAGAAGAAGGAAAAAACACTGGTGAGTTTTCCTTTGCTTACAGGTTTCATCTGAGGGCAGACCCCACTTGAAGCCAAGTAAGACAACTAAAACTCAGACAGAAAACCTGCAGCCTTAATGTATTGAAGAACCAGCAGAGTTTGGGGTGCCCACAGCAGCTGCAAAATGAAAGAGCGAATCCTAGAAAGGAGAGAGCTATAGGAGGGGGATTTTAAATTCGTGTATAAAGTCTCTTCAAGATCCTGGCTAATCCCTGAACTATGCATAGATTAGGCATACTCTGAGCAGCCCAGTGAAGGCTAAACAAACTGAACTAAGAATTCTGTTACTGCCCACTTAAGAGAAACAGAGTTTTGAGTTTGAATCCAGCCATGTTTGCTGACTATGAAACAAACAGACAAACAAATGAAAATAATCTTCAGAAAAACATAACAGAACTCAGCAAAGTAAGTAGAAGGATGGAAACACTAGAGAGCACAAACCAATGAAATAGAAAACAGACAAACAATAGAAAAAATTAGGAAGTCCAAAAGTTGGTCGTTTAAAAGATCAACAAACTTGACAGACACCTAGCTGAATTGCTTAAGAAACAAGTAAGAGTACACAAATGACCAATATCAACATTGAAAGAGGGGATACACTACAAATCCTACAGACATTCAAGGATAAGGGAATATTATGGAGAACTTTATGCTAATAAACTTGACAAGTATTTAGGTGAACTTAACAAATTCCTTGAAAAAAATGCACCTCACAAATACTGATGCAAGATATATAGAATAACCCTATGTCTTAAAAAAATAGAAATAATTATTAAAACCCTTCCCACAAAGAATACACCAAGCTTACATGACCTCACTGGTGTCTTTTATCAAATATTTAAGGGAAAATAGCACAATCTTACCCAAACTCTTTCAGAAAGAGGAAGAAAAAATTCTTCTCAAGTCATTTTATAAGGCAAATATAATCCTGATGCCAAAACCTGACAAAAACATTATTTAAAAAAAGAAAATTGCAGGCCAATATCTCTGTTGAATTTAAATTTTTAAAATTCTTAACAACTAATAGAAAATAAAATCCAGGCTGGATGTGGTGGCTTACCACTGTAATACCAGCACTTTGGGAGGCCGAGGTGGGCAAATCATTTGAGATCAGGAGTTCGAGACCAGCCTGGCCAACATGGTGAAACCCCATGTCTACTAAAAATACAAAAAATTTACCTGGGTGTGGTGGCATACACCTGTGGTCCCAGCTACTTGGGAGGCTGAGGCGTAAGAATCACTTGAACCCAGGAGGAGGAGGTTGCAGTGAGCTGAGATCGCACCACTGCACTCCGGCCTGGGTGACAGAGGGAGAATCTGTCTCAAAAAAAAAAAAAGAAAATCCAGCAATACACAAAAAGGACAATATATCATGAACAAATGAGGTTTATCTTACAAATTCAAGGTTGATTTAATTTAACATTCAAAACCCAATAAATATAATTCACCATATTAACACAATAAAAAGAGAAACCCCATATAATCATTTATGTCAACAGAGAAGGCATTTATCAAAATCCAATACCCATTGTTGATTTAAAACTCTCAGCAAACTAAGATTAGAATAAAACTTTATCAACTCAATAAAGAGCATCTTTGAAAAACCAACAGCTAACATCCCTGATGGTAAAACATTACTTTCCTCTAGAAATGGGAACAAGACAAAGAAATTTACTCTCGTTATTTCTTTTCAACATTGTACCAAGGCCCTGGCCAGTGCAATAAGGGAGAAAAAAAGGAAGAAAAGAAAAGATGGGAAAGAAAGATGTGAAACTGTCTCTATTCACAGATGACATGATTACTAATACAGAAAATTATAAGGAATTTATAAAACAACCACCAGAACTAATAAGTTAATTTAGTAAGGTTGCAGGAAACAATGTCAGTATATAATGATCAATTGCATTTTTATATACTAGCTGCAAACAATTCAAAAATGGAATTACAACAATTTTATTTCCAATAGCATTAGGAAACTTAAAATCATTAGTAATAAATGTAGCAAAAGATGTAGAAGGCCTGTACACTGAAAATTGCAACACATTCCTGAGAGAATTCAAGAATAAATAAATGTTTATGGATCAGAAGATTTAATATTGTCATGCTATCAATAAACAGCAAATTGATCTATAGAGTCAGTGCAGTCTCAATCATAATCCTATCATGTAGAAAAAGATGAGCTGTTTCAAAAATATAACTGGAAAGGCAAGTGTAGTAGGATATACAGAGCCATCTTGAAAAAGAAAAACAAGTTTGGAGGGTTTACTCCACTTGCTTAAGGCTGTACTATGAAGCTACAGTAACCATGACAGGGTGATATTGGTACCAATTGATACTGGTACTGATCAATACTGGTACCTGAAATAGACCCACAATTATATGTCAACTGATTTTTCTAAATTTTTACTTGGAAATAATGATAGATTCACAGGTAATTGCAAAGATTGTACAGAAAGGGTCCCATGTGCTCCCAGCTTCTCCCAATGGTTCCATCTTATATAATTACAGTGCAATATCAAAACCAGAAAATTGACAGTGGCCTAATGGGTGTGTATAGTTCTGTGCCATTTTATCACATGTGTAGATTCATACATCCACTGCAATCAAGATACAGATCTGTTTCATCATCACAAAGATCTCTCTGATTCAACTCCTTTATAATCACATCTATCCTCCCTCTTCCCACTCCCAAGCCCTAGAAACCACTAACCTCCATCTCTTGGCCAATTGATTTTTGACAAAGATACCGATGCAATCCTATGAAGGAATGGAAAGTCTTTTTTTTTAATGTGCTGAAACATGTCAAACCTACACCCTTATCTCATACCATATCTAGAAACTTAATTCACTGTGGATCACAGACCTAAGCATAAAACTAAAACTGTGAAGCTTCTAGAACAAAACACAGAAGAAAATTTTTGTGATCTTGGAATAAGGAGAGCTTTTCTAGAGAATAGAAAAATTTAAAAATTGATAAATTAGGCCTTATCAAAATTTAAAACTCCTGCTCATCAGAGGATATCATTAAGAAAATAAATAGCCAAGCCACATACAAGTTACAGACTGGGAGAAAATATTTGCAAAATTTATATCTGACAAAGGACCCAGACCTTTGATATATATATTTTTTTAAGCCCTTACAACTCAATAAAAAAAAATTTAAAACAAATTTTTGAAGGGCAGAAAATGCGAGCAAACACTTAACAAAGTGAAGTATGCAAATGGACAAGTATATAAAAAAGTGCTCAGTGTAATTGTCGGGGAAATGAAAACGAAAACTAACCACAGACTTGCTAGAATGGTTAAAATTTAAAAGACTGACAACAACAAGTTTTGGTGAGAATATGGAGCAATCAGAATTCTTGTATATTACATATTGTTGGGGAAAGTTCTGGCAGTTTCATCTAAAACAAACACACTAGGCTAGAATCCTTAAAAAAAATTGAGCTCTAGCTAATTAAGTGCATACTGAAGTATCTGGAAGTGAGATGCACTGAAGTCTGCAACTTACTTTTAAAAATACACAAAAAAATAAGAGATTGTTGAGTAGTTAGATAAATAGGTGTCATAGAACAATAAAGAAAAATATTAATTTTAGAATCTAGATGGGGGGTCCATGGTGTTTACAATCCTTTCAACTTTACTACATGTTTTAAGTTTTTCTTAATAAATGCTTTATATTTTATGATTAAATGATGAAGCGGAAATGAATAAACTTCTCCACTTGTCAACAGCTCTAGTGAAAAAAGTATGATGAGAAGAGAGATGGAAACAAAAATATACAATGACATTTGGGATTCTCTGTGTATTTTTAAGCTCTCATTTTCTCCTCTGCCCAATAGTTCAGATAGATATTTGTCTCATATTCTAATATTCATGTTTAGAACTTTCATTTAAGGGTTCAAAGCATTGAGCAATATATAAATATCACTCTCAGCAAAAAATTCCAATTTCTATAAGAATTTTATATTTCTTAATGCAATTAAAAATATAACACTTAAAATGAAATAAATATACGCTTTGGGAGGCCAAGGTGGGTGGATCACTTGAGGCCAGGAGTTCAAGATCAGCCTGACCAACATGGTGAAACCCCATCTCTACTCAAAATACAAAACCTAGCAGGACATGATGGTGCACACCTGAAATCCCAGCTACTCGCGAGGCTGAAGCACAAGAATCGCTTGAACCTGGGAGGCGAAGGAGCCAAGATCACACCACTGCATTCCAGCTTGGGTGACAGAGCAAGACACTGTCTTAAAATAAAATAAAATAAAATAAAATAAAATAAAATAAAATAAAATAAAATATAGTGACAGTCTAACCAAAAGAATTCTGGAGGGAGAACTTATGTCTTGTTATCCTTATAGGCATTTACAAGACTGGTGCTCCCAAGCGTTCAAGTGTCAAATAGCATGTTTTGTGTGGACTTTCAGATCCAGCACCGTGCTAAACCCAAAATGTTCCACTGGTCATGGATGTGGGGCTCCTGGAGGCTTCTGTGTTTCTCTTCCCCCTCCTCTTGTTTACGTCTGTGGCCAGTCCATGTTTTTATTAGAATGACTATCAGCATTCTGATAGTAACACATGTTACATCCACATGTGTGCCCTGAAGATGTTGGAGAAATAAAATGTATTCCCTAAAAAATACCGCATAAATCACCAGAAAACCTCAACAAGAAATTTCTACCCCAAGACTACAATGTGGCTCTTTGAAGAAATAACAATTTTAAAATAAAGAAGAATGTAAACGGACTTTGCGTGCTCTCTGCAGTGGAATTCAGAGTCTCCCTATTTTTGTTTTTGTTTTAATTTTTCCCTTTTAAGAAATTCTAGCCAGGACATAGTGGCTCATGTCTGTAATCCCAGAACTTTGGGAGGTTGAGGCAGGGGGATCCCTTGAGCTCAGGAGTTTGAGACCAGCCTAGGCAACATAGCAAGATTTTGTTTCTACTTGAAAATCAAAAAAGTTATCTGGGCATGATGGTGAGTACCTGTAATCTCAGCTACTCAGAAGGCTAAGGTGGGAGGATTGCTTGAGCCCAGGAGAGAGGCTGCAGTGAGCTATAATCTATGATTGCACCATGGCACTCTAACCTGTGTAACAAAATAGATCCTGTCTCAAAAAAAAAAAAGAAAGAGAAGAAAGAAGAAAGAAAGAAAGGAAAGAAAAAGAAAGAAAGAAGAAAAAGAAACATTTTATTAATTTTTTAAATTGCAGTAAAATATACACAACAGAAAATTTACCATCTTCACAATTTTTAAGTGTACATTTCATTGGCATTAAGTATATTCACACTGCTGTGCAACCATCACCATCATCCATTTCCAGACTTTTACGTTTGCAAACTGAAACTCTATACCCACTAAACAGTAACTTCCCACTACCCTCTCACTCTGGTCCCTGGCAACCATCTTTCTACTTTCTGTCTCTATGAATTTGATTACTCTAGGTACCTCACATGAGTGGAATCATATAGTAGTATTTGTTTTCTTGTAACTGGCTCATTTCACTTAGCACAATGGCTTCAGGATTTATCCGTGTTGTAGCGTGTGTCAGAATTTCCTTCCTCTTTAAGCCTGAATAGTGCTCTACTGTATGTTTTGCTTATCCACGTATCCACTGATGGACTGTTGGGTTGCTTTTGCCTATTAAGAGTAAAGCTGCTATGAATATGGGTATACAAATATCTGTCCAAGTTCCTGCTTTCAATTATTTTGGGTATATACTCAGAAGTGAAATTCCTGGACCATAATATCCTTTGCTTGTCTACATTAGAAAGAGCAGTTTTGAGAGCTGCAAAAAGTATGCTTGGAGAATGTAATAAATTTTGAAATTGTACAAATTAAATTCAGATTTAGAAAACTTGTGGCTTTTTTGCCTTTGAAAATATATTTTTTTTGTTATGGAAAAATTTCAAACCTCACCAAAAGTAGAAAGACTAGTACAAGAAATTTACTTGTGCCGAAGTTTAGCTCCTTTACCCAACTCTAAAATGCGGCTAGCCCTTGAAAACAATATATTCTTACAACTCTGTTTATATGCTAAAAACATCATTCTTAGATGGCATCTAATTTCTGAAGTTAAAGAAAGATAGCATGTATGTACAAAATGAGGTTTACTTATTTTCTTAACTCATTTCAGAAACCCTTGAAGATTTCCAAGTTGTGTTTTTTTAAAGATCATTCATTTAACTGACAATGCACACGCCCTGCAGTAAGCACCGTAAACTCCCAACACTTGAATGAAGACACTTCTGGGGAGCATCTTGTAAACCCTACTGAAAGCATCTGGTGGCTAAAAGGGGCTAATTCGGTTCATCAGAACATATAGGATCAGCATTTTTAGGGCTTAAGGGGTCAAAGGAGAAAGCACAATAAAAATCAACAAAGAGATGTTCATAAAATCACCGTGAACTGTAAAAGTAAACTAAACAGTAGAGTTGCTTGGACCCGCCTTGGGGGAAAAAACTGACATTCCCTAGAATGGTGTGGGTTCTGAGCAAGACGGCAATGGCGTTGCATGGGAACCCCTGTCTCCTCATTTAATGAACGCTCACATCAAAGGCTGTGGAGGAAACCCCAGCCAGCGCTGATGCTAACAAGACTGGAGTGGATTGAAATGCCTTTTGAAAGTGATCAAATGGTTTCTGTGGACTATTTGGGAAGGAAAGCTAAGCAGTTTGACATTTTCCAAACACATGGGAAATAATTAATATTTTAGAAAAACTCCAGATGACTGAGTATAAGAATGTGAAAAAATGTATGCTTGTGCCAATTAATAGCTGTGTGAAATCAGACAAGTTGCTTAACTGCTTCCTTATGTGAAAAATAGAGTTCCTTGTAGTTATTCATTGACTCAACCACGACTGTGTGCAACATATGTTCTGGGTGCTGGAGATCCAAGAGGTAAGGTCCCTATTCTCACGTAGCTAAGATTCCAGTGAGGGGAGACGGATAGTAAAACATAGAAGATAGGTTTGGAGAGTAGTAGGTGCTATCAAAAAAATGGAATTATAAGAAGATCATGCAAATATTTGAGGGAGGGCATTTCAGGCAGAGAGAATAGTAAGGGCAAAGGTCTTGAGGCAGAAAGGAGCTCAAGATTTCAAGAAGGAGGATTTCAAGAAGAGGATTTCAAGAAGAGGAAAGAGGCCAAGGGGGGGGTGCAGCTCAGTGAGCAAGTTGGTAAGTATAGGAAAGGAGTCGGAAGTGTTAAATCAGGAGATGTGAGAAGTGGAAAAACAGTAAGTCTTCTTGAGCAGTGCAAGGAGTTTGGATTTTATCCTGTTACAGTGAGCCTTTGGATAAATTTTATGCAGGGAGTGGCATGATCCGATTTATATTTTTCAACATTATCTGGCTGCTGCGTGGAAAGTGGAGAGAAGGGAGCTAAGAGTAGCAGAAAGGAAACCAGTTAGAAGGCTAATTCAGTCCTCTGTCCAAGCAAGATAAGACGGTGGCCTGCACGGTGGTGGAGAAGCAGAGCCAAAGGAACTCCTGCAAACATTGAATATGGAGACTTCAGGGAAGAAGGATTATAATAATACTGACCTCTGAAATGAAATGAGATGGCACATGCCAAGTTAACTCATGGTATCCAGCTCATTAATGTTACTGAGATGAACATGGCATTGACAATGACTAAGGCCAGGAACAGGAGAAAGGGGGAGAAGGAAAAGGAGATTGTGGCTTGCCCTTTCCTGTAGGACCATGAACTATCTGACTTGCCTTTAGGGCAGCAAAAGCTTGACAAAGTCTACAAAATAGGCAAGCTTTATACTAAATTTCAGAATGTAGAATATTGGAATGTTCTTTTGCCTTATGCTTTTTCTGTACCTGTTGAGATGATCATGTGATTTTTGTCCTTCATTCTGTTAAGGTGGCATGTCATATTAGTGATCTGATTTACTGTTGAACCAACCTTGCATCCCAGGGATAAACCTCACTTGATCATGGTGAATGATCTTTTTAATGTGCTGTTAAATTTGGTTTACTGAGGATTTTTTCATCTACATTCATCAGGGATATTGACTTGTAATTATCTTTTTTATACTGTCCTGATTTGGCTTTGGTATGAGAGTAATGCTAGCCTTTTAAAAATGAGTTTGGAAGAGTTCCTTTATCTTCATTTTTTTTGGAAGAATTTCAGAAGGGTGGCGTTAAAGCTCCCATGTTGCTATCTGGTCCTGGATTTTTGGTGGTTGTTGTTGTTGCTGGGAGGTTTTAAGTTACTGGTTTCATCTCCTTGTTGATCTATCCAGATTTTCAATTTCTTCATGATTCAGTCTGGGTAAATTGTATGTTTCTAGGAGTTTGTTTCTTCTAGGTTATCTTAGAATAATAAAAATTCATGGCAGTCTCTTATGATCCTTTTTATTTCCTTGATATCAGTTGTAATGTCTCCGCTTTTATTTATAATTGGATCCTCTTTCTTTTTTTCCTTGGTTAGTCTAGTTAAAAAATTGTCAATTTTGTTTTTTTAAAAAAACAACCTTTAGTTTTGTTAATCTTTTCTATTTTATTTCTAGTGTCTATTTCATTTATTTCTGCTCTAATCTTTATTATGAAAACTCTAAGCAAATTAGACATGGAAGAATGCACCTCAACATAATAAAGGTCATATATGACAAGCCCACAGATAACATAATTCTCAACAGTGTTCCCCTATGATCCAGAGCAAGACAAGGGTGCACACGTCCACAACATCTATTCAACGTAGTATTGGAAGTCCTTGCCAGAGCAATCAGGCAAAAAACAAACAAATGAGCCGGGCGCGGTGGCTCACGGCTGTAATCCCAGCACTCTGAGAGGCCGAGGCGGGCAGATCACCCTGAGGTCGGGAGTTTGAGATCAGCCTGACGAACATGGAAAAACCCTGTCTCTACTAAAAATACAAAAAAGTAGTAGGGCGTCGTGGCGGGCGCCTATAATTTCAGCTACTCGGGAGGCTGAGGCAGGAAAATCGCTTGAATCTGGAAGGCGGAAGTTGCAGTGAGCCGAGATAGCACCATTGCACTCCAGCCTGGGCAACAAGAGCAAAACTCCATCTCAAAACAAAAACAAAATCAAACCAACAAACAAAAAAACCCAAATGAATAAATGACATCCAAATTGGACAGGAAGAAGTTAAATTGTCTCTGTTTGCAGATAACATGATCTTATAAGTAGAAAACTCTAAAGACTCTACCAAAAAATAGTCAGAACTAATAAACAAATTCAGTAAGGTTTCGAGATACAAAATAACATACAAAAAGCAGTTGTATTTCTATACTGTAACAAAAAAACTAATCAAAAAAGGAATTAAGAAAAAAATCCTGTTTACAATGGCATCAAAAAGAATAAAATACTTAGGAATAAATTTAACCAAGGAGGTGAAAGATCTGTATGCTGAAAACTATAAGACATTAATGAAAAAAATTAAACAAAACACAAATACATAGATATCCTGTGTTCATGAATTGGAAGAATTAATATTATTAACATTTCCACACAACTCAAAGTGTTCTACAGATTCAGTGCAATTCCTATCAAAATTCCAATGGTATTTTTCACAGAAATAGAAAAAAAAATCCTCTGGTAATCATTTCCCAAAGTGTGTGTACACATCAAATCATCACACTGTACACTTCAAATATATACAATTTTTATTTGTCAATTATACCTCAATAGAGCTGGAAAAAATAAATAATACTTTTAATAAAACAATACTGGAATAATTTAACTGAGGCTTTACAGTGTATTCACAAGTTTCATCAAAATTTAATAAAGTGTGATGTGCAAAGAACACTGGTGGAGAGATCTGGCCATATCTGTGAGCTGAAAAAAGTTCATCCGACCTTGACACGCACCAAAAATCATCGACACCTTTTCTTGGGCACCTCAAGGAAGACAAGACTTTCCCAGAGATTGGTAGGAAAGCATAATAAAACAGACCAGCTTTTTCACAAATACAACAAGGGGCTTATCATGAAGGTAAGGAAGACGGCAAATAAGGGAAGGGAACGGTACTCATTTGCTGGGGTTGCCATGACAAAGGACCACAGACTGGGGGCCTTAAACAGCAGAAACCGATTGTCTCCCATACTGGAGGCTGCAAGTCTGAGATAAAGGTGTCTGCAGGGTTGGTTTCCTCCGAGGTCTGCGAGGGAGAATCTGTTCCATGCCTCTCCCTGAGCTTCTGGTCGCTGCTGGCAGTCTTTGGTGTTCCTAGGCTTGTAGAAGCATCACCCTGATGTCTGCCTTCATCCGGGTGTGCGTCTGTGTCCAAATTTCCCCTTCTTTTTAAAGGCACCAGTCATTTTGGATTAGGGCCCATCTACTCCTTTATGACCTCATTGTAACATAACTAATTATTATCTGCAACAACCCTATTTCCAAGTAAGGTCACATTCTGAGGTGCTGCGGGTTAGAACTTCAACATATAAAATTTCAGGGGCATCTAGTCAACACAAAACAGGAACTAAGAGTCTCAAGAGCTCACTGTGCACCGGACACTGTGCTAGAAATTCCCCAAGACCCTGTAGAGTGGAGGAGTTTGGGGAAAGCTTGTTCTATAGCCGACTTGCAGAGTAGTTCCCTAAACGTATGCACGCACATGCGCACACGCACACATGCAATACATACTCTATTTTCTCTAATAATACCTCGGCTTAGTTTACTAGAACACACATATTTTTTACCTGTGGAGGATGACATGGTAATTTAAGGTGTGAGGAAGAAATGGAACTGAGTAAGAAACGTGAAAAGGAGACAAAGTTGAAGTGCTGAGCAGCCACGATAGGGAGGGGATAATTCAAGTGTGAATGATTCAACATTGATGCTAATGCATTTTCAAAGCAAACATATGGCATTTAGAGACAATCTGATGTTTGTGGTTCTCTGTGCACCTCTTACTAGCTTGAGATAATCAAGAGTTGATTGTATTCTAGCCTTCTGTTAGTCATCTTGCTAATCATAAAGTGTTCTACAAACTCTAGACAGAACAAACAACCCAATTGAAAAATGGGCAAAGAACTTGAGTAGGTGTTTCTCTCAAGAAGATATACAAATGGACAATAAGCAAATGCAAAAAGGCACGATATAACTAATCATTAGGGAAATGCAAACCAAAACCAGTGAGATACCGGTTTACACCTATTAGGATGGTTATTATTTTTTTTAAATAGCAGAAAATAACAAGCAATGAGAAGAATTGGCAAGGATTCACAATCTACCGTGCGTGTGGCTGGTGGAAATGTAAAACGGTGCAGCAGCTGTGGAAAACCATGTGGCAGTTCTGCAAATAATGAAACACAGGATTACCATATGATCCAGCAATTCCACTTCTGGGTATTTACCCAAAAGAATTGAAAGCAGGTCAGGTGCGGTGGTTCACACCTGTAATCCCAGCACTTTGGGAGGCCAAGGTGGGCGGATCACTTGAGCCCAGCCTGGGTGACAGTGTGAAACCCCGTCTCTACTAAACATACAAAAATTAGCCGGGCATGGTGCTGCACACCTGTAATCCCAGCTACTCGGGAGGCTGAGGCAGGAGAATCGCTTGAACCTGGCAAGCAGAGGTTGCAGTGAGCCAAGATCATGCCACTGTACTCCAGCCTGGGCAACAGAGATTCCGTCTCAAAAAAAAAAATGGAAAGCAGGCACTTAAACAGTTATTTGCACACTAATGTTCATAGCAGCATCGTTCACAACAGCTAAGAGGTGAAAGCAACCCAAGTGTCTAGCAACAGATTAATGGATAAGAAAAATGTAGTATATACATACACGGGCATATTATTCAGCCTTAAAAAGAAAGAAAATTCTGGCACATGCTACAACATGGATAAACCTGAAGACATTATGCTAAATGAAAGAGGCCAGTCACAAAAGAACAAATACTCTATGATTCGACTCACATGAGATACTTAGAGTAGTCAAATTCCTAGAGACAGAAAGATGGTTGCTGGGGGCTGGGGACCGGGAGTGGTGAGGAGTTTTGATTAATGGATACAAAATTTTAGTTCAGGAAGATTAAAACGTTCTGGAGATGGATGGAGGTGATGATTGCACAGCAATATGAAGGTATTTAATGCCACAGAACCATATACTCAAAAATGATTGAAATGGCACATTTTTAGTTGTGTGTATTTAACCACACATTTTTTAAAAAGGAAGTAGGAGACACAGTCCTGGCCTTTGAATTGTTTCTGCTTGTGAGTAGCTCGTGCTTTGTCAGGAGTTAGCTGCATTCTGGGTTTTTTTTTTTCACTCTCCAAATTAAAACATAAAATGGAATATGTTAAACTCCTATTTTAAGAAGCAGGCAGCTTCCATTTGGGGGAATGAGAATGTGTATGTTGACTTTGAATTAGAAGAGAAGGAGAGTAACCCAACACATATTTATGGATCTGAACCAGAGTTGTGCTATAATTATTTATCTGAATACAAAGGAGGCTGGGTGTGGTGGCTCACACCTGTAATCCTAGCACTTTGGGAGGCCGAGGCAGGCAGATCACCTGAGGTCAGGAGTTGGAAACCAGCCTGGCCAAAAAGGTGAAACACCGTCTCTGCCAAAAATACAAAAAAATTAGCCAGACGTGGTGGCACATGTCTGTAGTCCCAGCTAATCAGGAGGCTGAGGCAGGAGGACCACTTGAGCCCTATAGAGATGAATGGTGGTTTGCACCAGATTGGAGATGGAGAAAAGCCATCAGAATCTGTTTATATGTTGAAGCTACAGCCAACAGGATTGCCTGACAAATTGGGTGATAGAAAGAGAAATGGCTTAGAATTTGAGACACGTGAGTGAAACAGCCATTTACAGATATGAGGAAGATGGTGGTAGAACAGGTGCAGGAGGGAAGTCCTATTCAGAAACTCTGTTTCTAACATGTACTCAATACACATGCAAATGGAGATGCCTAACAGGCAGTCAATAAACTACAGGAGTCAGAAAGAGTTCCGGAGTAGAGTCAAGGAGAGCATCAAGAAAGTGAGTCTAAATAGGGAGCAGGACCTAGGGCTGGGCTGGGCATTCCAGCTTTCAGAGGTCAAGGACAAGAGGAGGAATCCAGGGAGGATACTGCCGAGGAGCAACCAGTGAGCTAGAAAGAAAACCGGAGGTTGTAGAGAACTGGAAGCCAAATGATTTTCAGTAGAACACTGCCTTGCTGTGAAAAAGACTAGAGCCAGCCAAACCCCGGGTGGGGGTTGGGTCAAGGCTGCTGCAAAATGGGCATCCTTGGATTTGCCTTCTTAGCACTCTAAGAGGATTGATAGGCTTCAAGACCATCATCCCCTCAAGATAAATGTCTTTAGTGCTTCCCCCTAGACACTCTGAATTCAATTAGTTTAATTAGAAAACAAGTAAAGAGGAATTATCTTAATATAGCTTTGCTCCTAACAACTCAAAAAAGTCCATTTATTTGGCAGAAATCCAAGTTCCCTCTTTTGTTTATATATTCTGAGATAATGATGTAAATTTTCATTTCTGAGTAAAAAGGCAGACATCTCTCACCCTGTCAATCATGGTTTTGTTTTAGTTTTAATAATAAATAATAACAATAATAAACACTTCCTGATTTCCTCATTTTTAATGAGGTAGGAGCAGTAATATGCTAGTAATGTTTAAATATCATTTAGTTTTTAAGTTGAGAGGGGGACTGTCTGATTTTTAGTGTTTGCCAATTGCTGTGGTGAAATTACTACCACTGTGGCTGATTTCAAGCTACTAAGATGAATCACTGAACTCAGAACTGGGAAGATGCTAACCATAAGTTCTTACAAGCCAGTAGGGGCTGATTCCAGCACACCAATGCATAGCAATATTAGCTGTTTGCCAAAAATCCCTGCAAATCTATTGCCAAGGGAATTTTTCCTCTTACCGAGAGGCTACTTGAACTTGCATCAGTTGTAAAAGCAAGCTCAGAACCAAGATAATTGGGTTGGTAAGTGACGGGGGAGTTGTGTGAAGAGTAACTTCATTGTGTTTGTACAACAAATATATTCCTCCACAATTCACGCACTGACTTTCTCTAACTATAAGCATGGCGCATCTGAGTGTAACAGCCTGAGAGCTCAGCATGGCGGTGCTAATGCCAGAGTGCCCAGTGGACACCCTGGGAGTCTGGGACCCGGCCTCCAGTCCAAGCCCTAGTACAAACATTCTGTCTCACCTTGGGCTAACTGCTTAATTTCTCTGGGCCCACACATTTTTCACATCTAAAATGTTAAAATGGGGGCTAGAAATAAGAGAACAGAACAGATAATCATCAAAGTTCGTTTTCTAAATCTTCAATATACGATCCCCTGAAATAACAGGACACTAAGTGGGAGGGCAGTTTTAAGTGATGCTGTTTCCAAAAATATCATAATTGGGAAACAATGGAAATTCCCAAGGAGGAGACTTCTTGCTAATTGCTGAATGGTCTGCAGAGAGCTGTGGTCCCTATTTTTAGGTGAAAGGAAGGCTTTCAAACAGGGTATTACTGCTGGGAAACAACAGCTCTCAACTGCCCTTCATTTCGTCTTGTGACGAGATGAAATGTTTGCTTCCATATGCCCATCTGCGAGGGCTCTCAATTAAACCCATAATGTCTACATGAGGCCCATCTCTTTGTTGGTTTATGGTCTTTCAGCCACGATTATCTGATGGGGTTATTATTCACTACACTATCCTTATATCAACATTTGCTTCAATCTAGTCTGAAAATACTAGAGAACATCCAGATTGTCATAGTAAGAGGTAAACTACTATACTGGAAATGTCTTTATCATATGTGTCAAGGTCATATATTTATGAAAGTGGCCAAGGATATTCATTGTTAGTTGCCCGCATGTAAAAATGGGGTTCTGGTAGGCACCTCTAAGAACATTTTTCTGATATACCTTGTGGGTTGCTTCAAGTAGCTAATGTTTCATAAATGAGGGAGATCTGGTAGTGAGAGATGAACAAGCATAGTGTATTTTATCTCTGGAAGCAATGTCAGTATTAAAAAGAGCTTAGCTAGTGATATTTTTGCAACCATTGCCAGCAACTCACCCATGATATGCAATATATAATACAATATAGGGGAGAATTCACAGCATCAAAGGCCAATGCTGAAAAATATCTTTTAGATGCTTAAATATATATTGTTCACAAACCACTGAGAGTGATTTGAAACTCAGAACAGGGAAAACTCCCTAAACTTCATGAGATAGCCTTGGAAAGTTGAATGGCATACTTATTATTATTTTTTTTTTAGCAAACCTGTAACCATCTTAAATGACTTAATAAATTATAGGCCATCCACCATACCTTTCTCATCCCCACATCACTCTGAACTATATTATTCTTGTTACCTTTGACTCCCAAATTTTCTTGCTTTAATTTATCTGCTGGTTCTCTTATGGCCACTGGAGAATTAATGGTGCATGTTAATACACATACCGTGTTGGGGGTAGCACACATGGTGGGCAGAAGGAAGCATTCCTGAGTAAAACACCTAGGTTCAGATCCTGGCTCTACTTGAAACCAGCTGTGTGACCTTGGACATGCTACAGAACCTCTCTGTATTTCAGTTTCCTCATCTGTAAAGTAGGGATAATAATAGTGCCTACTGGCCAGGTGCGGTGGCTCAAGCCTGTAATCCCAGCATTTTTGGAGGTTAAGGCAGGAACATTGCTTGAGCCCAGGAGTTAAAGACCAGCCTGGACAACATGGCGAAAACCCATCTCTACAAAAAAATACAAAACTTAGCTGGATGTGATGGCCTGCACCTGTAGTCCCAGCTTTGCAGGAAGCTGAGATGGAAGGATACTTGAGCCCAAGAGGTTGAGGCTGCAGTGAGCTGTGATCATGTTACTGCACTCCAGCCTGGGCAACAGAGCCAGACTCTGTCTCTAATAATAATAATAATAGCAGCATCTACATCGTAGGATTATCGTAAGAACTAAATTGGGTAATTCATGTAAAATAATACTCAAAAGCATATGGCATATACCCACTGACATGTACTTAGCATTCAATAAATAGTAGCTCTTGTATGTATTCTTAACTCTTGACAACTGAATTTGTTGAACTTCAGTGTGTGTGTATGGTGTGTGCGCGTGTTTAGTGATTATATGAGTTGTGTTTTGCTCTGGCTAAAACTAAAAGTAAGTTGGCTTTCTTGCACATGTATCAGCTAGTGGGAGGAGGAGGTCCTGGAATATGGCATGACACAGGGAGAGTTATTCCAGGATTGAAATACATCTGCTACGGGGAAAATCTACATGCAGACAATCAAGTTGATTTGATACACTTTACGAATTGATATGTCATAGGCCTTTCCACAGACATTTTCACCCTAATGTAAAACATCGCTGAGAGGTGAAATGACTAGAGACTGTGGCTGAATGTCCTTAATTCACCGCTCTCCCTCTCCTTCTCCGTCCAGTGCACAGGGATATGCATGTCTCCCCCGTGTTGTAGGTGAGACTGTTCATCCAGAACACTTCCAGAAATTGGACCTTCTCCATACAGCCACGATCAAGGAGTCGCTTTATACTACAACTTCCTCACGTTTGGAAATGTGTGTCTCCCAACCATCCCAAGTTTAATGGGGCTTTAGCTGTGTCTAAGGTTGGCCGCAGGTGGGGGATGGAAGGAGGGGTTTTCTTTGATCCATCTAATGAATTAATGAATTAATCAGAGGTGGGGTTCAGAAGCCAGGCTCCTTACCGTTGCTGAAGCAGGGCTGATTATGAGCTAGCCTAACTGCTGGAAAAATGCAGCTTCATGCTAGAAGAATTAGGGACATGGCCCAGTCCATTCATCTTCCCTAATCGAGTTCTTGGGAAATACACACGTAGATTAGCCCCTAACAATGACCCCCGGCTGATTGCTTGGAGTACCCTCCACCGTGCCCACAATGGTACTGACTAGCTCTTTATGTCCTGCACAAAGGAAGCCCCGACTCCCCCTGGTCCTCCTCTGCCCTGTCTCCCCCACCCCCATCACCACCACCCCTGCCCTCGCCAGTGGCTGTTGAAGTCTTTTCTGCTTTTTTCCCCAGACTCTGAAATAAACAGTAAATAAAAGCTAACCTCACCTGGACTTATTAGGAGGAGCTGGGCAGTTCCAGAGGAATTAACTTTGGAAAACAAGGCCATAAACCCCTTAGCAGCGTGTGGGCAGGAGCTTAAGAAAACGCTGCCAATCTTTGTTTAGCGGTGATTATCGAGATCAATTTAATATTGGGGAAGTTTGCATAAAAAGCATTCTCGGTCAGAGGGGGAACAACAAATACCAATTAATTATCCCCACGGCTGCCCTCTGATCACCACCACCTCAGCACGTCAGCCACCTGGTCTATGTCACTGGCAGTCAGACCTTTTCGGGTGCCACCAGGCCATTTGTGGGCCCTGGAAAGGTGGAGGAGGGGCGGAGGAGGAGGCAAAACCTGGTCTGTCAGGGGACTTTCCAGAGGGTTTGTTAATTTGCCCTGAATGCCGGTACCCAAAGCCCACTCTCTATAGGCTCTGACTTTATTTCTTCTGGGAGCTAAACTGCTTCTACCTCCGCCTCTTAGATGCAGAATCCAGTCTCAGGGAAGGATTAAAGACAGACTGCAGGCTAAGATGGGCTTTGATTCTTTTCAAAAAGATCACACACTACAATAATAATTACAAATGAGCTGCAGGCAGAAAACACTGGACAAGGAGTCAGTGGCCTGAGTTCTAGTCCTGACCCCTCCACTTAATAGCTGTATCACTTTGAGCCTCAGTTTCCTCTTCTGTAAAATGGGGACCAATATGTCTGTCCTGCTCACCTCACAAGGTTGTGAAGATCAGATGACATGAAGAATGTGAGAAGATTCTGAAACCTACAAAGCGACATGTCGAGAGAATTGCTTGAGCCCAGGAGTTCCAGGCTGCAGTGAGCCACCATCATGCCACTGCACTCCAGCCTGGGCAACAGAGAGGGACCCTGTCTCTAAAATAAACAAACAAATAAATAATAAGTAAATAAAGTAATATGTGAACACTGTAAAGTGCTATTAACTTTCATTAATTTAGCTTTTTTCTTAAAAAATAATTTCTGACTTGAATTAGTTCAATTTCTATCTCCTGCAGTCACATACTTGCCCTTATTTTAGTTTGCCATTATATAGTTTTATTAAAAGTAGATATGCCCATCACGGGGAATTAACCATTGAATGATCCTTAAGAAATTGACTTGTCCTCCGCAAACATCCTTCTAACACCAATTTAAAGGTGGGGGATCTGAGGATGTGTGTTTTCCCTCTTCCTTTGTCTTGTCTTCCAGACTGGACGTTAAACTCCACCAGGCCAACGGCCCTGGCCTTTCCCAATTTGTTTGATGCCCACGACGTGGCCCTCGACGGTTGCCTTGCCCTCTAAAGGGACGCAGCAAACGCTTGTCTGAACGCAAGCGGGATAAAGAAGACACCCCTGCTGTGGAGATCAGAGCGCCTACTGAAAAGGAGATTTTAGGGATATTGTCCTCTAGGTCCTTGAGCTTTTATAGGAAAGCATT
Source organism: Pan paniscus (assembly GCF_029289425.2). NCBI lineage: Eukaryota > Metazoa > Chordata > Mammalia > Primates > Hominidae > Pan > Pan paniscus. Next base: position 76,820,811 of record NC_073266.2, on the reverse strand, counting down.
TTAATTCACGGTTCAGGCCACCAGTTCAGGGAAGGCCAAGCGCTCGCCTCGGGTCTCGCCTCAGATTTGAGGGGTGCGACGTTCACAGCGCCATTGTCCATCCGCGCTGCGGGAGGTGAAACACACTCACCCTATCAAATCATCTTTCCAAGTGGCCGATCAGTCACTGTGGGCCACGGAAGCCTCGAGGGGGTCCAAAGGAGAAAGAACTGCAAGCCAATTACTCCTGAACCCTCGGGGAGGCGAGAGGCCTCTTCCCCGGGAGAAGGTCCTTCCCCAGCCAGCTCTGGGCCATCTCCTTGGCCCGGAGTGTTGGAGGGAGGCGGGAGTGCCACACCGCTGCTCATCAGTAAAGGAGCCCGCCCTCCCCGCAGGACAGGGGGCGGGAGCGAGGAACTCCAGGTGGGTCTCCTGCGGGACCTGAGCCCGGCAGCACATCCGACTCGGGGCTCCCAGTCTCCTGCTGGGCGATCGGGCGCTAGAGGTCACAGGACTTGCGGACATAAATGGCCCTGGGGTGGGCGCTGGGGGGAGGGAGGGAGGCTGCCGGCGCTCAAGTCCGAGGGGACTGGGAGGAGTTACAACAGATATAGACGGACAAACTAAACGCGAGGTCCGGGACTTCGTACAACCCAGCCAAGAAAGGAGTGGGTCCAGAAAAGGGAGCCAGCGAGGCGAAATTCAAACTGGGACGAGTGCGGGGCTGGGAAGCCTTCGGCTGGGTCTCGGCGCTTCCAGGGGACACAGGCCAGGGTGGCGGCCCCGCGGAGGTGAGCCAGAGGGGGCTAGAGGGGCGAGTCTGAAGCTGGGGAGGGGTGCGTCCAAGGAGGGAGGTGACCCCCAGGGGGTAGTCTGAAGTGAGAGGGTAAGCCCGAAGTAGAGGGAGACAAACGCAAGGGGAGAGATGAGCCCAAGGGCGTCGGCCCCACTGAGGCAGGACTAGGGGTGCGCCGCGACCAGGTTCCCGAGCCCGTCAGGCATCCCGCCGCCGATCCCCGGAGTGTGTTTGCAAAGCTTAAAACGGATCAAGAGGTGGAAGGGGAATATTCCTAGTGCCGGCCCAGGGGTGGCCACGAGAGGACCCTGTGGCTGGGCCGGGTGAGGACACGCCCCTCTGTGGAGGGAGGGGCCGAGAGAAGGGGCTGGGTCCAGGGCGAGAGGGGAGGAGCCGAGGGCCAGTTGGCTCCCCGCCTTTAGCGCCGAGAGCCCCAGCTACCCCGAGCCCGAACTTCCGACTTCTGGGACTAAGGCGGCAGCGGGCTGAGCGCTCGGCCACCCCCAGCGTGCGCAGCCCGGGCGGGCTTCGCCCGCGGAGCTTGACCTAGGGTCGGGACCCGTCGGGTTGCACCGCCGCACTCGGGAAGACCCGGCTTCGAGCCTCTCCTCTCCGTCTCCAAAGCGCCCTCCCGCCTCCCGGCGCTCCCCATGCACCTGCCGGGCTGCGCGCCAGCCATGGCCGACGGGAGCTTCTCGCTTGCCGGCCACCTGCTCCGCAGCCCGGGCGGGAGCACCTCGCGACTGCACAGCATCGAGGCCATCCTGGGGTTTACCAAGGACGACGGGATCCTCGGCACCTTCCCGGCGGAGCGGGGCGCCCGGGGCGCGAAGGAGCGGGATAGGAGGCTGGGCGCGCGGCCCGCCTGCCCCAAGGCGCCCGAGGAAGGCGCCGAGCCCTCCCCGCCGCCAGCCCCGGCGCCCGCCCCCGAGTACGAAGGTGAGTGCGCACCCCCGGCTGTGCGAGGCCCTTCGGGCGCCCGAGCTTAGGAGTTGGCCAGACGAGAGCGCCCCTTCCTTAACTTTTATTAAGGCACCTGGGCGCGGGGTTGGGGACTGTCTATGGCGGGAGCTTCCAATTTGCATTCAGAGAAAGCTTAGGACCCATCGCCGCCCTCACCACGGACCTCCCCGGGCCATCTCGGAGCCCGCAGGCGGGCTGGCCAGTGCCCACAGCGAGGCGGGGTCGGCCCAAGGGTGCTTTGGGGAGTGTATCTGACCCTCCCGGGCCTCGTCGCCCCAGCCCCTCGACCCTACTGCCCCAAGGAGCCCGGGGAGGCACGGCCGAGCCCAGGGCTGCCCGTCGGGCCAGCCACCGGCGAAGCGAAACTGTCAGAGGAGGAACAGCCCAAGAAAAAGCATCGGCGGAACCGCACGACTTTCACCACGTACCAGCTGCATGAGCTGGAGCGCGCGTTCGAGAAGTCCCACTACCCGGACGTGTACAGCCGCGAGGAGCTGGCCGGCAAGGTCAACCTACCAGAGGTCCGGGTCCAGGTAAAGCGCCCAGGTTGAGGAACTGGGATCTGGGAGGGCCCGAGGCCCAAACTGCAGCCAATGCTTCTCGGAATTCACGGGTGTCCATGCATTTATTACTGTCCTTCCTCGACTTGGCATGCCCAGAGTCTCAAGGGAGAGGCACAGATCTTCGATGTTCCCTGTGCATCGCCCTTCAAGCAGTCTGTTCCAGTTTGTAGTACGAGCTCCCCTTTGGGTGTTTCCCTCTTCTAAACTCAAAATAGAAGATGGGAATGACTTGCAAGATGAAGAGGCCGACAGCTCATTAGACATAGCCAGGAAGGGGTTGGGGGTTGCTGAGTGGAAATGGAATGCAGGTAGTGATCGAGGGTGACAGGATTGGGGCCCCAAATGCCACCCTCGTCACTAGCTGCGAATATCGAGTTGGAAACGAAAACCCTGTTTCCTTGCGAAGGGCCTGGCACCTCGCAGTTGAAACTTTGGGTGGATTTATTTAAGAAACTGACTTTTCCTTTTCTGGTGCACATCCAACCAAACTTCTCGCTGCAAAGGCCTTTTCTTTTTATTGTAAAGGGGTTTTCGCTTTAATTAAAGCTGAATTATCTTTAATCCCTGATCATTAAAATATTTGAAAGCCTTAAATATTTGCTAGTCATCTGTGAAAAATCTGGGAGGATTTCCAAATTGGGAGAGTTTACAGAGGGCTGAAAGAGAGACATTGGGAACAAATTTCACTGCATCTGAAAGGCAGTGGAACTAAGATGGGATTTTTGTGTGTGTCTAATAAATTAGATTTCCAGGAAATGAGAACACTCAAGTGTTCGGAGCTTTTATCCATGTCTTAAAAGTAAAAGAGGACAAGCTGCTGCTTTTTCTTTTCTGCTTAGTTTAAGAGTTGAAAGTAATGAGTAAAAGTCATGGCTTAAAAAATATAATTCCCTAATGTGACTTGGGATTAACCAGCAAGGACAGTTCAATGTCTCCAATTTGGTGCAGTAAAGCTGCAATGATTTCACTGAAGGGGTGGAAATTTTATCACCTGCTTTCAAAAAAAGAAGGATGGGAGAGGGAATGAATACAAGAGAAAGAGGAGAGGCAAAGCCTTCCAGTGCCCTACAGAATCCAAGCAAAGCAGACTCAGCTCCCTGGGCACTTGAGCCCACCTGCATCCTCCCTCATTACTTGTTCAGGAGTTTTGGCTTCTCCTCTAAGTTGTGAGATTCTTGAGAACAGTGTCTGTGACTTCTTTGTGACCACAGGGCCAGCACAGCACCCAGCTTATGGCCATTCTTAACACATGACTATGATGTAATCAGATGGTAGAGATACTAGGCAGGATCTCTCACACTGAGGGCAGCAGTAAAGCATTGCAATAACCGACCTCGATCCTTCAGTCTATAACCTGGGACACTGGATCTGAAGGCTACAGCTGATGTGGTAGGGAATGGAGTGGGACAGACAGGGAAGCCGAGAAGGTGGTGGGACAGGAGCCCTCACCCAAATCAGTGTTTCTTTTCTCTACTGTTGGCAAGTATCTAATATTTAAGGGAGACTTGAGGCCTTAGATATGCAGATGAATCTTTTCTAGGATGGTACAGGGTACTTACACTTTTGTTGTTTCTCTTTTTCTCCCTAATTGCAGCCTCTCACACACTTACCCTGCGGTGCTTGGGTGCTGGATTGCTGTTCTTTCAGCTCTCCTCGGGGGTCTCCTGCCCTTATTGACTGAAAACTACTTTCTCCCTTCTGAGGTTGCAACAATCTCCCCATTTCCCTTCATAAATATAGCACTAAAGCCACCAGTTTGGCTGAAATTCTTTTGTGTTCTCTACTAAACGGATTCTCTGTCTTGCCTGTGAAGGTGGAACTGGTAGTATAAATGTAATTACACATATTCCAGCACTTTTATCAAATCAGTAATGAAGTTTCATTGGAAGAACCCGACGTTACTCTTGGCAAGGACTTTGTACAGATAAAGAAGAAGAAGCAAAAAACCTTGTCATTGAGCTAAGGTCTTAGGGTAATGTCAAAATTAACTTTGTAATGTAAAAGTAGATATAATAGACTGGAATGATTGTACTCCTTGAAAGTAATAACAAACAGCAGAAATAGTAAGCAGATATTAATTAAATAAAAATAAAAATATTAAAGCAGCAATTCAAATATGGTTGGGGCAAAATAAACCCCACTTGCTCCTATCTAGTTATCATAACCAGTAATCCGTGAAAAGAGCTGAATTTTAACGCCCATTCTTGCCAATTACTCTACTTAACAATATTTATTTATACCTGTATTTAGAGACAAAGGGTAGGTAAAGCAGAGAAAGTCTGAGACCAAAATACAGCAACTTAGATCTGTACCATACAGAGAACAAGCAAGTCTAAACTGTTAGGAGGGGCTGCCAACCAGCAGGTCACAGAAAATTGGTGAGATCTCGTTTCAAAGTTCTACGATTCGATTGCAGAGTTAAATTCACTTTTTTTCTGAGCTTCTGCTACGCACTAGGAGTTGGAAACAGATACAACCACAGCTATGGATAAACAGAGAAAAGGGTGGGACGCCACGGAGGACTAGGATGGGACAAAGAGACTCAGAAGAGGCGATAATGGAGAGAAGAGGCCAAAAAAAAAAAAAAAAAGAGAGAGACAGAGAGAGAAAGGAGATGGAAAAGAAAAGAGAACGCGGGGTGGGAGGAGTAGGAGTGGGTGGAAGGAAGGAAGATCCGGGCCTCTCTCGGCACATGCATAACAGTTGCGCCCCTAGTTTTATTTGAGGGGGACGGAGTGGAGCCCGCCGAGCTGAACCGGCTCAGGGTTGGGGACGCGGCCGCAGCCTCCGCTGCCGCCCGACGGCCCCTGTGCTCTCTCCTGCAGGTGTGGTTCCAGAACCGACGGGCTAAGTGGCGGCGGCAGGAGAAGCTGGAAGTGTCCTCCATGAAGCTGCAGGACTCGCCGCTCCTCTCCTTCAGCCGCTCCCCGCCCTCCGCGACGCTGTCGCCCCTCGGGGCGGGCCCGGGCAGCGGTGGCGGGCCGGCTGGGGGAGCGCTGCCGCTGGAGTCCTGGCTCGGGCCGCCGCTGCCGGGCGGGGGCGCCACGGCGCTGCAGAGCCTGCCGGGCTTTGGGCCGCCGGCGCAGAGCCTGCCTGCCAGCTACACGCCACCGCCGCCGCCTCCGCCCTTCCTGAACTCCCCGCCGTTGGGCCCCGGCCTGCAGCCTCTCGCGCCGCCGCCGCCCTCCTACCCGTGCGGGCCCGGCTTCGGGGACAAGTTCCCGCTGGACGAGGCGGACCCGCGCAACAGCAGCATCGCGGCGCTGCGTCTGAAAGCCAAGGAGCACATCCAGGCCATCGGGAAGCCGTGGCAGGCCCTCTAGGGGCACTGGGGAACGTCTTGGGATCCGACCCCGGGCCGACCGCACCGTACCCGCATCCTCTCTCCCAGGGACAATCCCCCTTCCCAGCTCGGCCCCTCTTTCCCTGTCGCCTGCAGCCACCCGCCAGGCATAGTTCAGGGCCATGCGCCTGGCGCTCCCGATGCACGGGGAGAAGGGCGACTTTCAGGCCTGAGGAGAGGCCCTCTGGCCGCCTCAACGCACTTCGCGGACCTCAGCCCTGCAGCTGGAGGGCAACAGGCTGCCGGGCCCCGCTGGCCACGCCGCTCCCATCCCCGCAGGCGCTGGAGCCTCCAGGCCCAAACAGGCTGAAGCTCCTAAACTTGGCCATTCCCAGGAGGCTTGGAGACCCCCAGATAACCATAACAGGGAAGCAGGGGAGGCGGAAAAATAGAGTTTGAGAAACTTTTGTATAAGTAGTTTCAAACTATTTGAGAGGAGAATTAAAGACATGCTTGTTTTGTTTCGACTCTGTTTAAGCACGCTCAGGACTTGGGGAGAGGAGTGAATATTGGGGTACGGGAGGAGGGTGCGTTGACGGACAGGGTGGGTCAGGGAAAGAGGAGGACTGCGAAGAAGCTCAGGGTTTCCCTGTGAAAATTCTAGGGACACTTCGCTGCAGCAGAGAATCGTCCCCATTCGGAACGCTTCGGCGGCCTAGACCCGAGGCGCCCTTCCCTGGAGCCGGCGTGCGCTCGTGGGGTCCGGAGTGGATGGGGCTAAGGCTCAGCTGCTAGCGCGCTCCCAGTTCCCCCGCTAGCCCCATAGTCCAGCGGCAGCTGATATTTTCAAGTCTGACTTCAATAGAAAGCGTCAAGACCACCTTCCCTAGGGCGAGAGCGAAGTGTCCCCCGGCCCCTGGCGTCCCTGCTCTCCTAAGGACTCCTCTCAGCTCACCAGGTAGATCTCCGGTTCGGTGCCAGTCCCTAACACCCAAGGTTGATCACCAGCGGTACAAGAACTGAGGCAAAGAGATGCTTTTCCTTTTCGGAGCCGCGAGACTCTCTAACCTCCCCAACTCGCTCCACACTCGCCAACCCAGAGTTCGGTAAAAGGCGCGTCTGGTGAGGTGCCGCGCTCGGAGAGTGTCCTGGAGCGCCCTACGCCACCGCCCCGAGAGCTAGTTCTTGCGGGCGTGCCCTGGACAGTATCTGCAGTTCTTTGGCGCCGGCTCTAGGGCGAGGAAGGAATCTCGAAATCTCAGCCCGCTTCACAAGCTCCTGAGACTCTCGGAAGAAGGAGAGTCCCGGACTCCCTCCTGAGCGTGCTCGATATCCACCGTTGACACTGGAAGCTGGGCGACCGCCAGCAGAACCTGGATGCCCGCCAACAGGTCCTGGCACGGGAGGGGGGGGCGTCCACCCCACAACCCCCGTCCCTAAGCGTGCTTTCTGGATGATGCCGCCAGAGCCTTAATTAGCATCAACTGGCTACTGTCTGTCGGTCCTGAGCAAATTAGTGAAGCTCCCAGTCCCCTTTCCTCGTCTAAATAAACCCTGTCTCTCTGGAAGGTGGGAAAGATGGAATAAGATCACCTGTAAAGGCTTTGTGGAAAGTACCAAGACCCTGGCGTGACGCAATATGGATTGTAATCATCGTCCCCATTTCCCCGAAATTCCCTGGCTGTTCTCCGGTTCCTGAAACCGACTTGGGAAAAGGATGACCACGCTGGAGGTGGGAATATGAGAAGCCTCATCATAGTTTCCAGTCCTTTCTCTGCGGGTCTAAGAGGCTATTGCATAACCAGGGCTGTGTACCCCTAGACCTCCAGATGGTGCCTTGCACACAGTAGGCTGATCAGTAAAAATTTTCTGAATAAATTATTCCCCCCAAGAGGTAGGGAGTAATATCTTCACTTTCCCTCAGAAGGATGTCTCCTTGGGGGAGGAGGATGGAGCAGCCCATGTGCTATCACCTTTTAGCAAGAAAACAAAACAAAACAAAACCAGAATGAATGTGTGTTTGGCCTATCATTTGTTTCATTCTTTCATTCCCTAGGGATGATTTATTTACAGAACTTCCAACTTCATGGGCTCCAAGTGAGTACCACACGTGCCCTGTCCTCCTTCTTACTGCAGTCTTGGGCACCTGTGACCTTGAGCAAGCCACCGTCAGCATCTTCTTCACTTCCCTTAGATCACTGCCAAGATTATCCATTTCGTCTCCTCTGTGCTGTTTTTCAATTCTTTCCCTATGAGTTTTTCTGCTACTTCCCCTTCCTCTTCTACTGTTTAGTTTCAGATGAGAATAGATTTTCTTCTAAACCATCTCTCCAGGCATCAACAGAGTGAGCCATACCCAGATTTCAGAGACAAACCCTTGGAAAATGATCACGAAAATATCAATAGCTAATAATTATTGAAGGCTTATTATGTGCCAGCACTCTTCTGAGAGGTTTCCATCTAGTGGCTCAGTTAAGCCTCACCACAATCCTACCAGGAAGATACAATTAGCCCCATTTTATAAATGAGGAGACTGAGGCATGGGGAGGTTGTCCCAGTTTACATTGTTTCTAAGTGTTGGGGCTGAAATAACCAAAAGTGTCCATCATAGTGCGTGTTGGGAAAACATTGCTGATAAGTGCTCCTTATATCAATTCTACGACAGCTCATTAGGCCATATTGGGAACTGAGATCCTGAGCGTTGGGCACTAGCTGTGCTTTCCTGAGCCTCCTGGAGAGATCTTCACACACCATCTGGCCCAGGGTTCCCCTGTCCCCAAGCCCCGCAGGGCAGCTCTGAGGGTGGGAGATTCACTGCCAGCTCTAGGAGTAGGGGTGCAGATGGGGCGGGAATCCAGTACTTAACTCTGGCTGGAGGTGAGCAGCTTGTGATAAAGAGCATTAAAACCCCGATGGCCCTGAAACACTTGGGGCCCCTCTGCTCAAGCCCATGGCTAGAGAAAACGCTTTGCAGAGAGGCGCCGGCCGAAGTTGAGTCACAAGCTTCCAAAACTAGACTGTTGGCTCGGTCTAGGACGGACATGAGGCTTTCAGGGACCCCGAGGGAAGCCTGCATCACTTTCCCAAGAATCACATGCAATGGTTCTTGAATTTTCTCTAATGAGGCTGCAAGTTTGGCTCAGGTGATGCTACCAGTGCCCACAGAAGGAAAACGAGAATCACACGGGTCTTACGAGGTTCCAGAAGAAAAGGCACCGTGCTGCTCCAAGCACAGACCTAGGGCAAGCCTCGATTGGCTTCAGTCAATTCAAGAGGTCTGGAGATGCTTCCTTCCCAAACCCCGACGACGTCTGCTCTGACCCGCCGTAGGAGGAAAGCAAGCGGGTTTGTAGACCGGGATCCTCTTCCGCTCTTGCGAACCAGGTTGGGCGGGGCCTGGGCGGGGCTCTCAGATAGCGAAGGCGGGGAGGGGAAGGACGCCGCGAATTGGACCGGGCCGAGAGAAGGCGGAGTCAGGCACTTTTGGGGAGGTGGGGAGCTGACCGCTCTTTGAGCCTCGGGGTACCTCCGCTGACCCAGAGAGCTGGAGCCTGCCGGGAGCGGACCTCCCCCGCGACCCCGTGGCCACCATCAGCCAGCCCCACGGCAGTTTTTGTTTTGTTTTGTTAGAGACAGGGTGTCGCTCTGGCGCTGAGGCTGGAGTGCAGTGGCGCAATCATAGCTCACTGCAGCCTTGACCTCCCGGCCTCAAACGATGCTTCTGCTTCAGCCTCTCGAGTAGCTGGGACCACAGGCGTGCGCCACCAAGCCCGGCTAATGTTTTTTGTTTTTACTTTTGTTGTAGAGACGAGGGTCTCACTTTGTGTGCCAGGCTGGCCTCCAACTTCTGACCTTCAGCGACCCTCCCGCCTCGAACTCCCAGAGTGTTGGGATTACAGGCGTGAGCCACCGCGTTTTAAGTTTTGCGTTTTTCTCTTTCTGGAGCAGTCTCTGCGCGCGAGGGCGGCGTGTCCATAATGCGCGCTACGGCTCCCGGCTTCTGTTGGCGATGCTCGCAGCCCAATTTCTTTCCTGCACGGACGCAGGGGACTGAGGGCTCGGCCTCTCTGGATTGCTGGGCTCCAGAGGCTCGACGTTAAGAGAACAGCTGTAGGATCGCGGAGGCGCCCTCGCTCAGTGTCCTGAGGTTCCCGTAGGACCGCGGAGGCGCCCTCGCTCGGTGTCCTGGGGTTAGGCACTGCGGCCCTGGACCGGTCCAGGCTGTGTGTCCCTAGTGGATTTCCTAGTTCCGAACACGGTTCTCTCCCCTGCCGGTCCGAGTCCCCACCTGCGCTGCTCAGGAGGGTGATCCGGGCTGGTCAGGGTGGGATGGGGTGGAGGGACTGGAAGAGAACCCCCAAGAGGGGCGGGCTTTGACCAGAGGTCACCAACTAAACTGGGACCACCCTGCTAAATTTATTTACCCTAAATACATATTCAGTGTTTGGGGAATGGGAATTGTCAAACTAGTGGAGACAATCCCTGCCTGTTCCCCACCCCGCCCCAGTTAATCTAGAATCTGGTGACGGTAGAGGGAATGCCAATTTCTCCCTCTCTAGTCCAAATTCACAGGCTAGCTGAAAGTCTTTGCGGAGACCGCTGGAGCCCACGCGCAGGAAGCTGGGGGCAGGGGGCGGCAAGAGAGACCAGGACCCCCAACTCAGCTTCCAGAGAGCGTGTTCCCCACACGGTCAGCGTACGGTGAGGGCACCCTGGGTGCGGACCCGAGAGCCTTGGCGGCTTCAGCATTTGATGAGATGCTGTCCCCATCATCCATCCCATCCAGCTCCGCCCCTCACCCCAGGCTCCCAGCCCCACTCCCAGCCTTGCCCAGTCCGCTTCTCCAGCCTACATTCCAAGAGCTCCTTTTCACCAGCAGAATCTTATTACATGAATGGAATCCAAGCCTCCAGGAGGTGGGCAGGGAAAGACTGTCAGGGAAGATAAAATTAAAAATTAATTTCTTACAAAATACAATGAAAGTAATTAAAAGCTGCACTTCCTCTTCGCTCAGGTAGCCAGAGCTCCGCACTCCCCCTTGGTGCCTTCTCGCCCTCCTGGTAAAGGCGAGACCCCGCAGCGCCAGACGGGCGCACCCGACCCTTGTGGAGGCGGATGGTGCTCTCTGTGACCTTGTCGCCCCTTTTATTGGGGACCAGCTCTAATAATCTGGCCTCCGCTTGTTAACTGTACAATAGTGGGCACAGTTAATGACTCATTAGTGATTAATGCCTTTACCACGCCTTAATTGCTCACTATAAAACCCCTTTGGTAAACTGGATTAAATCATCTAGATACTTGACCACACCTCCCCCAGCCCTGGCGGACACGGAAACTGCCGGGTTCCCCAGCACCCTGAGCCGTCGGCTTTTTAATGGCAGGTGCAGTGGCAGCTCCTCTGCCTGGGAGTCAGAAGATCTGTGGCCCAGTCGTGACTGTGACATTGCCTGTTCCTGGGACCTTAAACAGAGTACTGTCAACAAACTTCACTGGAGCACTAGGTCTCTAAGATCTCTGCTCCCTCATTACTTCACCACAGACACATAAAATGTGACAGCTCATTTGAGAAGCAGCTTTCCTCTGCTCTGTGCTTAGTATAAGTGTGTGTGTTTATGTTAGTGGATTCTGAATGAATTGTATACAAGAATGTCTTCCTGTCCAAAGTTGTCTGCAAAATGTTTTTTCCAATCCTAACAGTGGCTGGATTCTGCAGTCTCTCTAGAGATATTTTTTAAAAATGAGGTTCTAGTTGTGTTCTTTCCTGTACCATCTCCATTTCCTGCTGTCTTTATCTAATCTGCAGACCGTTACAAAACATGGTGGGCCTAGCCGGGCATGGTGGCGGGCACCGTAATCCCAGCTACTCGGGAGGCTGAGGCAGAAGAATCTCTTGAACCAGGGAAACGGTGGTTGCAGTGAGCCAAGATCATGCCACTGCACTCCAGCCTGGGAGACAGAGCAAGACTCTGTCGTAAAACACACACACACACACACACACACACACACACACACCATGGTGGGCATGTAATGATAAAGTCCTAACACTCAAGGAGCATGGCCTAAGGAGGGGAAATAAGGACCCAACTGTACATAAATTTCCAAATGCCTACTGGTTTCCTCCACCTGAACATCCCAGAAGCTATCCCAAAACAAATGCGTTCACATAAAATCTAATTTTTTGCTCTGTAGGCTCCTAAAAGCTCCTTAAAACCCTTGTTCCTCTTTCAGCATTTATGTGCATCTAATGGATACGATGAGAATAATTCTCTTTTTTTATTATACTTTAAGTTCTAGGGTACATGTGCACAACGTGCAGGTAAGTTACAAATGTATACATGTGCCATGTTGGTATGCTGCACCCATCAACTCGTCATTTAACATTAGCTATATCTCCTAATGCTATCTTTCCCCCCTCCTCCCACCCCAAAACAGGCCCCAGTGTGTGATGTTCCCCTTCCTGTGTCCAAGTGTTCTCATTGTTCAATTCCCACCTATGAGTGAGAACATGCAGAGTTTGGTTTTTTGTCCTTGAGATAGTTTGCTGAGAATGATGGTTTCCAGCTTCATCCATGTCCCTACAAAGGACATGAACTCATCATTTTTCATGGCTGCATAGTATTCCATGGTGTATATGTGCCACATTTTCTTAATCCAGTCTACCATTGTTGGACATTTGGGTTGGTTCCAAGTCTTTACTATTGTGAATAGTGCCACAATAAACATACATGTGCAGGTGTCTTTATAGCAGCATGATTTATAATCCTTTGGGTATATACCCAGTAATGGGATGGCTGGGTCAAATGGTATTTCTAGTTCTAGATCCCTGAGGAATTGCCACACTGACTTCCACAATGGTTGAACTAGTTTACAGTCCCACCAACAGTGTCAAAGTGTTCCTATTTCTCCACATCCTCTCCAGCACCTGTTGTTCCCTGACTTTTTAATGATCGCCATTGCAACTGGTGTAAGATGGTATCTCATTGTGGTTTTGATTTGCATTTCTCTCATGGCCAGTGATGATGAGCATTTTTTCATGTGTCTTTTGGCTGCATAAATGTCTTCTTTTGAGAAGTGTCTGTTCACATCCTTCGCCCACTTGTTGATGGGGTTTTTTTTTCTTGTAAATTTGTTTGAGTTCATTGTAGATTCTGGATATTAGCCCTTTGTCAGATGAGTAGATTGCAAAAATGTTCTCCCATTCTGTAGGTTGCCTGTTCACTCTGATGGTAGTTTCTTTTGCTGTGCAGAAGCTCTTTAGTTTAATTAGATCCCATTTGTCAATTTTGGCTTTTGTTGCCATTGCTTTTGTTGTTTTACACATGAAGTCCTTGCCCACACCTATGTCCTGAATGGTATTTCCTAGGTTTTCTTCTAGGGTTTTTATGGTTTTAGGTCTACGTTTAAATCTTTAATCCATCTTGAATTAATTTTTGTATAAGGTGTAAGGAAGGGATCCAATTTCAGCTTTCTACATACGACTAGCCAGTTTTCCCAGCACCATTTATTAAATAGGGAATCCTTTCCCCATTTCTTGTTTTTGTCAGGTTTGTCAAAGATCAGATAGTTGTAGATATGTGGCATTATTTCTGTGGGCTCTGTTCTGTTCCATTGTCTATATCTCTGTTTTGGTACCAGTACTATGCTGTTTTGGTTACTGTAGCCTTGTAGTATAGTTTGAAGTCAGGTAGCATGATGCCTCCAGCTTTGTTCTTTTGGCTTAGGATTGACTTGGCAATGTGGGCTCTTTTTTGGTTCCATGTGAACTTTAAAGTAGTTTTTTCCAATTCTGTGAAGAAAGTCATTGGTAGCTTGATGGGGATGGCATTGAATCTATAAATTACCTTGGGCAGTATGGCCATTTTCACGATATTGATTCTTCCTACCCATGAGCATGGAATGTTCTTCCATTTGTTTGTATCCTCTTTTATTTCCTTGAGCAGTGGTTTGTAGTTCTCCTTGAAGAGGTCCTTCACATCCCTTGTAAGTTGGATTCCTAGGTATTTTATTCTCTTTGAAACAACTGTGAATGGGAGTTCACTCATGGTCTGGCTGTTTGTCTGTTATTGGTGTATAAGAATGCTTGTGATTTTTGCACATTGATTTTGTATCCTGAGACTTTGCTGAAGTTGCCTATCAGCTTGAGGAGATTTTGGGCTGAGACGATGGGGTTTTCTAGATATACAATCATGTCATCTGCAAACAGGGACAATTTGACTTCCTCTTTTCCTAATTGAATACTCTTTATTTCTTTCTCCTGCCTGATTGCCCTAGCCAGAACTTCCAACACTATGTTGAATAGGAGTGATGAGAGAGGGCATCCTTGTCTTGTGCCAGTTTTCAAAGGGAATGCTTCCAGTTTTTGCCCATTCAGTATGAAATTGGCTGTGGGTTTGTCATAAATAGCTCTTATTATTTTGAGATACGTCCCATCAATACCTAATTTATTGAGAGTTTTTAGCATGAAGGGCTGTTGAATTTTGTCAAACACCTTTTCTGCACCTATTGAGATAATCATATGGTTTCTGTCGTGGGTTCTGTTTATATGCTGGATCACATTTATTGATTTGCGTATGTTGAACCAGCCTTGCATCCCAGGGATGAAGCCCACTTGATCATGGTGGATAAGCTTTTTGATGTGCTGCTGGATTTGGTTTGCCAGTATTTTATTGAGGATTTTTGCATCAATGTTCATCAGGGATGTTGGTCTAAAATTCTCTTTTTTTGTTGTGTCTCTGCCAGGCTTTGGTATCAGGATGATGCTGGCCTCATAAAATGAGTTAGGGAGGATTCCCTCTTTTTCTATTGATTGGAATAGTTTCAGAAGGAATGGTAACAGCTCCTCCTTGTACCTCCGTTAGAATTCAGCTGTGAATCCATCTGGTCTTGGACTTTTTTTGGTTGGTAGGCTATTAATTATTGCCTCAATTTCAGAGCCTGTTATTGGTCTATTCAGAGATTCAACTTCTTCCTGGTTTAGTCTTGGGAGAGTGTATGTGTCGAGGAATTTATCCATTTCTTCCAGATTTTCTAGTTTATTTGTGTAGAGGTGTTTATATTACTCTCTGATGGTAGTTTGTATTTCTGTGGTATCAGTGGTGATATCCCCTTTATCATGTTTTATTGCATCTATCTGATTCTTCTCACTTTTCTTCTTTATTAGTCTTGCTAGCCATCTATCAATTTTGTTGATCTTTTCAAAAAAACGGCTCCTGGATTTATTGATTTTTTGAAGGGTTTTTTGTGTCTCTATCTCCTTCAGTTCTGCTCTGATCTTAGTTATTTCTTGCCTTCTGCTAGCTTTTGAATGTGTTTGCTCTTGCTTCTCTAGTTCTTTTAATTGTGATGTTAGGGTGTCAATTTTAGATCTTTCCTGCTTTCTCTTGCAGGCATTCAGTGCCATAAATTTCCCTCTACACACTGCTTTAAATGTGTCCCAGAAATTCTGGTATGTTGTGTCTTTGTTCTCATCGATTTCAAAGAATCTTTATTTCTACCTTCATTTCGTTATGTACCCAGTAGTCATTCAGGAGCAGGTTGTTCAGTTTCCATGTAGTTGAGCGATTTTGAGTGAGTTTCTTAATCCTGAGTTCTAGTTTGATTGCACTGTGGTCCGAGAGACAGTTTGTTATCATTTCTGTTCTTTTACATTTGCTGAGGAGTGCTTTACTTCCAACTCTGTGGTCAGTTTTGGAATAGGTGTGGTGTGGTGCTGAAAAGAATGTATATTCTGTTGATTTGGGGTGGAGAGTTCTGTAGATGTCTATTAGGTCCACTTGGTGCAAAGCTGAGTTCAATTCCTGGATATTGTTGTTAACTTTCTGTCTCATTGGTCTGTCTAATTTTGACAGTGGGGTGTTAAGGTCTCCCATTATTATTGTGTGGGAGTCTAAGTCTCTTTGTAGGTCTTGAAGGACTTGCTTTATGAATCTGGGTGCTCCTGTATTGGGTGCATATATATTTAGGATAGTTAGCTCTTCTTGTTGAATTGATCCCTTTACCATTATGTAATGGCCTTCTTTGTCTCTTTTGATCTTTGTTGGTTTAAAGTCTGTTTTATCGGAGACTAGGATTGCAACCCCTGCCTTTTTTTGTTTTCCATTTGCTTGGTAGATCTTCCTCCATCCCTTTACTTTGAGCCTATGTGTGTCTTTGCATGTGAGATGGGTTTCCTGAATACAGCACACTGATGGGTCTTGACTCTTTATCCAATTTGCCAGTTTGTGTCTTTTAATTGGGGCATTTAGCCCATTTACATTTAAGGTTAATATTGTTATATGTGAATTTGATCCTGTCATTAGGATGTTAGCTGGTTATTTTGCTCGTTAATTGATACAGTTTCTTCCTAGCCTTGATGGTCTTTACAATTTGGCATGTTTTTGCGGTGGCTGCTACCGGTTGTTCCTTTCCATGTTTAGTGCTTCCTTCAGGAGCTCTTTCAGGGCAGGCCTGGTGGTGACAAAATCACTCAGCATTTGCTTGTCTGTAAAGTATTTTACTTCTCCTTCACTTATGAAGCTTAGTTTGGCTGGATATGAAATTCTGGGTTGAAAATTCTTTTCTTTAAGAATGTTGAATATTGGCCCCCACTCTCTTCTGGCTTGCAGAGTTTCTGCCGAGAGATCAGCTGTTATTCTGATGGGCTTCCCTTTGAGGGTAACCCGACCTTTCTCTCTGGCTGCCCTTAACATTTTTTCCTTCATTTCAACTTTGGTGAATCTGACAATTATGTGTCTTGGAGTTGCTCTTCTCGAGGAGTATCTTTGTGGTGTTCTCTGTATTTCCTGAATTTGAATGTTGGCCTGCCTTACTAGATTGGGGAAGTTCTCCTGGATAATATCCTACAGAGTGTTTCCCAACTTGGTTCCATTCTCCCCATCACTTTCAGGTACGCCAATCAGACGTAGATTTGGTCTTTTCACATAGTCCCATATTTCTTGGAGGCTTTGTTCATTTCTTTTTATTCTTTTTTCTCTAAATTTCTCTTCTTGCTTCATTTCATTCATTTGATCTTCCATCACTGATACCCTTTCTTCCAGTTGATCAAATCGGCTACTGAGGCTTGTGCATTCGTCATGTAGTTCTCATGCCATGGTTTTCACCTCCATCAGGTCCTTTAAGGACTTCTCTGCATTGGTTATTCTAGTTAGCCATTTGTCTAATCTTTTTTCAAGGTTTTTAACTTCTTTGCCATGGGTTCAAACTTCCTCCTTTAGCTCGGAGTAGTTTGATCGTCTGAAGCCTTCTTCTCTCAACTCATCAAAGTCATTCTCTGTCCAGGTTTGTTCCGTTGCTGGTGAGGAGTTGTGTTCCTTTGGAGGAGGAGAAGTTCTCTGATTTTTAGAATTTTCAGTTTTTCTGCTCTGTTTTTTCCCCATCTTTGTGGTTTTATCTACCTTTGGTCTTTGATGATGGTGACGTACAGGTGGGGTTTTGGTGTGGATGTCCTTTCTGTTTGTTAGTTTTGCTTCTGACAGTCAGGACCCTCAGCTGCAGGTCTGTTGGAGTTTGCTGGAGGTCCACTCCAGACCCTGTTTGCTTGGGTATCAGCAGCAGAGGCTGCAGAACAGTGAATATTGGTGAACAGCAAATGTTGCTGCCTGATCGTTCCTCTGAAAGTTTTGTCTCAGGGGAGTACCCGGCTGTGTGAGGTGTCAGTCTGCCCCTACTGGGGGATGCCTCCCAGTTAGGCTACTCAGGGGTCAGGGACCCACTTGAGGAGGCAGTCTGTCCGTTCTCAGATCTCAAGCTGCGTGCTGGGAGAACCACTACTGTCTTCCAAGCTGTCAGACAGGGACATTTAAGTCTGCAGAGGTTTCTACTGCCTTTTGTTTGGCTATTCCCTGCCTCCAGAGGTGGAGTCTACAGAGGCAGGCAGACCTCCTTGAGCTGCGGTGGGCTCCACCCAGTTCCAGCTTCCCGGCTGCTTTGTTTATCTACTCAAGCCTCAGCAATGGCGGGCGCCCCTCCCCCAGCCTCGCTGCTGCCTTGCAGTTTGATCTCAGACTGCTGTGCTAGCAATGAGCGAGGCTCTGTGGGCATAGGACCCTCCAAGCCATGCACGGGATATAAACTCCTGGTGTGCCATTTGCTAAGACTGTCAGAAAAGTGCAGTATTAGGGTGGGAGTGACCTGATTTTCCAGGTGCCGTCTGTCACCCTTTCCTTGGCTAGGAAAGGGAATTCCCTGACCCCTTGCGCTTCTTGGGTGAGGCGATGCCTCGCCTTGCTTTAGCTCATGCTTGGTGTGCTGCACCCACTGTCCTGCACCCACTGTCTGACAATCCCCAGTGAGATGAACCTGGTACCTCAGTTGGAAATGCAGAAATCATTCGTCTTCTGGGTCCCTCAAGCTGGGAGCTGTAGACTGGAGCTATTCCTATTCTGCCATCTTGGATCCACCTGAGAATAATTCTTTTTTTAGAGTAATTCTTAACCCCTGGAGGAAAGTTATATCCCAATTTCCTTTCTACCTTATTTCTCAGCCATATATCTTCCAAATTTTAGCTGATCACTTGGATGTCTTGAATAAAGACATCTCCCAGACTCCCTTTTCATTAGATGTGATTAAATAATGACCTATGTTATGTAAGGGAAAACCCTTCCTTTTTTTTTTTTTTTAGTATTTATTGATCATTCTTGGGTGTTTCTCGGAGAGGGGGATTTGGCAGGGTCATAGGACAATAGTGGAGGGAAGGTCAGCAGATAAACATGTGAACAAAGGTCTCTGGTTTTCCTAGGCAGAGGGCCCTGCCGCCTTCCGCAGTGTTTGTGTCCCTGGGTACTTGAGATTAGGGAGTGGTGATGACTCTTAAGGAGTACGCTGCCTTCAAGCATGTGTTTAACAAAGCACATCTTGCACCGCCCTTAATCCGTTTAACCCTTAGTGGACACAGCAGATGTTTCAGAGAGCAGGGGGTTGGGGGTAAGGTTAGAGATTAACAGCATCCCAAGGCAGAAGAATTTTTCTTAGTACAGAACAAAATGGAGTCTCCTATGTCTACTTCTTTCTATACAGACACAGTAACAACCTGATCTCTCTTTCTTTTCCCCATATTTCCCCCTTTTCTATTGGACAAAACCGCCATCATCATCATGGCCCGTTCTCAATGAGCTGTTGGGTACACCTCCCAGACGGGGTGGCGGCCGGGCAGAGGGGCTCCTCACTTCCCAGACGGGGCAGCTGGCCAGGCGGGGGCTGCCCCCCACCTCCCCGACGGGGGGGCTGCTGGGCGGAGACGCTCCTCACTTCCCAGACAGGCGGCTGCCGGGCAGAGGGGCTCCTCGCTTCTCAGATGGGGCGGCCGGTCAGAGATGCTCCTCACCTCCCAGATGGGGTGGCAGTGGGGCAGAGATACTCCTCAGTTCCCAGATGGGGTCGCGGCCGGGCAGAGGCGCTCTTCACGTCTCAGACGGGGCAGCGGGGCAGAGGCACTCCCCACATCCCAGACGATGGGCAGCCAGGCAGAGACGCTCCTCACTTCCTAGATGGGATGATGGCCGGGAAGAGGCGCTCCTCACTTCCCAGACTGGGTGGCTGGGCAGAGGGGCTCCTCACGTCCCAGACGATGGGCGGACGGGCAGAGACACTCCTCACTTCCTAGACGGGATGACGGCCAGGAAGAGGCGCTCCTCACTTCCTAGATGGGATGGCGGCCGGGCAGAGACGCTCCTCACTTCCCAGACTGGGCGGCCGGGCAGAGGGGCTCCTCACATCCCAGACGATGGGTGGCCAGGCAGAGATGCTCCTCACTTCCTAGATGGGGTGGCGGCCGGGCAGAGGCTGCAATCTCGGCACTTTGGGAGGCCAAGGCAGGCGGCTGGGAGGTGGAGGTTGTAGCAAGCCGAGATCATGCCCACTGCACTCCAGCCTGGGCAACATTGAGCACTGAGTGAGCGAGACTCAGTCTGCAATCCCGGCACCTCAGGAGGCCGAGGCTGGCAGATCACTCCTGGTCAGGAGCTGGAGACCAGCCCAGCCAACACGGCGTAACCCCCTCTCCACGAAAAAATACGAAAACCAGTCAGGCGTGGCGGCACACGCCTGCAATCCCAGGCACTTGGCAGGCTGAGGCAGGAGAATCAGGCAGGGAAGTTGCAGTGAGTCGAGATGGCGGCAGTACAGTCCAGCCTTGGCTCGGCATCAGAGGGAGACCATGCAAAGAGGGAGCGGGAGCGGGAGCGGGAGGGGGAGCGGGAGGGGGAGGGGGAGAGGGAGGGGGAGGGGGAGAGGGAGAGGGAGAAACCCTTCTTTTGCCCCCGCCCCCCAACTGCAGTCTGTTGGCTCTGAGGCAGGTGTGATGCAGGTGCTGGGGCAGCCATCTTGGCCCATGCCATGAAGCCACACAGTGAGGATGTTGAGCAACAGCATAGAAGAGATCCAGGTCCCTGGCTGGGTGCAGTGGCTCACGCCTGTAATCCCAGCAATTTGGGAGGCCGAAGTGGGCAGACCACTTGAGGTCAGGAGTTTGAGACTAGCCTGGCCAAGATGGTGAAATCCCATCTCTACTAAAAACACAAAAATGAGCCAGGTGTGGTGGAGGGCGCCTGTAATCCCAGCTACTTGGAAGGCTGAGGCAGGAGAATCGCTTGAACCTGGGAGGCAGAAGTTGCGCCACTGCATTCTAGCCTAGGGGACAGAATGAGGCTCTGTCTCAAAAAAAAAAAAAAAAGAAGAAGAGATAGGCTGGGCACGGTGGCTCATGCCTGTAATCCTAGCACTTTGGGAGGCCAAGGTGAATGGATCGCCTGAGGTCAGGAGTTTAAGATCAGCCTGGTCGACACTGTGAAACCCCATCTCTACTAAAAATACAAAAATTAGCCGGGCGTAGTGGTGCATGCCTGTAATCCCAGCTACTCGGGGGGCTGAGGCAGGAGAATTGCTTAAACCCAGGAGGCAGAGGTTGCAAGGTTGCAGTGAGCCGAGATGGCGCCACTGCACTCCAGCCTAGGCGACAGAGCAAGACTCTGTCAAAAAAAAAAAAAAAGAGAGAGATCCAGATCCAGGTTCATGACACTGTGGAGCACCATACTAGCTCTGGACTACTACCCAGGCTCTGTTTTGATCCTAATTTTTTGGGTCACTATCAACCATACCTAAATCCAAGTCCTTTCTTTCAACCCTTATATGCAGTCAAGTACTTAGCCCCATCGATTTTACTTCAGAATGTCTTGTATTCACCTACCTCTGCTTTTCCTCTCCCTGCCAGTTTCCCATTTGGGGGCTTTATCATCTCACTCATGCTGCATGGCCTCCCGTGGCATGCAGTGCTTCTGTTATGGTGGCACTTCCTGCATCTAGGCCAATTTTATGGTATTTCTTTATTAATTAATTGAGCCCCCTACCCCACCTCTCTCTCTCTCTCAGACGGAATCTCACTCTGTCACCCAGACTAGAGTGCAGTGGTGTGATCTCGGCTCACTGCAACCTCTATTTCCCGAGTTCAAGCAATTCTGCTGCCTCGGCCTCCTGAGTAGCTGGGATTACAGGCACGCGACACCACACCTGGCTATTTTTTGTATTTTTAGTAGAGATGAGGTTTCACCATGTTGGCCAGGCTGGTCTAGAAGTCTTGACCTCATGTGATTTGCCTGCCTCGGCTTCCCAAAGTGCTGGGATTACAGGCATGAGCCACTGCGCCTGGCCTAAATTTTATTTTCAAAGAACTTCTTTGGTCTATTGCTTCCAAAGAGCCTGGCTCTCTTTCTTTTGCTAAGCTTTGGAGCTATAAAAATACAGCCTCCATATTGTTCTCCTTATTCCTCAATCCTTTCAATCTGTCTTTCCCACTGTGGTCAGAATTAGTTGTCTCAAACAATTCCGCTGCTTAAAAACAATTTCTTACGGCCTATGGAAGAAGAGCGAAGCTCCTGAGTATGACATGTGAGCTTCTCCTGAATTTGACCTCATCTATCTTTCCAGGCTTGTGACTGGCATTCATACTCTACCTTCTTTCTCTCCTCACTCTCTGTTCAAATGACATCAGTGCACTCTGATTTTCACTGGGCCACCATGTACTTTTTCACTTTGAGGCTTTGAACTTTAGAACAAATAAATGAGTTCAGCTAGGTTACAGGATACAAGATCAATACCCAAAATTCAATTGCATTTCTATGTAATTGCAATGAGCAATCCAAAACGAAATAAGGGAAACAATTCCAACCACAATAACACCAAAAAGAAGAGAATAGGAATACATTTAACCAAAAGTTCAAAACTTAACACTGTGAACTACAAAACTTTGTTGAAAGAAGTAAAAGATCTAAATAAATAGACAAACATCCCATGTGCAAGGATCAGAAGACAACATGGTTAGGAGATTGATAGTCCTAAACTGATCTGCAGGTTCAACATGATCCCTATTAGAATCCCAGCTGACTTCCCTGTACAAATTGATGAGCTGATTCCAAATTCTATGTGGAATTTTAAGGAACCCAGCATAGCTAAAAATAATTCTGAAAAAGAATCAAGGGGATTCACAGTGCCTGATTTCAAAACTTACTACAAAGCAATAGTAATCAAGATAGTGTGATACTGGTGTAAGAACTGTCATATAGATCAATTGAAAGAATAGAATCCATACGTAAGCCCAAACATCTGTGGCCAATTGATTTTCAAAAAGGGTGCCAGTGCCATTCAGTGAGGAAACAATGGTCTTTTCAATTGGAACAACTGGATATACACATGAAAAGAATGAAGCTGGACCCTTACCTCACATCACATACAAAAATTAACTCAAAATAGATCAACTACCTAAATGTAAGAGTAAAAACTATAAAACTCTTAGAAGAAGACATAGGGGTAAATTTTTTCATGATCATGGATTATGGCAAAAAAGTCTTAAATATGATACAAAAAAAGCAACAAAAGAAAAAATTGATAAAATCATTTCATTGAAATTTCACACATGTGTGCTTCAGAGGACACCATAAACAAAGTGAAAAGACAACCCACAGAATGGATGAAAGTATTTGCAAATCATATATCAGATAAGGAACTCATTTCTAGCACATACAAATAACACTTGCAACTCAATAATAAAAAGATCAGTAACCCGATTTTATAATGGGCAAAGGACCTGTAGAGATATTTCTCAAAGAAGATCTATAAATGACAAATAAGCACATGAAAAAAATACTTGACATAATTAGTCACCAGAGAAATGCAAAACAAAACAACAGTGAGATACCATGTCACATGCATTAGGATGGCTACAATTAAAAAGTCAGGTAGCAAGAAGTGTTGGTGAGAATGTGGAAAATTGGAACCCTCATATACTGTTGATGGTAATATAAAATGGGCCAGCCACCTTGGAAAACATTCTGGCAGTTCTTCCAATGAGTAACACAGAATTACCACATGACCCAGCAACTCCACTCCCAGGTAAGATACACCCAAGAGAAATGAAAACTGTATGACCATACAGGAACTTGCACATGAATGTTTATAATAGCATTATTCACAATAGCCAAAAGATGGGAACAACTCAATGTTCATCAGCACATGACCTGATAAAATGTGGTGTATCCATATGACGGAATATTATTCTGCCATGAAAAGGAATGAGTACTGATACATGCTACAACATGTGTAGACTTTGAAAACATTTTGTTAAATGAAAGGAGCCAGTCACCAAAAACCATATACTATATGAATGGAAATTCATATGAAAGTCCAGAATAGGGAAATCTATAGAAACAGAAAGTAGATTTGTGGTTGCTTCATGATGGGATACAGGGACATGGGGACACAGAGGGGATAGGAAGTACAAAGTATGAAGTTTCTTCTTGAAGTGATTAAAGTGTTCTAAAATGGACTGCGGTGATGGTTGCACATATCTGTGAACACACTGAAAGCCATTGGATGGTGCACTTTGGGTGAATCGTGGGTATGTAAATTATATCTCAATAAAGCTGTTAAAAACGAGACAAAACTAGTCTTCCCACCAGGCTCTTGCTGTTTACACACATTGCAGGCAGGTACTCACATTGGAAAACTTTTCCTAAATACCATTTTCATCATGTTGCTCCCTTACCAGTTCAGCCTATTTAGAATCAATAAAGATGCATCGATTAGCTAACAGATATTGCGTGTCCACTGGCCTAAGTGCAGTGACAAATACATCCACAAAATTCTGCAATTTCAAACCTCATTGCCTTTTCTACCTTCAAGGCTCATCCACAAGACTCACTCATCCATCTTGTTTTCCATTTGTCTTCTTAGTAACAGAGATCCTCTGCTCTAAACAGCTGACCTTCACAGCGTTGAAGTTCATACTATTGACCTCTATACTATTGCTTGATGTGGACAATGCCTTTTTATCCAAAATTAGAAACAAGCCTAAAATGCCAGCTCTGTTGGGAAAGAGAATAATTACTTAAAAGAACTCTAATGTCAAAGACTGGCTAGAGACGCTTTTTGGTCACTGATAGTTCAGTGAATGGTGGGGCTGAGGCTGGAGCTCCTGTGAGGAGCAAGTGTGAGAAGAGACAAGCTTGGCCTCAAGGGAGGCTTGGCTTACTTTTCACTTGCAGAGGTCAGCTCTGCTGAAATGCCGGGTTTGTTTTTCCTTCTTTATCTGGGCACACACTATGTTTCCTCTGAAGGATGCTTTTTCTCTTTTCATTGCATCTTTCTTTTTTTTTTTTCATTGCATCTTTCTTTTCTTTTTCTTTTTTTTTTTTTTTTTGAGACAGAGTCTCGCTCTGTCGCCCAGGCTGGAGTGCAGTGGCGCAATCTTGGCTCACTGCAAGTTCCGCCTCCCAGGTTCACGCCATTCTCCTGCCTCAACCTCCCGAGTAGCTGGGACTACAGGCGCCCGCCACCATGCCCAGCTAGTTTTTTGTATTTTTAGTAGAGACGGGGTTTCACTGTGTTAGCCAGGATGGTCTCGATCTCCTGACCTCGTGATCTGCCCGCCTCGGCCTCCCAAAGTACTGGGATTACGGTCGTGAGCCACCGCGTCCGGCCTCATTGCAGCTTTCTATTCTTCAATCAAAGCTCATCTCCTCCAGGGGTCTCTCTTTGCTTTTGTTATTGTTGTTGTTGTTTTGTTTGTTTGTTTTTGAGAGAGGAAATCTCGCTCTGTCGTCCAGGCTGTAGTGCAGTAGCGCGATCTTCGCTCACTGCAGCCTCCTGAGTAGCTGGGATTACAGGCGCCCGCCATCACGCCTGGTAATTTTTTTTGTGTTTTAGTAGAGTTGGGCTTTCACCATGTTGGCCAGGCTGGTCTCGAACTCCTGACCTTAATTGATCCGCCCGCCTCGGCCTCCCATAGTGCTGGGATTACAGGCGTGCGTGACTGCGGCCGACCTCTCCTTGGTTTTCTTCTATCCCTGACCCACCCCTTCCTACCTCTCCCATCTCCTCCTACACACCCATTTTTTTTTTTTTTTTTTTTTTTTTTGTAGAGCAAATGGGTCCTCAGTTAACTTGACTGCCTGATAGTTGACCAAAAATCTGCTCAAGGCTCAAGTTTTAGCCTGTAAGACTTTGCACTCAACCTCAAACAGCTGTCTGAGCACTCAAAAGGCTCTTTTTATTTTTTCTATACCTTACTTTGTTTCTTTTTGGGGTGAGGGAACGACGCTTCTTTCAGATCACGATCATAGGGAGATTATTGGATTCCTTGTTGGGAGATAGTAAGAACCCTAGTTCTGCTACTGACTTGATATGTGGCTTTAAGCAAGACTTGACTTCACTCTGGCTAGAGTTCCTTGGCTGGGAAATAAAGGGGCTGGACTATAGGATCTGTAATATCTCCCAGCTGCAAAATTCTGATCCGGAGAGCAAATTTACTTCAGAAATTTGGCTGAGGCTGCCATCTGATGGCTATCTTGAGAACTTCATCTGCTGAGTGTGCAGTAGACGCTTCTAGTAGAATGTCTCGCTCCCTCTTGCAATCATCAGCAATAAGGGTTTCAGCCAGAAAATGACCTTCCCTTCTGAGTACCCCCAGTCTTGAACTTTACGCTCCCCATTAAATGAAAAGCTCCTCCTTTTCCACTCACATTCCCACTCAGGCGAAGTCAACTCAACCATGGGGCTTTTTATATCAGTAAAGCCACCTTAAGAAAAATCAGGAGGCTAAGAAAGCTTATGCTTCCATGTTTTCATGCTGCTCCATAATTCTCATCAGGAAGAAATTGGTTTTAAGTTAATTTATTCAAAGTGTGATTGACTGCACCTTTGAGACTCTCATGAACAAATATTTACTTTTTTTTCTTCAATAAAATGAGCTCTACAGTAGGGCAGTTCTTAATTCAAATCTAATCATTTTTTTAAAAATTCAACTAAGAGTAGAATCTTCCTTCTTCCTTCCTTCTCTTTCTTTCTTTCTCTCTTTCTCTCTTTTTCTTCCTACCTTCCTTTCTCTCTTTCTCTCTCTTTCTTTTCTCCCTTTTTCTTTCTCTTTCTTTCCTTCTCTTTCTTTCTCTTTCTTTCTTTCCTTCTTTCTTTCTTTCTTTCTTTCTTTCTTTCCTTCCTTCCTTCCTTCCTTCCTTCCTTCTTTCTCTTTCTTTCTTTCTTTCTTTCTTTCTTTCTTTCTTTCTTTCTTTCTTTCTTTCTTTCTTTCTTTCTTTCTTTCTTTCTTTCTTTCTTTCTTTCTTTCCTCTCAGAGACAGAGTCTAGCTCTGTCACCCAGGCTGGAGTGCCTGATCTCAGCTCACTGCAACCTGCACCTGCTGCGTTCAAGCGATTCTTATGCCTCAGCCTCCCGAGTAACTGGGATTACAAGCGTGCACCGCCGTGACAGGCTAACTTGCTGTATTTTTAGTAGAGATGTGGTCTCACCATGTCGCCCAGGCTGGTTTTGAACTCCTGAGCTCAGGCAATTTGCCCACCTTGGCCTCTCAAAGTGCTGGGATTACAGTTGTGAGCCACCACGCCCAGCTAAGAGTAGGATTTTAAGTGCCTGCACAGTCAAAACTATTTGATTCATACTATCCCCTTCCTGGAGGCTTCAAAACACAGCAAATAGATAATAAGTTTAGGCCTTCCATTAGACATTATACGCTGTGGGATTTCCACTTAGGTTAGTCTCTAAAACCTGGTATTGAATACCAAGGCATTAATAAGTATCCTAATATATCACCCATCTAGAAATAGTTACATTTTAAATTTCTGGGGTCATGGTGACCAACCCAAAGGAATCATTCTTTAATAGTAGAATTTTAGGTGTGTAAGACATCTGGTGGGAAAATTCTTTGCAATTCTGTAATTTTTATGGCCACTCTCCAATAACACATAGGTGGCTGAGATGCTAGTGACACTTAAGGATCCTAGGTTGGAAAAGATATTTTAAAATTTGCTTTTTTCATTCACTTGCTTCCTAGAACAGACATTAATGGTCTCAGGAAGGGAATTATCTTTTTGACTCTGGAGTATTTGTAGGAAACAGCTGTTGTACAGTAAAGTAGAATTTGCCTTGGAGTTGAAAGAATTGATTTTCTGTTTTTCCAATTTATAAGACAGGTGCCCTTGAGCTAGTTCTTTAATTATATACCTCAAGTTACTAATCGTATAATTTGCATGATATTATCTACCTTAAGAGCTGTCCTGAAATACTAAACCAGATCATCCAGTCGGAGATTCCGGGTAAGATTTCCGTTTATACTAAAATGGTGTCCACTCCCTTTGTTACTGGAAAAGCCAAAGGCACATCTTTCTTCTCCTCTTTTTTAAAGGATCTCATAAGAAAGGCTTCCAGTAAAAACATAATTTTTGAGACTGCATCTTTCCTTCTCTTCTTTTCCCTTCCGAGATATTATGCAAGAGAAACAAAACCTTCAAACACCAATCTCAGTGAAACTAGAAGATAGTTATGACTTGAACATTCATAGAAAACATATAGTGCAGCCCCAAATAACCAAGATTGTCATGGAAGGTATGTAGATGTGAACCCCAAAAATCTGAGACAGCTCTCAGTTAATTTAGGAAGCATATTTTGCCAAGGTTGAGGACGCATGCCTGTGACACAGCCTCAGGAGGTCCTGATGACACGTGCCCAAGGTGGTCAGAACACAGTTTTGTTTTATACGTATTAGGGAGACATGAGACATCAATCAACTTACGTAAGATGAACATTGGTTTGGTCTGGAAAGGCAGGACAGCTGGAAGCGGGTAGGAGGTTTCCAGGTTGTAGGCAGGTGAGAGACAGGGTTGCATTCTTTTGAGTTTCTGATGAGCCTCTCCAAGGGAGGCAATCAGATCTGCACTTATCTCAGTGAGCAGAGGGTGACTGAACAGAATGGGAGGCAGGTTGGCCCTCAGCAGTTCCCAGCTTGACTTTTCCCTTTAGTTTCGTAATTTTGACAGCCCAAGATATTTTCCTTCCACGTAGAAAGAAGATAGAAAGATGGCCCAGTGGTAGCAGATCTCAGAAACTGCCAGCAAAAATACACCTCTGAATGTGAAGGGATCCCCCTAATGTGATAAACGTTTATATTTTGAGTGCAAGTGCTGTGAGATTTAGAGAGAGTGAGGCGGAGATTACTTGGAAGCCACATCGAGGGAAAGTTCCACAAGGAAACGTAGAAGATATTAGGCAGCAGCAGATCTCAGGAAACTTGGGCAAAAGTGCACCTCTGAAGGTAAGGGGCTTTCTGTAAAATGCAGAAGGGAGACAGAAGGAAATGATCAACATAAGAGCAGTCATCAGTGAGATTAGAAATAGGAAAATGGAGAAAACCAGTGAAACAAAATGTTGGTTGCTATGGTCTACATGTGTCACCCACTCCTCCAATCCATATATTGAAATGTAATCCTCAATGAATGTAATCCTCAATGTAATGATATCAAGAGGTTGGGCCTTTGGGAAATAATGAGGCCCCACCCTCATGGATGGGACTGTGCTTTTATAAAAGAAGCAGAAGGGGATGTGTTTGGCCCTTCCACCATGTGAGGATGCAGCAGGAAGGCGCATTCTAGGAGAAACAGGCCCTTACCAGACACCACATTTGCCATCACCTTGATCTTGATCTTGGACTTTCCACACTCGAGAACTGTAAGCAATAAATTACCCAGTCTAAGGCATTTTGTTTTAGCAGCCTGAAGTGCCTAAGACACTGGTTCTTCAAATTTGTAGGAATATCACTATAGATAAGGGATATAGGAATACCACTAATAGATAAGGGATATCAAGTAAGGGATCTCACTACAGATTCTGCAGACACTAAAGTAATAAGAGAATACTACAAACAACTTTAGTTCACAAATTTGTCAACTTATAAGAAATGGACCAATTCCTTAAAATCCACAAACTACTGAAACTCAAACCAATTGAAATAGTCCTGTAACCATTAAAGAAATTGAATTCAAAATTCAAAAGCTCCCAACAAAAAAGAGATCCCCAGACCCAGATGGTTTTATAGGAGAATTCTATCAAACATTTAAAAAAGAATATACACCATTGTTACATAATATCTAACAGAAAATAAAAGAGAACAGAGTACTTTTAACTCCTTTTATGAGGTCAATATTATCCTGATAACAAAACCAAACAAGAAGGAAGGAAGGAAGGAAAGAAGGAAAGAAAGAGAGAAAGAAAGAAAGAAAGAAAGAAAGAAAGAAAGAAAGAAAGAAAGAAGGAAGGAAGGAAGGAAGGAAGGAAGGAAACTGCAAACCAATATCTCTCATAAGTGTAGATGCAAAGATCCTCAATACAATATTAGAAAGCTGAATCCAACAATGTATAAAAAGAATTATGTACTATGATCAAGTGGGGTTTATTCCAGGTATGCAAGACTTATTCAACATTTGAAAATCAATCAATGTGATCCACCATATCAACAAGCTGAATTAGAAGAATCATATGATCATATTAATTGATGCAAAAAAAGCATTTGACAAAATCTAACACCTATTTATGGTGTTAAAAAAAAAAAGCCCCAGCAAATTAGGAACAGAGGGGAATTATCTCCATTTGATAAAGCACAGCTGTAAAAAAAAAATCCATGGTTACCATCATACTTAATGGTGAAAGACTGAATATTTTCCCCCTAAGATCATGAACAAGGTGAGGACGTCTACTTTTACCATTACTATTCAACACAGCACTGGAAGTTTTAGCCACTGCAATCAACCAAGAAAATAAATGTAAGACATACAAATCAGAAAGAAAAAATAAGGCTTTCTTTATTTACAGATAACACGATTGTCTACATAGAAAATCTCAAGGAAACTATTAAAAATCTCTTAGAACTTAGAATAAACACCAGTTTGGAGTGTCTAATTAACCTCTCCAAAGGAGGCAACCAGATATGCACTTGATCAGGTGCGATTTAAGTAATAAGTATGCAAGACTTATTCTACATTTGAAAATCAATCAATGTGATCCACCATATCAACAAGCTAAATGATTAGCAGTAACTGTAGATTTTTTTACAGCGGTGCTTTATCAAATGGAGAATGAGTTCAACAAAATTGCAGAATACAAGATAAACACACAAAAATGAATTGCATTTGTGTGTACTAACAAATAACATATAGAAACTGAAATTAATAACACAATATTATTTATGATCACTCCAAATACAATTAAATACTTAGGTATGTACTTAACAAAACATGTACAGGATCTGTATGATGAAATTACAAAATATTGATGAAAGAAATTGAAAAGAACTAAATAAATGGAGAGACATACCACGTTCAGGAATTGGAAGACTCAACATAGTAAGGGTGTCAATTTTCTTCAAATGAATCTGTAGGTTTAATGCAATTCTCATAAAAATTCTAACAACACTTTTTGTAGACATAAATAAACTTATTCTAAAGTTTATGCGGAAAGGCACAGACCCTAGAATAACTAAAACTATCTTGACAAATAAGAATAAAGTGGGAGGGTCACTCTACCCAATACACAGCTACAGTAATCAAGACAGTGTGGTGTTGGCAGAGGAATGACACATAGATAAATGGAATCGAACAGAGAACTCAGAAATAGACCTACAGATACACTCACTGAATTTTGACAAAGTACAAAAGCAAATTAATGAATAAATGGTAGTCTTTTAAATAAACAGTGCTGGAACAACAATGAAATGAATCTCAACCTAAGTCTCACTCCTTACACAAAAATTAACTCAAAATGGTATAAAACTATAAACTTTTAGGAAAAAACCCATAAGCATTAACCCTTGGAATCTAGAGACAGAAAGAATTCTTAGACTTGACACCAGAAGCGTGCTCTGTGAAAGGATTGATAAACTGAACTGCATCAAAATTAAAAACTTTTGCTCTGAAAAAGCCTATGTGAGGACATTGAAGAGACAAGGTTCAGACTAGGAGGAAAGACTTGCAAATCACATCCTCAAGAAAGGACTGGTATCAAAAATATACAAAGAGGCCGGGCATGGTGGCTCACGCCTGTAATCCCAGCACTTTGGGAGGCTGAGGCAGGTGGAGCACCTGAGATTGGGAATTCAAGACCAGTCTGACCAACATGGAGAAACGCCGTCTCTAATAAAAATACAAAATTAGCAGGGTGTGGTGGTGCATGCCTGTAATACGAGCTACTTGGGAGGCTGAGGCAGGAGAATCGCTTGAACCCAGGAAGCAGAGGTTGTGGTGAGCCAAGATCACACCATTGCACTCCAGCCTGGGCAACAAGAGCAAAACTCCTTCTCAAAAAAAAAAAAAAAAAATATATATATATATATATATATATACACATACACACACAGAACTCTTGAAATTCAATAGTTTTTTTTAAAAAATCTAACTAGAAAATGGGTAAGACATGAACAGACATTTCACCAGTGAGAATATACAGATGATAAATAAGCAGGCAAAAAGATGCTCAACACCATTTGCAATCAGGAAAATGCAAATGAAAATCGTAATGAGATATGCATTTTTGTGTAGTGAATTCCCAAGTATTTCGTTTTCTTTGGAGTGGTTGAAAATGATATTGTAAATGATATTGTGCTTTTAATTTCAGTTTCTGTATGTTTTTGTTAATATACAGGAATATGAGTAATATTATGTGTGTTTTATCTTGTATCTTTTCAAGAGTGGCTAAAATAAAAAATAGTGACAACATCAAATGCTGGCAAGGGATGAGTAACTGGACTACTCATACAGTATGGGTGGGAATGTAAAATACAGCCACTCTGGAAAACAGAGTGGCAGGTTTTTAAAAATAAAACTAAATATGTAATTACCATACAACCCCGCACTCACACCCTGTGGCATTTATCCCAGAGAAATGGAAATTTATGTTCACATAAAAATTTTGAATATTCATAGCAGCTTAGTTTGTAATAGCCAAAAACTGGCATCGGCCCAGATATCCTTCAATAGGTGAGTGGTTTAACAAATTGTAGAACATGCAAACCATGGAATGCTATTTAGAATAAGAAGACACAACTATTGATACCTGCAACAATTTGAATGAATTACCAGGGAATTATGCTGAGTTAAAAAAAAAAGCCAATCACCATTATTCACAATAGCAAAGACTTGGAACCAACCCAAATGTCCAACAATGATAGACTGGATTAAGAAAATGTGGCACATATACACCATGGAATACTATGCAGCCATAAAAAATGATGAGTTCATGTCCTTTGTAGGGACATGGATGAAATTGGAAATCATCATTCTCAGTGAACTATCGCAAGAACAAAAAACCAAGCACCGCATATTCTCACTCATAGGTGGGAATTGAACAATGAGAACACATGGACACAGGAAGGGGAACATCACACTCTGGGGACTGTTGTGGGGTGGGGGGAGGGGGGAGGGATAGCACTGGGAGATATACCTAATGCTAGATGACAAGTTAGTGGGTGCAGCATACCAGCATGGCACATGTATACATATGTAACTAACCTGCACAGTGTGTACATGTACCTAAAACTTAAAGTATAATAATAATAAATAAAACAACAACAACAACAACAAAAAAGCCAATCACAAAAGATGTGTAATCTATGTGATTCCAGTTATATAATATTTTTTGAATGACAAATTTTAGAAATGGAGGACAGAGTAAAGGGGGGGGGTGGAATCCAGAATGGGTGTAGTTCTAATAGGGCCACACCAGGGATCCTGCAGTGTTGAAATTGTTCAGTACCTGACTATGGTGGTAGTATAATTTTGCAAAATTTTACCATTGGAAGAAATCGGGCACAGTATAAAAAGGATCTCTCTGTATTATTTCTTCTTTTCTTTTCTCAACTTTTATTTTAGGTTCAGGGGTACATATATAGGTTTATTAATGGATAAATTGCATGTCATTGGGGTTTGGCGTATAAATGATTTCATCACCCAGGTAGTGAGCATACACAGTACCTAATTGGTAGTCTTTCAACCCTTACCCTCCATCCATTCTCCCCCCTCAAGTAGGCCCTGGTGCTTGTTGTACCCCTCTTTGTATCCATGTGCCCTCAGTGTTTAGCTCCCATTTATAAGTGAGAACATGAGGTATTTGGTTTTCTGTTCCCCTGCTACTTTACTTAGGATAATGGCTTCCAGCTGCATCCATGTTGCTGTAAAAGACATTATTTCATTTTTTATGGCAGCATAGTATTCCATGGTGTATATGTATCACATTTTCTTTATCCAGTCCCCTGTGGATGGGCATTTAGGTTAATTCCATGTTTTTGCTATTGTGAATAGTGCTGCCATGAACATGTGAGTGCATGTGTGTTTTTGGTAGAATGATTTCTATTCCTTTGGGTATACACCCAGTAGTGGGGTTGCTGGGTTGAATGGAAGAAATTTCAAAGAAAAAAGGGAGAGTAACTTATTTTGGGGAGGTGGTGATGAAAGAGAAGCCTTCTCTGAAAGAGGGAGACATAAGCCAAGATAGAAAGGTAAAGAGGGGCAGCAGGATGTGCAAAGGCCCAAGGCGGCAAATGACTTGGTGAATCCATGGAAACAGAAGAAGTCCAGTGAGAGCGGAGTCTTGTTAGTGAGGCACAGAGGGTGTCAGGTGAGGCTGGAGGCGGTGGCCCAGGTCTGGCCCGGCAATAGGCTGTTGTAAGGGCTGACCTTCTGCCTGTGAATAAGGGGGGTCATGGAAGGTTTCAAGCGTGAGAGTTACACGATCTCCTGTGGTCCTGGGGCGTGTGGGGAATGGCTTGGAAGGTGGCACACGGAGAGGCCTTTTCAGCCATGAAACCGTATGGTAGGAGGACTACTCCAGCCTCCTCAAGAAAAACATTCAGGTGATGAGGTTCATTTTGAACGCATTGAGAGGGCACAAGTGGAAGAATATTATATCTCAGCCCTGGATTTAATAAATAAAGGGCTTGTTATGACTGTTAGCCTTCTGGCTCAGCAGAAACTGGAAAACCAGCTGAAAAATCCTGGTTCAGGTCTACAAGAAACCAATCCAGAGGTCACTTCACCAACTGGGTAACCGCTTCGGATTTCCTTTTTTGGGTTATGCCCTGGAAACCAACACCCATGGGGCGGAGCTTGGGTTACCCTCATGACCCACCAGGACCACAGTTGGAATCCTATGGTCACCTGACTTGCACTTCTGCCTGTAACAAATGTTCTTTCAGTTTAAAGAATACCTGGCTTCTTGTTTAGGTGGCAGTGTTTGGGATTGCATCTTTTGCTTTTGGCCAACTTAAAATGAAGAAAGTCAGCTCTCAGGGCCTGGAGGAGCAGGAATAAGTCAAACATGAAGCTCAGGACTCAGCCCTTCAGCAAGGAGAGCAGAGTTAGGAGAGACAGAGGAAAGCCCCCGCCCCACTACCCCACCAGGACCAAGACCGGACACAGACATTTATTGCTGTTTTCAAACTTGACAAAGAGGTTCTCCATGTAACTCTTTCTTACATTTTATTTTAACATTTCACCTATCAAAAATCATCCTTCCTTGGTCTTCTGTGTACTTGGGACTATGATGGCTTGATCTCAGGAGTTTGAGACTTAGTGAACGATGATGGGGTGCCTGTGAATAGCCACTGTACTCCAGCCTGGGCAACATAGTGAGACCCCATCTCTTAAAAAAATCGTATGAAATCACTTGAAGCCTTCAAGTGAAATCTCTCTCTCAAGCTAATTATCAGGAGTCTAGTGAAAACTTCTATTTGCCAAGTTAAAATCTCTAAATAATGATTGTTCATTTTATGAGAACTGTGCCTTCAGTTATCTCACGAACACAAAAAGTGCCACAAAATTAGGTGAAACAGAGCAGAGGGAGATCACATGTGGTTTGGGCCACACAGATTACAGGACCTCAGCATGATTCTATGTAAGAACTGCTTTTTGGTTCGTTTCAAGATACAGTGAGAACTCTTGGCCAATGAATCTCAGAAGCAGATGGTCTGCTCCCAAACATTCCACGAGGTTCCACCCAGGCTCTGCTCGCTTATCAAGAACTGCTCACCAGTAACATTTCAGAATGAGTTGCATTGCCCAGCAGTCTCACCTCTTTTTTAACAGGCTTCCATCCTTATCTCAGTGACCAGACTGGGAAGGAGTGAATCTTCAAAATCATTTGGGGGAGCAAACATTACATGGGCAAAACTCTTTCTACAATGTTGCACATCTGGGTGTGGTGGCTCACCCCTGTAATCCCAGCACTTGGGAAGCTGAGGTGGGTGGATCACCTGAGGTCAGGAGTTCGAGACCAGCCTGGCTAACATGGGCTCTACTAAACATTTTTTAGCAGAGACCAGCCCTGCTTCTACTAAAAATACAAAAAGTTAGCTGGACGTGGTGGCGGGCACCTGTAATCCCAGCTACTCAGGCTGAGACAAGAGAATCACTTGAACCCGGTAGGCAGAGGTTGTAGTAAGCTGAGATTATGCCACTGCACTCCAGCCTGGGCAACAAGAGTAAAACTCTGTCAAAAAGAAAAAAAAAGTTGCACACACTGTAGAGAATCATAAGCATGAACAGGAATTTAAACAATATCATTGAACAAATCATGGAACAGTCTCCTTCCCCCTGACATACAGAACAGTAAACTGGGATCATAAATTCAAGTGCCTAGAGGGAGCAGGCAGGTATTGTAAACAAACAGAGCAGGCAGAAGTGTGCACTAGGGTGTGGTGAGGAGTGTGGCGAAGTCACAAATGCGTCCCCCATGTATAGGGGCAGCACCAGCACTGATTGTCTTCTGGGAAAGCAGGCCCAGTAGCGGATTTTCTGATTTTGCAAAAGCTTGCAACCTGGATTTTTATATGAAATCCTCGGATGTTTAGATGTGACTAATTCTAATTTTCAAGACACTGTCCAGGCAAATGGCACATCTACAAAGGGCATCAGACCAGCATGCTACCAATTCCTCTCTACTAAATTCAACATTTTTTTCACATTATTCGCCTTTCTCCTCTCCTTCCATCCCCAGGAGTTAAGCGGGAAGAAAGGAGCTTCCTCTACAATCTGCTCTGGGCCTGTTTTTTGATTTTCATTTCTTAATTCAGGTTCAACCCCTAGCCTGTCCATTTGGGCTGTCTCTAGCTGAGGCATTTTGGGAAACTGCCAGGTGGAGGAGAACACAATTTGAAGCTCTCTATTTCCTTTTCATTTCTGTTTATTTCAGTGGTGGAATCAGAGCAGCAATTATGTTGTTACAGCAACAGCCACTTGTGTTGCAAGGCAAAGAGAGGAGTAAAGGATGAGAGAAGCCCAGACAAACGGGAGGAACAGCCTGTCAACTGCAATCACAGGCTGAGTGCTTTGAGAGAAGGAGAGGTACTATTTCTTGCTCTTAAAAGATTCATGGCTTTAAAACTATTCAAAAGGACTTTACATGAGCCTCTGAGTAGGAAATAAAACCTAAAACATTTCCACTTAATGGCAGTGACTAATTCTTGAGATTGCTATATTGATAGAACCAGGGCAGTGTGAGATCACAAGAAATGAACTTCACACCTGTGGCAGATGCTGTTGGGTGTCAATTCCAAATCAAAGCCGCTCTCCTTCCTTACCGAGAGAGTCTTGATTTTGTTTAGGGACTTGCCCCTCCTGCAACATGACTCATTGGTAAATCCTAATTGGGCGAGTCCAATCATGATGCCTCGATTCCCTTCATTAGTGTTGGCTTTAGCGCAGCCATGTAGCCCATGGGGTTACTAAGTTGTGAGGCATTTAGAGATCTCTGGGAAAGGATTTATCCCTATTAATTAGATGAAGCCTCAAAAGAGATAGTCCTTCTTCTTCCTCTGAATTTTGTCAGGTCTGGATGTGACACCCGGAGCTCCAGCAGCCATCTTGTGACTGTGAGAGAAGTCAGCTTAAGGACAAATTGGAAACACTGCTGGCAGAGTGGGAAGACGGAAAGACCCCACCTCTGAAGATATATTTGAGTCACTGAATTACCTTGAACTAAACAAGCCTGAGTTCCTCCTTCCCTCCAGAATAATCTTCCTTCTCCTTCTCTTTCTCCTCCTCCTCCTCCTTCTTCTTCCTCTTCTTCTTCTTCTTTTGAGACAGAGTCTTGCTCTGTCACCCCAGCTGGAGTGTAGTGGTGCAATCTCGGCTCACTGCAACCTCTGCCTCCCGGTTTCAAACGATTCTCCTGCCTCAGCCTCCGGAGTAGCTGGGACTACAGGCACCCCACCAACACGCCCAGCTAATTTTTATATTTTTTGTAGAGACAAGGTTTCACCATATTGGCCAAGCTGGTCCCAAACTCCTGACCTCAAGTGATCTACCCACCTCGACCTCCCAAATTCCTAGGATTATAGGAGTGAGCCACTGCACCCAGCCTGGAATTCTTGTATATCAATAATAAATCCTTTTATCTTTCATGCCAATTTGAGCTGAGGGGTTTCTTTTTTTTTTTTTTTTTTTGGGGGGGGGGTGGGGAAGGAGTCTTGCTCTGTTGCCCAGGCTGGAGTGCAGTGGCGCGATCTTGGCTCACTGCAAGCTCCGCCTCCCGGGTTCACGCCATTCTCCTGCCTCAGCCTCCTGAGTAGCTGGGACTACAGGCACCTGCCACCGCGCCTGGCTATTTTTTGTTATTTTTTTTTAGTAGAGATGGGGTTTCACCGTGTTAGCCAGGATGGTCTCGATCTCCTGACCTCGTGATCTGCCTGCCTCGGCCTCCCAAAGTGCTGGGATTGCAGGCGTGAGCCACCACGCCCGGCCTGAGCTGAGGGGTTTCTAACAGCCACAGGTATGCTCATTGTTACAATGTTTATTCCTGAAGGTCTGCACAAATGGTCTTTCTATCTAGAGTCCTGTGGAATCATTCAGTCATCACCATCTTTTAATTAGTTTCGTGAATCCAATCACAGGGAAAACAAAAACAGTGCCATGTGTTCCCTTCTGCCAGAGTCCAGATTGCTTACCTTAGTCCAGTTTATTTACCAAGACCCCTTGTTTCTGAGATGATGTAGATGGAAGAGTGCAAATATACCTCCCTCATGTGTTTGTACAGAAATGCATGCATAAAGATAGGAGTGATACAGCACAAAGTGGGTTTTTTTCCATGTAAATAGATACTTGGAAATTGTCATATCTTGGGTTTAAGTTTAGTAATACGGTTTGTCTGTGTCCCACCCAAATCTCATCTTGAATTGCAGCTCCCATAATCCCCACGTGTCGTGGGAGGGAGCCAGTGGGAGACAATTGAATTATGGGGGCAGTTTCCTCCATGCTGTTCTCATGATAGTGAATAAGTTTCATGAGATCTCATGGTTTTATAAGAGGTTTCCCTTTTCACTTGGCTCTCATTTCTCTCTTGTCTGCCACCATGTAAGATGTGGCTTTCACCTTCTGCCATGATTGTGAGGCCTCCCCAGCCACATGGAACTGTGAGCCCATTAAACCTCTTTTCCTTTATAAATTACCCAGTCTTGGGTATGTCTTCATCAGCAGGATGAAAACTGACTAATAATACATGTAGAGATTAAAAGTGACGCCCAATCTATAAAACACGATCTTCATTGCAGCCTTTTGTTTTCAGAGATGGAGGGTAGGTGAAGTCATGAAGACCACATGTTTGTAAACCTGGTTTCCTGGCACTCAGTCTTGAGAACGAGACACAGGGCAGGGCAATTTCATACTAAACATGGGGGCCTATTGTCTAAGCAACTTCTAGTCATGTCAGGCTTAAGACCTCCTGGCTCCAACTTGGTTCTTTCTCGGATTCGATCTTGTCATAGCTGACATGGCAAACACCTCTGGTTGCCTATCAAACATCCATTTTCTTTTCCTTATTAAGAGAAATTTTGTTTTTGTTTTGTTTTGTTTTGTTTTCAGGGGAGCAGGGAGGTGATGTGGTAGCAAGGTCCTCACTGAAAAATCATATTTTCCAGCTTCCTTTGCTGCTAGAGATAGTCATGTGTCACAGTTCTGACCAAAACACCAAGGCTGAAGATTTCTCAGAAAGTTTTGTTTTCATGATATGCAGATCCTACCCTTTTCTGTTTCCCTCTCTCTTTTCTAGATGAAACTGGAGTGCGTTGGCTGGAGCTGCAGCCACCATTTTATAGCTAATCATGAAGGGAAATTAAAGAGAACCACAAAGATCTTGGCTCTGAATCCTCGGATTACTGCACTGGCCTGCACCTCTAGCCTCTAGACTTCTTGTGATGTGAGAGAAAATTAAACTTCTGTCTTCTTTAAGCCATGGATATGTGGTTTGATTTGGTTTTGTCACATGTATCCAAAAACTACTTCTAATTAATACAGATACAACTGACAGCCAAAGTACCACATGTTTCTAAAGGAGAGGGTGCTGGATTGTCAATTATCAGTATAAATCAATAGGAGAAATCTCTTATTTGGAATATTAAACAAAAATAATTAACAGATTGGATTTTTACATTTAAAAATATACATTAAAAACTCTTAGAGTTAAATTAGGAGGCAAAAGAGGATTTTAAAAAATATGATTATCATGTTTTCTTCATGCCCAAAGTGTGTGTGTGTGTGTGTGTGTGTGTGTGTGTATATTTTTTTTTTTTTTTGACACAGTCTCACTCTGTTGCCCAGGCTGGAGTGGAGTGGTGTGATCTTGGCTCACTGCAACCTCTGCCTCCCAGGTTCAAGTGATTCTCATGCCTCAGCCTCCCGAGTAGCTGGGATTACAGGCATGCACC
This sequence comes from Pan paniscus, assembly GCF_029289425.2. Classification (NCBI taxonomy): domain Eukaryota; kingdom Metazoa; phylum Chordata; class Mammalia; order Primates; family Hominidae; genus Pan; species Pan paniscus. The sequence continues at coordinate 76,781,214 of NC_073266.2, read as the reverse complement.
ACCATGCCTGGCTAATTTTTGTATTTTTAGTAGAGACAGGATTTTGCCATGTTGGCCAGGCTGGTCTCAAACTCCTGGACTCAAGTGATCTGCACACCTCGGCCTCCCAAAGTGTTGGGATTACAGTTGTGAGCTACTGTGCTCGGCCACCAAAGTATATTTTTAATGTTTAAATATTTATTTAAACAAGGGGTAAAGAATCTGAGCAACACTCTTGGAAAGAGTAGTATATAATTAGTGTCAGAGAGTGGAAGGATGAAAAATACATTTTCTTCCTTGAGGCTATTGGAGTTTCCTTTGGAGTATAATATATCCTTGGCATTAATCAGGTGCTCCTCTCAATCCACCCATATCATGATCTACCTTGTCTGTCCATCATATATATGTTATACAATACAACATATATATGTTATATAATATATATAAGTTATATAATATATAATATATTATATATAATATGTTATATAATATATAACATATTATATGTAATATGTTGTATAATATATATAATATGTTATATAATACATAATATATTATATATGATATGTTATATATAATATAACATATAATATGTTATATAACATATTATATGTTATATAATATATATAATCTATGATATATAATATGTTATATAATATATATAATCTATGATATATAATATGTTATATAATATATATAATCTATGATATATAATATGTTATATAATATATATAATCTATGATATATAATATGTTATATAATATATATAATCTATGATATATAATATGTTATATAATATAATCTATTATATATAATATGTTATATAATCTATTATATATAATATGTAACATAATATATAATATATTATATTATATATAACATATTATATATAATATAATATATAATATATTATATATAATAGGTTATATAATATGTAATATATTATATATAATGTTATATAATATATAATATATCATATGTTATATAATATATAATATTATATATCGTATGTTATATAATATATAATATTATATATCGTATGTTATATAATATATATTATATATCGTATGTTATATTATATATTATATATCATATGTTATATAATATATAATATTATATATCGTATGTTATATTATATATTATATATCATATGTTATATAATATATTATATTATATATCATATGTTATATAATATATAATATTATATATCATATGTTATATAATATATATTATATATCGTATGTTATATAATATATATTATATATCGTATGTTATATAATATATATTATATATCATATGTTATATAATATATAATATAACATACGATATATAATATATTATATATCATATGTTATATAATATATTATATATAATGTTATATAATATATTATATATCATATGATATATAATATATTAGATATAATATGATATATAATATATTATATATAATATGATATATAATATATTATATATGTTGTATATATTATATATGTTATATAACATGTTATATATGTTATATATAACATGTTATACATGTTATATGTTATATATGTTATATAACATTTGTGAACTAAGTAGAGTGGAAAGAAAGGTAGGGAGAGGATTCTGTATCACATCTGGGTCTGATTTAAGGTGATTAATTAAAAGAAACGAAGCCCTTGGAGGTGGAGCTAGGAGCCTTTTCCATGCACATGGTGAACATCGTTTCTTTGCTGTGAGGATGACAATGGTTCATAATTACAGGTCTCCCTTGAAGAGTTATTTCATGTTGTCTGAATAAAACAGCCAGTGGCTAAGGAAGTGAATAATGCAATCTCTACATTCTACTTAGATTACTCCCCACACAACCAAGCTGGGTTAAGATGCTCGGTAATGATAAAATATTCCCCAAGTAGGGAGTAAAAGGCGAGCATTTTGAGGCTAGAAATTGTACTGCTCTGCCGGAAATGCCTGCTTGGTGTGTTACTGAACCTCTAATCACATGCAAAAACTGCCAAATCGCCCAGAGCAATCCAACCTGTGGCACTAAAAAATAAAAATTAAAAAATAAAAAAAAAGACTGCTTTTCAAAGGATTAATTCAAAGGCCATTACTGCTTTCTTCCCTTTTGGATTGTTCCTTCTGATTATTCTGCTTTGCTGCCAGGATTTCTAAGGTATCTGCTCTTAGAAGCAATCTTTTCATCTTGCTGTACTATGGACACACCTGGACTGTGTGCTGTGCAGAACAGCCACCAGGCTCCTGCTTTCCCTGAGTCCCAGGCTAGGGACTAACTGTTCTTTAGAGTAGGAATGGGCAGGAATCAAAGGGAAAATTCTTTTTGGGGAAAAAGGGAAGGGGCATATATTGTTTGTAGTCAACCACATCTCTGAACACCCTGTCTCCATTTTGACAGGGTCCCATTATTTTAGTCCCAAGAGCCCAAAGTAGAATCCTAAAAACTCCATTTCCCAGCAGCCCTTGCAGCTAGGTACAGGAATATAATGTAGGTTCCACCAATCAGACACTTATTCAAGACTGATTTGGGAGTCTCTGGGGAGGGCGGGGCGGGGGAAATCCTACTGCAGGCACAGGTGGTAGCAGAGGCAGAGGAAGAGAGCGCAGACTCAGGCAGTTCTGCTGCATGCTTCTAGGGGTAGCCACCTCATCAATACAATTAGAGACATGGCTTTGGGCATTGAGCCTGCAAGTTTAGGCTTGAGCCCGGTTCTCTGGTCTTCCCTGACTAATATCTACCCATCGATTTTCTCCTTTTCTACTTAAACTACCCAAGGTGGATGCTATTATCTTTAGCTAAAAATTACCTGACCCAATAGGCACACACATGTGTGGTGTGATATAACTCCCCTTGCAAATAATTTCTTTTTTAATTTTGCAGGGAAGAGTATACCTCTCAAAAAGATTCTAACCTTGACCGGGTTTGGCACAGAGGAGCACTGCAAGGGAGAGGAGATTTGAGAGAGCTGTTCTTACATCGCGATCAGAACTCATGGAAAAAAGTGATGGCTGCCAAAACATGGGATCACGTAGGTTTACTCTTGTGAAACAGCCAAACAAGTGATAGTCTGGATGGGGTTATTCTAGGAGCACTGGCCTATGTCCAGGAAACCTTTTCTCTTTGCCTGAAATCCCACCATTAGAGAAAGCTTCCCCTGGGTCTGGAAGGTGTTTTTTGTTTGTTTGTTTTTTGTTTTTTTTGTTTGTTTTTGGGGTTTTGTTTTTTTGGGGGGTTTTTTTGGTGTTTTTTTTTTTTTTCTCTCTATGAGTGTCCTATTGGAAGGCAAATCCTTGAGAGGGCTTACACCTTCATCATCAGCAGCATGGGGGCTTTAGTTGACATAACTCAGGATCAAATCCTTGGGAAAGAGGCTGAAGATGGTCTCATGATAGAGAACAGGGGCCCTGTAGAGGAACGTGGTAACACTGAAAACACAGTTCACACATTTCCCCAGGTCTAGCTGTGTATATGTTGTGAATCAACATGGTTTTAAAAGAAATTAGGAAGAACTCATCATCTCTTATGTGGTTCTAGGTAATCAAAACAAGAGCAAGGCAAATCTCTTTAAGGTTGCTAATGTGATTTTCCTAAATGAAGAAATTCTAAACATATGGCAAGAAGCTTCAAAATCTGTTAATGTGCAAATGTCATGATAAAAAAGGAATCGGTTAAAAAAAAAATAGAACTAGTGAGTGTTAACGAACTGCCAGGCCACATTCTCTGAAAATGGAAGGAACTGAATTCATCTTATTCTTTAGCTGTGGAACTAACTAAATCTGGCACTGGGGACGACTCCTCCCAGACTGGCGATGAAATTTTGAAAAAACAGTGCTACTTGCTAGGCATAAATATACTGAAAGGGACATTTAAAATGAGTAATGCAGGAAATCTGGTAACTGTGGATGTCTAGATCCCAGTTCCATTTACTATGTGACTTGGGCAAGGCACTTGATCTCTTTAATCCTCTGTTTCCTCATCTGTTAAATGGAAATGATAATTCTCAGCTTAAAGGACTATTAGGAGGCGTCCCTCAGTAATATCAGCAAAATACCTGGTCATGGTAGGGGCTGAAGATTAGGGAATTCTTAAGTGATGAATAGGGCTAGCCTCCATCTTCAACCTGGCTCACCTGATGGGAATGAGAAAGTGAGGGAGCCTCTGGAAAGGCTCTAAGTCACTACAAGGATTCAGAGGGGAGAGCTTCAGCCTGACTTGATCAGTGAGCACACGAGTACGTCCTCAAGCTGTTTGTTCATCTCTGCCACACTATCCTCTCATTTGGGATTGAAATAAGAGAACAGCCTGCCCTTTGGACAATGTGTTTAAGCTTTTATTGTGAATGGTAACAGCTCGGGGCCTTGAATCTAACCAACAGGTAGCCTAGATATAAAAAAGCATTAATTGGAAGACTCTTTTCGACAATTGTTCACAGCAAACAAGTTTAAACCAGAAGATGCTGCTTGAAAATCACGAATTTAGTCAAGGATGAAAGATACAGAATAGTCAAATATTTTGCACAAGGAAATCTTGTTGATGATCCGTAGAACTGATGCTTGCAGAACGCAGTCTCTTAGGGGTTTTGTTTTTCTCTTTTGAGAGAGGCCATCATTATCATTGCTGGTTCAGCTGGGGGTTCCTTCCTTCACGTTGAGAACCTGGAGCAGAGAGTCTACCAACTTAAGAAATATTAGAAAGAGTTCAGCAAACAGAGTGAGCTGAAGTCTAATCCTAGAAGTAAATCCATTCCCACAAGTCATCAGCATCACTTGGGAGCTTGTTAGAAAGGCAAATTCTTGGTTCAACCTAACACCTACTAAATCAGAAACTCCGGGGGCGGAGCGCAGCAATCTGTACTTTCACAAGCCCTGCAGGTGATTCTGAGCCTGTAAAATTTGAGAACCAGAGCTGTCCCCCAGGAGATAAATTAACTTCTACTTTTTTTTTGAGCTACTGCATTTTGGGATCTTATTGTTTTATCAGCTTAACATGCACCCTGATATGATTACTCAGGTATGTTTTAACCAATGTTGGTTAATGTATTATCCCCAGGAACTTATTACTAGAGGAGCAGCTGAGTGTTAAATTCTGGGAATGTGGAATTTGAATTCTTACTTTGCTTACTTTGACAGTGCGTCGTTATACAAGTCAAAGCTAGTTTCTGCATTACATAATTATACATTACAAACCTACAACTGTAAATGGTAGTAGTGTGGAAACTTGGGAAGAGGAGTTAATTTGGATTTCTGCCAATTCTAAATTTATTGTGGTTTGCTTGTTGTGGCTTCTGCTCAAATTAACTAAGACTAAAGAAAGAATGAGTAGTTATAATTTTAAAATACTTCTTTGTTCCCATATAGCACCCTTTACGCGCTGAGATGAAAAAACACTTTTTGTTGAGACTAAGAGCTTATTACTCTTCCCAAGATTCTCTGGCAATTCAGATTCCCCAACTTCCATATCAGCCATTTGCTTCTAATAAAGGAACTACTGATATTCTTGGGCAAATTATTACCTCCTCTGGCTCAGTTGTTTTGACCATGGGCTAATGAGCCCAGGGCCTGGGGTTTGATTCCCACGCATGCCAATTAGCTTTGCTTGCCTCCACCAACCCAGGCTGCCCTATTAAAGCCTGCCGCCTGTCCGAAGATGCCACCACACATCTTGCCTTATGAGTCATTGGTCATAAAAGGGGCCAGCTAATGTGTAGGGAAAAAAATCTACATAACTCCCCCATTGGCTCAAAATATTGAATAAGAGAGGTTTGGCTGGAGGGAATAAAACTAAAAGGAAAAGGAGAGTTGTGGAACCTAGGAAGATCAAGGAACTGGGAGGCAATGGGCAGAGTCCATTGTTGGGGGTAGGGAGGAGCTATATTCCAGGTGGGGGCCAACTTTACTCTACTCCTTCATAGAAAGTGCCAGGGTAATCAGAAGGTTATGAGTGATTCTTGATTGTATGTTGCTTTTTCTATATTTGGCACTTCCTTTGGAGCATTTCAAATATTCAGAAAAAAGACCTTCCTATTCTCTGTACTGATTTGATGAGACAGTGAGAGCAGTCCCTTCAAAGTGAAGAACGAACACATTTACTTTCTTTCCATAACAGCCTTTGTAGCTCACTTCCTTGCCCTCTTCATGTCCACTAAATAAAAGGAGAGACCTAAGCTGCAAAGAATAAGGGACTAAGTCCAAATTATAAAGGTAGACCAAAGGCCAACTAAAACCTCCATTGAAACCCAGGACAATGAACAACCACATCCAGGATCATGGATGAGGCCCTGGAGCTTCATCCATGGGGATGAGTTTCATGTTGCAGAAACAGAACAGAGTTTCATGTTGCAGAAACCATGGGGGAAAAGTTCCATTAATTGCAGAATAGAATTAAAAGATTTGTGAGAAGGGCACAGTTAAAAGGATTAAGGTTAACCTTGAACATTGCTGGGCATAATTGCTCTGAAAGTTCTGGAGCTGTTTCCATGGTCGAGCAATCTAGTTCCAGTGCACATTACACACATCCTTTATGAATTAAGTAAATATCTTTGTCATCAAAACATAGGAAATGCTTGGAGTTTCTAACCACAGCTCCAAGAGAGTTGGCAACAGTACTTGATGTTTTATTACTAAAATGAGAGAGGAGAGCATATGTAGATAGTTTTTAATTTTAAGAACAGTCCTTCAGCCTCTGAAAACTCCTGCTGCTAATTCTGGCAATGCTTATCTAAGTTATTAAGTTTCTCTCTAATACTCCCATAACTCTAAGATATGGGAGATATATGGGTTTCTAATAGAACTATTCTCTTGGCACCCCTTCTTTTTGAATAAGATCATTGTAAGGTGTTTTCAATTTTCATAACAGCATACTTTCATTGAGGTGGAATTTCCAGTGCAAGAGAAGCAATAAAATATTTTGGTCTCTGCAAACACGAACTGTGGAACTTGTTTTTGTGTTACTAGGAAATATAGCCAAAAGAATAGTACCAATGTGTGCGATAACTAATTATTCAACTGGAGGTGGAATTAAATGAGATGGGCTTTCTAAACCTGTAAAAAGAAAAACAATGCATAAAAATAATAGAAAAGCAAAGCCTGATTTTTTTAATAATCTTTTTGATGACCTTTTTCAGTTCACTTGGGATAAGGACTGCCCCCTTTAAGCAGTCACTCTCCGCAGCTGCCCACTCAACCCATCCTATTATACTGCTACTCAGACACCTTTGTGGAGCTATTCTTTTTGCTGTTGCCTTTGAAGCTTACAGAATATTCTTCTGAATGTGGTGGAAAATTTTTGATCCTTAAGGAAGGAGTTGAATTTGCCAAAAGATTCCAAAGATATGCAGAGCCAGGTTGAGGAAATAAAATAACAAACTGGACACTGCTGTTTGTTTCAAAAATGAGGCACTATAGTAACATGATTGTGTGTTAGTAGAGGGAAGTATTTCATGAACGAGCTATGAGGGCAAGTCCAGTTCAATGTTTGCAAGAATTATTTTCAAGGGTTTTGTGGTGGCAATTTTTGTTACTGTTCAGACAAATGAGAAGGGTACTGCTGTTGGATATCCACCTACAGGAACTCTGGCAAAGCACCTGACCATGAAAAAGGCATGGCAGCTAGAATCTGAGAAGCCACCTGCAAGTTCACAGAACCCTCAGAGTATGGGATCAATCAGTAAAGAAAGGGGCTGATGACATAACACCTATGACACAGGTATGGACCAGACAATCGCTTGGGGTTTTGTACAAAGTTGGTATTTATTTCTGTATTGGTTTATTTAATCTGGGATTGTTTTTTGTTTTTGTTTTTTTTTCTGAATAAAAGCTACAAAGACTTTCCCTCTAGGTGCTTAGTGCAACAAGTGAACTTCAGTTTCCATTTAGCATAGAAACCCACATTTGGGAGGCCAAGGCTGAGGGAAATCACTTGAGCCCAGGAGTTTGAGACAAGCATGGGCAACATAGCCAGTCCTTGTCAAAAAAAAAAAAGAGAGAGAGAGCAAGAGAGAAAGGAAAGAAAAGAAAAGAAAGAAAGAAAGAAAGAGGCCGGGCGCGGTGGCTCACGCCTGTAATCCCAGCACTTTGGGAGGCCGAGGCGGGCGGATCACGAGGTCAGGAGATCGAGACCATCCTGGCTAACACTGTGAAACCCCGTCTCTACTAAAAATACAAAAAATTAGCCGGGTGTGGTGGCGGGCGCCTGTAGTCCCAGCTACTCGGGAGGCTGAGGCAGGAGAATGGCGTGAACCCGGGAGGCGGAGCTTGCAGTGAGCCGAGATCGCGCCACTGCACTCCAGCCTGGGCGACAGAGCGAGACTCCGTCTCAAAAAAAAAAAAAAAACCAAAAAAACAAAAACAAAAAACAAAGAAAGAAAGAAAGAAAGAAAAGAAACCACATAGCCAGAACTTGTAAGAAAGGAAGGAAGAAAGAAAAAAGAAAAAAAAGGAAAGAGAAAGACCAGAATAGACCCAAAGGGCAGTGAAATAGAAAGCTTCCCTCCAGAAAGCCAGCCGAGGCTTGGCAAAGGCAGCTCTGAGCCCCTAAAGGGGCCATCAGTCTTCACCATGAAAGAGTGAAGAAGGAAGCTCTCCAGTACTGTGAGTGGAAAGCAATATTATTTATTGTCAGAAGCAGCAAGTAGCAAGGCCTTCAGCCTGGATCCTTTATATTAAGATCAATGAGGACCATTTCTGGAAGATGTCTGGCATGGTACAGACTGTCTGAGGCAGACTGAGCACAGGCCCTTACCCTGATTTTATCAGTGAAAAGCTATGGGACTAGTTTCCTTACCTCTAAAATGGAGAGAATAATAGAATCTTCCGTCTAAGACTGCTGTGAGCATAAGCCGAGAAAATGGAGGTAAACTGCTTAGCCCAATACTTGGATTATCGTAAATATTCAGTAAAACTAGCCACCGTTGTTATTGTAATTATTATTTTGTATTTTATTATACATTTCATGGAAACTTAAAAGTTAGTGATAATCACCTCATTTTCAGTTGCCTTGCTTTCTTCCTGTAAATTTTATTCTCTCTTATCTTGCTCACTGTCTTTAAGCATTGCCAGTTTAGTATAATTATTTTCCCCTATCCTCTATAAAATCATATACAGGATGGATTTGTTGATCTCAGACATGTTCACTGAGTTTTAAAATATTAGGATGAAACCTGAACTAGGTACTCCTGGAACAAATATGAAGAAGTGCTACTTTGTGTCAAAGGTAGCAAACAAGAATGCTGTCTTCTAAAAACAGGAACTTCCACTAGTGTTCACCAGAAATAAAATAAAATCTGTAGATCCACAAGGATTTACTCAAATAGTTTGCAGACTCACTATCAAAACATTCTGGTAGGGCCTGTGTGTTAAAAAAAAAAAAAAATCCCATCAATGCGTAATGGCAAATAGACAAAATTGCTGAAAAAAACTAAATTGGAGTTTGGAATCAATATCCTTTTGACTATATGTCAAAAAGAAGAGAATGTAGAAATTGTCTGTCAATGTGCTTAGCATGTATTGGTGTTAGCCTAATGTAGCGACTGTGAAGGTTTATATCATAAGCAATTCTGTTCTTCCTCCTTTGAACTTGCCCTCTTTCCACCTCTCCCCAGATACCTCCCACCCCATCTTGCATGTATGTTTCTTTTACCTTTGCCTTTTGAACCTACATCTTTGAAGTTGCTGCTATCCTCTGAATCCCACGAAGGCTGCTGATTGCCCAGGGCCTTGGGTTGAGGTGGCTGGTGGTTTCTGTTCTCCTTTGCTTCTATGAGACCCAGCAAATTCCTTGCAGCTTCTTCCCACCTGATGTACTCTCTCAGCTGCTGCTTCAGGCTCCCTCTCTCAGAAACAGAAGAAGACTCCCCTGTGCTCTTTTTCCCCATTAAGTGCCCTGTAAAAACAAAAACAAAAACACTCAGAATGCCACAAATTTAACCAAAGGGAATGAATGAGAAATTTAAAAGAAATTTAAAGCCAATTGTGTTTGTGCTGCTTCCTCCTAAATGCAGAATAAATCATGTTTTATTAAGAGTTAGTTCATAAACGACAGATAGATTTTGCTCTCTGTTCAAAATGTGCAATGAGCTAGACAGCATTCAGAACTGCAACCCAGGAACCCTGGGTTTGGTTCCAGCACCTCTCCTAACTAGTTAGGTGACCACTGCCAAGTCGTTTAGCACCCCTAGTCTTCAATTTTCTCAACTATAAAATGAACAGGGTAGACTAGATTAAATCTAAGGAGGCTTCCATATCTAAAATTCTATCATCAATTCTGTGTGCACCAAATTCTATTTCCAACTGAAAGATGGAGTTTAAACATCTTCCCCAGCCAATTTTGAATTGCTGCTGAAAATAAAAGTCTCCATGCTTTTCTTTGTGTGGTTTTTTAAAAATATTGCTTTCCTTTTATCGTAGTAAAAAAAAATACCAAAGGAATTTTTCATTTAAACTTTCTCAGAGTTTTAGTTGAGACTGAACTTAGAAAACTACCCAGATTTACTGTTTGTTAAGAGTGTAGTGAAAAACAAGTTGAAAACAAGCCCTGAGTAACACTTTACAGCCGCATAAATGCAGAATTTTCTCTTGGGTGTCTGAAAGTCTATCAGTGGCTCCAGGAATGTGTACTAGCCTTGTAAATAATTTTTTTAAAAAACTGCTGTTAAGGAGGCCAAACCATCAAAAACATGAAAATTTATGTATGCAAGAGAGGATAACTTGGAGTCAGAAGTGGGTACAGAATTCAAGGTCTACATTCTTAATACTTTAGACCCTTGCTTGAATATTCTCATGTTCTCTATTTCTTACAGTTGATTTTTCCTCTCTCTGTAGTTGGACTTTGTAGCACTTTGAAATTTCTAACGTCAACAAAACTATGGTGCTTTTGATCTAAAGTGTGCAAGGAAAAAGGTCTTTGTGGTTCCAACACTGACTGGCATTAGAAGTATTTAAGGCAAACATAAAATTTGAAAGATCTTCAGTCTTAAAATGGAAAGAGGCCCCTTCCCAGAAGTTCTATCCACCAACAGAGAAGCCCTCACTTTAACTTTATTGCTTTTATGTGTATTGCGATTTGCAGTTTATGGGATGTTTAAATGTGCTGGATTTCATTTGATCCATATGCTAATTGGTTTGGTGAAAATGAGACTTGCCAGAGGTCACACAGATGTAAGCAACTATTTTAGGATTAAAATCAGTTCACAATCTAGACTACATTATTACACTGCTTGGCAATGTCTTCTAACTTGCTAAGAATATAAGGTAGCTAAAATCATTCTGGGATCTGGAAATAAGGATAAGGTCTACAAAAGGCTTTCTAATGTTATAAAAATAGGGATTATATGCCAATATATCATGATGCATTATGTAATTGAGAAAAATTAATTCTATGAGTATTAAGGAGCATTAAAATCAGGTTTACTGCATTGCAGTGTGAGCATTTGCCAAATTGCTTATGACATGAGACTTCACACAATTTCAGGATCCTAACTGGGGATACTGTCCCAAGTGAAGACCTGGAATCCTGAATGATTGGCTCCTCACGTATCAGCTTGGTCACATGGTGCTCAGATAGCCACTCAATAACTTTGCATTCAGCCATAACGGTGATTATGTTGTGCAACTTCCCAGGAAGTAGTGATGCATTTGGCTTTATTTATATGGAGGAAATTAAATCATGATGGTTGGAAGGCAGGATTAGAATCCTGATACTCGCAGTAATGACCTAGATCACCTTGCCCTTCTAACTGACTATCATCTAGTTAGAATGCTGGAAATGAGAAAGAGTTATTGCCAGTAAAACAGAGAAGTGATGCAGATATCACACATAAGAACCTCATTTTTGTCATGCCTGAATAATTTTGTGGACTTTTCTAAAATGGGAGGAGAAAGTTATTCTCCATTCTGTGATTGTACTAACTTTCAGTACTTGCATATATGGGGAATGTGTGGGGATCAGTTCTTTATCTCTAGTTCCATAGACTGGTTGCTAAGGAGAGCACGCTATCTGTAACATCCCAGGGAAGTACACATTCCCTGGGTCCAATTTTGCTTTTGAGCTAGTGACTGTCAACCAAATCATCATCTCCATGGCAACATGGATGATACGCCCACTTCCACCTCTTCTCCCAACATCATTTGTCAAGTGCCCATATCATAATAATGGAAATCTCACCATAGACAAAAGACAGGCACTTGAAAAAATAAAACCTTGATCAGAGAAAAAAAGAGCTTTTGTTCTTTTTATTAATCATTTAAAAATACTACTAAAGGGAAGGTTTGAAACAGAAATGAATAAGACATAGATGAAAGTGTTGAGTACTACTAAGAAGTAGTATTTTTGGACCCACACTTAAATTCTATTCCACAGTTTCTGGGGCCATAACAAGCCATTCTGCAGTGGAATACTGGTATTTCCAAATTCAACCTTCTGGGATATGTCTCACGTCCAAGTTAGAACCACAATTAGGAGCATTTCATGGGTGCACAGGGAATAGTAGCCAGTATAAGTGTTGTCATATATTTTCATCACACAAACAAAACATTTCCACAAACATCAAGCCAGATAAAAATTTGTTAAGTTTTCAAGCTGTTAACCTTTTTTCCATTGCTGCACCATGCTTCTCTCAGCTAGAAGAAGCAATTTACTTACCAAGCCTGTAAATGTGTGCTGACAGCATCCTCATGGACAGCAGCATGTAGCTTTGGTTTTATATAATTAAAACTAAACTACATGTCTTTGGTGATTGAAGAGGATAAGCATTTTCTTGAGATAACTGAAAGCTAAATTTGAAGTGTAACATCATTCATCCTTGTCAATGCTCATATTCCAACAGAGGGCATGTTACTCAAAGCAAACGTTTTCTCAACCGCAAGGTAATTTTAGGCTAAAATGTGAGTTTCTACTTCACCTCCCTCTTTCCCTTGCTCCTCCTCAACTCTGCACAGTAATCAAAGGGAGAGAAAAAAGTGCATTTGAGAATAAATATGAAAATGGTATTTGGGGTCACCACTGGTTGGTATTCTTTTGGGTTAGGAATGCTCAAGTACCACTATGAAGGGCAATTAAACGGCAGACACCCTAAATACCTGGAGACAGATGTTCTGCGGAACTACAGCAAATCAAGATTGGCTTGACTTGCACCAGAAATAACACGATGCCACTCCCCAGTTAACTCTATTGTCCTCCTTTGGGCCTGCAAGCGTTACCTAATAATAAGCTTTATTAGTGCAATAATATAGATGAGTACAAAGAGATTGGGAATCCAGAACTTTCATTCCATCTTTCCAGCCCCATTGGCTGGTGGCTGGGCCAGATAATGGCCACTTGATCTAAGCTCCCAGAAGCCCTCTTTAAGAAGCATCAATTCTAAGTTTGGATTCTTCAACACCTGCTAAGCATCCTTCATTCTTGAAATGGAGGGTTTTTCAGCTTCACCCATTCCAACCTCTCCTCTCCACACCAGACTACTGGGTTCCTCCTGTCCCTCAGCGATCACACATCCTCTCATCTCTGGAACTGTCAAGACTTGGCAAATGATTATTTTAGCAACAGTGGAAACCACTCTATTGTAACCCAAAGATCTCGACTTCCCTCACAAAAGCACACACGACACAGACGAGCTGAGGAAGCAACAGTTCCAGTCCCACTCCTTTCCCCAAATTATTTATCTTCTATCAAGATTTGTGAATCAGCCGATATATGAATTAGCAAGTACTTGTTCAACACACCGTTCCCCAGCGCCCCTTCTAAGTAGATGGCTAAGGAAATACACACACACACACACAGACACACACACATACACACTCTTAACTCTCTTCAGGGATTAACCAGCTTCCCACGAAGCTGGTTGGGGTTGTTGTAGTTGGCTTTTGTGGGGCGGGTAGGTGGGGGAGTGAGGAAGTTGGACGCTCTGCGTTTGCTGGAAGCTATGCTTGGCGACGCCGAGAGCCCTGGGGTGATGCTGGGTGAGCCGAGGCTGCCAGGCGCTTCCTGCCTCACAGCTGAGCGAAAGCAGCGAGTGCGCGCAGGGCGGAATCCTGACCCCACCCGCAGGCGCCCTCCCCACCCGCAGCGCGGCCGTCCTCTCCGCCCGGGTTCTGGGCGCCGTGGCGAGGGAGCCTCCAAGCCGGTGCCTAGAGAGCAGGACCTGTTGCAGAGGGAATGGGAAAGGAGCGAGGGGAAAGGGCGAAGTCGTGGGTCAAGAGGGGCGGAGAAAGAGCGGAGCTCAGAGGGGCAGAGAGATTGGGATGAGCTTGGAGAGCTGGCGAGATTCCCCAAGCTCAGAGCCTGCTGGCTGGAAAGAGGGAGGGCAAAAGGGCAGGGAAAAGAATATCGCTGCAAAGCGAAGAGAAGGACTGAGGAAACTCCAGAGAGTCACAGACAGGCGGGATTCAGGGCACTGCGCACTGAACAGATGTGAAACCCGGGGCGGGAGCGCTGCACCCTAGGTCCCCACACCTGTGGCTTTGCGGGGCGCATAGGCGCAGCTTAGATTTCAGCCCATGCCAGTCGCTGTTGAGGCCACCGAGCTGGACCAGGGTTCTGCGATGCTTTCAAGGGACAACGCTCCCCAAGATTATTCTAGGAGAGTACCGTGCCAGACAGGTTGAGACTAGGCGGACAAAAGGAGATGTAGGATGGGCGCAGAGGGAAGGTGATCTGCACCGGGGTTGGCTGTTGGGAGCTCGGGTGCCCTGGGGAAGACGGGGAGACAGGCTGGAAGCGAGCGGGAAAGGATCAGCGGACCAGCCTGCGGCTGACGAGGGACTCATGGGCTCCCTAGAATGGGGAAAGGTGGGGTGGAGTTTTAGGAGAACGGGGAAGGTTTTTGTCGCTAGAAAGGTCACAACAAACCCAGCTCCCAAAGCTGGGCCAGGGAAACGCAAAGAAATGGGGAGACAGGTCCCCTCCGGCTGGCTGATCCAGAGGAGGACAAGCGCGCGGCTCCCGCGGCCAGGACACTCACCCACCGCCCAGTGGTTGCCGCGCGGGTACATCTTGGTCAGCACGGTCCCTCCGCCCGCAGGCAGCGGGACCGCTCGCCCCCGGGGCGCCTGGCAGAGGACCAGCGCCAGCAGGACCAGCGGGAGCTCACGGCCGCGCATGGTCCCGACGGGAAGCCCTTGGAGCGCGCCGGAGAGGCTGGGAAGAGCAGAGACTGGTGACCCGGACCTCGGAGGAGCTCCGCCGCCGCAGCCGCTGGTGCTACTGCTGCGGCCTCCACTAGGGCCCCTACTTTATATGGAAGCCCGGGCGGGGGGGCTGGGGGGCTCTTCTATCGCGGACCAGAGCGCTCTGACGTCTCCCTATAGCTAACCGGGGCGCTGGGACGCCCGGTCCGGAAAACCATCCATCTCCCCGCCGAGTGATGAAAAGGCTGAGTGTACATTGCCCCCTCTTTTTTCCTCGTAGCCCCGTCCGCCTTCCCCACATCGGATTAATTCCTCCGGTCCTCGACGCCTTCCATCCAACACAATTTAGTGAACTCCTCCCTCTCCAGGCTCGCCGGCGCCTCCAGCCTTAGCTGCCTTGAGAGTCCTGGAGAGGGCGACCCCGCTGCCTGATCTGGGCCGGGAGGGGTGGGGGGTGTAGCTGGAGACGGGTGAGCTCTAAAGATGGATGGGCTTTGCTGGAGGGATTTGGAACCACCATTTGAAGGCCTTCTGATTCTCCAGACCTTTCTCTTCGTAGGCCACATCTTTGCTGTCCCAGCCCATAGATTTCGGAACCTTGCCTCCTTGCAGATCTCTCTCTCTTTCTCTGGACCTTGCCTCTTTCTTGCAGATCTCCTCCCCTCCTCTCCCCTCCTCTCCCCTCCTCTCCCCTCCCCTCCCCTCCCCTCCACTCCCTTTCTCTCTTCTCCTCCCCTTCCCATCCCTCTCTCTCTCCCCTCCTCCCCAATCTCTCTCTGTCTCTCTCTCCCCCTCTGCTGCCCTCCACCTTAAGGTTAAGGGCAGTATCCTTAACCCACCTGGTATTCCCAGGCAGCTCTGCCCACTTGTATGGCAAGACAGAAGATAGCTGGCCCTTTTCACAAGCATGCAACTTCCATGGAATAGAGAAAGAAACTGCTTTATGCCAGTTTCCCTAGGCTGCCTCTACCTGAAAGCTCAAACTGTCCCTAAACTGCCACATACACACCCCTCTAGAGTTGCTCAACGTTCCTCTGCTCCTTCTGTTCTCAGATCTAAAGAATGGTCACCAGCCCAATCCCCGAGGTTCTAAATACCATGGATACAAAGGGGATCAGCACCATAGCAATGCAACAATAAATAGAAGCTGGTAGGATGCTGTTGCCCACGTTTTGGCTGCCAGAGTTGGCCGTGTGGTTGGAATAGGTGAGGTCTATTCCTCCTCAAATGCTTGTTAATTGCCTCCCTGTTGGGTCTTTAGTGTTCCATGTCAACATGGTGTTGATATTGATATATTGATATTGATAAAGTTGAAAACATACACTTGTGTCTCAGTATCTGCTGATTCAATACATTCTTCTTTTTTTTTTTTTTTTGAGACAGAGTCTTGCTCTGTCACCCAGACTGGAGTGCAATGGCGTAATCTGGGCTCACTGCAACCTCTGCCTCCCCAGCTCAAGTGATTCTCCTGTCTCCGCCTGTGGAGTAGCTGACATCACAGGCATGCACCACCACGTCTGGCTAATTTTGTATTTTTAGTAGAGATGAGGTTTCACCATGTTGGCCAGGCTGGTCTTGAACTTCTGACCTCAAGTGAGCCGTGGCCTCCCAAAGTGCTGGGATTACAGGCGTGAGCCACTGTGCTTGGTGTTCAATATATTCTTAAGTGATTACACACTCACATTGCATGACTGAGTACTCTTGGATCTGAAGAGTATTTTCATGCATGTGTCTGGGTCTAAGAGAAAAAAAGTCAATTTTAAGATCATTAATAGTTTGGTAGCCAACAAAATACAATAATACTATCCTCAGGGAGTGAGCTAAGTGAAAATCAAAAGAAAAAGGTCCACAGACTGGCCTGGGCTCCATCCCTCCCGGGTTCCCAGCCTCTCTGCATTCCGTTCCCAGGCTCTGTCAGTAGGCAAGTGTTCCACTGGCAGGCAACTGATCATCCCTAGGCTTGCTGCCTCCCACACAGTGAGCTTGCTTCAACACAGGGACTTGGTATTGTTCCTCTGTGTGTCTGCAGAGCACCTGGATCATAGTGGTGCTTGATAAGTATTTGGCAAATGAACAACAAACCTAAGAAATGCCTTCTGCAACCGTGGATCTTTGGAGATGCATTAAACCCTTATCTCTCCAAATTAAGTTGTAGAAAAATGCTCTTTCTCTTTAGTTTAACCAAGATTATTTTAGAATCTTTCAAATGAAATCCTCCACCTCCTCCCATCCCCATGAAACTAAGGGGAAGCCACTGTAAAGACATTCAAGTGTAGAAATAATTGTTTAGAAAGCACAACACTTCTGCTAATTCAGGCAACACTGTTTCTTGTGTCCATTACACGCCAGGAGATACCTAGGCCCCTCCATTCACCTTAGCTTTTGCTCCAAGGCCACCCCAGCCTACAGGTTTCCTGCCTGCAGACTACGGCTGGGCCACATGACTTGCTGTAGCACCCTGTAAGGACAGCACCCATGTCATCTGGCTTGATACTGCCTCCACAGTGCCTGGCCCAGTCTTAGGCACAAAGATGGGACTCAAGAGATTTGAATCGATACATTGTCCTCCAGGAAAAGGAGGCTGAGTCCAAACTTCTAACCAGAAAGGACAGTGGACTGTTTCCAGTTAGAGAATGGAACCTTTGCATGTTTGATTCAGTTGATATGAATAAGCCCCAGTAGATCCTGGCTGGGTGTCCTCTCATACACCTCTTAAAATCCTCACTACAGACAGCTGGGTAAATATGATTAACCCCACTGACATAGTTAGGGGAAAGCTAAACTCTATGAGAAAGAGACCTTGCAATGCAATGACCCATTCAAAAGAGAAGTCTATTTCTCTTTTCTGTCCAGGGCAGGTGTTCCAGGTTGGCAGGCAGCTCTGTTCCACATTGATAATCAGAAACCTGGGTTCACACCACCTGGGGTCTCTACCATTCCCTACAGCAGCACTACTCAAAGGGCTGGCCTGCAGGGAGAGAAGGAGCTTGCATTAGAATGCAAGTCAATGCACGGCTTCCTTCATTGAGAGCATCTTGCTATGAAAAAAAAAAAAGTCAGCTGTACTAAACAATGTGTGTAGAGATGTTATTGATTTGTGTCCTAGTACAAGATCTTTATCTCATTGTGGATGGGAAACAAACAGTTTGGGATGAGCAGCTGGTCTATGGACCACATGTGATGAGCACTTTCCTATCTGTCTGCATAGCTTGGGTTGCAGGTGCCAAAAAGGGGAAGATGGAGGAGGCACGCCCGCTCTCTTAATACACCAGCCAAAATGAAGCATTTATCTCTTCTGCTCGTGTTTCATTAGTAAAAAGTCAACCACATGGTCATAGCTAACTGCAAGAGAGATTGGGGGTTACAGTCTTAATAATCAGTTATGCCTGGCTCTGATTGCATCACTGTGGAAGAAAGAGTCCATGGAGTTTGACGGATAGCTGAGAAACTCTACCAGAACCAACCTAGTGCCTGATATTCCATGATTTATGCTGTGACCTTTTAGCTCAGTGACCACGGATAGTTCATCACCGAGTGCATTTGTAAAATTATTTTATCCCATGGAGCTCAGGGGTATTTTGTGATTTTGGGGTTTGTTTTTGTTTTGATACAAGGTCTCCCTCTGTTGCCCAGACTGGAGTGCAGTGGTACAATCATGGCTCACTGCAGCCTTGACTTCCCAGACTCAAGTGATTCTCCCACCTCAGCCTTCTGAGTAGCTGACACTACAGGTGCATGCCACCATGGCTGGCTAGGTTTTGTATTTTTTGTAGAAATGGGGTTTCACCATGTTGCCCAGGCTGGTCTTGAACTCCTGGGCTCAAGCTATCCTCCCACCTTGGCCCTGCAAAGTGCTGGGGTTACAGGCATGAGCTACTATGCATGGCTGAGTTCAGGCTTTGATGAGCTTTTAACTGTGCAACAGGCCATATATATTTAGATTTCCCATTTTTTTATTCATCAAAGACATAAGGAACTGTCTATCAATCAGAGCTTCTAATCAGGTTGAAATAACAAGCATCACCTCAGAGAGTCGATGTAATTCCAATATAAATCAATGAAACATTGCATTTTAGTTTCTTCATGGCTTTTTGAAATATGGAAAACAGCTCATGCATCTCTACCATTGCTCTTAGGGGATTCCAGGCTGAGAGTCTCTGCTTAAGTTTAGTGGCTATTTTTGCCAAATGAAAATAGCTCTGTGAGGGGAAATACCTTAAGCTGTGACTGGCCATTTATATGTGGAGCCAGTGAAGGCTTTGAGGGCAGGTCTTGCTGCAGTGAGATGCTCCAAGATTCCCAGGTCCAGGCTGGAGTGAAGGAAGCAGAGCAAGATGGGGAATGATGGAGAACAAGGAAGCAGTGGTGAGGAGTTTAGGAGTCAGGCTGGCCTTGGTTCCAATTCCTCCTCTGCCATTTAGGAGCTATGATTGGCACCTCACTTAGCATGGGCATGTCAGTTTCATCATCTGTAAATTGAGTTGGTAATGCTTCCCTCCCTAGGGTGGTAGGACAGTTACATGAGATCATGTGTATCTATTGTCCAGCAGCTACTTATTCTTTAAATTAATAATAATGGGGAACTGTAATTAGGGCAGGCTAATTTCTGTATTAGATTGTGATTTTCAAGATAGCATCATTTTCTTGTTCAATGCCTAACCCAGTGTTGTGCTATTTAAGTCTCCTGAGAAGATCATACAAGTAATAGCTGCTGCTTAGTGAGTACTTTTTATGTGCCAGGGACTGCGTGTGATTGTTATGTGCATTTGTTCATGTGCTCTTCACAGCTATCCCATGAGGTCGGTGTTATTTACTCCATTTTATAAATGAGGAAACTGAGGCTCAGAAAGGTAAATAACTTGCCTAGGCCCAGATGGTAATTGACAGAGCCAAGAGTTGACCTCATAGCCATCTGATTGATTCACACATCTGGTAACAACGAATTTCATTGTAATTCCAGGGCTTTTCTGGAGTTCGACAAATTGCAGTACCCAGCAGGCATAAAAGGTGGATTAAAAGATAATTTTAGAAGAGATATCAGGGATCATTCTTAGAGGCCTTTGAGGGAAACCTCACTGTAGTTTCTCTGTTTGCTTGTTTCCTATTCTTCTCCACCCCCTAGCCCACCCTGTCTCTAGATCTTTGCCTTCCAACTTGTACACAGAAGTAGGTACAAATGGTGGGAACAGAAAATTTGCTGTGTGGAGAATAACAGGCTCATAGTTTTGGCTACAGCAGAAATGGCCAGCATCCCAAAATATAACCCACAATGTTTGAAACTGAAAATATATTTCTGAGATTCATCTACTTGAAAATCTTACTGCATGGTCCTGCTTGAAATCCAGCTCTTCCCAGCATGTCGCTGATGCCCTTCCACGGTCTTCTGGGTTGCCAGACAGATGGGAGGGGGCGATTACCCTCCACTCAGGGTTTATAGCTTATCTAATTTAGGATTTCTCAACCTCAATGCTATTCATATTTTGGGCCAGATAATTATTTGTGGTGGTGCCGTCCCATGCATGGCAGGATGTTGAGCAGTGTCCCTTGTCCCCATCCATTAGAGGCCAGTAGGACCTCTCAGTTGTGACAACCAGAATATCTCCAGACATTGCCATTGTCCCTTTCTGGGGGTAGGAGTGGAGTTGCCCCCAGCCAAGACCCATTCGTCTAATCTAACTGCCCATTCTCCTTAATTGCATCCTTGCCAAGTGCTCCTGGTGTTCTTGAACATCTCCAGTGCTGGAGAACTCACTTATTCTCGTCTTCAGAGAAAACTGAATTTAGCAAACTCTTCCTTATATTGAACCTAAATATGTCTCCCTAGCTCTTCCCCTGTCACATGGTCCTATTCTGCACTGCCCTCTGGTCCTTGAGGACTCCTTGAGACACCATCATGCCCGCCCTAAGTCTTCTCTGTGCTACACTTTCCTGTGCCATCAACAGCTCCTTGCCTGGGACAATCATTCCTCCCTTCCCCACCCTGGCTAATCCATTGGAGCATCCTTCAGCGTGATTATTTCCCCTTTAAAGTTGAGAAGGTGAGAGACAGGGGTGCTAAGCATGGCCACAAAGGAGTCACTTCCTTGGATCACCTCCAGAGGAAACTGAGCATCAGTCGAGGGACCTGGTGAGGAAGGGGTACTATTTTCCATAACTTTCCACAGGTATAGTCCTAGCCCTCTTGGCCAAGGGATCCAGGCCTGGGACAATGAAAGCCACTGTGCACTCTGGGTCAACCCGGCCTGGAAGGCTGGGAGGCTCCAAGTGTTATACCCACTCCTCAGACAACACAGAGGTGAGACTAAGGCAGGAGAGGGACCAGAGAGAGTAGGTGATGGCGCAAGGGGTGGGGCTGGCAGCGTTCTGGGGCTGAGCAGCTCTTGTTCTTCTAAGGATCCATCTGCAGGGGCCATGCCCTTCATCCTACCTTTCTTCCTATCTTTGTCAGGACAAAATTTTTAAAGACTATAAATATTGGCCGGGTACAGTGGCTCACACCTGTAATCCCAGCACATTGGGAGGCTGAGGCGGGCAGATCACTCGAGGTCAGAAATTCTAGACCAGCCTAGCTAACATGGCTAAACCCCATCTCTACTAAAAATACAAAAATTAGCCAAGTGTAGTGGCACACGTCTGTAATCCCAGCTACTCGGGAGGCTGAGGCGAGAGAATCGCTTGAACCGGGAGGCAGAGATTGCAGTGAACCAAGATCGCACCACTGTTCTCCAGCCTGGGTGACTGAGACTTCATCTCAAAAAAAAAAAAAAAAAAAAGACTATAAATATTAAACAACTTCATATCTCTACATAAAGAGCTGACTTCACAAAGGTAAAGTGATTATCCCTGAATCATGACTCCCACCCTCCCACCCCCACTCCTATCCCACCCCCAGGTAATTGGCTTCTCCCAGCCATAGTCTCTCAACTTCAGCCAAGAAAAGTTGCAACCAACTTCAGTAACAAGTTCCTAAGGAAAAAATTATTCAGAAAAATCTCTGAAATGCCATTAGTTTAATCTGATTTGACTTATCAAATCAAGATACATCCATCCATCTCTCTTGTTCTCTTTCTTGATGGCTCCCAGCACTGCAGCCCCCAGGTTTTCAGACCCGTAGATTACATTATGGCAGAAACAAGGGTGTCTGGGAGGGCCAAGAATAGGCAAAGCCTCCCTGCACGGCCCCCTGGGAAGGCCCAGGAAGGGATGGGCATTGATGGTGAAACAGTGTCATGCATATGAAGGGTTATTCACAGCCTGCCTACCATGGTGACAGAAAGACTAAGGCCAACTCAGATGAGTTATCAGAAAGCCTCCTAAGACTACTTATCATGGTACCAAATATTATAATACCATGACAATCCTTCCCACCGAAATTGGTATTTTAATTCAAGTTTATTTTTCAATTTTTAATTTCTTTTTTTGTAGAGACGGGCTTGCTATGTTGCCCAGGCTGGTCTGTAACCCCTGGGCTCAAGTGATCTTCCTGCCTTCGCCTCCCAAGGGAAGGTGCGATTACAAATGTGAGCCACTGCACCTGGCCCAAGTTGAAACTAGTGTTGGCCGTCAAGGTTCAGAGTAGTGTGGTCCACTTCAGATGTCATTGAAGACAAAGGAGGGACACTTTATAGGTATCCAGAGGCAGTGAGAGGAGTATTGTCCCAAAAGTTGGGAGATTTTGTGTGACCTTGGGTGAGTCACCCTCTAGTAGTAAATATCAAAAATGGTAAACTTTTTGTATTAATATCTCATTAAATCCTTGTTCTTTCTTGAACAAGTAGGTATTTTTATTGTCTCTTTCTTGGGATGGAAGAGTCTTGGAAAGTGTAACCACTTGTCCATGGCCAAGCAGCCGGCTGGCATTAGAACCCCTGCAGTAGGTTGCAGACTCTCCTTTCTAAGTATCACCCTTCATAGCTAACCCTGGAGTGGCAACTTGTACATGGAGGCCCTAGAGCTTCACTACTCTAATTCCATGGTGTAACCTGTTTGCATTAGTCAGGGATCCCCAGAGAAACAGAACCTACCAGATGTGTGTGCATGTGCATACATATAAATCAGTGTCGGGGGGTGGTGCGGGGAGAGAGAAAGAGAAAGAGAGAGATAGACAGAGAGGGAGAGAGAGAGAGAGATTGATTTATTGTAAGGAATTTGCTCAAGTGATTATGGAAGCTTGACAAGCCCAAAATTTGCAAGCTAGGCACACATAGGAGACGAGGGAAGAGTTACAGTTCAAGTCCAAAGGCAGTCTGCTGGCAGAATTCCTTCTTGCTTGGACAGGTCAGTCTTTTTCTCTGAAAGCCTTCAACTGATAGGATGAGGCCCACCCAAATTATGGAGAGTAATCTGCTTTACTCAAAGTTTACTAACGTAAATGTTGATCATCTAGAAAACACCTTCAAAGAAACATCTAGAATAATGTTTGACCAAATATCTGCATGCTGCAGCCTAGCCATGTTGACACATAAAATTCACCATCACACTGTCTCTTCCTACTATTGAATTGGGGCAATTACTGTCAATGCTGCCATAGCCCCTATAGCATTCTGCATTTCCACTAGGTGTTGGGAAAACACCACTTTCCCTGGAGTGCTGCTTAAACAAAATTGGAATTTTCTAGAAGGAATTTGGCTAGGGACAAAAGAAGCAAACAGAAAAAACATAAAAATGGAGATGTAGACAGACAAAAAATATAAATAAACTTTGTTGAGGTATAATTTACATATTAAAATGTACCCATTTTAAGGGTGTACTTTGTCGAGTTTTGACAAATGTACACAAACACCACAATCCAGATATTGAACATTCCTGCCATCTCCAGCAGTTCCCCCCAAGTTTAGTAAATCACTGATAAGCTTTCTGTTACTCTAGATCTGTTTTGTCTTTTTTAGAATTTCATATAGATGGTCCTCTAGTGTATGAGTCTTTTGTATCTGGTGTCTTTTATTTACCACAATGCTTTTGAGATTCAGACCAGCAGTGGCATGTATCAGATATCTGTTCCGTTCTGCGAGTGTTCTGTTGTGCAGCTATCCCTCAATTTGTTTGCTCATTCACCAGTCGATGGATGTGTGGGTGTTTCCAGTTTTTCTGTTTTCGCTTTTTGTTTGTTTGTAGGCTAGAATCTTTTCCTGATACAAAAGCCAGTGCTCTGTGTTTGGAGAAGCCATCAAGTTATTTCTCCATATTTGGAGGTGCCTCTAATTCTGACTTTATGTACTGCACAGAAATGCCTGGTGGACCCTTATTCTAGTGAACGCTCAAACTCCTCCATGGGTGCTTGCCCTGGCAAAGGAGCTTTCCAGAACCTGCTCTGACAAATTTTTGATTTCAGTTCCTTTTCATACACTCTACCGAAAATGAACAATGGGAATAGGCACATCTTATCCCCCTCCTGGCTCACACTTTGGCTAGAATATGTCAGCTGCTCAAATCAAGACACTGCAGGAATCAGGTCGCTTGGTGAAGAGAAGAGAGAAAAAGGTAGTGGTAGATACCATTAGTAGCTTACCCAATACCCACTTTTCCTTTCTTCCTTGCAGAGAGCCCCAGGCCCAGGTTCAGACAATGGACCATGGTTCAATTCAATCATGGCAGTCCTGTGTCCTGCTTTCTCAGTCTCCCCCTGAACAGCAGGGGCCATGTGACCTAGTTTTGGCCAATGAGACTTAGGTGAAAGTCAGCCTGCAGTGGGTTCTGGGAAAGTTTTTGCTTTTGTGATCAAGGGAACAGATGTAGATGGCACAGCCCTTCTACCTTCTTCCTGCCTTGACTGTAGACATTCCACCGACCTCTAGCAGCCATCCTGCAATCTTGAGAGAAAGGCCAAGAAATACACGGAGACTTCAGCCTTGGCATTGTTGAAACGGAAAATCATTGCTAGTATCTGTCCACCACTGTGTTCATGTTACATGTGACAGATAAGCCCCTATTTGTATAAGCCACTGTTTAAGGTTTTTGTTATAGCCAAACAAATTCCTAGATGATATATGGGAAGAGCATATTGAAAGTAAATGTTATCTTTCTTTCTCTAGGGCTGATCTCACCTACAAAGTTCACCACTCCTCAAATCTGCTAGGAATCTGCTAGGTTTTTTTTTTTTTTTTCAGATTCCCTCTACTGCAGTTTGTTTCTCAAAGAACATGGGTTGATAATCCCTACCCCTTCTCTGCCATTTACTGTGTGACCTTGGGCAAAATACTTAAACTCTCTGTGAGTTTTCTTATCTGTACAATGTGACTAATAATATCTGGTTGTTGTGAGGATTTTTCAAAGCTAAATAAAGTCCTTAGAACAGAATCTAGCATATCAATAGGAACTTGGTAAGTGGTGGTGGTGATGATGATGACGATGATAGAACGATGACATGCAAAGCACTGAATCACCTTGTAGCCATATTAGGATACAAACTGCACCTGAATTTCCATTTTCCTGCAGCAAAACTCTATAACTCTGACTAGGATGGCAGGTCTATAACACTGACTTGCTTCTCCAGCTGCAAAATCTCCTTAAAGACACAATCTGCTAAATTCTTAAGCCGACCTTCCAAGGTGTGTGGGAGGAACGCCAAGTTTCCCTTTAGCTTATCCACCCCACCCCAGCCTCCCCTGTGTGCTATCTGATTCCTCGGACCTTCAGGTGTAACCAAGCCTGACCGTGTAATATTTTCCTTTTTCATGTTAAATTTCATCTTACTGAGTTCTGACCAAGGTTCTCAAATATTCAGGCCCTTTGGTAATTTTAACTTTAATTTATCTTTGGTATTTGCCATTTCTCACTCATTTTGCATTATCTGAAAATGTAATCTAACTCAAATTGACTTTCTCCTCCAGGTTGTTAATGAGCACTGCATATTGGATAATATAGTTTCCGGTACTGAGCTCTGTGGAATCCTTCTTGATTTTTATTGACGTTCAGATCTAATTTAAGATGCCACCAATTATTACTTGTACCGACCATTTGTCAATAAAACCCAGAACTATGCTACCGTCAAATCTTCCAGGCCCTACCACTTTAATTGATTATGAATTGCTTGGGTCAGAGGTTTCACATCAAATAAATGTTTCAATGATTTCCCCTGAATTCCCCTGTGGGGTTTCAAGTTCATAATTGTGTTCAAAAATGGCTGTGTCTGTGTTAGGGAGAATAACTGGAGGCTTTTGAATCTGCCTGGCTTGTTGCTCATTAGATTCTCTTTCCTCGTGTGCGTAGAGATCAATTTTCTTATTAAATTTCTTAACTTCTTACCTGGAAGGGCTGGCAGACCATGAAAACATTCATTTCCTGAGTCATCATGTTGATGAATATTCCTCTGTCTCTGAGTTTGGGATCATGCCAGATCCCAAGATTTCTGCTGCCTCCACGGTTTGTGCCGTGGCTTTCATACCTCAGAGCCTGAAATGTCCCCCACTTCTCTTGAAGCACTGAATTTTAAATACTCCAGTGGTTCTCAACCTTGGCTAATTTTGTCCACATACCTGGCCTCCACCCCCGCCAGGACATTTAACAATGCCTGGAGACATTTGTGGTTGTCACAGCTCAAGTGGAGGGGGACAGTGCTACTGGCATGGAGTGGGCAGAGGCCAGGGTTGTTGCTAATCACCTTACAATGTACCGCACAGCACAGCACCCATAACCAAGGACTTTCTGGCCCAAAATATCAGCAGTGCTGAGATTGAGAAACTGTCAAATTTCAGCTCTTCTCAAAGCCACCCCCTTCCCTCCCCTATCATCACCACCAAGAAAGAGGAAATAATTAACCTGATTGAGACATGGAGAACTGCCCCCAGCTGGCTGTTGACTTTACTTCTCTGGCCACAGCTCCCTCATTGTTCAGTCTGAATAGGGATGAGAATTGAACTAGAGGTACCAAATTTCTAAATCCCATTTATGTTTTCTCCCTCTCCCTCTCATCCTCCCTCCCTTCCTCCCTCCCTCCCTCCATTTCCTCCTTCCTTCCATCCATCTTTTCTCCTTCCTCCCTTCTTCTTTCCCCCACTTTCCCCCCTCCTTCCTCCTTTCTCCAACATATATTTACTGGGCTTCAACCATGGACCAAGCACTTCCACAGACACTGTAGATGCAGAAATTAACAAAACAGAAAATTCCCTACCCATAGGGAGCTGATGTTCTAGCTGGGCAGTGAGATAATATACAAGGGGAGGAATTTCAGAGACCAATGGGTGCTGGTGTTGCAGGACTTTTCCTTAGCTCAGCTAAAGTCAGGGTCCTTATCCCACGGCCACGAAAATATAGGCTCGCAGACAATTTGAAGCATGAGTAAAGCAGGGTTTTATTTGCTGAAAAGAAAAAAAAGGTGGGGGGAACAGGGACTCTCTGCAAGGCCAGAGTTCCCTGCTGCTGTGTTTCCTGCCTCACAGTTTGAATCCTAGGAAGATCTTCCATACAGGAAGAGGAAGGGCCAGGCTCCTCCCGGCTGCAAACTGTGTGAGCTTCCTGAGGCTCCACCCCAGTGCGCAGACCCACTGGAGTTTTGCCATGGACCCCTTACCCCATCTAAAGACATACATCTAGCTGCTGTTAAACTAAGGATAAGGACGAAAACCAATCTTTTTTTTTTCCCCCTGAGATGGGGTCTTGCTTTGTTGCCCAGGCTGGAGTGCAATGGTGTAATCTCAGCTCACTGCAACCTCCACCTCCTGGGTTCAAGTGATTCTCTTGCCTCAGCTTCCCAAGTAGCTGGGATTACAGGTGTGCGCCACCATCCTGGGCTAATTTTTTTGTATTTTTAGTAGAGATGTGGTTTCAACATGTTGGCCAGGCTGGTCTCGAACTCCTGACCTCATAATCCACCCACCTCAGCCTCCCAAAGATGAAGACCAATCTTAACTGCTTCCTGCTGGCAGGAAGGTGACAGGGGTGCTGTTTTGGGGAAATGGTAATCAGATCTCAGAGACCTATTTAAAGGTTCCTGGCAGAAGGGGCCATCCTCAGAGGCTCCAGTTGCATGAACATTTGGAGTTTAATGACCTGAAGGCAAGAATAGATAAAATGAGTTACTAGAAATTATGTATCAAAACAAAACAAGGGGGAGGTAAGGACAGCTAAAAAATCCCAAGGCCTTTTACCAGTTTGCCCAGGAAGATAGGGGTTAAAAGCCTGACTGATTAAAAAACACTTGACCCTTTTGCTGGCACGTTGGGATTCTGGGTTCCCTCTCCCTGAGTCCAATCTTAAGCCAGCCAGTTTAAGGTTTGGGAAATTAACTCTTTCCAGTTTGGAGGATGCATCTGAAGGGAGTGTCCTGTAGTACAGAGACACAATTACCTATCAGCAAAGAGAAGTCAGAGGAGAAGAAAGGAAAAAAGAAGGCACCTTTTAGAGGCGTCCCAGGGATTCAGGATGCATTCAAATGGGGTACAGACTGAAGATGAATGGCTACCCATCGAGAAAGAGGGAAGCAGGTATCCCTGGTTCCCTTCTCTTCCTAGCAGATACTCGGGGTATGTGAGGGAGAGAGGGAAGACGATCCCCTTTCCTCTTCTGTCCTTGCATTCCCGAGTCCTGGTGACGTTGGCAGGCACCATCATGTGTGCCAAAGCGGCTTGCACCCATGAAGCAGGGAGGCCTAGGGGGTGGGAGTCATCCACTCTTACCCACATACACCTTATCTCCCCTGCTTTCAGTAGCCTTGAATTCCCTAGAACTCATTTATGCCATAGTACTAACATGGCCTTTATCCATGAAACAGGAAGCTTGGGCTTGTCTTAATTGGCAGGAATCAGCCGTGCTTACCTGCCCTGTGCCTTTTAACCTCTGTTATCATCTGCCTCTGGATCCCTTAAATCCAGTTTTCTTTCCTATGGCTTTGACCTGAAGCTTGGAATTGAGTTTGGGACAAAAATATGTCTCGGTAGCGGGGGGGTTGCACGTTGCATGGACTTCTTATCATAAGCCAAATGCTAAGGTATAACTGTGGAACTGAGTCCTCCTCCAATAAGGGAGAGAAAAAGATGTCTTGTGACACACCCAGATAACTAGTGGCTATGGTTATGCCTGCTAGGATTTGGGTGCATTGTGCTTGGCTTTGGTTAGCTCCCTTGGTCTTACTTTCTCAAATAGGAAAACTCCAAATGGTGGGCATCCTATTTAATCCCATCACCTAGCAGGATGTACAGGATAATTGCTCAGAACTAGAATTTTTTTTTTTTAATTTTAGATGGAGCCTCACTCTGTTGCCCAGGCTGGAGTGCAGTGGCATAATTTTGGCTCACTGCAACCTCTGCCTCCCAGGTTCAAATGATTCTGCTGCCTCAGCCTCCTGAGTAGCTGGGACTACAGGCACATACCACCGAACCTGGGTAATTTTTTGTATTTTTGGTAGAGATGGGGTTTCACCATGTTAGCCAGGCTGGTCTCAACTCCTGACCTCAAGTGATCTACCTGCCTTGGCCTCCCAAAGTGCTGGGACTACAGGCGTGAGCCACCACGCCTGGCCAGAACTAGAATATTGATCCAGATTTTTACATTACCCATCCCTCTTGTTCTTTCTGAGCTGCAGTTGGAGATTGCTGGTAGGTTCACAGGAACAAGCAGGGTTAGTGTAAAATGTAGGCAAAATATTAAAAACAACTAGTGAGTTTGGGATTTAATGACAAATGTATTATAAGTTTTGAAATATAATTTCTCTCTCTCCAGTCCTCATTTTTGTTTAAAAAACGTATCATCATAGGACTGAGCGGTTTGAAAAATAGACTTTACTTTTATATTTGGCCTGATTGTTTGCATAAAGTGCAGCAAGAATAATTATTTCTATATAAGCCTTTAGGATTGGCTTTGATGGAACTCTGTTCCCCAAGGAATCTCAGATAAGACCTTTTCCTACTGGGAAGTGAGGAGCCCCTCTGCCCGGCCACCACCCCATCTGGGAGGTGTACTCAACAGCTCATTGAGAACGGGCCATGAAGACAATGGCGGTTTTGTGGAATAGAAAGGGGGGAAAGGTGGGGAAAAGATTGAGAAATCGGATGGTTGCTGTGTCTGTGTAGAAAGAGGTAGACATGGGAGACTTTTCATTTTGTTCTGTACTAAGAAAAATTCTTCTGCCTTGGGATCCTGTTGATCTGTGACCTTACCCCCAACCCTGTGCTCTCTGAAACATGTGCTGTATCCACTCAGGGTTGAATGGATTAAGGGCGGTGCAAGATGTGCTTTGTTAAACAGATGCTTGAAGGCAGCATGTTCGTTAAGAGTCATCACCACTCCCTAATCTCAAGTACCCAGGGACACAAACACTGCGGAAGGCCGCAGGGTCCTCTGCCTAGGAAAACCAGAGAACTTTGTTCACTTGTTTATCTGCTGACCTTCCCTCCACTATTGTCCTGTGACCCTGCCAAATCCCCCTCTGCGAGAAACACCCAAGAATGATCAATAAAAAAGAAAAGAAAAGAAAAAAAAAAAAAGACCTTTTAAAGCAGAGTCCAACCTGCAAGTTAAGTGATCCTTTCCTCCTAAGGTCCCAAGATAAACTTGGAGCTTCTGGACCTGTTAGAAAGTGACATTGTTTACTGACTACAGGTCAGAAACCCTGTATAGGTACTGTGTTGGCAAGTGTATGAGGCCAGTTTCCCCACTGGGTTTTTATTGCCTCTGCAAGCCAAGACTGACTCCTTAAAGGGAAGCATACCCTTCCAGTCAAAGCCTTGGTAGAATAAACACTTTCTCCAATTTTGTTCTGTTGCAAAAGGAAAATGGATTCTCATTGCACTGATGTGAACAAATATATTGCCATAAGAATAATCAGAGATAGTTTCCAAATTTTAGAGGAACCAGGCAGAGAGAAACAAACATGCTCCAAATTTTGTTCATAGGCATATACCTTACTCAATTATTAAAGATCATAAATAGTTCAAAGTAAGTTTCCTTGACTCTGAAAAACAAAACAAGGATCAGCAATAATCCAAGCGAAAGTCAAAAGGTTGCTTCAGCTTTCTGAGTTCAGTTCATTTAGTTAACTTTTGTTGTGCTTGATGTTCATGAACACTTCAGCTCTTTATGAGTCCTGTACATTTTCCTTTATTCCAATGTTACAATCCCCAAAGTTATCAGAAGCCTATATTTGAGAGCACATGTTAAAGGCCTACAGCATATTGTAGACCATCTTTTGAAAAGGATTAAAACAGGACAACAATTGTCTGTGAATAGCAAAATGTCCAGGGTAGTTACAGTTAGAAACACAATTGACAAAGAAGTTTGGTTATCTCTGTAGTTTACAATAACTTAACATAACAACCCTAATTATGATTGGTAGCATATACTTAGATATTATAATTTTAGAAATCCCATACAATTTTGGAATGCATATTAGCATAGTTTACCAAGATATAACCTAAAGAAGACTGCACATCATTTTGGCAATCCCACATCATTTTGGCATAAACATGTCAAATAATCCTGTTTACCTCTCTTTTATGGATGTCTCAGGGGCCCTCTGATTCATCTGAAAAGCCAGGTGTCAGGAAAGACAATTTTGAAACTGAAGTTTGATTTTGGGAAGCCCGTTACATGTATTTGAAGCCCTTGATATTAGGAAATAGAATTCCAGATTACCATAAGTTATTTATTGTGCCAAAATGATGACTCAGAAATTTAAAGAAGCAAAAACCTTTTATAACCTTTTTGAATTGAGTCAATATGTTCACATAGAGAACCCCTTTGCAAGATTAATTTCCACAATCTTTCCACAACTTGTTTGAACCTTCAGCTTTTCCTAACTCAAAACAATCCTTTAACCATAGGCGAAAATGTACATTTCCATGGCTTTTTGTAACCTTTTACTAAAAAACACATTTTACTGTTCTTACACTCCTTGCATGTAAATTTATTTTCAGTAGTTTCAATTATACATTATAATGGTAACTCCTAGCAATTTTTAACTTTGGGGTAAAATCTGGTAAGTTGCTTTAATTGTGTGCTAAGTGCAGCCAAAGTTGCCTTCTTAATTAAGGGTGTGGTTAGTTCTCCGTGTCCCCAGGCCCTACCAATTGTGAAGCCGGCAAGTCAAATAGTTTCCCAAACTCAAAAATCAGTTTGTAACCTCAAAACATTTAGCAAACCTTGCATCTGACCTGCGTTTTACCAATAGTCTTTAGAGCTGTTTTTATTTCTCAAAGATTAAAGTCATGTGAACTGAAAGGTACCACAGCTTTTAACTTCCCTTAAAAAAAAATGCTTGATTCAAGCACTCGTTTTTCTTTAGGCCAAATTAATAGAGCTCTTTTTACAGACATCACACACAATACACTCACTGACAGGCAGAAGAAAACCCAGTCCCCACAAGATCCTTTTTCACAACCAAAACTTTACGGAGAATATAAACAGGGGTGCTTATCATTCCTAGCCTAGCAAAACTTCTTCTGAAAGAAAAAACCTCACTAAATGGTAACTGCTGATGGGGTGGAGAAGGTGAAGGAAAAAAAACAGTTTAAAAATGCCTGGGGAAGAACTTCTTATTCTTATGTAACTGGTTTTTCACAAGGAGAAAAGTTTAATTACTGTCCAATGGAGTAAAATCCCTTGGCTGGGGAAGAGGAAGGCTGCATGGCACGTGGCTGGGAACCAGCCAGCTGGCTGTGTGGGACCCTTGGGCCATGGGTCCCAGCCCCAGCAAGGAGCAGGGAGCGGTGGCAAGCTGGCTGCTCACCAGGTCCATCCTGAAAAAGGAAGGTAAGGCCATGAAAAGGCTCCTAACCCCCGGGAGCGACAGGGGGTGGGAATGTGATTTCCCATAAGCTCAGAACTCCTAGGATGAAAAGGCTCCAAAGAGAGAGGGGAAAAGAATTCTTGATTTGCATCTCACTCACCGCTTCTCGAGCCCCACTTTGGGTGCCAAAAATGTTGCAGGACTTTTCCTTAGCTCAGCTAAAGATGGGGTTCTTGTCCCATGGCCACAAAAATGTAGGCTCACAGACAATTTGAAGCATGAGTAAAGCAGGGTTTTATTTGGTGAAAAGGAAAGTAAGTGGGAACGGGGACTCTCTGCAAGGCCAGAGTTCTCTGCTGCTGCACTTCCCACCTTACAGATTGAATCCCAGGTTCTATGCAGGAAGAGGAGGGGCCAGGCTCTTACCCACTGCAAATGGCATGAGCTTCTGGAGGCTCCACCCCACTGTGCAAGCCAGCTGGAGTTTTGCCAGGGACCCCCTCCCACCTGGCCATCTCACTAGGAAGAAAAGAAGGCAAGGTTCTGTGATCTGTACTATGGTCACCCATTTCAGTGGCCTGAAACCCAGCTTGGGGAAAAATAAAGCTGAGTGTTTCACCACAGAGCTGTGTGTCATTCTTATTGTTTTAGTAATGCCATTACTAGTGCCATATACTAAGATGTAGTTACTTTCCATGGAAAGAAAACTTTCTAAGATAAACAACAAATTTCAGCTGTATTTCATTTGCACAGCTACAAGGCTTTTTATCCAGGCCACACAAAAGCTTCTGGAGAACGGGGACTCTGGAGTTTGACTCCTAGGTTTGCTACTTATGAGCTTATGTGTGACCTGGAGCAAGTTTCTTAATCTTTCTGAAGTATGAATTCCAAGAAAATAATGACACCTACCTTGGAAAGTTGTTCTAAGGATTCAATAAAATGCTGTATATTAAGAGCTTAGCATATTTCTCAGTACATTACAAAGTACTCAATAAATAAGATTTCCTATCATTCATACGAAGGAAAAGTCCCTCTTGCACATTTCAGTTGTCTCTTGCATAATGAGCACCTCTGCCCTCTTCTTCTCCTGGTATTTACAGGGAGGCAGAGGTTTAGTAAATGTAAATACCACTTGGGTAGATGCCAAATCCTCCTCCATGGTCCTGGCCTTCCCAGGGACCAAGTCCTCCTTCATCAGTGGTGTCAAAGAGAAACAGCAGGACAGCTGTTAGAGGTGGCAAGACTGATTTTATTCAGTCTACTCCAGCAGGGGAGAGAGGGACTTTAGTATAGAACCAAACTCAACTCCACTGAAATAACAGATGGGAGACTATTTATTTAGTTTTTGGAGAGATGGGATCTCACTGTGTTGCCCAGGCTGGTCTTGAACTCCTGGCCTCAAGTGATCCTCCTGCCCTGGGATCCCAAAGTGATGGGATTACAGGCATCAGCCACTGTACCCAGCCTAGGCTTTTTAAACCATAGGTTGGATTGTGCTAAAGGAAAAGTACCGAAGAATGTAAAAGTGGGGCGGCGGGGTGGTCAATGTGATTAGCCATCTGTGTTTGTTAATTAGTGCTTATCTGGAGGAGAAACAAATATCTCATATCTTTATGGCAGGAGGTAGTTTTGCAAATTGGAGCAAGGCACCCACTGAATTTGGTCTGTTACCCTCCCACAGAGTCCGGGAGACAAGGGAGCTATGTCCCTAGATGTTTGCATTTCAAAGCCATGGTTCCCAGGTCCTCTGGGTGGAAGGAGATTCTGGGTGGAAGGAGATTTACATCTCAAAGTGGCAGAGAAAGGATTTATAATTGTAAGTTTTCTAAAGTAACTGCTCTAAGCAAAAGGAGGGCAGGGGCCTATAGTTGTTTTAGCTGGAACAAATTCTTTAGGCAGTATTCGAGCCTTCTCAGGCAGGCACTTTAAGAGGGACTGGGCTCACAGTCTTGGGCTGATAGAAGCCATCCTAGAGTTTGGTCAGGTTTCTTAGTGTGGGGAGGTTGGATGGAGTCATTCGTGCCTAGAGGTTTGCAGTTGTGAGTGGACATGACTTCCTTGTGGACCAAGGCCTCCCTCTACTGGGAGGAGAATCTCAAGGCGTCTTATGGGCCCAGTTGGACTGACAAATATCTTCACCCTTCATTAATCCTCATCAATCACACTGAGGGTGTGCCAAGAGTAGTTACCTGTTCATAGATGGCTTCTAGTTTTGAGACAACATATTTTCAAAAGATGGTTTAAACATTCCTATAAAAAATATAGTCTGAAAGGGAATATGGTAAAAATTAAAGTTCCCCATTCCTTCATGTCCGACACCCTAGAGTTGATCATTACTAACAGTTTGTCTGGTATTTTCTGAAAGCCTATCACATGCCAATGAGGCAGATACTCTTATTATTTCCATTTTACAGAAGTGGATACCAAGGCCTCTTTCACATTTCCATGGTGACCAGCTAGTAAGTAGCAGAGCCAGGACTCAAACCCCCACAGTCTGACCACAGAGGACCTGCTCTTATCCACAATGACATGTGTGGAAGCTTTTATTTTTTCCTCTTTCAAGTCAGATCACATTCTATTCTTTTTTTTTTTTTTTTTTTTGAAACAGAGTCTTACTCTGTTGCCCAGACTAGAGTGCAGTGGCACAATCTTGGCTCACTGCAACCTCTGCCTTCCAGGTTCAAGCAATTCTCTCACCTCAGCCTCCCGAGTAGCTGGGATTACATGCATGGGCTACAACACCCAGCTAATTTTTGTATTTTTAGTAGAGATGGGGTTTCACCATGTTGGCCAGACTGGTCTTGAACTCCTGGCCTCAGGTGATCTGCCCACCTCGGTCTCCCAAATTGCTGGGATTACAGATGTGAGCCACCACACCCAGCTGAGATCACATTATACTCTGAAGCTTGCTCTGTTCACTAAACAATATGCTAAGGATGCTTTCCCACCACTACACATAAACCTGCCTCACTCTTTTGAAGGAATAGTATTCCTTTGTATGAAGGTATTATCATTTATTTAACCTGTCCCCTGTGGATGGTTATCTAAATTATTGCCCACTTCTTTGTATTACAATGTTTTGATTGTGATTAACATTCTTCTTCTTTTTTCTTTTAAGAGATGGGGTCTCGCTCTGTTGCCCAGGCTGGAGTGGTGTGGAGCAATCACAGCTCACTGCAGCCTCAACCTCCAGGACTCAAGTGGTCCTCCCTCCTCAGCCTCCTGAGTAGATGGGACCACAGGTGCACACCACCACGCCCAGCTAATTTTGTTTATTTTCTGGAGAGATGAGGTCTCACTATGTTGCCCAGGCTGGTCTCGAACTCCTGGGCTCAAGTGATCTAAAGTGATCTTCCCTCCTTGGCCTCTCAAAATGCTGGGATTACAGGCATGAGCCATAGCGCCTGGCCATGAGCATTCTTATACATGATCTTTGTACATGTTAGTGAGTATCTCTGCATGCCATAGTCCTAAAAATGAAATTGCTCTGTCTAAATATGTGCACATTTAGAATTTTGCTGATCATTTCCAAATTTCCCAGAGGTCACCTTTAAAATAGTGCTGTGTGACTGCACTTGGTGGCATCTCACTTGTTTCACTTTTGCATGAAATATTTGGTCTGTCACCACGTACTGACTTCTCAGGCTGGTTAATGACTGTTAGTAAATTAGTGTGTTGGGTCTATTGCAGCTGGGAAGGCTCTCTGGAGTACCTGTGTGTACTGATATTTTTGAATTAAAGTTAATAGTTAATCCTTATGAACAGAGTGGGTTTGATAAGCCTGACTTCAGCTCAGGCTACAGGGTATCCCAATCACTTTCATAATTGATAAATACAGGCATGAATTTTATCACAATTCAGATTCTAATTCTCCCATTGTGTTGAGTTTTTATTCTTTATTCTTTATTTGAGGCATAAATATCCTAACAAAACAGGTTGAATTAACAATGAAGTTGTTCTTTCATTTGAGCCCCTAAAATCACCTTTTAACTTTCTTGTATTCTACAGAAACCAAATAAACCGATTTTGAACAATTGAAAAATATAGTTTGAATACCAAGGAATATCCCCTTATTTGAAAGAAGATGCTTTACTGATTTGGTTTGTTTTGCTTTTCAACCTCAGGCAAAATGATCCAGGGATGAGCTTGGGGACAGGAAGGCATTTATGCCAGTAATCTCATTGCTTTGCCATTAAAGTAGTATGTATGGGAATGACAAGAATGAAAGAAGAAAATGCCACATATTTATCATCATTCAGCTTATAACATGGTGGCTACAGTGACTTCCAAGGACAGTGCTGATAAAGTCTGAAAATAACTTGAATCAGGCACTAGAGGACATGGCTGTCTACACATGCTTGATGCAATTGAGGCAAATCTAGAAAATTGAGTTAAAAACATACCGGCTTGAAATCTTTTTCCTTCTGCATGTGTAGACTTGTTGCCTGATTTCCCAAAAGTTTGTACTTTCTATGGAACATTAGATTAAGTTGTATTTTTATTTGTAGTAGAATTTGTTGTCCCTTAAACAAGAAATGAGCAAGCAGGAAACCTCCCACCCAACTCGCCACTTCCCCAAATTGAGGAACTTCCCTAACTCAGGTGCGGCTGTCACATGGTTGGCCCCCTGCCACATTCCCCCACCCCCAGCATGTTCTGCTTGCCTTGCATTTTCTGAGATGGTTCCCTCTGCTTGGATACCCTACTTTGACCTTCCTGCCCTTCCCTACCATCGATTCTGCCCCATCGTCAGGAAATTGACATACCTCCCTGGGAACCTGAGTCTTTGAGCTGCACACAATAGAACCTTCCCTACCTGTGGCCTCATTTGGAACTGACCAGCCCCCTGCCACCTTTGGCCACAAGTCCTTCATTCCAGGGAAGCTAGTCTTCCTCTTCTATCCTTTTTCTATTCTGCCTGCCAGGAATTTCCTTTCCACTGGTTCTGGTTGTGCACAACCTACTATTCAAGGCTCAGCCCAAAGTACCATGCCTCCAGGTGGTCCCCTTGGCCAGCCCAGCCCTGGGCCCTGCTTCCAATGCTTGTTCTGGCCCCTTCGAAGTTCAGGTGGTCATCATCTTCTGTTCACTGGTACTTAATCTCCTCATCCAGACTGTATATGGCTCAAGGGCAGAGACCAAGTCTCAATCTGGAGGCTATTTAATTAGCAATTGACCTGGCAAGAAGATTTCTTTGCCCAAGCCAAATAAGCACAGAAACAGTTTAAAGCCAAGCTATCTGCTTCAGTAACTGGCAGGATGATAATCCCTTGCTGAGTGTAATCAAAGTCTTCCACCTGCTCCTGGGAACCAAAAGCTGGTTCTGGCCAAGATCATAAACCTGTGCTGTCCCTCGTCTTCAGCCCAGCCTTCGTTGTTTTTGCTCCTGTCTTTTCTTTCCTCTTCTTTCTCTCCCTTTGATCTTCTCACTGTCCTCATGTTCTCTTTGCTTGTTCTCTTACATAAGTAGAAATCCTATCATTTATATGTTGATCAATGAACCTTTCACACCTAAAGTAAAACATATTTGCATGGATGGACTCATTATAGCTGCTGTTTATTGACATGACTGCATAAAAGACAATCACTCTTTTAATCCTTAAAAGACCCCTATAAGGAAGGTGTAGATCTCAGTCCCCAATTTACAGATTAAGAAGATGAGGGTCTGAGAGTGATGGAAACCTCTTAAGAAGCCAACAGAAGAGCTGGGACAGATCTCAGGCCCCACCTAATTTCAAAGCCTATACTCCAAACCTCCACTTGGTATCTTCCCCCTCAGTTTAACATGTTGCACTTTAGGCCTTATTTCATTATGGTTTTTTGAGTGTATTATGCATAAAGTTTTTGATTTGGGTATAATTATGGTTTAAAAATATTTCCCTTTGCTGCAGACATTTTAGGCATTGGCCCAGAAAGAGATTATCTTTTTATGGGAAAAGGAAAGAAATCCCTGAAATTGTTAGTGGCATAAAGAGGTCCCTGAAACTGTTAGTGGCTAAGGTTTGGGAGATGCCTCAAAATCCCATGCATTGCCAGATCCTCTTGCAGACAGACCCCTGACCCACAAAGAAGCTGTCTATGACTAGGAAAGCCCTCCTCCTGGGATAACGGGGGAACCTGTGATTCTTTTCATGACCCTTCTCAGTGCCCGGGACCCCTAAGCCACCCCATACTTTCTACCCACTTTCGGACTCCACCATTAGAACTCCCCTGGCAGCTGGTTCAGAAATTGAACTCTTCTCCCACCTTAAACCCAAACCTCCTTTCCATCTGTCCCCAAGATTCCTGGGTACCAAATGTGTGTGTGTGTGTGTGTGTGTGTGTGTGTGTGATATTCCACATTTAACGATTATTCCTATAGTTCCTAATATACAAACACACTCTCTCCCCTTCATTCCCTCTCTGCCTCCTGTCCTATCTTCAAATCCCTTTGGCTAGGGCATTTCTAAAAGGGCAGAGTGCCCTGACAGCACAGCCTGCTCATCACCCTAAGAGCCTTTGCATTTCTCTTGGGTCTCCCACAGCAACAAGTGGAGAGTAGAGTACAGGAATCAAGCAGAAACTCAGCAAATAGCTGCTGGCAGTGTGGCTGCCAACCAGCTCAGGGAAAAGCAGGTCTCTGTTTGCTGCTGGCTGCATGAACATAAAGCTCACACATACAGCCCTGGGAGTTCAAAGGGAAGCAGGAAAAAGCCAGCCAGGAACACACACCTCACTAGCTGGCTTCTAGCACACTAAGTTGTTGTCCTGCCCCTTGGACACGGCCCAGGCCAGGCGAGTCGGTCTCTGCTCCAAGCCATTTTAGTTGCTGCATCCATGACAGCCTCCCTCTGCTGGTGTCTTTGGAGGGTAGATTTCTGGGTATCAATTACCAGCCTTGCAGCTGAATAACTCCCATTTCTTTTCCGTCTATAAACACCATCTGTTTGGGAGAAAATGGTAACAGGAAAAGGAGAGGGTACTAAGTAATTAGAAAGAGTCAAGCTGTGTGTGTGTGTGTATGTGTGTGTGTGTGTGTGTGTGTGTGTGTGTGTTGGGTGGGGGGGTGTCTACTTCAGTTAAGAGGAAGCTCCAAAATGAGGAAGCTGGGATAGGATTTTTCCAAGCAACTTGAAGTCTACCGGTGAGGCAGAGGTGGGGAAAAGCAGTGGCATTGAATGACCTTCATGGTGACCTTGAGCATGGTCTGTAATGAAATAGAATAATGATTTTATGTCAGGAGGATGTGGGAGATGTCTCCACATGTGTCTCTCTCCTTCCAAATTCATCAGCCTCCCGCTGCTGGATGGAGGGGGTATATCTCGGGGTGGGGTGGGGGAGTGGCCGTGACACTCACGCTGCTCCCTCTCTACACACCCATGGTTGTCACAGTCAAGACGCAATGGTGGCATCTGAACATATACTCTGCCATCATATTTCCTCAGGAAACTGTACTTGGAATCTGTGCCCTAGGGCTCCATCCTCAGTGCTGTGCTTTCCAGCAGTGTGATCAATAGCTCCATGATGAGAACAAGCACGTGCATAGCAAAAGTGGCTCGTGCCTGTAATCCCAGCACTTTGGGAGGCTGAGGCAGGCAGATCACTTGAGGTCAGGAGTTCGAGAACAGCCTGGACAACATGGCAAAACTCCATCTCTACAAAAAAAAATATATATATACAAAAATTAGCCAGGTGTGGTGGTGGGCGCCTGTAGTCCCAGCTACATGGGAGGCCAAGGCAGGATTATCACTTGAACCTGGGAGGCAGAGGTTGCAGTGAGCCAAGATCACACCACTGTACTCCAACCTGGGTGACAGGAGTAAAACTCTGTCTCAAAAAAATAAAAATAAAAAGTATGAGTGGTCTAGTTCCTATGGGAGTTGATACTATATTGGGTGACACAGGGATAGTTCAAAATACCCCCTGACCTAGCTGGAGCTGTGGGATTGGGCACATTGCGAGGGAAGGAAGAGGGAGTTTGATAAGGATCAATGCAACTCCGTGGCACAAGGAGAAGATATGATGTCACAGCAGTTTTTGTAAAACAAACAAACAAAAAAAGAGATTTGGGGGTAGGGAGAGTACTTTCTAACTGTATAAGGCAATAGTGTCATATGATTGCCAAAGAGGCTAAAGTCATTTTAGGCTGTGTTAATTAATACTTAAATCCAGATTGATTCACATGGGACCAGTTCTTCATGCTGATGAGATTCCGGATTATTGTGGTC
The DNA here is from genome assembly GCF_029289425.2 of Pan paniscus. Taxonomy (NCBI): domain Eukaryota; kingdom Metazoa; phylum Chordata; class Mammalia; order Primates; family Hominidae; genus Pan; species Pan paniscus. Next base: position 76,740,252 of record NC_073266.2, on the reverse strand, counting down.
TTAGTGCAATGGAAAAGACTGATGTGGAGTGTGAAGATGTGGGTTTACATCCCAATCCTTTACCGAAGGGTCGGTTGGTTTCTTTAGGCAATCCATCACACCGAGCCTCAGTTTCCTAGTCTGTTGTATGTGACTTCTTTTTTTTTTTTTTTTGAGACAGAGCCTCGCTCTGTCTCCCAGCTGGAGTGCAGTGGCGTGATCTCGGCTCACTGCAACTTCTGCCTCCCAGGTTTGAGTGATTCTCCTGCCTCAGCCTCCCAAGTAGCTGGGATTACAGGCACGCACCACCACACCCAGCTAATTTTTGTATTTTTTTAGTAGAGATGGGGTTTCACCATGTTGGCCAGCCTGGTCTTGAACTCCTGACCCCGGGTGACCCACCCGCCTCAGCCTCCCAAAGTGCTGAGATTACAGGCGTGAACCACCGCGCCCAGTCCTCTAATGCCTTTGCTGCATATCTCAAAGGGTTGGAAAGAAGAACAAATAAACTAAAATATTAAATTGGTGCAATAGTAATTGCAGTTTTTGCCTTTAAAGTAATGTTAAAAAGCGTCATATCATGTCCATTTCTCAGCATCACATCTTAGGAAGGTGTGTGGCAGAACATGGAGGAGGTGAAGAAGGCAGGGAGGGCTTCGGTGTCCCATGAGCCTCCATGTTTCAAAAGCCCCACAGAGTAGCAGAAGGTCCGTGGGCTCAGTCAGTCTTCGTTATGTGGCTTTGCTGCTTTTCCAGCCTTCTAACCTTAGGTGAAGTCACTCACATGCCCTGGGCCTCCGTTTCTCTATCTGTTCTGTAGATAATCACAGAAAATTTGAAGATTATATAAAACCCTGTGTAAGCACCAGGCCATGTATAACAGGTATTCAAGAATTGCCAGAGTCTTTTCTTTTTGAAAGAGCTGAGGATGTTTTACCAGGAGCAGGGATGTCTGAAGAAGGACCAGATTGTTGTTTCCAAACATTGATTTGAAGGGCTGTCATGTAGAAGTGAGTAGACTTCTAATGTGTTGCTTTAGAAGCTAAAAGCAGTGAGTGAGAGCCACCAGGGCTTCTCTCAGCAGGAGCTGAGCACCTTCCATGCCCATCTGCAGAACACACTGCCCCATGGAATGAGCACGGGTCACCATCAGGTGTTAAAGCGGGGCTTGATTCACCACCCGTCAGGGACATTGTAAAAGACATCCCTGTCATGAGAGAAAGGATGAACAGGAGTTCCACTTTAAAGCTCTGTGGCTGGGCGCGGTGGCTCACACCTGTAATCCTAGCACTTTGGGAGGCTGAGGTGGGGGTGGGGGATCACCTGAGGTCATCGGTTCGAGACCAGCCTGGCCAACATGGCGAAACCCCATCTCTACTAAAAATGCAAAAATTAGCTGGGCATAGTGGCACATGCCTGTAATCCCAGGTACTCGGGAGGCTGAGTCAGGAGAATTGCTTGAACCTAGGGTGTAGAGGTTGCAGTGAGCCAAGATCGCACCACTGCACTCCAGCCTGGGCAACACAGTGACTCCGTCTCAAAAACAAACAACAACAACAACAAAACCCTCTATGATCCATAATATGATGTTCCTTTAAGTCCCTCATATATGTTTTCACTCACAAAGATAAAACCTACAAAAGCAGTCCTGTAGAGGGCTATGAACAGTGTCTTCAGTGTATACATGGCTCTAGAAAATAACCTCCACAGCTCTGCTTCTAGGAGGATTGCCAAGCAATTTGGGGACATTCTTCTGCCACATTCTCTATAGCAAAAATAGAAAGCTTGAGGTCTCCTGAGATTTCCACTGAAAAGCTAAAGCCTAGACAGATTAAGTGTGGTGTCAATGGCCATTGAGAACTTGGGGCAGACTTAACCTTAGGCAAAATTGTGATCTATACAAAAGTCCTTTTTAGTCCCCCCACCCCCACTACTGTTTTAATTTAGTTTTTTAAACATACAGAAAAGCACAGAATAATATTGTATATGATTATATATCATGCACATACTATACAGACTTAACAAATCTTACTTTGTGTCATATTTGCTTTAGGTCTTTAAAAAAATATATTGCTGTTGCCTCTGAAGCTTATTTTGGACCCTTCCCCAATCCCACCCCACCTTTCTATGTCTACAAGTAATAACTATCCTGATATAAAAACATCCAGGCATGTTTTTCTCTATTTTTATTGTACGCGTATGTATTCATAAGTAAGGTATATGTATTAGTTATCTATTGCTGTGTAAAAGATCACCCTAAAACATAATGGCTTAAAATAGTAGTTTAATAATAATAATAGTTTTTTCACCTGATTTCTGTGGGTTGGGAATTCAAGAGCATCTTGAGTGAGCCACTGTGGCTTGAGGTCTCTGTAAAGTTGTAATCAGATGCTGGCTGGGGCTGCAGCCATTTGAAGGCTTCACATGGGCTACAGGAGCCATTTCCCAGGCAGCTCACTCACAGGGCTGGAAAGCTGGTATTAGCTGTTGGCAGTAAGTTTTAGTTTCTTTTCACATGGACCTCTCCACAGGGCTGTTTGAGTGTCCTCGTGGCATGGTAACTGGCTTCTCCCAGAGCAGGCAGTCCAACAGAGAGAGGAGAGAGAGAGAGAGAGAGACAGGCAGAGAGAGAAAGAGAGAGAGACATAGCATTACTTCCTCTCTACCCTGTTGGTCAGTGTGGTTCCAACTGCTCACTCAGATTCAAGGGAGGAAACATAGACCTGAGCTCTTGGTGGGATGAGTGTCTGTCACTTTGTAGTTAGGAATGTTGGACTGGATTTATCATAGGCAATTTGCATCCTAATCACCACCATCTACCTTGCACAAAAAGGCCCAGAAGACACTCCCTCAACTAAAGCATTGAGAAATCCATAAGTGAAGCGAGAACCTGAATCCTTGAAGAGCTTCATGGTTGCTCTTCTTTGTAGAGCAGTTATGACAGTGGTGGAGACCACCATTGAGATAGGCTCCATGATTTCAAAGGGGATAAGAGAAGCAGGATAAGAAAGTGGCTACATTTAACCACCAAAGTCATGGTGGGTGCATCTACTATAAAGGGATGCAGAGATGCACTGGTAATAAGAATTCCTAGACTTTCAAAGATGTTCAGTGGTGGTTAATTGATCATAGTGTCCATGGGAAGAAAACAGCCTACTAGAGTGCTTCTTGGTGTATGTAACAGGAAGACTCTAAGTCTGGTAGCCCCAAAACTGACTTAAGTCACCACAGTGGAGAGTCATGATTATTCACTGAATTTCCAGACATAAGTCAATTAACAGACCCACAATCCGTTAATTGAAGCTAGCTTGGGGCTCTTTGAGGAAGTACATATGTACAAACATACATAAAATTACATATAATACATATACAAATGTTTGATGCATGTATTATAAATCTTCCTCAAATTTCCCCCTCTAGAGACTTGGGACCATTTATTAGACGAACAGTGCATTGGGTAAAGGGAACTACCTGGACTTTTTTGGGAATTGCTAGAAACTGGCTCTGAATTAATTCTAATTCTTAGAGACAGAAAATGCCACTGTGTCCCACAAACAAGAGCGGGAGCCTTCAGAAATCAAGAGATATTTGTAGCCTTAGCTTAAGTTCAACTTACAGTGGCCTAGTTAGTCTACAGACCATTCTGTGGTTACTTCTCCAGTTATTGAATGTAAAATTAGAAAAGACATCTTGGAAACAGGGAGAATCCCCATATTGGCCCTCTGACATATGGAATGAGAACCAATATGTCAGGAAAAGCTAAGTGGAAGCCCTGGAACTTCCCTTCCTGACACAGGTAGTAAACCAGAAACGACATTACATCCCTGAGAAAACTACAAAATTACACCATCAAAGACTTGAAAGATGCAGAGGTAATTATATCCATCACATCCCCAGTTAGGTTACCTGTTTGGCCTGTAGAAGCTGAATGGATCTTAGAGAATGACTAGGTACTGCCATAAACTTAATCAGGTGGCAGCTCGAATTGCACCTGCCATCCCAGATGCATCCTAATAATTTTACTTGAGAAAATTAACACATGTGGTGTGCAGCTATTGACCTAGATGAAATCTTTTTCTCTATTCAAAATTATGAGAATCTCCAGAAGCAATTTGCTTTGACCTGACAGGGCCAAAAATTCACCCTCACAGTCTTGCCTGAGGGCTTTTTCAACTCTACTGCCCTCTGCCCTAATACAGTCCATAGACAGCGTGGTCATCTCTACAGTCCACAAAACATCACACCCATACACTATGTCAACATTATTCTGATTGAATCTGATGAGCAGGAAGTAGACAGTTACTTTAGATGCCCTAGTAAGTCATATAGAACCTAGAGGGTGGGAAATAAACCCCACACATTTCAAGGGACCACCACCTTAGTGATGATTCTGGGGGCTCAATGGTTTGAGCCATGTCAAGCTATTCCCTTCAAGATGAAAGATAAGTTGCTGCACTTTGCACCATCTACCATGAAAAAAAGAGGCATAATGCTTGATTATCCTTTTCGGGTTTCAGAAGCAACACATACCACATTTGAGTGTGCTGCTTTGACCAATCTACAGAGTCTCCCACAAAGATGCTTGTTTTGAGTGGAGACCAGAAAAAATAAAGTCATTGCAGCATGTTCTGGTTGCAGTGCAATCTTCCCTACCATTTGAGTCTTATGATCCTGCAAATCTGATGATGCTAGAAGTGTCCATGGCAAATGGATATATAATATAAAGTACCTGGCAGGCTCCAATAGGACAATTACGGTGCAGACCTCAATGATTTAGAAGCAAATCTATGCCCTCTTCTGCAGCTACCATTCTCAGTAGCAAGGTTTTGCCCTGTTATTGGCTTTGCTTTGATAGAGACTGAATACTTAATCATGGTTAGGCCTGAGCTTCCTGTAATGAACTACATATTGTCTGATTCATCAGCTTTAACGGTTAGCATGTGCAACAGCAATCAGTCATGTAGTGGAAATGGTATATGAGGGACCAAGTGCAAACAGGTCTGAAAAGTACAAGTAAGTGGCATGAGGTGGTACCTGTGATTCCTTCAACACTTACTCTTGTTGTATTTCCTCCTCTCCATCAATCTACATCTGTTGTCTCCTGGAAGGTGACATATAATGAATTAAGCAAAGAGAAAAAAAAACCCTCAAGCCCATTTACAGATGGGTCTGTATGGTGGGCTGGTACCACCCAACAGCAGACAGCTTAGGCACTGCAGGCTCACTCAGGGACAACTGTGAAGGATAGCAGTAAGGAAAACCCTCCCAGTGGAAAACAATTTTGCAGTACATTTGGTTGCCCAGTAGATTTGGAACAAGAGATGGCCAGACATATACTAATGCATGGGGAGTTGCTAATAGTCTGGCTGGATAGTAAGGGACTTGTGATAGAGGCAAGAGGCAGACAAATGCCTAGGCAGATAGGGAAGGGTCCCCGATGAAACCTCACCTTCAAGCCAAAACCGCCTGAAGGCTGAAAGACTGGACTGCTGGTCCCAGATGAAACCCATGACCCAGAGGGAGGACTTCTGCCCCTGTTTGCCCGCCCTTTCCTGATTGATTCTTTCTGAATAATGCCTTTAGCCTCTTGAATGTTGCCTTTTTCAATACTATCTATGGCTTGCCTGGGCATGCCCACATGTGCACTGGGGTAATGGGGTGGAGCCACCAGGAATTCACACCTTATGCAGGGGCAGAGCCTGGCCTCTTCAGCTAGTGTGTGGTGGCCCTGGTGAGGTGGAAACCTGCTTGCAGGACCTCTCTCTTAGCTGGGAGCTTTCCTTTCACTTAATAAATTCTGCCCTCCTCATCCTTCAATGTGTCCGCATGCCTAATTCTTCCTGGTCGTGAGATAAGAACCTGGATTGAGCTGAACTAAGGAGCAAAAGTTCTGCATCACTAGGAAATAACATTGAACGATTGGTGACAAGGAAATTGGGAGAATAGATATGTGGATACAAATTCTGAAGATATTTGTGTACCACGTGAATGTTGACCAAACGGCATTGATATGGTTAGGCTGCGTCCCCACCCAAATCTTATCTTGAATTGTAGCTCCCGTAATTCCCACGTGTCATGGGAGGGACCCAGTGGGAGGTAATTGAATCATGGGGTCAGGTCTTTCCTGTGCTGTTCTCATAATAGTGAATAAGTCTCATGAGATCTGATGGTTTAATAAAGGGCTGTTCCCCTGCACACGCTCTCTCGTCTGCCACCATGCAAGACATGACTTTGCTCCTCCTTTGCCTTCATCCATGATTGTGAGGACTCCCCAGCCATGTGAAACTGTGAGTCATTTAAACCTCTTTCCTTTATAAATTACCCAGTCTCAGGTATGTCTTTATTAGCAGTGTGAGAACAGGCTAATACAGGCATCTACTGCAGAGGAGCCTCTGCAAAATAATCTGCAAAGTGATGGGCTCTGAGGATATCAGTCTGCCTCTTTCCCTAGCCGCCCCAGTGCTTACTCAGTGGGACCATGAACAAAGTGGCTGTGGTAATAGGTATGGAGGCTCTGCATAGGCTCATGATACGGACTTCCCTCTGCCAAGGCTGATCTGGCTAATGCTCCTGATGAGTGCTTCATCTTCCAACAGCAGAGACTACATTGACTCAATATCGTGCCATTCATTGGTACACTGGACCTCTCCTATCATGGGGAGGGCAGGGATTTGTCTAACTTGAACAAACAAGTGTTCTGAATATGGATGTGCCTTCTCGGCCTGTTGTGTTTCTGTCACACCATGCTCACAGATGCCTTATTCACTATTATGGAACAGCATTGCTTCTGATGGAGGAACCCATTTCAGAGCAATGGGCTCATGCCTGTGGAACCAACTACTCTTGCTATATACCCTACCACTTAGAGATGACTGGTCTGATGGAAAGCCTGAATGTTTTCTTGAAGACTAAGTTACAGCACCAATTGGAATATGGCACCTGAAAGTATGGTGTTCTATCTTAAAGGATATGTATAAACTTTGAATCAGAGACTAATATTAGGTCTGTCTCTCCCACATCCAGAACTCTTGGGCCCAGGGATCAAGGGATAGGAGTGGAAGTGACTTCTCTCACTATTATACCTAATAATTCATTCTCTTTTTCTATTTTCTGAAAAAGTTTGTAGAATATAAAAATTATCGGTTCCTGACTATGATGTAAAATGCACTTATAAAACGATCTGCATCTATGGGGGCAGAGGTATTTGTCTGGTTATTTAATTTTTAAAATGATTTTTGTTGTTATTTACTTAGACTTTCTATTTATTCTTAAGTTAATTTTGATAATTTGTATATTTCTAGGAAATTATCATTCTTCCCTGTATATTCACTTTTTTACCTAAAATTATCCAGGTATTTACTAATGATTTCAAAAATCTGCTGTACCTGTTTTCATCCCTTACTAGTTTTGTTTTGGTCATACAGTTAATTTTGTTCAATCTTGCCAAATATTTTCTATTTTATGTGTCTTTTTAAAGAACCACTTGGATTTTGTTTGACCTTCTCTACTGTTTGTTTTCTATTTTATTAATTTTCTCTCTTAATTTTATTATTATGTTTCTTCAATGTTCTTTGGGTCTTCTCTTCTGTCCTTTTCCTAGATTCTTAAATTTAACAATTCATATGTTTTTCATCTTTATTTTCTTAATGTAAGTATGAGGCTATTAGGACAAATACCTAATGCATGCGGAGCTTAAAAACTAGATGGCAGGTTTATAGGTGCAGCAAACCACCATGGCACATATATACGTATATACTAAACCTGCACGTTCAGCACATGTATCCCAGAACTTACAGTAAAATTTTAAAAAATTAAGTATAAGGCTATAAATTCTCCTCTAGGTATCATCAGTATATATTGCAATTGTAGCTCACCATATGTGAGTCTGCTACTGCTATCAGTTCTAATGATCTTTTCCTGTCCATCATGGAATGATGTTTAAGCCATGAGTTCTTTAGGAGTGCATGCTTCAGTTTCTAAATATGTGGACATCTTTACTTGATTTTCCAGTTAATTTCCTTTAACAATAGTAATAATAGAAACTTGTTTGAAAATTGAGTCCTGATATGTAATCCTTTTCTTAATGTTTCAGGTGTTCTTTAAAAGAGTATATGTTTTCTTTCTTTTTGTTTTTTGGTTTTTTTTGGATGCAGATCTCTCTAATTATGCATCACTTTGAACAGATCTTCCATAGACGTTTTAATTTTTTTTCTTTTTTTGACATGGAGTCTCACTCTGTGGTGCAGGCTGGAGTGCAGTGGCATGATCTCAGCTCACTGCAACCTCTGCCTCCCGGGTTCAAACGATTCTCTTGCCTCAGCCTCCCAAGTAGTAGTAGTAGTTGGGATCACAGGCATGCACCACCACACCGGGCTAATTCTTTTTTTTTTTTTTTTTTTGTATTTTTAGTAGAGTTGGGGTTTCACCGTGTTGACCAGGCTGGTCTCAAATTCCTGAACTCAGGTGATCCACCCGCCTTGGCCTCCCAAAATGCTGGGATTACAGCCATGAGCCACTGTGCCTGGCCCATCTAGCAATCTCTGATAAAGGCTGTTAAAATTTTCCACTCTGGTTTTGTTACTCATAATTCTTTTAGTTTTTACTTGATATATTTCAGGGTTGTGTGTTAGATACATACAAGATTATGTTGGCTGCATGCATTGTTTTGTAGTATGATGTAGTGTCTTTCTTTATCCTTAGTAACCTTTTTAAATTAAATTCTATTTATTTGATACTAATATTGTAAAAGTTTCCTTTGACAAATATGTGCCTTGGATATCATTTCCAAAACTTTTCTTTTTAATCTTTCACTGGTAACTTTGTTTTAGAAATTCTCTGGACTTGGTTCATTATAATTATCATCATTGCTCTCTTGTGTTTATCTAATTGGATGGTCCCTGTCCTTTAATAGGTAGGCTGATTCAATTTATATCTACTGTGATTACTGTTGCATTTGAATTATTTCTACCATCTGGTTTCTCTTTACCAACTTTTTACTTCTCTTTCTTCTCTGCTTTCTGTTGGGCTAATAAAGTTTTTAATGTTCTCTTTGTTTTCCTCTCCTGTTTCAGAAGCTCTTATTGATATTTCATTCTTGTAGCATTAACCTTATTTATTTCTAACAATGGGTCAAGCTTATCAGTATCTCTAGTTCTTTCTAGAACAACACAAATACTTGGGTATACTTGCCCATTAAATCTCTGCTGCTACCCTACTTCATTCGTTTACTCATTCAACAAATACTTTCCAAACACCTCCTATGTGATAGGGGCTGTGCTAAGGATTGAAGGTGAAGGGATAGCAGAGAACAGCAAAACTCCTGTCTCTTAGGGAGCTTATACTCAATGGGGAACTGACATATGCATGCCTGTTTCTTCTTGTTATTGTCCAGAGCTTCATCTTTAAAGAAAATAAAATGCACAAAACTGTGCTCATTATTTTTTATCTTTTAGTACTCAATAATTAATTAAAATGCCCTTAGTCGTCCTCTGTCTACAAAGCTCATCAGTGTGTCCCTACTCATGTGTGATAGTAAAGCTAGGTAGAATTCCGTATTAACAGATATATTTTTTTTCTTTTTTTGAGAGGAATCTCACTCTGTCACCCAGGCTGGAATGCAACGGCACGATCTCAGCTCACTGCAACCTCCGCCTCCTGGGTTCAAGCAATTCTCCTGCCTCAGCCTCCACAGTAGCTGGGACTACAGGTGCACGCCACCACGCCCAGCTAATTTTTGTATTTTTAGTAGAGACGGGGGGGTTTCACCATATTGGCCAGGCTGGTCTTGAACTCCTGACCTTTTGATCCACCCACCTTGGCCTCCCAAAGTGCTGGGATTACAGGTGTGAGCCACCATGTCTGGCCCTAGCCCTAACAGATATTTTTCCAGCCCTTAAAAATTTCACTTCACAAACTTCTAGAATAGACTGTTGTGGATAAGTCTTTTTTTTTTTTTTAGTTGGAGTTGCACCCTTTTTGCTCAGGCTGGAGTGCAGTGGCACGATCTCAGCTCACAGCAACCTCCGCCTCCCAGGTTCAAGCGATTCTCCTGCCTCAGCCTCCTGAGTAGCTGGAATTACAGGCACGTGCCACCATGTCCAGCTAATTTTTGTATTTTTGGTAGAGATAGGGTTTCACCATGTTGGCCATGCTGGTCTCGAACTCCCGACCTCGTAATCCACCCGCCTCGGCCTCCCAAAGTGCTGGGATTACAGGCGTGAGCCACCGTGTCTGGCCAAGAAGTCGTCTTTTAACCTAAATGCCACTTTGTAGGTAACAAGTCATTTCTCCCTGATGACTCCAAAGATTTTTCTATCATTGATGTTCTTCAGTTTCACAGATATGTCTAGGTAAAGATTTAATTTTATTTACTTTTCTCAGTACATACAGAATATTTTTATGGCGAGGGTTCATGACTTTATTCAGTTCTGGAGTATTCTGGAATAAGATCTTCAAATAATGCTTCTCTGGAATTTCCTCTTTTGTACTTTCTTGACTCTTTATTGGTGCATGTTGTAGTCTCTCACTCTAGCTTCTGTGTCTACCTATTTCTTGTTTTTTCTTTCTGTGTCTCTTCGTTTCTCTGGCCTGCACTCAGGAGCATTACATAGTGTTACCTTGAATGTATTAGTTATCTCTTCACCTGTATATAGTCTAGTATATCCTATCCCTTGAGTCTTTAATTATCATCAGCATACTTTTATTTCCTAGATTTCAAATTCCTTGTTTTTCATACACTCCTGTTTTTCATCCATTTGTGCCTACTTAATGTTGATTTTTATAGTTGGTTTTCCTTCATTTGCCTTTAACAATCTTTAACATAATGACTTAAAATCCTTTAAACCTTTAATTAATGTTTTAATTTCCAAGGGAGTCAGTTAATTAAATTGATCTTCCTGGTATTTATTTTCCCGTTCAAGTTCCAAATTTTGGGTTGTAGTTTCATCTTTTCTAGGAGGCTTCTCTCTCTGGTGGCTTTGCTGCTGTCCCCACCGACTCTCCACGTCCCCATAGTAAACAGTCCAGAACCAGCTTTTATAAAAGCCTTGAGATACTGCAAAGCCAGACACAGAATCAGGTAGCAGCGTAGCTAAGGTCCTGTGAGAAAGGATGTGTTAATGTCCTCCTACCTTCCTTTTTGGGCATGCAGCTATGAAAAAAAACAGAACCTTAATCAACTCTTGCTACAGCTTTTTCCAGCCTTTTTATTCACATGGGGGAAGCTTACTCCTGCTTTGCATTCAGTCCAAGACCCTGGTTCCATTTCCCTATCTCATAGCATTCTTCTTTTTATTTTTTATTTTTGTATTTTTTGAGACAGACTCTCACTCACTCTCTCGCCCAGGCTAAAGAGCAGTAGCACCATCTCGGCTCACTGCAACCTCCACCTCCCGGTTCAAGTGACTCTTCTGCCTCAGCCTCCTGAGTAGCTGGGATTACAGGTGCACACCACCATGCCTGGCTAATTTTTGTACTTTTAGTAGAGACAGCTTTTCGCCATGTTGGCCAGGCTGGTCTCAAACTCCTGACCTCAACTGATCTGCCTACCTCGGCCTCCCAAAGTGCTGGGGTTACAGGTGTGAGCCACTATACCCAGCCTCTCATAGCATTCTCAATCCCTGCAGTTCCCCAGGAACTGAACCCCAGACTAGCTCTGCCTGTTATAACCAAGAGCCCCGCAGGGCAGCATCTGCTAGTGTTTGGTGCAGAGGTGGCGCTTATGAGACAGAATGTCTTCAAAGCGTTATTCTTGCCACCAGCGTCCAATCACCTCCCCATTTTGGTACTCTCCCCAGGCACTCAGGATGGTATTGCAGCAACTCCAAGTGCACTTATACCACATCTTCCAACCCTCCATCAAAATATATATCCTATATATCACTATCCTGAGCCTTTAATCTCCTCTGTGCAAAATTTAACCTGACTTCTCTAATGCTACCCACATTACAGCTGGGACAAATTACCCTTAAGGGAAGGAGTAGTCCCAAGTGAGATTTTATGTTTGCAGCTGGTATTCCCAGCCAGAGGAAAGCATTCCTAAGGGCCAACTCCAATAATAACGAGACAGAGAATTGCTAACATCTTCAGTGTAATTATTCCAAGGTATCTGAGTTTCCGTTTTATTTTCTTGCAGAATTTAATTATATATTTGATTTCAGCTACTTAAATGTCATAGCTAAAGACACCAGGCTTTGTGTAAGACTGGGAAATTAAAGGATCACGTTCATTAATTCATGTTATTTAATATTTACACGTTTTGGCAAGATATTCATTGGTCTAAAAAAGTTTGGGCCAGACATGGTGGCTCACCCCTGCAATCCCAGTACTTTGGGAGGCCGAGGCAGGAGGATCACGTGAAACCAGGAGTTCAAGACAGCCTGGGCAACAAAGCCAGACCTGTGTTTACAAAAAAAAATTTTTTTAATTAGCCAGGCATGGTGGCACATGCCCGTAGTCACAGGTACTGAGTGGGGGGATCACCTGAGCCCACGAATTTGAGGCTGGCAATGAGCATTCCAGCCTGGACAACAGAGCGAGACCCCATCTCTTAAAAAAAAAAAAGAGTTGGTGTTTATTAAAGTCACTGCTACCCTTTCAGCAAGCAAAGATCGACTTAAATTCCCACATAGGGGAGGTTTCACTTTCGCATATTGCAGGAACCAGGATAGTGTTCTAGTGCATGCTGACCCATAATTAATTTGCAGGCTCACATAGGAAAACCACCAAAACGCCTTGGTACTGGATAGTAAAAATGAGGTGTTATGGATAGATTTGTTTTTTTTTTTGGACATGGAGTCTCACTCTGTCACCCAGGCTGGAGTGCAATGGTGCAATCTTGGCTCACTGCAACCTCCGCCTCCTGGGTTCAAGCAATTCTCCTGCCTCAGCCACCCAAGTAGCTGGGATTAAGGCACCCGCCATCACGCCCAGCTAATATTTTTGTATTTTTAGTAGAGATGGGATTTTAACATGTTGGCCAGGCTGGTTTCAAACTCCTGACCTCAAGTGATCTGCCCGCCTCGGCCTCCTAAAGCGCTAGGATTACAGGGGTGAGCCACTGTGCCAGACGGATTCATTTTATTTTTTCACTTTTTGAGACAGAGTTTCACTTTTGTTGCCCAGGCTGGAGTGCAATGGTGTGATCTCGGCTCACCACAACCTCTGCCTCCCAGGTTCAAGCGATTCTCCTGCCTCAGCCTCCTGAGTAGCTGGGATTACAGACATGCGCCACCATACCCAGCTAATTTTGTATTTTTAGTAGAGACAGGGATTCACCATGTTGGTCAGGCTGGTCTCAAACTCCTGACCTCAGGTGATCCACCCACCTCGGCCTCCCAAAGTGCTGGGATTACAGGCATGAGCCACCGTGCCTGGCCGGGATTCATTTTTTAACTTAAAGTAATATTTATTATTGTTGTACTCATGAGTAGTTTTTGGCTCCAACAAATTAACCTCCTGTGTGTATATCACCAACATCACCCAACAGTGGCCAGAGAAGAAGCCCTGAATCCATCACCGAGAACCCCAAGGCCTCAGGGTGAGTAGCAATAGAGAGTCACTTCTGCATTCTTTCAGGTCCACATATTTTTCACCAGAGCTTTTCATAAGTGGGTACAAAGTATATCGATTTGAATTTTATCTCCCTTCGCTCTTCTTCTTTTGCATACATTAGCCAGAAGCAGGTATCAGGAAAACTCAAATGTCTGGACCATTTAAAAACTGGGTAATACATTCCTAAATGTGCAAATTACCTGTCTTTTTTTTTTGTGGAATTTTAAAATGGAGATAGAGCCAGTGTTTCTGAAGGACAATAACACAAGGAAATTAGAAACGTCACATGTTAAGCTATCATAATCAAAAAACTCTGAAACAGCCCATCGAAAACACACTTTTGCAAATTCTGAGGAAAAAAGGCCACTGACTTTCATGCAGACTTTAAATATATATTCATAATCTACAATTTACTGCTGTGCTCTGGCCTCTAAAACTTTTTATTAATCTTCCATTTTTCTTCTGGTACAGGAACGTCACTCCGTCATTCTTAATATTTCTGCTTTACTTTGGGCTGTCAGGAGTAATTTCCTTGTGGTTAGAGATGCAAATAGCCTCCGCCTTCCTTGAAGGGTAGCCCAGGCCCTGCCTAATCCCTTTTCCGGGGGAAGAGGCTTCATGCAGATGAGACACAGAAAACTCAGCAGCTAAGAAAGGCAGTGTTTGGGGAAAAAATGAAATTTGAAAATTCCTTTAGTGGTAGCTGTCATGGAGTGTTTTCAATATGGAGTCCTGCTTAGTACCTCCTGTTAAATGACACACCCTGTCCTGGGGCTGGTGCTAATAGAAACATAGAGTGCAAGATTCAAGCGGATTGTTTTATCCACGTTCACCCAATAAATGTAATTAGTAAGCACCCTCTCAGCTCCAGACTAACAGAGATTGTACCCTGGAGCTCCAAGGAAACAAGGTAAGAACCGGCATGCAGTGGGAGGGCTGATCACAGCAGATGATCCCAGTAGGATCAGGTGAGCATGGGTACAGAGGGTGTTCTTGACTGGGCAGTCACAGAAGGGCATGGACAGGAGACACTCTCTTTCCATGTTGCCTTTAGGTCGTGGTTGATTTTCTGCGGATGAGCCTCATGGCTCTGTTACCCAGCGAGGAGAAGAAACACTTTTCACCTGGGCTCTTGTCTCAGCGTATTCTGAGCTAAATCAATACAGCACATCCTACCACCAGTGAGGATCTCAGGTTTTTCTCATTCTGGTACCCTTTCCTATGAGGCCGTCTGACCCAGTAGGTTCAAGTAGAAACCCCAAAACCTCCAGAGGAAAAGCTGGAAGGTAATAGCATCCTGGAGCCTGGCTATTCCACGTGGGTCCACTGACCAACGGCAGCAGCACTGCCTGGGAGCTCGTTAGAAATGCAGACCCGCAGCCCCATCCCAGAACTTCTGAAGCAGAATCTGCGCTTTAACAAGATCCCCAAGTGATTCCTACGCACAGTGAAGTTCTGAGAAGCACTGACTTAGGGGCGTTTATATGTGTGGGAACCAAAGTGCTAACCTTCCTACCTGCTAAAGGCTGAATGTCTGTGTCTCCCCAAATTTGTATGTTGAAATCTAAGCCCCAGTGTGATGGTATTAGGAGGTGGGGTCTTTGGGAGGTGATTAAGTCATGAGGACTGAGCCTTCATGGATGGGATTAGTGCCCTTGTAAAAGGAACCCCAGAGAGCTTCCCCAGCCCCTTCTACCCTGTGAGGACACAGGGAGATGATGGCCATCTAGGAATCAGGAAGACACCTCACCAGACACTGAACCTGCAGGTGCTTTCATCTTGGACCTCCTATCCTCTAGAACTGTGAGTAATCAATCTTTTTTTCTTTCTCTCTTTTCTTTTCTGACAGGGTCTTACTCGGTCACCCAGGCTGGAGTGCAGTGGTGTGATCACAGCTCAATGCAGCCTTGAACTCTCTGGTTCGAGCAACCCTCTTACCTCAGCCTCCCAAGTAGCTGGGACTACAGGTGTGCACCACCAGACCCGGCTATTTTTTTTTTATTTTTGTATAGATTGGGTCTTACTATGTTGCCCGGGCTGGTCTTGAACTCCTGAGCTCAAGTGATCCTCCCATCTTGGCCTTTCAAAGTGCTGGGATTACAGGCATGAGCCACTAAGCCTGGCTGAGAAATCAGTTTCTGTTGTTTAAAATCTACCGATTGTATGGTATTGCTACGGCAGCTCAATGAACTAAGATACTACCTTCCTCAATTTCATACACATAACACTGAGGTGCCCTTCTCAGATTCTCAGATATTGCTTTGCCGTAAGGAGAGAGGGATTTGAAGAGAATGCTGCAAGGAGGAAGTGAGTGAAGCAGGTGGCTCTCAGGGAGGGGCTGCCTCTGAAGGGATCTTTGCTCCATGGCAAAGGTGAGGTGGGTAGAACACCATCTAGAAATTCTCGCAGTCGACAGGGCTGGAGATGCAGGGATCACTTGTCCTAGTAATATCCCCTGGAAGAGGAATCCCTGGCCTGCTTAATGGAGACCACTTCTCCTCCACCAGAGGTAAGAAAGCTGTTTTTACATTGTGACGTTCAACCCTGGCTGCCCATGACAGTCACCCAGAAGCTTGAAGAGATAGAATGCCTGATCCCCCCTGCAAAGACTGTCTTTCAAATAAACTGGTTGGGGCCAGAAACCCTGATTATCATTATTATTATTGAGACAGGGTCTCTCTTTGTTGCACAGGCCGGAGTGCACTGGTGTGATCACAGCTCACTGCAGCATGGAACTCCCAGTCTCAAGTGATCCTCCCACCTCAGCCTCCTGAATGGCTGGGACTACAGGCATGCTCCACCAAGCTCAGCTAATTTTTGTATATTTTTGTGGAGATGGCGGGGGGTCTCACTTTGTTGCCCATGTTGGTTTCGACCTCTTGGCCTCAAGTGATTCTTCCTCCTCAGCCTCCCAAAGCACCCAGATAATTCTAACGGGCCAGGGCTGAAAACCACTAAGGATAGGAAACTCTTAGAAAATGATAGCTGTTAGAAAGTCCTAGGTCTACTCTAGCTGCTTCCTTCCCACTTCCGGCCTCTTTTCCTTTCTCGCCCCTAACTCCCCACCTGGCAAAAGCTGGAAACAACAAGAGATGGGGGGAGGGGCAGGATGACTCCAAGTGCAAAGGAGTGTCCACCACTCGAGGTCCTAGCAGCCATCTACCGTGGCTGCTGGTGAGAGGCGCTTCCGACGGGAAAGCCCATCCCAGCTCCCTGGTATACCTGCTGTGGTGTATACTCTGCCAGTGCTGGGCCCAGGTTGCTCAATTTATAGCCAGGGAGAATTACAGGAACTGTCTGGAGCTCCACTCCCAGACAATTTGTTACTTACCTCTTTATCTTCGGCTACTTGTTTTTCAAATTTCCTCCTAAACCCCTTAATCTCCATTTTACACCTTACTGTCATAGTCCTTGCAGTGATTTCTCATTTTGTAAGTTCCTAGCAGTTGCCTGAATGACACAAATTTGTTATTTTGATTTTTTTATTTGACCAATTTGGACTGAGATTTTAAGGTAACCCATGCATCAAAAGCCACATATGTGCATATACGTAGGGTATGTGTGTGCGTGAGGGTGCAGCCACAGCGTGGATGGGAGCCAAGGCATTTTCATATAACATCAATTTCCAATGGGTGTGGGAAGCCGAGCTTGTCAGCATGGGCCACTTTGCAAGATGCTGTCTAAACTCAATTAATTAGACAAATCCCTGTGTTCGATAAACGTAAATGTGTGACTTAATGGACTTAGAGAATTTACAGCCCCTGCTCCCCAAATTTCCCTACCTTAGCTATCAAGGTATCTGCACTGACCCCATCTTTGTTACCTCCCCTGGAGATTGGAGACAGACATTAAGCCCCTATTCGTGACTACGTTTTTGCCTATTTGGTTAGGAGCTATGCCCTCAAGGTATGAGACCCAGAAGAGGCAACCTGGGGAAGCCCCACAGGACCTGTGAGGACCAGAAGACATCTAGAGGTGGGTGGAGAGGGTGCCCAAGGATTTGTTTTTTTTTTTTTTTTGGCTTTTTTTAGGGCAGACCCTGGATCAATCCCCACAGCCCTAGCAGAATGCTGAGAACATAAAGGGCAAGTGAATAACTGGTCAAGAATAAATGGACAGTTACACACAGTACAGATGTGGAGCAGTGTCCCAGTGTTTGAAGCCTCTGGCTGACACCACCCCCCTGCCCACCTCCTCCCAGACTCTAGACAGCAGCTTGTGGGTGCAAACACCAGGGAAAGCCTCCCTGCCCCTCCCCGCTTCTTTCCACCTCCAGGCTGATCGGCCCAGGCTTGTCACAGCTGTGCATTGAGACTTGACACCCTGTGCCCATATCACTTAATTATCAGGACTGAGACAGCCTAAGCAAGATAGGGAGACCCCGTCTCCACAAAAGAAAATTGTAAAATTAGCCAGGCCTGGTAGTGCACGCCTGTAGTCCCAGCTACTTAGAAGGCTGAGGTGGAAGGATTGCTTGACCCAGGGAGTTGGAGGCTGTAATGAAGTATGATCATGCCACTGCACTCCATCCTGGGAAACAGAGTGAGACTCTGTTGCTAAAAAAATAAAAATAAAAAATAAAGTTAAATTAAAAATGATAAAAAATTTATTTAAATGAACTAAGAACTGAGGCCACCTGTGTCAATGTGGCTTAAATGTTTTAGGAAATGCTTCTGGAAAGAGAAGGGGCAGAGGCAGGCTGAGCTAGAGGATTTTACCTTTCAGGCCCTCTTGCTACTTAATTCAACACCACAGAAGGAACTTGTTTTCTTAGGAACCAGGGCTGCCTGGCTTTCTTAGGAAGCAGAGGAAGGACCTCAGACATGCTGTGGGACAGAAGGAACAAGAACAACAAAGAATATCTGAGAGCAGGATCTGGGTCCCAACACAGGAACCCAGGATCTAGAAATCTCCAAGTTTCTACTGGAGGAATGAAGCTGGGTGCCGTAGTCACACAGATGTAGGTGGTTTGTCTTCCCTCCATAGTGAAATAATTTAGGATTCTGTAGATGCTGCTTTCAAAGATCTGCAGAGGGCTCCCAGGAAAACTGTGTTTCAAACTACTATCTACTACCAGATAGTAGACTTTGGAGATTAATAATTTGAAGTGTCAAGACGATAAAAGTTTTTTTTTTTTTTTTTTTTTTTTTTTGAGACAGAGTCTCACTCTGTTGCCAGGCTGGAGTGCAATGGTGTGACCTCGGCTCACTGCAACCTCCACCTCCCAGGTTCAAGCAATTCTCCAGCCTCAGCCTTCTGAGCAGCTGGGACTACAGGTGCATGTCAGCACGCTCAGCTAATTTTTGTATTTTTAGTAGAGACAACGGGGTTTCACCATGTTGGCCAGGATGGTCTCGATCTCTTGACCTCATGTTCCGCCCGCCTCGGCCTTCCAAGGTGCTGGGATTACAGGCGTGAGCCACCGCACCCGTCCCATAAAACATTTTTAAGAATAGAATGCTCTGGCATGGAATTGAGCTGATATCTTTTCTCATCAATGAAAGCACAGTTTCAAAAGATGGATCTATGAGCTTTAAACAAAGGAAGCCTTGTACATGGAGAGGAGAGGGGAGCCATGATCTTACGTGGGCCCAGACTGGGGTGGTTACATCTCTGCTGCCTAAGAATTTGCATGCTTGAAATAAAGCATTTTATTTTGCGCTCAAGAGCAGGCCTGAGTGGGAAGCTGCTAAGAACTCACTACAGAGGATGCTGGTCATGAGAGAAGGGACTTGGGCTGTCATCCTAAGGAGGTGGTCCCAGTGACTGCTCTTCTACCAGACCTACATTTATAGTCACAGAGGGCATGAGAGGACAGCCTAAGATGTCCCGCAGTCTGGCAGTCGAGGGCATTTCTTTGATGTTCCTGAATTGTGGGGAAGCCTAGAAGAGAGCAGAGGGAGGTAATGTGACTCTGTGCCCTGGGAGCCTCTCTATTTCACAAGTTTGTTCCCAGGTCCCTGGACCAATGTGCAAAGGGCCTGTAGGCATTACTACCCTAGAGTTATTCTGAGCCCCATACTGAAGGGTGCGGGTCCCTCAGAATGTCCAGCAAAGTAAGGCAAACTACCTGGAGTCCATCCTTGTCCTCTGGACTTTGTCTTTTCCACCAAAAACAAGCCAGACAGATTCAAGCATAGTATGAATGTATCCTCCATTTCCTGGGTTAGCAACTTGAAGCCCATCAACAAAGTTCTGGGCTATCCTCAGGGACACAAAGAAAGACTCAGTCGTGTTCTCTGACCTTTGCAGCTAATAGTTTCTCTAGCTAGAGGAAGAAAGCCACTGAAAAGGAAATTGGGTACACAGGTACAATTAGACTGCACAGAGGTCACAAGACAATAGAATGGAAAGCAGTATCCTCCTTTTGTGCATATCCATGACCCTTCATAAAATAGTCACAAATATGATGTTTTGATTACACTCTCATTATCTGGAAGAACAGGTCACGTGTTTATGTACGTGCCATATGCCTCATTATTGGAACCTGTTTCTATGTCTTCCTCTAACTCTACCATATGAGTTATACCATATAGTGGGAGGTAGAGACTTCCTCCCACTATAAAAACTGAAAATCTGAGATATTTTATTTCTCAGCCTTCCTTTCATCAGGGCATAAGCATGTCACCAAGTCTCAGTCAATCAAATGTAACCCATCTGGACTTTTTGTCTCTGAAGAAGCAGAGAAAGAAGATGGCCAAGGCACGCACATCTCATCTCCAGAGACACTGTGGATGCCATGCCTCTGACTGCACCCACTGTCCAGAGCTCATAGTTACTGATAAAAGTACCAGAATCATGTGATCTAAAGTGGTAGACACAGTATATTCATAGGACTGTTAGTAGCCTCACCTTTTTTTTTTTTTTTAATAAGGTTTTGAAAATTTAACCTCCCTCTCTTCCTCCATTTTCTGAGACTGGATCTCTTGCTTCCATAGCAATTTGGTGGGTTACTAAAAACCCTTCCAGAAAATTGTTTTTCTGGTTGGATGAGAATTAGTTTCTGTTATTTGCAACTTAGACTGGATAGATATATCACATAAAATACAACAAGTTAAAAAATATTAGGTGGTGATAAAACTAGGATTTTAAAAAATAATTTCTACTTCTGAACAAAGCAAAGTGAATAGGAGCAAGATTTATCCTCTCACTTTAAGCAACTAGAAAACTGGATAAAATAATGAAACAATATCTTTACACACTAGACAACAGGCAGTGCAAGCCTGTAATCTCAGAAAAGGAACAAGATGAGCCCTATTATTGCACAAGCTTATTGCCTAGAGACAGTTTCCAGACCACAGCATATGGAGGAGAAACCCAGAAAGAGCCCAATAATCTTGAAGACTAGAGAAGATAGGGCTCACAGTTCAGAGAGGTCAAGATGGCTAGAATGTGTGGGACAGAGTACTAGAGAGAAGAGAGCTGGACAGAGTACTAGAGAGAAGAGAGCTGCACAGAGAGAGCTCTGGAAATCTGCAGAGGGGTCCTCTTAAATTTTTGACTGAGAACTAACCTGCATATACATGAGAAAAAGAGCAGGGAAAGAACCACCTAAAAGGAGCACACAAAACAATTAATGAAGTGCAGGCAGGACTGGAATAGCTTGTACTCCCTCCAGCCAGAGTGGAATGACCTTGTAAACGTGGGTCATCATTTAGAATCCTCAGAAGGGTATCATCTTAGCAGTGGGGTTACATTAGCCCTGGGCCAAAAGATAGACTAAAACCACCTTAACAGAGCTTAAGAGCAAGTCTCAAAAGAAAAAAAAATATTCAAAAGAATACAACAAAGTCTAGTGCCCAGAAACAAATTCGAAATGTCTGGTACCAAATAAAAAATTCCCAGGTATCCAAAGCATCAGAAAATTATAATCGAAAATGAGAAGAAAAAATTCAATATCACAGGCCCCAAAAAGACATAATGGATGTCAAGGACATTAAAAGAGCTTTTATGAATCTGTTTCTTATACTCAAGAAGGTAAAGGAAAACATTGCCATAATGATGATGGAAATAAAATACACGTTTAAAAATATATCTAGAGGTAAAAAAAAAAAACTGAAGTAAAAAACACATTGGATGAGATTACCAGTAGATTACACACTGCAGAAGAAAAGATCAGTAGTCTTGAAAACATAGTGTATAAATTACTCAAAATGAAGCACAGGAAAAAAGGACAAAAAATTAAAGCATCTATTACCTGTGGGATGTTCGACATATGTGTGATTGGAGTCCCAGAGAGGACAGAGAACTAGACAGGAAAAAATGGAAAAAATAATGGCCCAAAATGGTCCAAACTTGACTAAAACCCACAGGTTCAAGAAACCCAGTGAACTCCAATGAAGTAAATAAACCCATGTCAGAGATCATCACATGCAAACTGATGAATACTAGTAATAAACAGAAAAATTTTTAAGTAGCCAGGGAAAAAAAGATGCATTATGTTCAGTGGAACAAAGATAAGGATAACAGCAGACTTTATGTTCGAAATTATGTAAGCCATAATATAATGGAAGTTCACTTTTTAAAAACTGAAAAAAAAACCCATAACTGTCAACCTAGGTTTCTTTATCCAGCAAAACTATTCTTCAAAATCAAAGCAAATGAAGACTTTTTCAGCAAATAGAAGCTGAAAGAATTCACTGTAAGCAGGCCTGCACTATAAAAATAGTTGAAGTTTTTCAGGCATAAAGAAATATCTACATTCATTCCTTTGATAATCTCATCCAGTTTTGTGGCTTTTAAATAGTATCATTAACCTAACAACTGCTAAGTTTATATCTCCAGCCTCAAACTCATCCCTGAACATACGTACATACAACTGCCTGCTCAACATCTCAACTTGAGTGTTTAATAGCATCACAGACTTACTGTGTCCCAAACCAAATATCTAATTTCCACTCACAATCTTCACCATCTGGATAAATGACATTATCCTTGAAGTTTCTCGGGCCAAAAACCCTTCAAAGTGTATCCTAAATCTGACCATTTATTTTTATTTTTTAAAAAATTTTATGGATACATAATAGTCATACATATTTAGTGAGCACATGTGATATTTTGATATAAGCATATGATGTGTAATGAACAGGGTAATTGGGATATCCATCACCTCAAATATTTACCTTTTCTTTTTGTTAGAAGCATTCCAATTCCAATCCTCTAGTTATTTTGAAATATACAGTGTTATTTTTAACTATATTCACCCTATTGTAGTATCAAACAATAGATCTTATTCCTTCTATATGACTGTATTTTTGTACCCATTAACAAAGCCCTCTTTATCTCCCCACTCCCCACTACCTTTCCCAGCCTCTTGTGACCATCATTCTACTTTTTACCTCCACAAGATCGATTTTTTTAGCTCCCACACATGAGTGAGAATATGTAATATTTGTTTTCTGTACCTGGCTTATTTCATTCAACCTCATGTCCTCCCAGTCTATCCACGTTGTTGCAAATGACAGGATTTAATTCTTTTTATGGCTGAGTAATATTCCATTTTGTATATGTATCATTTTTTCAATTTATCTATTGTAGACACTTAAGTTGATTCCATATCTTGGCTATTGTGAATAGTGCTGCAATAAACACGGGGCATAGATATCTCTTTGACATACCGAGTTATTTTATTTTGGCTACATACTCAGCAGTGGAATTGCTGAATCATTTAATAGTTCTACTTTTAGTTTTTTGAGGGACCTCCATACTGTTTTTCACAGTGGCTGTGATAATTTACATTCTCACCAACAGTATAGGAGCATTCCTTTTTCTTCACATCTTCACCAGCATCTGACATTTTTTGTCTTTTGGCTAAAAGCCGTTTTAACTGAAGTGAGATGACACTTCATTGCGGTTTTGATTTTCATTTCCCTGATGATTAGTAATGTTGACCATTTTTCAAATATACCTATTGGCCATTTGTAAGTTGTCTTTTGAGAAATGTCTGTCCATATCTTTTGCCCATTTATATATAATATTATTTTTTGTGATTGAGTTGAGTTCGTTATATATTCTGGTTATTGTTCCCTTTTCAACTGAATGACTTGCAAATATTTTCTCCCATTCTGTAGCTTGTCTCTTTACTTTGTTCATTGTTTCCTTTGCTGTGTGGAAGCTTTTTAGCTTTATGTGACCTCATTTGCCCATTTCTGCTTTCGTTGCCTGTGCTTATGAGGTTTTACTCATGAAATCTTTGCCCAGACCAACGTCCTGGAGAATTACTCCAATGTTTTCTCCTAGGAGTTTCGTAGTTTCAGGTCTTAGATTTAACTTTTAATCTGTTTAGATTTTATTTTTGTATATATTGAGAAATAGGGGTCAAGTTTTATTCTTCTGCATATGGACATCCAGTTTGCCCAGCACCATTGATTGAAGAGCCTGTCCTTTCCCCAATGTACGTTCCTGGCACCTTTGTCAAAAATTAATTGGCTGTAAATATGTGGATTTATTTCTGGGTTCTCTATTCTGTTCCACAGGTCTATATGTCTGTCTTTATGCCAGCACTCTGCTGTTTTAGTTAGTACAGCTTTGTATTATGTAGGTAACATGATACCCCAGCTTTGTTCTTTTTTTTTTTTTTTTTTTTTTTTTTTGAGAGGGAGTCTCGCTCTGTCGCCCAGGCTGTAGTGCAGCGGAGAGATCTCGGCTTACTGCAAGATAGGCCTCCTGGGTTCATGCCATTCTCCTGCCTCAGCCCCTCGAGTAGCTGGGACTACAGGTACCCGCCACCATGCCTGGCTAATTTTTTGTATTTTTAGTAGAGATGGGGTTTCATCATGTTAGCCAGGATGATCTCGATCTCCTGACCTTGTGATCCGCCCGTCTCGGCCTCCCAAATTGCTGGGATTACAGGTGATAGCCACCGTGCCCAGCTGCTTTGTTCTTTTTTTAAGTCAGGATTCCTTTCACTACTTGGGGTCTTCTACAGTTCCATATAAATGTTAGGATTTTTTTTCCTTTATGTGAAGAATGTCATTGGTATTTTGATAGGGACTGCGTTGAGTCCATAAATTGCTTGGGTACTATGGACATTTTCAATATTGTTTCTTCCAATCCATGAACATGGAATCTTTCCATTTTTTGGTATCCGCTTCAATTTCTTTCATCGATGTTTTATGATTTTCATTGTAGTGATCTTTCACTTCTTTGATTAAGTTTATTACTAGATATTTTATTTTATTATCATTATTATTTTTTTTTTTTTTAGAGATGGGGATCTCACTCTGTCACCCAGGCTGGAGTGCAGTGGGGTGATCACATGTAGCTGCAACCTTGAACTCCTGGGCTCAAGCGATCCTTTTGCCTCAGCCTCCTGAGTGGCTAGGATTACAGGTACAAACTATGGGTCTGGCTCTTTTATGTGTAGCTATGGTAAATGGAATTGCTTTCTTGGTTTCTTCTACAGACAGTTCACTGTTGGCATATAGAAATGCTACTGATTTTTGTAAGTTAATTTTGTATCCTGCAATTTTATTGAATTTACAGTTCTAATAGTTTTTTTGGTGGAATCTTTAGGTTTTTCTAAATATAATATCATGTCATCTGAAACAAGGATAACTTGATATCTGCTTTTCTAATATGGATGTCCTTTATTTCTCTCTTATTTAATTGCTCTGGCTAAGACTTCTAGTACTATGTTGAATAGAAGTGGTGAAACTGGACATCCTTTCCTTGTTCTAGATCTTAAGGAATGTTTTCAGTTTTCCCTGTTCAGTATTATATTAGCTGTGGGTTTGTCAAATATGGTCCGTGTTGTGTTGAGGTATTTTCTTTCTATATGCAGTTTGCTGAGAGCTTTTATCCATTTCTTCTACTTTTTCCAATTTATTGGCATATAATTGCTCATAATAGTCTGTGATGATCCTTTCAATTCCTGTGGTAACAGTTGTAATATCTCCTTTTGTCTATTTGGGCCTTCTCTCTTTTTTTCTTAATATGGCTAAAGGTTTGCCAATTTTGTTTACCTATTGTTTTTTTCAGTTTCAAATTTTATTTCATTAACTTAAAAGGTAGACAAAATGTTTATTTCAAATCTAATTGAAATTTATCTGAAACAAGTAACTTATTTCAAGTAACTTATTGTACCGTCCATTGTCCATTTAAAAATATTTGTTCTTCCAAATAACTGCATTGAAAAACTAAAAACTTCTTTTATACTGCATGAAAGAGAGATGCAAACTTCTGATGTAAATTCGTTTCACTGTCAACTTCGATAATAAAGACGAGAGGCACAAGGGTTCACAGCTCAGTTAAATGACGCAAACAAAAAGCTTCTGTTTTCCTCCAATACAAATTCGAAGCCTCCATTCATGTCTCTGACAGTAGTACCACAAACTTGATGCTGACACTAGGTTACTTCTTTTTCTTCCCTTTCCCTTTTTTACTTCCCTCTCCTTGTTGAAGACTTTGGTCACCTCCTCCTCTTTTTTGTGTCCTTCGTTTTAGTTTAGGTATTATTTCTGCTGCATACAACATTACTGACTTACATGATGGGAACTGTACAAGGCAGAGGCTGCCATCTTCCTGTGTGAGCTGGACCCGTTTGAGCTGGAGCTCAAACATTTGAGCTGGTCCTGTTTGAGCTGGACCTGTTTGAGCTGCCTCTGTATTGGACATCACGATTCCATTCTCTAGAGTACATTTAATTTTTCTCAAGAAATACGTTAAGTCCAACTTCTGAACATACATCTTGAATCTCTGTAGCTGTAGGATTTTCAACAGCCTTACTTGTGGGGATTCGCCTTCCCTCTGCGATGGTCTTCTTATTATTTAAAAAAGCAGGATAGATACAAATAAACCTGTCCTGCTTGGCCGGGAACCGCATGGCAGTGCAAGCCACCTTCACAAGAGTTCAAACAGCAACCTTGTTTACCTATTTTTTTAAAAAAAAAAAAAACTTTCTTTCATTGATCTTTTGTAATTTTCTTTAGTCTCAATTTTTAAATTTCAGCTCTGATCATAAATTTTTCTAGTAATTTTGCCTTTGGTTTGCTCTTGCTTTTCTAGTTAGGTTATTTATTTGAAGTCTTTCTGTACTTTTGATGTAGGTGTTTATTGCTATAAATGTTCCTCTTTATATTGCTTTTGCTGTATCACAGGTTTGGGTATGGTGTGTTTCCATTTTCATTTGTTTCAGGAAATTTTAAAATTTCCTTTTTCATGACCAGTAGCCATTCAGGAGCATGTTTAATTTCCATGTATTTGTGTGGTTTTCAAAGTTCCTCTAGTTATGGATTTCTACTTTTATTCCATTGTGGTCAGAAAAGATGCTTGATATAATTTTAATTTTTTTAAATTATTTGAGACTTGTTTTGGGACCTAACATATGGTCTAGCCTCGAGAAAGTTCCATGTGCTGAGGAGAAAAATGTGTATTCTGCAGCTGTTGGATAAAAATATTCTGTACATGTCTATTAGGTTCAATTGGTCTGTAGTGTAGATCAAGTTCGATCTTTCTTTGTTGATTTTCTACATAGATGATCTTTCCAATGCTGAAAGTGGAGTGTGAAGTCCCTAACTATTATTGTATTGGGGTCTGTCTCTCTTTTTGGCTCCAGTGATATTTGTTTCATATATCTGGATGCTCCAGTGTTGGGTGCATATATATTTACAATTGTCACATCCTCTTGCTGAATTGATATCTTCATAATTATAAAATGACCCTGACTTTAGAGACAATCACATTTAGCCTCTGCTGGTCCCTAACTTACAACAACAACAACAAAACAAACGTGTGTGAAGGCCACTTCTTTCACGGCAATGATTTTTTTTTTTTTTTTCTTGAGCAGCTCTGGACCTTCTGCCTTGTCAGAATCTTTGGGAATGGAGCCTAGGATTGTTAATGTATTATCGAATTGTTTGTTAGTATTTTGTCAAGGATTTTTGCGTCTATGTACATCAAAGGTGAATCTGCATTTTTTTAGTGTTATTTATGCTCATTAAAGTTTGAGAGCCCTTGCTATGTGCTCTCTGGGGTAACTCAGTAGCAAAAACACACCTGTGAAATGTAACACGAAAGAGAACACTTCAGCCAGTGACTGGATATATGTTCCTGGGGGAGTTATGATAGCTGTCACCAAAGCAGAACTCTTTGAGAACAACAAAGTGGGAAGATCCAGCCCTTTGGACGGCTCCCCAGACCCTGAATGCCATCATACAACAATGCAAGCTTCGGATTAATGTCAATACTCCAAGTACACTGACAGTTTGTGACTATGATTGTTTAGTAAGAAAAATGCATCAGGTGTCTGGGCTATCAAACTAAAACAGAAAATTGCTGCCATGAGTATATGGAGGATCAAAACCAAGGCTGGTGGCTTTAGCACCTTGCATATAATGCTCAACAAAATGTTAATGTTGATCAGCCTCTGACATCATTCACTCTTCACCCCACCCAAATCTGACTCCTGCCCCTCCATTAAACCAACTCTCCCCCTGGTCACCAGTGAGATGCTTTTTCTTTTTTCCATGATCTCATGGCCACGTACCTAGATCTCTCCCACCCTGGGTGATATGGAGGATGTTGACGAGTCCATATCACCCCTCTGATGGAGGAGTCCATACCACCCCTCTGTCCTGGATTCCTCCTGCAGTTCAGCCACTTCTCGTCATGCTCCTTTGTGGACTTCTCCACTTACCCTTTCAATGTTGGTGCTCCCCAAACTTCTGTCTTCTTTGCTTCTGAGAAACAGGAAATTATTGTAGATAACCCCAGGTCATTCTCTAGTCTAATACCTTGAGGAGTGTTCTGGGTGGTTCTGCTAACTGAACCTAACAGATTCCTGTATCAAAATGCATTTGGAAAGTGAGAAGGCATTACATATTAAACATCAGGCATTTACAACTCCCTAGAAGTTCCATCACTTCTTTGGGCTTTATAAGGATCCTCTCATCTAAATTTTCCACCTTGAGGATCTTATTCAGTCTGGGAGGAAGTCTAGAAATGTGTAAGAGAAGCTTCTTCTCTTCTCATGAGAAGCATGTGGTCAGAGAGGTCATCTTGGAAGCAACAGACTGAAGAGGTTCTTTGAAAATCAAATTTAGGCCAGGTGCAGTGGCTCACACCTGTAATCTCAGCACTTTGGGAGGCCAAGGCAGGCAGGATCACCTGAGGTCAGGAGTTCAAGACCAGCCTGGCCAACATGGTGAAACCCCATCTCTATTAAAAATACAAAAATTAGCCGGGTGTGGTGGTGCATGCCTGTAGTCCCAGCCACTCAGGAGGCTGAGACACAAGAATGGCTTGAACCCAGGAGGTGGAGGTTGCAGTGAGCCAAGGTCATGCCACTACACTCTGCCTGGGCAACAGAGTAAAACTTGGTCTCATAAAAAGAAAAGAAAATTTAAAGTAGGGCGCGGTGGCTCACGCCTGTAATCCCAACACTTTGGGAGGCCGAGGTGGGTGGATCACCTGAGGTCAGAAGTTCAAGACCATCCTGGCCAACATGGCAAAACCCCTTCTCTACTAAAAATACAAAAATTAGCCGGGTGTGGTGGTGGGTGCCTGTAGTCTCAGCTACTCGGGAGGCTGAGGCAGGAACTGCTTGAACCCAGGAGGCAGAGGTTGCAGTGAGCCAAGATTGCACCACTGCACTCCAGGCTGGGTGACAGAAGGAGACTCCAACTCAAACAGGAAAAGAAAAGAAAATTTAAAAACACAGAAGAGGGCATTTTCCATGGGAAGTGTTTTTCCACTTAGTGTCTTATAGTCGAGATTGCTTTCAACGCCTTTGAGTGCAGCAGCCTGCCTTTTTCCTGATGGCCAAGGAGCAAATAAGAAGCCAGCCCTTTGTAAACTATGACTTTCTACACATGTGTCAGGAAGCTTTTGTAAGGGCCATTGTTGAGTTTAAAAAATATTTCACAGCACTTTATTTATTCACTTAGCCACTAAAAATCAGAGTAGAAAACATAACATTTTTGGGATAAAAGTAGGAAAAATGGTATTTCAGTGTCCTTTTTCATGTTTGTTTCCCATGTTAATTGAAAAGGCATCTGGCCTATGAACCATGTATGAAGTGACACCATCTTAAGGATGATTTGTGAAATTTGAGAATGAATCACAGGACTGCCCTTGGGTCTTTAATCCACTATCAACTTCCAGTTGACTGTTCCTTGTGCCACCAGGTAGGAGGAGCTCTAAATAGCAGGCTGATTCTGTTAGGCTCTGTTCCTTCTTTAGTGAGAAGTCAAAATCAATCCATCTGCCTTTAAATCCACTGATCGAATCAAGAGAGCTTGAAACTGATAACCAAGAGGGAGGGGGAATGTATACCCAGACACAAGAAATTAACCAGATGCTGGAAAGGATATCAGGCATGTCCAGTGAAACAGAAAAATAACAGAGGAAGCTCCCAATAATTCTCAGGGAGAGGAAGAAATTCAGGCGTTTCTATACCATTGCACAAATCAGGGAAAGCAGATAAAAATTAAATTGAGATTTTTAAAAAGAGAGGAATTCAACCTCATAGATGAGTTTGAGAAATGAGACTTACAAAGGAATATGGCAATGGAAGGTTGCATGTTTTCTCCAGACGTAAACACTTAATAAAAATGCTACGGTGTGGGTATAGACAAACGAATTCTGAAGTTTATAGAGAGAGGCAAAAGACCTAGAATAGCCAATACAATATTTAAGGAAAAAATGCAAGCTGGAAGACTGACACTACCCGACTTGGGGACTTACTATAAAGCTACAGTAATCAAGACGAGGTAGTATTGGTAAAAGAATGGACAAATTGATCAATAGAACAGAATAGACAGCTCAGAAATCCACATAAATATAACCAACTGATCTTTGACAAAGGAGCAAAAGCAATACAGTGGAGAAAAGATAGTCTGTTTAACAAATGGTGTTGGAAGAACTAGACGTCCACATGCAAAAACAATCTAGACACTGATCTTCCACCTATAAAAATTAACTCAAAATACATCACAGTCCTAAGTGTAAAACACAAAACTATAAACTCCTAGAAGATAACACAGGAGAAAATCTAGGTAACCTTGGACATGGTGATGACTTTTTAGATATAACCCTAAAGGTATGATCCACTAAAGAGATAATTGGTAAGCAAGACTCCATTAAAATTAAAAAACCTCTGCTCTGCAAAAGACGATGTTAAGAGAATCAGACTAGCAACAGACTGGGAGAATATACATGCAAAAGACACATCTGAAAAAGGACTATTATTCCAAATATACAAGGAACTCTTAAAACTCAACAGTAAGAAAATAATCCTATTTAAAAATGGGGCCAGGCATGGTGGCTTATGCCTATTATCCCAGGGGAGGCCGAGGCAGGCGGATCACTTGAGTTCAGGGGTTTGAGGCCAGCCTGGCCAACATGGTGAAACCCTGTCTCTACTAAAAATACAAAAATTAGCCGGGCGTGGTGGAAGGCACCTGTAATCCCAGCTACTTGGTACCACTGCACTCCAGCCTGAGTGAGACTTTGTCTCAAAAAAAAGGGCAAAAGACCTGAACAGACACCTCACCAAAGAAGGTATACAGATGGCAAATAAATATGAAAAGATGTTCAACATCATATGTCATTAGGGAAATGCAAATTAAAACAATGAGCTACCATGACATACCTATTAGAATGGCCAAAATCCAAAACACTGAGAACACCAAATTATGGAGAGGATGTAGAGCAACAAAAGCTGATTCATCGCTGGTGGGAATGCAAAATGGTACACCTGCTTGGGAAGACAGTGTGGCCGTTTCTTACGAAACTAGACACAGTCACCATATGATCCACCAATCGTGGATTGTTTCTTGGTATTTACCCAAGTGAGTCTGAAAACTGATGTCCATACAAAAACCCACACCACTGAGGTTGTGCCACTGCACTCCAGCCTGGGTGACAGAGCAAGACTCTGCCTCAAACAAAAAAAGAAAAAATACATAGAGAAAACTTAAATGTACATTACTAAGTGGGAAAAAAAAGAAGCCTACCTGAAAAGTCTACATACCATGATTCCAACTATATGACATACTGGAAAAGGGAAAACTCTGGAGACAGTAAAAATAATCGGTGGTTGAAGGTAGGGAGGGCTGAATAGGTGAAGCATAGGGAATTTTTTATGGCCATGACTCTATTCTGTATGGTGCTATGATGGAGGATAGATGTCATTACACATTTGTCCCAATCCATAGAATGTATAGCACAACGAGTGGATCTCAATGTTAACTATGGACTTTGGGTGATAATGATGCATCAGTGTAGGTTCATTGATTGTAACAAATGAATCACTCTAGTGGGGTGGTAAGTAGTAGTAGAGGCTGTGCCTATGTAGGGGTAGGAGGTATATGGGAAACCTCTATACTTTCCATTCAATTTTGCTATGAACCTAAAACTGCTCTAAAAAATAAGGCCTATTAAAGAAAATATCCTGCAGTATGGCAGAAGCTAAACACTAGTAGGGAAATCATTAAACCTGAGAAGAGGCAGATGACAGACAGTGTTTGGGTGACGGAATGAAGAACAGAGGGAGGCCAGAGGGAATCCTACAGAAGAAGGCCTGGCCACAGCACGTGTGTAGGTAGCGTTCGTTACCCCCCGGCACAGAACTGGCGCAGAAACAAGACTCAGTGTAAAAGAGGTTTCTGTCCCCCTGCACCATCCTGAAGCTTCATGCAGCTAAAAGCAAGGTCCCTGGGAAAAAATGTCCCTGCCATAGGATATGTCTGCAACAATCTAGGTGGGCAGATTTAAAATTCAGAGAAAATATGAGTAGAATTTTATGACCACAGACAACAGAGAAGAGTGTTCAAGAGGATTGGGAGGCTTTAATTAATTCTAAGTACTCAAACTCAAGTGACCTTGAAGAAGAAATAGTAAAGCTCTGTTTGATTAAATCCAGGCATCCAATAAACTCTTGACCTGCCCTGATGCTAATTCTGGAGATAGGGAAACTGAGTCTGAATTTGTTAAAGATTCCCTGTTTGGTAAGTTGAGGCAGGGCTTAAATCATTGTGTGACTCCCAACTCCTCCTTCTATCCTACCCCACCCCATACTCCTCATTTGAAATGAAGAGAACCTGGCCGGGTGCAGTGGCTCACGCCTGTAATCCCAGCACTTTGGGAGGTCAAGGCGGGCGGATCACGAGATCAGGAGATTGAGACCATCCTGGCTAACACGGTGAAAACGCATCTCTACTAAAAATATAAAAAATTAGCCGGGCATGGTGGCAAGTGCCTGTAGTCCCAGCTACTCGGGAGGCTGAGGCAGGAGAATGGGCATGAACCCGGGCGGCGGAGCTTGCAGTGAGCCAAGATCGCGCCACTGCACTCCAGCCTGGGCAACAGAGCAAGAATCTGATTCAAAAAAAAGAAAAAGAAAAGAAATGAAGAAAACCTGATGAACACAAGTGGTAAAGGATGGATCTCAGCCCAGAATCTCAGAATGAGACTAAGTTGATCGCCCAGTGCCCTGGGCCAAAGGCTACTTTGTAAGATGAGGGCCCACCTAGAAATCAAGTGACCATTCAGAGGTTAGCATCATCTTAGTGGGGGAAATGGTGGCGAGAGGATGACACATAGATGCAGTGTGTTTCTGTTTTTTCCTTATGCAATCTGAAAATAACTTCATGAAGCCGAGAAGGAAGATGTGAACAGTCAAGCATCCTAATCACATTTATTCTCAACTAATGTGTGCAGACGTCTGTTTCTCAGTGGTTCTCAATACTGACCACACATTAGTAAGCTAGGGAGGTTTTTTTAAAGAACAGATGCCCAAGTTTGCTTCCTCTAAATTAGAGATTCTCTTACCTTGCTAACTTAGAAAGGTTAGGCGTCTTCCTCTTGCCAACAATGCTTCATTTGCCCAGACTTGCAGGGACAGTGGCAGGTCCAAAATCTCAATAGAGGGGTGGTTTAGTGTCCACAGTCTGGTTGTTGGAGTGTTTGTGCATGTCTGCAGGAGCTCTATTTTTCTAGCATTTGCATAATGTTAACATATTAATTGTCAAGGGGTAAAGGGGTAGAAGAGCAGGACTCAGGCCTGTGGCTTAGGAAATCAACCAGAGGTTCCACCACTCACCTCTTGAAAAAACTGAAGCTCACCCTACCCCGTAGTAGAAACTTGCCAGTCTGGATGAAAACCTAAATTGATCTCAAATGCAGTATGGCAAACGCCATTTAACTTCTTCCTAAGTGTCTTCTTATAACACAGTGTCGCCTTTGTGGATACACCAGGCAGCATCCTGAAATCCTTGCATCTGTTTTTTATAGTTTGTATTCTTCCTTCTCAGTGGGTATTACCTGTCTGGCCATTGTCTACCAGAAACCCTCTACTCTGATGCTTCTAAGCTGCTGCAAAGTGGAAAAGCAGTTGTGTAACCACATGAGAAATGTGTCACATGAACACTGAGAAGCTCCCAATAAGAGGTTCTACCTGATGAATAAACTGCAAGCAGCTTGGATGTTCTAGTGCTGATTTTGTCTGCTCAGACACATCCTTGGTTCGTGTTGATACGTTCCAGACACTGAGGCTACAACTGAGACCCCCAGATAAAAGAACGTCAATCCAACATTAATTGCCATCACTCCCATTTTATAAGGACCAACAGCATCAGGGAGGTCAAAAGACATCTTTGTCGCTAAAATTCACAATTCAATGGCACTGGCTGAGCCCCGTCAGGGTTCTTAGGTGTCTTTGCAAAGCTCATTTCAGAATGTTAGGCATGTTCAAAGAATTACCAAAAAGCTTAGCCATGATAAGAGTTTTTTAAAAATTTAACTACAGAAGCCCAAGAAGATGATAAAATAATATGATTTTGACCCAACATTTTAAACTACCAGTTTTAGGTAAGGGAAAAAAAATCCATTTTTTCTTAAGAAAACAATGTATTAAAGGGCACAAGAGAATAATGTTTTTAGAGAGTATTCCGTAAATTTTTTTTTCTTTCACTTTGCTGATTTCAACAGGATGAGGTCCATTATTGTTGCAATAGCCTATTTTAGTAGAGAGAAAGGATTAAAGGGCAAGCTGTTCCCAACGGATCACTCCTGCTGGTCCTTACCAAGCCAGGCGCTCACTCAGGAAAATTAACCATACAGGTGTGACACAGGTTTACACTGAAAGGGAAAACATGAGCAACAATAGGGAACGTCTATCGAGCGGATACTGTGGACATGTCAAGGACCATGCGGCTTATTGCTCATGACAGCCCCATTTGGTAAGTGCAGTTCTTATCCTCCATCTGAGGCTGAGGGAAGTCAAGTAACTCACTGGAGGCCACATAGGTGGTTAAGTGACTTTTAGGGCCCCTAAATTCTTAGATCAGAATTGAACAAACGTAAAAGAATGAGGTAGATTTGTAAGTCCTGATTGAAAGGATGTCAACATCATTGTATTTGGTGAAAAGAGAACATTTTTGTAAAACTGAAGAGTGCATTTTAAAACATCACTGGCCTCCTTTTGATTCCTCTAACATTTCACTACGCAAAGTGGGCACCAGCAGCATGAGCATCCTCTGGGAGCACGTTAGAAGTGCGTAGTCAGGCTCACCCCAAACCTCCTGAGTCCACATCAGCAGTGAACAAGACAGGTGGCTGTGTACTCCTTAAAGTGTGAGAACCCTCTAGCCCGCCAACAGCGCTCCCTTTTCAGGGCCTCTGCACTTGGCTATAATGCGCTTCCCGGGATTTACGTGCTCCACTCCCTCTCATTTCTTTGAACTCTGCTTAATGTCACCTCCTTAGAGAGGTCTCCTCTGACTTCCATCTGAAAAGCAGTGTCCTCTGTCACCCTCTATCTGCTTAACATGCTTTATCTTTCTTCATAGCAATGACCAGTACCTGAAATCACAGGCTCGTGTGTTATCTGTTCCTCCTATTCCAGTGTGAGCTCCGTCAGGGCTGGGACTTTGTACCTCCAGCACATCAGACAGTGGCTGGGTAAAAGTGCTTGATAAATACTTGAAAGAGGGTCTACTTTCTCTGCAGGACTATATATAGTGCAAATATCTAATTTAATGGTGGGTATCCCTGGGAAGTAGAAAGGGAAGACTGAGGCAAGAGACCTTTTGTAGTTTTTGCAATTTTCAACTTTTACCCTTCTGGAGTTTTTGCAATTTTTCAAAGGAGTATGCACCATTTTTAATAATTAAACACTTTTCAAATAATTTAACAAACTATCTCAAGATATATCATACCACAAAACAAAGCAGATTACATCCCTTCCTTCTAAAAGGTTTTGACTTTCTTAGTTTCTCAGATTACACTTTAATAAGAAACTGTGTTCTTTTAAGGGCCCCTTTGTTTCCCCCCAGAAATGTCATTATATTAAGAATTTTACTTTTGAAACTCAGACATTACAACTATACATGTGGACCATGCCTTGCCCCACTAGCAGGCCAGGCCCTAAATAGCCTGCCTGGTTCTTGAAGTGGTGCAGACCCTCAGACTCAGTGTAGAGTCTCCCACAATTGGCAGAGAGATTGAGCAGATTCAAATCAGAGTCCACAAAAGAAAACCATCTTTACTGGTGAATCTTTTATTTGGACAAGACAAAAACATCTCCACACTGTTCCCTTTTATACAGAAAATGGAACATCTCAAATATATTAGTTTTTCTCTTTTTCAACAGAATTCATTTCAATCTGGTCCCAGAACTGCTTCTCATTTTAGGATTCACGTTTTAGTAACACATATGCACCCATTACAGCCAAAAGAGCATACTGGAAAGAAAACACAATGGAAAATCACTGTGAGGTCTACAAAGAAATTTGGTCTGTAAATGTATTCAGATGAAGTCCGTTAAATACTGCGCTGAGGACAGAATCAAAAGATTACCTCTTCCCCCCATGGCTTGTTCTCTAAATGAGCTGTTCAATGCTACATTATGGTCAAAAACCCAAAAATATACTGATGGACTAAAGATCAGAAAATGAACAAACACAGCAAATGCAGTGCTTACTCCTACACAGGTTTCCCATTGTTTGTCAAGTGATTTTTTTAAAAAATATGGATACACGCCTGTAATCCCAGCACTTTGGGAAGCCAAGGTGGGTAGATCACCTGAGGTCAGGAGTTCGAGACCAGGCTGTCCAACATGGCAAAACCCCGTCTCTACTAAAAATACAGAAATGAGCTGGGCGTGGTGGCGGGCACCTGTAATCCCAGCCACTAGG
Source organism: Pan paniscus (assembly GCF_029289425.2). Classification (NCBI taxonomy): domain Eukaryota; kingdom Metazoa; phylum Chordata; class Mammalia; order Primates; family Hominidae; genus Pan; species Pan paniscus. The sequence continues at coordinate 76,703,587 of NC_073266.2, read as the reverse complement.
GAGGCTGAGGCAGGAGAATCACTTGAACCTGGGAGGCGGAGGTTGTGGTGAGCCGAAATTGTGCCACTGCACTCCAGCCTGAGCAATAGAGCCAGATTCCATCCAAAAAATATATATATATACACATATGTATACATATGTGTGTGTGTATATATATACATATATGTGTATATATATAGAGAGAGAGAGATACCATTTTTGTTGAAGTTGAGAGGTAAGCATTACTGGTTTATGGTACTACTTTGTGTATGAAAATTTCCATAATAAAAAGCAACAATTAGATAAATGCCATTTTAGAACACTGAACATACAAGGGGAAAGTAGCTATTTTAAATAATTTAAGTGTTGCTGCTTTAAATGACTACATTAATTTGTAGTTAACTACAGATATTCTGCAGGCCTATTAATGGCAACATGTTTTAAGAAGACTGCCTGTTTACAGTTGCACAAGTAAAAGCTCCAATATTTAATGAAGTAAATAAATATAGACACACATAAATTCCTACCTTGAATTTTGGATAGTCATTCATTATTATGGTGACCATACCAACATATGGTAAAAACCTAAATTGTGGGATAAAAAGCAAGAGATATAAAAGCTGCTTATAACATGATGATGGCAACATCTGAAAACACTATAAATCAGTCTTAAGAAATGAATTGTACGAGGGAATGCCACTGACCGGGGCTGTAAGGATGTATTCAGCCCTGTCTCAAACAGCTTTATTAGTAAGGAGCATCAGCACTGGCAGCCAGGACAAGTTTTCTAAGTAGGCACTTGGGTTGAGATAGTGATGCTGGTTGTCTTCACTTGCTACAATTAAAATAGTTAAGCTGCTTGTACAAAAAGAATAGGCAACTTTCACAAATCTAGTTTTTATTTAGAAGATAAGATTCAGATAGCCCATATAAAAACTGCTGTTAGATAAAGCTTTCAAAGTACATGAATAATGAGTTTGTAATGCAAATAATTATTTTCATTTCCCAGTGCTTGTCAGATATAACAAATAAATGTATTGGGTAGCAAATACAAATGTGAATACCATAACTTATACTCAAATATGATTATGATCCCAGAGCAAGGAGGTTCAGTGCATAAACCAGCCAACGATTATGCTCACAAAATTAACAGCAATATGTAATCAGATGGACCCAGGTCTCAATCATCTCTGCTCATGGGAAACAAGGTAACACACCCATAGGTACCCTCCAGTCTTTTATAAATCAGTAGTTCCATCCTCTCTCTTATCCAAAGCCTTTCACCAGAGTGTCTGGAAAGACAGGATGGACTAACTGGAAGTCCTCCTGGTCCCCCCGGAGATATTCAAGTGAAAATGCAACAAAGAAAAATGGTTAAAGGAGTAGGAAGAAGCTGTAAGCCACAATCTGACTAATAACGCTAAATCTGACAAAATGGGAGCCAGTCTCTCCAGCCTTAAAAAGCTAGTGAGATTTAGGTAAGATAAAAAAACATTTCTAATGGCTGTTAAACATAAAAAGGGTTGCCAAGAGAGGGGAAGAATTCCCTTTTTTGGTTTTTAATGAGGATACATTCTCTGTTATGTCAATCAGAAGCAGAACTCATTGCTGGACAACTATACAAAGATGAATACTAAAAGATGTATCACAGGAATGTTTTTAGTTGCGAAAAACAGGAAATAATCTAAGTGTCCACCAAAAGGGGATTGGTTAAATAAATAATTATTCGCAATAAAACAGCTTGTAGCCACTTAAAAAGATACAGATGTAGATTTGACACGAAAAGCTGTTTCCAACTTCCTGTTGGGTGAAAAATAATCAAATTCTAAGTAAAATTATATATATGCATAACACACATCTGTACCAGCCCAGAGAGTACCTACAGCATTCCCTGAAATGTTAAACAGTGGTTATCTCTGGGAGACTTTCTTGTAATGGTTATTTAAAATCCACAAATAACTAATCTCTCAGTGAGGATTTATATTTCTTCTTTTTTTAGAACAAATTTTTTAAAATTTTTATTAATAGAGATGGGGTATCCCTATGTTACTCAGGCTGGTCTGGAACTCCTGGGCTCAAGTGATCCTCCTGCCTCAGCCTCCCAAAGGTGCTGGGATTACAGGTGTTAGCCACTGCGCCTGGCTGGATTTGTTTTGAAACAGATTTGAACCCATCATATAGATAATATAATTGGGTTCAGTTTTAGATTTTAGGTCTTTAGGAATTTCTAAGTTGTATTTAGTCTTCACAGGATAAACTAGAACTGCTTAAAACTCTCCTGATATGTCATATTTGTAATTAACGACTCATTAGCCTATTGATTTAATTTCTTCATTTCTAAGTGTTTTTCATAACCTTCTATATAACTTAAAGGTGAATCCTCACCCTCTTGCTCTTCCCACCACGTCCTTCTTTTCCAGCCAGTTCTGGCCTTCTTTGTATAAGCCTCTATCATCAACTTCATTATTATCTCCTTTAGTCAGAAATTTGATGTCTCCATTATCTCTGGAAAGCAAAATAATATCTTCTCAAAAATTATTTTCAGCACAGCATCATTAACAAAAATATTAGTTTACTCAAGACTTTACTGTCAGACAGGAGCATTTAGGAAAACAGTCAAAGATAACCTGACCTTCCTTTAGTCTAAGATGACTGCTTAAGACAACCATTCAACTGAAGCACAAATCTAATGACAGTTTTGTAGACTTAAATTCCAAAACACTCAAGTATCCTTGACAACAAAAAGCATGACCAAGCACAAGGGCAACAATTTGCTTCCAGCACAGCACACAATGAAGAATTGCTTCTTACCACATGGCTTCTGGGAATGACGAATAAACTAGGACCTGACATTTTTTAACCTGTAAACAAGTGTATTAGTGTCATTCATCAGTGGGCAAAATCATGTGAATCACCACTGTGCAATTCTTTCAAGTCCAGATTCATAACACACAAAAACGCTGCTGACAAGGAGCTTTTCCAGACTCACTTCATTCACCTCAAGTCAGAATAGGTCAGAAGTCAGGACATGAAGCTGGTTTAACAACCTGTGTTGGACTTGAACTGTTTTCATTCTTAGGCCTCATGGAACAATTTGGTTTTTTGTTTATTTGTTTGTTTGTTTGTTTGTTTGAGATGGAGTCTTGCTCACCCAAGCTGGAGTGCCTTGGTGCGATCTCAGCTCACTGCAACCTCCGCCTCCCAGGTTCAAGCGATTATCCTGCCTCAGTCTCTGAGTAGCTGGGATTACAGGTGTCAGCCACCACACTGAGGTAACTTTTGTATTTTTAGTAGAGATGGGGTTTCACCATGTTGGCCAGGCTGGTCTAGAACTCCTGACCTCAAGTGATCCACCCGCCTTGGCCTCCCAAAGTGCTGGGATTACAGGCATAAGCCACCGCGCCCAGCCTCATAGACCAATTTGTTAACATGAATGCTATTCCTCTTCACTCTAGACATAAACTTGATCCTAGATCACACAGATTTGAGCACAAAGTAATTTAAATCCAAGTGTGCTCTAGGCTGTCCTCAGATTTCCTTTTCCTTGCCAAATGCAGAATTTGTTACTGCATTATTTCCTTCACCACTGACCACGGTAGTATAAAGTCAAATTTGCAAGGAAACAAGAATCACAAATGGCATAACACCAGTGTGTTAAAGAGACATGTGGGACTCATTTTAACCATTCTAAACTGGTACTCAGATAGCCTTGACTCTAGAAACATAATATTGTAGTATTATGGAGCTGTAAAGAGGGTCTTCTTTCAGTAAGACAGATGAAAAAAGAATGTGCTATTATAATGAGATAAAATGCCAAAAGCCCCCAAAGATTTGAAACCATATCAAAAAGAGCAAGCTGATTTGCAGCCACGGTTATAAAGGAAATCATGATAAAAATCCTGACAGTCTCTCATAATTCATGCAAATTAGAGCAAATAATCAACACTTCCTCAACTTGGAACAATTGGTCATCTTTAGAAATTAATTGTAAGTCAGTGCGAGTACTGTCACATCATGACTGAGGATGCTTCTTCCTCAGGAATCTAACAGGTAGGCATCACGTAACCGTTAGTACAGGGCCAGTGTATCACCACAGGTTGAAACTGGATTGTTCTCATGTTTAGAGTAATGTGAAGTGAATAAGTATCAATATCTGTGGGGTACACCTGTGAAGAAGCAGTAAATGGGCCGGGCACAGTTGCTCACACCTGTAATCCTAGCACTTTGGGAGGCCAAGGCGGATGGATCACCTGAGGTCAGGAGTTCGAGATCAGCCTGGCCAACATGGTGAAACCCCATCTCTACTAGAAATACAAAAATTAGCCAGGTGTGGTGGCACATGCCTGTAATTCCAGCTACTTGAGAGGCTGAGGGAGGAGAATTGCTTGAACCCAGGAGGTGGAGGCTGCAGTGAACTGAGATCATGCCATTGCACTCCAGCCTAGGAGACAGAGCCTCAAAAAAAAAAAAAAAAAATTAGCCAGGCATGATGGTGCATGCTTGTAGTCCCAGCTACTCGAGAGGCTGGGGCAGAAGAATCACTTCAACCCGGGAGGCGGAAGTTGCAGTGAGCAGAGATCGCACCATGGCACTCCAGCCCAGGTGACAGAGTGAGACTCCATCTCAAAAAAAGAAGCAGTGAGTGGAATGGGAATCTAATACCAGATATGTACAAGTAGTTATCGCTCTCTCTCAAACTCAAACACACACACACACATACACAGTGAGAAATGCTCCATTATTTAAAAACATACCTATCCATACCTAAATTTAATTCTATCACTTACACAGATAAAAATCCACACTAAGCTGCATAAAGGTAAATGAATAACCAAGTATATGAAATGTAACATTTTTACTAATCATGTGAAGTACTCTCTCATGGTAACTTTATATATTTGAGCAAGAAGTAAATGTTTCCGGTTCCAGAAAAGGGTCTTCATAAGTAAGTCACAGCTGGTATTAACAGCAAGGCTGTTTGGGGAGTGGGGGATGGGGCGGTGGAAAAGTAATGCAGAATATGCAATGACCAAATCATGAGATGAGTTGGAAAATGAATTTTTATCCATCCAGGACTAATATTACTGCTGAAAATGCCACTTTGGCCAAAGTAACATAGAAAAACAGCTAGCTTTTTTTGCATTTCAGAAAATAATTTTCATATCAAAACCATCCTCTGTTGCAATGTGACTTGATTTTCTTTGAGCTCCTTCAAATAACTAACATGTCATAATACATCATACCTTATATTTGTGCAGCAATTTAAGTTCCTGAATTGCTTTAGTAAACATTAGTTCATTTAATTCTCATAATCATTTCGTGAGTTACTATGGGTTTAACTACTACAACTCCCATCCTACAGGAAGAGTTAAGCATTTGGTCCAAAGTCACCCAGTGAGTCAATGGCAGAACTCAGAACATAATCCAGTGCTTTTACTAGTTTCTAATTAGCCATGAATCTACCAAAAATTTACATAACAAAACCAAAAAGAAATAAAGCCTCTTTACTTTTCATGAACTTTGATTACTCTGTGAACTATTGGAATGTCTCGTCCTTCAACTTTAAAAACAACTATTTCACCAGCTCTGATTGGGTCTTCCCGGAAATTTGTGAGGAACAGGAGGTCTCCTCTGTGAAAGGCCGGTTCCATACTGCCACTGGAAAGAAGCACAAAGTCAGTATCAGCATTACCCTGTGTCCAAAAGGCGATCAGAATAGACATGTCAGAGGTGAAACTCAATAGTCAAGTAGGTCTCAGGAGCTATAAAACGAGCCAATGTGGCTTCCTTCTTAACTGCTCAAGGTGGTAACATGTGCGAAAGGAAATGACTTCTACTGAGATTAACATGTCATGAGCACTGACAGGACCCTCTGCAGTTTGTATCAGGTAGAAAAGAAACTAGGATAATTGTCAACTCTGAAGTAAAAGCTACCAATTTTTAGCTTTAAAAAAAGTCCTGCATCTACAAATATAGTAGTGTTTTCCTCCAGAACTGCAGGCTGACAGCTAGTTAATCATCTAGGGCAATCCCTTCACTTTAGAGCAGACTCCAAGCACTTAGGATACTGCAATACTTACTTAAGAAATGAGGAACACATGAATGCACTTGGGGAGCAGGACCCGCCCTGAGGCCAAACTGAGGGCTGGGACAAAACTGGAACCCAAGTCTTTCGCCTCCTGCACCAGCATCTTTTCCACCATATTCTACAAAAGCCCAATTCTAACAAACATTGACTGGGTTATTGTGGAAGTCAATAAATAATTCCACATGATACCGATTTAAACCTGTGCCAAAATCTTTGGTGGATTCAAAGTAAATTGCGATATGCAGGAAGCTGAAATTTTAAAAATTCATTATATATATTTGCTCATGCTTTGTTTTAATACGTGAGAAAATAAGACCTAGAAATACAGCTTGACGGGGGCTGTGCGACCAAGGATGAGTAATGGCTGCTGAGCAGGAAGAACCTGAGGAGAATGAACCACTGAAGCTCCGTGGTGCTCTAGTGGAAACAAAGAAAACCATGGCTCCCAACAGGAGTTCGGGAAGCTGGCCCTCCTTCCCCTCCAGCCTGGCCCACCTTGAACATCTCAGCAGGTGCAGAAGGTGGCAAGGAGAAATGCAGCCTGTCGCTAAGTACCTTCTGATAGGTTTACATTTAAGTGAAACCAGTGCCACTAAGTATGGACATGGATGAAGCATTCAAAATCAGCCAATCTGAATGATGGGGGAAAAGGGCTAGAAATACAACTGACTTAAGAGAAAATATCACAGTCAAAACAATTGAGTTTTTCCTCCCCACAATATGAAATTCTATTTTGTCTTCTCTGAAATAAAACATAATTGTTTCAGCGTTAAAAAAAAAAAAAGCTAAAATGCTTAAGATAATTTCTTCATCTGTGGCTTCATCTTTACTCCTTCAACAAAATTCCTGAAGATACAGTGGGAAGATGTTGATAGAAAAGTAACGGTTAAGGGAACTGCAGCTAGGAAAAGATCCCTGCACAGACTGCAGAGGCCACAGGTGTCCTGAAGTTGGACATCAAGGGTCATTATCATGTCCTATCAGGAGAGGAGTTCTTTTCAATGTTTCACTAATATCAATGTCTACTTGCTTTCCTCATGGGCCAGATTCCCCCAAAAACCACACATCCCTTAGGGATGTCATTGGTTTATGTTGGCAAACCAAATTGCTTTAACATTACAAAGGATGCTTTAAAAAAAAAAAAAGTCCCTAAGTGCAGCAATTTCACACTACCTTCTGTGTGCAAGTGTGTCTGTGAGATTTGAGGAGGGCCAGGAAATCTCAGATCTAATGTTGGCTCTGCCAAAAGTTACTGGGAGATGCTTGAGGCTTGGCCTCATTGGGCCTCAGGTTTCTTATCTGTTAAGGGAGAGGGTCCATCTAAATTTGAGGTTTTAAATTCCTTCTTCTTTAAAAAAAAAAAAAAAAGCCTTAAAATCCTTCCTTCACATGAAATCTTACCAGGAAGTATAACCACATAAAAGACATGAAGGTGGTGCTGTTGCATGTGAAGCAAGGCTAAGGCTTCCTGAATCCATGAGTGTGCTTCCCTTCTCCCCACTCCTAATCTACCCACCCCAACCCCAGGGGCGTCCCCAAAGCACAGTGTGAACACGAGTGGGTCGGAGGTCCCACAGCTCTGCTGTGAGCTAGGCTGTCCTCAGGCTTCTAAATTTATGAAAACGCGATCTCTAGAAGTGTGCCCCTTGGCCAACCACATGAGGGCGGCCTGGTGAGGCATGGATCATGGCTATGGCCCCACGAGGTGGTGGCAAGGCCTGGTGGAGGGAAAGGGCACTGGTTTGGGAGCTAAGAGCCCTGTGTTCTAGCCTCAACTCCTGCACTGGTAGGCTGTGACTCTGCCCAAGTTACTGCCACAGCCTACCATGCCACCTTGAAAACAACAGATTTGATGACCTAACACACACTGGACAGACAGTGTCTTGAAGCACCTATCAGTTCCCAAACACGGCCATTTGATTTCAAATTGATGTTAAGTTTTTCCCCTTGGATGGCTTTATGGCTGTGTGAAGTTAACTCTAATGTTAACTTTTCTAAAATAAACATGCTGTACTTTTATAAGCATCATAGTCTCAAGAAGATAGTAGCCATCAATACACCAGTATTACTGAAGAAGCTTGAAAAAAATACTAGACACAATGCTACGCACTGGGGATACAGGCTCTCTCTGCCAGTTTGGTACAAAGAAAATGAAGTAACATTTTTAGTTATGTTTAAAAATCAATTTGTATAGAAATAATGCAGGAATACCACATATTATTAAATTGTCATTTGAAATGGATTAGGTACACGAGCATCAACATGGTTAAAGCTCGAAAATGTCTACTAAGAAAGATGAGATTTTTCAAAAGCCAGAAAAAAAATGAAACATTTTCAAAATAGATATCAATAAAGACTAATAATTTATCCAATTAAAATCTTGAATTTTAGCTGTCACGCAGGTTTTCACTTAAGGCTGCCCCGCTCCTCAGGCCCAAGGCAGCCTTGTGATGGAGGCTGGAGGCTGGAGGCCAGCCTGGGGGACCTACCTCAGCACCACCACGATGGGGCTCTCACTGCCCGTGAGCACGATCAAGCCTTTCCATATCATGAGTGCAGAAGACACGATCATGGCGAAGTTTAAAACCTGGTAATAGAGCTGGAATGAAAAAGAGGAAACCACGATGAAAACCAATAGCAGAAGATCCACCAACCTGTGAAGCTGGAGATGCAGTTATCAAACTTTTTCAAAGACACGATTTTACGACAGGAAACTAACACAAGGTACAAAATTCTGCAGTATTTCAACTTCTGTCCCTGGAAAGAGACTTGCAAATATCATCTCTCCTTAAGTGAGAGAGAAGGGAGGAAAAAAAGAGCAATCTGTGAGGTTTGTCTTGTTAAAGCCTCAAGGAGGCCCTAATCACCTCTTTGGGATTTCCCAGCACCTTATACCCTAGAGAGTTCCACTACTCAAGGCCTGCCACCAGAGCCTCCCGATGCAGACCAGTCCCAGACACAGCGCAGCATGGTGAGCACAGGTCTAACCCAGATCCACACACTGTGGATTCACCTAGAACTACCTCAAATGGAAGCTTTGGAGTCCTATAGTGCTTGGCAATGAGGCCATCCTGCTCTAAAAATGACATTTTAAAACCAGTGAACAGAAACTCTAAACACCTGGAGGTTTAAATTTTTCATAAATGTTTTAAAAGGTAAATAACAAATATTTGGTTAAGAGCACAGGTGGGACTGGGCACAGTGGCTCACGCCTGTAATCCCAGCACTTTGGGAGGCCGAGGCGGGTGGATCACAAGGTTAGATCAAGACCATTCTGGCTACCGGTGAAACCCCGTCTCTACTAAAAAATACAAAAGAAAATTAGCCGGGCGTGGTGGTGGGCGCCTGTAGTCCCAGCTACTTGGGAGGCTGAGGCAGGAGAATGGCGTGAACCCGGGAGGCAGAGCTTGCAGTGAGCCGCGACTGCACGACTGCACTCCAGCCTGGGCGACAGAGCAAGACTCCGTCTCAAAAAAAAAAAAAGCACAGGTGGGAGGGTCACACGAGTTGATGCATAAGCACTAGTTACATCAGCTCTGAGAAGGAGGTGAAAGCCCACCCGATCTACCTCAGACCACTGCGTTTAGACCCACCGGGCTTGCCTCGCTCCCTGCAGCATGGCATGGGCTGAAGCACAGGCTCTTCCTTGCTGACAGCTGCCTGCTGCACCTGCCAACTCCTGGTGACTAAAGGAGAAAACAACACCTGCCCATGTGCCAACACCCTGTCAGGCTGGAGCTGACCTGTCAGCCCAAACATCTGCCTTCCTTCCAGGCGCAACAGGGACTAACGCTGCTGTGGCTAGCACCACTCAAAATCAAAGCCCCTCACGGCATTGCCAGCACCGCCCTCCAGGGAGCCTCCTTACTTTGGTACCTGCCTCAATCTTCCTCTTCACAACCCTGCAGTTGTTGGGGTGATCTGCAGAGCCAGGTGGGTGGTCCATCAACACTGTGCTGTCTCACTTCCTGGGCCCCCATCCACATCTCCAAAGATCTTCCCTCCACTGGGACCACTCACTCTCAGCAACACACCCTAGAACCAAAATGGCTCTATCCCCACGTGGGTCTCTGGTTCAATGACCCCCTTCCACCGGGCCACAGGTGCCTATTCTCCTGGCATCTGTGCTCACTTCTGTGTACACCTGAGGACCGTGTTCTGTGTACACCTGAGGTCCTTCACCCCTCACTTCTGTTTTTATACCCTCAGCATGCAGTGTGCACAGTCACTTATAGGGTGGGAGCCATAACCCCCACCAGGCCTGGCAGCTTTTCCTCCAGAGATTTCTGTTCCCCTCTCCAGGGAATGAACTCCCAGACCTCTGCTGAGGAGGGTGAGGCCTCTGGGTGGAAGACAAGGAGAGCGAGGGGTCTCACTGCTTCTCTGCTTTTCTACCCAATCAAACTTATTTCAGCCCTACCTCCCCTTCACCTTCAGTTCTGGGGACACCAATTCCTGGGTCTCTGAGGACTCTCTCTGCCTCACAAACCTGAAGAGCCACAGCCTCCCCCAGTGCCGCTCACATCCTGGCTTTCTCTGGCTGTGCCAGTTCCCATTCTTCCATCTGTTTTCCAGCTTCTAGTATTTGGCTGATCTTGTTTCCTTTCCCGGGCGTATCCTGGAGTAACTGATAACTTCTAAACTCTCCTTGCTATTAATATAGTTTTAGTGTTTTGGAGGCAGTGATATTAGACGGGTTAGATCCCACCTTAGCTCCCTACCAGCTTTCCAGAACATACTTTTGAATTGAGTTTGGAGTGAGGACCTGGATCACGTGGCTCTGGGCAACATCATTTTCCTCAACTATCCAAATTTAATATTAACTGAGATGGAATGTGGTGGTATGAACTCTTTTTGAGCATTGAGTACAACTTAAAATACAGTTTTAAACACAGTTTAAATACAGTTTAAAATACACAAGGCCTAGAAAAGTCGGAGTGAAAGACACTCGGGAAGTCCAAATGGAGACTTGCCAGGTGGTTCTACGTGGTTCTGACTTCTCAGTGTATGGACAGTTCTTTACAGCAGCAGCGCAAGCATCAGCGTGCACTAGGATCAGCTGGCGATGCCTGAGGACTGCACTTCAGACACATTCCCAGGTGACACGAAAGCTGCTGGAGTGGGAATCACAGCTGAGAACCACTGCTCTATACCATTGGTTCTCAACCTTGGCTGCACCTCAGAATCATCGGGGAAGCCCTGGAAAGTCCATCCCAGACCAGCTGGATCACTGGGAGGGGTGGGGTGATTCTGAGGTGCAGTGGAAGTTGAATCACGGCTCTATACCTCCTCCTCCCATCAGCTAAAGACTCTCCCATCGCAAACCCTTCCTCCACCTCACATCCTCCTCCAGCTTTCACACTCTCTTCTCCTTCACAGCTCTTCTCAAAACAGTGTCTACCCCAAGTTGCTCCCCTTCTTCACCATCTATATTCAGTCCTCAACCTACATAGTCAGTCACATGCTCACTAAGTCCAAAGGATAACTGTCGGCCCTCACCTTACCTGACCTTCCAGCAGCTCTCAACACACATGATCATTTCTTCAAACCCTCAGCCCCTGCCTTCCAGGATGGCATGCCATCCACTTCTCACCACTTTCTTGTCTTCCTGCCAGTTGCTCCTCCTCTACCTGAACCTCCTCCTCTACTGAATGCTGGCATTGGTCCCATCAGGCTAACTACTCCCAATTCAGAGACTTCCAACTGCCTACCTGACGTTTCCACTTAGATGTCTTTAAAGATACCCCATCCTCAACATGTCAAAATTAAACTTACCTTCTCCAAAAGCTTTCAGTATTAGGGATCCTTCTCTCAGTAAATGACATTATTATCACCCTGCTGTTTGGAGCCACCCCCTACCCATTCATTCTATACATTCTGGCTTTCCAAACACGTCTGGAGTTTGTCCAGGTCTCTCTATTTCCACTGCTGCCACTCTCATCATATCACCAACGGGGCCCATCAGGCTGCTGTGAAGCCTCATGACAGGTCTCCTAATGCCCATGCACACCTCTTCTGATCCATTCTCTGTGCTACACTCAGGGCGGTCATGCGCCACTTCATGACAGACACATTCTGAAAAATGCGTTGTTAGGTGATTTTATTGTTGTTTGAACATCATAGAGTGTACTTATGCAAACCCAGATGGTGTCGCTTACTATACCCCTAAGCTATACGATGTAGCCTATTGCTCCTAGGCTAGAAACCTGTGCAGCATGCTACTGTATTGAATACTGCAGGCGACTGTAACACACTGGTAAGTATTTATGTAACTAAACATAGAAAAGGCACAGTAAAAACATGGTATAATTTTTTGGGACCACCATCATGTATGCAGTCCACCATTGATGGAAACATCATTATATGGTGCTTGACTGTACTGGTTTTCAAATGCACATCTGGTCACCTGGTTGTCTATGCCCTGCCTAAAGCCCTTTGATTGCATCCCACTACTCTGAGGATGAAGACTAAACTACAATATGGCCTCTAAGGCCCTGTCTGATATAACCCTGCAGCCCCGCTTCAGCCTGTGAAGCTCGCCTCACCCCAGCTGCACTGGTGGTATCTGTCCATGCTTCCACCTCACTTGCTTCTTTCCACCTCAGGGCCTTTACCCAGAAGGCTCCCTCCCTGAACCCCTTAGTTTACCAAACACTCACCTTTACATCCACCTTTAAATGTCAGTGTCCAACAGAACCCTGCCCTGACCGGCTAGACCAGAAATCAGCAAATTTTTGTGTAAAGGGCTAGACAGTAAATATTTTATGTTTACGGGTCACATAGTCTCATTGAAACTACTCAGCCCTGCCAATGTAGCGGGAAAGCAGCCATAGACAATATGTAAAAGAAAGAGCATGGCCGTGTGCCAATAAAACTTTACAAAAACAGGTGGTGCAATGGGGTTTGCCAACCTCCACTCTGGCCAGCCTAGGTCTTCCTATTATATATTCTCACTGCATCCTGTATTTCTTTATATCGTTCATCAGCATCATAATTAAGCATATAATTACCTAGTGTGTCTTTTGCATTAGACCTTACATTCCACAAAAGTAGGGATCATTTCAGCCTTGCTCATAGCTGTATCCTCAAGATTCAACATGGGTTTGGCAAAAAGTTAAGTATTCAATTTGTTGAATAAATAGTGATAAAATAAACATCTTTAATGGTGAGTGCAAACAAATCAGCAATAAGAAAAACACTAAAATTCCAACAGAAAAAGGTAAAAGCTTAAAACTATAATTTTCCAAAGGAAAATACAAGTAGTAAATAAACATAAAAAATGTTCAAACCAATAATCCTGCCTCTACCCTCCTTGCAACCCCTTCCTTTTTTTTTGTTTCTAGCAACTTTTTTTTTTTTTTTTTTTAAGATACAAGGTTTCAGTCTGTGGCCTAGGCTAGAGTGCAGTGGTGCAACCATAGCTCACCACAGCCTCAAACTCCTGGGCTCAATGGATCCTCCCACCTCAGCCTCCCAAGTGGCTGGACTACAGGCATGTGCTGGCATGCCTGGGTAGTTCTAAATTTTTTTCTTTGGTAGAAATGGGGTCTTTTTATGTTGCTCAAGCTGGTCTTGAACATACTAGCCTCAAGCAATCCTCCCAAAGTGCTGGGACTATAGGCGTAAGCCACCACACCTAGCCTTTGCCTAAGAAATTTAAAGTGTCTGTTTTTTTTGTTGTTGTTGTTAATACTAATACTTAGTGCTGGCAAGAATACACTGTGATGGGGATACAAATTGATAAACCATTCTGAAAGCTATTTGGCATTAGTATTAAGAGGTTACTCTTGGCCCGTAATCCTACTTCTAGGAATTCAGTATAAACTAAAGGCAGGTTGAGAATTATGGCCCGAAGACATTTATTACAGTCTTAATTCTAATAATGTGGAAAAGGAAATAAATGAGCAACAATATGGAAATAACTGAGTAGAAAGTGGGGCCAGGTGCAGTGTGGCTCATGCCTGTAATCCCAGCACTTTGAGAGGCCGAGGTGGGCGGATAACCTGAGCTCAGGAGTTCAAGACCAGCCTGGCCAACATGGTGAAACCCCATCTCTACTAAAGATGCAAAAATTAGCCAGGCATGGTGGTGCATGCGCCTGTAATCCCAGCTACTCGGGAGGCTGAGGCACAAGAATCGCTTGAACCCGGGAGGCGGAGGTTGCAATGAGCCGAGATTGCACCACTGCACTCCAGCCTGGGTGACAGAGCAAGACTCCATCTCAAAAAAAAGAAAAAGAAAAAAGAAAAAGAAAATGGCAGATTACTCCACTATTTAAAACAATGCATAAAGAACTTAATGGGAGTGGAGGAGAAAGCGGGTTGGGTTGGGGGAGGAAAATAAAAAGGAACTTTAATGACATGACCAAACACAGTATGTTGAGTGAAAAATGTAAGCTGCAGTAGGATCTCACCAAACGATAAAACAAATACAAAGAGATGCCCCAAGACGCTAAGAGAGGCTATTTTAGGATAGTGAAATTATGAGTCATTGACTTTTCTTCTTTAAACTATTCTCTATTCTGAAAACAAACTCTGACTGATGTAGGAAAAGCAGAGCTCAAAAGTGTCTCTTGCTAATGTTAAAACTGTAAAAATAGGTAATTTGAGGCAATAATGAAGGATACAACTGAAAGTGAGGACATAAGTGAATTAAGATAATTGTTAATGTATTTTGGTGCAATAAATCAAAATAGGAAAATAAATATAATTCAACATTAAAGTTACACACTTTTTTTTTTTTTTTTTGAGATAGAGTCTCACTCTGTTGCCCAGACTGGAGTGCAATGGCGCGATCTCTGCTCACTACAACCTCCGCCTCCTTGGCTCAAGTGATTCTCCTGCCTCAGCCTGCCGAGTAGCTGGGATAACAGGTGTGCACCACCACACCCGGCTAATTTTTATATTTTTAGTAGAGACGGGGCTTCACCATGTTGGCCAGGCTGGTTTTGAACTCCTGACCTCAAATGATCTGCCCGCCTCGGCCTCCCAAAGTGCTAGGATTACAAGCGTGAGCCACTGCACTCAGCCTACACACCATTTTTAAAAGCGACTTGGCTACTGTGTCAATAGCAAATTATGAAACTATCACTATATTCCCAGGAGAGTGAAAAAGGAAACTGGAGTGCTAAGCAGATGTTGACAAAGTGTTGGGCTATAATATGTTAAACCATTGCTTCTTCTGGTTCCATGGATTAAGTTCTTTAGTGGTGATTTCTAAGATTTTAGTGCAGCTGTCACCGGAGCAGTGTACACTGTACCCAATATGTAGTCTTTTATCCCTCATCAAATGAAGAATATTTACCAGAAAGTTGCCATGAAACAATCAAAGCCTTTACACCATTTCACCATAAGCTCAAAGAGCATAACGGAAAAAATCAAAGATCACAAAGCAAATACTTAAGAATGCAAAGAAGTGAGCCGTTAGAAGAGATAAAACATTCATGTCTTCATTCAATAAATATTGAGATTCCAACAACAACAACAAAACACTGCTTCTAAAGTAAAATCAGCCTTACAAGTCACGTCACTCTAAAGCAGAAGCTGTTGACTGGAATTTACATTCAAAAACCTCCCCACCGGCTCTGCCTGACTTAAAGGATTTGATAAATAACCGCTGTTTCATTATGAATTACAGATCTGATGAGGAAAGCCCCAAACCATGGTTTTAAACAACGATTGCCGTTTTCAAACAAGTTTTCAAGTCATCTGGCTCCACCCCGATAAAAGCAAATTATAAAATCTTGCCACTTAGCCAGTAAAGACCTCGTACCAAGAATATATTTTCCAGTATAATTTCCCATGCTTGAAAAGTTCATTAAGGGAAAGCAAAATCAATTCCTCAAAAAAACTTCCTTTGAGCAAGCCATCTACCTGCTAAGGAAATGTCCAAATACACAAAAATATAAAAATCAAACTAAGAAACCACAGATCACACTTTTAACACCTTAACTTTAAGAAACCTACGAATCAGATTCTAGGCATAAAATCCTGGAATCCAGAAAAGTAATTTTGATTGAACTACTGACAAGCTGACTGCGGTCTGGAAAAAAAAAAACCACCACCATGTTTCACAGGTGCTTTTGTTGTTGTTCACCTTTGCCTACCAACTTTGTATGCTCAGCACTTAATGCTCACAGCAGAGTGTAGAACTAAGTCCATACTCAGTCATTGTCAACCAAAGATGAAACAGCCAATGTCTAAGAGTTTTAAGCAAACATTTCAGATCAAATATTCTGGCTGACAGCAGCAGCACTGCCAGTAGCTGTATTTCTTCCTCTCTTCCTCACTGCAGAAACAAAGAGCCCTTGTCTTGCATGTGGGTCCTGCTTTAGTAAGCAGGGGCAGCAGAGAAAGAAGGTCCTGCTTTCAAGACTGGTGGAGCATGCAGGCCTGACAAAGTGTCATAAGATGCTATTTTGGAGGGAAGAAGAGAAAAAAAAAAAAAAAAGACAAAGCTTTTTTAAAAAGTACCAAGAAGCAGTAGATTTGAGCTTGCTGAATTTTAATTAGAAGACTAGCAAAACAGGCAATACAGCCAGCTACTGGCAGGCCTTATCGCTGAGAGCAAAAACATGCTGATCTTTCAAAGGGCAAACTGGTTTAGGGATCAATACACTCATCAGAGGGCCTTTTCTGACAGTCTGCAATTATAGCCATCAGTAATCAGTACCAATTTAGAGACACTTTAAAAACCCAGCCATTAAGTCTAGATTTTTAAACAAAGCTCTACTTCCTGGAGGATATTCTTGTGAACAGCATCAATGCTCAGGACATTAGCAGTTACTTTTTTAAGCTGGTGATAATCTCTACTACAACTCATCTTCCAGAAACAGGAGTTATCAGCTTTGCACACCTAGACACTGCCACATCCTAAACACGGTTGATGAAATAGAAATTATCAAACTTTCCCACACTACTGCACTAGTCTGAAATTCTACTTGGGGAAGGGGGAGGAGAGTGAGAGGGAAAAAAACACATATGCCTAAAGGAGTAAGTTGTGACCTCCCATGGGCACCACCCCACATCTCAACATGATGGAGCAAATGAAACTGGATGCCATCAAAATAATGAGGATTAATACCATTTTCAAAGACAATCAAAACTCCCTGGTTGGAAGGTCCCATTTTTCTTAGCACAATTTATTAGTAGCAATAGTGGCATTAGTATCCACCGTGATACTCAGGTCCTACAGGTCCCCCAAATTCTCTACCTAGAAGCCTACATAGTCGTATTTTTCCTGACTGAGAGGGCTTCCTTTCCAATCCCTACTCACTCTTAACCTTATAGTGAAGAGATAAGGACCCAAAGACAGTGATGATGGCCAATAAGTGGCTAAAAAGAGAGCAAGAGGAACGTTTTCCTCTGAGGTCCTCTCACAAAGGAGAGGGAATTCAACTACCCCAGCTGCCGAAAGACCCTACACTGCCTCCTATATTCAGAGTGCAGCCATCTCAGAAGTTAGAGAAGGCTTCTGGAATCCCGCTGGGAACACTGGTTGAGTCCACAATGATTGCGCACAGCTTGTGAGCTCTCTAGGCACAAGGAGCATTATTTAGTCCCGACCCACGGTCAGGGGAAAAACAACTGCCCAGGCTGGGAAGAAACTGCTTTGGGAGGCATCGCTGGACAGCTCCCATTGTAGGAAAGTTCTTCCCTCTCGCCTGCCTTTCTGCCTCTTCCACCTGCGGGCAGTCAGGCCTCTGAAGCCCCACAGAGAAATCGGTTCCCTCTTCACCGGGTGGCCCTTCAAATACGCGCAGAGAGCTGTCGCTCACCGAGTCATCTCTCCCACAAGCGTGGCTGTGGCATTCTCAACCACATTTGACATTCCATGGCACGGGGTTTCTATTCTCCCCTTTCCTGCACCCTCCCCTAATTGTGCTCTTGTCAGGGCAAGGAAGTGCACACCCATGCCCACACGTAGGCGTAGAACCCAAGGCCTGAGAGCCCAGCGCGGGAGCTTCGGGTGGCCGCCCGGCCGCAGTCACTGGGAGCTGCCCTTGCCGGAGCCCTGACTGGGAAGCCCCGACTCCCCGCTAGCACAGCCGCTCCCGGCCACGGCGCGCTCACCACCCTCCTCCGTCACCTGGCGCTTGTTCATCTTCTTCAGGTCCCCGAAGATATCCAAGCTGGACGCGGGGAGATGAGCCCCCACGGCGCCCGCGCGTACCATAGCAGGGTCTCCGGGGACCTAGCGGCCCGCCGGCTCTGGGTGGCACAGACGGTTGCGGAGCACCTGCCGGCCCCCGCCCACCGGCCCAGCGTCCTTGCGGCCACGTGACCGGCGACTCGCTTGGGCGTCTGGGAATCGTAGTCTCGCTAGTCTTGGGCACTGGCCAGCCAGGAGTGAACCTGAAGGAAGAAAACTACCACTCCCAGAATGCTGCGGGGTGGGCACCTCGGCCAGTGAAGACCCGGGGCTCCTAGGGAGGGCAGCTACAGGGCTCCGGAGCCTTGTCCGACCCTTCGGAGGGAACATCGAGCAGCGAGTGACCCCGCATACCTCGGGGGGCAACTCGGGGAAGGGACTACTCAAGAGGAGCTGAATTTCCCGACTCTGGTCAGGCGCCAAGAGGACACCTAACTCCCGCTGGCAAATCACCTAGCCGTGTATGTTGGCTATTGGATGACTGCAGCGAGGAAAGGTGGTGCCTCTACGCTGGGGGCGGGCTGAGCCGAATCGGGGCGGGGCCTAAAGATGCACTGCGGTGGGCGGGGCTTGGAAGAGGCGGGACTTTTGAGGCCGCTGAATTCTGCATTTTGAGTGGTACCACTTGAATGCAAGGAAGTATCTTTGAATGCCTTGACCATAATTGGGTTGCAATGGATATTAATTAAATGAATACATAACCACCTAATTTCATACATGAGAAAGCAAAGGCCCAGAAAGGTTCACTGACATGGCCAAGGTTAAGTGGAAATGAGTGGAATATAACTCAAAGTTTTAAATTTAGAAGTCCTAGATCATCACAGTTCTGATCCTAGATTACCTTTGGTTCATTCACTCACTCGTGGATGCATTATGCATTCTTTATTGTATTTATTTATCCACAAATCTTTATGGAGCACCTACCATGCACCTGGCCTTGTTCTAGGCACTTGAGAAACATCAGTGAACAAAACAAGCAAAGATTCTTGCCCTCATGAAGCTTATATTCTACCGAAGGCAGACATAATAGATAATTTATACAGTACCTAAAGGATGGAGGTGCTATGACAACAGGAAAAGCAGATAAGTTGAATGGGGAGGTCTGGGGGAAAGGATCAGGTTGCAATTTAAAATATACCAGAAGCTGACTTACCATGAAGCTAATGAAAGGTAAGTTCTGGGACCCTTCAATTGCAAAGGTGTTTTCCAAGGTGTGGGAGAAACTTAACCATAGAATGTGTAAAACTTTCAAAAGCAAGATATTGCAATTGCTATTGGTTAAGAGTTCTGTTTCTTTGCATTCCAACTTCACCTCCATTACATTTCCCCTCCTGTTGGAGGGACAAGGAGAATTTTGGGGATCCAGCTAAGGAGGAAACGAGTTGGAAATACATTTGGTTTGAGTTTAGTGAATTTATTTATGGGGTTCATGGTCTTTCCTGCCATCCTCGTGTAAAAAATGGCTTCTGGGAATACTGCCATCCACTGGGCCAACTCACCTGGCACCGTGGCAGGAAGTCTCACTGGAAGTGGCATCTGGTATGAAAGTGTTCTGCAGCACTTGACCTTGGAAATAAGTGGGTGGAGAGAAAAAACAAGGTTTGAAATGTACAGATCCAGAAGCTAGTCTGTGTAAAATTCTTCCAAATATCAGATGTATAAAATTGTAAGTGCAAGACACAGTGCTTAATACATAGGAAGATATGGTGATAGTTAACCCTGTCACTAATAATTGCTGGAACTAAGGTGGCAGCACTAAAGGTTCAGAATCTGGATACATTTTGAAGAAAGAGTCTTCAGGATTTTTTGAAAGAATAAATATAGGGCGTGAAAGAAGAAAAGAGATTGAGGCTGACTCCAGGGTTTTTAACCTATGGAACTAGAAGGGTAGAGTTCCCCTCAACTTCAATGAGGAAAGCTGTGGGTGGAACAGGTTTGTGGGAATAGAGTAAGGGTCCAAAATGTGACCAACAAACCTAGAACCCAGTGTGATATCTTCACATCAGAACCTTTGGCCCAGCCTCCAGGCTCCTGCTTAGGTTGAGCATTGGGTGAGAAGCAACACAGGAAGACATTAGGTAGAAGTCCCTGCATATTGTCCAGTCTTAGACTAATTTATTCACCTCCATGAACCCTTTGCTCATCCACCAAATAAAAACTGTATTTGTTACAGCCACTTTGGAAGACAGTTTGGCAATTTCTTCCAAAACTAAGCATCCTATCACCATATGATGCAGCAATTGCACTCCTTGGTATTTACTCAAACACCAGCTTGAAAACGGATGTCCACACAAAAACCCGTACACGGATGTTTTTAGCATCTTTATTCATAATTGTCAACACTTGGAAGCAACCAAGATGTCCTTTAGTGGGTGAATGGATAAATAAACTGCAGGATATCCAGACAATAAAATGCTGTTCAGTGCAAAAAAGAAATGTAATATCAAGCCATGAAAAGACAAGAGGGAAGCTTAACTGCATATTACTAAGTGAAAGAAGCTTATCTGAAATGGCTACATACTGTATGATCCCAACTACATGGCATACTGAAAAAAGCAAGGGATGTTGTGAGAGTCAAGTGAGGTATTAATAATATGCAAAAAAAACCTCCCACTTGACTCAAAATAGACTCTCAGAACCAGTAGGAGGAATTATGGCTACTATTAATATTTTTTTCTTAATCCAGGACATAAGTAATTAAGAGAACTAGAGTGTTCACTTCATTTGTTCTGTCACTGGTGGCCTCTTCCCCAGTGAAGTACTCCTTCCTGTGAACTCTAGAGGCAAGACTATGGAGACAGTAAAATGATCAGTGGTTGCCAGGGGTAGGGGGGAGAGTATGATACTATAATGATGAGTACATATCATTATATATTTGTCAAAACATAGACTGTACAACCCCAAAGTGAACCCTGATGTAAACCGTGGACTTTGGGTGATAAGGATGTGTCAGTGTAGATTCACCAATTGTAACAAATGTACTACTCTGGCAGGGGAAGTTGATAGTGGAGGAGGCTGTGCATGTGTGGGGGCAGGAGTAGATGGGTATATCTCTATACTTTCCACTCATTTTTGCTGTAAACCTAAAACTACTCCAAAAAAATAATGCCTAAACATTTTGGATACAGCATATACTGCTGAGGTGATGAGTACACTAAGATCTCAGAATTCACCACTAAAGAACTCATTCATGTAACCAAAAACCATCCGTATCCCAAAAATTATTGAAATATAAATAAATAAATAATAAAAATAAAGTCTAGTTTTAAAAAGTTTTTCAGCTGTTGGTAGTATCTGCCCTGATGGTTATGACAATCACAGGTAGGATGAGTAAAAATGTTTTGTAGACTGTAAATTTTATAAATGTTAGATGCAAGCATATGTCATGGAGAGAATCAGCCCCTGTAAATGGAGGTATAAACCACATTGGCCTGCACAGAACCACTGGAGCGTGGGCCCTGTGAAGATGTCTTCCCCACTTTTGTGAATGATACGCGCTGGATTTGTTTCTTTGGGCTGCCATAACAAAATGCCAAAGTCAGGTGGCTTAAAACAATGGAAATTTGTTTTCTGACATTCTGGAGGTTTTGCTGAGACCTGCTTCCCCCAAATTCTCTAAGGAAGGATCTTTGCTTGCCTCTTCCAGATTCTGGTAGCCCCAGGCATTCGTCAGCTTCTACAGCATAACTCCAGTCTCTGCCTCCATCTTCCCATGTCTTCACTTTGTGTCTGTGTCTTTCCTCTTCTCTTCTAAGGTTAATGGTCATATTTGTTAGAACCCACCCTACTCTAATGTGACCTCATTGTAACTTGATTACATCTGCAATAAAAGACCCTGTATCCAAATAAGGTCACAGTCACAGGTACCAGGTGTTAGGACTTGAAAACGTCTTCTTGGAGGACACAATTCAACCCATAACATGCAGTTTGTATACTGGAATAATAGCTTAGCAGAGAGGTTTAGAGCCTAAGCTCTAGCAAAAGACAGTCTTGGGTACCAATCCAGGTTCTAAAACTTACTAGCTGTGCAGCCCTGAGTAAGTTATCTTACCTTTCTGTGCCTCTTTTTACAGCGATAGTGGTTACACCTACCTCACAGGAGTAGGTTATGAAGAGTCATTTTTATATGTAAGGCACATAGAACAGTGTGTGACACATAGTGCTCATTAAATGTTAGACATCATCATCATCATCATTAATTACTACCAATGATCAGCATGGTGATCACCACCATTCGGGTTCATAGCTGAAGTCTTTACCATCTCTCTGCATGTATTACAGACATTCTAATGGCAGGTGTAGCTTGTTCTTAGTGTAACTCACATACACCTGGTGCTTTCCTGACTGGAGAGACGTGTTGTAAACTTACATTTTAACACTCATCAGGTCCTTTAACTACTGAGCTGTTCTCATGTTTGTTTTACCTTTGGAAAACCATGAACCCATTTGCAGTGAACCCAGTGACAGTCATCAGAAAATAGGATGTGAAGGACAGGGAGGCCACTGAGGACTACATGAAACAGAGACAGGCTACCACCACTAAGATGGAAGCCAGCACCAGCCCAAGGGCCACAGCGAGGAAAGTACGCTCTCCCTGCCCTGCATCCAGCACTGTGATGAAGTAAGGCTCATGGGGCAGTGCTAGGTGGGGAATCTTTTATCAAGATGTCCACTCCATCCAGCTCTACACGGCTGGGGGACAAGGAGGGAGACATTAATACCCACCCATCCCCTGGCACATAGAAGGCTGCTCTTTGGTGCAGTCTTTTCCTCCCTGAGGCTGCCCTAATAGTAACTTCAATCTGAATTTCCTGACGTGGGTAGATGGCTCTGGGATAAGTGTACTGCCCTGCAGGCCTCTTTCTCAGCTCCTGGTTTGGCCATATCCCCTCTCTTTACCTGACCTTATTGTGACTTTAGGTGTCAACCCCTGCCCTATGCTCCTTGCAATCATTTTCTGAGAACTGCCCCTCTCAGAGAGGGTAAGGGGTACACCCAATGACAAAGAGCCGACCTGGGCACTGCCAAGACTTGACACCAGGTCCTTGGGCTGGTGCTTTCTCCACCATGAAATTGACCCAAAGCATTTCAGGGGTGAATTTTTACCCCATGCTTAGAGTGAAAGGTGCACTATTGATGGGGTTCTCGATGCAAATCCCAGCTCTACCATTTAGTAACTGGTCACTTCAGGCAAGTGAGGTAATCTCTCTGAATGTCAATATCTTCATCAATAAAATGAAGCTAATGAAACTACCTAACAGGGATGTTGTGAGAGTCAAGTGAGGTAATATGTGAAAAGCACCTACCTGACTCAAAATAGACTCTCAAAAGCAGTAGGAAGAATTGTCGTTACTATTTTTTTCTTAATCCATGATAAGTAATTTAGAGAACTAGAGCATTCTCTTCATTGTTCTGTCACTGGTGGTCCCTTCCCGAATGAAGTCCTTTTCCCCACAAACTCTAGAGGATTCTAAGCCTTTTCCTAAGATGCACTGAGTTGCTCTTCTTGACGTTGGGTTGGGGCTGCCATAATAACTCAGTGTCAGTATTCTGGCAGTTTTGGGGGGGCCTTATGCTTACACTCATGTACTGTTTCTTCCCCCATCATAACCTTCAGCCTACACTTATATTCTGGAGATTCTCAAATCTATATTCCAGGCAAGGTCTTCCTTCCAAGACCTGAATCCGTAAATCCAACTGCATATGGACACCACCTCATGGGTGCCCCAAAGACATCAAACTCAACATGTCCAGGATGGAATTCATCATTGTCTTCCTTTCTGAATCGTCAGCTATTCTCCTTCATTCCTATATCCCTCTTCTTGATTAATGGCACCTCTGTCTACCAAGATTTCTAAGCTAGAAACCTGGGAGTTAGCCTTGATTTCTCCTGCAATCTCCTGTAACTTTTATCCCACATCCAATTGTTAGCCAGAAAGCCTGTTGATTCTACTTCCAAATATCCTCATATCTTCTCCTTTCCGTGTTCTGTCAATGCCCTGGCTCAAGCTTCCTCTTCTTTTTCTTTAGCCTTATTCATTTCTCTGCCTCTGGTCTCACACCCCTCCAGTCTAACCTCCACACTGCTACTGGACTGTTCTTTTTAATCTGCAAGTCCAATCATGTTGAGCAAATTGCCACTGAAAATTTTTTAGTGGTCTCTATTGCCTAACCAGTTAAAAGCAAAACTACTTAACATGGCAGTAAAACCCTTATTATTTGGCCTTTACATGCTTGTCTAATATGCAAAGGGCAACACCGTATGGAAATGAGACTGAGGGTCCACCATGAGTTGCCCAAACAGGCAGCTAGCTGAGACCCAGGGGATCCTCTGGTTCCGCAGGAGGGTAACACCCAAGTCTAGCTTCCTACATGACCACAGCCTTCCTCTTTCTAGAAGAAAAACTTTTAACATCCCACTGCTCCAGATTTCCCAGGGTGCAGGGCAGCTGGCTTTCTCAAATCCAGCCTGGTGCTAAGCAGCCTGTGCATTCTCCTGCTGACAAAAACGTTTTCTCTTACTTCATCCATAAAAACCCAGATAGGCTAAGACTCCATCCGCTGGAGTAGAACCTATGCCATGTTTATCACATACCCTAGCAGACTTCTCCATGGGGAAAAAGAGAAGACTGGAGAACTACATGCACCTCTGCTTTGTGAGTTTGCGCATTTCCCAACAAAGCCTGTGTCTTAGCCCATGCCATGTGACTTTGTGGAATTTATCCAACTCCTTTGCATGACAGGGGAGAGTCCTAAACACACACACATAGAATGATACCAGCTTCATCTTTAATCTTTCCCTTCTAGAAATTTGTACTGCATCATTGTTGAATTACTCATGGTGCTCTGAACACCGTACGTGATCATGCCTCCCTGCCTTTTTTCCTGCTGGAGTCCCTTTTTATAATGCCCTCCCTTTGTCCCAGTTCTCTGTCTAGAAGACTTCTCCACACCCTGGAAGAAAAAAGGCCCAACCCTACTTCTTTGCAGGAAGGCATTTCCCTGGTACACTCAGATATCCCTTCTCCTATTTCCCCTGCTGTACATTAAACACTCCTTTTCTTATAGTTTTTCTGTATATTTCCTATCTTCTCATGGATCTATGTGATTCCTTAGGGTAGAGATTGTGTTGCAAGATCTTTGGGGTGTCAATTTTCTTCCCGGAAACCTCTGTGACTGGTGGTGTCTTTGCCCAAGTTCTTGTCCTGCATCCAGGAAGAAGGAGGTTCACAGACAAGTGAAGGGTGAAGAAGACAAGCAGGAGCTTTATTTAGTTTTAGAACAGCTCAGAGGAGACCAACAGTGGGGTATCTAGCTCCTCTCTGTAGGCAGGTTGTCCTGTCATGTGTTCATCTCTCAGCAGAGAGAAGCCCTGAAGAGGGTAGCTTGTCTCTGCCCACTGGTTATCCTGACATCGGCTGCTCTCAGCAGAGAGGAGACCCTGGATGTCTGCCACTCTTAGCAGAGAGGAGCAACCCTGGAGAGCATGGCTCCTTTCCAAGGCAGGTTCTTCAGACATCTCTGCATGTCTCTGAAGATCTCAACAAAGAGGATAGCTCCTCTCTGAGGTGGTCATCCCATCATCTCTCCATTCTCTGCCCTGCTCTGGTTGTCCTCTCTCCTGCTCTGGCTGAGCCCAGGGCTTTTATGAACCTCAGAGGGGAGGAAGTATTTGCTGATTGGTCCATGAGGAGCTATGGCCAGGCCTGGAAGAGGCACCATGAGTCCCTACTCTGGTCTGCAAGACTGGCAGTCCAGCCCCCAGCCTTCAGGCCCTGGCCTGAACCCTGCCATTCATGGCCCCAGGGCTCCACCCCAACCGCCCACTCTGAGAGCAGAGCCAGCACAGGGAGTGGAGAGAGGCCAGGCAGCAGGAGTAGACACCTCTGAGCCTGCAGGGGTGGGGGAGGGGATTCCCAGGCCCCCCAGGGTGCAGGCTGGAGAGATGCCCAGGTCCTGCACCTCTGTGTGTTGCTATTCCAGATCTGTATTTGAGCAACACAGCCCCTGGCACTTGGTATACAGCTGTTGACTTAAATAATGCTTTTCTCCCCCATATCAATTTATAAGAACCACCAGAACCAAACCACCCAAACCACCAGCCACAGTTTGGGTGGCTGCAGCAACAGGCAGGGAGCTCCTTCCCCAATTCAGAAGAAGTAGGGCTCCCACCAGCTCCATGGGGTGTGCAGCCCCAGCCACACCTCTCTGCTACAGCTAGTGTGATGGCAGCCACTGCCATCAATTCGATCTCTTAAATTCTGCATGCCTGGCAGCAAATACCATGCCTGGCAGGTAACAGGTGCTCAATTTTTTAAAAAACTGATACAATAAATAGCCTAATCAATTTCTTGCCTTTCAGCTCCAAATCCATCCTTCTTCATTCTGCTTTGTGATACTGGAAACATTTGTGCATTGTCAGCTGGAATAACTTTAAATGTTGTTAAGCTTTCTCAGTAGATGGTGCTGGAAAGACACTAGAGGAGGAAGGGGCTTCTGTTTCTAGTTCCAGTGGCCTGTGGGACACCCAGGGGTACATGCTTTTCAGCAAGTTTTCCCAGTACCACTTAGAGTGGCTTACTAGCAAGTGTGACTTATACCTCAGGGGGTGGCTTCCCAGGGAGTCTCATCAGCACCAAAGTATGCAGTTTCCGCTTTGCCAGTCCCAGTCTGTCACAGCTCAGGTAACTAATACTCAGTCAGGTAGTGTATACCTTAGCTTTTTTCCTAAGCTTTCCCAATGGAACATGTAGTCATTTATAACAGTGACTATACACTGGGAAAAAGGAACTACGCAGATATTTTGGGAATTAGCAGACATTGTCTCTGTATTGACTAACTCCTAGAGACCTCAAATGTGACTGTGCTCACAAGTCAAAGTGAAGGCTTGTAGCAGTCAGGTGGCAGATTAAGCCTTAGCCCAAATCTGACTCACAGTGGGACCAACTGGTCTATGCTCCCCTTCCCGCAATTGTTTTTTCCTCACCTCTTGGATGTATATCTGGAATTGATATACTTGTCACTCTCAGAATCCCCAAGTTCTTTCTCTGACCCATAGGTAAGGGCCATTATGGTAGGAGGGACTAAGTAGAAGCCCATAGAAAGTTCCCTCTTCACCAAGATAGTAAACCGAAGCAATACTGCATCCCTGGGGGTGGAGGGGCAGGGAATTGCAGAAATCACAGCCACTATTAATGGACAAAATGATACAGAGTTTGTGATATCCATGACATTCCCACTTAACTCACCTGTTTGGCCTGTACAGAATATGGGTAAATGTTAGAGAATGGCTATGGATTATTATAAACTTAATCAAATGGTGATTCTAATTGTGTTGCTATTCCAGATCTGTATTTGAGCAACACAGCCCCTGGCACTTGGTATGCAGCTGTTGACTTAAATAATGCTTTTCCCCCTCATATCAATTTGTAAGAACCAGCAGAACCAATTTGCTTATACCTGGCAGGGCCAGTAGTACACCCACATAGTCTTATCTTGGGACTATGTCAACTTTCCTGCCATCTGCTGTAATATAGTTACAGAAATCTTTATCATCTTGACACTCTGAAAAACATCACATTCTTCTACTACATTGATAAAATTATACTGATTGGAGCTGATGAATTGGAACTAGAAAGTGCACTAGATGCCTTAGTAAGAAATATGCAAACTAGAAGGCATGAGAGAAAAAAACACACAAAAATTTCACATCTGCCATCTTAGTGACGTTTCTGGTGGTTCAATGGTCTGGATAATGTTGAGGTGTTACCTCCGCGGTGAAAGATGAGTTGTTACATCTCTAAACAACTACTGCAAGTAAAGATGCACAACAGTTGGTGGGTCTTTTTGGAATTTGGAGACAACATAGACCACTTTGAGTGTGTTACTTTAACCCATCTGTGACTCATAGGCTGCCAGTGACCCATAAGGCTGCCAGTTTTAAGAGGGGAAAATAAAAAGTGAAGCCTCTGTTTTAAGAAAGGACCATAAAAAGAGAAGACTCTGCAGCAAATCCAGCTCCTGTGAAAGCTGCTGTACCACTTAGATCTCATTATCCAACACATACAATAATAACTCAAAGTGTGGATGACAAATAAGAAAGCTATATGAAAACTCTAGCAGCTACCAAAGGAAAATTGCAGAGCAGATTTTTAGGATTTTGGAGGAAACCTATGCTCTCCTCTATAGATAACTCTTCTGTTTAAGAAACAGCTTCTGTATTGCCATTGGTCCTTGGAAGGACTGAAAATCCAAATGTGGGACCTCAGGTGACCATGCACCCCAAGCTTTTTATCATGTACTGAGTATTTTATGACCCACCTAGTCATTAGGATGGATGTATGCAGCAGCATTTGCCACCAAGTGGAAATGGTATATAAGAGACCAAGCTTAGGCAGTTCCACAAGGAATGAATAATTTGAATAAGCAGGTGGCTCAGACTCCTTCAATATGACTGCATTGCGTCCTTTCCAGTCCATACTTTCAGTCCCCTTCTGGGAATTTTCCCATCTGCAGTTAACTGATAAAGAAAAACCTCAAGCCTGGTTTACAATAGGGTCTGCATGATATGCTGGTACCACCTGAAAGTGGACAGTTGTGCCACCTAACAGCCCCATATAGAGGTGATTCCAAAGGACACCTGAAGGAAAAGCATCTCAGTGGGCAAAACTTCAAGTAATACATTGGGTTGAGAGGGGGCTAAAAGCATGGGTCTACAGTTATTTGTGGGCGTTTGCTACTTATTTGACTGGATCATCAGGGATGTGGAAGGAACTGTATTGAAAAGTTGGTGACAAGGATGTCTTTGGAAAAGGTATGTGACAAATCTCTCAAAATGGGTGCAAATTATGAAGATATTTGTGTCCCAAGTGAATGCTTATCAAATGCATATCATACAAAGGAGGCTATTAATAACCAGGTGAACAAAATTATATTCTCCATGGATATCAATCAGCCTCTTTCCTCAGCCATCCAAGTACTTGCTCAATATTCCTGTAACTAAATTGGACATGGTATCAAGATAGAGGTTATGTGTGGGCCAAAGTATGGCCTTTCCTTCTCCAAAGCTGACCTGAATAATGCCACTGCTGATTGCCTACTTTGCAGATAGCAGAGACTGACATTGAGCCCCAAAATGGCAAATTTTTTTGGTTGGGCTAACCAGCCAGCTGGTCACAGGTGTTGATTACATTGGATATTTTCTGTCATGGAGAGGGAAGAGATTTGTTCTCACTGAAATAGATACATATCCAAATATGGATATGCCTTCTCTGCATCAAATGCTTCTGCTAGCACCACCATCTGTGGACTCACAGCATTCCTTACCCATCGTCATGGCATTACATGCAGCATCACTATTGCTTCTGATCAAGGAACTAATTTCACAGCAAAGAACATATTCAGCATTGGTTCATGCCTATGTAATAAACTGCTTTTATTACATACCTCATCACTCATAAGCAGCTGGCCTGATTGAAAAGTCGGAGGGCTCCCTGAAGCTTTGATAATGATACCAATTTGGAGATAATTCTAAAAATTTTAGTTTTGTCTTATAGAATGCAGTATATGCTTTCAGTTGATAACAATTATGTAGTGCTGTTTCCATAACCAGAACACATGAGTCCAGAAATAAAAAAGTGGAGATGAGATTGGTTCCTCTCACTATTATACCCAGTAAGGTACTCTCAAAAATTTGCTTCCCATCTTGGCAACCTTAAGCTCCGTTAGTTGGAAATCTTATTCCCCAAGGGAAAATGCTCCTGCTAGGGACGCAGCAATGGCTCCATCAAATTGGCAGATGAAACTACCCTCTAGCCCCTTGGGCTCCTTATACACTGAATCAGAAAGCAGAAAAATGGCTGGAATAATTGATTCTGATTACCAAAAGAAAATCGGATTGCTACTACAAAATGGGGCCAAGGAGAGCTCTATCTGAAACTCAGTGGGTACTCTAGGATGTCTTTTAGTTCTTTCATGTTCAATAAAAAATGGCTACAGCAGCCAAAAATTTCTTTAAAAGACAGAACTATTGAGGACTCAGACCTTTGAGAAACAAAGTTTTTGGTTACTTCACCATATAAACAATACTTATCAGCCAAGTTGCACGCTGAAGATAAGGGAACTACAGAATGGGTAGTGGTAGAATAAAATCATCACCTTGACCTTGTGGCCAATTATAGAAATGAGGGCTATATTAGAGCTGCATATTTTTTTATTTGCCTATTATATGTACATATTAATTTGCATGTTATAACCATTTTGTTCTTCTCCCTCCTACCTATTATCCATTTATATGCAAGTTCTTGGAGGTTAACTTTATAATTTAGTCTTTAGGTAACAGAATATTCCGTGGAACTGTGACTGAATTTAAAAAATAAATAATATAGCCAGCAAGGATACAATGACTGGGACTGCATATGTCCTCATTTTGGAGAAAGTGAGAACTTTTTCACTTATTCAAAGGTTAGCTGCTGCTTGTTCATTGGAAATATAGAGTTGTTTAATTGTTGTCCAGAAGTTCAAACATGTATAGGAGGATGCATATGGAAGCTGATTAGCTAAATGAGCGACGTGTGCCTTTGAACAATTTATGACCTCTCTCCAAATCTACCCTTCCTTGCCCTGCTTTGTGATACAGAGCTGAACCCTGTGAACTTCCTCCATTGCCAGCTGACACAATGTTAAGCTTTGCCAATAGAGAGCACTAGGGGAACACCGGAGGAGGATAGGCTCTCGTGTGCCTTTTCCCCTGTTCCTGTGGTATGTAGATGCCTGTGGTATTTAGATACCAGTGGCACGCGTGATTCCCAGTGCTGCTCACCCTCCAGCAAGTCACAGTGTTTGCACAGCGGTTGGCTGCCCTTTGAGTTTCACCAGTGCCCCGGATGGTCTTCCAGTGCATCTCACTGGCACTTCTGTGGGCAGTTTCCTGCTTGCCATCCTAGCCCGTCACACCTCAGAGAACTTCTCTACCATCCAGGGGACCACAGCCACAGCTTCGAAATCTAATCTCAGACATCAGGAGGCAGATCCTCTTTCAAGTTTGTTCTGTTCTTGGGTATACTGCTTCAGCCCTATAAGTCGTGGCTACTCCCTGTATCTGCTAGTCCTGTATTCTTTAGAGTTCTCTGTACTCCCTAAGTAGTTAATCCACTGTTATTAGTTGCTAATTATTAACATGTTAAATTTTCTTTGTTCAAATTACTGGTGTGATCTTTGTCTCTTGACTGCACCCTGACTGGTATAACTAATCATTGAAGAAGCTGCTCCAACCACCAAATACAATATCTGACTTAATAAGCTGGGTGGGTTTTTTTCATATAGTCACACAAGTAACACATAAATATTCCCATGGAAAACCCAGATTACAGACAAATGAAATCTCCCTTCACCCCACTCCACTCTCAATGCAATCCAAGTTATTTCCCAGTGTTGGAAGTATGCTGTGTGTCCTTCCAGATCTAGCCCCTCTCCCTTCTTATTAATTTGTTTCTACTTGTTGCTTTTGAAACAATGTTATGACGTGGGGGTGGGGTGGGGGGTGTCTTGGTAGTTTTGTAAGATAAAATTCCTAGAAATTGGATCACTTAGCCAAACAGCATTAACATTTAAATTTTAAATTTCCCTCCAGAAAGGCTAAACTAAATTCTAATCCCACACAATAAGATTTTAGCTAGTTGCAGCAGCCCATGTCTGTAATCCCAGCACTTTGGGAGGCCAAGGTGGGCAGATCACTTGAGGTCAGGAGTTCGAGACCAGCCTGGCCAACATGGTGAAACTCCATTTCTACTAAAAATACAAAAATTAGCCAGGCGCGGTGGCATGCACCTGTAATCCTAGCTACTTGGGAGGCTGAGGCTTGGGAGGCTGAGGCAGGAGAATCACTTGAATCCAAGAGAGCCAAGATCGCACCACTGCACTCCAGCCTGGGTCACAGAGCAAGACTCCATCTCAAAAAAAAAAAAAAAAAAAAAAAAAAAAAAAAAAGATTTTAGACAGTCAAGCTATGTCAAAGTTAGGAGGTACCATAGAAATCACATGGGTAAAACTTTTTCACCTAACTGATGGTGAGCTAAGGCTCAGAGAGAGAAATGACTTTTCAATGTCATACAAATAACTAAATCTGGAAGGCAGGGGGAAACTTACATTGTTGGACTAGGCTTTAAGGAATTACATTCAAAATAATGGTTCAATATTTAAGTCTTGTTGACCCAAAGCAAAGTGGATAACTGAGGCAACTCTTAATATAACCACTCTTCCAACAGCCCTATATTTCCAACAAAATGATCTATGTGTCTTGGCCATGGGTGAACTTGCAGTCCAAATCACCCAGCTGTTGGCCAATTGTTTTTTAGGATCATAACTTCTAAGGCTTCAAAGGGATTTAGAATCCATCAGGGTCAAACTTCTACCTACAGCAGCATCTTCTCTAAAAGACAAGGCAATCCTCGAACCTCTCTTGAAATGTTACTGAACAGCTCCTAAATTCACTACTGAAAATGGAGCAAGGGACAAGCACTTACTAAAAATCATCCTCAACACTGTTCATATGGCACCTCCTTAACAGTAGGCCCTTAAAAAAACAGGAAAAGAGGCCCAAGTGATGGGGCAAAAAAGCAGAAGCAGTGACACCCAACCACCCATCCTTCCAACCTCACAGCCCTGTTCACAGGGAAGGGTACACTCTCAGCATCCATACGGTCCCTCAGCATGGATGTGGCTGTGACAGATGTGATCTTGAAGATGCCTCTTGGATCAGTTCTTGATGCTGCTGGGCCCCCGGTTTTGTCTTATTGACTTGTTCTTACAAAGGAAGTCAATAAAGTCAAGTGAAGCCTCACAGGTTCATCAAGCACCTAAATAGTCCCCACCCTTTGCTGGGGATCAGCTCTCTCCCTCTCTGTTCTCTGTTTCTAGCTCTTCATTTTCCCATCTCCAGTTGTGCTGTGATATCAAATACAGGGTCTTAGCTCTAATCAGCCTGTTCTTCCAAAGACGCATGAAAAGCAGAGTCTGATTGCCATTGGCTCTGCCAATATCTGGGGAGATCTAGTTTAACTAGCGTTAGAAATCAAGAATCCTCTCTCTGCTTAGGTCCTGGTCATTATAGCATTTTCTTGATTACATAGTTTAAACCAAAGCATAGCATTGCTTTATTTCTCCCTTTTCCATGGAAAAATAAACATGTAAATTTTCCATTTGAAATTCCATAAACACAGGCTGACACACACCACAAACCATCTCTTTATAATTCCTAGACAGCCTTGTTTCCTTCAGGTGAGATAATAAGAAATAGAAATTTAAGAAGTCTTTCATGCAACGGTTGGTTCTCTTTCTTATTTATTAAATTATTTGCTCCATCTGGCACTAGGAATCCAGAGGTGAATAAGACACTGTCCTTGGATCCAGTTAAAGCTGTAAATGTGCAGTGTTTGACATCTGTAGTGGTGTAACAGGTGAACTAGGTAGGCCATCATTAAAGGTATGCACTCTTAGCATACCAGGTAGCCCTTATGAGTGGGGAGGGTGTAATTGCTACAGAAGCAATGCCAGATAACATTTCCTATGTGTTTATTTTGTATCAGTTAAGTACATCTTTATATTTACTATCAATTTCATTTTTATAAAAGAAACCATTTTATAGAAAATGGGTAGTAGTTCTCGGAGATGATAAGCAACATGGCTGACATCACAGAGCTAAGAGATGACAGTGCCCAACTTGAATACAGGTCTGCCAAATCCAAACTGTCATCTGCTGCACCGCATAGTCTCTCCTCAGTTTTTCCTGCCCTTAGAAGCCACCAGGCTGCATGAGTAAACCCAGCCTCAGGTGAGGCTTCCAGTTTGTGAGTTCAAGTTATTGCCTACAGACTGATGGTGGGGGAAACCAACAGCAGCTCCAAGTCATGAGTACTGAAGAACCTCAGGGATCCTGTTCAATTTTTTTCTTGATGGAGAGAGGTAGAACTCATTCTTAAATGAAGCACAAACAGAAAGACATATGATGAATGACTGAGAATTTGGTCAGCCCTAGCAAAAACACTGCAAGCTGTCTGGGTAGGAATGAGTTGTCTCATCTCAGATCTGAGTCAGAAGCAGCTGGATAATGGGGCCAGACACCGGCTCTCTGAGTCAGTCCCTGCCTTCTCCATCTTTTGCATCTGTGGAAGGGTATGCCTCAGAAGAACGGCTCTGTTCCCTAGAGATGTCATAATCAGAGGGTGGAAATGTGGGCTGCCTTTTCCCTCCTCCTCAGTCCATCTCCCCCTCTGCTGCCTAAGTGCTCTTGTCAAAATAAGCCATTTCTCAAATTACCACTCTCTTCCACCCCAGCTGACTGTTCTGATTGCCTCGCTTTTCCTTGTAGATGCTACAACCAGCTATGAGGAATTTTATGCTAAGAAAAGTGTCAGGAATAATTAAAGACAGGGAAGGAGAGGAGAAAAAGATAGAAAGGAAGAGAACATTCCTTAGCAAAAGATGCTCATTTTGATTTTATGTCCCATGCTACTTAACTGTCATGAAACAGTCAAGAGCTTTTAAATTTTCGCTCCTAAGTTTAATTGAACGCTCTATTTTTTTTTAAATGCTAGGGAGACATTTTCTTATACTTGATATATCAGTGAGCCTCAATACTTTCTGCATAAGCTTGATAGATGCAGGAAGGCAGCACCGTGTGATGCTAAGCAGCCTGGAACCAGAACCAGGAGATCCAGGCTGTCCTCCTGGCCGTACCCACACATAGTAGTGCCACCTTGAACCACCCATCTTACTCCCTGGGCCTCAGTTTTCTCATCTGTAAAAACCAAGTTGTGGCCTCTCATGTTCTGTGGCAAGTATAAGTTTTGCAATCATGGCCTCCGGGGAGCAAAAACGTAACTTTACTTTCCTATAATTTAGAAAAGTTGGCAGGGCACGGTGGCTCACACCTGTAATCCCAGCCCTTTGGGAGGCTGAGGCAGGCAGATCACTTGAGGCCAGCAGTTCGAGACCAGCCTGGCCAACACAGTGAAACCCTGTCTCTACTAAAAATACAAAAATTAGCTGGGCATGGTGGCAGGCACCTGTAATCCCAGCTACTTGGGAGGCTGAGGCACCAGAATCACTTGAACCAGGGAGGCGGAGGTTTCAGTGAGCTGAGATCGCACCACTGCACTCCAGCCTGGGCAACAGAGCGAGACTCTGTCTCAAAAAAAAAAAAAAAAAAAGAAAAGGAAAGAGAAAAGAAAAGTTATATTAAAGCCCCCTTTACTTGGTCGGTAACAACTGAGTATCATCATTTTCAGTTTTAAAACTGGGTGTCAGTAATCTCAATAATTTGAGATTATTTTAAGATTCTCTCCTATCCCCACTTTTTCCCCCTACATGACAAGTGAGTTTCAGGGAGGTGTACTGTGGCCTTCAGGGGCAGCTCTTTGTATTTGCTTCTCCCTCTTGATCTATCTCACTCCAGTTCTAGCATCCCTTGAAGGATAGCCTGTCTTAGCTGGGCCTCAAGTGTGACCTCTTCCACAGTGACACCCTGAGTCATTGGCTCCTGTCCTCACTGTCCGCATTGAAGTGCCTGAGATCCTGCTATGGCTGTGGTCCTCACACCCACTTGCACCAGCAGCCGTCAGACCTGAAGCCCCAGGCTTCTTCAAGTCCTCTCTCTTTGGGGCCTTTCTTGGCTAACTTCCTGAGCCCATCTCTATTCTATTATCCTATACCACTGTGGCTCAGGAGACACTGGAAAGGCTGTTGACACTCAGAGGTACAGGTGACTCACTTCCACTGTGGAATTATCAACCCTAGAAAGGACAGATATCTTTATACATTGCTGCACCTTCAAGACTAAGCTGAAAGGGGGACAATGTAAATGCAGCCCTTGTAAACTCTTCGGATTCTCCTCTAACTCTCCTCCCTATGCCTTAGTCTAGAGTTTTGAAGGGATTTCAAAGAAAAATGGATTATTCCAGATGTTGTCCCCATTTAAATCTTTCTGACCTTACATCTGAATGGTGATTTTAGCCTTAGAAGTCAAGAATTCACCACCGTAGTCTCAGACATTATAGAGACCTCTTTTTTTTTTTTTCACCAAAGTAGGTAGCTCATGTCTGGCTGTCTATACTGGGGCAAGAATAGCATCCTGGGATTCACGCGGCGGTATTAAAAGAATGGACACATGGAGAAATGGAGCAAAACTATCAATACCACATATGACAGTATGATAATTCCATGACTGGATGACTTGACTTTGTTAAATATCAATTCTAAGTTTTAGACTGGGTGCGGTGATTCATGCCTATAATCTCAGCAGTTTGGGAGGCTAAGGTGGGAGGATTACTTGAAGCCAGGAGTTTAAGACCAGCCTGGGCAACAAAGTGAGACCCCCATCTCTACAAAAATTTTTAAATTAGCCAAGTCTGGTGGTGTGCACCTATGGCCCCAGCTACTTGGGAGGCTGAGGTGGGAGTATCACTTGAGTACCAGAAGTCAAGGCTACAGTGAGCCACATTCATGCCACTGTACTCCAGGCTGGGTGACACAGTGAGACTCTGTTTAAAAAAAAAAATTCTAAGTTTTAAATTAAAGGTTTTCAGCTGGCCATGGTGGCTCACGCCTGTAATCCCAGCACTTTGGAGGCCGAGGTGGGTGGATCACCTGAGGTCAGGAGTTTGAGACCAGCCTGGCCAACATGGTGAATCCCCATCTCTACTAAAAATACAAAAATTAGCCGAGTGTGGTGGTGGGTGCCTGTAATCCCAGCTACTCGGGAGACTGAGGCAGAAGAATTGCTTGAATCTGGGAGGCAGAGGTTGCAGTGAGCTGAGATCACGCCATTGCACTCCAGCCTGGGCAAAAAGAGTGAAACTCTGTCTCAAAAAAAAAAAAAGAAGAAGAAGAAGAAGAAGTAGAAGTAAATTAAAAGTTTGCTTCTCCTTGAGAAAACTCACTAAATTCACTAAAAAGCATATATTTATAAATTCTTACTACTTACATTTTTATAGAACCTGGGGATTCAGCTGTGTACAAGTCAAGGTCCTTGCTAGTATGATGCTTTAGTATGGAAAAAGACAGTAAACTAACAGACAAAAAATAATTTTAGACATTTATACTGTTATAAGTAATGAGAAGGAGCCGGCCATTCCATGCTCTGGGGGAAGAGCATCCTGGGCACAGGGATCAGCAATTGCTAAAGCCCTGAGAAGGAAAAGAGCCTGGAGTATAAAGATGTCATTTAGGACTGTTCGCAAAAAATGGGTAAATGATCAGAACAGTAAAAAGACATTAGTCACATATGGAAACTCAGATAGAATGGTGAATTTCAGTGAGGGTGGGTTGCCCAAAGTTGAGATGATAGTAGGACATAGGAGCAACCAGAATGTCATTTAGTGATATGTTTATTTGCATCATTTATTTGGGTATATAATTCATTCTATAAGCACTTATAGAGAGTTCTAAGGGTTACAAAACCAAACAAAATCATGGCCTTTCCCCCCCCAAAATTTACAAATTAAGGAAGGAATTGAGACATGTATAAATAATTACATTCAAGGTACAATGTGTTAAACACACACATGCACACAAATTTTCACTGCACAGTAGTAAGTCTAAAGGAAATGAAAACAGAGATGTACTGAAAGACAGCCAGCAGTCCTCAAGATTCCTCAGCACTTGCTTTTCAAACCCAAGGTTTCGGACCAAAAAGGAAAATAAAAGCCATTTCTCTCTTATAGGTTCCAGTTCTTAAAAGTCCAGGCTTTCAAGACTATAGTCTCTACTGGGAGTTTAAGAGTTTATAACTTGGTCCCCTTCCCATACGGTAGCATGAGGAACTCCATGGATGCAGTCCCCAGTGAAAAAAGAAAAACTGGTGGAATTTATTTAAACAAACCATTCAAAGTTTCTGGAAATTGTCCAAAGGGCACACAACAAATGAAGAAACATTTACTCAAGAAAATCTATTGAAGTCACTAAGAAGAATAAGAGTTCATGGCATTTGAACCGCACCCCAACCCCTCCCTCACCCTACTCTAGCTCAGCTTAATGGAAGTTCCATTCCAAGGTGGGTATGGCCAAGAAGTTGGAGCTCCATCTTCTTATTCAATCAGAGGTTGCCATAACTCACAAGGAGGGACTGGCCATCAGCATTTCTCATCCTCTCCAACTACAAGTTGAATGGCTAAATTTCTGATGAGTGCAACCAAGAGGTTAATATACCTTATTCCTTCCTCTGTCAAGCTCCCATTCATGGGATGGAGCCTCTACCTCAGGTACAGAAGCCCATGAATACTTGGAGCTGGTCACCTTTGCCCCAGCTCACTCCCAAGGCAGTGGTTCCATGCTGAGAGAGAGAAGCCAAGAAGACCAGAGGCTACTGCTCCTACTCAGCTCCCTGGATAGCAGGTCAGAGATTTTGACAAGTGGAAAGAGGCAGTATGTGAAAATAGAGAGCTCCAAAATATTCTCCAGAAGAACCAACTTTATTTGAAACAGAATGTGGGGAAGTTCAAATCTAAAGCTGCTCTTCAGAAAAATATTCCTGCTAAGCAAAAAGCTAAACTGTAGGCTCATATCTTAGTCTGTACATGCTGCTATAACAAAATACCTTAGACTGGGTAACTTATAAAGGACAGGAGTTTATTTCTTACATTTCTGGAGGCTGAGAAATCCAAGATCAAGATCCCAGCAGATTTAGTGTCTGGCAAGAGCATCAAATTGTACTTTTTAAATGGGTGAATTGTATGTTATGTGAATTATATCTCAATGAAGCTGTTTTTTTTTAAGTGCCTGTAATAACTTGACTCTTTGTTATTGGCCACAACAGCATATGGAAAGCCATCGCTGGCCAGGCACAGTGGCTCACACCTGTAATCCAAGCACTTTGGGAGGCCAAGGCAGGTGGATTACCTGAGGTCAGGAGTTTGAGACCAGCCTGGGCAACATGGTGAAACCCCATCTCTACTAAAATACAAAAAATCAGCCAGATGTGGTGGTGTGTGCCTGTAATCCCAGCTTCTCGGGAGGCTAAGGCAGGAGAATTACTTGAACCCAGGAGGCAGAGGTTGCAGTGAGCCGAGATCGCGCCATTGCACTCCAGCCTGGGCGACAGAGCGAGATTCTGT
The DNA here is from genome assembly GCF_029289425.2 of Pan paniscus. Lineage (NCBI taxonomy): Eukaryota > Metazoa > Chordata > Mammalia > Primates > Hominidae > Pan > Pan paniscus. The sequence continues at coordinate 76,664,263 of NC_073266.2, read as the reverse complement.
CTCAAAAAAAAAAAAGAAAAAAGAAAAAAAAGAAAACTGTCATTGCTTCAGAAGATTGAGGGTGTGGGGGTGGCAGGGCACAGAGACAAATGGGAATAAGAAGGAAAGAAAGTCACAAAGTCACAGGGTAACCTATAATCAAGGAATAGGAAAACGGACTCTTCCTCATTATAAGAACAATGAAGAATTGTGTGCATTTTTTTAAAATTTTTGTACTTTTATTTTATTTTATTTTATTTATTTATTTATTTTTATTATACTTTAAGTTCTAGGGTACATGTGCACAACGTGCAGGTTTGTTACATATGTATACATGTGCCATGTTGGTGTGCTGCACCCATTAACTCATCATTTACATTAGGTATATCTCCTAATGCTATCCCTCCCCACCAACCCACCCCACAACAGGCCCCAGTGTGTGATGTTCCCCTTCCTGTGTCCAGGTGTTCTCATTGTTCAATTCCCACCTATGAGTGAGAACATGCAGAGTTTGGTTTTTTGTCCTTGCGATAGTTTGCTGAGAATAATGGTTTCAGTTTCATCCATGACCTTACAAAGGACATGAACTCATCCTTTTTTATGGCTGTATAGTATTCCATGATGTATATGTGCCACATTTTCTTAATCGAGTCTATCATTGATGGACATTTGGATTGATTCCAAGTCTTTACTATTGTGAATAGTGCCACAATAAACATGCATGTGCAGGCGTCTTTATAGCAGCATGATTTATAATCATTTGGGTATATACCCAGTAATGGGATGGCTGGGTCAAATGGTATTTTTAGTTCTAGATCCTTGAAGAATCGCCACACTGTCTTCCACAATGGTTGAACTAGTTTACAGTCCCACCAACAGTATAAAAGCGTTCCTATTTCTCCACATCCTCTCCAGCACCTGTTGTTTCCCAACTTTTTAATGATTGCCATTCTAACTGGTGTGAGATGGTATCTCATTGTGGTTTTGATTTTCATTTCTCTGATGGCCAGTGATGATGAGCATTTTTTCACGTGTCTGTTGGCCGCATACATGTCTTCTTATGAGAAGTGTCTGTTCATATCCTTCGCCCACTTGTTGATGGGGTTGTTTGTTTTTTTCTTGTAAATTTGTTTGAGTTCTTTGTAGATTCTGGATATTAGCCCTTTGTCAGATGAGTAGATTGCAAAAATTTTTTCCCATTCTGTACGTTGCCTGTTCACTCTGATGGTAGTTTCTTTTGCTGTGCAGAAGCTCTTTAGTTTAATTAGATCCAATTTGTCAATTTTGGCTTTTGTTGCCATTGCTTTTGGTGTTTTAGACATGAAGTCCTTGCCCATGCCTATGTCCTGAATTGTGTCGCCTAGGTTTTCTTCTAGGGTTTTTATGGTTTTAGGTCTAATATTTAAGTCTTTAATCCATCTTGAATTAATTTTTGTATAAGGTGTAAGGAAGGGATCCAATTTCAGCTTTCTACATATGGCTAGCCAGTTTTCCCAGAACCATTTATTAAATAGGGAATCCTTTCCCCATTTCTTTTTTTTGTGAGGTTTGTCAAAGATCAGATGGTTGTAGGTGTGTGGTATTATTTCTGAGGGCTCTGTTCTGTTCCATTGGTCTATATCTCTGTTTTGGTACCAGTATCATGCTGTTTTGGTTACTGTAGCCTTGTAGTATAGTTTGAAGTCAGGTAGTGTGATGCCTCCAGCTTTGTTCTTTTGGCTTAGGATTGACTTGGTAATGCGGGCTCTTTTTTGGTTAAACTTTAAAGTAGTTTTTTCCAATTCTGTGAAGAAAGTCATTGGTAGCTTGATGGGGATGGCATTGAATCTATAAATTACCTTGGGCAGTATGGCCATTTTCACAATATTGATTCTTCCTATCCATGAGCATGGAATGTTCTTCCATTTGTTTGTGTCCTCTTTTATTTCATTGAGCAGTGGTTTGTAGTTCTCCTTGAAGAGGTCCTTCACATTCCTTGTAAATTGGATTCCTAGGTATTTTATTCTCTTTGAAGCAATTGTGAATGGGAGTTCACTCATGATTTGGCTCTCTGTTTGTCTGTTAATGGTGTATAAGAATGCTTGTGATTTTTGCACATTGATTTTGTATCCTGAGACTTTGCTGAAGTTGATTATCAGCTTAAGGAGATTTTGGGCTGAGACGATGGGGTTTTCTAAATATACAATCATGTCATCTGCAAACAGGGACAATTTGACTTCCTCTTTTCCTGATTGAATATGCTTTATTTCTTTCTCTTGCCTGATTGCCCTGGCCAGAACTTCCAACACTATGTTGAATAGGAGTGGTGAGAGAGGGCATCCCTGTCTTGTGCCAGTTTTCAAAGGGAATGCTTCCAGTTTTTGCCCATTCAGTATGATATGGGCTGTGGGTTTGTCATAAACAGCTCTTATTATTTTGAGATACGTCCCATCAATACCTAATTTATTGAGAGTTTTTAGCATGAAGGGCTGTTGGATTTTGTCGAAGGCCTTTTCTGCATCTATTGAGATAATCATGTGGTTTTTGTCTTTGGTTCTGTTTATATGCTGGATTATGTTTATTGATTTGCGTATGTTGAACCAGCCTTGCATCCCAGGGATGAAGCCCACTTGATCATGGTGGGTAAGCTTTTTGATGTGCTGCTGGATTTGATTTGCCAGTATTTTACTGAGGATTTTTGCATCAACATTCATCAGGGATATTGGCCTAAAGCTCTCTTTTTTTGTTGTGTCTCTGCCTGGCTTTGGTATCAGGATGATGCTGGCCTCATAAAATGAGTTAGGGAAGATTCCTCCTTTTTCTATTGATTGGAATAGTTTCAGAAGGAATGGTACCAGCTCCTCCTTGTACCTCTGGTAGAATTCGGCTGTGAATCCGTCTGGTCCTGGACTTTTTTTGGTTGGTAGGCTATTAATTATCGCCTCAATTTCAGCTCCTGTTATTGGTCTATTCAGAGATTCAACTTCTTCCTGGTTTAGTCTTGGGAGGATGTATGTGTCCAGGAATTTATCCATTTCTTCTAGACTTTCTAGTTTATTTGCGTAGAGGTGTTTATAGTATTCTCTGATGGTAGTTTGTATTTCTGTGGTATCAGTGGTGATATCCCCTTTATCATTTTTTATTGCGTCTATTTGATTCTTCTCTCTTCTCTTCTTTATTAGTCTTGCTAGCGGACTATCAATTTTGTTGATCTTTTTAAAAAACCAGCTCCTGGACTCATTGATTTTTTGAAGGGTGTTTTGTGTCTCTATCTCCTTCAGTTCTGATCTTAGTTATTTCTTGCCTTCTGCTAGCTTTTGAATGTGTTTGCTCTTGCTTCTCTGGTTCTTTTAATTGTGATGTTAGGGTGTCAATTTTAGATCTTTCCTGCTTTCTCTTGTGGGCATTTAGTGCTATAAATTTCCCTCTGCACACTGCTTTAAATGTGTCTCAGAAATTCTGGTATGTTGTGTCTTTGTTCTCATTGGTTTCAAAGAACATCTTTATTTCTGCCTTCATTTCGTTATGTACCCAGTAGTCATTCAGGAGCAGATTGTTCAGTTTCCATGTAGTTGAGCAGTTTTGGGTGAGTTTCTTAATCCTGTTCTAGTTTGATTGCACTGTGGTCCGAGAGACAGTTTGTTATAATTTCTGTTCTTTTACATTTGCTGAGAAGTGCTTTACTTCCAACTATGTGGTCAATTTTGTAATAAGTGCGATGTGGTGCTGAGAAGAATGTATATTCTGTTGATTTGGGGTGGAGAGTTCTGTAGATGTCTATTAGGTCCACTTGGTGCAAAGCTGAGTTCAATTCCTGGATATTGTTGTTAATTTTCTGTCTCGTCGATCTGTCTAATGTTGACAGTCGGATGTTAAAGTCTCCCATTATTATTGTGTGGGAGTCTAAGTCTCTTTCTAGGTCTCTAAGGACTTGCTTTATGAATCTGGGTGCTCCTGTATTGGGTGCATATATATTTAGGATAGTTAGCTCTTCTTCTTGAATTGATCCCTTTACCATTATGTAATGGCCTTCTTTGTCTCTTTTGATGCTTGTTGGTTTAAAGTCTCTTTTATCAGAGACTAAGATTGCAACCCCTGCCTTTTTTTTTTCCATTTGCTTGGTAGATCTTCCTCCATCCCTTTATTTTGAGCCTATGTGTGTCTAATCTAACACACACACCCTAACCTGTGCACTAAAAACACTTTTTAAAATTTTCCTTAATTTCATAACAGAATTCCTTTTGACAAACTTTTAAAGACATGAGGGTACTTGGGAAGATTTAGGATCTGAATTTACCACTATCCACTGGAGCAGGACATCTTAGGTGTTCTCAGTCTCCATGGCAGGTCTTGGGAGACAGTACAGGCATAGCTTAATGTCCTGTGTGGTAGAAGAGAAGACAGTGGGTGTGTAATCAAGCCTCAGCTTCTGGGGCCAACATCTATGAAAAGAGTAACCAGACAGACAGCAGAGCTAGAGGAGAGCCAGGAAGAGGTGATGGGGGAAGCTCAGTAAGCAGGCTCATTATCTGCATGAAATGTCTCAGCAAGGGAACAACTCACCCACCTAGCAGAGCTTCAGGATATTAAAACCCACTTATGCCTAGTGTTCCATTATTGGAATGCTAAGCATGTGAAAGTTATTCATATCCTACTGCTCAAGGTCATCACCAAGGTCTGATTTTTCATTCATGCAAAAATTCAAAACATTGCAACCTCTGGCATAAATGGGTTAATATGGGGGCCAGGATCTTCAGCTGATTCTCACAAGGATCAAGTTGCTAAATGTCCATAGAGTGTGACATGAGAACCAGATCTCAAATACTAGGTGAAAGGCAATTCTCAGACTGGGACATTGGGTCAACCAGCACCAGACCAATGGGGTGGGGGCTTTTCCTGCTTTTGGTCAGGATGGTTTCTGGATTCTGCAGCAAGGCTGAACAAGACAGCTGTGATGGGAAGAAGTGGGACAGAAACTGATCTGTGCTCAACATTAGACTAAATCACAGGAACTAAGGGAGTTTCCATGGACTGAAATTGAAAGTAATCATGAGTGCGATGAGACTGCCCAAAGTGAGAGTCATTGAGTACAAATATCAGCTTCAGAATGTCTGCAGCAATGTATCCATTCTTCTCTGGGCTGAGGAGGTCTTCCCGGTACATGGTTTTCAGTACTGAACAAAACACTTTAAGAGGATCCTTGACAAACTACAGCACATCAGGAGAGGAGCTTTTAAAATGGAGAGGATTGGAATGTAATAGCACATTAGAAATGTATACGGGAGCTGGGCATGGTGGCTCACACATGTAATCCCAGCACTTTGGGAGGCTGAAGCGGGTGGACCAACTTGAGGCCAGGAGTTCAAGACCAGCCTGGCCAACATGGCAAAATCCCATCTCTACTAAAAACATAAAAATCAGCTTGGCATGATGGTACACACCTGTAGTCCCAGCTACTTGGGAGACCGAGACACAAGGATCGCTGGAACCTAGGAGGCAGAGGATCCAGTGAGTGAGATTGTGCCACTGCACTCCAGCCTGAGCAACAGAGCAAGACTCTGTATCAAAAAAAAGAAACAAACAAAAAAACAACCACACACAGAAGAAGAAATAGATATGGGAAAATGAAAAGGAGGTTATTCAGGTTGTAAACAAGAAGACATGCAGAAGGGGAAGTAAGGGTGGAATTGCAGTTACTTTAAACTAGCTGTAGGGGACATCAGACATTAGACCCCAGAGGGAAGAACCAGGATCAATGAGTGAAAGATGTCACTTTAGAGAGAGAACAGATCTAACAATTAGCAGCTGGAAAAATGGAACAGGTTTTCCTGTAGTAGTAGTGAGTTCCTGGTCCCTGGACATATACAAGCAGAGACTTCTGGGAAACTATAGAAGAAATTCATGCATTTGATAAAGTGTAGGTTGAGTTGGGCTCTAAAGAACCTCATAGTCACAGACTCTAGGTCTCTGAGACCTAACTCAAAGCCGTGGGAGGCAGAGAACGTTCTGAGCAGGAGTCGCATGCGGAGGATGGGCTTCAGGAAGAGCTATTCATCGGCAAGTAAAGTAGAATGGAGATGTAGGGACTCAGGCCACACGGCCAGTCAGGTGGTGTAGTGGACAGCTATAGGGTTGTGTTACCCCTAATCTCCTTTTTTCTAGGAACTTACCCCTCCATTCACTACCCACATGGCTGCAGAAGCAGCCTCATATTCCAATAGGATATGGCCAACCCCAGCCACAGGTCCTGGCATAGATGCTGGACCACAGCTGGACTGAACACAGTACCTATTCCCATGACCTTAATGCGCATTCTGGGTTGGGGGACCTGACTCAGCTTGCACAGTGAGCTTTTTCCCAGAATCTATGGATGTGAGGGTCTTTCCCTCGGTAGTTGAGGCTACACTACCTACTGTCATGTTTCCTCCATGAACCAGAGAAGTAGAGACAATGCGTTTGTAGAAAGAGGGAGAAGGGACCCTGAAGGGATGCACAGGGAGGGGGGGAAGTGAGAAATGGAGAGCGAGCCCTGACCCTGCTGAATTCCACCTTCCAAAGATTCTGCCATAACCACATTCCTGTCCGGGGTTCCGCGAGACCCCCCTGGTATTCCCATGAGTCTCTCCCTTTGGTTTAAGCTGGACTAAATGAGCTTTCTGTCACTTAGTATACTGGTAAATATAGTCTTAGCCAATTCAAAACCTCCTTACAATTGTCAAGGTAGAGACAGATAGAAACAGTGGGAAGGGAAAGGCCATGTAGGCTTCAATCACGGAAGGAAATGATGGGCCACGGCATTCTTCCCTTGGAACCTCCCTGACCCTTCTCCCCACAGGGGCTCTCTGCAGCCCAGGTAAGAAGCATCTGAGGCTGATGGCTGAGACTATGCTCAAGTGCCAGTTTTCTTAGAAGCTGGTAAATTGGTCATGGAACAATGCTACTTAATTTCATTAGCAATTTTGCCTTTGCCAAAACACGTTTTTGCCAGAAGTGCCAGCACATCATGGTTGTGTGTTTGTTAAAATTGAACAGGATCCCAGAGAACCCTGGAGAGGGTCACAGACCACCTGGTAGATGGTCACTTGATTTTCCACAGCAGGAAGAAAACACAGTGTGCCCCACAAAGCTGCGCTTCCCTGGGAGCTTCCAGCATCCACCCAAAGTCCCCCCAAACCGAACTGGGATCTGCCCCAGGGATGGCTTTTTGCTGATGAATGACTCAGCCCAAGAGACTCAATAAGAGACCTCCTAATGTCCACACCTTCCCAGACCTCATGCTGCTCCCACTCCATGCCCTACCCAAAGGGGAGAGCCATCAGTGCATTTTTATCTGCAGTTCATAGTCAGTTGTCAATAATCAAACTGGCTTTCCTTCTCTTCTTAGCTAATTTCAATAATATGTAAAGCAACCACTCCCTCCCCTCACACATATGCTGTGAGATTTAGTTGACTTCTCCAGTTAACAGCAGTCCTTTTCTTCGAAGCAAATTTTCTTCTTTATTAGATCTTGATTAGAAGCAATTAATAATGGGTTCAAATTTGCCAAGAGGAGCTTCTCAGCCACACACACTTTGCATTTGCAGCAGGAACCCGTTCTCTAACAACAGTTTCACACAAGGAACAACATGGTCTGAACAAGTTCAAGGATTTTCATAACTTCACGTCTCAACCTCACTAGCAAACGTGCTCACTGGGGCTACTTTGGTCCATTTCTGGATTACTTCCGGTCCACTTCCATTTACTTCTGGTCCACTTCTGTGTCTGTGGGAGTGTTTTCAGACACTAGAACTATATATTCCAGGTCAAGTGTCTCTACATCTGCCTTGTCCCTGAATGCAGGATCATTTCACAATAATAATTTTGTTGTACATTTGCATAGTAGTTTTAGCTTAACAAATTTAAGTAATCTTTGGATAATCCTTATGATCATCAGGAGTTGTCAGAAATATTTAGGTTACAAGTGACAGAAACCTAACTCAAAGCTGATTAGGCACAAAGGGGTATTTCTACTTGTTTCTACAGTCTATCTCAGGGAAGGCAGAGTAGTTGAGCCCCAGGACTCAAGATTTCTCTCTCTCTCTCTCTCTCTTCATTTTCCAAACATGGTAGTTTATTCTCTCAGACTAGCTTTTTCCATGGGGCCAAAATCTAGCATCCAGAAGTTCAGGGGGCCATTACCTTCCCAACTTTACCTCCAGAGAGGAGAGGAATCACTTAATTCCAGAAGGAAAACTCTGGAGAATTATAACTGGTTTGGGAAATATGTCACCTCTGTGTCCAGGGATAATGGGAACTACAACTGGAGCCCTCTCTAGACCCCCATGATCGGGAGGCTACGGTGTGAAAGTGGCTGTTCCCCAAATAAATATATTGTTCTCAAAAGACAGAAGAGGTTCTAGGCAGAACCAAACAACAGATATCCACTCTGTAGGTGTCTTTGTGTTTTACAGAAGAGGAGGCAGAGAATGAGAGAGTGGCAACTTGTCTGTGCCTATTCAACTACTAAATAGCAGATCCCAGACTGCAAAAAAAAAACTAAGAACATCTGGGAATAGTTACATAGTTTTCAATCTAAAAGCAAAGACAAAATTCTGAGAATGAGTCTGAAATTGGGGCAGAATATACGAAATCAGGACAGTCTTAGAAAATCTGGAGTTTTTTCTTAAGAACCATATACTCCTAAAAAAGTGCTTCACATACAGTAGATGCACAAACATGCTGAATTTCACAACTTGACAGTGTTTTATTATTTTTTCTTTATTCTTAATCTCTCTTCCTCTCCTTGCTAGAGTTTAGGGTACCATCCAAGGGGGAAATTAAAGATTTGGCACGTCATATGTGTATAACCAAGGATAGCAACTTGCTCCTAAACCGTTTAACCTTTTCTCAGTCTGCCTGTTGCAGTCAGCTCCCCAAGTCCTAGGAGCAAGACTCAGAAAGTGTGAGTGAATGCAGTGCAAACCCAGCTTTCGTGGAGAAAGCAACCAGGGGAGGTGCCTTCCAACTCAGGCACAGCAGCCGAGTTCACTGCCAGCCTGATCACTCCGGAGGCAACAGATGTGTTGCAGATGCCATTCTGCATGATCTTCCTTTTCACCCTGGAATGGTGCCAGGCACACTGCAGTTCCAAAGGAAGACTTTGGATGTGGATATGAAACGCCTTACCCCACTACACCTCTGCCCTCCTTCCTTTCAATCCTCCCTCCCTCCAATGCCTTAGACATCCAGAGCCTTTATGTTGCCCTGCGGCTGCACAAATCCTCCCTTTGTACTAGGCCCAGGCTCAGAATGAACTCATCTTGCCCTTTCCTGCCCTAGCCATCCTCCCACCCTTTAGGGTCCTGAGATAAATTGGAAGTAGGGGTGATATGAAACCCACAGAGGCATTTTCCTTGTCCAGGAATGCCCTGGTTCACAAAATATAAAGCACAGCTAACTCCTAAAAAGTCAATTGGAAGGGCTTCCATTTTAATCAATATGGCAGACTAGATATTCAGAGAGATTCCTTTCAGTACAGCACACTGAACTTTTTAAAAAAATTTAATGCACAGTTGAACTGTCAGGAAAGTAAAGGAATTCCTCAGTAAAGCCTGAACCCAGAGTGCAAGCAATACTATTGCTGGTATTTGTTGACCTCTGTTGGCCTACACCCTGGATTTTAATGGGCTACATGCACAGGGGACAAGAATAGCCAAGTATACTTTTCAAAATGTTAAAGAAAACCACTATTTCTCATACAAATACATAGCAATGTTTGGCAGTGTTTGTTTGACTCATTAATAAGAGAACCAGAGAATGACAAAGCCAGTTGCCATTTCAAGGGAAGAGACACTAAATGTGTGTGTGTACTGTTTGTGTGTATAAATATATATGAAATGTTGGATTATGATTTCTGAATAGTTTTAATGGCTTAATGTCATACAGGGCAAAAAAAAAAAAAAGCCATAGCTTTTGGAATTATCTCCTTTACCAGACAAAAATTGTTTGCATCTCATCAGCAATTATTTTCTATAAACTAACATCTAACTTTCTAGAGTCATAAGCTTTCTGGGCTCTAATCAATAGAAATCGCAAAAGAAGAAAAGTTTCTTTCCCTTATCTAGAGAGGCAGATGACTTTGAAGCAGCTTGTTAAACGATACCCTAAAATGACAACATAGGGCAGGTGATCATCTTTTTGCCTTACTTCCAAATTTCAGGTAACTTTTCTTAATACTCCCCATTGTGTTTCTAGGTATTCTCCAAAGATTATTTAAAATCACATGCATGCAAAAAAAAAAAAAAAAAAAGCAGGAGTCATTATGTGTTTGTTATTTGGCCTGGTCCACATACATAGAAAGAGCAGCAAGTGGTCTTAGGACACATAAGCCTCTCTATTGTGTGATCATCAAGAGCTGAGCATCTACTAAAGCCAGACAATTCGCTTCTTTCCAGCAAGTTCTTAAGGAATCCAAGTTTGCTTTCTCAATAGCCTCCATCATTCCAGAGATTTTAAAAATCACTCTTATTTTTTTCAGTTATTCCAAGGCTACAAAACCAAAATTCATCTCCACCAGATTTCATTTGTAGCAGCTATAAGTTAATACTTTTCTCCTTGGTGGTTCCCACATTTCCTAAATTCCTGGCCTGCCAAGAAGGGACTGTCCTTTTACCAGATCAGTTTCCTGGGAGCATTTTGCAGACATTTGTTCTACCTACGAAGTTAGGCCTATTTACTGATATGCTTATCATATCAGAAAAAATGAGATTGATTTTCAAATAACATATTGCAGGTTTGCCCTTGGTTATACAATCAATTTGTCTAATTATATTCTAGTTTAAAAATAAAAATGAGGAGACAGCTTTTTGTTGAGCTTATGCAAATAATTACATTGCCATGCAATGTAAAAAAGACTCAGGAAAATAGTTGATTCTGAATTTTGATATGTCAAAGGGAAAAAGATATCTTTTTTTATTTTTTAGATGAAGACTCGCTCTGTCACCCAGGCTGGAATGCAGTGGTGCCATCTTGGCTCACTGCAACTTATGCTTCCCAGGTTCAAGAGATTCTCCTGCCCAGTCTCCCGAGTAGCTGGGACTACAGGTGTGTGTCATTACGACTGGCTAATTTTTGTATTTTTAGTAGAGATGGGGTTTCATGTTATTGGCCAGGCTTGTCTTGAACTCCTCACCTCAAGTGATCCACCTTCCTAGGCCTCCCAAAGTTCTGGGATTACAGGTGTGAGCCACCGCACCTGGTGGATATTATTTTTAAAGTGTTTCAGTTAGTGAGAATAGAGTCTAGTAAATCAAGAACTAGGAATACATCAAGAAACAAAAGTGGCTCTTTATATGCCCATCAGAAAACAGAATATCAAAACAATGCCAACAATATTTAAAACAAATAACCACATTTTATTTCTTTCATTGGTTAATTCAGACATACTTCATCAAGTCTTTATTTGCCAGATCTTGAATCAGCAGTCTGCTTTCGGGAGTTCACATGCATCTGGACTAAAGAGCTTCCTGGGAAGTCTGATGCAGTCCCAATGTCGTCTTTCAATTGTCTACTTGTGGCCGTGGGTCTCCATGAGTTTACTCCTTGTGGAAACAATTGACAGTATCACTTGACACAGTGTTTTCTAGAATTAGCCTAAGACACTGCAATGGACTGACTGTTTATGTCCCCTCAAATTCACATGTTGAAATCCTAACCCCCAAGGCGATGGTGTTAGGAGGTAGGGCATTTGGGAAGTGTTCAGATTATAGGGGCAGAGTTCTCATTAATGGGGATTAGTCCCTTATAAAAGAGACCCCCAGAGAGATCACTCTCCCCTCTGGCTGGACATGTAAGGTTACAGTGAGAAGACAGCTTTCTTCCAGAAACCCAGTTCTTACCAGACACCAAATCTGCCAGCACCTCAATCTTGGACTTCACAGCCTCCAGAACTGTGAGACATCAATTTCTGTTGTTTGTAAGCCACTCAGTTTATGTTATTTTGTTATAGCCACCTGAAGAGACTGCTATATTTTGTTATAGCAGCCTGAAGAGCCTCCGTTTCAGAATTTCCAGTGAATCCTAAGCAGAATGAATAACATCAAATCCTTGTCTAGACAAATATTAACAAGGCTCCAGAGCACCAAGGCAAAGGAGATCTTATAAGCAATTAGAAAAAAGAGACAAATTATATACTAATGGGTGACAATTAGGTTGACAAGAGATTCTCAACACTAGCAACAGAAACCAGAAATAGTGAAACAATTATTTCAATGTACTGAGAGAAAATAACTAAGAATCTAGAAATATATAAGTAACAAAACTATCTTTTAAGAAAAATAAAGAAAAACGATATATTTGAACAAATAAGAAACAGAATATTACCAACAATTCCTTCCAGGAACTTCTTAAAAATGTTCTTTGGATGGGAGGAAAATTATTGATCCTGGAAAGAAGAAATTAGATTGAAGAATGAATGGTGAGCAAAGAAAATGGTTAAATGATAAATTGTAAAATCTCGATAAACACTAATATAAAGCAATGTAAATAACACTTAATATATATAGTTTTAAAATATCAAAATAGATCTAAAATCCATTACAATAATAGTTTGTAAATGAGAAGTGATTGATGTTAAAATGTTCTAGGATCCTCATATTATTCAAGAGAGTGAAAATTGATCCAATAGTTTACCAACCAAAAAGAGTCCAGGACCAGATGGATTCACAGCCGAATTCTACCAGAGGTACAAGGAGGAACTGGTACCATTCCTTCTGAAACTATTCCAATCAATAGAAAAAGAGGGAATCCTCCCTAACGCATTTTATGAGGCCAGCATCATTCTGATACCAAAGCTGGGCAGAGACACAACCAAAAAAGAGAATTTTAGACCAATATCCTTGATGAACATTGATGCAAAAATCCTCAATAAAATACTGGCAAACCGAATCCAGCAGCACATCAAAAAGCTTATCCACCATGAGCAAGTGGGCTTCATCCCTGGGATGCAAGGCTGGTTCAATATACGCAAATCAATAAATGTAATCCAGCATATAAACAGAGCCAAAGACAAAAACCACATGATTATCTCAATAGATGCAGAAAAAGCCTTTGACAAAATTCAACAACCCTTCATGCTAAAAACTCTCAATAAATTAGGTATTGATGGGACGTATTTCAAAATAATAAGAGCTATCTATGACAAACCCACAGCCAATATCATACTGAATGGGCAAAAACTGGAAGCATTCCCTTTGAAAACTGGCACAAGACAGGGATGCCCTCTCTCACCGCTCCTATTCAACATAGTGTTGGAAGTTCTGGCCAGGGCAATCAGGCAGGAGAAGGAAATAAAGGGTATTCAATTAGGAAAAGAGGAAGTCAAATTGTCCCTGTTTGCAGACGACATGATTGTTTATCTAGAAAACCCCATCGTCTCAGCCCAAAATCTCCTTAAGCTGATAAGCAACTTCAGCAAAGTCTCAGGATACAAAATCAATGTACAAAAATCACAAGCATTCCTATACACCAACAACAGACAAACAGAGAGCCAAATCATGAGTGAACTCCCATTCACAATTGCTTCAAAGAGAAAATTGATCAGTTTTAGACTTATGATAAATTAGTCCCCAAAATTTCTAGAGTTTCCACTAAAAAATATTTATGAAAGATTTAACTTTCAAATAATAGAGAGAATGAGAAATGAAATACTGCTGGAAAAAAAGTCCGTAAGAAGGTAAGAAAAGAGAAGAAACAAGAAAACAGAGCCAATAGAACCTACAAAATAAGATGATAGACATGAATCTAAATGTGTAACTAAAATAAATGTAAACAAAATGAAGCCTCCAACTGAAAGATAAATATTGTCAGGTTTGACTTTTAAAATTTCAGCTATAAGCTATTTTTAATGGTCACACCAAAACATAAGGTCATGAAAATGTTGAAAGTAAAAGAAAAGATATTTCAGACAAGTACTAATCAAAAGAAGATTTGAGTCACCGTATTAACTTCAGACAAAATAGACTTTAAGCTAAAAGGCATCATTAGAGATAAAGAAAGTCACTACATATAACTGAAAGACTCAATTCACCATGAAGAAATAATAGATCTAAATATGTGGGCACCTAATAAAAAAGTTTCACATTCAAACAATGCAAAATGACAGAACTAAAAGGAAAAATAAAAAAATTCATCATCGTACTGGGAGATTTTAACACTCTTTCAAAAAACGGATCAATTGGCCTGGCGTGGTGGCTCCCACCTGTAATCCCAGTACTTTGGAAGGTCAGCGTGAGAGAATCACTTGAGCCTGGGAGGTCGAGGCTGCAGCGAGCCATGACTACGCTACTGCATTCAAGCCTGGGCAACAGAGCGAGAGCCTGTCGTAAAAAACAAAACGAAACAAAAAAATCATCAATCAAGCAGCCAGCACTATCAATATGACTAGAAAAATAAAATCTACAATCTTAATCTAATGGAGATATGTGGAATAGTATACCTAATGAGTGAAGAACATGCACATTTTCAAGCATATGTGAAACTTTTAGAAAAACTGGTTGTATCCATGGTTATAAAATAAGTGTCAAAAGTTTTCAACATAGTAATATCATACAGATCACATTCTTTGGCTATAATATTATGGGGTTATAGATAACTAATAAAAACACAATTCTGAGACAGGTACATGGAAAATTAAAGCTATGTTTTAATTTAAAATAGAAAATAAGTTAAAATAGAAAACAACAAAAATAGAAAATAATTTTAAAATTGTTACAATAACGTATATCTAAAAATAAATCTAATACATAATATTTATTATCTTTATGCCATAAATTAGAAACTTTTCTTTAAACACTTTAAAGAAGACCTAAATAAATGGAAATATATGCCAAAGTTATGGATAGAACACTCCCTCTTGAAAAGATATCTGTTCTCTTTAAATTTGTCTGTTTGCTGTATGGAATTCAAGTCAAAATTCCAACAGGTTTGACTTCTAAAATTTATATGGAAGAATAAAAGATCAAGAATAGCTAAGACACTTCTGAAGAAGAATCAGGTGAAATAATCTACAATGCAGTAGAAATTAAGATAGTGTGGTAGTACCAGTGGGGAAAACAAGTAGACAAACAGAATAGAATAAAGGTGCAAAAAAGACTCACACAAATATGGGAACCAAACATAGCTGGTACCCACTCTCAGCGGAAATCAATGGATTGCTTAACAAATGATTAAAGCTGTGCTAGTTTATTTTTCATATGAAAAGTAAAAAAAAAAAAAAAAAAAGGAGGCCAGGCGTGGTGGCTCACGCCTGTAATCCCAGCACTTTGGGAGGCTGAGGCAGGAGGCTCACTTGAGGTCAGGAGTTCAAGACCAGCCTGGCCAACATGGTGAAACCTTGTCTCTACTAAAAATACAAAAATTAGCTGGGCATGGTGGTGCACGTCTGTAATCCTAGCTACTGGGGAGGCTGAGGCATGAGAATCACTTGAAGCCAGGAGGCAGAGGTTGCAGTGAGCCGAGATCACACCACTGCACTCCAGCCTGGGTGACAGAGTGAGACTCCATCTCAAAAAAAAAAAAAAGAAAGAAAGAAAGAAAGAAAGAAAAAGAAAAAGGGTACTTAACTGATATCATACATATCAAATTAATTCCTAACAGATCAAAGACTTAAATGTGTAAAGGGAAAACTTTAAGAAAAGCCTTTATAAGAAAATACAGGCTTATGCCTGTAATGTCAGCACATTGGGAGGCCAAGGTGGGAAGATCGCTTGAGTCCAGGAGTTCGAGACTAGCCTGGGGAAAAGAGCAAGACACCTGTCTCTTCAAAAACTAAAAAATTAGCTGGGCGTGGTGGTGTGTGCCTGTAGTGCCAGCTACTGGGGAGGCTGAGGCAGAAGGATTTTCTGAGCATAGGTGATCAAGACTGCAGTGAGCTGTGATTGTACCACTGCACTCAGCCTGGGTGACAGAGTGAGACCCTTTCTAAGAAAATAAATAAATAAATAAACAGAATATTGAAAATTTTAATTACATTAATATTAAGAACTTTTTAAAATCAAAAGATACCATTAAAAGAGAGAGATAAAACACCATGAATTGAGAGAAGATACTT
This sequence comes from Pan paniscus, assembly GCF_029289425.2. Classification (NCBI taxonomy): domain Eukaryota; kingdom Metazoa; phylum Chordata; class Mammalia; order Primates; family Hominidae; genus Pan; species Pan paniscus. Next base: position 76,648,218 of record NC_073266.2, on the reverse strand, counting down.
AGAATACGTAAATCAAGAACTAGTTTCCAGAATATAAAAGAAATCCTATAACTCTCTAAAAAAAAGGCTTTAACAAAAGGCATTTCACATAAATAACATGGATGCATAATAAACATATAAAACATTTTTTAACCTCATTAGTAACCAGGGAGGGAATACAACCAAAACCCATAATGAGATTTCATACTGCCCAGATTGAACCAAATTTAAAAGTCTGACAAGAAGGGTTAAAGATTCAGGGCAACAAAAGCTCTCAGTCTCTGCTGGTGACAGAGTAAATTGGTAGGACCACTGTGGAAGAAGATGAGCATTATTAAGTACAATTGAAGATGCGCAAACCTGTGAAGCATCCATCTGCCCCTAGGTATGTATTCTAGAGAAACTCTCGCACATCCACATCTGGAGACACACACAGAATGTTTATAGTAGCATTATTCCACTAACAAAACTGCAAACAACCAAAATGCTCATCCACAGTAAAATGGATAAATTATGATGCATTCAAGCAATGAAATATTAAATATAAAAAATATTTTATTCCCACACGTATCAACATGGATATACCTCAAAAGCATTATATTAGATCAAAAGCAAGTAGCAGTATGATTAAGTTTATGTAAGTTTAAAACACAGGCAAATCTAAATAAGCAAAAGCTTAGGGATACATGCATTTGTGGTAAAACTCTGAAGTGAATGAAAATGAGTAATAGTGGCTGGGCGCAGTTGCTCACGCCTGCAATCCCAGCACCTTGGGAGACTGAGGCAGGCGGATCACTTGAGGTCAGGAGTTCGAGACCAGCCTGGCCAACGTGGTGAAATCCCATCTCTACTAAAAGTACAAAAAATAGCCAAGTGTGGTGGCAGGCACCCATAATCCCAGTTACTCAGTAGGCTGAAGCAGAAGAATCACCTCAACCCAGGAGGCGGAGGTTACAGTGAGCCAAGATCATGCTTCAGCCTGGGTGACAGAGTGAGACTGTCTCGAAAGAAAGAAAGAAAGAAAGAAAGAAAGAAAGAAAGAAAGAAAGAAAGAAAGAAAGAAAGAAAGAAAGAAGGAGAAAAAGAAAAAGAAAAGAAAAGAAGTAATAGACAATTCAGATTCAGGACAGTGATTACCTCTGAAGAAAGTGAACAGAGAATGATTGGAGTGGGGCTCCCAGGGAGATCCAAGGGGCTTGGAAATGTTTTATTTCTTAAAATGGGTGGCAGGTCCATGGTTATTTATTTTTCTTTGAGCTATAAAAGTACATTATACACCCTCTTGTAAGCATGACAAATTTCACATGCACACAAATCCATTTTAAGGTCAATCAGTATGGAAATAAGCAACATGGCTCAGAGTGAGGGAGCGTAAGAGTTTCCTGGATGCCCTGTTACTTCCCTTGGAGAAACACTTGCTGTGCACCTGCCACATGCTAGGAACGGTGCAGCTGAGCAGACTCCCTCCTGGCTCCTTCGTCCCTCCTCGCCCTCTTGGGGATGGGAGAAAAAAGCCACTTGTGCTCAGAGTTCCTACATCCTCTGTCTACATTACTCTGGAGATGGTCACACAGGCTTGCTTTGCCCTTTGTGATTCTTTTCTCTCCCTCACCACTCTGAAATTGCTTCTGAGGGTTGGATCTATGTTTTATACTATCCTTTATTTCTTCAGTGACCGGAATGCATACGTGGATACACAAATATTTAACTTCACACACACTTTCCTGGCTTTTTTCCCCTAAACCTAAATAGGAATGTGATTTCAGAAAGAAAGGAGTTAGGAGTGCAGTTTTGTGGATTATTGATTATGTTTTGTTACTGTTAATGATAATAGTAGAAGTTCAGTGGTTGAGCAATCCTCCTGAGCACAGGGGACCTTCAGGTTACTCAAGGGAGCCCTGATGGGGGAGTGTGCTGGCCACAAGCCTTAGCCCTGGGCAGGCATCAGGCAGAACAACCACCTGCCTGGGGTGAATCCCCGCCACCACCCCTACTAGAACCAATAGAACCTAGATATCTTTCTACCTGCCCCATGCAGCAAATAAGATGAGGGAAAGTCTGTGTGGGTCTCCTTGCAGCATCCCTTGTTTTTAGAGAAACCCTTGGGAAGAGTAGGTCTCTCTTCTTGTTCTGGGTGTCGTCATGCCAGGAGGTGATTCTGGAATCGTTGTAGCCATCTCATGCCCAATCGGAGATTGAAGCTAATACCGAAGGCCAAATCTCAGTGGCTTACAACACAAGGGGTTTATTGCTCGCTCATGCTGTATATCCAACATGGATGGGCGTTGCCTGGGTCTCTGTTCTGAGGCCAGTCTATGGAGACAGCTCTTATAGGGGACCTGCTCATCTTAGCAGAGGAAAAGAGACATGAAACCTTTAAATATGGCACTTAAAGCTTCTGTTTGAACTGGATCGTGTCTCTTACACATTTCACTAGCCCAAATAAATCACATGGCCAAGCTTGAGTTAACAGAGGAGGTGGCATAATCCTAACACAGGGGGGCTGTAAATATTTGGGAACAATTATACAATCTACCAAGGATGGCAAGAACCTAAGAATCTGGGTCCTTGTGACATCACTGAGTCATACTTTATAGCTGTCTAGTTTGCCATGTCTGTGGACCTACCCGTTACGTGAGATTTTTTAAAGTTGCCTTTCTCATTCTTCATTGTTTAGACTGCAGAGGTTGGAGTGGCTTCTTCAGAGAACAATGGTATTTCCACACTTTTGTCCTAGGATGCTCAAGTTCTCTGATGCTTTGACCCAACAAATAAATATCCCATAGTGACCCTTAAGCTTTATAAGCAACCTCAAGGCGGTCCAGGAAACTTTTGTGGAGCCGGGCCAGTTAGCAGAATTTCCAGACTCACAATTCAAACAATTTTCTGCATCTTTATCCTAGAAAATCATAAAGGTATATGATAGTTTTTATTTAGCCAGCAAACAATTCCTTTTGAAGCACTCCCACCCACTCTCTTCCAGGCCAAGCTCCTGTGTCCTTCAATGTGTGCTTTAGGCTGATTCTTATTAATGGCTGTTCTTTCATTGTCATCTCCATAGAAAGCCATCCTGGACTCCGCCAAGATGGTCGGTTGCAAATGACAGAAAAACAACCTAACTTCAACACACTTAAGAAACAGGGAGCTTTTTTAGCAGGCCCCTGAGATACCACCCGGAATTGAAGGACGTGTGTCCCCAGAACATTGGCTAGGGGAGGGATGGGGCTGGGCCTCAGAAAAAAACTGCCACCAGGGAATGATAAGCCATTGATTCTCCTCCCCTCCCCTCACCTCCCCTAACCTCCCCTCTCCTCTCCTCTCCTCTTCTCTTCCTTCCCTCTCAGGACAGACCAGCTACCTCCACATGGCACAGATCTGTCTGCTGTGAGCTCTCAAGTTTTATGTTTTCCGACTCCACTACCAGAAAGAGAGAGGGGCCCTGTTTCTAGTTCAAGTTCTACCTTGCCGGGGAAAGCTCTGATAGGCCTGGCTTGGGTCAGATGCTCACCCCTAGTCCACCAACCATGGCCAGGGTTTTACCATTGGCCCAACCTGGGTCAGGAGTCCAAGCCTGTTCCAGGGCCAGGGATGCAAGGACACAGCAGCTCCTGTTGGAGCCACAGACTGGAAGCAGGAAAGGAGAAATACTCAGGGGAGCTGTTCTTAGAAGAAGGATGGGGGTTGCTGGTCAGACAAAAAGATAAGTGTCCATTCTATCTTCCACAGCACTTAGTGCTCTGTGTTGATTCTATGTCTGCTCACCTATCTCCCCGCACTGAGTCAGACCCCGGAGGGTAGAGACTGTTTCCCCCAGTGAAAATCCACCACAGGCAATGGCTGCAAGGAACAAGCTCTCTCACTCAGTTGAGGCTTGGCCCTGTCCATCGTGGGGAAATTTCTGAGAGTCTCAAATCCCTAATCTGTAAGATTTCAATAATATCTTCTTCAAAGTTTGCTATGAGGCTTGAAAGGGATAAAGTGTTAAAGTACCTGGCATGTAGTAAGTACTCAATACATGTTGACTAAAGAGTAATTACCAAACCCCTAAGACTCTTTCAATCTTTGGTACTTAGTTGACTCCAACTGCAGAGTTCAGGGACCCCCAGAATGAATGAACCTCACTTCTGATACCAATTGCAAGGTTAGAGGCCCCCCCAAACCACCCCTGTGTTCTGTAATTCACTAAGAGGACTCATAGAACCTTCCATGGTTATGGTTTATCGCAGCAAAAGGACACAGGCTAAAATCACAACAAAAGGACACAGGTTAAAATCAGCCAAGGAAAAGAACCCCTGGGGCAGGGGCCAGGGAGGTTCCAAGCATGAAGTTTCTACCCCCAGTGGAGTCACAACTCTCAGCAACTATGTGTGACAGTGGCAGACTATTGAGTATTGCCAACGAAAGAAGCTCACCCAAGCCTTGGCGTCTGGAGATTTGACTGGGGCACCAACATGTGGACGTTTGTGGCTGCCCATGTGGCTGAGCTCAGTCTCCAGCCCTTCCCAAGGTCAAGCTGATACTGTATGACCCAAAGCTCCCCCACAAATCATATTGTTAGACCATTTGGTGCCACTCAAAACCCACAGAGAAACAGGCTCTTGTCAGGCATGGCATTCCAAGGGCTTAGAAATCACCTCTCTGGAGCGGAGGCCAAAGTGCCGAACGCTCTTTGGGTAAGGTTCATTGTTTAGTAGACAGCCATAAATTTCATGTGTTATCAGGTCTGACTCTTGCCTCAATAAATCCTGCAGGCAAGGGCTGTGTCTTTTTAAAAACCTTTTTTTTTTTTTAAATTTTAGGTGCATAGTAGGTGTGTATTTTTAGGAGGTACATGAGATGTTTTGACACAGGCATGCCATGCATAATAATTACATCATGGAGAATGGGGTATCCACCCCCTCAAGCATTTATCCTTTATCCTTTGTATTACAGACAACCCAACTGCGCTTCTTTAGTTCTTTCAAAAGGTACAGTGAAGTTATTATTGACTATAGTCACCTGTTGTGCTCTCAAGTAGTAGGTTTTATTAATGCTTTCCATTTTTTTGTACCCATTAACCATACCCTCCTCACCTCCCTTGCCCCAGACTACCCTTCTCAGCCTCCAGTTACCATCCTTCTACTCTCTATGTTCATGAGTAACATTGTTTTGATTTTTAGATCCCACAAATAAGTGAGAAAGTGCGATGTTTGTCTTTCTGTGCCTGGCTTATTTCACTTAACATAAGGATCTCCAGTTCCATGAATGTTGTTACAAATGATAAGATCTCATTCTTTTTTATGGCTGAATGTACTCCATTGCGTATATGTACCACATTTTCTTCATTCATCTGTTGATGGACACCTAGATTGCTTCCGAATCTTAGCTATTGTGAACAGAGCTGCAACAAGCATAGGAGTGCAGATATCTCTTCAAAATACTGATTTCCTTTTGGTGGGGTATAGACCTAGGAGTGGGATGGCTGCGTCATAGGGAAGCTCTATTTTTAGTTTTTTGAGAAAACTCCAAACTGTTCTCCATAGTGGTTGTAGTAATTTACATTCCCACCAACAGTGTACAAGGGTTCCCTTTTCTCCACATCCTCACCAGCGCTTGTTATCAAGGGGCTGTGTCTTGTCTCACGTCTTCATCAAACCATCTAATTTAGGATAGAGCCTTTTGCAATTGTTCAGCAAACAACTGATACCAAAATCAATTGAAACCGATTATAAGTCAGCATAGACAAGAAAATGAACTCCCCTTGTGCACATGAATGATGAGAACAAGCGGGAGCTTGGGTGGAAAGGAACCCTGGAGCGGGAGTGTTTGGGGAAAGAAGCCAGTGGTATATTTTGGAAAAGTAGGCAATTAAAAAAAATAGTTTTAATGGCATTTGCTTTGCTTTCTAAGTAGCTCTATATTCACAAATTCAAATTCAAAATGTACAAAAGTATATGCATCAAAAATCTTCCTCCCAGATGGGCAATTTTAAAATGGAATTTTGAAGACGAAAACATCTATTCACTTACTATCCCCTCCCTCCTACCCCCCGAAAATATTCCGCTTTCAGGAATGGTTTGAGGGTAGGTTGTTATTGTTTTGTTTTTATCAAATGAGCTACATATAAAAACAATCATCTACATTTTAAATTGCGTGTCCTGCTCTCTGCCATGGGCAAGGATAAGGTTGAATTTATTAGAAAATATTCTTCTTGGGCCGGGTGCGGTGGCTCAATGCCTGTAATCCCAATAATTTGGGAGGCTGAGGCGGGTGGATCGTTTGAGGTCAGGAGTTTGAGACTAGCGTGGTCAACATGGTGAAACCCCGTCTCTACTAAAAATACAAAAATTAGCAGGACATGGTGGCACACACTTATAATCCCAGCTATTCGGGAGGCTGAGGCAGGAGAATTGCTCGAGCCTGGGAGGCAGAGGTTGCAGTGAGCCAAGATGCACCAATGTACTCCAGCCTGGGTGACAGAGTGAGACCCTGTCTCAAAAAGAAAAAAAAAAAAACTTTTATTCTAAGATAGTAAGTAGCCTTGCTCTTAGACTCTTCCCTGTGTATTTGGACTGACTTGGGCACCTTCCTTTGAATGATGAAAGGCTACCTGACCTTGAAGCAAGGATATAAATCCACACATGCTCTCTGTATTTGATGAGTAGATCTTCCTCAATGCCTCTGATCAGTTGAACTTTATTTTAATTTGAGAAATCATGTATTTTTCATCACTTTATTTGCCTTCCCAGTTAGAGGGCTTTGTCCTCACACAGGCTTCCTGTTATTTACCTGGCAAATAAAGCAACAATATTCTAGGCCTGTTTGTCTCCAGGAAGCCTGCTGAAGTGCTATTAGCCAGAAGAGCGTGTCCAAATGGAAGCATGCAGGTTAATAGAGACCAGCCTTTGCAAACAGCAAACAAAGTCCAGCTGGCGGAAGACAGGACGAAACCATATTTGCAATTACCTGTTTGTTCAGAAACCGTGTGGAGTGTGTCTGGGGCATGCTTCCTCTAGAAGAGCCTCCCCACGTGCCCACTGCACTTCTGGGCACCTGTCATCAAACCTGGCAGCAACTGTTTGTCTTTTCCCTGCCTCTTCTCACTGCCTGTGCTGGGAAAACAGAAGGACAGAAAACAAAGCCCTGAGGGCCAATTAACCCACAGCGCCACCCCTTACTCCCAGCCGTTCTTCCCACAAACTCAGACACATGTTTCTGATGCACTGTTGGGGACTCTCTCTTTCCTGCCCAGCATGCGGATGGTGCCCCTTGGCCTTGAAGTCTGCAGAGGGATGTGCAGCCTGGCCTGGATTTGCCTCCTGGCTCTCTGTGCCAGGTGTATTCATCTGTTCAGGCTGCTGTAACCAAGTGCCACAAACTGGGGGCTTACACAACAGAAATGGATTATCTCCCAGTTCTGGATACCGGAAGTCTGAGAACAAGGTGTCAGCAGAGTTGGTTCCTGCCAAGGCCTGCGAGGGAGATTCTGTTCCTTGCCTCTCCCCTGGCTTCTGGTGCTTGGCTGGTGATCTTGGTGATCCTTGGCTTCTGCTGCGTCCCCCCATCTCTGCCTTCATCTTCACATCATATTCCCCGTGCGTCTATGTTGGTCTCTGGGTCCAAAGTTTCCTTTTATAAGGACATCAGTTGTGTTGAAATAGGGCCCACCCTACTCCAGTATGAACTTATCTTAATGAATTTCATCTGCCATGACCCTATTTCTAAATATGGTCAAATTTTGAGGTATTGGGGGTTAGCTGTCAACATTTGAACTTTGAGGGAAATGCAAGTCACTTTCTGATATGGTTTGGCTCTGTCCCCACCCAAATCTCATCTTGAATTGCAGCTTCTATGATTCCTATATGTTGTGGGAGGGACCTGGTGGGAGATGATAATTGAATTATGGGGTCAGTTTCCCTTATACTGTTCTTGTGGTAGTGAATAAGTCTCACAAGATCTGATGGGTTTTTTTGTTTGTTTGTTCATTTGTTTTGAGAGGGAGTCTCCCTCTGTTGCACCCAGGCTGGAGTGCAGTGGCAAGATCTCAGCTCACTGCAACCTCCGCCTCCCAGGTTCAAGTGATTCTCCTGCCTCAGCCTCCCGAGTAGCTGGGATTACAGGTGCCTTCTACCACGTCCAGCTGATTTTTTGTATTTTTAGTAGAGATGGGGTTTCGCCATATTGGCCAGGCTGGTTTCAAACTCCCAACCTCAGGTGATCCAGCCGCCTCGGCCTCCCAAAGTGCTGGGATTACAGGCATGAGCCAACGCGCCTGGCCGATCTGATGGTTTTTTAAGGGGAAACCCCTTTCACTTGATTCTCCTTCTCTCTTTGGTGGCTGCCATGTAAGACGGCCCTCTGCTCTTCGTCTTCTGCCATGATTGTGAGGCCTCCCCAGCCCTGTAGAACTGTGAGTCAATTAAACCTCTTTCTTTTGTAAATGGCCCAGTTTCGGGTATGTCTTTATCAGCAGTGAAAAAACAGACTAATACACCTTGGAAAACCAGGTGAGTGATCTGGACAGGTTTTTCAACCTCTCATATCCTTGGTGTCTTTAAAATCAGGAGACGATGCTCATCTGAGGAGTGAATTTGGTAGTATTGCACAGCACCTAGCACATGAAAGACATTCGATATTTCTTCAAACAATCACAAGACTCCAAGATTGTTACCCTATTGTAGCTAGATCAGTTTGGCCCATGATGGTTTCACTTACCGGATTCTACTTCTGTTTTTAGAAAATGTTCTGCTGCTTAAACACAAACAAAACAAACCACTGATCTAAGAAGTACTGATCTAACAAAAGCAGCACTTTTCTGACATTAGCACTTGTCCCTGTCCCTCGCTTCAATATTCCTGCTTAGTATAACATTCCAGAATGACTCTTCTGACTGATGGGATGATCAAAACTAAATTAACAACCAGGACTCCAGGACTACAGAGTCTGACACAAGATCAGAAGAGCAGGAGCCAGTCCCAACCAGCTCTGGTTCTGACCAGCAGGGTGACTTTGAGCTTCAGGATCCTCCTGTATGAAGAGGGATAATTCTACCAGCCCTCTCTGCTCTATGGAAGAGCAAGCAAAAGAATTTATGTAAAAGCCCGCTGTAAAGTGTATACTGTGAACAAGAATGGAACATTCTGTCTTGCCAGGCTCTGTGATCAGAAATATGAGAAGAATTCACTCCACATGCATACCTCTTCTCCACTATTTGTCAATTCCATGTTGTATTGATCCCAACAGCCACTAAATCCATTGCTTCACATGGATTTACAGGCCAGAAGGAGACCCATATAGCCGATATCATTTATTATACCTTATTCCACCACAAAATCAATATAAATGTGTCATGAAAGATCAAAACTCTTCTGAGTCTGCACCATATCCATAAACTAAGCAAAGTTTTGGGATTTCTGGTTTAATTTAGCCATAAGTATCAGGAAATAGAGAACAGGAAATTGAGCAAAAAGAAACAGAACAAAATCAAAAGAAGTCAGAATCTGAACAAAACACAAGGCCTAGGGATTTCACTGCTCAGCAGTGGGTCCTGGGCGTGGTGGGCTACTGGGTTTGTGAGTCCAGTGAACCATACCTCCTGATTCGTACCTTGCTTGGTTCCCTCCACTTCAGTGTCAGCTGGGCCTGTGACTAGTCAGCTTGAACCAACAAAGTGGCAGAAGGGACGCTGTGTGGTTCGGAGCCTAAGCCTTAGGAGGACTTGGCAGCCTCCACTTCTGTGTACCTGAGAGCCCTGTGCTACCACATTAGAATCTGAACCTCCTGCTGGAGAGGCCACATGGAGAGCACAAGCCCTGAGACTACCTGCAGAAGAACCAAAGAACCCAGGCCAGTGGGAAGAACTGAGGTCCCAAAGACATGACCTCAAGAGAGCCATTCCGGCCACCCCCAGCCATTTGAGCCATCCTTGCTGGGACACTGGACATGGGGTGAAGATGCCACCCTGAACCTGTCCCAGCAGACACCACTTGGAGCAGAGAGAAGCTCAGAGGGCCACTGAGTTATGCAGCAGTGGCTCACAGAACAAGGGTTGAAGAAGCCAGGACACGGGGTCCAGCTGAGGTCAGCTGTGATCTGCTTCTAACAATTCCTAGTTGGAGCTGAAAGCAAGTATGGGCAAATTCAAACTCTCAAGGGGCAAGTTAGGAAGCAAAAAGAGGAGTTACTAGGGGCAAAATAGAGAATTCATAGATGCCCTACATACAAATAGAAGGAGGAAAGATGAGGAGAGGGACTTAGGAGGAAGGAACTGAGATGCTCTAATGGGGAATTTGATTAATTTCTTCGTCTCTATTATCTCAGGAAAACTTCAATACTGCTATCCATTTCTTGTGACTACATCATAAAGGTAGATGTTTGAGAGATGCACCTAAGAGCTGGGTGATACACTCAGGTGACACCTGCTCCTCGGAAGTTGTGTGCAGAAGCCCCAGGGAACTAAGGATTTTCCTCTTTGATTGGCTAAATCATGTTAATAAACTTTTGTGATTCAAAGATTTTCCTGCTCAAAGCATCCACGTAACCCCAAAGATGCTCCAGGAAGAGGCAATCCAGTTCTAACACAACCTAGCTAAATTATTTGCATGGATAAGGCCAACCTCAGGTAATATAAATCCAATGCCTTTTTCAGTGATGACCAAGGTAAGGCAGGCCCCAAAAGAGCCCTGGGAAGAGAAAGCCAAGGCAGATGTAGTCTTCAGGAGCCCATGGAATGGTCCAGAATTATGGGCAATTATCGCTCAAGAGGTCAGCATGCCAGAAGCCAGGCTTCAAACACCACCCTGCGCCTTCAGAATCTAACTTCAGCCAGATTCAATACACATGGTTTCTTACTTATATCCACACCAGCCGCAGCTATCTTGGTCTTGGGTTTTCTTGGGATTTTGCCATTTATTTGGCTCAGATTTTACCGTTGACTACTGGCACTCTGTTACTGATCCAGGCCCTTCCATACTCATGCCCTGCTCTCCTTCAATCCATCTGCCCAGGGCTGACATCAGCACGGGTCCCTGTCCCTAGCTTCAATATCCCTGCTCAGTATAAACATTCCAGAGTGACTCTTCTGAGGGATGGGATGATGAAAACCAGATTAGCAACCAGGACTCCAAGGAAGTGAGAGGGTTTGAAGCAAGCCAAGCAGGCAGTTAAGAGACAGAACCTCCAGAAGAACATGGACATTGGAGAGAAAGGTAGGGCAACCAGGAATCTGAAAAACAGCAGGAATCACAGACAAGCAAGAATCCAGCCAGCCTTCTCTAAAGATCCAAGAGGAGCAAGTCAAGAAACCAGGGGAGAAGGCTGGCCACAGCCCCAATGCAATATCATGTGCACTGTTGTGGAAAAGAAAAATGACCCTGAAAGTGAAAAGCGAAAAACAAGAAGCCCTTGACCCTAAGGCATACATTTAAACCATCAGAGGATCTTTTCCATAACTCTGTCTCAGGGACGGGAAGACAATCGAAAGAGGAGCTGGGTGGCTGCACCTGCCCGGACATGAAGACAGGGCAAAGGTTGGGATGAAGGCAGGTTGGGGATATCACTCTTTACTTTGGTCCCTACATTCCTTGATGTTCAGTCAGGCGACATGGGTGGTATTGGAAGTGGCATCCTATGCCCAAGTGAATGCCCAACCTTACTCTGAATGTGGCCTCTGTGCCATTCACGGAGACCCATCATCTCCTCATCATCTCTCCTTAGACTTGTATAGTTATTTGATTGGATTTTTAGAAAGGGGAATGTCAGTGGCAAGAACAGAAAGTTCACAGTCCCCATGATATGCTGAACAGGACAAGGAAAAGGAAATGTCACTACCCTCAAAAGACAAGTCACACACCAACCCTTCCAATCAAAAACACAACAGAGTGGCAGCTTGTCCTTTGCATGTGATCCTCAGACTCACCTTGCAGTGCATCAAGCTGAGTCACATTTGGCCATCATTGAGGGGTGGCTATAAAAGTTGCCCCTCCATGGCCCTTCGGTTATTCCATGCCACAGGCCTGCCCGGTGCCATTCAGCTGCAGGGCCACCGTGTCTTCAAAGACCACACAAATAACAGACTGTCAGAAATCTGCATAAGACTAGGAGAGATTGTGAGGCCAAACAAGAATGTCTCCCTCTGCAGAACCCTGCTGCAAACTGCCCCTTAGTTGATTTGAAAGGAGGACAAGCTCCATCTATGTGGGAGGAAGAGCAAAGTGCTTTCCTTCTGGTGTCTCTGAGAAGATAATTGGAGCCAGAGTGACGGGGAGGAAGCAAATTCACACCAGAGCAGCTGTTTCTTCTGCCTGTTTTGAAACTCATTGCAAAAATAATAGACTTCAAGGATGGAAGTGCACTCAGTTGCCATGCCCAAGATGGCGGTGTCATCTCACATAGCAAAGGGAATGGTGCTCTCCCTGGCCAATTTTGCATTTTAATGGTAAGAGGCAGCTGTCTTGTCGACAGCAGTTTCACTGTGTTTTAAGAGAGTTTATTTCATATACCTCCTCATTCACAGTGGAAAATATTGTCTCAAAGAGCCCTTAGAAGTGCTTTATTAGAAACCTAAAGTTTTAGGCCGGGCACAGTGGCGCACACCTGTAATCCCAGCACTTTGTCAGGCCAAGATGGGCAGATCGCTTGAACCCAGGAGTTCAAGACCAGATGGGGCAATGTAATAAGGCTTCATCTCTACAAAAAATAAACAAAATTAGCCACATGTGGTGGCGTGCACCTGTGGTCCCAGCTACTTGGGAGGCTGAGCTGGGTGGATCGCATGAGCCTAGGAGGTTGAGGCTGCAGTGAGCCAAAATCACACCACTGCACACCAGCCTGGGAGACAGAGCAAGACCCTGTCTCAAAAAACAAAAAGAAACCTAAAGTTTTGAAAGGTGTTATGGATTGAATTGTGTTCCCCTCAAATTCATATTCTGAAGCCCTTATTCCCCAGTACCTCAGGATTGTGACCTTATTTGGAAATAGGGTCATTGCAAGTATAATTAGTTAAGATGAGGTCATACTGGCGTAGGGTGGGCTTCTATTCAAACATGACAAGTGTCCTTATAAATAGGGAAGATGTGGCCACAGATAGTGGGAACATGCCACATAAAGATGAAGGCAGAGATCAGGGCAGTGCTTCTGCAAGCTGAGGAGCCCCGAAGATTGCCTGCAAACCATGGACGCTGGGGGAGAGCATGGAACGGGTGCAAACCATGGACGCTGGGGGAGAGCATGGAACAGATGCAAACCATGGACGCTGGGGGAGAGCATGGAACGGGTGCAAACCATGGACGCTGGGGGAGAGCATGGAACAGGTGGAAACCATGGACGCTGGGGGAGAGCATGGAACAGGTGCAAACCATGGACGCTGGGGGAGAGCATGGAACAGGTGCAAACCATGGATGCTGGGGGAGAGCATGGAACAGGTGGAAACCATGGATGCTGGGGGAGAGCATGGAACAGGTGCAAACCATGGACGCTGGGGAGAGCATGGAACAGGTGGAAACCATGGACGCTGGGGGAGAGCATGGAACAGGTGGAAACCATGGACGCTGGGGGAGAGCATGGAACGGGTGCAAACCATGGACGCTGGGGGAGAGCATGGAACGGGTGGAAACCATGGACGCTGGGGGAGAGCATGGAACAGGTGCAAACCATGGACGCTGGGGGAGAGCATGGAACGGGTGCAAACCATGGATGCTGGGGGAGAGCATGGAACGGGTGCAAACCATGGACGCTGGGGGAGAGCATGGAACGGGTGCAAACCATGGATGCTGAGGGAAAGCGTGGAACATGCAAACCATGGACGCTGGGGGAGAGCATGGAACGGGTTTGCTCTCGCAGCCCGCAGAAGCCACCCCTGCTGACTTTGAAGACCTTGATCTTGGACTTCAGGTCTCCAGAACTGTGAGACATGACATTTCTATGGTTTAAGCCACCCGCTTTTTAGTACTTTGTTACTGCAACTCTAAGAAACTAATACACAAGACATTGCTGTATACAGATGAAAGAAAAGGACAAGTCAAATAAGCTGGTGCCACTTAATGAATTAGGTAGATTCTAAGTGTTGAAAGGGGTTAAAGAGCACATAATTCCAGGAGAAAAATATTTCACCTTCCAGGAATGTATTTTGTCACTGGGAAAACAAGATAGGTATTCAGGAATCGAGCCTTGGGTTTTTTTGCTTTTTGTTTTTTGGGGTTTTTTGTTTGTTTTTTTGTGTGTTTTGTTTTTTTGTTTTGTTTTGTTTTTTCTGAGATGGACTCCTGTTCTGTCGCCCAGGCTGGAGTGCAGTGGCACGATCTCAGCTCACTGCAACCTCCACCTCCCAGGTTCAAGCGATTTTCTTGCCTCAGCCTCCTGAGTAGCTGGGATTCCAGGCACACGCCACCATGCCCGGCTAATTTTTTTGTATTTTTAGTAGAGACGGGGTTTCACCATGATGGCCAGGCTGGTCTCGAACTCCTGACATCAAGTGATCCACCTGCCTCGGCCTCCCAAAGTGCTGGGATTACAGGTATGAGCCACCACACCCGACCTCTTACTTCCTTTTTGAAAAATAGCATCACTCATGATGTGATCTCAAGTCTCACAGTCCTGGTTCCTAGTTCTTTCTTATGTGTGGGCTAAGTCCCCTGGCCCAGGAACTGTGGCCAGAGGTCCCAGGCCTGAGCTGAGGGGAAGTCCCTGGGCCTACAGCATGGAAAGCTCCTGGCCCTTCCTGCACCCCCCCGCCTCCACCCCTTAGAGAGGTTGCAGGGAAAGGAGAGTACAAGGACTTGTAGCATTTGTCTACTGGCCAAACAGGTGCCAGAGCTCTCATCACCCACTAGTCACCAGCACAGAGCCCTCTACATGAGATACCAATTAGAGGATCAGGCTGGAAAGGCTGGGAGAGCCCAGTGAGCCCACCAATGAAGAACATGAGGGAGGATCATACCCTGTAGCCAAAGGGCAGGTATCAGAAGAGGACAAAGGCAAGTGGCAAGGAGGTGCCTGAAGGGCCACAGCCTCTGGTCATTGCAAAGCTTCCTTGAGCATCTCTGCTCCTATGATCTGGAATCTCCCATCCCAAGGACTGCCACGTAGTCTTCATCAGAGTGCTGATTAAGGGCAGAGGCCAGGGAATCAGCTGGCCTTGGTTCAAACCCTTCTCTGTCAGTTACTAGCTGTGTGACCTTGAACAAGTGACTTAACCTCTCTGAGTCTCACTTTTTTCAACTATAGTATGGAAATAATAGTAGAGACTTTGGGATGGATTAAGTTAAATAACCCATCTAAAGGGTTTAGTACATCATCAGGTACATGGTAAGTCCTCAATCCATGTTAACTCATTAATAAACTCACTTTTACACCTGATAAAAGCATTACCCCCTTGCAGTCCGTCTGGAAAATGTCCATCCTGCTTAACCAAACCCTCTCTCCTTGTTCACAGCAGCACGTATAGGTTTTCTCTCTTTTTTTAAGAGACGGGCTCTTGCCCTGTCGCCCAGGCTTGGAGTGCAGTGGCACGATCATAGCTCATTGCAACCTCAACGAGTTCTCTTTTTGTTGTGGCAGATCAGAGCAGATCCCATTAGATAGTGATGATTAGCTGTTGATTAGAGTTATTTCTACTATGGAATGAAAAGAAATCGCATTTCTCTCTGCCCGCATCCAAATTCCAGGCTCAGCTCCCTGACAGTCTAGGGGTCAGAGAATTAGGCCGTGTGTTCCTCTGCACATGCAGAGAGAACGTTTATTAATTTATTAATTAATTAATTTATTTATTTATTTATTTATTTATTTATTTTTGAGATGGAGTCTCCCTCTGTTACCCAGGCTGGAGTGCAATGGTGCAATCTCATCTCACTCAATTCAATCTCAGCTCACTCAATCTCAGTTCAAGTGATTCTCCCACCTCAGCCTCCTGAGTACCTGGGACTACAGGCAGGCGCCACCCTGTCATAGAGACAGGGTTTCGTCATGTTAGCAAGGTTGGTCTTGAACTCCTGGCATCAGGCAATCCACCCACCTCGGCCTCCCAAAGTGTGGGGATTACAGGTGTGAGCCATGGCGCCCAGCCCAGGGAGAGCATTTTTGTGCTTTAACAAAGCATGATATCAAAGTAATATGAGTAAGCTAGATGGCCAGAGAAAGAAACACTGGCAAGCTGCATTCTTTCAGAGCCAGAC
The DNA here is from genome assembly GCF_029289425.2 of Pan paniscus. Classification (NCBI taxonomy): domain Eukaryota; kingdom Metazoa; phylum Chordata; class Mammalia; order Primates; family Hominidae; genus Pan; species Pan paniscus. The sequence continues at coordinate 76,632,091 of NC_073266.2, read as the reverse complement.
TACACCTGAATTGGGAGGAGCAGAGTGAGTGAGAGCAGATGAATTCAGCGATACTGAGATCAAGTGTGGCCAGCACATCTCTGCCCACATCACACAGCCAGCTGTCAGGTGAACTAGATTATATATAAGTAAACACATATCTCTAACTGTTGAGTCAGGGAATATGAAGTCACATGGCTATGCCTGCAAGGGAGGCTGGGAAATGGCGTTCAGCTGGGCAACCATGTGCCTAGCTACAGTCTGCTATTATGAAAGGAGAAGACAGATGTTGGGGAACACACAGCAGTCTCTCTCACAAGGGTGGATAAAGAGAGAAGATCGAGGAGGGGAGCCAGGCACGGTGGCTCAGGCCTGTAACAAGCCTCCCAGCTTGCAGCCAGGAGTTAGAGACTGTAGTGAGCTATGATGGCACTACTGCCCTCCAGCCTGGACAACAGAGCAAGACCCTAAAAAACAGAGGAGGGAATTAGAGAGTGAGAACAGAGGTGAGAATGGAGAAGAAGAGTTAATTATAAGTAGAAGAAAAAACTCCAGTTGCTGAGGCAAAGCCCTGGGGTTGGATTCCAATCAGTGCCAACAGCATCATAGCAGTTGCTGAGTTGTCATTCTGGAGTTTAGGAAGAGGATGTCTGTGACTACAGTAAGGAAGGGGGGCCTATTCCATCTCCTGGGCCTTACCAGCCTCCACCTCAGGCTCATCTTGTTTCTGTCATGATTTTGTGCTTCCGACTGTTAAAATTGTTCTGCATTTTGTTCCCTTTTATTTGCCCACTGTGGTTAAACAACTCGACCAGACAACTTGAACAAAAGCTATGACTGAACAGGGATCATGAAAAGTGGGGGTCCTCTACTTCCACTATGAATGGAAAAGTATAGCACGCTTCCTTCCCTTTGCATAGTGGTCGTTTTTCAAAAGGTTCTTGCAGATGTTGTCTCAATTCCTTCTGTAACAAAACTGCAAGGCAGGGACAGACACTGTTAATAAGTAGTCAGGGTGCAGCCTCTGGGGTCAGACTGCCTGATTGAAATCTCAGCTCTGCCATTTATGAGCTGTGTGATCTTGGGGAACTCAACCCCTCTGAGCCTCATTTTTCTCAACTATAAAATGGGATACTAACAATATCTATTTGGAAAGATTGTTTAGTATCTATTTCTATGAGTTTTGTGTATTAAATGAAACAATTCTGTTTGGCACATGGCAAGCACTTTACAGGTAGGAAAACTAAGGTTCAACTAAAATGATTTGCTTAAAGATTCAAAATCTGGTTTTCTAACTTCCAATTCTACTCTACCTCAAAGCATAGGTTTTGTGGAGCTCAAAGCAGGTAAGCGGCTTGTGGCATTAAATAAAAATTAATGTAAAATTATGAAACAGAACAAAATATGTAGATCAGAGAAAAGAAACCCAAGGAATGGCGATGTAACATAGAAAAGAGCCAGGAAGGTAATGAGAGAAAAAGAATAGAGCTAGGCAGAGGGGAATCATGGCTGCCAGAAGCATGAAGAGCCTGAAGCTGTCATTTTCCAGAAAAGGAAACTGAGGCATGGGGCAGTCACATGCAACTCCAGCAGACAGGGATGCAGCAATGTGGAAGGAAATGCATCCCCAGAATGCCAGAGAACTTTCTCATTCTGGTGATTCAGCCTCCCAAGTTCCCAGGGAAATTCTCTGGAAGGACTTTGGCATCTTCCCACTGGCTGCCCATCACTGCAGTCAGACAAGCACCACCAGTTGAGCGAGGAAAGCACACATCACAATGTGTTCTTCTTGCTTTTGTTTTATTTTAATCCCTCTAGGAACAGGAGACAGATAACCTTTCAATAATCTGAAATTCCAATAAAAAGAAACTCTCTCTGAAAAGTACACAGTGTTTGGGAAGGCTTTAGTATTTAGTAGACTTTAAAGATTTTCATCAGCCCTCCAATTTCTCTGTGTGCTTTGGAGGCATTGAGGGGAGTAATATTAGCTGAATAAAAGGTCACCGCCACAAGAGTTGTTTTTAGCTAAATAAATTTGACATGGCAGGGTTGAAAGCTCTAGATAGATATTAAATTGCTGGTAATACTTGTGAGCAGGTGCAACTCTCATTTCCCACACCCCCAGGCAGCAGGGGAAGCTTTTTCACTCTATGATGCCTTGTAAATTTTTTTCCTCTCTGTTTTTACTCTTTTTCTACATTCTTGTCCTCATTTCCTCTATGATGTATTTCAAGCTTCACCTGGCTTTGCAACTATAAACATTTCCACTTAAATGCTGTGTTGCTGGTTCCCAAACTTGAATAGAATGATCTCAGGGCCTTTGGAGACACTGATTGCTGGGCCCCAGCCCCAGATTTTCTGATGCAAGACGTCTGCATGGGAACTGAGAACCAGTGTTTCTAACAAGCTCCCAGGTGATGCTGTTGCGCATGGTTCAGGAGCCACACTAGGAGAAAGACTGGCTTAGATCACCCTCCCTTGGCTGCGCCCTGGACCCTGTCCTAGCCAAGGCCAGCAAATCACTCTGCACTTTTGTCTTCCTGTGGTTCCAAGGAGACTTTCCTCGTCAATATTGTAGCACTCCATTCAAGACCCAAAGATGCACCAATGAAGCTTCCAGGGGGGTGCTGTGGAAGTCAGCCTGAGAGCTGAGCAATGCCAGGGGGCACTAAGTCTTGGGCATCTCATCCCAAAGCCATCCCGGAAAGCACCCTGCTTGTTCTTTACTCCCAAGGCAGGTGTAGATTCCACGTTAGTCCTTAGGTTTGCGATATCTCTGGCTGGCCCCCAGGGTTGGCTTTGATCAGAGGCCCTGGAACCTGGAGCTGAGCAGTTCTCCCAGCCATCCACTGACCCAGGAATGCCAGAGACCTCCACAGGGATCTCCCTCACCAGAGAGCCAGCACTGTCCCTTAGCTGATGGTGGGAGGATCCAGCAGGACATTTGTCTGATGCATTGGGTCTTAAGGATCCAGGAATTTTGAAGTCCAGTCTGACCAGCAGTCCTTACCTTAGAAATTGAAAAATAAATAAAACATAAGATTAATTTCAAGTTCCTCAGAAAGAAAGCAGTGAGAATCACTGAAAAAAAAAAATACTGTTTTCCATTGAAAATGATAGATTAGATTAGAAATATTAGATGTATTTCCTAAAGGATTAAGTGAAAACCTTACTTGGGCATTCTAAATTCCTTAGTAGGCTGGTCATTTAAAAGGAAGCAATGAAGGCTCTTTGACTCTTCTACTTCACAGTCTGACAAAATCTGCAGTTTTCCTAGGAGGCTTCCGGTGTGTTCAAGAAGGCAGCGGGGCCGACACTGGTCTCTTACGTGCTGCCCTCTCGTGGTCACCCAAACACATGCAGCTAAAGCTTTCTTCCGATGCCGCTCATCTATTTGTTCAAATCCACAGGAACAGAGCCCAGGATAAAGGGGGACAGGTGATGGAGGTTGGCAACAGCACAGCTGACTCCACGGGTCTGAAACTATTGCTATGGCTGGCACTTCGTCAATGTGTGGGGTTCAGAGGAGGTCAAAAAAAATCATAGAGGCAAGAAACTGATTATTCTTTAGACTTTGTTAAGAGGAAATTTGGAAAGAATATGTGTGTGTGTGTGTGTGTGTGTGTGTGTGTGTGTGTGTGTGTGTGTTATGCATATGAACACAGAGGTGGAGAGGGAGACAAACAGAGGAGAGATAATCTCATAGACAGATTTTGTTCCAGTGCACTGCCCACGTGGTCTGGTAGGAAGAGCAGGTGGGTGAACTCGGGCAGGAGACAACACAGTTGCCTCACTACAAAATGATGTCCTTGAATAGATTACCTCTAAAGTCCCTTCCCATCCCAATTATGATTCTACTTAAAACAAAACAGAAAAGAAACCCCTTTCTTTCCCTGTGCTCATTTCACGCACCCGAGCTGATGGTCCTGGCCGCCCTTCTGCCTGCCTGCTCTCTTGCTTCTCTTTCCCTGTTTTCTAACAAAGAACTCCTTATGCCGTCACTTTGGCTTACATACATGCTGCCTTCTTTTTGAATCCATGGGATTTTCAATATGATGTACTAAAAGTTTCATTTTTCTTTTTGAGTCTCAGTCAAGGGTATTCCAATTGTCTTGTCTCTGAATTTTTTTTTCCTTCTTTTCATGATCCCCTAAAACTTTCATGTGTATCTTACCCTGTTCTTTGTTGCTGGGAAAGATAAGTTCCTGGCCGAAAGCTGTCAGTGTCGGTCTTCAGCACAGAGCCTGTCTTTTAGGTGGGAAATACACCACGGTTATTCATTCCATTAATCTGCATATTGGCTTAGAGCGGTGATTCTCAAAGTGTGATCTGGGTACCCTCCAGGAGTTCCTGAAAGACTTCCAGGGAATCCATAAGGTCTACACTATTTTCAGAATAAAACCAAGATGCTTGCTTTTTTCCCTTCTCATTCCTTTATGAGTGAGTGGATGCTGGAGTCTTCCAGAAGCTACATGATATGTGATACTGCGACAGACTGACAGCAGTGGCGGATGTAAGATCAGCTATGTCTTCTATTTAGCCAGCCATTAAAGAGATTTCTGAAACTGTAGCACAATGACAGTCTTCTCGCTAGCATTTTTTGTTTTGAAAATATATGCCCTACCCTGAGCTTAAAAAAAAATAAAAAAGAGGCCAGGCGCGGTGGCTCATACCTGTAATCCCAGCACTTTAGGAGGCCAAGGTGGGCAGATCACAAGGTCAGGAGTTTGAGACCAGCCTGGCCAATATGGCAAAGCCCCGTCTCTACTAAAAATACAAAAACTAGCCAGGTGTGGTGGCACGTGACTGTAGTCCCAGCTATTTGGGAGGCTGAGGCAGGAGAATTGCTTGAACCCAGGAGGTGGAGGTTGCAGTGAGCCGAGATTGCTCCACTGCACTCCAGCCTGGGCAATAGAGGGAGACTCTGTCTCAAAAAATATATATATATAAAAATTAGCCGGGCATGGTGGCATGTGCCTGTAATCCCAGCTACTCGGGAGGCTGAGACATGAGAATCGCTTGAACCCAGGAGATGGAGGTTGTAGTGAGCCAAGATTGCACCACTGCACTCCAGCCTGGGCAACAGAGCAAGACTCTGTCTCAAAATTAATAATTGGTATTTTCCATAAAAATATGTTAGCATGAAATGTATAATTTATTATATTTAAAGGAATTTATAAATATTATCCCATTTTTTCCATTTCTAACTTCTAGTATAGTAAATATCAATAGATATATCCCACATAATAAACAAAGGCTCTTCGGGTCCCAGATAATGTTGAAGATATAAAGAAATCTCGAGTCCAAATAGTTTCAGAATCGCTGACGTAGAGGAACCATGGGATTGCGGGGTGACTCTGAAGCTCAGTTTGCACACGTATCCTGGGCCCCGATGTAACATGAGGAGAGATTCGGGGTGGGCGCCAGTTCACTAGTTACCTGATTTTAAAGAGTGGAGGAAGGGGGTTAGGTTCAACACCGTTCCCCAGGAACAACCTATTCTCAGGTTGCATTCAACTTTCCCTGAGCCCAGGAAAAGCAAAGCTCCTTTGCGTTGCACCTGTGCTGAGCCGAAAGGGGCGGTGGCCCCAGCTGAACATATGCTGCTGTGTGATGCTAGGCAAGCTTGTTTCCCTGGTGCCGCTGCAGAGTCTGTGGCTGAAGATTCTAATAAGCTGGTCCTTGCAGCAGCTGTGGGTTCCATAAAGGGACTGGCCTGAAACAGATCCCCCCAGCTTCTCACTGCTGTACTGTAGAAACCAGAAAGCTAAATGTTACATTTTTTAAAAACACATTTGCAGCTAGGGTACTGTTATCAGATACTCTAAATTGTGTTCCAGAAAAGCATGTAGAAACTCTAACCCCAGCCAGGCACGGTGGCTCACACCTGTCCCAGCACTTTGGGAGGCGGAGGTGGGCAATCACGAGGTCAGGAGTTCCAGATCAGCCTGACCAACATGGTGAAACCCCGTCTCTACTAAAAATGCAAAAACTAGTTGGGCGTGGTGCTGGGTGCCTGTAATCCCAGCTTCTTAGGAGGCTGAGGCAGGAGAATTGATTGAACCCAGGAGGCAGAGTTTGCAGTGAGCTGAGATCACACCATTGCACCCCAGTCTGGGTGACAGAGCAAGACTCCATCTCAAGAAAGAAAGAAAGAGAGAGAGAGAGAGAAAGAGAGAGAGAGAGAAAGAAAGAGAGAGAGAAAGAAAGAAAGAAAAGAAAGAAAGAAAGAAAGAGAGAGAGAAAAGAAAGAAAGAAAGAGGGAGGGAGGGAGGAAGGAAGGAAGGAAGGGACTCTAACCCCCAATGTGACCTTTTTTAGAGATGGGGCCTTCAGAGAGGCAACTAAGATTAAACAAGGCCATAAGGGTGGGTCCCTAATGCAATAGGACTGGTGTCCTGGTAAGAAGAGGAAGAGACACCAGTGAAGCAAGCGCACAGAGAGAAGGCTATTTGGGGGCACAGCAGGAAGGTGGCTGTCTACAAGCCTTGGGAGAAACCAAGCCTGCCATCACCGGGATCTTGGACTTCCAGCCTCCAGAACTGTGAGAAAATACATTTCTGTTGTTTAAGCCACTCTGTTGGTGATATTTTAACATGACAGTCACAGCAAACTAACACAGGCAGTGACTGAGACTTAGATTCTGCCAAGCAGGCATTCACATGGGATTTGGAAGGTAGAAGTGAGATACACACAAAACCTCTGCTGCTTCTGCTGGAAAACATCTTGGACATGTCTGGTTTTTCTGTGGCAGCTTCCTGGTCATGGCAGTGTATGATTATATTATGATATCCCGATCATGGTAGATTTCTGATGATACTAGTTGCCAAAACATGGTGGAGGAAGCATGGCTCTGCTTCAGCAGCTGCGGCAATGACTTTCCAAGTGACACGTGGCTTCCTGGGAAGTAGCTCTCATGGTACTGAGATGTGGCTTTGAGAATTATTCCTGAAAGTGATGGGCAAGAGAAGACTCTCCAGCTGGTCTACCTTTGCTATCTGACCCCTATAAATAATACTCCAAGTATCTGTGGCACCTCAAGTAGCTCTATGAAATCTATGACAAACCCTTAAAGGTCTCTGGGGTCATGGATCAAAGCCAGGCCCTCTTTGGCTATTAATATTCTTCTAAGTAAAAGTTTCTAACTTGTGGCCAGGTGCAGTGGCTCATGCCTGTAATCCCAGCACTTTAGGAGGCCAAGGTGGGTGGATCACCTGAGGTCAGGAGTTCTAGACCAGCCTGGCCAATATGGTGAAAACCCATCTCTACTAGAAATAAAAAAAAAAATTAGCTGGGCATGGTTGTGGGTGCCTATAATCCCAGCTACTCAGGAGGCTGAGGCAGGGAGAATTGCCTGAACCTGGAAGGCAGAGGTTGCAGTGAGCCGAGATCACATCACTGCACTCCAGCCTGGGCAACAAAGCAAGACTCCGTCTAAAAAAAAAAAAAAAAGAAAAAAAAAGTTTCTAACTTGCCATTGGGCCCTTGTAAAAACAGAATACCTGGCTATGGGACATTAGTGGTCATGTGACTTAAGCTATCCATAATGAATTTTTATCTAATCCAGCAAGTCATAAGTTTGGATGCCTGCAGAGGTCTCCATCATAAGTGGATATGGAATATGGGGGCAGGTCCTGAAAGTGCCCGTACATCACTGGAGCAGAGGCTGTACAATCTCAGTGCACCACCTCCTCCTGCTACAATGCCATCTGCCATGACCTCACGGCTGGTTTCCTGGGATCAGTTGACTAAGAAAACATTCAGCCTGGTTTACAGAAGGTGCCACGCAATCATCTGAAAGTTGATACAATATTATAGCCCCATTCAGGGGTAGTCTGGCAGGACAGAGAAATCCTTGTAATGGGTAGAACTTTGAATTCCTGGAAGAAGAGATGGCCAAATATATAGATCTTCCCTAATTCCCAGGCAGCAGCTAACCATTTAGCTAGATGACTAACGGCTTGGAAGAAGTGAGACTGGAGGAATTTTTGACAAGACCTGGGGCAAATTGTATGGAAGACCTTCTCAGAATAAGCCCCAAGTGTGAAAATAATTGTGTCCCTCGTTACTATCATGGAAGAGCACCGCACATAAGGCTCTTAATTCTCAGGTGAGCAGGATGAGCATGATTCTTTGGCTATAAGCCAGCCTCTCCCCATGCAGCCAGCATGCCACCTTGCTGATAATCCTGCTGAGCAAGCACAGGGTGGCTGGATAAAGAGACAGAAGCAAGGCAGGCAGCAACCTTTTGCTGCTTTTTTTGCCCTGGAGCAGGCACCTTCCATGGAAGTATCTGACCTTAGCAGCATCCTCATCGTCATGGCTCCCTTCTCCACATCCTGCTCCACACAATGGTGCTGTTTTCATATCCTCTACCTCTAGGAGCATATTTTGGGACATCCAGGCCCTTAATGTCAATATCAGTGTTTCTTGAAGTGTAGGCATCAGAATCGCTTACTTGTGTTTGTTAGTATGTAGGAGTCTGGAAATGGATTTTTATCAAAATCCCCAAGTAATCTTTGTCTTCACTAAATTTTGTGACAATCTAATCTTGAACAAAAAGAAAGTAGTTCTCTTTTTTATTCTCTGTCTCTCTCAACTATCCACAGCCTGCCCTTTTAGTTCAGTTTCCTGGGCTAAGGACTTCCTTTTTCCTAGTGTCTGGCCCCAGGAACGATCTCTTTTCATTGGCCGTAGCCCCCATATCTGCAAGATGTAGACTTAAACCTCATAAAACTCTACAGAAGAACCTTATGCCAGTTCAGTGTAGCCTCGGCATTCATGTAAGAAATCTTCCCTTCCAAGAATGGAGTGGGTTGGGTCTTCCTTCTTTGCCCTGCCAGAAGTCATCATGATGAAGAAGGCTGACAGCTGGAGAACAGAAAGCTGAAGATCATGGGTTTATTGGTCCACTCCTCACGGAGGAGGGGTTGAGATTGAAAAATCCTAAAAGGGAAGCAACTCCCAGACTGCCAGCTGGGAAGGCACAGTCTGGGGCCAGAGAAGCTCCCCACTGCAGATCCATTTCCAGTGTGGAGAAAGCGTCCTCCTGCTCCCTCCAGTTTCAGCCTGTCCTGTGGTTTTCTGCAGCCTTTCAGGCAAACACAGACAACGGCATTCCCATCTTCCCTGATCCCTCCATTCCCACCATGCCACCTCCCCTCAGCAGATTCCTGCTGATGTTCACCTAAGCCTCCACCCCCTCAACCCCTTTACCCTCATCACCATAGTCATCACAACCTACTTACTTTATTCATACCAAGTAGCAACTGAAAAGTCAAATTTCTGGGGCTGGGAATGCTTAGCTTCAGCAACAAAGTGTCTCTATGTCAGACCACAATGGAACGCAGTAGTTTGAACTTTTAAAATGTAATTAACAGCTAGACAGTGCTTCTCCAAACTCCCAATCCAGTAAGCACTGAAGTGTAGAGTATCTAAAACCTTAACAGACTTCCCCTGTTTCTCGCAGGGGTTTTATAAAAGGATATCAAGGAGAATGACTGCCCTTCTAGCCCAGAGATTGTAGGAGGGGATTTGTTTAGAGTTAAAGAAAATCTCTCATGGGACTTGGGTTCTGTTGGGTTCTGGACACTGATTTGTTGTGTCCAACATGACCAGATTTGCTGATTTGTTTGAAGCCCATTGGTCTCAGGTTCATCCTCTGTAAAATAAGACGTTTCCCAAGAAAGGGTCTCTACATGTCTCAGAAGCTTTTATGAGGCTGTGAGCCTCATCTGATACCAGAGGAAGATATCACCAGCTCACTGTTCACAAGTCCATCCCATTCCCAGCGTGGATCTGAAAACCACAGAGTGCCAGTCTCTGTAAGTGTCCTCTATTGTCTCTGGTCCAGATCCATGAAGATCCTGAACATGTTTGCATAACTGGAAGGAACAAGGGGGCCTCCCGGGGAGATACAGGGAGACTGTGTGACAATGGGGAAAAAGCAGCACATTTGGAGGAGGCCTGGGTCCCCCAGGTCTTGTAGTAAGGCCCTCTTTTAAGCTTCCTTACTCCTCATCTTCCTTCAAGCATTGAGGAAACATAAAATACTTCACAGATTCCTCAAGGAGTGCAAATGTCCTAAGTCTTTCTCACCTTCCAAGCCCACATCACACTCCAGCTTCCAGCGATCTCTCTCCTGTTTTTCACAGTCAAACTTCTGGAAAGAATTGCTCATAAACCCCCTGCCTGGTTAACCCATCAGGACATGGTGGCTGAGCATATGGGCTCTGGATTCGAACTGCTTGGATTTATAACCTGGTGCCCCCACCTGGCCCCCACCATTGGCCTTGCACCAATGACATATCTCTGTGCCTCAGTTTCTCCATGTGTAGATGAGGATAATAGTGTTTATGTGCGTGCTGTATTAGGATTAAATGCCTTGGTTTCTGTAAAGTGCTTAGGAAGGTACCTGGCATACAATGAGCCCTCAGTAAATACTAGGTATTACTGTCTTACAAATCTCAATTTAGGGCTAGCTTCTCAGAAATTCCGCTTCAGGCCTCCTAGTTAGGGTCAGGCTTTCATAGTTCTCACTTAAGTTGAAATTAGGTATTTTTGGTGTGATTATCATGACCCTCATGCAGGGCACTCACTATAAGGTCAAAGGGAGCAGAAATTGCACCTGTGTTTCTCTACATTGTGTTCCTACTGCTTAGCTCAGTAACTGGCACACAGCAGGAACAAATACATATTTCTTGAACATACAAAGGAATGAGTGAGCGCTGGTACTGGCCTGAGTCCATTAATGAATGGAGGCTACTGTCAGAGAGCAAGTGCCCCAAGCTCCTGGACGAACCCATAATGGAAGAGATCTTTGGCCAAAGGGTACCTGGCCGCTTGAAAGAATGACTGTGGCTCCCAAAGGGGGCCTATTAGGGAAGCCCTTTGGGTGTAAGAAAGCTGACTTTGGGCCAAAGACTGTGCATGTCTTGGAGAAGTTGCTATTTACACGTGAATGTCATCAACTGAGACCGTGATGTAGAACGAATCCTGTCACTCCTTGAGTCCTGTGGCTCATTGGAATCCTTTTGGAAGTTTTGGGAAAAAAAAAAAAAACACACAGATTCCTAAGCCCCACTCCAATCTGGAAATCTCCAGGAGTAGATCCTGGGAACCTAGATTTTTAAAAAGCTCTTCGGGTGATTCTGTTGCCACCAGCCTGTACAGACCAGCAGGCTCTAATCTGGCCAAATTTTATCTTTTTACAAAGGAGGAAACAGAAACACACTTTTACCCTGCATCAGTAAAGAGGGTATGAAATTTTTAATAAACACGGAAATTAGCTGATAATTTGTTAGGGACTAGAAAATATGGTGTGTGCCCTTGGAAACAGCACATAATACAAATCATGCTTGGTAGGGGTCATCAGCATGGAAATGAGATCTGATTAAAAAGCACTGACAGCACTTCCTCCTCCTCCTATTGTGATTAGAGCAAATATTAGACTGTTTGGCACACTCAGTCAAGTTTCCTCCGATAGACTCGTCTCTCTTGGCCAGGGTATGTTTGCCAAGTTTAACACAGGATGGCCCGGTGTTACTTATCTAAGTGCTGACAGCCCTTCCCACCTGAGTGTTCCTGGCTGGTGTGGACTCAGTGATCCAATCATCACCATCATTCTCTAACCCAGGGTTTCTCAACCTGGGCACTATTGACATTTTTTATCGGATATTTCTTTGCAAGGAGTGGGGGGTGCACTACCCTCTGCACTGTAGGGTGTTTAGCAGCATCCACGGCCTGTGGTGTCTACTCACTAAAGAACAATAAAGCATGTCCCTTGGACATTGCCAATTCTCCCCTAGGGAGGGGAAAAAGCCTTCTCCCACCTCCACATTGAGAACTGCTTTAACCTTACAAATTCACTTAACAGAGAACTCAAAGGACCACAGCATGACATCAGGAATTTTCACTGGAGACTTTTTCCCCAACAGAAAAAATATAAAAGAATATTTCTATGAATTTCATGGACAAGACCCAAAAAAGGACAAAACCAAAAAGGATTGATAATTTTGCCTACATTAAACTGTAAAACTTTCATAGGAAAAACATCATATATGAAGTTGCCATAGGGGAGAAAGTATTTACAACACAAATAATCGATGAGAGATTAATGTTCAGAATACACAATTGTATTAGTTCCTTCTCACACTGCTATACAGGACTGCCCAAGACTGGGTAATTTATAAAGGAAAGAGGTTTAATTGACTTACAGTTCCACATGGCTGGGGGGACCTTGGGAAACTTACAATCATGGCAGAAGGGGAAGCAAACACGTCTTTCTTCACATCATGGCAGGAAGAAGTGCCAAGCAAAAAAGGGGAAAGCCCCTTATAAAACCATCAGATCTCGTGAGATCTCACTCACTATCACAAGAATAGTAGGAAGGTAACTGCCCCCATGATTAAATTACCTCCCACTGGGTCTTTCCCCTGAACTACAATTCAAGAAGAGATTTGGGTTGGGACACAGCCAAACCGTATCAATAAGGGATGTCTCAGAATCAATAACAAAAAGAAAAACATCCAATAAAAAACTGGGCAAAGGATATGGTAGGCAGTCTGTGAAGAGGAAACTCTGAATGGCCAATACACTTGGAAACTGGTCAACCCTATTAGTAGATAGGAAATGCAAATTGAAATGATCACATCCTACCTTACACTCATCAGAGGCAGTAAATGAGCAGGTTAATAGTACCAAGTATTGGGGAGCAGGCACTGAAGTGATAGTATCTACTCCCATACACCACTAGTAGAGGCATAGATTGGTAAAAATGGCTTTAGAAAACTGTCTAGCATTATCAGGTAAGATTGACTCTGCCATTACTCTCCTGAACACATACCCCGAAAAACTAACACATATCAACAAGGAAGCACCATCAAAGGGTGTTTACAATAATGTTTGCAATACTGAAAAACGAAACAGACCAAGTATCTACCAACTGGGGAATGGATAAACATTTAAGATACACGTGCACATGATAGAATATCATTAGCATTAAAAATTAATGGACTATATAAGTATGTGTAATGGGAAAATCATATTTTAAAGGGTAGTACAGTATGGACCCAATTATATAAAGCTTAAAAACAAAGAGTATACCATTTATAGACACATGCATATTGGTTAAAAAAATGGGTGAAACTTGGATAAAAGGGAGGAAGCAAATGCGATGCAGGGAGGTCTACAATTGAGTTTACAATGTTTTATTTTTTAAACAAACAAAAAGAAGAACATCTGAAGGGAAAATGGCAAAATGGTAACCTGTGTTTAATTGGGATTGTGGATATATGGGGTATGAATTGTTTCATTCTCTAGACTTGTTTGAAATTTTTAGTTTTTTAAATTAAACATTTAAAAATAAATACATCTAGAAAAGGCAAAACTATAGGGATTGAAAGCAGATAGGTGGTTGCCAAGGGCCAGGGATGGGGGTAGGTGTTGACTACAGAGGGGCCCCAGGAATTTTCAGGAGTTATGGAACTGTTCTATATCCTGCTTATGGTGGTGGTTATACAACTCTATTCATTTGTCAAAACTCACAGACATGTACACTTCTTAAAAGGTGAATTTTATTGTATGAAAATTATACATTAATAAAAAAATAAAAATGAAAAAATATCTGCTAATAATGGTAGGAACAAAAGGTGCAGAATTAGACATTAATTATTTTAAGTTTCTTACCTAATAAAAAGGAAATACTATATAAAATTGAATTGTTACTTGGAAGCATATATCAATGCATTCCTAGGTGTAATCAACACATTTTAAAAATTCAATCAACATTTGAATTAATAATAATAAATGCATTTATATCACAGAATCTGCTGAAATACCCAGCACTTTACCCCTTTCTTTTTTTTTTTTTTTTTTTTTTTGAGATGGAGTCTGGCCCTGTCGCCCAGGCTGGAGTGCAGTGGCGCAATCTTGGCTCACTGCAAACTCCGCCTTCCAGGTTCACGCCATTCTCCTGCCTCAGCCTCCCGAGTAACTGGGACTACAGGCACCCGCCACTATGCCTGGCTAATTTTTGTATTTTTAGTAGAGACGGGGTTTCATCGTGTTAGCCAGGATGGTCTCGATCTCCTGACCTTGTGATCCGCCCGCCTCGGCCTCCCAAAGTGCTGGGATTACAGGCGTGAGCCACCGCGCCCGGCCTACCCCTTTCTTAAACGAGAGCAAAATGCAACTTCAGCTCATTCTCCCTGCTCTGGGTGCTGGAACAGAACAAGATTTCTGACATTCATATTAATATTCTTGACATCCTTATAATAAGTAGCTGTCAGAAATATTTGGTTATTGACTGAATGACTGAGTCAATAACCAAATGAGTGAAAGAAGGAAGAATCACTTCTCTGTCTTAACATCCTGTTTCTGTTTTACTGGGGCAAGATCTCTTACCTCTACAAGGATAGTGATAGTTTCATTAAGTTTTCTTCTCTCTGCATAATCTCCTCTCTCAAAATTCCTTTGTTCTGTGGATTCCTTTTAGTCTTACCCCCTCCAGATGTCAAAGGCTTTTCCCAGGCTTGTGGTAACCCTGGTTGTGCTCATGATTAAGGGTGAGGGACTTAGAAGCTGACTGGAAGCTTTGAGTCAGGGTGACCAACACTGAGGGGTGTCCTGGAACGTGGGAGTTTCAGCACCAAAACCAAAAAAGTCCCAGGTAAGCCAGGCTGAGTCGATCACCCTACTCTGAGCCCATGGTGTGAGCTTCACTGGAGGGGATCTGGCTGGGACTTTTCTGGAAGAGCCTTTAATGTCAATATTTTTAGGGATTTCATCTTGGGCCAGTCAGAATCCCCAAAGAAGCAGCTTCCAACCTTCTGCCTGGAGGGTCAAGGCCTGTCTGGCAGGGATCGGGCAGCCTCCAGGATGTGGTATTCACACAGCCCTCACTCTTCTGATCTCTTCTGATCTTAGCGTAGAATCCCCATCCTCCTGGCTTCCCTCAGCCTAGACATCCTGCTCTGTCAGCCTCTGAGCATCAAGCTTGTCCTTCTTCACATTTACAGATCTAGAAGCGTGACAAGGCTGAAGGTGGTAAAGACAAGGACTTTCTCCATGATGTCCGCCCCCCTCTTCAGCCATGCCCATCTTTCCCAGAAGTCCCCAGGGCACTTCTCCTTGTGTGTCATTGGTCAGAGCTGGGTCACATACCCAAACCCGCACCAGTCACTGGCAAAGAAAAAGAGGAGGCACATTATTGGTTTCTACCAAATATGATGATTTCCCTTGGGATGGGCACCTTGATAAGGGAACAACATCAGGGTTTGTGTAGTCAAAGAGGAAGGGGTGTGAATGTGAGTAGGCCACCAAAAGAGGCCGCCTCTCAGCATATACAAGCACTATTGATTTAAATCCCACTTGGGGTCTAGGGACTAAAGTTCTAAAGGCTTCTCATCCCTTCAAGGACCCTGGGGCCTCTCAACTTTGAGCTTCACTAGAAGTGTTACCAGTGGAGGGTGTCCAGGTTCTTGGTGTTTTGAACAAAGAATTGAACAAAATGTACAAACAAAGCAAGGAAAGAATGAAGCAACAAAAGCAGCAATTTATTGAAAACGAATGTAGACACCCCAAGGTGGGAGTGACCTGAGCATAGGGCCTCAAGAGCCCCTTTACAGAATTTTCTGGGGTTTAAATACCTGCTCTGGGTATTTAAAATCCTAGTTCTTTGGGAGGCCGAGGCAGAAGAATCCCTTGAGGCCAGGAGTTGGAGACCAGCCTAGGCAACATAGTAAGACCCCATCTCTACCAAGAACTTAAAAAAATTAGCTGGGAGGTCAGGTGTGGTTGTTCAAAACCTGTAATCCTAGCACTCTGGGAGGCCGAGGTGGGTGGATTGCTTGAGCCCAGGAGTTCAAGACCAGCCTGAGCAATATGACGAAACCCCATCTCTATAAAAAATACCAAAATTAGCCAGGCATGGTGGCACATGCCTGTAATCCTAGCTACTTGGGAGGCTGAGGCAGAAGGATTGCTTGAACCTGGGAAGCAGAGGTTGCAGTGAGCTGTGATCACACCACTACACTCCAGCACTCCAGCCTGGGCAACAGAGCCAGACCTTGTCTCAAAAAAAAAAAAAAAAATTAGCTGGGTATGGCAGCACACACCTATAGTCCCAACTACTTGGGAGGCGGAGGCAGGAAGATCACTTGAGCCCAGGAGTTTGAGGCTGCAGTGTGATATTGCACTGCACCCCAACCTGGGCAACAGAGCGAGACTCTGTCTCTAAAACAATAAAAATGAAAATAGAGAAAAAGTATGAGGTTCCATGGACCCATCACCCAGCTTCAAACATTAACCACATAGCCAGTCTTATTTCATCTATGCCAGTTCCACCCAATATTGTTTTGAGGCAAATATCAGATTTTATATCATTTTGTTCATAAATATTTTAGTATGCAACTAAAAGATAAGAGATATAAATGTATGTATATATATGTAGTAATATATAACTACAATACCATTATTACATAAAAAGTGCAATCAGCCCTTAATATCATCAAATCACCTAATCAGTATTTAAATTTCCAGGCTTATAAACATCATAATACTTTTTTACAATTTGTTTCAGAATCCAAATAAGGTATACACAATCTATAAATCTTAAACTTCCGGGGAATTCTAGATTGAAACAAACCCAGAACAAAACTGGATTTCTCTAACCCTGCCTTATGTTATATAAAATTACAACAGCAGGAGGGTTGGGTTTTTTCCCTTATAAAAAAGTATTTCCAATGCTGTGTCAGTCATTAGCTAGTTACTTCCACGGGTCCCAGATTTCTGGCCTCATAACTGGAAGCATTTGGCAATTTGGCTGCAGAACGATGTTGGCATGTGAGTCATCTCCCACCGAAGTCCACCCATGTGGCAGTGTTACCCTGAAAATGCCACTGGTCCTCAACAGCTCCTTGGAGGCCTAAGTGAGAGGGGTCAGGTGCAAAGCAGCCACCAGGGGGCTCCCGAGGAACTCGATGAACTTCGGCGTTCACTGAAAAGCCAATTAGGCTGCCTTCTTACAGCGCGGCTGTTGAGCCTTGGCGCCCCACTCCCTCAGGTTGGCTTCTGCAGCAGAGGGACCAGACCTCAGGGAGATGAGGTCTCTCATCTCATCATCCTCAGGGAGATGATCCCCGTGGCTGGCTGGCAAGGCCAAGGTTAGCTGTCCGTGGCCATCAGAGTGTGTGAAACGTTCAGCCTTCCCCTCCCCACCCACATTGGTCATCTTTGCAAACGCACTGGACAGCAAAGAGCATCCTCAGATGTGGCGCATCCCACGCTAATAAGGACCCTGTAGCCTGCGGTTGTTAATACTTTAATGAGTAAGTAAACAAAGAGCTTTATTATAAGCGATGGAATGGACTTCATTAATCCATAACTGTAGACAGTTAATGCATAATTATACACCTAGAAAAAACACACATCTGAGAGCCTGGATCCCAGCATCTCTGTTTGGCCTTGCGAGTCTCTCCTCACCTCTAGGTCTCATCGCTGCAAATTGAGGGGGTTGGGCTGGAAGCCACTGGCTGAGGTCTCTTCCTTCTCTGTTAGTTTTTGTTGAGGCCCTATGTTGGTGCATAGGGCTATCCATCTATCTAGGGCTGCTGTGACAAAGTACCAAAAACTGGGTGGCTTGAAGCAACAGACATGAATTATCTCACAGTTCTGGAGGCCAGAAGTCCAAAATCGAGGTGTCCCACGGGGCCATGCTTTCTCGGGCAGCTCCAGGGCAGACTCCGTCCTTACCTCCCCCGGCTTCTGGGGTTTGCCTTGGTGTTCCTGGGTTTGCACATGACTGTCTTCTCCCTGGGTCTTCACATCGTCTTCCCTGTGTGCATGCCTGTCTCCGTGACCAAACTTCTGCTTATTATAAGGACACCAGTCATACTGGATTAGAGTCTCCATCCCCAGTGACCTCGTTGGACTTCATTATCTCTATAAAGACCCTGGCTCCAAATAAGGCCACATTCTGAGGCAATGGGAGTTAGGACTTCAACAGATCTTTTGGGGGCGGGGATACAATTCAGTCCAAAACAGGGACTATGGTGAAGAATAGGTGATATTTGAAAGGCCCTATAATGACAGACCCATGAAGTATGCATGCTAGCGGGTCATACCACTGAGGTTCTAGGATAAAGTTACAAGTCTGCAAAGACGCCATAATAACACATAAACAATTCTGTCATGGGAAAGTGCATACTGCATGTTGTAATTTTACAGAGAAAAGTGAAGAGCATAACCCAAATGAGCTTCATAACCCAAATTACATTAAATGCACGACATTTAATCATTTCCTGTGATCATTGATACAGACAATCAAATGCAGTTTAAACCAAAAAGAAATCCAGTTTCTGTTGTTGTTGTTGTTGTTGTTGTTGTTTGCTAAAATGGTACAACAGAAGTTTATTATTGTGCTACTAAAAATTTAGAGAACTCTCTTACATCATAAGCACTAAGAACTCTTTCACATATTAAATACAAAGAACATGTATATATTAAACTTTCACAAAATGAGATTCACACCCCTTCTCAGGAATGCAAGCATTCATCGCCTAGATAAGGCCACCTCATCTTTGCTCGTCATTACCAACAAGGCCCATCCATTCTTTTGTGTTTTAACCAGAATATTCATGGCCCAGCAGGCGCTGCTTCAGTTCCTGACATGGTTTCTCAATGAACAGCGTCAGGGCCAGCCCAGTGACGAAGGTCAGCACACAGTGTCCGGAGAAAAGATAGAACTGGAGAGAAAGTGGGCAGGGTGAACACAGTTTTACTCTGGGATTCCTATTGTGTTCAGATCTAAAGTGTACCATCCTAGCTCTATGAAATGCATCTGTAGGCCAATCAGTGCTACATATTAAAAATAAAATAAATAAAATAAAAGATCTTATCCTGTGCTGAAGCCCTCCCTCTTTCTGCCACAAATAAAGCAAAGAACAATGAAGCTCTTAAAAAAAAAAAAGACTTCCATAAAAGCAAATAGGTTGCCTTGTTGCTCAAGAAGAGAACAAGCTATGATACCATAACCTACCGTAACAGAACTAGGAGCTGCGTGCTAACTCACCATGTTGGTGTCAGTGTGGTGAATAAGTGTTTCCTGAAGGCCATTGTAAGGGATGATCAGAATAGGATGCACCAAGTAGCGAGCATAACTGATGCTGGACAGGAAACTCCAGATGTCCCAAGAAAGCACACGGTTCACCAGACCTGGAGGGAACAAGCACTGATGCATGAAGCCACAGCCTGTCTCTGGGCCGGTGAAGATGCCCATCATCCCATCGATGCTCCCATTGCATTCTGCCCCTAAGTCTGTGAACTTTTCCTAAGAAAGTCTTTATGCATTATCATTTTAAGACAATGTACCAAACCAAAAACCACCTTTCTGTTGCAAGAATTATGATAACACAAGAGAGATACATGGTTTCAGCCCCTGAGCATAAAACATTGCATGTATAAAACAAGGTAAAAATTCCTCATATTCACCTGGGTTCTGGATCAAGATGCAGCCACAGGGGGGCGTTGGGATAAGGCATTTAACGTTGCCAGGCCTCAAACTCTTCTTCTGTCAGTGAGAGGCTTGCATTTGATCACACTTTAGGTGCCTTTCAGGACAAATATTCTGTAACTTGGTATATATTCTAGAACTGTGTTGTCCCAGACAATAGCCCCTAGCCACTTGTGGCTATTTAACTTAATTAAAATTAAATGCAATGAAAACTTCCTTTCTGAATAGGACTTATTGCTATCTCTAGTGAGTTGCATAGTGATCTTTCAAAAGATATGTCCACCCAGAACCTCAGAATGTAAACTTATTTGGAATAAGGGTCTTTGCAGATGTCATTAAGAGAAGGAACTAGAGATGAGATCACCCTGGATTAGGGTGAACCCTAAACCCAATGATAAATGTCCTTATAAGAGACAGAGAAGGAGACACAAATGCAGAGGAGAGACACAAGGAAGAGAACCATGTGATGACGAAGACAGAGACTGGAGTGAAGAGTCCACGAGCCAAGGAATGCCAAGGCTTGCCAGCAGCTACCAGAGGCTAGGAGAGGGGATGGGACAGATTCTCCCTCAGAAAATCCAGATGGAACCAACCCTGCTGACACTTCGATTTTGAACAGCTAGCCTCCAGAACTGTGAGAGAAAAAAATTTCTGTTGTTTTAAGCCACAGAAATAAAATATAACTTCTGTTTCTCCTTTTCACAAGCCTCATTTAAAGTGCTCAGTAGTGAATCACAATTTGCTCAGGATAAATCTTTGGAGCCTTCCCAGACTCCTTTCATTCCAGACTCCATAGAGTGCTTCCAAAAATGTGTCTCAAATCAGACCATTGCTCCTCACATCCATGGCTAACACCCTCGTGAATCTTCCATCACCTCCTGCGTGGGCCTCCATGGTAGCTTCCCAGTGGATCTGTTGGTCTCTGCTCTTGTTCTTGCCACCTTATAGTCCCCATACCACATCCAGAGTAATCTTTTAAAATCACATATCAGGGAGAAATGGGGAAGGGGGAGATATTGATCAAAGAGTACAAAGTTTCAGTTAAACCAATGGAGTAAGTTTTAGTGATCTATTGCACTGCATAGTGACCACAGTTAATAATAATGTACTGGATATTTTTCAATGGCTAAAAGAAAAGATTCTTAACATTCTCACCACAAAAAAGAGATAACTTGGTGAAGTGATGCCTATGTTAATTAACTTGATTTCATCTTTCTATTAGGTATACATATACCAAAACATCACATTGTACCCCATAAATACAGTTATTATTTCTCAATTTGAAAATAAATTTTACAAATCCACAAATCAAATCATGGGCTATGATCTGAGTGTTTACATTCCCCCAAAATTCATACGTTGAGATCCTAATCCCCAAGGTGTTAGTATCAAGAAGTGGAGTCTTTGGAGAGGCAATTAGTTCACGAGGGCTGGGCCTTCAGGAATGGGATTAGTGCTCTTATAAAAGCGACCCCAGAGAGACAGCCCTACCCTTCCGCCATGTGAGGACACATCTAGAAAGTTCCAGCTAAGAACCAGAAAGCAGGCCTTCACCAAACACTAAATCTGCTGGTGCCTTGATCTTAGACCTCCCAGCTCCAGAACTGTGAGATATAAATTTCTGTTGTTTTTAAGCCACCTCATTTATGGGGCTTTATTTTTGTTATAGCAGCTGAAATGGACTAAGACTTCATGTGACGTGGCATTTAAAATTAAATCCAAACTCTTCCCATGGCCTTGAAAGCTCTGCCTAACCTGGGTCCTACCTTCCTCTCTGAGTTCCCTTCCCACCTCTCTCTCCCCCTTGACCCTTGGTTCCTATCTCACTGGTCATTTTGCTCTTCCTCCAAGCCACTAAGCTCGTTCCAGTCTAGAGACCTCTGCCTTCACATTCCATCTGCCCAGAATGCTTTCATACCACATCTTTGCAAATGTACCCCTAGTCCAGTTAGTTACCCACTAATCCCTGCTTTATCTTTATTCACTATATTTAAACTTCCCCCGACCCTACTGTAATCTCTCACAAGGGAAGGATTTTTCTTGTCTATTGCTGTATCCCCAGATTCTAGAACAGTACCTGGCATAGAATAAGCATTCAAGAAATATTTTATGTAATTAAGTGAATAAACACAGATGGACTTACAGACAAAAGACGCTTTTCCCTCAAGTGAAGGCTATAAAAGGTAAACCACAATTTCACTGTAGAACAAAACAAAGTAATTGTAGAAGAATGAAGTCAGCAAAGAATCCATGCTCACGCAGATAAGCCAAACACAAAAGAACGCGCCCTAAAGCAAACAATACCGTGTTCATATTATGAGCCACAAGTGATTCCAGCAACTATTCATCATATCATATTAATGTTGCTAATGCAGATTTTATTGGTTTTATAGTTTTATGATTACTTCATAAATTTGTTTTGGCTTTCTGAATGCATGTGCTACAAACATAAAATTTTGTATCTAGGTTTATGTTTGTTCATGTTTAGGCAAAATTGGACCAAAAATAAGAGCAGATAGTCAGGGTAACTTGAATCTATGTTCCCAGGGAAAAAAAAGCATTGAAAAAATAAGAATAAAAATAAGTTGAGCCAACACCAAGAATCCAAAATAATTCTTATTTCTTTAGAATAGGCCCACATATACTTAAGTTTGAGGACGAAAGCTGTAGGTGACAGACCACCACTGAAGGGCTTTAACTGAAGGAGTAATGTGGTCAGATGACTCTGGCAGCTCAACAGAAGACAACTTTGAGCATAACAAGACCAGCATGGTCTACATTGCTACCAAGCAAAGATGGTTAAAGATTCATTGAATCATCAAGATCCTTTCTAGTCCTGAAAGTCTCAACTAAACATTTCTTCTTATTCAAACTCTTATTTTTTTCTAAAGATCATCAGCTAGACACTTTTTTATTTTTTGAGACAGGGTGTCACTCTATTGCCCAGGCTAGAGTACAGTGGCCTGATCTCGGCTCACTGCAACCTCCGCTTCCCAGGTTCAAGCAATTCTCCTGCCTCAGCATCCCAAGAAGCTGAGATTACAAATGTGCACCAGCATGCCCAGCTAATTTTTGTATTTTTAGTAGAGACAGGGTTTTGCCTTGTTGCCCAGGATGGTCTTGAAATCCTGGGCTCAAGCGATCCACCTGCCTCGGCCTCTCAAAGTGCTGAGATTACAGGTGTGAGCCAGGTAGACACATATTTTCCAAAAATGTATTTAAGCTATCACCTCCTACATTCACCTACTAATCAATATTGATGTCTTATAGATAGTTTTGGAGATACAAATCTAGGACATCAGGTGCCCCTACAGTTGTGGATTGGCTAGTGACAACACACCTCTGAATGATAAATTGCTGAATAATAAGTAAACTGGCTTGCTCATCTCCTGGGTGATGAGATAGCATCCTTACTCAGACTAATAATGGAGAGCATTTGCTTGTTCCACTGTAATAATAATGCTGCAGGCTGGGCATGGTGTCTCACGCCTGTAATCCCAGCACTTTGGGAGGCCGAGGCGGGTGGATCACGAGGTCAGTAGTTTGAGACCAGCCTGGCCAACATGGCAAAACCCCATCTCTACTAAAAATAAAAAAATTAGCCGGGCGTGGTGGCAGGCGCCTGTAATCCCAGCTACTCAAGAGGCTGAGGCAGGAGAATCGCTTGAACCCGGGAGGCAGAGGTTGCTGTGAGCCGAGATCGTGCCATTACACTCCAGCCTGGGTGACAAGAGCAAGAGTCTGTCTCAAAATAATAATAATAATAATGCAAATTTGTTTAATCTTCTAACTTAACCTAAGTAATTCCTCTCTAATATCATTTGTTAGCCAGTTATTTTTGATAAACAGCAGCAGCTCTCACAGTAGAGAGGAATACTGTGATGTTTGCAACATTATAAATGGCCTGTGCCAGGCCACGGGGAGTAGTTGTTTATGAGGCTCTATGAAAGCTCGGGGACATGGTCATGGGGTGAGGCAGCAGGGTTGTGGTAACATATCCCAGAGTTTCCCATAAATGCAAATACATCAGTCAGAGAGAACGCAGTCTATTTCCTCTTTAGTATCACTTTTCCATATAAGGGAAAGCTTTTAAAATTAAAATATGAAAGATCATTAAGGCTCATTTTAAAATTAAAATATTAAAGAGCATCGTTATATTAAAATACTTGTAAAATTTAGGAACCATTTTAATTAACATCTGGGAAAAGTGCTATCACTTAGGAATGAAGAGCACTGGCTTTGGACTTCGTGCTAGGACCTGGGTTCATTTTCTACTTCAGCCACTCACCAGCTGTGGGATTTTCACTGTGTTGCTTTCTCTGCTGACATGGTTGTTCTCATTGATAATTAGAGGTCTTCCTCCCAGGGGCGTGGTCAGTGCTACCGGGGATCTGGGTGATGTTTCCCACAAGGTCTAGTATACAGCATGTGCTTGATCAGCTGGAATTGTTTATCATACCATTGTTTTTCTCTTTAAATCATTATTTCCCACCACCTTTGCTGAGGCTGACTGGTGTGGGTTTACAGGCTAAGTTGAAACTCCTCCTGATGGGTTATTTCCCTAGAGTATGAAGCGGGCATGCCTCCCCCCAGATCCACTGCTCCTGTGTCAGGGCTTTGGGTCGCTTGAGGCCAGAATCTCTTCTGGGAGCTTCCTGCCAGCCTTGTCCTGTTGTTTGCTGACATCCCAAGCAAACAGTTCCTACCTCTCGCCAAATAGAGAGGACAGGGAGAAAAGCATCAGGTGACTTGGATACACCCTTCTAACCTGGAGAAGATTCTTTTCCATTGAAGCCTTTTATCTGCTTGGCTCTCTGCATGTTGAAAGCCAACTCAGTTATCAAAGGGGATCCTGGCAAGCATTCCCCATCTACACCTTCAGATGGGGAAACCAAGGCTCAAGGTGCTGTGACTGGAAGTCAGTGCTCCCAAGCACTGATTTTTTTTTTCTCATGACATTACTCTGCCTGAATTCCCTTTCCAACTTCTAAACTAGCTGCATTGGAGAGGCTGCATGTTTTTCTTTCAGAATCCACACTTGTGCCTAAATCCATGTAAAAATCTTATACATAAATCCTTTGTCTTTTCCAAGGATGGAGAGAAATTGATATTTTTGAATCAATATCAGTCATTCATCAACCACTCCAGAAAACAGAAGTCACTCCGGTACACACCTTGTGTGTTCAATTTGTCACCTTTAAAGGAACAGGGTGTGAACCCGACAGCAAAGCCTGGAGCTGCTTCCATACCTCCATATCCTCTGTGGCATGCAAAGAGGAACCAGCCCATGGCCGCCGCCCACAGGGTCCAGTGGAGGGCTTGGTAGAGAGCTGCAGCTACTAGAGAGGAAGCAGAGGAGTCATCCACCATGTATGCCAGAGCGGCCACCGCAAATAGGGTGACCAGGGAGCAGCTCCACCCCGGCAGGACCTGCATCTGCGGGGAGAGGAGAGGCGGGGCCCAGCCCTTTTTAGCCATTGTATAATTCCCTCCTCCTACACAAACTTATTTTTTGGTGTTATTCCTGTCACTTAGGTCTTTATTCGCAAACCTCAGTCAGCATAGATTTGACTAAAATGGAAGGTTGTAATTTAAAAGGGGTGGCCAGGAGATCTTTGTGGTGACAGAGAGTTCTGTACCTTGACTGTGGGGGTGGTTGCACAAATTTGCACATGGGACAAAATTACCCAGAACCATACAGACGTGAGCGAATGAGTATGTGTTGGTGGATCTGAGGTCTATTGTGCCAATGTGATTTTCTGGCTGTGGTCAGGTACCATAGTTATGTCACACGTTGCCTGTTGGGGAGCCGGAGCACACAGCACCTCTCTGTACTAATTTTGCAACTTTTAGGGCATCTATAATCATTTCAAAATGAAAGTGAAAAGAAAATCAATAAGTAATGTTCTAACCCACTCCTAATCTCCCATTTTGTCCGGTAACCAGATTAATGCTCCTTGATGGCTTCCGCCTTCACCGTAAACGTGAGGGCCTCCAGCACCAGACCCGGCCTGGGCAGCGGCCTGGGCAGCGGCCTAGTCAAGTGCAAGGAATGAGAACATGAGACGTCTTCAGCTCAAAGAATAGCCCCATGAGTTAAATCCTAACACCTGACTCAGTTCAAGATCTTGACCTTGCGTCACCTGAGTTGACCTTTTTAGACCCAGATCTGTCTTCCAAGGAGCTCTCTTGCTTCTCCGTGCTGTACTCAAGCTGCTGTGATGATGTCTACACTGCACTGAGCCAACATCGGATCAGTCCACCGTCTTGTCTCTGAGACCTGCTTAGGTCTCAGGTTCCTGGCTGCGGGAGAGGAAAGGTACATACTCAGTGGCACTCCACTCTTTTAGCCTGGGATCTCCCTCATCCCTTTGCTACTTCCCTGGCCCAAATGGGCCTGCAGTCTCTCAAAATTCATCTTGGGTATCATGTCCTCTTTCTGTCCTTGTCTGCTTATCTTTATTATGGTGCATCCTGCCTTATCTCACTCCCGGCAGCTTCCTCCAGCTTAGACCCTGTGTCTTTATTTTCTAGCTTCTAAAGCTTTGAGTTTGGTGTACCCAACTGTGCGCGTTTCTCCAGGTTAACTTGGCTTGTGTTTCAGCTCTGGGCTTCCTGGTGCTGACCCTGGCCCTTGAAGTCATTCCCAAATGCTCCCTCTTCAAGTTAAGTTTTGCCCTTTGCTGACACACATTTTCTCCCTGGGCCCCATGTAACCTGGACTATGTTGAAGCCTCTTTAATGGCACTCTGTTATAGTCTACAACTGAATTGTGCATTTCCAGGAAAATATCGTAACTGCAACCTATAGAAAAAGTCACACAGCTTCTGTATATTCATTCCTTTCGGTAAAATCTTATCTCTTCTTCCTCCCATGGGCAACACAAGGTTTTCCAAGGACCAGGGCCTCTTCTCTGGAACATCTAGGTAAGGTACCCACAAAGCCTAGGCAAACAAAGGTAGGACCTGGCAGAGGGGTTTGGGGCAGGAGTTGTATCCTAATTTCTGGCCCTTCCTCCATTGAGAAGAAAATTCTCTTTCATTCATTCATGTGTTGAGTACCTTCAGTGAGTCAGGATCTCAGAACCAGATGCTGGCGATTCAGAGGTGAGACAAGTAGTGAACTCCAGGAGCTCACAGTCTGTGGGGTGAATAAATGCTTTATCATGCGGTACAAACCAGGGCCCAGGAATATACAGTGCACAGAGGAACCAAAAAGAAGGACACAGCCTGGCCTGGAAGGATAAGGTAAGACTTCCTGGAGGTGAAAAGTCTAGGTGAGCCTTCTAGGCAAAACAGGAGTTAAGTCAGATGAAAGGGAGAGGTGAGTAGAGGGGAGGGGGTAGAGGCAGATTCCAGACGGAGGAAGAAGCATGAGCAACTGCACAGATGCCAGGAACAGCTTGTGTGTGTGTCAGTGGCGGCAGTCAAGGGCACTGTGAGCAGGTCGGTATCACTGATGTGCAAAGTGCAAGGCAGAGAGTGGTGAGAGAGATGATGCTAGAGAGACAGGCAGAGTGATGTCATGGGAACTCTGAAGGCCTTGTTGAACAGATCAAGCCTTATCATGGATGTAAAAGGAAGTCATTGAAAGATTTTTCACCATTCAAGGGCACAGCCAAGGTGGTGCCTTAAATAGATCACCCCAAGAGTAGATTTGAGATCAATAAGACTAGAGGCAAGGAAACAAGTGACAACATCCAGGCAAGAGATGAGAAGAGCTTTAAGGTCAGTTCAAAAGGCTGAGAGAGGATGGCAGGAGAAACCATTGGCAGGGCGTGGGGGATGATTGGCTGAGAGCAGTGGTCAGTGAGGAGGAGGCATCCAAGATGAACCTGGGTTTCCAGCTTGAGTAACGAGATTGGATGGTGAACTAGAATGATTGCCCACAAAGGAGCCAGAGAAGAAAATAAGTGCTTGGGGTACATCTGGAAAAGCAAAGTAACAGCTTCCCCTCTAGACACCTCATGTCCTGATTCCCAGACACAACCATCAAATCTGACCAAGAATCTTGTATATAGAAACCACTGAGCATGTGCTCTTAAAAATCCAACCCAACTCAGTATCCTCTTCCAGAAGAAAGTCTTGCCATTGTAATCTCACTGGGTACGTTTTCTCACATTGGTGGTTTCTTTGGGTCAGTACCAAGGCTCCTACAGATGGGACTGCACTGGGTTCCAAATCTGGAGGATCATAAGGAGAGGTCCGTGAAGAAAGCAGAGAATCAAGCTCTGGCAGGAAGATAAAGGACTTATCTTTAAATTAAAAAAAAAAAATGAAGACGGGGGTTTCACCATGTTGCCTGAGCTGGTCCTGAACTGGACTCAAGGGATCCTCCTGCCTCAGCCTCCCAAAGTGCTGGGATTACAGGTGTTAACCACTGCACCTGGCCAATTCCTTCTGATTCTTTAGCACGGAGAGACATCAGTAACGCTCTACAGCACAATACAGTACCCAGCAGGCTGACTGCTTCATCCACAGCTTTGGAAGAGCCTGGCCAGGTGGGCCACACAGTCCCAGCCAGACCCATGCCCATAGAGTGAGGCACGGGAAATCATACCTTGGTTCTGAGAATGTTTTCCTGGTGGTTTTGGTGCATGTAAATGCTCAGAAAGAGGCCCACAAGAACTGGCCCAAATCGGCAGTAGGGCTTTGTGTAGTATCCACGAAATACAATACAATCGCCTCTTCACTGAAAAATACAAGGAAATAAGGCAAAATGTTATGTTTGATCTGGACATGGCAAAGGGAATCCAAATCCCTGAGATGTCCATTGGAATAATCAGCAAACCCAAAGGTACATTTAGGGCACACTTGTTCATTTCCTTAGTCATGGTGCGCAAACAGTGACCTCATGGCCCCACCTCAGCCAAAGTTGGCTTGTTTAGGTTCCAAATTCCCTCAGGCCTCTCCACCCCAGATCCCAAGGAAATATGATGAGTGTATTCATTTTAAATAGCTGTGTCTGGTGGCCAATATGTCAGAATGCTCTAAAAATGTAGCACCCAGATGTGAACCCAAGGGTCCCAAGGACAGAGACTGTCCTGAGAGAGAAGTGATGAGAGGTCCAGGCCAGGCTATTAAAAGGACACCAAAAACTATTCTTTGAAGCTGTGTTTTTCAAGGTTTCGTCCCTTGACATCAACAGCTGCATCAGGCCAGGCATGGTGGCTCACACATGTAATCCCAGCACTTTGGGAAGCCGAGGCAAGAGGATCATTGAGCCCAGGAGTTTGAGACCAATCTGGGCAACATAGAGAGACCCCAACTCTACAAAAAAAAAAAATTAGCCAGGCCTGGTGGCACATGCCTACAGTCCCAGCTTCTCAGGAGGCTGAAGCAGGAGGTTCGCTTGAGCTCAGGAGGTTGAGGCTGCAGTGAGCAGTGATCATGCCACTGTGCTCCAGCCTGGATGACAGAGTGAGACCCTGTTGCAATAGAATAAAAAACACAGACAAAAACAAAAACACCTGCATCACCTGAGAACTTATTAGGAACCCAGACTCATGGGCCCCACCCTGACCTACTGGCAGTGGGCTCAACCATCTGTGTGTTAAGAAGCCCTCCAGGTGACCCTGATATCCCCTCAAGGCTGAGAAGCATTGCCAGAACAGTGCCCTTCACGGGACACATCTAGGTTATACCTAAGCCCAGGGAATCATCATCTCTGCACATGGACTCAGGGACTAGAAATTTTAAAACTCTCCTGAGCTTCCCAAAGGCAGATTGAGAACCCCTGCTTTAAATTTATCACCGTTAAAATTATCACCATTCCCCACTGAAGCTAGACGCACTCTCAGCCCCTAGCTGCCCATGCAGGGACCACTGGAGGAAGGGAAGGTGTTTGAGGACTAGACGTATGGTTCTTCAACTGTGGCTGCACATAAGAATTTATTCTGCAAATTAGAATTTGTAAGCACCCTGGGAATGCTTACAAAAGTCAGCTGCCTGGGCCCCATGCCCAGAGATTCTGATTCAATTGTTCGGAGGTGGGTGGGGATGAAAGCATCTGTAGATTTAGAAGCTCCCAAGTGACTCTAATATGTGGCCAGGGTTGAAAACCGCTGGGCTGGACATGAGTGAGCCTCCTCCTCAATCACTTCACCATGCCATGATATGGGAAGGGCATGATAGTCTCCTGGTCAGGAGGCTTGGGATGTTATCACCAATTCATTCATTTATTCTCACATGCCACCCACTCACAGATTCACATGGAACACTCACATACCAGGAACGGTTCTGGCCATTTTATTTTGGAAGATCGGCAAAGGCTGCTCTGAGAAGGTGACATTTGCACAGACACCTGAAAGATGTGAAGGAGAAAGCCCTGCCAAGATCTTAGATTTTAACAGAAGAGTAATTCAGGCTCAACAGCAAGTGCTAAGGCCCCGGGTTGGGGAGGGTGGGGAAGGGGGTTCGGGGAAAGTGCTTGGTGCGTTGAGATGAGTTGGTGTGGCTGGTCCAGTGTCAGCAGGTAGGAGGGTGACCAATGAGGCCACTGGAGGAATTCGAGCAGATGACTGACGTAATCTGATTTTCATTTGTGTCACTGCATTGAGAGAAGATTAGCAGGTAATCATAACAGTTTTTCCTGTGTAAGTGTCATACATGCCTCATTGGGTAGGGGAAATAGCACTGTGGATTGGCTTCTAGGTTCAAATCACACCTGTGCCACCTACTAGTTGTGTGACCTTGAAGAGGTAGGTTCAGTCTCTCCATCCAACAGAGCCACCAAGCAGCCATTGGCTGCTGGAGGAGAAACACAGTACAGCCACATGGGGGCGCTCCTTTCCTCTGAGAAGCGTTTCAATGGGCAACGTTGAGTTCAGAGAGGACCTACCAGTACAGGTTGAAAGGTTCAGAAGTTTGGAAGCAAGAAGGCAATCAGCTTTCCCATCCAGACCAAAAGTTTCATACCCACTTTTTCCATGAACCAAAGGGCACAGGGTGAACAGCCTGGCATTCAGCAGCCCTCCCCGGGAAGTCGTGGCCAGAAAGCGGCAGGCTGGGGAACCGCATTACCTGGTTTCTGATGGAGCCACGACAGGAAGTTTATATGCCAATGTGATCAGAGCAGTGGCTGTGAAAGATGCCAAGAACAGCATGGCCCCAAGGAGGATGAGGATCTGTGTACTCCTGCAAAGAAGAGAGGACACGGAGAGGAGTGCCCTTCAGTTTCTTGCCCCACACATGCGCTTCCTATGGCACGAAAGGCTGGAAATCCTGACCGTCAGAGGTACTTCCTGCTTTTGAGAGGCCCTGCTTTTGAGAGGCTGATGAGTGGCAGGGAGAGCTGGGCTGGGGCTGGAGGACCTGAGGCAGCCTCGGTCTTGACCATCCATTAGTTGTGCCACACCAGGCAGGGCCTTGAGCTTGAGTTTCCTGGTCTAGACAGGAACAGTAATCGCATCCTCGCCTGCCCACCCTGAGGCTTACTATGCAGCTCAAAAGGAGTCCATGCCTGGGAACGTCCCTTGTCACCTATGAAACACGATATGGATACAAGTGGTGGTTGATTTGGGAGAGAGGACGGTCAAAGGCAGGGTGGGACACGGGGTGGACCCACTCCAAGCACAGGGGAGAGAGGATCGAGAAGGAGGATGGTATGGTTTGGATCTTTGTCCCTGCCCATATCTCATGTGGAATTGTAATCCCCAGTGTTGAAGTGGGGCCTGATAGGAGGTGACTGGATCGTGGGGATGGATTTCCCCCTTGCTGTTCTTGTGATAGTGAGTGAATTCTCATGAGATCTGGCTGTTTAAAAGTGTGTAGCACCTCCCCGCTTTGCTCTCTTCCTCCTGCTCCCACCATATTAAGATGTGCCTGGTTCCCCATCTGCCCTGATTGTAAGTTTCCTGAGGCCTTCTCAGAAGCAGAAGCCTGTACAGCCTGCAGAACCATGAGTCAATTAAACCTCTTTTCTTTATAAATTACCCAGTCTCAGGTAGTTCTTTATAGCATGTGAAAACGGACTAATGCAGAGGGGGAACCAGGCACGCCTTCAACTGAGGAGCACAGCCTGAGACAAATGTCCAGGTGCAGGTAGTTCACGCGGGAGTAGGAATGAGGGATAGGGTAGGAGAACAGGGAAGCAGGGAAAATCAATACCAGGATGTGCTATCAAGATGGCCAATGCTCAGTTCTTCCAGAATGTTCCACAGGGCCTTATGAAATGTACCTTAAAACTGTCCTGTGAGATGAAAGAGAGAAGCATTTTCCCACTGTCTTCTATCTCACATGGGTTAAGGATGGTCCCACACAAATTAATTCCTCCACACTTTGGGACCATGCATGTATAAGACTAGGATGTTCCCTGAAGCACCCAGAGTGAGGCGCTGTCTGGTTGTACCTGCTCCGAAGTGTGAGGGTTGGGATTAAGAGGATCCACAGTGGTGTGGAAGAAATGTCAAACACAAGTGCGAGACCATCCAGGCACAGCCTGACCTGGAAAATGCCTTTGACAATGCAATTCTGCTAGTGAAAGTTGCCATGGCTGTTCATGAGGAAGGGATGAGATAGATACTATTCAGTTATCAAGTGATACAGGGAGAAAATTATTTTCAGCCAGAGTACCAATGTTAGTGTAATATTTGGAAAGAAGGATGAATTCTAGCTCCATGATGCTATGATTGATTACTAATGTCTGCTATGAGGGTAAGCAG